>NC_138979.1:143918913-145207864 GCF_964341445.2 Mesoplodon mirus | reverse complement strand
TTTCTTTCTGCAAGTAAAGAAGGATTCTATCACTAATAGCTGATTAATTCCTGGTGACTAAGTTAAGGCCAGTAAAGAAGATAACCCACAAGGCATTGAAAAGTAGCACCTGCCTATGCGTGTGTCCCACAGGAGGGCCTCCCCTTTGTCTGGAGAAGAAAGGGATGTAGGGGATGGCAGGAGAGAGGCTAATTGACTGATACTGGGAAGGGAGAGGGTTAGTTCAACAACACAGAGACCCTAGAGGAGGAGCAAAGGACCAAGAACTTGGAATTCAGAAGAGCTCGCTGGGCTGTAGAAGATGAGAGAGATGTTAAGAGTAAAGAGAATGTTCACGTTTGGCACAGGACAAAGAACACCTTTGTTCAAAGAGTAACTATTTCATGGGAACTTATCATGAGTGATTCCAAATTCTACACATAAGCAATATCTAAACAGGGTCAGTAAAGCAAAAAAACATTGTTTAAATGCCAATTCAAATACTATCCTTGGTACCACTGCTGCCATATATGGTTATGAGCTTTCTTGTAACTTTTTGATTTATGATGTGGAATTTTAACCAGTGAACCTTGTATGAGTCTGCTAGGGCTGCCATAACAATAACCGGCAGTTATTTTCTCACAGTTCTGATGGCTGGAACCCCAAGATCAAGGTGTCCACAGAGTTGGTTCCTTCTGAGGTCTCTCTCCTTGACTTGTAGATGGCAGTTTTCTCCCTATGTATTCACATAGTCCTCCCTCTGTGTCTGTGTGCTAATCTCTTCTTATAATAACACCAGTCATATTAGATTAGGGTGCACCCTGCTGACCTCATTTTAACTTAATTACCTTTTTAAAGACCCTGTCTCCAAATACAGTCACGTTCTGACATACTGGGGAGATTAAGACTTCAACCTATGAATTTGGGGGTGGGGGACACAATTAAGTCCATAACAAACCTAGACAGAAAATAATTCTTAATAAATCTGAAAATATAATTGATAAAGAATTTAGTTATTTTAAATTATTGAGACCCACATTTTAACACTGAAATGAGGTTATCAAAAGCCCTGAAAAATAACTGAACATCCTTGACATGGGGCAGAGCAGGTCTTGTGCCAAAATGAACTCTCCTTTTGACTTTGGAGCCAAGATCAACAGTGTCATATAACTTTGATTCTGGATAAGCTTCCGACTATATGCTTGCCTGCCTGCAGCCTGTGCCAAAAGCAATTCAGAAAAAAAGGCTCTCACACTGAACCTCCATGGTACTGAGGCGGGAAGAGTGCAGGAGAAGAGGGAGCTATTAAAATGGCAGCTGGAGCCTTCTAATGGCTTTCTGTAATCGGCCCCACTGTACTAATTTGATTTTTTGAACTGAAAACCCCAGGATACTGCCCTGAATGACTGAGTTCATGCTGGAAATAGCATCCTTTAAAGTGTGGGTCCAGGGACAGCCTGCATAGTATAAATAGCTTTAGGAATTAATTTTAAGATATGGGTCATGTAAGTAAGTGACTCCTTAGTAGCATTAAGGCATTTTCAAAGATGTACTATTTTCACCTCTTGATAGATTTTTAATTAAAATAATGACCCAGTGATATGAGAATTAATGTGTCCTCATGATGTCTAATTTCTGTCTAGAAACTGTGGTTCAGCATTGCTTATTTGGAGTTCAAAAAAGGAATCTGGTAACCTCACCCATCCTAAACAGAGCCAGAACCAAGAAATAACAATAAATGGTCCCTGAGTAGCAAACCTTGATGTCACATGCAGGGAAGATAATGCACTTTGTTTCCCAGAGATCTGCTCAGGCCCACTCTTATAACTTACTCTTGATTTTCATGAAGTTCAAATGCACATGGTTGTCTAGTTTCCAAGCCCAAAGACCAGAAGCATCAGATTATAAGGGCTTCTAATGGACAGTATGCAACAGCAGCAGGAAGGGTCATCTGACTGATCATAAGGAATATTTCAGAAAAGTCTCTAAGGAACAAACAATTGAAAAAGCAGTGAATTGGGGGGGTTGTTTAGCATCTGGGGCAAAGAGCCTGCTCATGTCAAATGGCTTTTGAGTGTGTCACTATATTATGCCCTAGAACACCAGTTGGGATTTGTAGTAATGACCTTAAATAGTTAAGAGTGTGATGTGATCAGTTTACTCTGGATATGACTTCAAAGAAGCATATGATTGCTTGGAAGATTCAGTCCAAATAAAATAAAAGTAACTTTAGCATTGAAAAAGGTAATACTTGTCCTACTTGATAAAAATCACCCATTTATCAATGAAGCCCGAAGCCAAAGATTTACTATAATTCTTCATTTCTAAGCAAAGGGCAGTCTCTGCTCTTTTCTTTAAATCCCCTCAAAGTCACCAAAATCAATTTGCGTCTAATCTCTGGTGGTCAGGTCAGGTGAAGGCCTTAACCTTTCTCCAAGGCCTCTCCTGCTTGTACTTGATTTCCTCTGTGACTTTGACTTTCTAATCACCTGGGCAAGGCAAATCCTTATGTTTGCTCAGATTTATTCATAATACTGCTTTCTCTTACTTGCAATATAGATATAATAACACACCTCTTTTATAGCATTTTGAAAATCTGGTTCTTCTTGCATATATAATTTATACTCTTCCAAGTTTCTGGAACAAATATGTCACATGTAATATCGAGTGGGAATTTTTGCAGTGTTCTGATTTACAATTAAGGCCTAAAGCTCAAAACAAATGATGCTAGGTATCCCATGAGCCACCCACGACTGGGGCTGGACAGCTCCCCCGCTCTTTTGTATGCCCAGCTCCCTAGGCAGCTAACTAAAGAGCTACAGAATCTGCCCACAAACCCTTCAAACCTGAGGAGACCCTTGAGAGAGAGGATAGAGGGAATGTTCTCTGTCTCAAAGCCAAATGAAGTGAGGGGACCCCTGGAGACTCACTCTTATTGACTGAGGGTGCCTTCCAGAAGGGGTGACTGGCATAGGGTTTTTACTCACACCACAGACCCATCTTAATGTCTCTGCCAGGAGAGAGGCTGGGAAGGATACTTCTGGTGCTGCTGGGGGACAAGGTGAGGGGAAACATGAGCATGGAGGCTGGTGCTTGTGTCTGGACTAGAGAGGCCCCCTGGATCAGCCTGCACCAGAGGGGAAGTGCAGAGCTAGGAGGTGCCCAGTTTTCTGGCTATTTTTATAATTAATTTTTATTGGAGTATATTTGCTTTACAATATTGTGTTAGCTTCTGCTGTACAGCAAAATGAATCAGTTATATGTATATACATATCCCCTCTTTTTTAGATTTCCTTCCCATTTAGGTCACCACAGTGCATTGAGTAGAGTTCCCTGAGCCATTATGAATAAAACTGCTATGAAAATTCTTGTACAAGTTTTTATGAATATATGTTTTCATTTGGGGGTGGGGGTAGTAGATGCCATGGAGTGCAATTGCTAGGTGATAAGGCAGGCGTATGTTTAGTTTTATTTTAAAAACTGCCACACCTTTTTGCAAACAGATTGTGCCATTTTGTATTCCTCCCGATGTGAATCAGAGGTCCAGTTGCTCTCTTACTGCCAACAGTTGCTGTTGTCAATCTTTTTTATTTTGGCCATTCTGGTAGTTGTTGTAGTGGTATCTTCCTGTGGTTTAATTTGCATTTCTTCTTCTTTTTTTAAAATAAATTTATTTATTTATTTATTTTATTTTTGGCTGCTTTGGGTCTTTGTTGTTGCGCATGGGTTTTCTCTAGTTGCGGCGAGCAGGGGCTACTCTTTGTTGTGGTGCATGGCCTTCTCACTGCGGTGGCTTCTCTTGTTGCAGAGCATGGGCTCTAGGCTCACGGGCTTCAGTAGTTGCAGCACACAGGCTCAGTAGTTGTGGCACAGGGGCTTAGTTGCTCTGGCATGTGGGATCTTCCCGGACCAGGGCTCGAACCCGTGTCCCCTGCATTGGCAGGTGTATTCTTAACCACTGCGCCACCAGGGAAGTCCCTTAATTTGCATTTCTCTGATGACTAAGGACATTCGCACATTTGTTGAGGTTAATTGACCATTTATAGATCTTATTTTATGAAGTGTGTGTTCAGATTTTTTGTCCATTTTGGGGCAAAAAGTTGTTTACCAAGTTCTTTATTATTTCATTGATACTAGTCATTAGTTAGATATGTTTCTCTCAGTCTATGGCTCACCTATTAATTTTCTTAGTGGTATCCATTAATGAACCAGAAGTTCTTAATTCTGATGAAGTCTAATTATCAGATGTTTTGTTTATGGTTTTTGTTTTCTGTGTCTTCTCTAAGATACCTCTGACTACCTCCAGGCCACAAAGTTATTCTGTTTTCTTCTAAAAGTGCTTCTGACACCTCTTCACCCCCACCCCCAAGGCTGCATTCATTGCCCTGGACCATCCCTAGAGTAGACATTTCTTTGAGAAGAGTCAGCCCTTCAACCATTCCTCTTGGAATTAAGGGTGGAAAAGGGGAGCAGCCATATCAGACCAGTATATATTTCTCAAATCTCCTGGAATCCTGGTGAATAAATATTTCTCCATCCTGATACATGTATATATCACCTTTATTCCACATCTTGATCCCATGAAAGGTATTATTAGCCCCATTTTACAGATCCAGAAAATGAGGCTCACAGAGATGAAGTAATCTGCTCAAAGTCACCCAGCTTCACAATTGGAAATCAAACCTTCAAATTCTTGATTCCAAAACTGTGCTCGTCATTACTCCCCTAAACCTGAGACTATACTGTTCATGGTGGCCATCACTGCAGACCTCATAGCGCTTCACTCCTATTTTATTCAGCCATCTTTCCAACCATCTTATCCCTCCATCTGTATTGCTCATGTTTCTTAATTGGTTTGTCTTACAAAACAGAGACATATTGAAAGTAGTGTATGAAGATTAACAGGGTTCATGAGATAAGCTCAAGCTCAAATTCATGACTCAAATTTGAAATACTTTGTTGCCTTTTCTTGAAGGGTTATTTTAGGCAAATTTTAATTTCCATTTCCTTAAAGAAAATTTTAAATTAGCACCATGAAATTGTGAAAACTGATTGGTGGGAGGGGTTGGTGTGCTTAAGGTCTCTGTTTCACATGAAAGGATTCAGCTTTTGCCAGGGGTCCACTTTTCTGTCTTAACTATGTTATTCTAACTGTAAGTGAAAAAAAATTACCTTCTAGATCTTTCTTACCATGCTGGATAAGAATCCAAATAAGGACATCTGTTTCTCATTTATTTTTTTCTCATAGGTTTCCAACACTAAAAAGCATATGCCAAGCTCTCTGAAGTAGATATTAAGCATAAATGAAAGCAATATATAATACAGAGAAGAGCTTCACTTTTCAGGAGAGTTATTTTACAACTATATAGCAGCATGTTAATTTTGTCCTGATTTAACATGTTTCACAGGGGCCAATAGCTTATCTTTGTGAGCTTAATAGGGGAAAATGCCAGGGACCTGAATTTTTCCTCCATAATAAACCATTAGAGAGCACCTCGGTCATGATGTACGTCATCATGGCCCAAGTTTTGGGTTAGAGAGTTGAGATCATTGTTATTGTAATAAATCTTGATTTTTCACTTTTAAATGTGAGTGTCAGGGCTGGGCTACAGAGCCCCCTGCCCAGGACAAGTACAATGTTTTCAGGACCTTTGTTGACAATGGCCTGGCTGAACTTGGCAGCAGCTGTAAGGTAACAGCAGAAGGTGATGGACCTTAGGAGTGAGCAACAGGTAATGGAGCACTTAGGAAGAAACATGTGACTTCTGGGAATGGGCTGGTGCTGTGACTCAGCCCAACTCAGAGAATGTTGTAGATATGTTCTCTGAGCAAAATAGATCACTGAGCTCCAAAATGCAGACAAGCACCATGTGTCTGAAGCCATGGGACATTTTTCCCTTTTCTCTAAAGTTGGGTTCTCCTAGAAGCAGATCCTGAGCTAAAGATTCACGTGTAAGGAATTTATTAAAGAAATGCTCCCAGGAGCAAGGGAAGCAGGGTAGGGAAGGAGAAGAAACCAAGAAAGGATGTGGTTTCAAGTGATGTCTCACACTCAGCCTGATTCTCCTGGAAGCTTTAGAATGTTAATTATACCAGGGTTTGTATTGCTTCATGCTAAAGAAGCTGGGTTTGTTACCAAACCTGGACTTGGCTCCATTTGCCTGTGCATGTTAAAGCCAATCTGCTGACACTGGGTTGTGATAAAGGAAAATACAGTGTTTACTGCAAGACAACAAGAAAGGAGAATGGGCAGCACATCTCAAAAGACCCAAACTGCCCAATGGCTTTCAGGGAAAGGTTTTTAAAGGCAGTGTGAAGGAGAGGGCTGCAGAGTGTGTAATCAGCTAGAGCAAAATTCTCAGATTGGTTGGCATCAAGGGGAGGTTTCGAGCATCACCTATCTTCTGGTTTCAACTGGTCTGGAATCCACATGCCTGAGGTCAGCAGTTTTCATCTGGTGGTGGTCTGCTTCCTGTATAAATGACTTAGGAATATGTGTCAGACCTTGATTTAGATCTTTCAGGGAACTGGGAGTGACTAGGAATCCACTCTGCTATGTGGCTGGTTTATAGTCTAAATTGTTACCAGTTTCCTGGCCCAACAGCTATTCTTTGTTTCTACATCTTCACATTTATTAATCATTAACTCTTGAGCCAGCCTTTTGAGACTCAGGGGAGGCCTGGGATACTAAAGCAAAAACCTTTTACTTTTACTTCCTTACAAGCAGAAACACCTTTGTAAGGTGCTCTTAGTTCTGAGACTCATTCTTTTTAACCTTTATTTATTTTATTGAAGTATAGTTGATTTACATTGTTGTGTTAATTTCTGCTGTACAGCAAAGTGATTCAGTTATATATATATATATATATATATATATATATATATATTCTTTCTTAAATCCTTTTCTATTATGGTTTATCACAGGATATTGAATATAGTTCCCTGTACTATACAGTCGGACTTTTTTTTTTTTTTTTGCGGTACGCAGGCCTCTCACTGTTGTGGCCTCTCCCGTTGCAGAGCACAGGCTCCGGACGCGCAGGCTCAGCAGCCATGGCTCACGGGCCCAGCCGCTCCGCGGCATGTGGGATCCTCCCGGACTGGGGCACGAACCCGTGTTCCCTGCATCGGCAGGCAGACTCTCAACCACTGTGCCACCAGGGAAGCCCTATACAGTCGGACTTTGTTGTTTATCCACTGTAGTTTGCATCTGCTAACCCCAAACTCCCAACCTATCCCTCCCCCACCCCCCTCCCTTCTGGCAACCACGAGTCTGTTCTTTATGTCTGTGGAGACTCACTCCCTTTAAAAACATTTGGACAACATGTACAGATGGTCCAGTAGAAGATACCTCACCCTCTCCTTCCCTCCCTCCCCCACACTTATTCACACAAATGTGGGGGAGGGCCTGGTCATATTATGGGTGATTTTAATGTTTTCTTTTGTCTACTCTATACTCATTTTCCTGCCTGAGGTGTTCTCTCTTCCTGGAAGACCTACATCAAAAGTGACCCCTACCTGATACCCTTGCCCACGCTTCCTCCCACTGAAGAGTTCATAGCTCACATCCTCGCCCTAGAGCACTCCAGGTATGTGGCCATCCTCGAAGTTTCAGTATCACAGTTCTTGCTTGGAGTCTCTGTCTCCCCGGGGGCAATGTTGTGGCATCTTTGTATCCACTAGCAAGCCCAGTCTCCACTAAGCTGAGTGCTGTGCACATACTAGGTCCCTCAGAATGAAGCATTCTGAATCTGCCTTGGAGTTTTCTTGACCGCTTCTTGCTTCTCTGAGTGACCACAGTCAACTGAAAAGAAAATTAGATATATTCTTTTGGCCATCATCCCTGTTTTACTGTTTGTGTATCAGTTTTGGGTTTTTATTTGTGTGTGTGTGTGTGTGTGTGTTTTCTTTGCTGTGTAACAAATTACCACAAACTTAATGAGTTATAATACATTTATTTTTTCACAGTTTTGTGGTCAGGAGTCTGGGCATGGCCTAATTCCTCTGCTTAGGGTCTCCCAAAGCTGCAATCAAGGTGTCAACCGAGCAGTGTTCTTAGCTCAGCTGGGGAAGAATTCATTTCCCAGCTCATTCAGGCTCTTGGCAGAATTCCTTTCCTTGTGGCTGTAGGACTGAGGGCCCTAGCTTTTTGCTGGCTGGAGGCTGAAGGCTGCCCTCAGGTCCTGGAAGACTGAAGGTCACTGATTGATCATCTTACCTAGATGAAGCCTGCATGATATTGTGCTGAATGAGGAAAGCAAGCCTGGGTAGAACTGGATAATTTAGAACTCTGGGAATATCCCAATTCAAATTCTGGGTCTCTCATCACATTCACCTGTGAGAGGCTGTGATGTGACGAAATTGTCAGTTGTTCCTCACTTTTGGTCTGTACATGCAGCAAAGGACTTTCCCATTGGCTGAGGAAATTAGCTTAGTATATTCAGTGTCACTGAGACTCTGGGAGCAGAGAAATCCCTTTTGAATCCTAGCTCTACTACTTACTATCCGATGACCTTGAGCAAGCTATTTAATATCCCTGAGCTAAAGTTTCCTCAGCCTTAAAATTGAGATAATAATGGTGCTGGCCTCATAGCGTTGTCAAGAGGATTAAATGTGGAGATCTAAAGTGATGTACACATAGCTGGCCCATAATTCTAGGTCTGGTGCTGTCAATTTTGGCTATTGTTATTATCATTGAAAATTTACAGCTGTGGTCCATGTTAAACAGACTTTAGGAGGATGAGAAGAGTCTGGGCGGTCTGGAAGGCTTGAAATGAGAAATGGAATATTTTCTACTCTTGCAAGTGTCTTTTTCTCTATGAACCTCTGCTTGTTCTCTGTCTTTAAGGTGCAGTGTATGTATGTGTGTTTGAAAGTGTGAGGAGTGGACGACAAAGGGGAGGAAAGGAGAAGGTGAAAGAAAGTCCCAGTATGGTTTGGCCCCGCCCTGAAGCAGAAACATGTGTTAAATCAGTCCTTGGAGGAATTGCAGGGGGCAGTGGGGGGGTGGCACAGCCGCCCCACACCTTCTTGGGAAGCCAGTGTCACTTTCTACTCTCACTCCTTGGTTAGGCTGTTTTCAAACCTGGAGCCTCATGTGCCACTGAGGCCTTCTGGTTAATGGCACAGGACTGGAGATCAGAAAGCCTGGTTTTCAAAGAAACACCACCCTAGCTGATAGGGAGGTGTTTCTTTGAAAAAGAGCTGATACATTTATTGCCATATATGGAGGGAAGCATTGTTTCCATCCTGAGTTCAGTATAATCCATGGCTGTCTGGCTTCCCACCCCCATGCTACCTGTTAAATGGACGTCTGCACCGTTCCAGTGACAAAAGAGAGGATAACACCCCGGGACCCAGTCATTTGTTGGCAATTTTGAAATCACAGGCAGTGTGCTTGCTGAGCCTCGGGCTGACATAAATGTGTATTCTCTGCACTTCTGTCTCCAGTTGCTGTCTTGCAATCAACAGATACATGATTATTAGTGTCTGTCGAAGTGATGAGAAAAATGAAACCACCCTCATTCTCTTATTAGTTTACAGCCATTAATACTTCCATCAAGGTTTATCAAGTATTTTATTCCACGTACAGCATCGTACTGCTATGAGAGATTTTTTTTTTCTAGTAAAAGCTGACACTCCACATTTTTATATGAACTCTCCCAAACATTGTATGTTGGCAACCAATGGAAAAAAAGAAATAGACTATTTGGACCAACCGAAACATGCCTGTGAGCTGCCAATTTGTGATCTCTTGCGTGTGCCTTTGCCTCATGTCCCAGGATGGTTTGTATTTTCTTGTCATGGTATAAGAAGTGATACTGACCTGTCACTCCTAACGAGGCCCCGGCAGCCTGATTTCACCAGCAGACCACTTTATGGAGATCTGCACGTTCTGTTTTTAGTTACCTGTGGTGTTTTCCATTGCCTGAACCCTGAAGAACTAAAGGGTTGACGCTTGTCAACCTTGTGTCACTGACAAACTGGAGAAATCTGCGCAATCACATTGAGATGTCAGGGGTGTGTAACTGTGTCCTGGCTCTGGGGTCCCTGTACTGTAATGACAGGTCTCTTTTTTGGAATTCCCAGTAGTGCTTTCAGAGGCTGCTGAGTGAACAATAGCAAACAGTTAGGAGGCTTGGCAGCAGGAGGGCTGCTGTAGGTGAGGCTAATACTGTGCTTATCTGATCTTCCCCTGAACCACATCAACCCGGGCTCCAGAAGTGGAAGACTGATTGGCATTTGGAGAAAAATGTGAATTCCGTAATTGGGCAACAATTAGTGATTAATTTTACCAAAGGACAAAGGACCACTGTTCTGCTGTTTGCTTTGTTGCTGCTAAATTGTCTTACGTAATGCTGATGCTAATGAGGAATGTTCTGCATCTCATACAGTAAAACTGAATCAGGAGGGTTCAGGTAGGGAACACAAGGCACACTCAGAACGGGTGATTGAATGGAGTGTAGTAAAGGGACTAGAAGTTTGGTCGGAGTCATGGGAAACCAATGGGAAATAGTGAAGCAGGGAGCTGCTTCTACCCACGGACATGAAGCGACCAGGAAAACGAGTGACTTCCCTGAAAAAGAAACTGTAACTCTAGGAGGGGGCCACCAAATGTGAGTTGTGGTGCTCTTCTAAGAGCATAAGCACTGACAACCATGGCCCAGGGGAGTGGCCTCTCTCTCCTGCCTCCTGTCTCCTACCAGAGCTTCACACTGGCCAGTCCGAACCAGAAGCTGGAAGCCTAGGGAGCCCAGTTCACTCAGTCCCCAGAAGTCTGCCTCTGGGAGCACAGCAGGGTGGGAGAGGATGGAGAGTGAGTCTGAAGAGGGAAATGTGGAATATCCAGCATACCGTGCCAACTCTTAGAAGATGCGCTAATCACAACATTTTCCTGGTGTCAATGTCAGCTCATTTCTAATGGGCATTAGTTAGTATGGTGCCCAAATTATTAATGATCTATATAACTTCTCTGAAAAAGGACTAGGGAGAAAAGAGGCTCAATCCAAGTTACAGAACTCTGATTATGGTATGAATTTCTGTGCTGTTTTCAAAGGATGCATTGGGAGCTGCTGGAGTGAATGGTGGCAACCAACACATGGGCCTGGGTCCCAGATGTCTGCCTTCCTGCACTGTGCTTAAGATAATGCTTTTGATTTGAATGGCTTTCAAATCATGAATACAATTTTCATCTCACCACAGGCCTCACTACTCCCTAATGTTATACCTGTTCTTTACGTTCCTGCTGGCTGTTGAATGCCCTTGAGTTTGTGACCCTAAGTCTAAACCTCAGAGGAGTGGTTCTCAGAGTGTGGCCAGTATTACTGGGAACCCGTTAGAAACGCAGATTATCAGACTCCACTCCAGATATACTGAGTCAGGAACTTTGAGAGAGGGGCCAGGTAAACTGTTTTAACAAACCTTCAGGGACATTCTGATGCTCACCGAAGTCTGAGACTCACTGCTCTAGAAGTTAGGACCCTATTCTCCTGTCATTTGGGCACATTCACTCTGGATCCATAACCTTCATATTCCTTCCCACACAGGAGTTCCGTGTCCTGACTCAAGTCCTTCAGGAAGCTGGCCTTTCTTATCAGTAGTATTGGAATTGATTCTTACTGATTTATTATTGCTACAGTTATTTTATGGTTTAAGATCATTGCATTGCCAATACCATGTTAAAAGGTCCATGAAAAGGTGGGAGTGGAACCCAAAAGCCAATAATATTGGGTTGTATGTCTGACTTTCCTGGGTTGGGCTGGTAAAATACTGTAATAAAATAGATCCTGAAAATTCTAAAGATTGAGAACATGATCTGGTAGGCATGAGGGATATATAGGAATAAACCTCTGAAGATGAGAATACATACACTCTCCCTGCTATGGGGCTGCTGTCTGTCTGGTGAACCTGAGCTCTAGAAGTATTTACCCAGCCAAGCAGAAAAGAGGAAAACAAAACCTAACCTTGGTTTGGTCCCTGATTCTTCAAACTATTTTGTCTTGGATTTCTGGAGACTGTCTCGGGAAAACAGGCAGAAATAAGACCATCAAGGATAAAAAGGCTCTTCCCACCTCCTGCTCACTGCTGCCCCCTAGCCTTGGTCCCAGTTATTGGCTGTGAGCCCCAGAGGCTCTTGAGGGATTTGAGGCACCAGAAAGGGCAATGACATGACAGTGACTGGGTGACCGTGGACGAGTCCTTTCATTTCTGTCGACGTGGATCTGCAAAAATGAGAAGCCTGAAAGGGCTGCTCCAGTATTCTTTGACTATTTACCGGTGACAGGATTGGTCTGCCTGATTTAATTTTCACTAAAACTATTGCCTGAGACCATTTACCGTGCAGAAGAAAATTGGCAGTACAAACTGGCATGTGTTGGCCAAGTGGATGCATTAATTCTCTATTGCTGCATAACAAATTATCCCGCGATGCACAGCTTACAACAACAAATATTTATTATTTCACCCAGTTTCTGACAGTCAGGAATCTGGGAATGGCTTAATTGGACAGTTCTGGCTCTGAGTCTCTCATGAGATTGCAGTCAAAATGTTTGATGGCTTGATTGGGCTTGACGATCTGTTTTCAAATTTACTCCTGATGGCAGCAGGCTTCAGTTTCTTCTACATGGGCCTCTTCTCAAGGCTGCTCACATATGGCAGCTGGCTTCCCCCAGAGTGGATGATCTGGTAAGGAAAATGAGCCATCAGGACAGTGTCGTTGGTACCCTAATCTCAAAAGTGACATGCCATCAATTCTGCTGTATTCTATTGGTCATACAGGCCAACCCTAGTTCAAAGTGGGAAGGGACTACACAAGGGTGTGAACACCAGCAGACAGGGACCATTGAGATCCTGTCTTGGACACCATTTTGGAGGCTGGTTACCACCGTGGACCATGTAGCTGCTGATGGATTGCTTCACATCAGAAGCTGTTAGAACAGCTGTGAACTATGAATGTAGACCCAGCAGGAGGCGGTCGAGAGCCAAAATCTTTTTGCTGATTGTGATGCTTTTGAATCTATTCGTTACTGCTTTTGGATGTTTCGTTTACACACTACTGCAACAGCATGGGCCAGTTATATGTGCACATATGCACGCCTGAAGGTAGTGGCCTACAAGGGTTCACCAGCCAAAAAGACTTTGCAAATTGTGTTTCATCTACCCTTTCGGACCAGGCCCATTTCCTCCAGTTGAGCCCCATTTCTCTAGGATGCTCAAACATATTTGGTAACCTCTCACAAACCAACAAGCATCTTCTGAGCATTTGCCTGTTAGTGTAGCTGAGTGGAGATGCAGAGCTCCCCACGTTTCCGGTGGGCCTGAATTTTGATGATTTGGGATCAAATCAGTAGGTACTAATTTGCCTACAACTCTGCTTACAACTAACTAGCTCACCACTTCATGCTTCTTCAGCAGGCGTCTTGGAGTCACTTTTTAATTTTTATAGTAGGTCTGCTCCATCATGAAAGTAATTGTTTTCATGATTATTTTCCTAAAACACTTTACTCTTATTTTGAGGGGAGAGTTTATTAAGTGAAGACATTGATTGTAATTTGTCACTGAGTTGTTTATTTTTCTCACAGTTAAGTGAACGATGTTAAAGCTGAGGTCCACACCCTCAGCTAAGTGCTCTTTAATTCACAGAGGAAGAACTCATGTGGTGGTTAAATGCATAGACTTCAGGACTACATCACTTAGGATCAAATCCTGATTCTGCCATTTACCAGAAGTGAGACCTTGAAGGAGATACTTAACAACTCCTCAGTGCCTCAGTCTCCTCACCTGTAAAATGGGAACACTAGTAGCACCTAGCCCATAAACAGTATCTGGCTCATAAGAGACACTATGTAAATATTAGCCACTGTTGTTATTTAATACTTGCTGCGCCCTTTGAGGTCTCTGTGTGGTACAGATGCAGCTCAATGTAGGAAGTTACATACTCCAACAGCTGAGACCCCAAGGAGGCTTCCTGGCTTAGGCTATCTGCCAATGTTCTTTTTTCCCTTGCTGCAGGCTCCAGGGACTTGGCCTGCTTCCCTTCCTTTTTTCTTCTTTTTTTTTAACTTCTAGAATTTTTCAAAAGCCTTCATCATTGTATTTTAGTTATTTATTTTAAAATGTATTTTATTGAAGTATAGTTGATTTACAATATTGTGTTAATTTCTGCTGTATAGCAAAATGACTCAGTTATATACACACACACACACATATATATATATACATTTTTTTCATATTCTTTTCCATTATGGTTTATCACAGGATATTGAATACAGTTCCCTGTGCTATACAGTAGGACCTTATTGTTTATCCATTCACTATATAATGGTTTGCATCTACTAATCCCAAACTCCCAACCCATCTCTCTCCCACTCTCCCTCCCCCTTTCCCTTCCTTTAGTTACTGCCCCAATCGCTTTGCCCCTTGGGATTCCTTTCTACTCATGACCAACTGGAAAGGGAGAGGCTTCCCACCCCTTTGCTCTCCTGGAAGCCAGGCACACGGTTCCTGTGCATTTTACGGATTTCCCTGCTAACTACTGCAGGGAAACAGCCCCACACCTGGGGAAGGTAGACAGCCAAAGAAATCTCCCTGAATTCTTATGACTCAAGATTCTCCTTCGTTGTCTCTTGGCTTCCTGTATGATGATGCCCAGGAGCCCAGCAGTCCCATCTCCTCTCTTTCTTAAGGAGGAACGTCAGACCCTCTCATCATCTCCTCTTCTTTCTCTCTGGGTCCTCCTGACTCCTTTCTGCTTGAAGGCTCTGCTTCTAGACCTAAAATATTCAAGTGGGGAACAGTGCATAGAAGTTAGATCATTTATTTTTTAGAAATACATATTGAGTGTTATATGCTAAGCACTTTTCTAGTGGTTGTTTGCCTGTCTTCTTTGCATCTGGGGTCGGGGTGATAGGGACAGTGACATCCAGATCTACAGAACATTGCCCACTGAGTCAGGCTTCACGATCCTTAGCATTTTTCCAAAGAACCTTGGCAACCAGAATCATATCTGGCTTTATACTGATCTCAGTTTAGGAATTGGTGTTCAAACTAGGAATCAATGATGTGCCCTTAAATGTAAAAGAAAAAAAAAAAAGAAAAAATATCAGGAATCCCCTTGGAACCTGACAGATAAAGGCTCCTTTTTACCTGCTACTTATTTTTACTAAAGGAGCTTCTTTCCTCTCTAATTAATTGTTGAGCATCTCAAATATATGCAAACATACAAAGAAATTTATTGTAGGCCTGACAAATACCACGGTCGCTGTGACAAGTACTGAATCAAAGTTGTTTCAACACAGATGTTCCCATTTGATAAAGAGACACTTAAAATAATGAATTGGAACACCTAGAAGCTTACATGTTTGATATCAGTTTTATTAATAAAGTATTAGGAGAACAAATATTTTGTATTAAATCATAGCCAACTGCGTCTCTGAAAAATAGTATAAATTTCTCCTTTCATAGAGAGGCTTTCATCTGGGATGCTTAGTGCATTTAATGGATATTAAGAAATAAAACCCTCTTGTCAGATGATACTAAATGACAACTATGATCTCTACTTTGAAGAGGGAAGAATGGAGTCACCAGGGAGAAAAGCAACTTGCCTGAGTTTTCATAATCATAGCAGCTCTTTCTCATTGAGCATCTACCATGCATCAGGCAAACTATTAACATGCTTTATGTGTATTCCCATTTGATTCTTCATAAACCTCCATGAATCGGTTCAATAATTGAGGCTCAGAGGGGTTAGGTAACATCCTCAAAGTGACACAGTAACTTAGCCAAGCTCTAGCACTGTGTTATATGTACTGAATTAGTGGCAAACGCAGAACTGAAACTTTTCTCTTTTGGCACCTAAGGCTATGTTCCTTTATCTAATTATTTTAGCATGTTTTAAAACCTCAAATTTCCAAGAATAATGAATTATCCACCAGTATGATTATGCTAATTAAATCATAGTCAGGGCCTGATTTCTGAGGGAGGGTTGCCACCTATGTGGAGAAGAACTATCCAACCCCAACTGGTAGTGTGAACTTTCAGTAGCTACACAGAATCTCTTGGGTAATGCTATCTGTGACACAGTGGAGAAAAGCAAGGATCAGCACAAATCCTGTATTTGGGGGAAAATGATGCAGGCATGATATTGTGATAGTCTTTCTAGCAATACTTAGGCTGAGGTGGTAGGGTAAATTATATCACACCCCCAAACCCTACAAATACTAATGGTAATGTGTTGTTAATATAGAAAGTTCATGAACAGAAGAAATAGACCCATAGCATGAGATGGCCCTCAGTTCTGATTTACAGCTTAAATTGATGTATCAGAAGGATCAGTGCTGGACAGTTGTGCTCAACACATTCTAACAGAGACAACATCCTAACAAGATCAAGCCGTGGTGGGAATCTCATGCCCCTTCTTCCCTCCCCCATGATCCTCGAAAAGTTGAAAGATAGAAAAAGACACACTTGGAAACTAACTTATGTGGAAAAGACTTGGCAGAGAGGAAATCAAGGAAAGCAAACAAAAGCCACTTGAGTCAGAGACCCAGATGATGGTTACATTTGTGCTAATTCATTGATAGCTTTGGTGTCTAGTCAAAATTGAACCCTGATTCGGCCCCTACCCTGTGTAAGTCTATGTGCTTGGTGCATTGAGGAAACCAACATGTATATGCCTTGTGGATCATGCTATCTAATAAGCAGAGACAAGATGCACAAATAAATGGAGTCATGATAGAATGTAATCATTGTGCAAAGTCATTTATTCTAAGAATGTCACAGAAGCACGGATGGGAAGAGGATAAATTCTTATCGGCGGAATTAGATAGGATTTGGCACATGTTATTGGGGGCAAGAAATAGCAAGCAGAACAATAAAAATAAAGGCACAGAAGTACAAAGTTTAAGCAAAGTTTAAATGAAGTCAGTAGTTCAATTTACTAGAATACAAGATGTGAATGGGGGATAAAGTAAGAAGATGAAGTTGGGAATGCACATAGGGAAGAGATGGAACAGAGCCTGGAGTAATCTGTGCTAAGATGTGTAACATTTATTCTGGAGGCAAGGGAAGCTCTTGGAGATGCTTGAACAGAAGAGTGAGTGGATCAGCCCTGTGCCTTAGGGAAATGATCCCGGCAGCCATGTGAGCAATGCCCTCTTCCTTTATTCCTCAGGGATGCTCTTCATGGATTATGGGATCAGGTGATCTTGTGCATCAGGATATAAATGAGTGGGAGGAATGACACTAAAAGAGTAGCCATTCTAATCTATGAAAATGATCGTTTTTCAATGTTGGCATTTTGTTATGGGTGATAACTTAGGAGTGATATTTTTAGTAACTGGTTGTGAAACTCAAGCATTAGGTTATAACTGTTGATGTAGAGGGTGAGTCTGTAGGTGTTAACACCAAGAACTAAGAAAAGACCATGGAAGCCTGTGGTGTGGGCATTGACAGGAATACAGCTGCCCTTATCCTTTCAGTCTACTATAAAAGAATACCATAGACTTGGTGAATTATCAACAACAGAAATGTATTTCTCACAGCTCTGGAGGCTGGGAAGACCAATATCCAGGCACCAGCAAATTTGGTGTCTGGTGAGAGCTCACATCCAAGTAAATAGAGGGCTGTGTTCTTGCTGTGTCCTCACATGGTAGAAGGCGCAAGGGAGCTCTCTGGGATCTCTTCTATAAGGGCACTAATTTCATTCAGGAGGGCTCTACCCTCCTGACCTAGTCACCTCCCAAAGGCCCCTTTGCAGGGACACAAACATTCCATCTACAGTAACAGCTTTGGATGAGGTGGTATAAGGACTGAGAATTAAGCACAGTGTATGGTTGTATTTTGGAACAAGCTTTATAGGTAACCTTTGTGAATTGCAGCCCCTAGAATGATGTCACACACACTCTGCTGCAGCCCTAAATCCTCACACCTCCTCACCACTGCAGGTTTCACAACACTTCTGGATATTGAAGCCCTAAGTTAGGTCCTTAGATCACTTGGATATAAGAAATCCCAATGACTTGTTGCTCTGTTTTTCCAGTCTACCCTACCATATGCTCGATGAGGACACATACCTGTCAATCTTGTATTCCTCCACGGCTCTTGGTACAATGCCTCCCACCTCCCCAAAGAGAGCAGGCACTCAACTATTTGTTAAATCACATACAATTCTAGAGATTATTTATCATTTATTTATTTATCATTTTTTAAAGGAAGAATAGAGAGGCAGTTCAGTGTCAGCTTACTCTTTCTGATACACACTACTAATATACACTGAATCGATAGGGTGACTCCAGATAGTGGAGAGAGACATTTCCAGAATGACTCAAGTTATGCTCTCAAGAATCTGCTAGCTCTAAATGCCATTAATTTAGTAGTCGGGGCCACCATGGAGTACAGAATCAAGGGCCATGACAGCATCTTAAAACATCCTCTGGTTTGGAGGCATTCTGGTATCATCATCAGACCTTTAGATAAGCTAGAATGCTGGGAGCTCAGAAACCTTCCCTGCTTTACAGCTTCCTCTTATGGGTTGAGTGACATCTGCCAAAAATTCAGTGTTGAAGTCTTAATCCCCAAGACCTCAGAGTGTGGCTGTATTTGGAAATAGGGTTGTTGCAGATGTAATTAGTTAAGATGAGGCCATATTGGGTAGGGTGGGCCCCTAATCCATTATGACTGTTGTCCTTATGAAAAGGGGAAATTTGGACACAGACACACACACAACACTCTGTGAAGATGAAAGCAGAGATTAGGGTGATACATGTACAAGCCAAAGAATATAAAAAATTGCTAGCAAACCACCAGAAGCTTGGGGAGAAGCTTGGAACATTTTCCTCCTCACAACCCTCAGAAGGAATGGTTCTTAATCTCAGGCTGCTAGCCTCCAGAACTGTAAGACAATAAATTACTGTTGTTTAAGCCACTCAGTTTGTAGTGCTTTGTTCCAGGAGCCCTAGCAAGTGAATACACTAACAAAGAGTGGCCCCAGCCCTGATAAGATGGCCACCCTGGCGGGACCTCTCTTGTATACAGTGGCAGTAGACATCATCTGCTCCCCAGCTTGTATTCCTTTAGAGCAACATTTTCAGGATATAGCCAAGGTCTTGATTAGGAAGCCGACAAGGAAGCTAAATAAATTTGTGTTTCCAGCCATTTTATTTGGTATCTAAATCTGAGGTGATGGGAAGTGAATCAAAGTCCCAGAGCTGAACTGCTCTCACTACAAGGTTGGACACTGAGCTAACAGCTTGGGTGGTGGTCCTAGGGAGTCTCCCCTCCTGTCCACCAGTGATTCCCTCCACATTAACCTCAGGTGCAAAGTGAGCGATACTGAGGCCCTGTTGTCCCCAGTCACTCAGTTCATCAGCATGGGAAATAGCGTTGGTTTTGCTGGGTCCTCTCTTTGAAATAGTCTCCCTTGTGAATTTTTTCCCTAATGAGATCTGACTGTTCCCAGTACACTGAAGTGCTCTTTCATGCTTCTTTTTTATTATTATTACTTAACCAGGTATATTTTATTTTATTTTATTTTTTAAACATCTTTCTTGGAGTATAATTGCTTTACAGTGGTGTGTTAGTTTCTGCTTTATAACAAATTGAATCAGCTATACATATATCCCCCTATCTCTTACCTCTTGCATCTCCCTCCCTTCCACCCTCCCTATCCCACCATTCTAGGTGGTCACAAAGCACCGAGCTATGCGGCTGCTTCCCACTAGCTATCAATTTTACATTTGGTAGTGCATATATGTACATGCCACTCTCTCACTTTGTCCCAGCTTAGCCTCCCCATCCCGTGTCCTCAAGTCCATCTGTACTAGGTCTGCATCTTTATTCCCATCCTGCCCCTAAGTTCTTCATGACCTTTTTTTTTTTTTTTAGATTCCATATATGTGTGTTAGCATACGGTATTTGCCTTTCTCTTTCTGACTTCCTTCACTCTGTATGACAGACCCTAGGTCCATCCACCTCACTACAAATAACTCAATTTCGTTTCTTTTTAAGGCTGAGTAATATTCCATTGTATATATGTGCCACGTCTTCTTTATCCATTCATGCGATGATGGACATTTAGGTTGCTTCCATGTCCTGGCTATTGTAAATAGAGCTGCAGTGAACACTGTGGTACATGGCTCTTTTTGAATTATAGTTTTCTCAGGGTATATGCCCAGCAGTGGGATTGCTGGGTTGTATGGTAGTTCTATTTTTAGATTTTTAAGGAACGTCCATACTGTTCTCCATAGTGGTGATAACAATTTACATTCCCATCAACAGTGCAAGAGGGTTCCCTTTTCTCCACACACTCTCCAGCATTTATTGTTTGTAGATTTTTTGATGATGGCCATTCTGACTGTTGTGAGGTGATTTGCATTTCTCTAATGATTAGTGATGTTGAGCATTCTTTCATGTGTTTGTTGGCAATCTGTATATCTTCTTTGGAGAAATGTTTATTTAGGTATTCTGTCCATTTTTGGATTGGGTTGTTTGTTTTCTTGATATTGAGCTGCATGAGCTGCTTGGAAATTTAGGAAATTAATCCTTTGTCAGTTGCTTCATTTGCAAATATTTTCGCCCATTCTGAGGGTAGTCTTTTTGTCTTGTTTATGGTTTCCTTTGCTGTGCAAAAGCTTTTAAGTTTCATTAGGTCCCATTTCTTTACTTTTGTTTTTATTTCCATTTCTCTAGGTGGTGGGTCAAAAAGGATCTTTCCGTGATTTATGTCATAGAGTGTTCTGCCTTTGTTTTCCTCTAAGAGTTTGATAGTGTCTGGCCTTACACTTAGGTCTTTAATCCATTTTGAGTTTATTTTTGTGTATGGTATTAGGGACTGTTCTAATTTCATTATTTTACAAGTACCTGTCCAGTTTTCCCAGCACCACTTATTGAAGAGGCTGTCCTTTCTGCACTGTACATTTGTGCCTCCTTTATCAAAGATAAGGTGACCATAGGTGCGTGGGTTTATCTCTGGGCTTTCTATCCTGTTCCATTGATCTATCTTTCTGTTTTTGTGCCAATACCATAGGGTCTTGATTACTGTAGCTTTGTAGTATAGTCTGAAGTCAGGGAGCCTGATTCCTCCAGCTCCGTTTTTCTTTCCCAAGATTGCTTTGGCTATTCTGGGTCTTTTGTGTTTCATACAAATTGTGAAATTTTTTGTTCTAGTTCTATGAAAAATACCAGTGGTAGTTTGACAGGGATTGCATTGAATCTGTAGATTGCTTTGGGTAGTAGAGTCATTTTCACAATGTTGATTCTTCCAATCCAAGAACATGGTATATCTCTCCATCTGTTTGTATCATCTATAATTTATTTCAACAGTGTCTTATAATTTTCTGCATACAAGTCTTTTGTCTCCTTCGGTAGGTTTATTCTTAGGTACTTTATTCTTTGTGTTGCAGTGGTAAATGGGAATTCCTTAATTTCTCTTTCAGATTTTTCATTATTAGTGTATAGGAGTGCAAGAGTTTCCTGTGCATTAATTTTATATTCTGCTACTTTACCAAATTCATAGACTAGCTCTAGTAGTTTTCTGGTAGAATCTTTAGGATCCTCTATGTATAGTATCATGTCATCTGCAAACAGTGACATCTTTACTTCTTCTTTTCCAATTTGGATTGCTTTCTTTTTCTTCTCTGATTGCTGTGGCTAAAACGTCCAAAACTATGTTGAATAATAGTGGTGAGAGTTCACAACCTTGTCTTCTTCCTCTTCTTAGAGGAAATGGTTTTAGTTGTTCACCACTGAGAACAATGTTGGCTTTGGGTTTGTCATATATGGCTTTGTTATGTTGAGGTAAGTTCCCTCTGTATTGGTATAAACTTCCCTCTTAAAACTGCTTTTGCTGCATCCCATAGGTTTTGGGTAGTCGTGTTTTCATTGTCATTTGTTTCTAGGTATTTTTTAATTTCCTCTTTGATTTCTTCAGTGATCTCTTGGTTATTTAGTAATGTATTGTTTAGTCTCCGTGTGTTTGTATTTTTTACAGATTTTTTTCCTGTAATTGATATCTAGTCTCATAGCATTGTGGTTGGAAAAGATACTTGATACAATTTCAATTTTCTTCAATTTACCAAGGCTTGATTTGTGACCCAAGATATGATCTCTCCTAGAGAATGTTCCATGAACACTTGAGAAGTGTTTTTGGATGGAATGTTCTATAAATATCAATATAAATATATATCAATATAAATATCAATTAAGTCCATCTTGTTTAATATATCATTTAAAGCTTGTGTTTCCTTATTTATTTTCATTTTGGATGATCTGTCCATTGGTGAAAGTGGGGTGTTAAAGTCCCCTACTATGATTGTGTTACTGTTGCTTTCCGCTTTTATGTCTATTAGCATTTGCCTTATATATTGAGGTGCTCCTATGTTGGGTGCAGTATAAATATTTACAATTGCTCTATCTTCTTTTTGGATTGATCCGTTGATCATTATGTAGTGTCCTTTGTCTCTTGTAATAGTCTTTATTTTAAAGTCTATTTTGTCTGATATGAGAATTGCTACTCCAGCTTTCTTTTGATTTTCATTTGCATGGAATATCTTTTTCCCCTCACTTTCAGTCTGTATGTGTCTGTAGGTCTGAAGTGGGTCTCTTGTAGACAGCATATATATGGGACTTGTTTTTGTATCCATTCAGCCAGTTTATGGAGCATTGGTTGGAGCATTTAATCCATTTACATTCAAGGTAGTTATTGATATGTGTGTTCTTATTACCATTTTCTTAATTGTTTTGGGTTTGTTATTGTAAGTCTTTTCCTTCTCTTGTTTTTCCTGCCTAGAGAAGTTCCTTTAGCATTTGTTGTAAAGCTGGTTTTGTGGTGCTGAACTCTCTTAGCTTTTGCTTGTCTGTAAAGACTTTAATTTCTCCTTCAAATCTGAATGAGATCCTTGGTGGATAGAGTAATCTTGGTTGTAGGTTTTTCCCTTTCATCACCTAAGTGTGTCCTGACACTCCCTTCTGGCTTGCAGAGTTTCTGCTGAAAGATCAGGTGTTAACCTTATGGGGATTCCCTAGTATATTATTTGTTGTTTCTATCTTGCTGCTTTTAATATTTTTTCTTTGTATTTAATGTTTGATAGTTTGATTAATATGTTTCTTGACATGTCTCTCCTTGGATTTATCCTGTATGGGACTCTCTGTGCTTCCTGGACTTGATTGATATTTCCTATCCTATCTTAGGGAAGTTTTCAACTACAATCTTTTTAAATCTCTTCTTGGTCCTTTTCTTTTTCTCTTCCTCTAGGATGCTTATAATTCGAATGTTGGTGTGTTTAATGATGTCCCAGAAGTCTCTGAGACTGTCCTCAATTCTTTTCATTCTTTTTTCTTTATTCCGCTCTGTGGTAGTTATTTCCACTGTTTTATCTTCTAGGTCACTTATCCGTTCTTCTGCCTCAGTTATTCTGCTATTGATTCCTTCTAGAGAATTTTTAATTTCATTTATTGTGCTGTTCATCATTGTTTGTTTGCTCTTTAGTTCTTCTGTGTCCTTGTTAAATGTTTCTTGTATTTTCTCCATTCTATTTCCAAGATTTTTGATCTTTACTATCATTATTCTGAATTCTTTTTCAGGTAGACTGCCTATTTCCTCTTCATTTGTTTGGTCTGGTGGATTTTTACTTTGCTCCTTCATCTGCTGTGTGTTTCTCTGTCTTCCCATTTTGCTTAACTTACTGTGTTTGGGGTCTCCTTTTTGCAGGCTGCAGGTTCATAGTTCCTGTTGTTTTTGGTGTCTGTCCCAGTGGTTAAGCTTGGTTCAGTGGATTGTGTAGGCTTCCTGGTGGACAGGACTGGTGCCTGTGTTCTAGTGGATGTGGCTGGATCTTGTCTCTCTGGTGGGCAGGACTGTGCCTGGTGGTATATTTGGGGGTGTCTGTGACCTTATTATGATTTTCGGCAGCCTCTGTGTTAATGGGTAGGATTGTGTTCCTGTCTTGCCAGTTGTTTGGCATAGGGTTTCCAGTACTGTAGCTTTCTGGTCATTGAGTGGAGTTGGGTCTTAGCATTGAGATGGAGATCTCTGGGAGAGCTTTTGCCGTTCGATATTATGTGGAGCTGGGAGGTTTCTGGTGGACCAATGTCCTAAACTTGGCTCTCCCATCTCAGAGGCACAGGTCTGACAGACATCTGGGTGGAGCACCAAGACCCTTTCAGCCACATGGCTCTGACGAAAAGGGAGAAAGGAAAGGAAAAGAAAGGAAGAAAGAAAGAAAGAAAAGGAAAGGAAAGAAGGGAGGAGGGAAGGAAGGAAAAGAAAGTTATTAAAATAAAAAATAAAAATTATTAAAAATAAAAAAGAATTAAAAATAATTTAAAAAAGAAAAAGAAAGAAGAGAGCAACGAAACCAAAAGACAAACCCACTAATGATAACCAGCACTAAAAAAAATACAAAAAAAAAAAAAAGAGAGAAAGTAACAGACAGACAGACCCCTAGGACAAATGGTAAAAGCAAAGGTATACAGACAAAATCACGCAAAGAAGCATACACATACACACAAAAAGAGAAAAAGGAAAAAATATATATATCTCTATATATTAAAAAAAAGAGGAAGAGAACAACCAAATCAATAAACAAATCTACCAATGATAATAAACTCTAAATACTAAACTAAGGCAAACATAAAACCAAAAACAAATTAGATGCCGAAAGCAAACCCCAAGTCTACAGTTGCTCCCAAAGTCCACCCCCTCAATTTGGGATGATTTGTTGTCTATTCAGGTATTCCACAGATGCAGGGTACATCAAGTTGATTGTGGAGATTTAATCTGCTGCTCCTGAGGCTGCTGGGAGAGATTTCCCTTTCTCTTCTTTGTTCGCACAGCTCCTGGGGTTCAGCTTTGGATTTGGCCCTGCCTCTCTGTGTAGGTTGCCAGAAGGTGTCTGTTCTTTGCTCAGACAGGACAGGGTTTAAAGGAGCAGCTGATTCGGGGGCTCTGGCTCACTCAGGCCGGTGGGAGGGAGGGGTACGGATGCGGGGCGAGCCTGCGGCGGTAGTGGCTGGCGTGACATTGCACCAGCCCGAGGCGCACCGTGCGTTCTCCCGGGGAAGCCGTCCCTAGATAACAGGACCCTGGCAGTAGCGGGCTGCACAGGCTCCTGGGAGGGGGGTGTGGATAGTGACCTGTGCTCGCACACAGGCTTCTTGGTGGTGGCAGCAGCAGCCTTAGCATCTCATGCCTGTCCATGCTGATAGCTGCGGCTCGCGCCCGTCTCTGGAGCTCATTTAGGTGGTGCTCTGAATCCCCTCTCCTCACACACCCAGAAACAATTGTCTCTTGCCTCTTCAGCAGCTCCAGACTTTTTCCTGGACTCCCTCCCATCTAGCCGTGGTACACTAGCCCTCTTCAGGCTCTGTTCACGCCGCCAATCCCAGTCCTCTCCCTGGGATCTGACTGAAGCCTGAGCCTCAGCTCCCAGCCCCCGCCCACCCCGGCAGGTGAGCAGACAAGCCTCTCGGGCTGGTGAGTGCTGGTCGGCACCGATCCTCTGTGCGGGAATCTCTCCGCTTTGCCCTCTGCACCCCTGTTGCTGTGCTCTCCTCCATGGCTCCGATGCTTCCCCCCACCCTGCCTCCACCAGTGAAGGGTCTTCCTAGTGTGTGGAAACTTTTCCTCCTTCACTGCTCTCTCCCAGAGGTGCAGGTCCTATCCATATTCTTTTGTCTCAGTTTTTTCTTTTTTCTTTGGCCCTACCCAGGTACGTGGGGAGTTTCTTGCCCTTTGGGAGGTCTGAAGTCTTCTGCCGGCATTGAGTAGGTGTTCTGTAGGAGTTGTTCCACATGTAGATGTATTTCTGATGTATTTGTGGGGAGGAAGGTGATCTCCACCTCTTATTCCTCTGCCATCTTGAAGGTCTCTCTGGTTACCACTTTTAAATATAGCAGTGTGTACATGTCAATCCTAAACTCCCTAACTATCTCTTTCCCCCACCCTTCCCCCCCTGGTAACCATAATGAAGGACTTTGAAAGCCAAAGAAAAGAGTCTGTGTTTAAGAGCAGGGTGGCCACTGAAAGGACTTAAGCAGGGAGTAGTGGCATGATCTGACCCACAATTTTAAAAGACCACACTGGCTGCTCTGTGGAGAATGCAGTATAGAAAGGAAGAAGGGCTGGAAGCAGAGAGACAGATTACTGTGGCAGCCAAGCCTCGAGATGATGGATATGTGAATTAGGGTGATGGGTATAGAAATGGAGGGAAATGGAAGTATGTGAGGTATATTTTTGGCAGAATCAACAGAACTTGCTAATGAATTTGATGCAGGGGGTGAGGGAGAAGAATGTTAACTGGTAGGACAGTGATGTTATTTGTTGAGATGTGGGTATCCAAGGGGAGGAATGTATTTGGGGTGTTTGGGACATTCTAAGTAGAGATAATATTAGACAAATCTACATCTTTTGAAATATGGTAATCAGCATTACTAGGATGATCTTTACTATTTCAAACAACTGTAATCTTCTGGAAAAATGAAATTATCAGCTGAGCATGAGTTAATTTGTTGTTTATCTGAAGTCATCTCTGAAGGTGGGGTGTCTTTTTCACGAGTACCGAGTTGTTGATGCCTACACCTTTATCAGCAATGGCAGGAGTTGAGCATAGAAAGAAATGGTGATTGCAACCAAGGTTAATTAGGAGTTTATCTCGATAAGTTTAAAAATCACCCCCCATTTTACCTTAGAAAGTGACCTTATTGCTATTTCATTTATTAATGGGCAACTGTGGCATAAGCTAATAAAATGAAGTAAGGCAATTAAACTCTAATGACGCTCTAAGGTCAAGCATTCTGGGTATGCAGACCCTCCAGAAATGGAGTCTGCATGTTTGTATTAACATAATGTTTATTTGCGTTTGTAGATTAGAATTGATTGTGTAGTTCCCAATGTCATATCCAAATAAGAAAATCTTTACTCATTCCCAAATAATATTTTTGTAAAACAGAGGCTCATAAGCCTAGAAGTTACTTACACCCACCTCTTTTAAGACTGTACTATTCCTCAGTTAATCTAGACAGGAGAGTGCTGTTTATCTTCATAAAGATTTCCATGCCCTTCATAAACAACATCCAAAGAGGTTCATAAATTGTTGCATATTAGTATGTAGTATCTCACTCTATGTAATAACTATAGTCTTAAAATTTTGTAGGTGATTCTTTTCTTTTTTATAAATCACGTTTTAATTGTACCACATATTGACACTTAAAAGAACCGTGCAATGAATCACTTTCTCATAATTCCTAGTTTATCCATTTTGTGAGTTTGTAGGCTTATGTATTAAGTTTTCTTGAAATAGGTCACGGTTATAACTGGCTAATTACAAATCTTCAGCTAGAAATTACATTTTGTCCTTTGTCATTCTGCTGGGTGTTTTTGTTTTATGGTTGGTTTTGCTGTCTAGGGTCACCCTGTCCAAAATGCTCACCTTATAGATGAGGAAACTGAGGCCCAGAGAGATTAAGTTCCCCTGGTGGTTCAGGTCCCTAGCATCTGATTCTGGGGCTGTCTCTGTTGACTTCAGTAAGATTTTCAGTGAAACTGAGAGACAGTGTTGTTTATCACCACCTTATTTTAAACATCATCTGTTTTTAAACTCAGCTTATCTATATCATCTTTCCTCTGAGTAATTACAGTAATTAAGATGCAACAGTGCTCCCAATATTGAACAGAGAGAAGATTACATTGTACAACTAACTACCTTTGTTTCCCCTCGAAGCCTAGTTAATGTTTGTTTATGGGACATCTATTTCTTTATAACACTGTATTGATTTTCACTTGTGTGATAATGCCTTCTAGCAAGAAAAAATGATTTTTTAAACGACCAGAAAGTCATTATATTATATCCTAATGAATAACTCATTAACTAGTTAATTCACAGCATGTGTAAACTTCTATTTTCTATCACTTCATAAATTCACAGTATATTCACAGTATATCAATTGTCTGCCTTCAGTAAGTCTATGTGAGTTCCATTTTTATGTTAATATCATTTGTATAACTTCACCTGATTTCTTTTGAGTCTCAAGTGGTTCTTTTTAAGGACTGAACATAAAAATATTTATCTTTACTAGGTACTATTTTGATAGAGATAGTCTGTGTGAACCAAACTTATGGGAAATATGTCATCCAAAATGACATAGCAGGGCTTTGTGTGATTCTACTTACTGTATAATCTTAGTTGTTTTACTTTACTTCTCTGGGTCTCAATTTTTCCATTCGTAAAATAGGGAAAATATCTCGCTGAATAAGGAGCAAATAAAATATCCTTTTAATGCTCTGACATAGTATTTGGCACATTTCAAAGGAAGGTGTTACTGTAATTTGTGGGGTGAGAGGGACTAGTACTCAAAGCAAAAGTGTTACTGTGAGTCACAATTTAAGAGGTGGAAAATGCTTAAGTCTGCAATTGGTTCAAGACCCAGGTATTCATGTGTTTTCTTGGCTTGAAACTTTCTGATATTTCTTATCCCTTTCTAAGTTCTGGAGGCTTTTTTATTTTTATTTATTTTTTTATTTTTTATATTTTATTTTATTAATTTATTTATTTAGGCTGCACCAGGTCTTAGTTGCAGCACTCGGGATCTTTGTTGTGGTGTGCGGACATCTTAGTTGTGGCATGTGGACTCTTAGTTGTGGCATGTGAACTCTTAGTTGTGGCATGCATGCAGGAACTTACTTCCCTGACCAGGGATCAACCCTGGGCCCCCTGCATTGGGAGCGTGGAGTCTTACCCACTGGACCACCAGGGAAGTTTCTGGAGGCTTTTCTAAATTTTTGGCTTAGTACTTTTTGTGATTAGGGTTTAGATGGGCAGAGATGGATTTATTTCTCTTCCCCCTGTTCACTCAATGGGATTCATGAAATTTGAGTTGCCAAGATGTTAGGAACACCGTGAAGTCAATATGTTGGAAACACACGGATCCATCTGGAACATTTACAGTGCATATCAGAAGATTCTCTTCTTTGACTTGTGTTTTGGTGAACAGTAAGCCAAACATAATCATAACATAACATAACATTTATAGATATAAACATAACATTTTATAGACACAAACTAATCTCAAACAGAAGATACTGTAGTAACGTAGGGGTGGGGAGATGGGGATTTCTCAATGAATCTCCTGTCTTGTTAATTTATATACAGAGTTTAAAGAGGATGATAAAATGGTTTCACAAAAGAAAAATGAGAAATGGGACAGCTTGTGTCATTACTGAGGGCAGGATGCATTTGGGGCAGGAAATAGGCAGTGTGGTGATTCGGGGGCCTCTCTCATTATCTCCTGTCAGGTCAAACTCTGTGTAATTGACTCAATCTTCAATGTAGCTAATGAGGTTGTTTTTTTCAAATTATTTTTTGAGTGCTGGCAATAGCTGATTAGGCCAAATGTCATCAGCTTGCCTTGCTTAGGGCTATTGAAATGGTCCTGACCCTTTCATTTACAAGTGACAGATCCCTAATTCAAACTGGGTTCAGAGAAGAACAAAAACAAAACAGAATTTATTGGGTCATGAAACTGAAAAGGCCAGGGGAGGCATTGGGTTCAGGTGAGGCCTGATACAAGTGCCAGAACAGTGATGCCCCTCTCTCCATTTTCCTTCGTGGCAAAGATGACCTCAACAACTCCTGGTTCCATTTTACCTACTTAAGCAATCTCAGCGACAGAAGAGTATCTTTCCCATAAGGTGGTGGCAGGAGTCCCAGGACCAACCCTCAATGGCTTGAGTCTTGTGTGGCTGAGTTATGGAATAGACAGACTGACTGGTCAGAACTGAATCTTGTGTCCAGCTCTGTTCTTGACTCAGGGACATGGGGAGGGGTGTCCAGCTTCACCTAAACCATATAGACCTGTAGTGAAATGGAGGTGGTCCCTCGTGGGAAAATCATAGGCACTTATCATGAAGAAGTGGTTTGGGGCAGGCAAGAGTAACACACCTGCCTTTCTTTTCAGTAGCCTTTCTTGTATCAGAAAGTCTGACTCTTGTGTTAGTCCCACTTGACTCTGTAAAGCACCAAACCAGCTGGCTTCATTCCTTAGTCTCCTCAGGAAATGTTGGTAATAATGCTCTGTATTAAATTCTATAAAAGCAGTGATTTTGAATATGTAAAATGGTATCGTCTAATGGTGATAATTCCTTTTAGAGGTGACGTTGAGCACCTTCATCAATTAGCTTGGAAGACTGAGCTCACTTTTAGTACAGTAGTCCTGGTTGGAACCTTCCTCCCGAGGATCTCATTTTATATCTTCATATATTTGCATGTGTTTCTATATAATATGCATAAGATTGCAGACCTTTTTATAAATGAAAACTTTTATCATACCAGTTAAAGTCAGAATTTCTTTATTTCTTGTCTCTTCACTTCTTACTACCTACACACTACCTTGACTGGATATCAGAAGTTTATAGCCAGAGACTGAACATAAGGTTCAATATTTTGAGAGCGTACTTGGCATTGTTCTGTCTTCCATTATTTCTGCTATTTGTCTAATGATCTCCAGAGCCTTTGGGAGGAGGGGGTGGGGAGTATGGCCTGAATTGTTCTGTTATTCGAAGTAAACATATATATCACATCTCCTTCCTTGGTGTGTGGTGGTTCAAAATCATGAAAAGGAAAATTAGTTTTTTTGTTCTCTATGACAGTATCAATGGTTTCTGAGAAGTTTTCACCTCATATCATATTGACCTAGCTGAATATAACCATAAGACAATAATAGGGGTGTTTGAGGATTAAATAAAATGACTTAATAGAACCAGTAAGATTAAGATCCTGTCTTTGGAGGTAGATGTCCTCAGTTTACATTCTAGTTTCAACACTTGTATGAACTTGGGCTGGTAATTCACCTACATGTGTGCCTGAGTTTCCTTATCTGTAAAATGGGCAAAGCACTGAATTTATAGGCTTCTGGTGACAATTAACAACAGTTAATATATATCAAGCAATTCAAAGAGTTCTAAGAAATTGCCTCTCCCACACAAACTGGCTGATTATGACGCTTCCAACCCTCAGTTGTGCGTTTCCTGTTCCCCCGCTCTTTTGGGGTTAAGTTGCCCCTCTTGGCAGCCATCTTGGGCAGGAAATCTTTTAAGACCACAGCTCCCTCACTGGTCCCCAGCACACATTGTTTTGCCCAACCATTGGAAGAAGGGTTACTTGCTTCCAGTGTTGCTCTTTATACTGTGTTGCCCCTCGGGGACATCTCCAGCCACAGAATTCCACCTTTGAAATTCTCTTGGGGAGACTCAGGCTGCAGTGCTTATGAAACCCCGACCCCAGTAGACACATGCCAGGTGCCCCGAGTGATCCCCATGTTGCCCATCCACCAAAAGTGAGGGAGAAGCACTGCCCCTCCACCACTACAGGGAAGGGAGGTGAGGGGGTCATGATGCAGCACATCATCAGCTCTCTTCAGAGCATCTCTTTTACAGGTGAGCTTAGATGATGCTCCCTTTCTTTAGGGTCTGGGGAGGGTTGATATCTTTTGTATTGTTCTCTGCTTTGTGGCCTCATCCAAAACTCGAGGAGCAAGAGCTCCATTTTAGGATTCTACTGTAGCAATTATTATTGTCATGATCATCCAAAATCCTGTAGCAAAAGAAGCACTTGACTTCTTTCCATTCATTGACTGGTTTCTGAGTGCCATGACTAACTATTCCCTCCCAAGCAAGTCACCTGGCTTCTCTAAGCCTTGGTGTCCTCATTTATAAATTGGGGTTGATATCACTTGCTTTGTGCAAGGTCTATTGAGATAATGCATGCAAAACTCTTTGTAAACTAAAAAGTACTTTTATATATAATGAATTAAGAGAGAAAATTTTGCTTTGTTGTCTGGGTATGCTGTGGTTAATAACCATCGGTCTGTGTTTTGCATTTTATTGGCAGGTATAATTTTTCTGCCAATAAAGTATTTAGAATCACTTTGTATAATGTAAAAATAACCTAGGTGGTTCATAAAAAGTTTCTAATGACTTACAGGATTGCCAGATTTTGCACATAAAAATACAGAACACCCAGTTAAATATTAATCAGATAAACAATGAATAATTTTTAGTATAAGTCTATCCCACATATTGCATGGGATTTTATCTGGTAATCCCACTATAAGTATCAGTGGACTGTGAATAGAAATTGTTACCTAATTTATTTTTATATTTCCAGATCCTAGCACAATGCCTGACCCATAACAAGTGCCTAATACACGATTCTGGAATAAAGCAATCATTAGAATATTTATTTGGAAAACTATTTGTTATGTGACAAATTACTTTCAGCAACTCTTCTGATCTTTGGTTTGCTCATTGATTGAACAAAGATAATAGTACGTGCCATACCTATTAATAGAAGGATAACATGAAATGGGGTATATGAGCAGTCTTTATAAATTGTTAAAGCAATCTACACATGTGCTACAAAGGTGTTTTAAACAGCACAAGGGGTAGAGCCACTGAGAATGGTATTTTTAGTGTAGCCTCTGAAATAAAGAGTAGATAGTAAATTTTCAAAACGTTTCAGTAAGATCTACAGTTCCTCTCAGGCTGTTCTTTCTCCCACAGAGGGATGGGTTTCTGCAGGGAATTAAACTGGGCCTAACTCCTTCTGGTTCCCTTAGATCCCTACATGCCCATCTCTACTCCCTTCATGTCTCAGGCTGTGTAATTTGGTAATTGTGAAGCAATCATTAAGGTTTGCTGTGGAAGTTCTGGGTAATTTTCTTGAAGCATTTGTTAAAATCATGCAAAACCTACTTCAACAAATCCACATTAAAATCCTAAATGGAACTAAAAGCTTTTTTACTTCACCTGGTCTAGCCAGGAAGCTATGAGTTAAGGCTCAAGTTCTCCCCTGCTTTGCTAACATTGTCATATGCCACTGATATAGCGTAGTGAGTGGTGTTGAGGTGCCATACGTGTTGGCGTAATTATATATACTGGCATAAATTGTTTGATGCAATTTCTCAAACTTATTTAAATTTGTTCTCAGAAATGAAAATAGCTCATTAGCTTCCAAGAATACATTTGTAATTCCTGGGAAACAATTTTTTTGGCATTTCAAATGGGACATATTAAGCTATCATCCTTGAGGTCTTTCTGAATTTCAGTTCCACAGATACTTATTTATGAAGTATCTGTATCCTTTACTGGCTCCATTTAAACCTTATCTCTAAATGCTGGAGGTCTTGGGGTTCAAAACTGTTTCCCCTTGTAGCTCTCTGTTTGTGTGAGCTGATCTCACCCAAACTTACAGCAATTTAAAAAATCTCTCAATGACGATTCCCATATTTCTACAGCTCAGTGTTATCTTCTGAGCAACAGATTGTACAATCCAACAGCCTTTCTGACATCCTACCGCTCTCCACATCCTGATGGGTCCTCAGCTCTCCAACATTTGTTCTTCCTCCATTGTTCAGTAATATTCATCCAGTTACAAAAGCCAGACTTTGGGGGGTTCTTCTTAACACTTTCCCCCTCATCTCCTACCTTGGATTGAACAGTCTCTCCTCTCTCTTGGCTTGGATTAGATAATCTATCACAAAATCTTGTCAGGTCTACCTCCAAAATTGTCTCAGCCCTGGCTGTTTACCTTTATCCTCACTCCACCAATATAGCCAAAGCCGCTGCCACCATCTCTCACCTGAGCTCTCCACTCCATTATAGTCCATTCTCCACACAACTACCCCAGTGATCCTTCTAAATCATAAATAAGATCAACTGACTTCCCTGTTTAAAACCACCCAATAGCTTTAAATTAACATTCGGAAAAAATTCATAAAGCTGGCCGTTCCACATTTATTTCACACCTGTATCTTTCTCACTCACTACATTCTAGCCACATGGGAATTTTCTCAGTTTCTCTAATGAATCATGCTACACCCTGACACAGGACCTTTGCATAGGCTTCCCTCTCTGTGGACTAGCCATCCTGAACCCACTTCATTACTTCTTATCATTCAAATCTTTCAGCTGAACCATTATTTCTACACCCTAGAATGTTAGCAGCCTAAGGATAGGGACCTTGTCTATACTGTTTACTGATGTATCCGCATCACCTTGCACAGAACTGGCATATTCTAGGCACTCAATAAATTTTGCACAATGAATGAAAAAAATAAAAAAGAAAGACATGAATGAATGAAGGAATGAAAACTAGCTTAGGTCTGGTCCCTCATTTATACAAACCTGTGACATCTTTCCTTTCTTTCATCCACACTTACCACAATTTATATTTTGTTAGATTATTTGTTGGATTTCATCTCCCCATCTAGACTCATGAGAGTAGGGACCAGGCATGGTTTTGCTTCCCATTTTATCTGCAGAGCCTAGCACGTTCCAAGCATGTGGTGGGTGCTCACTACCTATTGGCTGCTGAATTTTCTGTCCTTCTCCCACTCAGCCCTTGGCAGCCTTTGACACAGCTGAGCACACTATCCATCTTGAAACACTCTCTTCCTCTACTTCTGGACTCCAGCTCTTTCGCTTCCCCCGCTCTGGTCTCATTTTTCTCACTCTCATGTGTGGGATCCTTTTCTTCTCTCAGTTCCTTAAAAGTTAGTGTTCCAACTGGGGAGATTCATACCATGGAATACTACTCAGCAATACAAAGGGACAAACTACTGATGCACACAACAGCCTTGGGTGATCCGAGGGCATTAGACTGTGGGAGGTTTTGGGGATGACGAAGCTGTTGTGTATCCTGACTGTGGTGGTGTTTAGACACATCTATACATGTGATAAAATGCTTGATGAAGGGTTCACAGGATGTCTCTACAGTTTTTGCAACATCTATGTGAGTTAAAAATTATTTCAAAATAAAGGTTTTGGGGTTTTTTTTAAGTATTTTCATGGCTCTGCGGGAACCTGCAAGATCTCCCTGTGCGTTCTCAGCTGCTACTATGACTGTGGTCTCTGCACAGATGCTCCAGAGCTCCACCCCTCTTTCCTGGTCTCCCGTTTTGGACATACAAGTCATAGCAACCATACAGAGCTATCCATGCTGGTTGTGGGTAAATGGATGCATATATAGTGGTAATTTCTGTGATCACTAAATGAGAAAATTCTGTTTCTTTTCTATTTATGGAAACATTTTAATCTTGAAGGTTCTATACAAATTACTCACCTTTCATCAAAGTCAGAAAGTATACCCTTGTGTCACAGTTTTCCTGTGTGATTTGCACAATGAACTCAACATTTTTCCATAGATTCTTTTGCATTTGCTTCCTTCTGGTTGCACCATGGAACTATTGTGTTACATTTACATTTGTATATGTGTGTGTATATGTATATATGTATAGATAGATACATATACATTTCTATATCTTTAGAAAGGTAACCCTTCAGTTCAGCGAACTTGCTGCACTTTAAGTGGAAAGCAATCTTGATCTCCCCTTTCATTTTTCATGATTTCCCACTGTACCTAACAATTGATTAAGAGAAACATTTTAGTGGAGGTCAAACATTGTTTGAATGTGTGGCAACTGGTTTCCCAGGGAAACAGCACATCAGTACTTGTAGCCTTCGGCAGCATCTCCATAATGACACCCAGACAACAGCCATAGCAGAGTGTTTGCTATAGAACAGGAGACTCAAAACGAGCTCAGAGAAGGCCCTGAGAACAAGGTGAACCATCTCAAAAGATGAAGAAGTATTCTGCAAGAGTGGTGCCCTTAGCATCCTACAGTGCTTCTGAACACAACTCGCCCCTGTCAGATGGTAAATGCTGTTCTCCTGGGCAAGTGCCCTTCTCTGCGTGGGAGTTTCCATGCTCTTCGGGCTCACTGTTTTCATCACTGTGTTTATTCTCTGTAGAAATCCTTAAACTCTAGCAGAAATTACCTGTTGCCTACATACAGTTTTTACTTACATAATTAGCAGTTTGGAGATGAAAATTACCTTAGGGAAAATTTGTTAGACTCCCCCCAAAAGAAAACTTTGAAAAGTTGCTTAGGCTTGACTTATTTAGGTATTAGTTTATTTGGAGCCTGAACTCTTATTACAGAGTTCTCTGTCTGTGACTTCCCTAATATTTCAGTAATTTACTTAGCTGCTGTTCTTTTAACAATGTAGACAAGGAAAGAAGACAAAGGAAGACTTCTGTATTAGAGTCCAGCACTTGAAAAATGAAGGAATACTGAAGGAATTGAATAAAATGTACGTTTCCCTACATGGTTGAATTGAGATCTTTTTCAGTCTAATCAACATTCCACATAAGCATGGGTTGAGTCTAATTCTAAAGAATGAAGGGGAAGACAACACTGATTGTTTAAGATGAAACTCTCTGTCCTTTTGACACACAGATGTTAACTAATACGAATCTTATAGACTAATACATTGAAGTCTGGTTTGGGTTTCTTTTTAAAAGGAAAAAATTAAAATTCTCTCTTTTTTTAAAATTGAAGTATAGTTGATATACAATGTTGTGTTAGTTTCTGGTGTACAACAAAGTGATTCATATATATATATATATATATATATATATATATATTATGCTCTTTTTGAATATCATTCCCTGTGCTATACAATAGGACCTTTTTGTTTATCCATTCTATATATAATAGTTTGCATCTAAAATTCTCTCTTTACCAACACTACCTGTTTTAGTTTACACATCAGATTTTTAAGTTCTGAATTGGCAAGTTGATAAAATCTTAATTAAATTAGGGAATATTTTAGAATTACTATTACTAAGAACTGTTGCATAAATACTGTATTCAAGAATGAGTAGTAAGGTAATTTCTGTTATATTACTCTGTGGGTTCATCTGAGAGATTGCATATCTCACTTGTATTTCTGTGATGGATAACAATAAATGTTGAATTAATTAGGCAAAAAACTCAGCTAAACTGTAAATGTAATAGAGTAATATAAAGTTTTAACTAAAAAATTCTTCTTTTTTAAAAAGCAGCTGAATTATTTCAAGTAGATACAATTTCATAAGCAATTAGCCAACCAAGTTTTGCATAGCTCTGATTTAAGGAATAAATGCTATGGCTAGTTAGCATATTAACTGTTGATATTTGACAGGTAGGTGAATGCTTACAAAGGGGTCTGGCAGATTAAACATTCTTCCTCAATCTTATTTCTCTACTCCAAATGTATTCACTAGATTCTTTGTGAGACTACAAAGATTTTACACTCTGATCTGGCCTATGTCCAATTGATCATAAAACATAAACTACTCAAGTACCAAATAATGGAGTTTTATGTCCATCCTAGAACAAGTTGAAGGACCTGAAGTCTTCCAGTATTTCCAATTGGCAAAGCTGGGAAAGTAAACTTACTACTTTGCAAACTGCTGATTTTACACACAAAAAGCTGTGTTTTATAAACCATATGTTGCATTTGCTTTTGGATGGGCTTGTGATGTAATTTGCTGTAACGTAGAGGAATAAGAAATGGAGCATTTGCAGACTGCATCGTCACACTGTCTATTCTCTTGCCTTTAGCAAGGAAGCCCCACCTTACATTTCTAGGGGATAAAAACCTTATATTTTTCTTTAAAAAATTTCAAAGAGGAGAGAGTTCTACGGTCCTTTTTAGAAAAACCACTTTACTGATTATCAGTGCTTACTGTTTGGCATTCCTTCCTTAAATTGGCTTAATGTTAACTAAAATCTTTCCTGCCACATTTTAAGTTGATATTCTTATCTAGAGAACACATTCAGTTTGTATATGGGTATGAAATTCTACCTCCATTTCTTTTCTTTTTTAAAAAATTTGATTGAAGTATAGTTGATTTACAATGTTGTGCTAATTTCTGCTGTAGAGCAAAGTCACTCAGTTATACATATATATACGTTCTTTTTCATATTCTTTTCCATTATCGTTTATCACAGGATAGTGAATATAGTTCCCTGTGCTATAGAGTAGGACCTTGTTGTTTATCCGTCCTATATATAATAGTTTGCATCTGCTAATCCCAAACTCCCAATCCTTCCCTCCCCTTGGCAACTGCATGTCTGTTCTCTATGTTTGTGGGTCTGTTTCTGTTTCATAGATATGTTCACTTGGGCCATATTTTAGAGTCCACATATAAGTGATTTCATGTGGTATTTGTCTTTCTCTTTCTTACTTCACGTGGTATGATAATCTCTGGGTCCATCCATCTTGCTGCAAATGGCATTATTTCATTCTTTTTATGGCTGAGTAATATCCCATTGTATACAGATACCACATCTTCTTTATCCATTCATCTGTCAATGGACATTTACTACCTCCATTTCTTAAACCACAAATGGAATAATTCATGTTTGAAGATCTCTAAAGTTCCATCCAGCTATATTAGTCCTATTAGCAATCACTGCCATCCTACAGAATGATGGTTCTTGAACTTTTGGGAGACATGGTTTCCTTGTTAAGTAGCCAGTTACAGGTTATGGAACATCTCCCCAGTAAAATGTACATACACACAACATTTGGGGGCCTCCTAAAGTCCCCAGATGTCCCTGGACCCTGGATAAAGAGCCCCTGACAGAGCACAGACATCTTTTCAGGTGTGAATTCAGCTGTGAGTTGTAAAGAATAGAGACATTACTGAGACTTTATGCATGACAGGATCCCTTAAATCAAATACACAAAGTCTTTTAACATTTTATTTTAAAATTTTGGTCACGTGATCAATCTGTTTTACTCATGTCCTAATAATGATCTCTAAATGTCAGATAGAAACATGCAGGGCTAGTTCTAAATTTTCTCTTGGATCCCACTTGATATGATTTTATTACTGAAATGCAAAAAGAAAATAAATCTCATCATAAGACAGCATCATTATTTACTCCAAGGACAAGCAGACTACCACATTTGGATGGCATCTTCAAAGTCCTTTCGTTGCCTACACATCAGGTAAAAGTTTATTTTCTTTCTTGGATAACAAACACTTAACTTCCAAAAAAAAAACATACAAATGACATTATCATGATCTATAAATGGCATTCAGTGTGGCCCAGGTTCCCTACCACATTGCTTGGCGAACTCCTCCTCTTAGGCTCCTGATTGTCTGAGCCCCCAAGCCTGGTTAGATGCCTCTGCCATGGCTCATACAGACGCAGTCTCCCTCTCCCATCACAGTGCTTATCTGTACTATTGCAACTGCCCATTTTCTGGTCTATATTTCCTCCAAATACTTTAAACTCGGCGAGGGAGCAACATTCTCACTCACAGTTATTTTCCCAGCACCTAAGATGGTGCCTAACACATTCAGGGTGTTAAGTAAATGGTCATTGAGTGAATGCATGATCAAATGCACAACACATTGTGTATAAAAGATATCTCTGATCAGGTGGCTCTGTCATACTTTTTAAAAGAATAAGTGCAGTTAGAATGAGCTCAGGTTTCCAATATGGGATTTCCCTGCCTGGAAGTCTAAACTATAAGTCAGCATCAGAAAGCTGATAGTCAATCAATTATCTGACGTTTTTGTAAATCATAGAAGATCATGTTTTCATAGTGTGCAAACAATGGCTGTGGCTCTGGTTGGGGGAGAGAGAAAGGGTAAAGGGAAAAAAGAAAAGGGACTAAGGCTAAACCAGATATAGCCAGGAGAGGAGTGGACGAGACTGACCTACAGTGGAGCAGAATTAACCAAAAGGGATCCTTGTCCTTATCTAAGATGAGGGTGGGGCTTCAGATGAAGGGTAGGGGGACGGGGGATATATGGGCAAAGGAGAGGCAGGGAAGCAAGGATGGTCCAAAGCAGCAAGTAAAGGGAATGGGATTCGAGACGAACAACAAATACCAAGAGCAGACATGAGAGGTGGAGTCCAGGGAAATGCCCAGATGCAGGGGCGCACAGCAGGGTCTCTTCTGAGGAGAGGCAGCCAGCCCACTAGATTCACCCACTTCCCTGGAAGGTTGATCTTCTGGGGATGCTTAACTCTGCCTGTCTTCTCAGAGAATACTTGGTGTTTTTAACCGAAAGGGGCAAGAATCTTCTTAGTGTGCTTTTTCACAGGAGAAGTATATACATCACAGTGTTCAAACATTCACACAAATTTTGAGTGTCACCCAAGGAGGCTTTTAATCATCACACTTCGATAAGTAAGCCTGGTAGCCCACTTGACCTCAAACTAATGGGTCTGCAGTACTTCCCCTTCATGATTCTGTAAAATTATTTTCTTGCCTTGACACTAAGAGGGTACATGGTACAAGAAGTCTCTTGGTGGATGCTCTGAGTAGATCAAGAGAAATCCTATTAAAATAAGAGAATGGGTACAAGCTACAGTTTGGAAAGATAAAAAAGTTTTAGAGATGATGGTAGTGATGGTTGAACAACGACATGAATGCTCTTATTGCCACTGAACTGTACAGTTAAAAATGGTTAAAATGGTACATTTTATGTTATATCACAATGAAAAAATATAAGACAATAACAATAAGAACTTGATCTGAGGAAATGGTATGTGCTTCCCAGTTTTAAGTACAGAAAATCAAGAGACAGTAACAAAAGTAATATTCAGGGTCAGATGCTCAGTCAGGAGTTAAACTGGCCACTAAGTGCCAGGAATCCTGGTTTCTGGTACAATGTTCTTTTCAGGCAAAACTCCAAATCCAACCCTATCACTTCACCATGCATAACTGAGATTCTGTAAGCCTCATAACATTCTTTGGTAAAGACGATAAATTTCACAATGTGTGAAGCAGATTTTCAAAACTATGTCCTTTGATAAGTTCATCATATATCCTATTGAATTTTCTCGTGAAAATACATTCCTTAAAGTAGCATTTAACTCTGCCGATATGAGCAGTTTTTATATTTAAAAGGAAAGTTTCCGTTTCTTGTTCTTTCGGGAATTCTCACTTAGATTTTTTACTCCAGGAAAAGTTCCAAATGCATTGATACTTCTTGAAAAATATCCTTCCATGTGTCTAGGTATAATCCTGAAAATCCCTTCCTTAGAGGAAACGTAGGGATATTTCTCAAACGTCATGGTGATGCTGAGGGAAGATGAGTTTTTAGAGACATGAGGTGAAGATCCATTTGGGGGTCATAAGCAAAGCCTATGATTTTTTTCTTTTTTTACATCTTTATTGGAGTATAATTGCTTTACAATGGTGTGTTAGTTTCTGCTTTATACAAAGTGAATCAGTTATACGTACACATATGTCCCCATATCTCTTCCCTCTTACGTCTCCCTCCCTCCAACCCTACCTATCCAACCCCTCTACGTGGTCACAAACCACCTAGCTGATCTCCCTGTGCTATGCAGCTGCTTCCCACTAGCTATCTATTTTATGTTTGGTAGTATATATATATATCCATGCCTCTCTCTCACTTTGTCACAGTTTACCCTTCCCCCTCCCCATATCCTCAAGTCCATTTTCTAGTAAGTCTGTGTCTTTATTCCTGTCTTACCCCTACGTTCTTCATGACATTTTTTTCCTTAGATTCCATATATATGTGTTAGCATAAGGTATTTGTCTTTCTCTTTCTGACTTACTTCACTCTGTATGACAGACTCTAGGTCCATCCCCCTCACTACAAATAACGCAATTCGATTTCTTTTTATGGCTGAGTAATATTCCATTGTATATACGTGCCACACCTTCTTTATCCATTCATCCGATGATGGACACTTAGGTTGTTTCCAAATTCTGGCTATTGTAAATAGAGCTGCAATGAACATTTTGGTACATGACTCTTTTTGAATTATGGTTTTCTCAGGGTATATGCCCAGTAGTGGGACTGCTGGGTCATATGGTAGTTCTATTTGTAGTTTTTTAAAGAACCTCCAAACCGTTCTCCATAGTGGCTGTACCAATTCACATTCCCACCAGCAGTGCAAGAGTGTTCCCTTTTCTCCACACCCTCTCCAGGATTCATTGTTTCTAGATTTTTTGATGATGGCCATTCTGACTGGTGTGAGATGATATCTCATTGTAGTTTTGATTTGCATTTCTCTAATGATTAATGATGTTGCACGTTCTTTCATGTGTTTGTTGGCAATCAGTATATCTTCTTTGGAGAAATGGCCATTTAGGTCTTCTGCCCATTTTTAGATGGAGTTGTTTGTTTTTTGGTTATTGAGCTGCATGAGCTGCTTGTAAATCTTGGAGATTAATCCTTTGTCAGTTGTTTCATTTGCAAATATTTCCTCCCATTCTGAGGGTTGTCTTTTGGTCTTGTTTATGGTTTCCTTTGCTGTGCAAAAGCTTTGAAGTTTCATTAGGTCCCATTTGTTTATCTTTGTTTTTATTTCCATTTCTCTAGGAGGTGGGTCAAAAAGGATCTTGCTGTGATTTATGTCATAGAGTGTTCTGCCTATGTTTTCCTCTAAGAGTTTGACAGCTTCTGGCCTTACATTTAGGTCTTTAATCCATTTTGAGCTTATTTTTGTGTATGGTGCTAGGGAGTGATCTAATCTCATACTTTTACATGTACCTGTCCAGTTTTCCCAGCACCACTTATTGAAGAGGCTGTCCTTTCTCCACTGTACATTCCTGCCTCCTTTATCAAAGATAAGGTGACCATATGTGCGTGGGTTAATCTCTGGGCTTTCTATCCTGTTAGATTGATCTATATTTCTGTTTTTGTGCCAGTACCATACAATCTTCATTACTGTAGCTTTGTAGTATCATCTGAAGTCAGGGAGCCTGATTCCTCCAGCTCCATTTTTCGTTCTCAAGATTGCTTTGGCTATTCGGGGTCTTTTGTGTTTCCATACAAATTGTGAATTTTTGGTTCTAGTTCTGTGAAAAATGCCACTGGTAGTTTGATAGGGATTGCATTGAATCTGTAGATTGCTTTTGGTAGTATAGTCATTTTCACAATGTTGATTCTTCCAATGAAGAACATGGTATATCTCTCCATCTATTTGTATCATCTTTAATTTCTTTCATCAGTGTCTTATAATTTTGGGCATACAGGTCTTTCCTCTCCTTAGGTAGGTTTATTGCTAGATATTTTATTCTTTTTGTTTAAGTGGTAAATGGGAGTGTTTTCTTGATTTCACTTTCAGATTTTTCATCATTAGTGTATAGGAATGCCAGACACGTCTGTGCATTAATTTTATATCCTGCTACTTTACCAAATTCATTGATTAGCTCTAGTAGTTTTCTGGTAGCATTTTAGGATTCTCTATGTATAGTATCATGTCATCTGCAAACAGTGACAGCTTTACTTCTTCTTTTCCGATTTGGATTCCTTTTATTTCCTTTTCTTCTCTGATTGCTGTGGCTAAAACTTACAGAACTACGTTGAATAATAGTAGTGGGAGTGGGAAACCTTGTGTTCTTCCTGATCTTAGTGGAAATGATTTCAGTTTTTCACCATTGAGGATGATGTTGGCTGTGGGTTTGTCATATATGGCCTTTATTATGTTGAGGAAAGTTCCCTGTATGCCTACTTTCTGCAGGGTTTTTATCATAAATGGGTGTTGAATTTTGTCGAAAGCTTTCTCTGCATCTATTAAGATGATCATTTGGTTTTTCTCCTTCAATTTGTTAATATGGTGTATCACATTGATTGATTTGCATATATTGAAGAATCCTTGCATTCCTGGAATAAACCCCAGTTGATCATGGTGCATGGTCCTTTTAATGTGCTGTTGGATTCTGTTTGCTAGTATTTTGTTGAGGATTTTTGCATCTATGTTCATCAGTGATATTGGCCTGTAGTATTCTATCTTTGTGACATCTTTGTCTGGTTTTGGTATCAGGGTGATGGTGGCCTCATAGAATGAGTTTGGGAGTGTTCCTCCTTCTGCTATATTTTGGAAGAGTTTGAGAAGGATAGGTGTTAGCTCTTCTCTAAATGTTTGACAGAATTCGCTTGTGAAGCCATTTGATCCTGGGCTTTTGTTTGTTGGAAGATTTTTAATCACAGTTTCAATTTCAGTGCTTGTGATTGGTCTGTTAATATTTTCTATTTCTTCCTGATTCAGTCTTGGCAGGTTGTGCATTTCTAAGAATTTGTCCATTTCTTCCAGGTTGTCCATTTTATTGGCATAGAGTTGCTTGTAGTAAGCTCTCATGATCTTTTATTTTTTTCTTTTTCTTTGCTGTATGCGGGCTTCTCACTGTTGTGGCCTCTCCAGTTGCAGAGCACAGACTCCGGACACGCAGGCTCAGCAGCCATGGCGCACGGGCCAAGCCGCTCTGTGGCATGTGGGATCTTCCCGGACTGGGCCACGAACCCGTGCCCCTTCATAGGCAGGTGGACTCTCAACCACTGCGCCACCATGGAAGCCCTCTCATGATCTTTTGTATTTCTGCAGTGTCAGTTGTTACTTCTCCTTTTGCATTTCTAATTTTATTGATTTGAGTCTTCTCCCTTTTTTTCTTGATGAGTCTGGCTAATGGATTATCAATTTTGTTTATCTTCTCAAAGAACCAGCTTTTAGTTTTATTGATCTTTGCTATCCTTTCCTTCGTTTCTTTTTCATTTATTCCTGATCTGATCTTTATGATTTCTTTCCTTCTTCTAACTTTGGGGTTTTTTTGTTCTTCTTGCTCTAATTGCTTTAGGTGCAATGTTAGGTTGTTTATTCAAGATGGTTCCTGTTTCTTAAGATAGGATTGTATTGCTATAAACTTCCCTCTTAGAACTGCTTTTGCTGCATCCCATAGGTTTTTGGTCATCGTGTCTCCATTGTCATTTGTTTCTAGGTATTTTTTGATTTCCTCTTTGATTTCTTCAGTGATCACTTCGTTACTAAGTATTGTATTCTTTAGCTTCCATGTGTTTGTATTTTTTACATATCTTTTCCTGTAATTGATATCTAGTCTCATAGCATTGTGGTTGGAACAGATACTTGGTACAATTTCAATTTTCTTCAATTTACCAAGGCTTGATTTGTGACCCAAGATATGATCTCTCCTGGAGAATATTCCATGAGCACTTCAGAAAAATGTGTATTCTGTTGTTTTTGGATGGAATGTCCTATACATATCAATTAAGTCCATCTTGTTTAATGTATCATTTAAAGCTTGTGTTTCCTTATTTATTTTCATTTTGGATGATCTGTCCATTGGTGAAAGTGGGGTTTTAACGTCCCTTACTATGAATGTGTTACTGTAGATTTCCCCTTTTATGGCTGTTAGTATTTGCCTTATGAATTGAGGTGCTCCTATCTTAACTGCATAAATATTTACATTTGCTGTATCTTCTTCTTGGATTGATCCCTTGATCATTATGTAGTGTCCTTCTTTGTCTCTTGTAATAGTCTTTATTTTAAAGTCTATTTTGTCTGATATGAGAATTGCTACTCCAGCTTTCTTTTGATTTCCATTTGTATGGAATATCTTTTTCCATCCCCTCACTTTCAGTCTTTATGTGTCCTTATGTCTGAAGTGGGTCTCTTGTAGACAGCATATATATGGATCTTGTTTTCGTATCCATTCAGCCAGTCTGTGTCTTTTGGTGGGAGCATTTAGTCCATTTACATTGAAGGTAATTATTGATATGTATGTTCCTGTGACCATTTCCTTAATTGTTTTGGCTTTGTTATTGTATGTCTTTTCCTTCTCTTCTCTTTCTTGCCTAGAGAAGTTCCTTTAGCATTTGTTGTAAAGCTGATTTGGTGGTGCTGAACTCTCTCAGCTTTTGCTTGTCTGTAAAGGTTTTAATTTCTCCATCAAATCTGAATGAGATCCTTGCTGGGTAGAGTAATCTTGGTTGTAGGTTTTTCTCCTTCATCACTTTAAATATGTCCTGCCACTCCCTTGTGGCTTGCAGAGTTTCTGCTGAAAGATCAGCTGTTAACCTTATGGGGATTCCCTTGTGTGTTATTTGTTGTTTTTCCCTGGCTGCTTTTAATATTTTTTCTTCGTATTTAATTTTTGAAAGTTTGTTTAATATGTGTCTTGGAGTGTTTCTCCTTGGATTTATCCTGTATGGGACTCTCTGTGCTTCCTGGACTTGATTAACTATTTCCTTTCCCATACTAGTGAAGTTTTCAACTATAATCTCTTCAAGTATATTCTCAGTCCCTTTCTTTTTCTCTTCTTCTTCTGGGACCCCTATAATTTGAATCTTGGTGCATTTAATATTGTCCCAGAGGTCTCTGAGACTGTCCTCAATTATTTTCATTGTTTTTTCTTTATTCTGTTCTGCAGTAGTTATTTCCACTATTTTAACTTCCAGGTCACTTATCCGTTCTTCTGCCTCTGTTATTCTGCTATTCATCCCTTCTAGAGTATTTTTAATTTCATTTATTGTGTTGTTCATCATTGCTTGTTTCATCTTTAGTTATTCTAAGTCCTTGTTAAATGTTTCTTGTATTTTCTCCATTCTATTTCCAAGATTTTGGATCATCTTTACTATCATTATTCTGAATTCTTTTTCAGGTAGACTGCCTATTTCCTCTTCATTTGTTAGACCTGTTGGGTTTTTACCTTGCTCCTTCATCTGCTGTGTTTTTTTCTGTCTTCTCATTTTGCTCATCTTACAGTGTTTGGGGTCTCCTTTTGGAAGGCTGCAGGTTCATTGTTCCCATTGTTTTTGGTGTCTGTCCCCAGTGGTTAAAGTTGTTTCAGTGGGTTGTGTAGGCTTCCTGGTGGAGGGGACTAGTGCCTGTGTTCTGGTGGATGAGGCTGGATCTTGTCTTTCTGGTGGGCAGGTCCACATCTGGTGGTGTGTTTTGGGGTGTCTGTGGCCTTATTATGATTTTAGGCAGCCTCTGTGCTAATGGGCGCAGTTGTGTTCCTGTCTTGCTAGTTGCTTGGCATAGGGTGTCCAGCACTGTAGCTTGCTGGTTGTTGAGTAAAGCTGGGTGTTGGTGTTGAGATGGAGATCTCTGGGAGGTTTTTGTCATTTGATATTACATGGAGCTAGAAGGTCTCTTGTGGACCAGTGTCCTGAAGTTGGTTCTCTCCCGTCAGCAGCACAGCACTGACTCCTGGCTAGAGTACCAAAAGCCTTTCATCCACAAGGCTCAGAATAAAAGGGAGAAAAAGTAGAAGGAAGGAAGGAAGGAAGGAAGGAAGGAAAGAAAGAAAGAAAGAAAGAAAGAAAGAAAGAAAGAAGGAAGGAAGGAAGAGAGAGAGAGGGATAGAGAGAGAGAAAGAGGATAAAATAAAATAAAATATAGTAAGATAAAATAAAGTTATGAAAGTAAAAAATAAACTAATTATTATGAGAAAAAATTGTTTTTTAAATTAAAAAACAAACAAAAAAAAAAACGGACGGACAGAACCCTAGGACAAATGGTGAAAGCAAAGCTATACAGACAAAATCTCACACAGAAGCATACAGATACACACTCACAAAAAGAGGAAAGGGGAAAAAATAATATATCTTGTTCTCAAAGTCCACCTCCTCAATTTGGGATGATTCGTTGTCTATTCAGGTATTCCACAGATGCAGGGTACATCAAGTTGATTGTGGAGATTTAATCCGCTGCTCCTGAGGCTGCTAGGAGAAATTTCCCTTTCTCTTCTTTGTTCGCACATCTCCCGGGTCTCAGCTTTGGATTTGGCCCCACCTCTGCAGGTAGGTCGCCTGAGGGCATGTGTTCTTCACTCAGACAGGACAGGGTTAAGGGAGCAGCTGATTTGGGGGCTCTGGCTCACTCAGGGCGGGGGGGAGGGAGGGGTACAGAGTGCGGGGCGAGCCTGCGGCGTCAGAGGACAGCGTGATGTTGCACCAGCCTGAGGCGCGCTGTGCGTTCTCCCGGGTAAGTTGTCCCTGTATCCTGGGACCCTGGCAGTGGCGGGCTGCACAGGCTCCCGGGAGGGGAGGTGTGGAGAGTGACCTGTGCTTGCACATAGGCTTCTTGGTGGCTGCAGCAGCGGCCTTAGCGTCTCATGCCCATCTCTGGAGTCCGCGCTTTTAGCCGCGGCTCGCGCCCGTCTCTGGAGCTCCTTTAAGCGGCGCTCTTAATCCCCTCTCCTCGCGCACCAGGAAACAAAGAGGGAAGAAAAAGTCTCTTGCCTCTTCGGCAGCTCCAGACTTTTTCCCGGACTCCCTCCCGTCTAGCCGTGGTGCACTAACCCCTTCAGGCTGTGTTTACGCCGCCAACCCCAGTCCTCTCCCTGAGCTCCGACCGAAGCCCGAGCCTCAGCTCCCAGCCCCCGCCCACCCCAGCGTGTGAGCAGACAAGCATCTCGGGCTGGTGATTGCTGGTCGGCACCGATCCTCTGTGCGGGAATCTCTCCACTTTGCCCTCCACACCCCTGTTGCTGTGCTCTCCTCCGCTACTCCTAAGCTTCCCCCTCCGCCACCCACAGTCTCTGCCTGCGAAGGGGCTTTCTAGTGTGTGGAAACCGTTCCTCCTTCACGGCTCCCTCCCACTGGTGCAGGTCCCGTCCCTATTCTTTTGTCTCTGTTTTTTCTTTTGCCCTACCCAGGGGAGTTTCTTGCCTTTTGGGAGGTCTGAGGTCTTCTGCCAGCATTCAGTAGGGTAGCGTTCTGTAGGAGTTGTTCCATGTGTAGATGTATTTCTCACGTATCTGTGTGGAGGAAGGTGATCTCCGCGTCTTACTCTTCTGCCATCCTCCCCCTCTCCGCCACTGTACTCTTGAAGCCCACACTTTGTGAGGGAAAAGTAGTTTGTCACCATTGATAGACAAGGAATTGATGCTAATTCGTTTATCAAAGAATACAGTCCTAAGGTTTGATGGGAAATTAAGTCTTTGGGAAATACACAAACGTTTCCCTCAGGATCCCCTCTAATAATTGTCTACAACTTCTTCCTCTTCCTTAAATTTAATCTACTTTTCCTCAATCACAAACTTTCAATATAAATAGTAAACCTTTTTTAGTCAGTGTCTCTTGTTATGCTTAATGACTGTGCTTCCGTACTGCAGATGTACAATATTTTAGCAATATTATGCACTAAAAATGGAATTTTTGTACCAATCTGTGGTCAAACCACAATTTATAATTTTGTTTATAGGGGGAAATGCATTTAGAGTTGGAAAAAACTGCAGTTTATGAGCCAGACTCTCTCTGTAGTATATGCCTTGGGTTTAAGTAAAATTCAGTCAGTAAGTATGTTCTGAGAGCCTTGGAGAGAAAAGATCACTTTTTCAAGAGCATAGCACTGGTGAGAGGCAGAGCTGATGGTCCGGCTTAGGATGTCTGACTTCCAGTCTGGACTCTTTCCCTTGTGCTGTGGTGCAGAAATTATGCACTAAGGAGACCGTGCCAAACTGGACCTTAGAAAATCCTTGGAAGCTGTGCTGTCAGCAGCTTCAGGGAAAGATAAGAATTTGTGCTAAATATCAGGTGGGAAAAAGTTCCTTCTGACTACTGCTATATTGGAAATGCTCCTTTTTTTAAACATCTTTATTGGAGTATAATTGCTTTACAATAGTGTGTTAGTTTCTGCTTTATAAAAAAGTGAATCAGCTATACATATACATACATCCCCATATCTCCTCCCTCTTGTGTCTCCCTCCCACCCTCCCTATCCCACCCCTCTAGGTGGTCACAGAGCACTGAGGTGATCTCCCTGTGCTATGTGGCTGCTTCCCACTAGCTATCTATTTTACATATCGTAGTGTATATATGTACATGCCTCTCTCTTACTTTGTCCCAGCTTACCCTTTCCCCTCCCTGTGTCCCCAAGTCCATTCTCTATGTCTGTGACTTTATTCCTGTCTTTCCCCTAGGTTCTTCAGAAACTTTTTTTTTAGATTCCATATATATGTGTTAGCATACGGTATTTATTTCTCTCTTTCTGACTTACGTCACTCTGTATGACAGACTCTAGGTCCATCCACCTCACTACAAATAACTCAATTTCATTTCTTTTTATGGCTGAGTAATATTCCATTGTATATATGTGCCACATCTTCTTTATCCACTCATCTGTTGATGGACACTTAGGTTGCTTCCATGTCCTGGCTATTGTAAATAGAGCTGCAATGAACACTGTCATACATGACTCATTTTGAATTTTGGTTTTCTCAGAGTATACGTCCAGTAGTGGGATGGCTAGGTAATATGGTTGTTCTATTTTTAGTTTTTTAAGGAAACTCCATACTGTTCTCCATAGTGGCTGAATCAACTTACATTCCCACCAACAGGGCAAGAGGGTTCCCTTTTCTCCACACCCTCTCCAGCATTTATTGTTTGTAGAGTTTTTGATGATGGCCATTCTGATTGGTGTGAGATGATATCTCATTGTAGTTTTGATTTGCATTTCTCTAATGATTAATGATGTTGAGCGTTCCTTTATGTGTTTGTTGGCAATCTGTATATCTTCTTTAGAGAAATGTCTATTTAGGTCTTCTGCCTATTTTTGGATTGGGTTGTTCGCTTTTTTGATATTGAGCCACATGAGCTGCTTGTAAATTTTGTAGATTAATCCTTTGTCAGTTGCTTCATTTGCAAATATTTTCTCCCATTCTGAGGGCTGTCTTTTGGTCTTGTTTATGGTTTCCTTTGCTGTGCAAAAGCTTTTAAGTTTCATTAGGTCCCATTTGTTTATTTTTGTTTTTATTTCCATTTCTCTAGGAAGTGGGTCAAAAATGATCTTGCTGTGATTTATGTCATAGAGTGTTCTGCCTATGTTTTCCTCTAAGAGTTTGATAGTGTCTGGCCTTACACTTAGGTCTTTAATCCAGTTTGAGTTTATTTTTGTGTATGGTGTTAGGGAGTGTTCTAATTTCATTCTTTAACATGTAGCTGTCCAGTTTTCCCAGCACCACTTATTGAAGATGTTCTCTTTTCTCCATTGTATACTCTTGCCTCCTTTATCAAAGATAAAGTGACCATATGTGCATGGGTTTATCTCTGGGCTTTCTATCCTTTTCCATTGATCTTTATTTCTGTTTTTGTGCCAGTACCATACAGTCTTCATTACTGTAAGTTTGTAGTATAGTCTGAAGCCAGGGAGCCTGATTACTCCAGCTCCATTTTTGTTTCTCAAGATTGCTTTGGCTATGCGGGGTCTTTTGTGTTTCCGTACAAATAGTGAATTTTTTGGTTGTAGTTCTGTGAAAAATGCGAGTGGTAGTTTGATAGGGATTGCATTGAATCTGTAGATTGCTTTGGGTAGTATAGTCATTTTCACAATGTTGATTCTTCCAATCCAAACACATGGTATATCTCTCCCTCTGTTTGTATCATCTTTAATTTCTTTCATCAGTGTCTTATAACTTTCTGCATATGAAGGTCTTTTGTCTCCTTAGGTAGGTTTATTCCTAGATATTTTATTCTTTTTGTTGCAATGGTAAATGGGAGTGTTTTCTTGATTTCACTTTCAGATTTTTCATCATTAGTATATAGGAATGCCAGAGATTTCTGTGCATTAATTTTGTATCCTGCTACTTTACCAAATTCATTGATTAGTTCTAGTAGTATTCTGGTAGCATCTTCAGGATTCTCTATGTATAGTATCATGTCATCTGCAAACAGTGACAGCTTTACTTCTTTTCCGATTTGGATTCCTTTTATTTCTTTTTCTTCTCTGATTCCTGTGGCTAAAACTTCCAAAACTATGTTGAATAATAGTGGTGAGAGTGGGAAACCTTGCCTTCTTCCTGATCTTGGTGGAAACGGTTTCAGTTTTTCACCATTGAGGAGGATGTTGGGTTTGTCATATATGGCCTTTATTATGTTGAGGAAAGTTCCCTCTATGTCTACTTTCTGCAGGGTTTTTATCATAAATGGGTGTTGAATTTGTCAGAAGCTTTCTCTGCATCTATTGAGACGATCATATGGTTTTTCTCCTTCAATTTGTTAATATGGTGTACCACCTTGATTGATTTGCATATATTGAAGAATCCTTGCATTCCTGGAATAAACCCCACTTGATCATGGTGTATGATCCTTTTAATGTGCTGTTGGATTCTGTTTGCTAGTATTTTGTTGAGGATTTTTGCATCTATGTTCATCAGTGATATTAGCCTGTAGTTTGCTTTCTTTGTGGCATCTTTGTCTGGTTTTGGTATCAGGGTGATGGTGGCCTCGTAGAATGAGTTTGGGAGTGTTCCTTCCTCTACTATATTTTGGAAGAGTTTGAGAAGGATAGGTGTTAGCTCTTCTCTAAATGTTTGATAGAATTCTCCTGTGAAGCCATCTGGTCCTGGGCTTTTGTTTGTTGGAAGATTTTTAATCACAGTTTCAATTTCAGTGCTTGTGATTGGTCTGTTCATATTTTCTATTTCTTTCTGGTTCAGTCTTGGCAGGGTGTGCATTTCTAAGAAGTTGTCCATTTCTTCCAGGTTGTCCATTTCATTTGCATATAGTTGCTTGCAGTAATTTCTTATGATCCTTTGTATTTCTGCAGTGTTGGTTGTTACTTCTCCTTTTTCATTTCTAATTCTATTGATTTGAGTCTTCTCCCTTTTTTTCTTGATGAGTCTGGCTAATGGTTTATCAATTTTGTTTATCTTCTCAAAGAACCAGCTTTTAGTTTTATTGATCTTTGCTATCATTTCCTTCATTTCTTTTTCATTTATTTCTGATCTGATCTTTATGATATCTTTCCTTCTGCAAACTTTGGTGGTTTTTTGTTCTTATTTATCTAATTGCTTTAGGTATAAAGTTGTTTTGTTTATTTGAGATGTTTCTTGTTTCTTAAGATACGAATGTATTGCTATAAACTTCCCTCTTAGAACTGCTTTTGCTGCATCCCATAGGTTTTGGGTCATCGTGTCTCCATTGTCATTTGTTTCTAGGTATTTTTTAATTTCCTCTTTGATTTCTTCAGTGATCACTTCGTTATTAAGTAGTGTATTGTTTAGCCTCCATATGTTTGTAGTTTTTACAGATCGTTTCCTGTAATTGCTATCTAGTCTCATATCATTGTGGTCGGAAAAGATACTTGATACAATTTCAGTTTTCTTCAATTACCAAGGCTTGATTTGTGACCCAAGATATGATCTATCCTGGAGAAGTTCCATGAGCACTTGAGACGTACGTGTATTCTGTTGTTTTTTTGATGAAATGTCCTATACATATCAATTAAGTCCATCTTGTTTAATGTATCATTTAAAGCTTGTGTTTCCTTATTTATTTTCATTTTGGATGATCTGTCCATTGGTGAAAGTGGGGTTTTAAAGTCCTGTACTATGATTGTGTTACTGTCGATTTCTCCTTTTATGGCTGTTAGTATTTGCTGTATGTACTGAGGTGCTCCTATGTTGGGTGCATAAATATTCACAATTATTATATCTTCTTCTTGGATTGATCCCTTGATCATTTTGTAGTGTCCTTCTTTGTCTCTTGTAATAGTCTTTATTTTAAAGTCTATTTTGTCTGATATGAGAATTGCTACTCCATCTTTCTTTTGACTTCCATTTGCATGGAATATCTTTTTCCATCCCTTCACTTTCAGTCTGTATGTGTCCCTAGGTCTGAAGTGGGTCTCTTGTAGACAGCATATATATGGGTCTTGTTTTTGTATCCATTCAGCCAGTGTATGTCTTTTAGTTGGGGTATTTAATCCATTTACATTTAAGTTAGTTATCGATATGTATGTTCCTATTACCATTTTCTTAATTGTTTTGGGTTTGTTATTGTAGGTCTTTTCCTTCTCTTGTGTTTCCTGCCTAGAGAAGTTCCTCTAGTATTTTTTTTTAAAGCTGGTTTGGTGGTGCTGAATTCTCTTAGCTTTTGCTTGTCTGTAAAGAGTTACTTTTCTCTGTCAAATCTGAATGAGATCCTTGCTGGGTAGAGTAATCTTGGTTATAGGTTTTTCTCCTTCATCACTTTAAATATGTCTTGCCACTCCCTTATGGACTGCAGAGTTTCTGCTGAAAGATCAGCTGTTAACCTTATGTGTATTCCCTTGTGTGTTATTTGTTGGTTTTCCCTTGCTGCTTTTAATATCTTTTCTTTGTATTTAATTTTTGATAGTTTGATTAATATGTGTCTTGGAGTGTTTCTCCTTGGATTTATCCTGTATGGGACTCTCTGTGGTTTCTGGACTTGATTAACTATTTCCTTTCCCATACTAGGGAAGTTTTCAATTATAATCTCTTCAAATATTTTCTCAGTTCCTTTCTTTTTCTCTTCTTCTGGGACCCCTGTAATTCAAATGTTGATCTGTTTAATGTTGTCCCAGAGGTGTCTGAGAGTGTCCTGAATTCTTTTCATTGTTTTTTCTTTATTCTGCTCTGCAGTAGGTATTTTCACTATTTTATCTTCCAGGTCACTTATCCGTTCTTCTGCCTCAGTTATTCTGATATGGATCCCTTCTAGAGAATTTTTAATTTCATTTATTGTGTTGTTCATCACTGTTTTTTTGCTATTTAGCTCTTCTAGTTCCTTGTTAAAATTTCCTTTTATGTTCTCCATTCTATTTCCAAGATTTTGGGTCATCTTTACTATCATTATTCTGAATTCCTTTTCAGGTAGACTATTTCCTCTTCATTTCTTAGGTCTGGTGGGTTCTTGCCTTGCTCCTTCATCTACTGTGTGTTTCTCTGTCTTCTCATTTTGCTTAACTTACTGTGTTTGGGGTCTCCTTTTGGAAGGCTGCAGGTTCGCAGTTCCTGTTGTTTTTGGTGTCTGTCCCCACTGGGTAAGGTTGTTTCAGTGGGTTGTGTAGGCTTTCTGGTGGAGAGGGCTAGTGCCTGTGTTCTGTTTGATGAGACTGGATCTTGTCTTTCTGGTGGGCCGTCCACGTCTGCTGGTGTGTTTTGGGGTGTCTGTGGTCTTATTATGATTTTAGGCAGCCTCTGTGCTAATGGATGGGGTTGTGTTCCTGTCTTGCTAGTTGTTTGGCATAGGGTGTCCAGCACTGTAGCTTGCTGGTCGTTGAGTGAAGCTGGGTCTTGGCATTGAGATGGTGATCTCTGGGAGAGCTTTAACCATTTGATATTATGTGGAACTCGGAGGTCTCTTGTAGACCAGTGTCCTGAACTTGGCTGTCCCACCTCAGAGGCACAGCCCTGACACCTGGCTGGAGCACCAAGAGCCTGTCATCCACATGGCTCTGAATAAAAGGGAGAAAAAAAGAAGGAAAGAAAGGAGAAGATAAAATAAAATAAATTAAAATAAAATAAAGTTATTAAAATAAAAACTAAAAAATAATTGTTAAGAAACAATTTTTAAAGTAATAAAAAAAAGAAGGAAAGAAAGAAGAGAGCAACCAAACCAAAAACAAATCCACCAATGATAATAAGTGCTAAAAACTATACTAAAAAAAAAAAGAAGAAGAACAGACAGAACCCTAGGACAAATGGTAAAAGCAAAGCTATACAGACAAAATCTCACACACACATACACACTCACAAAAAGAGAAAAAGGGGAAAAAATATATTTCATTCCTCCAAAGTCCACCTCCTCAATTTGGGATGATTTGTTTTCTATTCAGGTATTCCACAGATGCAGGGTACATCAAGTTGATTGTGGAGATTTAATCCGCTGCTCCTGAGGCTGCTGGGAGAAATTTCCCTTTCTCTTCTTTGTTCGCACAGCTCCCAGGGCTCAGCTTTGGATTTGGCCCCGCCTCTGCGTATAGGTCGCCGGAGGGCATCTGTTCTTCACTCAGACAGGATGGGGTTAAAGGAGCAGCTGATTCGGGGGCTCTGGCTCACTCAGGCCGGGCGGAGGGAGGGGGCGGAGGGAGGGGCACGGAGTGCGGGGCGAGCCTGCTGCAGCAGAGGCCGGCGTGACGTTGCACCAGCCTGAAGGCGCGCCATGAGATCTCCCGGGGAGGTTGTTCCTGGATCACGGGACCATGGCAGTGGCGGGCTGCACAGGTTCCCAGGAGGGGAGGTGGGGGTAGTGACCTGTGCTTGCACACAGGCTTCTTGGTGGCAGCAGCAACATCTTTAGCGTCTCATGCCCGTCTCTGGGGTCTGCGCTGATAGCCGCGGCTCGCGCCTGTCTCTGGAGCTCCTTTAGGCGGCACTCTGAATCCCCTCTCCTTGCGCACCAGGAAACAATTTTCTCTTGCCTCTTCGGCAGCTCCAGGCCTTTTCCCAGACTCTCTCCCGGCTAGCCGTGCTGCACTGGCCCCCTTCAGGCTGTGTTCACGCCGCCAAACCCAGCCCTCTCCCTGCAATCCGACCGAAGCCCGTGCCTCAGATCCCAGCCTCCACCTGCCCCGGCGGGTGAGCAGACAAGCCTCTCGGGCTGGTGAGTGCTGGTCGGCACGGATCCTCTGTGCGGGAATCTCTCTGCTTTGCCCTCTGCACCCCTGTTTTTGTGCTCTTCTCCATGGCTCTGACGCTTCCTCCCTGCCCACCCCCTGTCTCCACCAGTGAAGGGGCTTCCAGTGTGTGGAAACCTTTCCTCCTTCACAGCTCCCTCCAAGAGGTGCAGGTCCCGTGCCTATTCTTTTGTCTCTGTTTTTTCTTTTTTCTTTTGTCCTACCCAGGTACGTGGGGAGTTTCTTGCCTTTTGGGAGGTCTGAGGTCTTCTGCCAGCGTTCATTAGGTATTCTGTAGTAGTTGTTCCACGTGTAGATGTATTTCTGATGTATTTGTGGGGAGGAAGGTGATCTCTGTGTCTTACTCCTCCGCCATCTTGAATTTCTCTGGAAATGCTTCTTAATGAATGCTCTTTCAAGTTCCTGAGAGATCAGAAAGTATCATTGGAGCACCTAAACTCTAGGAGGAGAGGGACACTGGGGCTTGTGACTGTGAGTGGTCCATTGGTGAGAAGAGCAGGGGATGGAGGGAGACACAAACTCCTGTCTTCTCAGGGGAGCATAGGACAGACTCTCTTTTTAAGACTTTGTAAATATCAAGCCTCAGATATTTCATGTTGATCTAAACCCCTGATGGAACCAGACACACAATAAATTATATAATTACTCTATTCAGATTTGCCAAAAAGCATGCAGAGCTGACTCTATTCCATGCACCTGCTGATCAGATCAGCTCAGCATGTGTGTTAATGATCTCCATCCAGAGAACAGAAACAGGGACACAAAAACAATTCTGTCCTTGCTTCTCGGAGCTTAAATATGACAGCTCCTTAGAGCCAACTGCATCTGGTGTTCATGGGGGATCTAAAGGTAATTGCCAATGTAGTTGCCATTCCATGCTCACATTTCAAAGATGCAAATATGAGGAAACATTTTATGCATCCAGAGTTTATTGGTTTTCCTGCTAATCAACCAATTTCACTAGTATTTACTGAATAGTGTGTACCCAGCACCCTTTCATAGAGGCATAAGAGATTCCAAAGAAGTAGAAATTGGTTCTTGTCTTTAATGAAGGCATTTCTAATCTTGTCAATGTATGCATTTAGTCATTCAACAGATTTTTTTAAGCATGTGTGAGGATGATAAGCCACGTACACATTAAAGTCATTGAACATAGTAGATCATAATTGGGTGCTACACGCAGTTTCTCCTCGAGGGCCAGGCAAGAAAACAATACTCATGAAAACTACTAAGTGCCAGTACTGGTGACACAGAGATGGGCAAGACAGAGCCCATATTATTAAGAAGCTGACAGCCAGGGAGAGAAATAAATAAACCAGAAATTACAACACAATATGGTATAATTAGGTAAGTGCAAGGAATGCCCTTCAACTGAGTCTTGAAACTTAAATATAAGTTCAAAGAATGTAGGTCCAGGGTTGAATGGGGAGAAATGTCAACGGCATGGCCAGAGAAAAAGGCAAGCTTGTGACTTGCTTGCAATGGCCTCAGAAGTCACAACTCCTTCCTCTCTGACTGCGCCACGAATTCCAGCTATTTCAGTTGCCCCAAACTTTGGTCTCTGTCTCCTCTACTGAGTGGAATCTCAGGGCTCTGCTCAGATTCAACATTCTGCACCACTGGGAGGAAACTGGAGATCCCGGGGCTGACTTTGTGACCTTTTCTTAGCAATTGCACTGCTGCGCCACCTGTTGGCCAACGCCTGAAAACCGTTGCCTTATGTTTGTCCAGTTTCATTTAGTTTGCGGTGGGAGGGAGGCTTAGTCCCGTACAAGTCACTCCATGTGGCTGGAACTTTCCCACGTGTCTTGAATAACCCTTCACTAGGCCCTGAAGCATCTACCTTCCAATTTCTCAAACCTCTGCCTCCATTCCTATTGCTTTCACGTCCTTCACTTCTTCCCTAGTGAAATTGCTGTCATGAGTCATTTGTGACATCCCTATTGCCACAGTCAATGGGTATTTTTCTTCCACCTTAAGCCTCCCTGACCGCTTGTTAGTATTTGAACTGATTAACTGGTATCTTCTTTTTGAAACTCTTTGGATTCTCAACGTTATGACTCAGCTTCTGCCTCTGACTCACTCTTCTCCGTTTTGTTTGTTGGCCTCAATGGCTCCACTGCTGGATAACAGGTGTTCCCCAGGACTATTCCCCAGGGTGCTTGTCCTGGACCCCCTGGGCATCTGCTCTATGTTCATAGCTTTACATTGTTAATTTCTTGTCCTGCCTGTCACTGTCTCTTTTATGCTAATGATTCTAACTTTGTGTGACCAATCCTGTCTTTACCCAAACTCTTGTCAGAGCTCTCCAGTTGCCTAGTATCTGGATATCCTGCCTCCAAATTGGTCTGGATTCTGTCTCCTCTTTAACCTTGTCTTATGCTCTTCTTTCCATTGTTTACTGTAGTCCATCTACACTGACCTGAATTTAATTCTTAAAACACACCAAACTCTTTCTCACCTCAGGGTCTTTGCACATGATGTTCCTGCTTCCTGATTCACTCTTCCCTCTGTTTTTCATGTCTATCTTTTCCTCATCCTAAGGTCTCAGTTTACCTGTAATCTCCTCAAAGAGACTTCCCTTGACAATCAACCTAGACTACTCAGGCGTACCTTAGACATATTGCGGGTTTGGTTCCAGACCACCGCAATAAAGGGAATATCACCATAAAGCGAGTGACATGAATTTTGGGTTTCCCAATGCACATAAACGTTATGTTTACACTACTCTGTATTCTCTTAAGTATTCAATAGCACTGTCTAAAAAATGTGCATGCTTTAAAAATATTTTATTGCTAAAAATGCTAACCATCACCTGACAATGCAGAGTTGCTACAAACCTTCAATTTGTTAAAAAAACAACAACAAAAAACAGTATCTCCAAAGTTCAGTTAAGTGAAGCACAATAATAAGCCTGTACTCTGTTATTCTCTATCACTACTCCTTCTTGCTTTCTCCATAGTACTTAGAATTTGTAATATTTATTGATGTATTTGCTTACTCATGTTGTATTCATGGGTTTATGTGTTTGTTCGCTTACGCTAAGCTTCACAAAGTCTGAGACCATGTCTGTTTTTTCAGTTCATCTCTCCTTGGCACTCAGCATACTGCCTGGCACACAGTAGTTTCTCACTAAGTATTTGTTGGATGCTGGAGTGATCTCATGACCAGACTCACTATCCTTTTCTTCTCTATAGAAATCTCCTCCATGCCAGGTCTCCTGTGCTTAGCATTGATGTTGGTAACACAAACATATAAAGTCTTCCATAATCCTACAGCATTTTGTTCATATATTAATAAAGAAAAATAAAGTTTCTGAGACAAAGTGAACACTGGGCTGAGAGAAAACGAGGGGTTAGGTTCTGTAGGATGGGGCTTTGAGGAAAGGAGCTGGTTACAGGGTTTTTAAAGCTGTGACCACAATTGGTCTCAAAGCTCAGATTCACTTCATTATGACGTAGCTTCACCATTGTTGAGTGCAGAGGGTACAGTTGACCCTCCAGACCACAAGCAGTCATCAGGCTGTTTTCCAGCTGGTTTTGACTAGTTTCCCAAGAAGTATTGTCCTGTAAGTGTGGCTCCCTCTTCTGAGGTCTTACAATTTCTCATACCCTCTGGACCCAGTTTCCTGCAGGTCCTCATTTCCATTAAGCCCAAGATTTATCAGTATATTAGCACTTTCCATGTTGGATAATAATTCAGCTGTTTTCCAGCCTCTTCACCCCGATGTACCATGAACCAAGGCAGAGACATTTGGTCTTCACCCTCTTTGCATCCTCTATAGCCTAGGTCAATGTCTGGCACACAGGAGACCCTGCAGTAAAGGTTTATGAATGAATGAATGCCAAACCTCCCCTAGCCAAGACAAATAGTAGCCAGGAAAATTAGTCTCTGGGCTCTAGGTGTGTAGGTCAAGGGTTACCCAGAATATTCTCTCTGATATCAGATAACTTCCATCCTCACATGGCAGTAACTCTGGGCAACGCTGGGGGCTGGGAGCACGTGGCAGTCAGAAAGAGCCAACGAGGACGTGATGTTGTCCAGGGGTGGGGGTGGGGTGGGTTGGAGAGGTAAGGATGGCAGGAGGAGATGGATTCAAGGAATGTTTAAAAGGGGATGCCAGCAGGACCCTTTATTCTAGTGCCTGTGTAGTAAATTTAAGTCATCTTCCAGACAGTGTGAACATCAGAAGAAGGGTCTTCCACTCCATTAGATAATTTAGGATTGCGAGAGGAGAGCATGACTAGCAAACTGTAAGAGCTGCCTCTACAAGAGAGTTTTAAATATATTATGCTCAGCTGTCAGTACCAGTGCATTAAGTGTTCTGACACTTGTGGGGCTGCTGTAATTTGCCTCACATGTGTGAACACAGTATTCCCAGGGAATAAATTACTTTCACTTGCTTACCAAAGGAACAGAACAGATACTTTAATATTTATTCCTCCTCTTTGGCCAATAAATTACCTCTATATTGAGGATTTTGATTGAACATTTGCAGCAGCAGTGGGAGCAGGTGATAAACATGCCAAACCAGTTCCCCTGAATTCTGGGTAGGAGGATTTCAAGGAACTTAAAGTTTCACATCTTCTCCTATTAAATTATAAAGTTATGCATGATTTTTATGAGTTTTTTGCACTGTGAATAAGGGATTATCTTTCTTCAAACAAAACTACCCTGAATTATGTGGTTTTGCTATCTTTTCTTCCATCCATCCATCCATCCATCCAACCAGCCAGCCAGCCAGCTAGCAGCCAACCATCCAACTACCCACCCACCCATCCATCTACCCATCCATCCACCTATCCATCCTACAGATCCTCATTTCCATTAAGCCCAGGATTTGTCAGTATATATATATTTGTCAGTATATGTTTCCATGTTTTGTTGTAATTCACCTGTTTTTCCATCCTCTTTACCCCAGTATACCATGAACCAAGGCAGAGAGACTTGGCCTTCTTTCTCCAACATGTATCAGCATATGTGTCCATCCCCATCTCCCACATGACAGATTTGGGATGGTTTGTCTACTCACTAAAAGAACATGATTTCTGTATTTTCAAAATCTCTATGTAGAAAATCTTTTTCTTTGCATTTGTATGCTCTCTACACTTTCTGCACACACTTTCTCACCTCCCACACCTTTCTCAATAACTGCCAGCACTATTGCCCCTATGATTACAGCAATAGTATTTTTTCCAGAGTCAACAATGACTGTCATGTCACTAAAGCCACACTTTGTGTCGTGGTTGTCTTCTCTCACTCACTGTCCTTGGCTTCCACATTGTTACATCCTTCTGGTTTTTCCACCACTTTTTGGGCTCATAGCCCTTTCATTATTTCATAGGTTCATATCCCTTTCATTATTGGTTTCTTGCCCCTCAGTCCTACTTATCTGCATTTCTCAATCATCTCTCTGAATGATCTCATTCCCTCCTGTAGGAGTTTACTAGGGCTGCTGTAACAAAGTACCACAAACTTGGTGGCTTAACTAGCAGAAATGTATTGTCTCATAGTTCTGGAGGCTAGAAGTCTGAGATCAAGGTGTCAGCAGGGTTGCTTCCTTTCTGAGGCCTGTGAGAGGAAATCTATTCCATGCTTCTTGCCTAGCTCATGGTGATTTGTTGACAATCTTTGGCATTCTTTGGCTTGTAGAAGCATCACCCCAATATCTGCCTTCATCTTCACATGGTGTTTTCACTCTGTGTGTGTGTGTGTTCAAATTTCCCTTTTTTATAAGGACACCAGTCATATGGAATTGGCCCACCCTAACGGCCTCATTTTCATTTGATTACCTCTGTAAAGACCCCTTCTCTAAATAAGGTCACATTCTGACATACTGGGGCATCAGGATGTCAACGTCTGAATTTGGCCGCTTGTGATGGGGGGTGGACACATTTTAATCCATAACCTCTGCTATGGTTTCAATGACTTGTCCATATACTGATGACTCTCAAATCTGTGAATCCATCTGAAACCTGTCTCCTAAACTCTAGACCTGTGTGTCCAACTGCCCACTGTCCATCTCCCCTTGGGTGCATTTCCTGTGCCTTAAACTCAGCATGTCTAAGACTGTATTCATCACCCACCCCCTGAACTAGGTCTTCCCCCTAGCTCAGTGATAATGGCTTATCAGTTCAACTGTCTGGACAGAAACTGATACTTATCCTTGACTCTTCCTTCACCCTCATTTCTACAACCATATCCAATCATTTCCCAAGTTAAATCAATTCTCTCTCTCTGCAGCAGCTCTCAAATCTACCCCTTCTACTCACTGCAACCATCTCTTGAAGGTCACTACCCTCTCTCCTCCAGACCACTCCAGTGTTCTCTCTCTCTCTCTCTCTCTCTTTTTTAATTATATGTTTGGACGCCTTGGGTCTTCGTTGCTGCGCGCGGGTTTTTTCTTTAGGTGCAGCAAGCAGGGGCCACTCTTCATTGCAGTGCGTGGGCTTCTCATTGTGGTGGCTTCTCTTGTTGTGGAGCATGGGCACTAGGAGCCCAGGCTTCAGTAGTTGCAGTGCACACGGGCTCAATAGTTGTGGCATGTGAGCCCTACTGCGCGTGGGCTCAGTAGCTGTGGCACATAGGCTTAGTTGCTCCACGGTATGTACGATCTTCCCGGACCAGGGATAGAACCTGTGTCCCCTGCCTTGGCAGGAGGATTCTTAACCACTACACTACCAGGGAAGTCCCTCTGGTGTTCTCTTACTAAGTCCTTCTATCTCTGGTTTTACTCCCTCTTAATCCACTGCAGAGCATTCTTCTAAAAACCCAAATCTGATCATTCCATTTTCCTGCTTAAAGCCATTCTGTGGCAGTGTGGACAGTGTGGACACCATAACAATTGTGGAAATGACCCGATGTGGGTTGTTTAGCTTTCCCCGTGTCCCCTGAGGCAGAAACTTGCAGCTGTATTTAGATTGTGGCTTAAATCACAGCAGAGCTGCCTCTGCCAGTTCTTGACTTGTACTCTCCCCAAGTGACAAATGTATATACTAACTGTACCCTGGCACGCTCATCTACTCATTTATTTATTTCTGCTCATGAACAAGGCATAAGTATTTTGTGAACTGATGCATAGGCTTATGGTTTGAAAGCCAATTCCCAAATGAGAAGATACTTGCAGACTGTTGGCAGTGGCAAGTCAATTGGCTCCCAGATTAAAAGTTGGCTTGCCCATCCATTTGGCATATAGCTTTCATTGTATAAATTACTGTGTACTTTGCTTTTCCTCTCCTACACCATAAGACAAAGAGGGCAGGCATTGTGCCTTCTTATCTTCCTTACACTTAGCAAAGGGCTAGGCATATAGTAGGCATCAATAACTTTAATAACAGAATTAGGCCAATAGCCTCAGGTCTTCTGAATTGGCTTTTGACAGTAATGAATTATGAGGCCACCTTATTAATATTTTGTCAAGTCTGTTGATCAAGAAACTCACCAGGACCATTTGGAAGGGAATGTATTCCAAGAGATTCTACCAGGGAAGAATTTGTAAGGGTTTCTACAGTCAGTAGGGAGTATTTTGCAAGATTTTCAGAGCAATAGTGACATTGCAAGAGGGTAGCACTTATGCTGTAAGGTACCGAGGGACCTTAGTACCTTTTTGTGCACCTCTCTGTGGGTAAATACCCTGGTACAAATTACAAGAAAATTAAGGCTTTGGGGGAAGAAGAGACCAAAGCTCAACTAGAAGAAAGTCAATGTGAAGGCTTAAAGAAAAGCAAACGGTATTCAAAGCAAGCTCAACATACAAAAATCCAGAATTAGAAAACAAATTAGAATCAGTTACTTATTTTAGCAAGAAGTTATTACTTCAAGCATAAACACTCCCACTGCATCTAAAATATGATTTTAACATACCATTACATTATTTGTATGTGTCTTAAGAATAGTATATTTGCTATTATAAAAAGCAAAATAGTAGTGTGGCCTTTTTTTAAATTGAAGTATAGTTGATTTACAATATTGGGTAAGTTGCAAGTGTACAGCATAGTGATTTTTCTTTGCAGATTATATTCCATTACAAGTTATTGAATATAATTCCGTTTGCTGTACAGTAAATCCTTGTTGCTTATCTATTTTATGTATAGTAGTTTGTACCTGTTAATCCCATACTCCTAATTTGTCCCTCTACCCCTCTCTCTCCCCTTTATAACCATAAGTTTGTTTTCTATGTCTGTGAGCCTATTTCTGTTTTATATATACATTCATTTGTATTATTTGTTAGATTCCACATACGACTGATATCATATAGTATTTGTATTTCTCTGTCTGACTTATTCCACTAAGCATAATATTCTTTAGGTTGATCTGTGTTGCATCTGTGTGGCAGCAAATGGCAATATTTCATTCTTTTTTATGACTAAGAATCCATTGTGTGTGTGTGTGTGTGTGTGTATCATATCTTCTTTTTTAATATATATCTTTATTGGAGTATAATTGCTTTACAGTGTTGTGTTTCTGCTGTACAACAAAGTGAATCAGCTATATGTATACATATATCCCCATATTCCCTCCCTCTTGAGCCTCCCTCCCACCCTCCCTATCCCACCCCTCTAGGTGGTCACAAAGCATGGAGATGATCTCCTTGTGCTATACAGCAACTTCTCACTGGTCTTCCATTTTACATTCGGTAGTATATATATGTCAGTGCTACGCTCTCAGTTCATTCCAGTTTCCCCTCCTCCACCTGTGTCCTCAAGTCTGTTCTCTACATCTGTGTCTTTATTCCTGCCCTGCCACTAGTTTCATCAGTACCGTTTTTTTAGATTCCATATATGTGCACTAACATAACGGTATTTTTCTCTTTCTGACTCTTTCATTCTGTATGACAGACTCTAGGTCCATCCACCTCACTACAAATAACCTTATGGGGACCATTCAGACTCTGATCTGGGCCAATTCCTGCATGTGCTTGCCCCCAAAGTCCACAGCTGCCAGAGCTAGACCATTTTCATTTGTGGGAACACTCATTGTCTACATAGATGCAGGGTCTACTTAGCTCAGCAGCTTGTACAACTTATGGAAAGATTTTTGATCTTCTTCCTTAGTTGCCCCATCCCTGGGGTTCAGCTTTGGTTTTATCCCCACCTCTGCGTGTGGTCCACCCACAGGAGTCTGGTCCTGAGGCTGCCTTGGAGCTCTTGGGTCTGCCCCAGTGAGGAGAGAGCGCAGAGGTGGTATGACTGCTTGGATCGCAGGAGCCCCGACAGTGCCAAATGCGCAGGGAAGCTGGTGGCCACCGGCACAAGAGATATCACCCTAGTGAGGGCCTTTTCTGGATCCCGCAGTGAGGCGCGTGAGGGCCAACCCTGGCCAGGCTTTTTCTGGCACCCGGCAGCAGGCGCGCAAGGGCCATCCCTGAGAGTGCTTCGTTTATTGTTGTCAGCAGGCACTGGCGTGTGGGGAGGGAGAGGCTGCAAGAGTGGCTTGTCCCCCTGAGTGTTACTCAGCAGTAGCGCCCTGCTTCCATGGCAGTCCAGTCTTCCTCTGTAGGTATCCCCTGCTGCGGATTTCCTCCCTCCCGACCCCTCAGTCCATCTCCCCACAGCCAACAGCAATTCTCCCTCCGGGCCTGTTCTCCAGTCCCCGTGCTCCAGCTCCCAGCCCCCTTGCACACCTGTGAACACATGTCCCAGTCCAGGGCATGTAGGGCTGCGGTACAACTGTCTATTTTTCACTGTGTCCCATCTGCCACCAATCGGCCGCTTCACCCTCTTCCGACAGCCTCAAATGCTTCCCTTCTATCCCAATCGATGTCCCTGTCAGAGAGGGGTTTTTCCCGAATTTGGGACTCTCTTCTTTGCTTCAGCCTCCCCCCACCACCTTCCCGGGGTGCAGGTCGCATCCGGCTTCCTCTCCTCCTCCTCTTCCCTTATTTTTTCCATCCTACCCAGTTATGCAGGGATCTTTATAGTCCTGTCTGGTGTCCAAGGTCTTCTGCTAGTCTTCAGCCGGTGTTCTGTGAGAATTGTTGCATCTATAGATGTATTCCTGATGCATCTGTGGAGAGAGATGAACTCCACGTCCTCCTACTTCTCTGCCATCTTCTATCTCTGTGCCATGGATTGCCTCAGGGCAGGTAAACCATCACCTTCAATCCTTTTGCCCTCTGAGCCTAGCAGGATTCTTGTATAACTTTTGTCAATGGAAAAATTAATCAACAGCTGATCCTTCAGACTCCAGCAGTTTGAGGTAGCAACAAAATGACTGCAGCTCCCAACCACTCTCCTTACCATCTCTATATCATATCTTCTTAAGCCAATCATTGGTTGATGGGCACTTGGGTTGCTTCCATGTCTTGGGTACTATAATTAGTACTGCTATGAATATTGGTGTGCATTTATCTTTTCAAATTAGGGTTTTCATTTTTTCCAGATACATACCCAGGAGTAGGATTGCTGGATCATATGGTAACTCTATTTTTAGCTTTTAAAGGAATCTCCATACTGTTTTTCATAGTGGATGCACCAATTTACATTCCTACCAACTGTGTATGAGGGTTCCCATTTCTCCATACTCTCTCCAGCATGTATTATTTGTAAACTTTTTGATGATAGCCATTATGACTGGTGTGAGATGATACTTCATTGTGGTTTGATTTGCATTTCTCTAATAATTAGCAATGTTGAACATGTTTTCATGTGCCTGTTGGCTGTCAGTATGTCTTCTTTGGAGAAATGTCTATTTAGATCTTCTGCCCATTTTTTGATTGGGTTGTTTGTTCAATATTAAGTTGTATGAGCTGTTTGTATATTTTGGATATCAATCTCTTGTCTATTGCATCATTTGCCAATATTTTCTACCATTGTGTAGGTTGTCTTTTCATTTTATTGATGGTTTCCTTTGCTGTGCAAAAGCTTAGAAGTTTGATTAGATCCCATTTTATATTTTTGCTTTTGTTTCTTTAACCTTGGGAGACTGATCTAAGAAAATATTACTACAATTTATGTTAAAGAATGTTTTGCCTATATTTTCTTCTAGGAGTTTTATGGTGTCATGTTTTACATTTAGGTCTTTAAACCATTTTTTAAAATTGAACTATAGTTGATTTACAACATTGTGTTAGTTTCAGGTATACAGCACAGTGATTCAGTCAGATATATTTTATCTATATATCTATATCTATATATATACACCTTTTCAGACTCTTTTCCCTAATAGATTATAACAAAATATTGAGTATAGTTCCCTGTGCTATACAGCAGGTCCCTGTTATCTATCTGATATATAGTAGTGTGCATATGTTACTCAATATTGTCAAAATGACTGTACTTCTCAAGGTAATCTACAGATTTAATGCAATCCCTATCAAATTACAATGGCATTTTTCAGAGAACTAGAATAATCCTAAAATTTATATGGAAACACAAAAGACCCTGAATAGCCAAAGCAATGTTGAGAAAGAAAAACAGAGCTGGAGGAATCAGGCTCCCTGACTTCAGACTATATACTACAAAGCTACAACAATCTTTAAACCATTTTGAGTTTATTTTTGTATATGGTGTGAGGGAGTGTTCTAATTTCATTGATTACATGTAGCTGTCCAGCTTGCCCAACTGCACTTGTTGAAGAGACTGTCTTTTCTCCATTGTATATTCTTGCCTTCTTTGTCATAGATTAATTGACCATAGTTGTGTGGGTTTATTTCTAGGGTCTCTATTCTGTTCCATTGATCTATGTGTCTGTTTTTGTGCCAATACAATGCTGTTTTGATTACTGTAGCTTTGTATTATAGTCTGAAGTCTGGAAGGGTTATACCTTAGTTTTATTCTTTTTCCTCAAGATTGCTTTGGCAATTCTTGGTCTTTTGTGGTTCCATATAAATTTTGGGATTATTTGTTCTAGTTCTGTGAAAAAAGTAATGGGTGTTTTGATAAGGATTGAATTAAATCTGTAGGTTGCTTTGAGTAGTATGGCCATTTTAACAATATTAATTCTTCTAATGCAAGAACGGGATATCTTTTCATTTCTTTGTATCATATTTAATTTACTTTATCAGTGTTTTATAGTTCTCAGAGTGTAGGTTTTTCACCTCCTTGGTTAAGTTTATTCCTAGGTATTTTATTCTTTTTGACATGATTTTAAATGGGTTTTTTCTCCTCTTTCTAACATTTCATATTAGTGTAAAGAAACACAACAGATTTCTATATATTGATCTTGTATCCTACTATCCTGCTGAATTCATTTATCCATTCTAATAGCTTTTGTGTGGAGACATTAGGGTTTTCTATATAGAGTACCATGTCATCTGCAAATAGTGACAGTTTTACCCCTTCCCTTCCTATTTGGATACCTTTTATTTGTTTTTCTTATCTGAGTGCTGTGGTAGCTAAGACTTCCAATACTATGTTGAATACAAATGATAAGAGTGGGCATCCTTGTCTTTTTCTTGAATTTAGCAGGAATATTTTCAGCTTTTCACTGTTTAGTATTATGTTTGTTGTGAGTTTGTCATAAATGGCCTTTACTATGTTGAGATATGTTCCCTCTATACCCATTTTGGTGAGTGTTTTTATGAATGGATTTTGAACTTTGTAAAATGCTTTTTCTGCATCTATTGAGACAGTCATGTGAGTTTTGTCTTTCATTTTGTTTATGTGGTGTATCACATTGATTGAAACACCCTTGCAAACCTGGAATGAACCCAACTTGATAATAGTGTATGACCCTTTTAATGTATTGTTGGATTCAGATTGCTAATGTTTTGTTGAGGATTTTTGCATCTATATTCATCAAAGATACTGGCCTATAAATTTTTTTGGGTAGTATCTTTTTCTAGTTTTGGTATCAGGGTGATAATGTCCTCATAGAATGAATTTGGGAGTATTCCTTGCTCTCATAGTTGTGTAGTATTAATGCCAGCATCTAAGAGAACTAAGAGAAAGGGTGTGTATTCAAAGGCACAATTTCCAGAACTGCATTTAATAATCTAGGAGTAGCTGAACTATAAATTTATACCAGGCCTGTTAGCACTTTTATTTTCTTCATATAGCATAGCATTTTCTTATCTATTTTACTTCAGTTTACTGAGATGATCTCTTTGGGAAATGTTCTAAAATGGATTCTAAATTTTTCATTTTCATGGGTTAAAGTAAATATTCCAGAACCACAGAACAGGCCTTTTCACTGTGTGGCCAATGAATCTCTACTTGTTGGCATCAGAGTGACTGGGGTAATGGGAGAAGTGAGGTTGGTGCATCTTAAGAGATTCTCCCTCTCCACCTTCACCTGGGAATCAGTCAGCTCTCTTCCAGTGGAAAACTTGTCCCCAGGTGTTCAGCAAAGGTAACACCCTGCTATACCCCCTTAAAAATGTCTGTCATTGGGTTCTTATAGGAAAGCTGGTAAGAATTCCCAAAAATCTTCCTAAATGCTCTCAATGGGCCCCTCCCTGAGAACCAAGACGGTCACCCATAGAGACGGCTGCAATCCAAAGAGAAATAGTGAGTGAAAACTTCAGAGATAAAGGGGGAAGGACAGGTCAGGAGGGAGCTTCGAGGTTGGGTGCATGCAAAGGTCCTGCAGAGTCGGTATCAGACACAGAAGCCTCAGAAGTTGGATATGGCTGGTTAGAAAACAGGAGATTTACTGGGTGGACTTGGGAGGAAAGACTCACAGAACCTTGGAAAATGTGCAGGAACTAAGAGACCTTTACAGCCAAGCAGCTAAAACAATCTGCCATGTTGTTGCTGTTGCCATCACTACCGACACCCTGACCAGACAGCCTACCACTGCTGCTCATGGAACTTTAGCCTTCCTGGCTTCCCTGAGATTCAGAGTTCTGGATAGGAGCATCTGATTAGCTGAAACCAAACCATGTCTGCACCTTATTGCCAGGGGCAGGGAGAGTTATCTCTTTCCTTTAGCTTCTACTCTGGGATATGAGGCACTTTTCCACCAAAGATTATGTAATGGAGAGGGTAGCTTCCCCCTAAATGAGAAGGGAGTTGGGTACTGGGCAGTTAAAAATAGGACAGAGGGCCAAGGTATCCACATTAAAAACATTCAGGGAGTTATTAACTGGGCTCAGAGATTTTAAAAAATTATTTGTTCTTTTACAATGAAAAACATCTTCTATTATTTGAGAAATTTTTGAAGACCAAGACTGTCACCCCCAAAATTTTAAAGGCAATTTTGTGATACTCTGCTGACTCACATCTAGGATCAGCCACATAGATTCAAAATTCTTTCTTAGGTCCCTTTGGAGTACTTTAAAATCCATTGCAGATTCCTATGAATGTTCAGCAGAAATCATCAAGGTTAACCCATAATCTAATTCTACAGATGACAGAAGGTATAAGGAGCAACAAGCATGAGTAGTCAGAGACTGGGTGTGGGCAAGATAAGAGGTAACCCAGGTTAGGAAAACAACTTCAGACTTAATAAAATATGGGTGTGATTAGAGACACAGTTGAGGGAAGGGAATCATCCTTGGGCAGCACTGAGGAAATAAAATCTTGATACTGTAGGGAGCTGGAGGGTCAGAAATTATCTAAATGAGCAAGTGTTAAAGATGGTATTTTATTTGGGGGAGGAGAACCAGGAGAAAGGCATCTTGACCTCAAGCTCTTCTTTAGAATACAAATCTAGAACAGGTGCTTGACAAGTATACGGGTTGCTTAAGAAAGAATGGAGCTCTTCTGGCAAACACAGGCCCTGGGTGAGGGGTGCTGTGGTTGCATTGCACAAGACTGAGGTCATGACCAGGAAGACTAACTAAGACAAGTTTATATGTACAGATACTATAATTATTGATGTTCTTTCTATTTTTACCATGTGAATGCCTGGATCTTAGCAGGGGGAAAATGGTCTCACTGCAATACACGTTACTAAAGGGGACTTCCCATTTCTCTTTAAAGAACATGTTTTCCCTTGAAAATTTTCCAAATAGGTGCATTTCCTCCAGGTTCTATCTATTCTTTGCATTCCGCCCTCTCCTGCAAGTTTTGCCTTCATGAGACTCTCCTTCCAACCCATCATCCCTTTTCAAAATACTTCTTTTGTTCTTAATAGTTAAAAGGGCAAAATCCCCACTTGGCTTTGCTGGAAGCTGCTCTGGGCTCTCTTCCAATCCAAACCCTGCCCTGCTCTGGGCTCTCTTCCAATCCAAACCCTGCCCTGCTCTAGGCTCTGCTGGACTCCACCGTCCTCTACTAAGCATCCTCTAATTTTTCAGTCTGAAATTAATCTCTCCACCCTCTGAACAATAATTGTTCTTACTTTATGTACCACTGAACTAGTTTCCTTTCATATTCTTAGGTATTCTTGTGAATATTTCTTCTTTTATCTTCCCAACAAGATTGTTAACCTCTTGCATACAGAAAGAGCTCAACAATTCTGGTCAGCTGAAATGCGAAGGCAGCAAAGTACATTGGGAAGAATATGAGCTTTGGAACTGGACACATCTGATTTTTAATCCTTACTTGGGCTATGGAGATTTACTTTCCTCATATGTAAAATGGGGATAGTAAAAGTCACCCCACAGTATTGTTGTGATGTCTGGAGATCTTATGTAAAGATCTTAGTACATATAAAGTGTTTAGTAAGTGCTAGGCATTTTTAGTTTTGCATCATAAAAATAGGAAGCAGTGATGTACTCTTTAGTTTTAAAGTTAGTTACAGAGAAAAATCATATTCCAGATAGAATTAATAGTGTTTTAGAGATATGTATAGCAAAACTGTAACAATTATTAGTCTTTTCCTCCAAAAAATTACAGATTTTAGGTAAACAAAGAGCTTTTAAAAGGTTTTTTTAAAAGTCACTTTAATATGCATTTATAAATACCCAAATATTTCAGTTTTACATCTCAAAACTCTAGTTTTTAGGTAATGATCATTTGATAATCATTTCAAATAAAATAATTAAGTCTCAGAAAACATTTAATATGAAACATATAATCCATACAAAAAATATGGATAATAACATAAGGAACAGCCAGGTCATTTTATTTACTTTTTGCTGATTTATTTTTAATTTTTATTTTATATTGGAGTATAGTTGATTTACAGAGTGTTAATTTCAGGTGTACAGCAAAGTGATTCAGTTATACATATCTCCATTCTTTTTCAGATTCTTTTCCCATATAGGTTATTACAGAATATTGAGTAGAGTTCCCTGTGCTACATAGTAGATCCATGTTGATTATCTATTTTATATATAGTAGCGCTTATATGTCAATCCCAAACTCCTACTTTATCCCTCCCCCACTTTCTCCTTTGGTAACCATAAGTTTGTTTTCGAAGTCTGTGAGTCTGTTTCTGTTTTGTAAATAATTTCATTTGTATAACTTTTTAGATTCCACATATATGTGATATCATATATTTGTCTTTGTCTGGCTTACTTCACTTAGTAAGTGAAGGTCCATCTCTAGGTCCATCCATTAATAATAATGCAAATGGCATTATTATTAAATGGCTGAGTAGTATTCCATTGTATATGTGTACCACTTCTTTATCCATTCCTCTATCGATGGACATTTAGGTTGTTTCCATGTCTTGGCGACTGTGAATACTGCTGCAATGAACATTGGGGAACATGAATCTTTTGGAAGTATGGTTTTCTCTGGATATATGCCCAGGAGTGGGATTGCTGTATCATATGGTAGTTCTATTTTTAGTTTTTTAAGGAACCTCCATACTGTTCTTCATAGTGGTTGTACCAATTTACGTTTTCACCAACTGTATACGATGGTTTCCTTTTTTCCACACCCTCTCCAGCATTTATTGTTTGTAAATTGTTTTGATGATGGCCATTCTGACCGGTGTGATGTGATACCTCACTGTAGTTTTGATTTGCATTTCTCTAATAATTAGCAATGTTGAGCATCTTTTCATGTGCTTTTTAGCCATCTGTATGTCTTCCTTGGAGAAATGTCAATTTAGGTATTCTGCCCATTTTTTATTGGTTTACTTGTTTTTTGATATAGAGCGGCATGAGCTGTTTGTATATTTTGGAGATTAATCCCTTGTCAGTCGCTTCATTTGCAAATATTTTCTCCTATTCTGTGGGTTGTCTTTTCGTTTATTTATGGTTTCCTTTGCTGTGCAAAACCTTTCAAGTTTAATTAGGTTCCTTTTGTTTATTTTTGTTTTTATTTTCGTTACTCTAGGAGGTGGATCCAAAAAGATATTGCTGCAATTTATGTCAAAGAATGTTCTGCCTATGTTTTTCTCTAAGAGTTTTATAGTGTCTGGCCTTACATTTAGGTCTCTGATTCATTTTGAGTTTATTATTGTGTATACTGTTAGAGAATATTCTAATTTCATTCTTTTACATGTAGCTGTCCAGTTTTCCCAGCACCACTTATTGAGGAGACTGTCTTTTCTCCATTGTATATTTTTGCCTCCCTTGTCATAGATTAGGTGACCACAGGTGCGTGTGTTTAGCTCTGGGCTTTTCATCCTGTACCATTGACCTATATTTTTGTTTTTGTGCCAGTATCATACTGTCTTGATTACTGTAGATTTGTAGTATAGTCTGAAGTCAGGGGGCCTGATTCCTCCAGCTCCAGTTTTCTTCCTCAGGATTGCTTTAGTTATTTGGGGTCTTTTGTGTTTCCATACAAATTTTAAAAAAAATTTGTTCTAGTTCTGTGAAAAAATGCCATTGGTAATTTGATAGGGAATGCACTGAATCTGTAGATTTCCTTGGGTAGTATCATCATTTTGATGATATTGATCCTTCCAATCCAAAAGTATGGTATATCTTTCCATCTGTTTGTGTCATCTTCAATTTCTTCATCAGTGTCTTATAGTTTTCAGAGTACAGGTCTTTTGTCTCCTTAAGGAGGTTTATTCCTAGGTATTTTCTTTTTTTTTCATTTTTATTGGAGTATAGTTGGTTTACAATGTTGTTAGTTTCAGGTGTACAGCAAAGTGAATCAGGTGTACATATACATACATCAACTCGTTTTTAGATTCTTTTTTTAGATTCTTTTCCCATATAGGTACTCAATACTAATAAGAGTTTTGAGTTAATTTCCCTGTGCTATACAGTAGGTCCTTATTAGTTATCTATTTTATATATAGTAGTGTGTATATGTCAATCCCATTCTCCCAATTAATCCCTCCCCCTGACTTTATCCCTAGCAACCATAAGTTTGTTTCTTTACATCTGTGACTCTGTTTGTTTTGTAAATAAGTTCATTTGTACCATTTTTTTTAGGTTCCACATATAAACAATATCATATGATATTTGTCTTTCTCTGACTTACTTCACTCATTATGACAATCTCTAGGTCCATGCATGTTGCTGCAAATGGCATTATTTCATTCTTTTTTATGGCTAAGTATTATTCCATAGTATATATGTACCACATCTTCTTTATCCATTCCTCTGTTCATGGACATTTACTTTGCTTCCATGTCTCCTAGGTATTTGATTCTTTTTGATGCGATGGTAAACTTGTTTCCTTAATTTCTCTTTCTGATCGTTCATTTTTAGTGTATAAAAATGCAACAGATTTCTGTGTATTAATTTCATATCCTGCAACTTTACCAAATATATTGATGAGCTCTAGTAGTTTTCTGGTAGCATCGTTAGGATTTTCTACATATAGTATCATGTCATTTGCAAACAGTAACAGTTTTACTTCTTCTTTTCCAGTTTGGATTCCTTTTATTTTTTTTCTTCTCTGATTTCTGTGGCTAGGACTTCCAAAACTGTGTTGAATAATAGTGGTGAGAGTGGACATCCTTATCTTTTTCCTGATCTTAGAGGAAATGTTTTCAGCTTTTCACCATTTAGTTTGATGTTAGCTGAATGTAGGTTTGTCATATATGGCCTTTATTATATTGAGGTAGGTTCCCTCTATGCCCACTTTCTGGAGTTTTTTTTTATGATGAATCGGTTTTGAATTTTGTCAAAAGCTCTTTCTGCATCTATTGAGGTGATCATATGGTTTTTATTCTTCAATTTATGTGGTGTATCACACTTATTAATTTGTAAATATTGAAAAATCCTTGCATCCCTGGGATAAATCCCACGTGATCATGGTGTAAGATCCTTTTAATGTGTTGTTGGAGTCAGTTTGGTAGTATTTTGTTGACGATTTTTGTGTCTATGTTCATCAGTGATATTGGCCTGAAATTGTTTTTTGTGATATCTTTGGTTTTGGTATCAGGGTGATGGTGGCCTCATAGAATGAGCATGGGAGTGTTTCTTCCTCTGCAAGTTTTTGGAATACTTTCAGAAGAATAGGTGTTAACTCTTCTCTAAATGTTTGATAGATTTCACCTGTGAAGCCAGGTCCTGGGCTTGTGTTTAATCAGTTTCAATTCCAAGGCTTGTGATTGGTCTGTTTCTTCCAGGTATAGACTTGGAAGTTTGTATCTTTCTAAGAATTTGTCCATTTCTTCTACATTGTTCATTTCATTGGCATACAGTTGCTTGTAGTAGTCTCTTATAATCCTTTGTATTTCTGTGAAGGTTGTAACTTCTTTTTAATTTCTAATTTTATTGATTTGAGATCTCTTCCTTTTTTTTCTTGATGAGTCTGGCTAAAGGTTTATCAATTTTGTTTATCTTTTTAAAGAAGCGGCTTTTAGTTTCATTGATGTTTCTATTGTTTTCTTTGTCTCTATTTCATTTATTTCTACTCTGATCTTTATGATTTCCTTCCTTCTACTAATTTTGGGTTTCGTTTGTTTTTCATTCTCTAGTTGCTTTAGGTATAAGGTTAGGTTGTTTGAGATTTTTCTTGTTTCCTGAGGTAAGCCTTGCTATTAAATTCCCTCTTAGAAATGCCTTTACTATGTCCCCTAGGTTTTGAATCACTGTGTGTGTGTTTTAATTTCTCTAAAGGTACTTTTTGATTTCCTCTTTGACATCTTTAGTGATCTACTGGTTGTTTAGTAACATATTGTTTAGTAACATATTGTTTAGCCTCCACGTGTTTGTATTTTTTTACAGGTTTTTTCTCGTAGTTGATTTGTAATCTCATAGGGTTGTGGTTGCAAAAGATGCTTGATATGATTTCAACTTTCTTAAATTTACCAAGGCTCATTTTATGGCATGTGATCAATCCTGGATAATGTTCCCTGGGCACTTGAGAAGAATGTGTATTTTGCTGTTTTAGATGGAATGCTCTCTCTATATTCAAGGCCTGTGTCTCCTTAATGATTTTTTGTCTGGATGATCTGTCCATTGATGTAAGTGGGGTGTTAAAGTCTCCCACTATTATTGTGATACTGTTGATTTCTCCATTTGTGGGTCAGCCAGGTCTTTTTAAAAGATATTTCTCACCTAGAGACAGAAACTGAGGGGATGGAAAAAGATATCCCATGCAAATGGAAACCAAAAGAAAGCTGGAGAAGCAATTCTCATATCAGACAAGATAGACTTTAAAATAAAGACTATTACAAGAGACAAAGAAGGACACTACAAAATGATCAAGGGATCGATCCAAGAAGAAGATATAACAATTGTAAATATTAATGCACCCAACATAGGAGCACCTCAAAACATAAGGCAAATGCTAACAGCCATAAAAGAGGAAATCAACAGTAACACAATCATAGTAGGGGACTTTAACACCTCACTTTCACCAAGGGACAGATCATCCAAAATGAAAATAAATAAGGAAACACAAGCTTCAAATGATACATTAAACAAGATGGACTTAATTGATATTTATAGGACATTCCATCCAAAAACAAGAGAATACACATTTTTCTCAAGTGCTCATGGAACATTCTCCAGGATATAGATCATATCTTGGGTCACAAATCAAGCCGTGGTAAATTTAAGAAAATTGAAGTTGTATCAAGTATCTTTTCTGACCACAATGCTATGAGACTAGATATCAATTACAGGAAAAGATCTGTAAAAAATACAAACACATGGAGGCTAAACAATACACTACTTAATAACGAAGTGATCACTGAAGAAATCAAAGAGGAAATTTAAAAATACCTAGAAACAAATGACAATGGAGACACAACGACCCAAAACTTATGGGATGCAGCGAAAGCAGTTCTAAGAGGGAAGTTTATAGCAATACAATCCTACCATAAGAAACAGGAAACATCTCGAATAAACAACCTAACCTTGCACCTAAAGCAATTAGAGAAAGAAGAACAAAAAAAAAACCCCCAAAGTTAGCAGAAGGAAAGAAATCATAAAAATCAGATCAGAAATAAATGAAAAAGAAATGAAGGAAACAATAGCAAAGATCAATAAAAGTAAAAGCTGGTTCTTTGAGAACATAAACAAAATTGATAAACCATTAGCCAGACTCATCAAGAAAAAAAGGGAGAAGACTCAAATCCATAGAATTAGAAATGAAAAAGGAGAAGTAACAACTGACACTGCAGAAATACAGAAGATCATGAGACATTACTACAAGCAACTCTATGCCAATAAAATGGACAACCTGGAAGAAATGGACAAATTCTTAGAACTGCACAACCTGCCAAGACTGAACCAGAAAGAAATAGAAAATATGAACAGACTAATCACAAGCACTGAAATTGAAACTGTGATTAAAAATCTTCCAACAAACAAAAGCCCAGGACCAGATGGATTCACAGGCGAATTCTATCAAACATTTAGAGAAGAGCTAACACCTATCCTTCTCAAACTCTTCCAAAATATAGCAGAGGGAGGAACACTCCCAAACTCATTCTACGAGGCCACCATCACCCTGATACCAAAACCAGACAAAGATGTCACAAAGAAAGAAAACTACAGGCCAATATCACTGATGAACATAGATGCAAAAATCCTCAACAAAATACTAGCAAACAGAATCCAACAGCACATTAAAAGGATCATCACCATGATCAAGTGGGGTTTATTCCAGGAATGCAAGGATTCTTCAATATACACAAATCAATCAATGTGATACACCATGTTAACAAACTGAAGGAGAAAAACCTTATGGTCATCTCAATAGATGCAGAGAAAGCTTTCGACAAAATTCAACACCCATTTATGATAAAAACCCTGCAGAAAGTAGGCATAGAGGGAACTTTCCTCAACATAATAAAGGCCATGTATGACAAACCCACAGCCAACATCATCCTCAATGGTGAAAAACTGAAACCATTTCCACTAAGATCAGGAACAAGACAAGTTATCCCACTCTCACCACTATTATTCAACATAGTTTTGGAAGTTTTAGCTACAACAATCAGAGAAACAAAAGAAATAAAAGAATCTAAATTGGAAAAGAAGAAGTAAAGCTGTCACTGTTTGCAGGTGACATGACACTATACATAGAGAATCCTAAAGATGCTACCAGAAAACTACTAGAGCTAATCAATGAATTTGGTAAAGTTGCAGGATACAAAATTAATGCAAAGAAATCACTGGCATTCCTGTACACTAATGATGAAAAATCTGAAAGTGAAATCAAGAAAACACTCCCATTTACCACTGCAACAAAAAGAATAAAATATCTAGGAATAAACCTACCTAAGGAGACAAAAGAACTGTTTGCACAAAATTATAACACACTGATGAAAGAAATTAAGTATAATACAAATAGATGGAGAGATATACCATGTTCTTGGATTGGAAGAATCAACATTGTGAAAATGACTATACTCCCCAAAGCAATCTACAGATTCAATGCAATCCCTATCAAACTACCACTAGCATTTTTCACAGAACTAGAACAAAAAATTTCACAATTTGTACGGAAACACAAAAGACCCTGAATAGCCAAAGCAATCTTGAGAACGAAAAACAGAGGTGGAGAATCAGGCTCCGTGACTTCAGACTATACTACAAAGCTACAGTAATCAAGAGAGTATGGTACTGGCACTAAACAGAAACATAGATCAATGGAACAGGATAGAAAGCCCAGAGACAAACCCACGCATATATGGTCACCTTATCTTTGATAAAGGAGGCAGGAATGTACAGTGGAGAAAGGACAGCCTCTTCAATAAGAGGTGCTGGGAAAACAAGATAGGTACATGTAAAAGTATGAGATTAGATCACTCCCTAATACCATACACAAAAATAAGCTCAAAATGGATTAAAGACCTAAATGTAAGGCCAGAAACTATCAAACTCTTAGAGGAAAACATAGGCAGAACACTCTAAGACATAAATCACAGCAAGATACTTTTTGACCCACCTCCTAGAGAAATGGAAATAAAAACAAAAATAAACAAATGGGACCTAATGAAACTTCAAAACTTTTACACAGCAAAGGAAACCATAAACAAGACCAAAAGACAGCCCTCAGAATGGGAGAAAGTATTTGCAAATGAAGCAACTGACAAAGGATTAATCTCCAAAATTTAAACCAGCTCATGCAGCTCAATAACAAAAAAACAAACAGCCCAATCCAAAAATGGGCCGAAGACCTAAATAGACATTTCTCCAAAGAAGATATACAGACTGCCAACAAACACCTGAAAAAATGCTCAACATCATTAATCATTAGAGAAATGCAAATCAAAACTGCAATGAGATATCATCTCACACCAGTCAGAATGGCCATCATCAAAAATTCTAGAAACAGTAAATGCGGGAAAGGGTGTGGAGAAAAGGGAACACTGTTGCACTGATGGTGGGAATGTGAATTGGTACAGCCACTATGGAGAACAGTATGGAGGGGTTCCTTAAAAATCTACAAATAGAACTACCATATGACCCAGCAATCCCACTACTGGGCATATACCCTGAGAAAGCCATAATTCAAAAAGATTCATGTACCAAAATGTTCATTTCAGCTCTATTTACAATAGCCAGGAACCAAACTAAGTGTCCATCATCGGATGAATGGATAAAGAAGATGTGGCACATATATACAATGGAATATTACTCAGCCATAAAGTGAAATGAAATTGAGCTATTTGTAATGAGGTGGATGGACCTAGAGCCTGTCATACGGAGTGAAGTAAGTCAGAAAGAGAAAGACAAATACCATATGCTAACACATATACATGGAATTTAAGAAAAAATGTCATCAAGAACCTAGGGATAAGACAGGAATAAAGACACAGACCTACTAGAGAATGGACTTGAGGATATGGGGAGGGGGAAGGGTAAGCTGTGACAAAGTGAGAGAGTGGCATGGACATATATACACTACCAAATGTAAAATAGCTAGCTAGTGGGAAGCAGCCACATAGCACGGTGAGATCAGCTCGGTGCTTTGTGACCACCCAGAGGTGTAGGATAGGGAGGGTGGGAGGGAGGGAGACACAAGAGGGAAGAGATATGGGAATATATGTATAACTGATTCACTTTGTTATAAAGCAGAAACTAACACACCATTGTAAAGCAATTATACTCTAAAAAAGATGTAAAAAAAAAGATATTTCTCTATGAAATGAATTGAGTGTTAGAGATACAGAGAGTGAATAGTACTTGATAAGTAAAAAATGGTAGTGTGCTGGGAGGGTTTCAGCCTTTAAAGAAAAAGGTAGTACAAATTGAAATGGAAAGTTTTTATATTGCTTGTGCATTAACCATCTATCATGCTGCCCCCTTTCAATAATTCTATGGTGAAACGTTTACCTAAGAAGAGTGTAACTGATAAACAAAATTGACAAACTTCTAACCAGGCTCACCAAGAAGAAAAGAGAGAGGACCCAAATGAACAAAATAAGAAATGAAAGAGGATAAATAACAACCGATACCACAGAAATACATATAATCATAAGAAATTACTATGAACAGTTATATGCCAACAAAATAGACAACCTAGAAGAAATGGACAAGTTTCTAGAAACATACAGCCTGCCAAGACTGAGTCAAGAAGAAATAGATAATTTGAGCAGACTGATCAGTAGAAGTGAAAAACATCTATAATGATAATTTAAAAAACTCCCTGCAAACAGAAGTCCAGGACTGGATGGCTTCACTGGGGAAGTCTCCCAAACATACAAGGAAGAACTTATATCTATCCTTCTCAAACTATTCCAAAAGGCTTTCTATGAAACCACCATCACCCTGATACCAAAACAAGACACAACACCACAAAAAAAGGAAATTACAGGCCAATATCTTTGAAGACTATAGATGCAAAAATCCTCAAGAAAATATTAGCAAAGCAAATCCAACAACACATAAGAAGGATCACACACCATGATCAAGTGGGATTCACTCGAAGCTCACAAGGATGGTTCCACATATGCAAGTCAATCAGTGTGATACACCACATCAACAAAAAAAAGATTAAAAAACACATGATCATCTCACTAGATGCAGAAAAAAACGTTTCATAACATTCAGCATCAATTCATAATGAAAACTCTCACCAAAATGGATATAGAGGGAACATATCTCAACATAATAAAGGCTATTTATGACAACCTACAGCCAATATAATATACTTAATGGTGAAAAGCTGAGTTTTCCTACTACACTCAGGAAAAAAGACAAGGATGCCCACTCTCATCACTTCTATTCAACATAGTATTGGAAGTCCCTGTCACAGCAAACCAGAAAAATAAAAGGCATCCAAATTGGAAGGGAAGAGGTAAAATTGTCACTACATGCAGATGACATGATACTATATATAGAAAACCCCAAAACTACTAGATCTAATAAATGAAATCAGCAAAGTAGCAGGATACAATATTAACATTCAGAAATTGGTTCCATTTCTTTACACTAACAATGAAATATCAGAATGGGAATGTAAGGCTTCCCTGGTGGTGCAGTGGTTGAGAGTCTGCCTGCCGATGCAGGGGACACGGGTTCGTGCCCCGGTCCAGGAAGATCCCACATGCCATGGAGCAGCTGGGCCCGTGAGCCATGGCCACTGAGCCTGCGCTCCACAATGGGAGAGGCCACAGCAGTGAGGGGCCCATGTACTGAAAAAAAAAAAAAAAAAAAAAAAGAAAGAAAAAAAGAAAGGGAATGTAAAAAAAAACAATTCCTTTTAAAATAACACCAATAAATAAATCAATCAAATACCCAGGAATAAACCTGACCAAGGAGGTGAAAGACTTACATGCTGAGAACTATGAAACATTAGTAAAGGGAATTCACAGAAATGGAAAGATATCCCATGCTCTTGGATTGGAAGAATTAATATTGTTAAGATGGCAATACTACCCAAAACAATCTAAAGATTTAATATGATCCCTATCAAATTATCCATAATATTTTTCACAGAACTAGAACAAATAATCTAAAAATTTATATGGAACCACAGAAGACCCAGAATTGCCACAGCAATCCTGAGTGGGAAAATAAAAAGCAGTAGACAGAACTCCCACAGGCTTCAGACAATACTACAAAGGTATAGTAATCAAAACAGTGTGGTACTGGTACAAAAACAGACATATAGATCAATGGAACAGAATAGAAAGCCAGAAATAAATCCATACACCTACAGCTGATTAATCTTCAACAAAGGAGGCAAGGATATAAAATGGGAAAAAGACAATCTCTTCAGCAAGTGGTGCTGGGAAAGTTGGACAGCCCCATGTAAATCAGTTAGAACACACCCTCACACAATGTAGAAAAATAAACCTAAAATGGCTTAAAGACTTAAACATAAGACATGACACCATAAAACTCCTAGAAGAGAGTATAGGCAAAACATTCTCTGACATAAGTCATACCAGTATTTTCTTAGGTCTCCCAAGGGAATAGAAATAAAAATAAACAAATGGGACCTAACCAAACTTATAAGCTCTTACACAATAAAGGAAATCATTAAAAAAGAAAGAAAAAAACACAAAAAGATAATCTATGCAATAGGAGAATATATTTGCAAATGATGTGGCAGATAAGGGATTAATCTCCAAAATATACAAACAGCTCAGACAACAACAACAAAAAACAACCCAATTGAAAAATCAGCAGAAGACCTTAATAGACATATCTCCAAAGACATATAGATGGTCACGTGAAAAGATGCTCAACATCACTAGTTACTAGAGAAGTGCAAATCAAAACTACAATGAGGTATCACCTCACACTGGTCAGAATGGCCATCATCAAAAAATCTACAACAAATAAATGCTGGAGAGGGTGTGGAGAAAAGAGAACCCTCTTGCACTGTTGGTGGGAATTGATACATCCAGTACGGAGAACAGTATAGAGGTTCCTTAAAAAACCAAAAATAGAACTACCATACAATCCAGCAATCCCACACCTGGCATATACCCAGATAAAACCATAATTCAAAAAGATACATGAACCCAAATGTTCATAGCAGCACTGTTCACAATAAGCAAGATATGGAAACAACCTAAATGTCCATCAACAGAGGAATGGATAAAGAAGATGTGGTACATATATACAATGGAGTACTACTCAGCCATAAAGAAGAATGAGATAATGCCATTTGCAGCAACATGGATGCAACTAGTTTATCATACTAAGTGAAATAAGCCAGAAAGAGAAAGACAAATACCATAGGATATCACTTATATGTGGAATCTAATATATGGCACAAATCAACCTAACTACAAAATAGTAACAGACTCACAGACATAGAGAACAGACTTGTGGTTGCCGGTGGGGGGCGGGGAGGGATGGACTGGGAGTTTGGGGTTAGTAAATGCAAACTATTACATTTAGAATGGATAAACAATAAGGTCCTACTGTATAGCACAGGGAACTATATCTAATATCCTAGGATAAACCATAATGGAAAAGAATATTAAAAAAAAGAATGTATATATATGTATAACTGAGTCACTTTGCTGTACAGCAGAAATTAGCACAACATCGTAAATCAACTATACTTCAATTAAAAAACTATTAGAACTAATAAATGAATTCAGCAAGGTAGCAAGGTACACGATCAATATACAGAAATCTGCTGTATTTCTTTACACTAACATGAAATATCAGAGAGAGAAAGTAAAAAAAAAAAATCCTGTTTAAAATTGCGTCAAAAAAAAAAAAAAACCTAGGAATAAACCTAACTGAGGATGTGAAAGACCTATATGCTGAGAACTATAAAACACTGATAAAGGAAACTGAAGATGATTCAAAGAGATGAAAAGATACCCCCTGCTCTTGGATTGGAAGAATTAATATTATTAAAATAGCCATACTACCCAAAGCAATCTACAGATTTAATGTGATCCCTACCGAATTACCCATGGTATTTTTCACAGAACTAGAACAAATAATCCTAATATTTACACAGAACCACAAAAGACCCAGAATTGCCAAAGCAATCCTGAGGAAAAAGAACAAAGCTGGAGGTATAACTCTCCCAGACTTCAGACAATACTACAAAGATACAGTAATCAAAACCATGTGGTGCTGGCACAAAAACAGATATATAGATCATGGAACAGAATAGAGAGCTCAGAAATAAACCCACACACCTACTAATCTTCAACAAAGGAGACAAGAACATACAATGGAGAAAAGACAGTCTTCAAAAGTGCTGTTGGGAAAACTTGACAGCTTCATGTAAATCAATGAAGTTAGGATGCATCCTCATACTATAAACAAAAATAAATTCAACATGGCTTAAAGACCTAAATATAAGACATAGCACCATAAAACTCCATAAAACTCCTAGAAAAGAACATAGGCAAAACATTATTTGACATAAATTGTAGCAATATTTTCTTAGATCAGTCTCCCAAGGGAAAAGAGATAAAAGCAAAAATAAACAAATGGGACCTAATCAAAGTTATAAGCTTTTGCACAGCAAAGGAAACCATAAACAAATGAATAGGCAACCTATGTATTGTGAGAAAATATTTGCAAACGATATGACTGACAAGGGCTTAATTTCCAAGATATACAGACAGCTCATATAACTCAATATCAAAAACAAACAACCCAATCAAAAAATGGGCAGAAGACCTAATAGACTTCTCCAAAGAAGACATCCAGATGGCCAACAGGCACATGAAAAAAATGCTCAACATCACTAATGATTAGAAAAATGCAAACCAAAACCACAATGAGGTATCACCTCATATCAGTCATAATGGCTATCATCAAAAAGTCTACAAGTAATAAATTCTGGAGAGAGTGTGGAGAAAAGGGAACCCTGTTGGTAGGAATGTAAATTGGTGCAACCGCTATGGAAAACAGTCTGGAGGCTCCTTGAAAAACTAAAAATAGAGTTACTATATGATCTAGCAATCCCATTCCTGGGTATGTATCTGGAAAAGATAAAACTCTAATTCAAAAAGATACATGCACCCCAATGTTCACTGCAGTGCTATTCACAATAGCCATGACATGGAAGCAATCTAAATGTCCACCAACAGGGACTTCCCTGGTGGTCCAGTGGTAAAGAATCCGCTTTACAATGCAGGGGATGTGGGTTCGATCCCTGGTCAGGAAACTAAGATCCGACCTGCCATGGGGCAACTAAGCCCGCTTGCCACAACTACTTGTGTGCCTCAATTAGAGCCCATGTGCTGGAAACTACAGAGCCCATGCACTCTGGAACCTGCACACCACAACTACAGAGCCCACATGCCCTGGAGCCTGTGCGCCACAACTAGAGAAGAGAAAACCCACACACCACAACTAGAGAGAAGCCTGTGCACCGCAACAAAAGATCCCACATGCCTCAGTGAAGATCCTGCATGCCGCAGCTAAGACCTGATGCAGCCAAAAAGAAAATAAATAAATCTTTTTTAAAAAAGGAAATGAATATGGTAGATTTTTAAAAAAAGATGTCCAGATCTACACGTGGAACAACTCCTACAGAACACCTACTGAACGCTGGCAGAAGACCTCAGACCCCCCAAAAGGCAAGAAACTCCCCCACGTACCTGTGTAGGGCAAAAGAAAAAAGAATAAACAGAGACAAAAGGATAGGGACGGGACCTGCACCAGTGGTAGGGAGCTGTGAAGGAGGAAAGGTTTCCACACACTAGGAAGCCCCTTCGCAGGCGGAGACTGCGGGTGGCGGAGGGGAGGAGCTTCGGGGCCGCGGAGAAGAGCGCAGCAACAGGAGTGCGGAGGGCAAAGCGGAGAGATTCCCGCACACAGGACCGGTGCCGACCAGCACTCACCAGCCCGAGAGGCTTGTCTGCTCACCCACCGGGGATGGGCGGGGGCTGGGAGCTAAGACTCGGGCTTCGGAGATTAGATCCCAGGGAGAGGACTGAGATGGGCAGCGTGAACACAGCCTGAAGGGGTTAGTGCACCACGGCTAGCCGGAAGGGAGTCCGGGAAAAAGTCTGGAGCTGCCGAAGAGGGAAGAGACATTTTTTGCCTCTTTGTTTCCTGCTGCGTGAGGAGAGGGCATTAAGAGCGCTGCTTAAAGGAGCTCCAGAGACGGGCGCAGCCGCAGCTATCAGCGCGGACCCCAGAGACGGGCATGAGACGCTAAGGCTGCTGCTGCCACCACCAAGAAGCCTGTGAGCAAGCACAGGCCACTCTCCACACTTCCCCTCCCGGGAGCCTGTGCAGCCCGTCACTGCCAGGGTCCCGTGATCCAAGGACAACTTCCCCAGGAGAACGCATGGCATGCCACAGACTGCTGCAACATCACGCCAGCCTCTGCCACCACAGGCTAGCTCCGAACTCCATACCCCTCCCTCCCCTCCGGCCTGAGTGAGCCAGAGTCCCCGAATCAGCTGCTCCTTTAACCCCGTCCTGTCTGAGCAAAGAACAGATGCCCTCCGGTGATCTACACACAGAGGCGGGGCAAAATCCAAAGCTGAGACCCGGGAGCTGTGAGAATAAAGAAGAGAAAGGGAAATCTCTCCCAGCAGTCTCAGAAGCAGCGGATTAAAGCTCCACAATCAACTTGATGTACCCTGCATCTGTGGAATACATGAATAGACAATGAATCATCCCAAATTGAGGAGCCGTGTGGATGAAAGGCTCTTGGTGCTGCAGCCAGGACTCACTGAGGTGGGAGAGCCAAGTTCAGGACACTGGTCCACAAGACACCCCCCAGCTCCATGTAATATAAAACGGCGAAAATCTCCCAGAGATCTCCATCTCAACACCAGCACCCAGCTTCACTCAACGACCAGCAAGCTACAGTGCTGGACACCCTATGCCAAACAACTAGCAAGACAGGAACACAACCCCATCCATTAGCACAGAGGCTGCCTAAAAATCATAATAAGTCCACAGACACCCCAAAACACACCACCAGACGTGGACCTGCTCACCAGAAAGACAAGATCCAGCCTCATCCACCAGAACATAGGCACTAGTCCCCTCCACCAGGAAGCCTACACAACCCACTGAACCAACCTTAGCCACTGGGGAAAGAGACACCAAATACAATGGGAACTACAAACCTGCAGCCTACAAAAAGGAGACCCCAAACACAGTAAGATAAGCAAAATGAGAAGACAGAAAAACACACAGCAGGAGAAGGAGCAAGATAAAAACCCACCAGACCTAACAAATGAAGAGGAAATAGGCAGTCTACCTGAAAAAGAATTCAGAATAATGATAGTAAAGATGATCCAAAATCTTGGAAATAGAATAGACAAAATGCAAGAAACAGTTAACAAGGACTTAGAAGAACTAAAGATGAATCAAGCAACGATGAGCAACACAATAAATGAAATTAAAAATACTGTACATGGGATCAATAGCAGAATAACTGAGGCAGAAGAATGGAAAAGTGACGTGGAACATAAAATAGTGGAAATAACTTCTGCAGAGCAGAATAAAGAAAAAAGAATGAAAAGAACTGAGGACAGTCTCAGAGACCTCGGGGACATTAAACGCAGCAACATTCGAATTATAGGGGTTGCAGAAGAAGAAGAGAAAAAGAAAGGGACTGAGAAAATATTTGAAGAGATTATAGTTGAAAACTTCCCTAATATGGGAAAGGAAATAGTTAATCAAGTCCAGGAGGCATAGAGAGTCCCATACAGGATAAATCCAAGGAGGAATATGCCAAGACACATATTAATCAAACTGTCAAAAATTAAACACAAAGAAAACATATTAAAAGCAGCAAGGGAAAAACAACAAATAACACACAAGGGAATCCCCATAAGGTTAACAGCTGATCTCTCAGCAGAAACTCTACAAGCCAGAAGGGACTGGCAGGACGTATTTAAAGAGATGAAGGAGAAAAACCTGCAACCAAGATTACTCTACCCAGCAAGGATCTCATTCAGATTTGATGGAGAAATTAAAACCTTTACAGACAAGCAAAAGCTGAGAGAGCTCAGCACCACCAAACCAGCTTTACAACAAATGCTAAAGGAACTTCTCTGGGTAAGAAACACAACAGAAGGAAAATACCTACAATAACGAACCCAAAACAATTAAGAAAATGGGAATAGGAACATACATATCAATAACTACCTTAAATGTAAATGGACTACATGCTCCCACCAAAAGACACAGATTGGCTGAATGTATACAAAAACAAGACCCATATATATGCCGTCTACAAGAGACCCACTTCACACCTAGAGATACAAATGGACTGAAAGTAAGGGGATGGAAAAAGATATTCCATGCAAATGGAAATCAAAAGAAAGCTGGGGTAGCAATTCTCATATCAGACAAAATAGACTTTAAAATAAAGACTATTACAAGAGGGCTTCCCTAGTAGCGCAGTGGTTGAGAGTCCGCCTGCCGATGCAGGGGACACAGGTTCGAGCCCCGTTCCGGGAAGATCCCACATGCCGTGGAGTGGCTGTGCCCATGAGCCACGGCCGCTGAGCCTGCACGTCCAGAGCCTGAGCTCCGCAACGGGAGAGGCCACAGCAGTGAGAGGCCCACGTACTGCAAAAAAAAAAAAAAAAAAAAAGACTATTACAAGAGACAAAGAAGGACACTACATAATCATCAAGGGATCGATCCAAGAAGAAGATATAACAATTGTAAATATTTATGCACCCAACACAGGAGCACCTCAAAACATAAGGCAAATACTAACAGCCATAAAAGGGGAAATCGACAGTAACACATTCATAGTGGTGGACTTCAACCCCCCACTTTCACCAATGGACAGATCATCCAAAATGAAAATAAATAAGGAAATACAAGCTTCAAATGATACATTAAACAAGATGGACTTAATTGATATTTATAGGACATTCCATCCCAAAACAAAAGAATACATATTTTTCTCAAGTGCTCATGGAACATTCTCCAGGATAGATCATATCTTGGGTCACAAATCAAGCCTTGGTAAATTTAAGAAACTTGTATCAAGTATCTTTTCCAACCACAATGCTATGAGACTAGATATCAATTACAGGAAAAGATCTGTAAAAAATACAAACACATGGAGGCTAAACAATACACTACTTAATAACAAAGTGATCACTGAAGAAATCAAAGAGGATATTTAAAAATACCTAGAAACAAATGACAATGGAGACACGACGACCTAAAACCTATGGGATGCAGCAAAATAAGTTCTAAGAGGGAAGTTTATAGCAATACAATCCCACTTTAAGAAACAGGAAACATCTCGAGTAAACAACCTGACCTTGCACCTAAAGCAATTAGAGAAAGAAGAACAAAAACACCCCAAAGTTAGCAGAAGGAAAGAAATCATAAAAATCAGATCAGAAATAAATGAAAAAGAAATGAAGGAAACAATAGCAAAGATCAATAAAAGTAAAAGCTGGTTCTTTGAGAACATAAACAAAATTGATAAACCGTTAGCCAGACTCATCAAGAAAAAAAGGGAGAAGACTCAAATCAACAGAATTAGAAATGAAAAAGGAGAAGTAACAACTGACACTGCAGAAATACAGAAGCTCATGAGACATTACTACAAGCAACTCTATGCCAATAAAATGGACAACCTGGAAAAAATGGACAAATTCTTAGAAATGCACAACCTGCCAAGACTGAATCAGGAAGAAGTAGAAAATAGGAACAGACCAATCACAAGCACTGAAATTGAAACTGATTAAAAATCTTCCAACAAACAAAAACCCAGGACCAGATGGCTTCACAGGCGAATTCTATCAAACATTTAGAGAAGAGCTAACACCTATCCTTCTGAAACTCTTCCAAAATATAGCAGAGTGAGGAGCACTCCCAAACTCATTCTACGAGGCCACCATCACCTTGATACCAAAACCAGACAAGGTTGTCACAATAAAAGAAAACTACAGGCCAATATCACTGATGAACATAGATGCAAAAATGCTCAACAAAATACTAGCAAACAGAATCCAACAGCACATTAAAAGGATCATACACCATGATCAAATGGGGTTTATTCCAGGAATGCAAGGATTCTTCAATATACGCAAATCAATCAACGTGATACACCATATTAACAAATTGAAGAAGAAAAACCATATGATCATCTCAATAGATGCAGAGAAAGCTTTAGACAAAATTCAACACCCATTTATGATAAAAACCCTGCAGAAAGTAGGCATAGAGGGAACTTTCCTCAACATAATAAAGGCCATATATGACAAACCCACAGCCAACATCGTCCTCAATGGTGAAAAACTGAAACCATTTCCACTAAGATCAGGAACAAGACAAGGTTGCCCACTCTCACCACTCTTATTCAACTTAGTTTTGGAAGTTTTAGGCACCGCAATCAGAGAAGAAAAGGAAATAAAAGGAATCCAAATTGGAAAAGAAGAAGTAAAGCTGTCACTGTTTGCAGATGACATGATACTATACATAGAGAATCCTAAAGATGCTACTAGAAAACTACTAGAGCTAATCAATGAATTTGGTAAAGTAGCAGGATACAAAATTAATGCACAGAAATCTCTGGCATTCCTGTACACTAATGATGAAAAATCTGAAAGTGAAATCAAGAAAACACTCCCATTTACCATTGCAACAAAAACAATAAAATATCTAGGAATAAACCTACCTAAGGAGACAAAAGACCTGTATGCAGAAAATTATAAGACAGTGATGAAAGAAATTAAAGATGATACAAATAGATGGAGAGATATACCATGTTCCTGGATTGGAAGAATCAATATTGTCAGAATGACTACTACCCAAAGCAATCTACAGATTCAGTGCAATCTCTATCAAACTACCATTGGCATTTTTCACAGAACTAGAACATTTCACAGTTTGTATGGAAACACAAAGACCCCGAATAGCCAAAGCAATCTTGAGAACGAAAAATGGAGCTGGAGAAATCAGGCTCCCTGACTTCAGGCTCTACTACAAAGCTACAGTAATCAAGACAGTATGGTACTGGCACAAAAACAAAAAGATAGATCAATGGAACAGGATAGAAAGCCCAGAGATAAACCCACGCATATATGGTCACCTTATCTTTGATAAAGGAGGCAGGAATGTACAGTGGAGAAAGGACAGCCACTTCAATAAGTGGTGCTGGGAAAACTGGACAGGGACATGTAAACGTATGAGATTCGATCACTCCCTAACACCATACACAAAAATAAGCTCAAAATGGATTAAAGACCTAAATGTAAGGCCAGAAACTATCAAACTCTTAGAGGAAAACATAGGCAAAACACTCTAAGACATAAATCACAGCAAGATCCTTTTTGACCCACCTCCTAGAGAAATGGAAATAAAAACAAAAATAAACAAATGGGACCTAATGAAACTTCAAAGCTTTTACACAGCAAAGGAAACCATAAACAAGACCAAAAGACAACCTTCAGAATGGGAGAAAATATTTGCAAATGAAACAACTGACAAAGGATTAATCTCCAAAATTTATAGTCAGCTCATGCAGCTCAATAGAAAAAAACAAACAGCCCAATCCAAAAATGGGCCAAAGACCTAAATAGACATCTCTCCAAAGAAGATATACAGACTGCCCACAAACACATGAAAGAATGCTCAACATCATTAATCATTAGAGAAATGCAAATCAAAACTACAATGAGATATCATCTCACACCAGTCAGAATGGCCATCATCAAAAAATCTAGAAACAATAAATACTGGAGAGGGTGTGGAGAAAAGGGAACACTCTTGCACTGCTGGTGGGAATGTGAATTGGTACAGCCACTATGGAGAACGGTATGGAGGTTCTTTAAAAAACTACAAATAGAACTACCATATGACCCAGCAATCCCACTACTGGGCATATACCTTGAGAAAACCATAATTCAAAAAGATTCATGTACCAAAATGTTCATTGCAGCTCTATTTACAATAACCTGGAGATGGAAACAACCTAATTGTCCATCATCCCATGAATGGATAAAGAAGATGTGGCACATATATACAATGGAATATTACTCAGCCATAAAAAGAAATGAAATTGAGCTATTTGTAATGAGGTGGGTGGACCTAGAGTCTGTCATACAGAGTGAAGTAAGTCAGAAAGAGAAAAACAAATACCGTATGGTAACACATATATATGGAATCTAAGAAAAAAAAATATCATGAAGAACCTAGGGGTAAAACAGGAATAAAGACACAGACCTACTAGAGAATGGACTTGAGGATATGGGGAGGGGGAAGGGTAAGCTGTGACAAAGCGAAAGAGAGGCATGGACATATATACACTACCAAATGTAAGGTAGATAGCTAGTGGGAAGCAGCTGCATAGCACAGGGAGTTCAGCTCGGTGCTTTGTGACCATCTGGAGGGGTGGGATAGGGAGGGTGGGAGGGAGTCGCAAGAGGGAGGGGATATGGGAACATATGTATATATATAACTGATTCATTTTGTTATAAAGCAGAAACTAACACACCATTGTTGAGCAATTATACTCCAATAAAGATGTAAAAAAAAAAGATAAAAAAAGACACAGACCTACTTGAGAATGGACTTGAGGATATGGGGAGGGGGAAGGGGAAGCTGTGACAAAGAGAGAGAGAGGCATGGAGATATATACACTACCAAACGTAAGGTAGATAGCTAGTGGGAAGCAGCCACATAGCACAGAGAGATCAGCTCGTTGCTTTGTGACCGCCTGGAGGGGTGGGATAGGGAGGGTGTGAGGGAGGGAGATGCAAGAGGGAAGGGATATAGGAACAGATGTATATGTATAACTGATTCACTTTGTTATGAAGCAGAAACTAATACACCATTGTGGAGCAGTTATACTCCAATAAAGTTGTAAAAAAATAAATTAAATAAAAAATAAAAAAGATGTCCATTAACAGCTGAATGGAGAAGGAAGATGTGGTATATACGTGTGTGTGTATATACACACACACATATATATATACACACAATGGAATATTATTCAGCCATAAAAAGAATGAAATTTTGTCATTTTCAGCAACCTGGATGGACCTAGAGATTATAATACTAAGTGAAGTCAGGCAGAAAGACAAATATTATATGATATCATTTATATGTGGAATCTAAAAAAATAATAAAAAATCAGCTTATTTACAAAACAGAAATACTCACAGACATAGAAAACAAACTTATGTTTAGGAACGTGGAAAAAGGAGGGAAGAGATAAATTAGGAGACTGGAATAACAGATACACAACACTATATATAAAATAGATAAACAACAAGGACTTACTGTATAGCACAGGGAACTATATTCAACATCTTGTAATAACCTACAATGGAGAAGAATCTGAAGCTGTACACCTGAAACTAACATAATATTGTAAATCAACTATAATTAAATTTTTTAAAAAAGAAGAAATTTTGGCAAATTCCATATGGTCTTCTATGAAAATCCAACCAATGCTGATGACAGTATTCCTTTACTAGAAGGAATATTTACTGCCATTGGAAGTCAATGGAATATGAGACAACAAGCTGAAATACAGCTTTTCACATAATCTTTTGTTGAATTATTGATGTTTTCTTTCTTTTTATAAGACAAAATGTCACAGTAATAATTAGGGCTTCCAACCAATTCCAAGTCAAAATTCAGGGTTACATTTCTGTCTTTGATGTTTTGTCATTGATTACAACAGCTTCACAGGTATTTAAGAGAAACAAACTAATAAAAGTTTAGCTGAAAATCGTCAAAGGTAGTTTTATGTTTTAAATACAATTTGCAGGAGACGGATTGGAAGAATCATCAATTAAAGGAGCTTAATGCTAGGAGATCACGTGGTCCACCCCCTGATTTTGTGATTATAATATTATTGTAGAAACATGGATATCAGATGCCTTCTTTGCCCCTCCTACACCTGCCTCTGGCAGTAAAACTCTAGGGACTTTCTTGCTCTCTGGCTTCAATTTAATAACCAATGGGGAGTCCCTATAGGATATCAAAGGAAGGGAGTATTATCAGGATCCCCCAGATGAATGCTACCTTAATGAAAAGTCATAACTCATGTCAGGCAACCCTCTCCTTCCAGATTTTTCTAATCACTCCCTCCCCTTGTCCTTTCAGGCCCAAGTGCAGTAAGAGCTGTTGCTAAACCTGGGTACTGCCCTACCTGTGCTGGTTTCTCACCCACAGTGGTTCTCAAATTTTAGCTTGCATTGGAATCGCCTGGTGGGCTCCTTAAACCCAGGTTACTAGTTACACCCATGGCAAAGTTTCTGATTCCTATGTCTGAGATGGCTGCTGGTAATTTGCATTTTTAACAAGCTCCCAGGTGATGCTAGAAGCACTGCCCTATAGCCCTATACCTTGACCACCTTTTAGTAAATTATCCTAATTTGAGTTTGTTATCTCTTCCTTCAGGAACCTTGACTAATATAAATGGCTAAAAAAAAATTGGTTGAAAATAGACAAAGTTTGTTGTATGATTAAACATGATTTTCAGGTGCTTGTTTGAAAAATCTTTAAATCAAAGAAGAGAAAGCTGTAGGGATTTAGGAAATCATTTTGTCCAATTATTAAATTTCAGAGCAGAAGAAATGCAGACAAAGAGAGGTCAAGTGATTTATCAGCCACTTGGTGTCCTGCTTTCCAGGGACGTCTTTTCAGTATACTATTCTGCTCCTTATCATATAGCAGCTCTTACCCCTCTCACCCCACCTCCCTCTCCCCTCCCCTGGATTGTGTAATTGCCTTCTGTGTTTCCATTATCTCTTTAGGTTTGGGTGCCTGTGGTACATGTGGTGTTTCAGGTAATCACCATAGTTTGGGGCAACTCAGGATAAGATCTGTAGCTGTTTTCAGCATAGGGCTTAGTAGAACCAAATGTTACATTGATGTTTTGTGCTGATGGGAAATAAGAGTCAATGGCAGGACCCTTGTTTGAATAATAGAGGCTGGTCTATCCATTATCTTCCAAGTCATCTTACACTCAGTCACACAGAAACTCACCTGACACTTTGCTTCTCTCTCACCTACTTTCCAAAGACCTTTTCCCAATTAATCTTTATCAGCTTGGCTTTTCAAGTTGTTATCTGAGACCCCCACCCCTTGTCCTCCATTTGCTTAGTCAGTTGCTTTACTCAGCAGCTGTATTTCTTCTTTGCTCTTTTTCCTTTGAAGTCTCTAAGTGGAAACCCAAGGCACTGTCTGCCCAGCTCTACCCATACTTTCCTGGGAGCTGCAGCCTGTTGCAGTGTTCTCTGGTGACAGAAATTGGACCAGGAATCAGTAAAAGACACAAGTTCTTTCTTCAAGACTTTTTGACTATGGGCAGCTAGATTTCTCCCAGGAGGCTAAAGCTATGAGATTGGAAACTTGGGGGCTTTGAACAGCCAGGTTTTCTGCAGAGAAAGACAGGTGACAGCCAAGTGAGGAGAAATGAATCTGGCATCCAGCAGTGAGAAATGGGGGTGCTGTTCAGCTACACCATGCCCTGGGTTCCAGCTGTTCCTGAGGATTAAGAACATCCCTGGCCATCCTACCCTTTGATTGCTAAACTCATAAAAACTCCCCATTTTTGCTAAACCAGTTCAGTTTGGATTTCTATTTCATGAAGTCAAACATTGTGATTGATAAAATAGTACAACTGGTCATTTCTGTTTACCTGGTCATTATTAATAATAACAGTATACATTTCTTGAGTATGTTCTATGGATCATTTAATCCATACAACACTCCTCAGATGTGGGTAGAACAGGAGAGAAAACTGGGGCTGAGCGAGATTACATGGCCATCTTCTGTCTCAATGTTGTGCAACTATACATGGCTGAGCCAGACTCCTACCAGGTATCCCCAGATTTAAACAACCTGTGTTCTTAACCACTATGTTCTCTCTGAATCTCAATTATACCAAAGTTCCTTTTCAAGTAACAGCAAGGATAGAAGGATGGGATTTTCAGTGCTCTTTTGTACTCAGAATTCAGCATCTTAGAGTTGAGCATCTTACCATTAAGTTTCATAGCATACACTTTCCAACTCGAGTATTTGCTCCACAATTTTCTCTGACTCAGCATAAAATTTTGCCTGGCAAAGTCCTGCTCATCTTTCAAAGCCCCATAGAACATTTCCTACTCCAGGCTGAATAGACCACTCACTCCCTTTCTTCCTGCTCTCCTGTTCACATTATAGTCAACGGGTTACATGTCTGACTCCAATACTATGTCAAGAGTTCCATGAAGTCATGGACCATGTATTCATCATTTGTCTAACTCCTGTTCCTTACACAATACCTGCCTTAGAATAGGTGCTTAATAACTACTTGTTGAGTTAAATTGATTTGGGAAGCATGCAGAGCCTAACCAGTGCAGATGAAGAAACCATATTCTTATGCCTGGACAATTATGAAAAATGGCGCAAGGTGGCCCAAACACAATGGCTCAGGTGAGCAGATGTCTTTACAAGGGGCCGGGGACCATCTAGTGTGACTAATGGGAGACTTCCAATCCTTCACTTCTAATGCAGTTTATCCTCAATACCTGTCAAAGTCTGAACACTGTTTACTAACTGAATTTGCAGTACCCAGGCACTCACTGTGGCATATAAAATACAATATAAATATGATTTATTTATGATCCTTGACTGTATCCCAGGTGACATTCTGAATATTTATTTTTGTCGGGGCTGGATTTATATTAATTGATAGTACAAGACCATATAGAATGGGCCAGTGTCTTCATTTCCAGGACCTGAGATGACTGTTTCATGGACTAAGCTCTGAACTTGCCTCTGGGCCTGGCTCTGAGTTTAAATTTGCCTTTTTAGGACAAAGGTTTAAATGCCTCCAGTGGCTCAGCTATTCTCGGGTCTCTTCCATGAATCAGCAAGTGGGAGGCAGCTGGCAGCTGGCAATGAGATTTGAGCTATATTGCATAAGGACCAGGAGGTAGAGAAGCCAGGACATAACACTGAAGTGAAAATGAGGAAGAAAGAGAAATCACTAGTTTGGCTTACAAACTCAACACTTGCTAGCTACATGTGATTTACCAACTTTTTAGTAACTATGGCCAATATTTTATCTCAACCCCATCTCAACTTGGTACTCAACCCATTTTTGGACTTCCTCCTTTCCACCTACAACTGCTGAGTAATCACAAAATGAAACCTGATACTCACCTAAGAAAACACATGAAGGCACACCTCATGTAAACATAAATTATAAAAGATACCTGAAAGATACATTAAAAATTACTCTTGGAGTATCTGAGTGTCACCCCTCGTGAAGAACATGAATAAATGAGAGTTCCCTGAATTTTAGACAGCCTCTTTTAATTGAATTTAAAATATTCAATTAGAAACATAACTGTGAGGCACAAGATGGCAGAGTAGGAAGACCTTGAGCTCTTCTCTTCTCACAGGCACATCAAAATCACAGTTATTAACAGATCAGCCATCAATGAAAAAAAACAGGACGTACCAGAAAAAATATTCTGCAACTAAAAATATAAAGAAAGAACAACAATGAGACAGCAGGAGGGGCGGAGTAGCAATATAGACAAATCCCATACCGCCAGGTGGGCAATCCACGAACAGGAGAATAATTACAACTGCAGAGGTTCTCTCAAAGGAGTGAGAGGTCTGAGCCCCACTTCAGGCTCCCCAGCCCAGGGGTCCTGTACTGGGAAGACAAACCCCCAGAGCATTTGGCTTTGAAGGCCACAGGGCTTATTTTGGGAGTCCCAGAGGGCTGGGGGAAATAGAGACTTTATTCTTAAGGGGCTCACACAAAGTCTCACATGCTCTGGAACCCAGGGTAGAAGCAGTAATTTGGTAGGAGCTTGGGTCAGACCTACCTTCTGAGCTCTAGAGAGTCTCCTGGAGAGGCAGGAGATAACTCCAATTCACCCTGGGGACATAGACTCCCAGCAGTCATTTTGGGGAGCTCCTTCTACCACATGGTAACACCATTCTGGAATCTTCCTTCTAGATTATTACCACAGAACCCAGTCCCACTGCAGCCCAACAGTCTGCAGGCACCAGTACTGAGATGCCTCAGGGCAAACAGTTAACTGGACACTGACACAGCTCCACCTACCAGCAGACAAGCTGCCTTAAGACCCCCTGGGTCCACAGCCACCTCTGGACATGGCCCTCCTCACCAGAGGGCCCAGGATCTGTCCCCACACACCAGTGCACATACAATAGACCCAAGACCTCCAGGGCCTTCAGCCAGAGAGCATGTGGGGCCCAGGCCCCACCCACCAGTGAGCCTGTCCTAGCCTCAGACCCAGCTGTACCCACCAGCAGGCAGACACCAGCCACAGAAAAAAACAGCAACATCCCAGTCTATGGACTAGGCCTGCCCTGGAACTGGCTGAGCCTGGTCCCTGCCCACTAGGAGGCCAACACAAGCTTCAAGATACCAGCCCCTGCAGCCAACCTTGTCAGGAACCAGCCCAACTACCAGAGATCTGACACCTGCTCTGGGACCCCTAGGCCCTACAACCAGACCCCAGGACATGGCTCTGTCCACCAGTAGACCGGCACAAGCCCCAGGACCTGGCTTCATCCACCAGTAGGTGGGCAACAGCCCCAGGTTCTCCTGGATCCTGACTCTGCCCACCAGTAATACAGCACTAGCCCTGGGACCTCCAGGGTTCTGCAGTCAGCTGCCTCATGATCAGACCCCACCAACCAGCAGCTGACAGCCTCTGCACAAGGCAGGACCTGGCAACCAACCAGACCAGGGCCAAATAAACCTACCAGACCTCTGGTGTAGTCAGCTCGCCACAACAGAAATACCCACACAGTCCTCATAGAAGGAACCCCTAGAGCATATAGCTCTGGTGACAAGAGGGGAGTGTGCTATTGGGACTCATAGGATGTTTCCTACAGAAGGCCACTTCTTCAAAGTCAGGAAATACGAACAACTTACCAGGGGGTATATAAAAATAAAAATAGCAAGTTAGGCAAAATGAGGTGACAGAGGAACATATTCCAATTGAAGGAACAAGATAAAACTCCAGAAGAACTAAGTGAAGTGGAGACAGGCAATCTACCTGAGAAAGAGTTCAGGATAGTGATCGTAAAGATGATCAAAAAAATGGGAGAAGAATGGATGCACAGAGTGAGAAGTTAGAAGCTTTTTCTTTTCTTTTTTTTTTTTTTTTGCAGTATGCGGGCCTCTCACTGTTGTGGCCTCTCCTGTTGTGGAGCACAGGCTCCGGACGCGCAGGCTCAACGGCCATGGCTCACGGGTCCAGCCGCTCCGCGGCATGTGGGATCTTCCCCGACCGGGGCACGAACCCACGTCCCCTGCATCAGCAGGTGGACTCTCAACCACTGCACCACCAGGGAAGCCCAGAAGTTTTTAACAAAGATTTAGAAAACATTAAAGAATAAATATAAAGAGATGAAGAATACAATAACTGAAATGAAAAAATACACTAGAAGGAATCAACAGTAGACTAAATGATACAGAGGAACAGAACAACGAGCTGGAGACAGAGAAGTGGAAATCACTTATGCTGAACAGAAAAAAGAATAAAAAGAAATGAGGACAATTTAGAGACCTCTGGGACAACATCAAGTGTCCAAAAAGGAGAAGAGACAGAGAAAGGGGTTGAGAGCATAGTTGAAGAGATAATAGCTGAAAACCTCCCTAACCTGGGAAAGGAAACAGACATTCAAATTCAGGAAGTACAGAGAGTACCATACAAGATTAACCCAAAGAGGAACACATCAAGACATATTGTAAATAAAATGGCAAAAATTGAAGATAGAGAATATTAAAAGCTTCAAGAGAAAAGCAACACTTTATGTACAAGGGGACTCATGCAAGGTTATTAGCTGACTTTTCAGCAGAAACTCTGCAAGCCAGAAGGGCACAATATTTTTAAAGTGATGAAAGTGAAAAACCTACAACCAAGAATATTCTACCCAGCAAGGTTCTCGTTCAGATTTGATGGAGAGATCAAAAGCTTCACAGACAAGTAAAAGCTAAAAGAGTTCAGCACCACCAAACCAGCTTTAAAAGAAATGTTAAAGGAATTGCTCTAAGCAAAAAAGGACACAGTGAGAAACATGAAAATCATGTGAGGAGAAAGCTCATCGGTAAAGGCAAATGCACAGTAAAGGTAGGAAATCTTCCCCTCACAAAGCCAGTAGGAAGGTTAAAAAACAAAAGTAGTAAAATCATCTATATTCACAATAAGCAATAATTGTGAGAGGAGGAGAGTAAAATGCAGGGTTGTTGGAATGCATTTGAAATTAAGAAATCAGCAACTTAAAACAATCATGCATATATATATATAGATAGATAGATAGATAGATTGCTATATAAAAACCTCATGGTAACCACAAACCAAAAATCTATAATAGATACATACACAAAAAAGAAGTGTTATCTTTAGATAACACTAAAGATAGTCATCAAATCACAAGAGATGAGAAAAAAGAATAAAGGAATTAAAAAAAAAAGACCTACAAAGACAACCCAGAAACAATTAACAAAGTGGCAATAAGAACATACATATAAATAATTACTTTAAATGTAAATGGACTAAATGCTCCAATCAAAAGATATAGAGAAAAGAAATGAGAAAAAAACGATTACATGGAGACTAAACAACATGCTACTAAAAAACCAACGGGTCAATGGGGAAATCAAAAAGAAAATTAAAAAATATCTTGAGACACAGGACAATGAAAACAAAACCATACAAAATCTATGGGATGCAGCAAAAGCAGTTCTTAGAGGGAAGTTAATAGCGATACCGGCCTTCATCAAAAAAACAAGAAAAATCTCAAATAAACAACCTAACCTACCACCTAAAAGAATCAGAAAAACAAGAACAAACAAAATCTAAATTCAGCAAAAGAAAGGGAATAACAAAGATCTGGGAGGAAATAAATAAAATAGGGATTTAAAAAAACAATAGAAAAAAATCAATAAAACCAAGAGCTGGTTCTTTGAAAGGGTAAAGAAAATTGACAAACCTCTGGCCAGGCTCCCCAAGAAGAAAAGAGAGAGAACCAAAATAAGCAAAATAAGAAATGAAAAAGGAAAAGTCTCAACCACAGAAATACAAAAAACAATAAGAGAATACTATGAACAATTATATGCCAACAAATTTGACAACCTAGAAGAAATGGACAACCTTCTAGAAAATAGAGCCCACCAAAACTGAATCAAGAAGAAATAGATAATTTGAACAGACCAATCACTAGAAATGAAATAAAATCTGTAATAATAAAAAAAACTCCCTGCAAACAAAAGTCCAGGACCAGATGGCTTCACAGGCGAATTCTATCAAACATACAAAGAACATATATTTACCAATTCTTCTCAACCTCTTCCAAAAGTTTGAAGAGAAGGGAACATTCCCCCAAACATTCTATGAAGCCACAATCATCCTGATACCCAAAGCAGACAAAGATACCACCAAGAAAGAAAATTACAGGACAATATCTTTGATGAATATAGATGCAAAAATTCTGAACAAAATATTAGCAAACTGAATCCAAAAACACAGTGAAAAAAATCATACACCATGACCAAGTGGGATTCATCCCAAGTTCACAAGGATGGTTCAACATACACAAATCAATCAATGTAATACACCACATTAACAAAAGAAAATTTAAAAACCACATGACCGTCTCAATAGATGCAGAAAAAGCACTTGAAGAACTTCAACATCGATTCATGATAAAAACCCTTACCAAAGTGGGTATACAGTGGACATATCTCAACATAATAAAAGCTATTTATGACAAACCCACAGCCAGTACAATATTCAACAGTGAAAAGCTGAAAGTCTTTGCACTAAAATCTGGAACAAGACAAGGATGCCCACTCTCACGGCTTCTGTTCAACATAGTATTGGAAGTCCTAGCCACAGCAGTCAAACAAGAAAACAAATAAAAGGTATCCAGATTGGAAGGGAAGAGGTAAAATTGTCACTACATGAAGATGACATGATACTATATATAGAAAACCCTAAGGACCCACACAAAAACTACTAGATCTGATAAATGAATTAAGCAAAGTAGCAGGATACAAGATTAACATTCAGAAATTGGTTGTATTTCTTTACACTAACAATGAAAATCAGAAATAGAATGTAAAAAAAAAAGAACAATTCCTTTTAAAACCACACACACTAAAAAACCTAGGAGTAAACCTGACCAAGAAGGTGAAAGACTTACATGCTGAGAACTATGAAACATTAGCAAAGGAAATTAAAGAGGATTCAAAGAAATGGAAAGATATCCCATACTCTTGGATTGGAAGAATTAATATTATTAAAATGGCAATATTACCCAAAACAATCTACAGATTTAATGCAATCCTTATCAAATCATCCATAACATTTTTCACAGAACTAGAATAATCTACAAATTTATATGGAACCATAAAAGACCCAGAATTGCCAAAGCAATCCTGAGGGGGAAAATAAAAAGCAGGAGGCATAACTCCCCCAGACTTCAGACAATACTACAAAGGTATAGTAATCAAAACAGTGTGGTATTGGTACAAAAACAGACATATAGATCAATGGAACAGAATAGAAATAAATCCACACACCTACAGTCAATTAATCTTCAACAAAGGAGGCAAGAATATAAAATGGGAAAAAGACAATCTCCAGCAAGTGGTGCTGGGAAAGTTGGACAGCCTCATGTAAATCAATGAAGTTAGAACACACCCTCACACCATGCACAAAAATAAACTCAAAATGGTTTAAAGACTTAAACATAAGATATGACACCATAAAACTCCTAGAAGAGAGCATAGGCAAAACATTCTCTGACATAAATCATACCAATGTTTTGTTAGGTTAGTCTCCCAAGGCAATAGAAATAAAAATAAACAAATGGAACATAACCAAACTTACAAGCTCTTGCACAGTAAAGGAAATCATTAATAAAACAAAAAAAGATAACCTACGGAATGGGAGAAAATATTTGCAAATGATGTGACAGATAAGGGATTAATCTCCAAAATATATAAACAGCTCACACAACTCAACAATAAAAAAACAATCCAATCGAAAAATCGGCAGAAGACTTTAATAGACATTTCTCTAAAGAAGACATACAGATGGCCAGTAGGCACATGAAAATATGCTCAACATCACTAATTATTGGAGAAATGCAAATCAAAACTACAAGGAGGTACCACCTCACACTGGTCAGAATGGCCATCATTAAAAAGTCTACAAATAACAAATGCTGGAGAGGGTGTGGATAAAAGGGAACACTTCTACACTGTTGGTGGGAATGTAAGTTGGTGCAGCCACTATGGAAAACGGTAGGGAGGTTCCTCAGAAAACCAAAAATAGAACTACCATATGATCCAGCAATCCCACTCCTGGGCATATAACTGGACAAAACTATAATTCAACAAGATATATTCACCTCTGTGTTTCTAGCAGCATTATTCACAATAGCCAAAACTTGGAGACAACTTAAATGTCCATCTACAGATGAATAGATAAAGAAGAAGTGGTACATATATACAATGGGATACTACTCAGCCATAAAAAAAGAACAAAATAATGCCATTTGCAGCAACATGAATGTGACTAGAGGTTATCACACTAAGTAAAGTAAGTCAGAAAGAGAAAGACAAATACCATATGATATCACTTATATGCAGAATCTAAAATGTGACAAAAATGAACCTATCTACAAAACAGAAACAGACTCACAGGCAGAGGTCAGACTTGTGGTTGCCAAGGGGAGGGGGAGAGGGATGGACTGGGAGTTTGGAGTTGGTAGATGCAAACTATTACAGACTATTACATTTAGAATGGACAAACAACAAGTTCCTACTGTATAGCACAGGGAACTATATCCAATCTCCTGGGATAAACCATAATGGAAAAGAATATTTTTAAAAAAGAATGTATATATGTGTATAACTGAGTCACTTTGCTGTATAGCAGAGATTGGCACAAACTGTAAATCAACAATTTTTCAATTTTAAAAAGTATTAAAAAAAAAAAAAAAGACATAGAGTGGCTGAACGGATCCAAAACCAAGACCTACAAGAAACTCACTTCATATCCAAAGACATAAACAGATTGAAAGTGAGAGATGGAAAATGGTATTCCACACCAATGGAAATCAAAAGAAAGCCAGGGTAGCAATACTTTCATCAGACAAAACAGAATTAAAATAGAGTTAAAGTAGAGACTGTTACAAGAGACAAAAAAGGACACTACATAATGATCAAGGGATCAATCTAAGCAGATATAACAATTGTAAATATACATGCACCCAACATAGGGGCACCTAAATACATAAAAGCAAATATTAACAGACATAAATGGACAAATTAACAATAACATAATACTAATAGGGGACTTTAACACCCCACTTACATCAATGGACAGATCATTCAGACAGAAAATCAACAAGGAAACACTAGCCTGAAGTGACACATTAGACCAGATGAAATTAACAGATACATATAGAGAGAGAACATTCATCCAAAAGCAGCAGAATATACATTCTTGTCAAGTGCACATGGAACATTCTCCAGGATAATCACATGCTAGGCCACAAAATCAAGCCTCGGTATATTTAAGAAAATTGAAATCATATCACCATCTTTTCTAACAACAACACTATGAGACTAGAATTCAACTACAAGAAAAAAACTGCAAAAAACACTGACATGTAGAGGTAAACAATGTGCTACTAAACAACCAATGAATCACTAAAGAGATCAAATAGGAAATAAAAAAATACCTGGAGACAAATGAAACAAAAACACAATGACTCAAAATCTATGGGACTCAGCAAAAGCAGTTCTAAGAAGAAAGTTTATATAGCTATACAAGCTTACCTCAGGAAAGGAAACATTTCAAATAAACGATCTAATTTTACACCTAAAGGAGCTAGAAAGCAAAGAACAAACAAAACCCATTAGTAAAAGGAAATAGATCATAAAGATCAGAGCAGAAATAAATGAAACAGAGGCTAAAAAAATTGAAAAGATCAATGAAACTAAGAGCTATTTCTTTGAAAAGATAAACAAAATTGATAAACCTTTAGCCAGACTCATCAAGAAAAAGAGAGGGTCCAAATCAATAAAATCAGAAATGAAAAAGGAGAAGTTACAACGGACACGGCAGAAATACAAAGAATCATAGTTGCTATGAGCAACTATATGCAAATAAAACGGACAACCTAGAAGAAATTCGTAATTATGTACAATCTCCCAAGTCTAAACCAGGAAGAAATAGAAAATATAAACAGACTAATTACCAGTAATGAAATTGAATCAGTAAAAAAAAAAAAAATCTCCCGGTAAACAGAAGTCCAGCACCAGGTGGCTTCACAGATGAATTCTACCAAACATTTAGAGAATAATTAACACGTTTCTTAAATTATTCAAAAAAATTTGCAGAGGCAGGAACACTTCCAAACTCATTCTGTGATGTCAGCATCACCCTGATACCAAAGCCAGAGAAAGATACAACAAAAAAAGAAAATTGCAGACCAATATCACAGATGCAAAAACGTAGATGCAAAAGTCCTCAACAAAATATTAGCAAACCAAATCCAACAATACATCAAAAGGATAATACACCATGATCAAGTGGTATTTATCCCAGGGATGCAAGGGTTTTTCAATATCTGCAAATCAATCAATGTGATACACCATATTAACAAACTGAAGGATAAAAACCATATGATCATCTCAATAGATGCAGAAGAAGCTTCCGACAAAATTCAACACCCGTTTACGATAAAAACTCTCCAGAAAGTAGGCATAGAGGGAACTTACCTCAACATAATAAAGGGCATATATGACAAACCCACAGCTAACATCATTCTCAACAGTGAAAAAGCTGAAAGCATTCCACTCTCACTACTTTTATTCAACATATTGGAAGTCCTAGCCAGAGCAGAGAGACACAACAAAGTTGGATTTTAGTGATCAATCTGATGGAAAAGTGTATAGTGGATTTAATAGGAGACCCCGTTGGCAGTCTTACCAGTTAGGAATACAACAGTCAGCCTTACGAAGAAAAGGGAGGAAGCAAGCGTATCATCACTTTGCTTTCCTTGAGGTAAACTATTTGACTGTGATAACAGTTCTAATTCAGAACAGATATGTCATCCCAAACACCATTTTCTAATGTTCATTTCCAGTTAATGGATTTATCTTAAAAGACCCTTTGTCTTAGGGACACAGACCTTGCCAACATAGCATTCTCTTTTTAGGACCCCCTTTTTTAAAATTAGAAATGAACTCAGTGAATGTTCCATATATTTTACTGCCAAGGCATTTAAAAATCTGTTTTCCTTCAGAAAATTCTCAAACGGGTATGAACTCTTTCTTCCCAGGTACCTCCAGATCATCAGTTACTCGATGTAAACCTGGAGCCAACTGCCCCAGTTCACACAGTAGCATCAGCAGACAACTGTCCCCTCTGTCTGTCACCGAAGATTCTTCTGCTCCTATTCTTGAACTTCAGAGTCGAGGATCCTCTGGAGTGTGTGGACATAGAGCCGAGAGGCAGAACAGATCAGGTATGTGGTTAACCTCCTCTTAAATAACAGTACGTTTGGTGAGCTTTTGCCAGCAATGAAAGATCTCACCATTGGCACAGAATGTAGATGTTACATGGACTCTCAGGAGTGCATGTGGGGAAAGTTTATCAAGTGGGAGGAGAAGGAAGAACGGAAATGTGTAGATATAATCCATTAATGATGTACGGTGTACAGTGTAGCAGAGAAATAATACCAAAACCTATAACTGGAGGGTTTAACACATGGTTAAACAGTGACTTCTAATGAAGTTTATAAGGAAACTAGTTTTCTCATCTTCAAGATGTCAAAAGCCAGCATCTTTTACCTCAATCCTGGGATTTAGTAATAGCACCCTGTACCCATTCTGAGAAGAATAAAAGTACCAGTAAAATCACAGACTCTGCTCTTGTCTTTATCAGGACTGCCAGTCCTTGGAGCCCTTCTAGTTTTCCCAATTTTACACCTCCTTCACTTCAGTTGTCTCCCTGATCAGCATTTACTATTAAATCAAGAACTTTGGCATTTCCTCACATCTGCCTGACCACTTACCAACTCCTGGGTTACTTGGTTACTGGAATTGCTAGATAAATTTCCTTACTATATCCATGGATTTCCCAGCAAACTTATCATTTTAAAATGCAGCTGGGTCCATTAGGCTGCTGCCCAATACTGTTACATTTTGGTGGTGGACATCGTACTGCCTTCCCCAGAGATGCTCTCAAGCTCTGAGTCCATACTCACTTGCTCTCATCATATGACCACACTTCTACTTTCCTGAAAAGACTAAAACTATTGTGTGCTAAGAGATGCTTTCCTCTCTGCCTCAAAATGTCTCTGTTCTCTTGTTTGCTAATTTGCTAATTACCATCATTGTGGGGACCACCTTTGATTTTTGTGTTTGCTACCATTCTGATGTTGACTCCTTCTGCATCCATGATCACCTTCTCTCCATCTCTTCCACCTACATTTTCAATCTCTCCCTCTCCGTTTATTCCTTCAGCTTGGCCAGCAACATATTAAAATCTCTTGCATCCTTAAAATCAACAGTGACAACAGCAAAAACAACAAAATACTCTATTCAAAATAAGTGGGTAGTGAAAAAAACCTGAAAAAAAACCCCTCAAACTTTGAGAACACTAGCTTTAAAAAGTAAACAGAAGAGAAATGGTAATTCAGGGGACTCAGGTAAACAAAGGTACAAAGGAAGTGTGAAAGCCTCTTGTAGGGTCCTACTTATTTGATAAGAGGTTTTATGTGAGAAAAGATTTTTTCAAAAAATGACAATATTTTAAAATGGAATCTCAGCAACTATGGACCCCGAGGCTAAAACTCTTTTTTAAAAAGTGAAGAAAATTAAATCTTCAGAAAGTTTTAATTGGCTTTAATGAGTTACAGTAATATTCTTATCATCCCAGTTATCTTCAGAACAGTATGTTCCAGTTAATTAAATATGGTTAATAAATTTGCCCTACCTATCATATACAGGTTACAAATCTTAAAAACTGTACCATTAAAGACCACATGGGGCATGATTTACTCTTTCTGTAATGATTCAGAAGACATTTGGGGATATTCCTAGACACCAAAAAGAAAAGAGAAAAGGAGAATAATCTGAAGAGCAGCTCACCATTCTTTCATGAATGTTATGGTACTTAACCTCAAAAGGAAGCCCATGAGATAGATATTATCACTGTTTGACAGAGAACCTAAGATGGAATTAAACATATACTCAGGGCCATCCAATGGCAGGACTAGGACTTTCACTCATGTTTCCAAATTCCAGCGGCCTCTACCATCAATTTGTATGACTCCAATCAAGGTTCATAGAAATGGATGGAATTCCTGGTAAATCAATTTTAATGATATATACAAAACAATAAATCTAAGCAGGACTCTAGGAAATCATACTTAAAATGGTCAGAAAAATAAAAGAACTCTGGGCTTCCCTGGTGGCGCAGGGTTGAGAGTCCGCCTGCCGATGCAGGGGACACGGGTTCGTGCCCCGGTCTGGGAAGATCCCACATGCCGCGGAGCGGCTGGGCCCGTGAGCCATGGCCGCTGAGCCTGCGCGTCCGGAGCCTGTGCTCCGCAACGGGAGAGGCCACAACAGTGAGAGGCCCACGTACCGCAAAAAAAAAAAAAAAATAGAACTCTGGACAGCCAATCTTTCTATGGTATCTGTAGATAGTAAAATTAAAGAATTGTCAACAATTCAATTTAGTTAGCAGAGGAAAGAATAAGTCAATACTAGGTGGGGATTTAGGTGACTATTGGTGCCATCAGAAATATTCTCCATGCTCTGACCGTGGTACAGATGCAATCTTCAAAGAAGGTGACCGTGAAGGCAGATATCAACTCAAAGGGATACTTAAAATCTTTGTAGAATCATTCCTCCTTTATAAGCTATTCCCTGAGAATAATGTGATCTGAAGTGTAGTAGAGTACACCTTTCTCTTAATATCACTTCTATCAAACCTCATGCAAGACTGCCATTCCTGCCAGAAACAGAACTTTTTCTCCAAACCTTATCTGAAACGTCCAGTGCTTAAACAGGGAGCTCAAGCCTGAAACCTAGACAGAATCAATATTCAGAATAAAAAGTTTAGACCTTGGAGTCATACTGTCTTAGGCTCAACCTTGAACAACCTTTAATACAAGTCTCAGTTTTTTCATCTGTAAAATGGGAATAATACCTACTTAATTGGGTAGGCTTGTGTTCCCTTCCCAGCCTTCCAACACCAGAGTCTCTTATTCCACCTCTTATTCATTTTTGTTTTTTCCCTTTACTCTCTGTGTAAGCCACATGGTCATAGAGGGAATTTGCAGAACTGTTATCAAGTATAGTCTGTACACAGCCAAGGGAGCTGGCTAACATACTTACAGACTCATCTCAATGTCACTGCATCATGGGAGCTTCTCCTAATCATTATGCCCCCCTCCTCTTAACAAGTGCTTCTCCTCTGCTTCCATGTGGCCTTGTATCTGCCATACTTGGCCCTTATCATACTGTATTAGATGTGTTCTCTGGCCTTTGTCTAGATTATGAGCTCAAGTCTTTCTTGTTTGAACCCCTGGAACCCGACTATCTAACTCCTGGTAGTCTCCATAGGACTTTGTTGGATAAATAAATAAAAGAATACCAGTTTTCATCTTCTGGAGGCCTAGGCTCTGAGAACTCTGTTTATGAGACTTGGAAGTCATGTAGTAATTGCTGTGTTCATCCTTACTTGGTTTATATTCTGCAGTGAAGAATTCACTTTCAAATCTTGCTACCTACTTTCCCCAAATAATTATATCAGGAAGCCTTAGCTGGATGAAAGCCTTTACCCCAGTGGGGCAGTCCCACCTGGGTCATTAAGCAGTGCACACACATTCACAGCAGGAGAGCCAGCAGGTTCTGGAGAGGAAAAGTGAGAAACCATCCACTCTCACTTGCTATCTGTGGGCTGCACCACTTTCTTAACCCCAGGATAAGCCTTATGCTTAAAGGAGGTCCCTGGAGACACAGCAGAATCTTGCAGACAATTCTTCCTCCTTTCCCCCAGGATTCTACTATCTGGGGACTCAGGGTGACCACTGCTCCCATTAAATTTCCTGACAGGTACATAAATTCATTGTGTTAAACTTGTTTTCTCTATCAGGGGAGAAGGCCTTTATGATTGTCACTTTCAGAGAGCTTTAACTATTTTAGTGTGAAAAAATGCTACTAAATTTTCTTAGTAAATGTAAAAATACAAAGCAGAACTCACTGTGCTCCCAGAAACATATTAAGTCGTAATTTGCTCTGAGGTGGAAGGTAATTTTGTGCAGTCCAGACTTGCTCTGTTTTGGGGACACATCCTTTTCAACTTAATAGTCATCTTTGCTGCAGTTAAAAGAGAAAAAAGCAACTCAGTGGAATATAACAACAAATACTTATTTCTTGTTCACATTTCATGTCGGCAGACACAGGGTTCTGCTCATTCTCCCACACAGACCAAAAAGCAGCTTCTGTTTGGGATTCTCCATTCTAGTGGCAGAAAGGAAGAGCTAGAGAGGTAGTGGGACCCTGTGATACCTCTTAAAGCTTCTGCTGAGAGGTGGCATACCACACATCTGTTTATGTTTGATTAGACAAAGCAGGTTACGTGGCCAAGGGCAAAGCCTTTGGAGCTGAAATGTGTAATGCTCTCACGAGGAAGTGGGTAGGGTACACCCAGGAACAGAGAGCGTCCACCAAGTTCATGGGCATTGTCATAGCCTGGATAGGGGTCCAGATACACACTGTACCTTACAGAGCAGAGACTCCAGATTCCAGACAGAAAATGAGCTAGAGTTATGTCTCTTCAAATGACAGCAGGAGAAAAAAAAGAACAGTGGTGATTCTACTGTCTGCCTTTTTGATTGCTGTTTTATAACTTGATTTCCACACATTTGTATTCCTTTCCTGTTTGCAGGGGATGATGGAACACAGACTCATCCTGAGAATAGCAGCCAAGAAAACAGAATCAAGGCTCGCTGCCTATCCTGTACGTCTATGGTTCTGAAGGCCATCTGGGGACTTTTGATCATCCTGTCAGTGTCATCATCTTGGGTTGGAACCACACAGATTGTAAAAATTACTTATAAGAACTTCTACTGTCCATTTTTCATGACTTGGTTTTCAACAAACTGGAACATTATGTTTTTCCCAGTCTATTACTCTGGTCATCTGGCCACTGCTCAAGAAAAGCAATCTCCAATGAAAAAATTCAGGTAGGTTTCATGTTAAATGGCCAGTAGGAGATGGTTGGAAATAATTTCATGCAAATATGCATAATTTCATCTCTTTGGAATATGAGTTGAGTTGAGGAGTGTGGAGAGGCAGGATCTAAGGTCGGTAGTGAACATATTAACACGAAGAAACAGAATCAGTACCACCCCCAAAATTATTAAGTGTCTACAACATGCCAGGCACTGTGCTGGTGCTTTTGTGTATCTTATCTTTTTTTTTTTTTTTTTTTGCGGTACGCAGGACAGTTTTCTTCACCCGCTTACTGCTTCTCAGCAGAATGACAATAAATTTGTATTGCAGGAGCCAAAATAACCTTTCTTTCTTGCCCTTTTATCTAATGAAAGGAAGGAGGCATTATAAGACTGTTCTTGAAAACTTAAGACACTGTGAAGGCTTAATCTTCAACTTCCAATTTATCACCAGCTTGGAAGTGCCCGGGAATATTGAAGTCACACTGTGAACTGATTTTCCACGTGTGTCCATGAACGTTCATCTATCATTAAAGAAACAAAACCCAATTCAAGAATGATAAATGTTTTCTGGTTTGGAGGAAAGAAAAAAACCTTATACCTGTCTGGGATTGCTAAAAATACTTTATATTTCTTCCCATCAAAATAGACATGATGCTGGGGCATAAGATCTTTATTAATAACAATATTTAATACATGATTGCAGGGAACATGATTATCAGAATAAAATTCTCCCTGTTTGAAAATACCTCCATTTACCCATAGCATGTGTTCCTATGGTTTAGACACACATGCTGATAAAAACAGCAAAAGTTTAGTCTCGGAAGTAATACCTCAGAACACCGCAAAGCAAGCCAAGTCATTTTTCCGTATTATTTATTTTATTTATTTATTTTTTTTGCAGTACTCAGGCCTCTCACCGCTGTGGCCTCTCCCGTTGCAGAGCACAGGCTCCGGACGCACAGGCTCAGTGGCCATGGCTCACGGGACCAGCCGCTCCGCGGCATGTGGGATCTTCCCGGACCGGGGCACGAACCCATGTCCCCTGCATCGGCTGGCGGACTCTCAACCACTGCGCCACCAGGGAAGCCCCAAGTCAGTTTTATTGAAGAGAATACATTTACAAGAGGCTCCTGCTGACAGAAGTGTTGTTTGGGGAATGAGTCTCATCTTCACCGCATCTCTCATGTTGAGCTAACTCTGAATTTAGTGAGACCTGTAACTTGACAAGACACCGCCCCCTGTTAGTGCCTAGTGTGAAGTTGCCCATTTCTGAAACTGAATCAAAGAGCTTTTACTGTCAAGCAGAAAACATTGTCTGTGAAAGGAATATTCTCCAGTGGCCCCCTCCATATGAGAGGTAAACATTGCCAGAAAATGCTGAGATCCTTGATCTTTTTTCCCTGTAGACTCATTAACACCATCTGCCAAGAAGGCACCCGCTGAAGCTCTCATGGCAGAACAAAGGGAAAATAGAGTTAGTATCTAAGACTGAAAACAGGATTTGGCCCATTGTGCCAGACCCTATGCCTATTTTCTCCTTTTCTCTTGAATGCTATGAAAGCATTTCCAGTCTTTTTCTTATCACTGACATCAAAAGAATTTTCAGTAAGGTATCAAATCTAGATGGTAAGGATTGTTCATTTGGAAGTAGTTTTTGATATTTCCATCATTCCATTTATATACTATCAAGAGAATTCAATTGCCTCAGGTGAATTTGAAATTTAAGAAGAAAATAATTATATACCATAGTTTTGATGGTATATCAAAAGGGTATCAAAGGGTAATTTCTTAAGGAAAAAAACTCTAGAAAACATGAAACTAGAGCCAAAGATAAATTTGCCATGTGTCAGGAAGCTATGAAATGTGCTTAAGATGCCATCTGGGGCTTCCCTGGTGGCTCAGTGGTTGAGAGTCTGCCTGCCAGTGCAGGGGACGTGGGTTCGAGCCCTGGTCTGAGAGGATCCCACATGTCGCGGAGCAACTAGGCCTGTGAGCCACAACTACTGAGCCTGCACGTCTGGAGCCTGTGCTCCGCAACCAGAGAGGCCACGACAGTGAGAGGCCCGCACACTGTGATGAAGAGTGGCCCCCACTTGCCACAACTAGAGAAAGCCCTTGCACAGAAACGAAGACCCAGCACAGCCATAAATAAATAAATAAATAAATAAATAAAATTAAAGATGCCATCTTACATACAGAAAGGGTTCCATAACTAGTAGCTGCTGGAACAAGGATGTGCAGAGTTATGTTATTAGTGTCCCCCGACTTCTAAGCTTCTTTCCAAGTTTTGCCTCCTGTCAATGCCTCTTGTCTAGAGATTCTGATCTCATCATCCCAAGGAGAGACCTACTATTGTTATCTCCTTCTCCACAGAAATCCATCTTTAAAAAAAAAAAAATCACATTTCCTAGCACTTACTGCTTAAATGGCAAAAGGTTTTACCCAGATGAACTGGCGTTGGAATGGAGAGCATTTTTATTAATTCTTGTAACAGCAGTGACAAGTGGGGAGAAGGTGGGCAGTGAGATGAGAAGGGAAGAAGAAAGGGTAACAAGGAGGAAGCCAATACCTAGGGGTCAGGGTGAGCCAGGCCAAGAGCCTCTGCCAGGCAGCAGCACTTTGCCTGGGGGACTCTCCCCATCCATGTGCCTCCACTGGCTTCCCCACGGGGCAGGGTGTTCCCTCTCCTGAATCCAAAGTCTTTGCTGGAGAGCACTCTACCCAACATGATGGTGGGCTCTGGGAAGGAAGAACCATCACTGGCTAAGGCCAGTGATAAGAAATACTTTAATCAGAAATGGATTTGTTGTGGTTCTTAATAAACGTGTATTTTAAAGGACCTTTAGCAGTTATAGATGTCAGGATAAACCCACGACTCTCCACTCCAGCTCTCCCTGGCAGACTTCCTCACAGAGCAAATCCCTTTCTAAGTACAGAACACAAAATGTGTGCCCAGTTGCTCTGTGAAAACTGCTGCTTGCTCTGTGTGTAACTCTGATTTGAGTATCTCAAAGGTAGAGCTTTAGAAAGGCCATCCATTTTATAATACTGTAAATCAACTACACTTCAGTAATACAAAACAGGCCATCCATTTTATAATAATGTAAATCAACTACACGTCAGTAAAACAAAACAGAGAGGCCATCCATTTACCTGTGTGTGTGAGCACGTGTAATTTCTGTTTACTTTGCAAAAGGCTTTGCCTCAGGCTATTTAGTCCCTTCACTGATGTTCTGTCTCCTTCAAGTTAAAATTTAGCTTTGGGAATCCCATTTCCATTTTACAAAAGTCTTTCCATTTTGGTTGTCTGCCACATGAAAGTAAAATCACCACATGACTTGTCTATGTGTTCAAAATGCATTTTTAACCTTCCCAGAATCACTGGCCTATGATTCCCAGTGTTCTCAGCTGCTTGGAAGCAACGTTTACTATGAGACTTGATTTTGAAAGCCGTATCCCTGTGCTTGGAGCCTCACCACTTTGTCACGCCCTCCCCCCATGTGGTCCTCCTGTGGGGTAAATTGCTTCATACATGGGAGACAAACATTGGCTGGAGATTACTTTGCTTTGCAATACTTTGAAGCATAATTATTTCTCTTCAGAAAGAGCTAGAAGGGAAACCAGAAACTAGTACTACCTAGAGCCATTTAAATAGATTTATAAACATTATAAACGTGCAAATATGAATAACTTGTTGCTTCAAACAGAATATTTATACTACTTTTGAAAATACAATGCCTGGCACAAGATAGTTGCCCAATGAAAGCTTGAATGTTCATGTACAACTGAGTGAAAAAAAATAAAGCTGAATTTTCTCAGCCTGTTTTCAGTCCATAATTAAAAAGCTACTGCTATTCTATCACTTTCGATATTGCCTATATGTATCGCTAGCTTCAACATTTTGATTAAAACAATCCTTTGGGCTAAATAATCAATTTAGTCAGAAACCAAGCAAATCAAAGATTTAACTGAAATGACTATTTTTACACAATGAATTCAGACAATTACTCCAGAATGGCCAGGTGTTTCTACATAAATGCAACCTGAATTTTATTTATTTATTTTACCATTTGGGGGTTACCACAGATGCTTCCTTCATTTTTTTCTACCTTAAAAATGCTAGAGGAAAAAGAAATTTGTCCACTGGGCAGATATGTCAGAAAAAGGCATAATGTTTTAGGAATAATAAAATCCTAAGCTGTGCATGCCTACACATGATATGTGAGGCTGCACGTGGTCTGTAGCCTATTCAAACAGTAGCAACCATTTTGACCCTGTTGTATCCATCCACTGGGAAAGAATCATCTGTCTCTTCGAATAGCTAGTAATTCCAGCAACCATTCATTTCTGGATTTCTCCGGGCTTCTCTGAGAATGTTTGGCAACAGCAGAATGGCTACTACCCCCAGGAATCTCCAGAGAATGGGTAGGAAAGGCTTAGCTCTGTGCCTGGGGAGATGTGGACTCCTCCATGGAACGCTTTGTACTCACAGCCCGTAGGTGGCAGAACTGGGTTCAGTAGGTTCCACAGATGAATGTTGGGTCTTCAGGGTTTGTGCTCTTGCCTAAAAATGGCCGTCAAGAGTTAGTCTACACAAGATGTGTTAAAATTAATACCTGACTATTAACCTCTATTTCTTCTCTAGGGAATGCAGTCGAATTTTTGGTGAAGATGGTCTGACATTGAAGCTCTTTCTTAAAAGAACTGCTCCCTTTTCTATTCTATGGACTTTGACTAATTACCTGTATTTACTGGCTTTAAAGAAGCTGACAGCCACAGATGTCTCTGCTCTGTTCTGTTGTAACAAAGCCTTTGTCTTCTTGCTGTCGTGGATCGTGCTGAAAGACAGGTTCATGGGAGTGAGGGTAATGGCACACTTGATTCAATGCGTAAGGCCACATTTAATCATAGATCCTTGGTATCAGGAGAACTGCTTTGTTTTGTGGAGTTTCTGCAAAACTTTTCCCATTGGTTCTGAGTACAGATTGAAATTTGAAGTTGCACTAGGACGCCCAGGCAGTTACGACATCATGAGAAGATAAAGAGATTGTTTCCATTGGAATCAGTCAGATGATTTCAACAGGAGGCACTCAGGGAAAAGAAGTGCTTTTCTTAGAATTAATGGTGTGATCAACTCCTTCTGTCCTCGGGAAAGAAGGGTCTGAGAAAATTAGCCACAGTAAAGATTATGATTTGCTTTTTTTCCAATCAACATATGTTGGGACAACTCCCTCATGTTTTTTCCCCCCAGAGATGGATTTAATTAATATTGGTGTAAGTAGATCAGGTTACCAAACAGTAATTAAAGTCATCAGTAATGGCACAATGCTGTTAAAAGTGGCTATATATCTAGTGTGACTAACTAGATATGGAACTAAAAGCAATAACTCTTACTTTGGGGTACAAATCCTTAATTGAACTGCATTAAACTTCCACCAACCACTTCAGTTCTGAGTTTATCCCTTTCACAGGTAACATGGATTTAAAAATAAAATTTTTTTTGTATGCTTGATCTTTGTTAGATTGATTGAAAACCATGCAGATCTAAGGAGCCAGATCTCATTCATATAATCTGGCATGCCACCATGATGAAAATATTGAGTAAATAGTTCTTTGAAAGGAGGTCCAAATGAATAGCCTTTTTCCAGAAGATAAACATCACACAATTATTGTTCTCCGAAAGAGATGTCCAAGACTGGATCTGAAACACATTTTGCTATCAAAATATTGCTCTTGTTGCAATGATTCCAGGGTCCTTGCCCTACTAAATGCTGAAATTCATGTTTATATTAGAGAGAGAGTTTGTGACAGGTATCATCCTGAAAACTTCATCTTAATAGCCAATTAGCTAATTCTGGTTGTATCTTGGGAAATGCTGCTCAGAAATTCAGAACTGAAACTTGACATGAACAAGTGAAAAGCTATAGCAGAAGACAACACAAGAAACTGAATCAGTCCATGATACCATTAAACTATACCAGATGTGGTCCCATACTCATTCTCCATAGCTAATCTTAGATTTCACACCCAAAGGGCTTAGCATCATGTTTTCACACGTGAAGCATTGGTATCATCTGTCCACCATCACGTGCCCTGACAAGTACTTGAGAACAAGAACCTTCTTTACATTGCTCACTGATCCATTCAGCTTGGGCTACATAATTTGTGGGGCCCAGTGAAAAGTGAAAATGCAGGCCTCCTGTTGAAAAAAAATGTGAATAATTTCAACATGGCAACATCAGGGAGCCCACTGCATCTGCACAGGTCATATGCCCATGAAACTAGTTCTACCTCTATCTCTAACACCTAGAATAATACGAGGGACAAAGTAGAGACTCTACATATTTAAGGATATAGTGAATGAACTCATGCTTACAAGATCTTTCTCTTGTCTATCTACTACCACCTTGGATCACCCATGAGTATTTGGAGGGCCTTGTCAGAAGAGAGGGCAAGAAAGGAGATTTAGGGGCTTTTCTGCTCTTTCAGTGTCATGTGAATACGAAAAGGAAATAGATATGTTCACTATTAGATTTACCAGTGAGCAAATCAATTGTATTAGAGTGAATGAATGCATTTAACCATGGAACTTACTTATGCAAGGGGTCATATCAAAAGAAGCTTGATGTTTATTTGAGGACTTGTAGGGGGAAAAGCTCAGCTGTGTCACATTTAAATGGCAGATTTAGGAAATCTGCCTAGAAGCTACAAAGCATGTCTATCTTAAAATTTGCATCTGTGGTGGGTTTAATGGTGGCCCCCAATAAGGTGTCCACACTCTAATCCCCAGAACCCGTGAATGTGACCTTACTTGGAAAAATAGTCTTTGCAGACATAATTAACTTAAGGATTTTGCAAAGAGGAGATCATCCTGGTTGATCTGGGTGTCTCCTAAATCCAATAACAAGTATCCTTACAAGAGACACACACAGGAAAGACACACAGAAGAGGAGAAGGCAATGTGACCACAGAGAGAGAGATTGGAGTGATGCAGCCACAAGCCCAGGAAAGCCGGGGCAGCCACCAGAACCTGGAAGAGGCAGGCATGTAATATTATTCTCTCCCAGAGAGGTGCTGTTGGGAGCATGGCCCTGCCCAATTTTGAACTTCTGGCCTCCAGAACTATGAGAGAATAGACTTCTGCTGTTTTTAGTAACCAAGTTTGTGGTCATTTGTTACAGCAGCCTCAGGAAACTCATACAGCATCTGCAAAGTAATAAGACCTGATAGAAAAATTGTTAAGTAGCCAATAAGTAGTTGTTAATAAGTAAATGCATAAGTTAAGACATCATAATGACAAAATAGTAAGTATTAAGGTCAGGCATGCTGGGAGAAGCCAGGTATTTTTCTTTTTAAATGACAGGAGGTGCTTCACTTCTCACTATGAAACATTAGGAAGTGTTTAATGCCATGTTCTAGAAGAATGTCAAGGTGTAATTTTAATAATGCCCATAAGCAGGCCATGGAATATAAGAAGCACTGAAACATATTCAGCATTTTGCCTTTTGACCATATCAGCAGTTCTTTTCCTTCTGAGACATACTGAGAACATGTATAATTAGGTCACCTGAGAAATTAGAGGAGGACAAATAGAATACTGACAACATAAATGCAGCTCTTATTGCCTACACCCATAAACAAGACAAAGTCTGTAGATGCCACCCCACTTGGACTACTCTTTTTTTAAATAGTTAAAGGGTTGCTTTCAGTCATCAAAGCAAAATGCATATTTCTGACTCATTCTAAGTCTTTAGTTGTTCAGAAAAAGATAGTTTGGGGATTATGATTCTCATTTGCATGACCCCAAGAATGATCACCCTTGAGATAAAACATATGGCCTCCCCTACTTCTATTTTTCACGTCAAAATGACACGATGAACAGAATGAAGGATGCTTTAAATGATAATATCAGTAAATACGGGTTTATCTAGAGCACCAGTTGGCCAGAATTAGCAATGCTCACATAAAAACTAATTATATGTTTTGAATAACTTGTTAATATTTAGTTTCCTTGGAATATTGATTGAATCACAGATGGAAAGGTAGTCTGCCGTACATTTAGTTTTCTATTATGAAATTCTTTCAACCAGTTTGCTGGTGAGTTTTGGTGTGTTAAAAAACTCATAAGTAGTTGCTTACAGCTGATGTATGATAATCATATGGAAATTAGTAAACTTCTTTAAAAGACCTTTCTTTTTAATGGCAAAAATGTTGCTAAGTGAGAATCCAGCTCTTGCAGCATTGAAGATGGGTGTTTTTCCCATCTCCAAGATCCTGTTTTGTTTAGCTAGCATTCTTAAATCAATCAGAACCATAATATCACTGAATATCAATGATATTGATATTGATCACAGAATATCAATAAAAAAAGGTTCTCAAAAAAAAAAAAACAACAAATGAGCCACTGCTTCGGGTTTTCTTCTCTATCACTGGCATCCATTTCACTCCAATGAAAAGTAAATGTCAGACTAGAAAATTAACACCCTTTCTTTCAGATCTTGTCCCCTCCTTATTTTTATATTATTAATAGAAAATGTTCATTCATTTTCAAATTTCCTTGAACATGTGAAGAAAATTGGTGGGTGGTGAATGGTTCAGCAGACCCCAACTTTTATAGCAGATTGAGGAAATGAATTTGTGTCCCTTCAGCTTGGCAGCCACCTATTTTCTAGGTATAATTGGGTCCTTATGTGTTTAGTTTCCCAAACTGTGGCTCTTTTGGAGACTTTCCTCCATCCGTCAAGAACTGACTGGGGCATGACAGTTAAATGAAATCTTTCATTGCTTAAACTGCTCTTCTCTGAATTCAAATTGGGCTCCAGGGCACTCTAAATCAATCAGGACCCTGGAGCTGAGCTGCTACTTATTTGTGCCAATATTACGTATTTAGATAAGATTCAAGACAAACTTGTTTCCATCTTGCCTCTGACTGGCATTTCTGCAGTAACTCTTCATTCCTGGGAAGTGCAGACTGCTCTGTCTAGAACCTTCATGTTTCCCGCTGGAGGAGAGGATGGGTAGTGGGGCTCATCCCCTTTCATCCTCCTCTTAGCAGGAGAATGATTCACGAATACAGGGAGGGGAGAGCTGAGTTGGGAAGGCTCTCCGATTTTATGCCCTCAAGGAACCCATAACCCCTGTCAACAAGGTGCAGTCAATAGGTCTCATCTACCTTCCACACATACCCTTGAGTCTTTCCTTCTGGGATTTCTTTCCTTCTCTTCCATCCTGGTCTTCCTTTGGGATCATTTTCAGATGGGTTTTTTTTTTTCATATAAAAACAGATGTGTATGTGTGTGTGGCAGTGGGGTGGAGGATGGGAATCTTAGTTTGAGACTCAGGCTTGACCTGCCGCACCCCAGGGACCCACCCTCCTCCCCCTTACACACACACACACACACACGCACAGAGTATCCAGACAGCTGTGGACTGCCCACCTCTTTCATTTCTCACATGTCAACTCTTGTCCAATTTCATTGGCTCTGAGTAAAACAGTTGGCTCTTCTTTATGGAAGCTTAAACATAACATGTGGACAAGTTTAAGGATTCTGTGTAGCCATGGTTCCCTGAAAATGGACTCTATCCAAATACACTCAGAGGGAAGAAGGATGATCATCAGTGCAGGTCTCATTGGCCAAACTATGAATGTGTATCCCACCTTCAGCTGCTAACCTTGAGTCTTGAACTTGAGTGCAGTCTGGCCAGCAGTATAGCTTTGAGGCCCCCCCATTTCAGAGCCTGATGTAGGCTTGGGATTCAAGGTCCATCGTAAGCCGGGGAAGCTCCTACCTGCTCCATCCAGCTCCAGAAACAGGGTTACCCACATGGCAAATTAAGGAAAGATGTTTGGGTTACCGTTAGAAAGAGAAGCAGTTAAAGGTTCATCTCAATACCCTGAATCCTAGAAGAGCTGATATTGTTATGCGAATGATAGTTCTGGAAATCATTTGTCAATGGGAAACACAGTGACTGTAATGAGGCTCATAAACCCTCCTGGAGATCCAGAGAAAGGCTGGACCCTTTTGGGTTTTGAGGCCTTTTTTCCAAAAGAGGAAAAAAATGAAGATAAAAGAAAACAAAAATCAGCCAAAAGCCAGCTATTTCTCTAGGCTTTATCTATACAAACTAATTCTTTGAGAGGGGAAAGAAACCTTGCTTTCAGGCAGGGCCACAGGTAGTATACATTTCAGTGAGATCACCAAATGTTTACTGTTAAAGCCCTCTTTGGGCTTTAAGAACAGGTCCCCCTCATGGTCCCCCTCTGATTGGCCCTGAGAGTTGATGCAGAGACTCTTGGAGGGAAGTGAGCCCACAGAGGAAGGTAGTTGGCTCAGGTGGTGATGTCACTCAAGGAGCATGCAAAGATAATGGGCTAAATAAATCCTCTTCCTCAGGGTATTCACCCCAGGTGGGCACACCAGGATGTGAGAGAACCCAGAGGTTTAGAAGGTTAAAAATGAGGCATTGGCAGCTTTATGATCACTATGGTTACTAACATTTTCACCTAGGTCAGATTCAAGTAACGGTTGTGGTGGGTTTCCATCTTATTTAGACACCTCTGGTTGGTTACGGGGCTGTAACTGGAGTAGGTCCTGAGGAGAGCCATGTTTTTCTGAAGCCAAGCAGGTGGCACCATGAGATGGCACCATCAGCAGAGGAGTCCCTCATGTGGATGCTAATGTGCTCAGAAGCATTTTTGTGTTTGTCAGCATGTGGATGTCACATGTGAGCCCTTCTGACACAGTATTTAAAGAGCTGGCTTCCTGCAGGTACATTTCCAGCATCCTGACACAAGAAAAATCATTTTGTACTTTTTTTCTGTATTATTTTCTGTACTATTATTTCTGTACTATTAATCCTTCCTTAACGATTGATTACTTCTGAAAATGCACATGACTCAGACCTGTGCTTGGGTTACGTATTCTCCAGAAATCTCAAGAATATTTACTCTGCAATTAACCAATAGTGCCAGGCAGAACCACTCTAAGATCATCCAAACAACCACTCCAAGTGAGCCTGCCACCCAATGTTTCCCTGCATTTTCTAGATTAGCTGAGCTCCCTTCCCTTAGTTCCAACTGTGTAGATAAGAAACATACTGAAAAAAAATTTTAAACATGGCCATAGAGAACTTGTTTATCAGATAGTTGTGAAACTTAAATGGAAATGTGGAAAATAATTTATCTTTCCCCCCCAGGTAACCTATATAACCTATAAATTATTAACCTATAAATAACTGTTCATACCGTAGAGAGGAATTTTTCTAACATTGGAAATATTCAGATTTTCATGCTTTTGGAACTTAACAGCACTGTCTGGCCCCCTGAAGTGAAAAATGCTTCTCTCCATGACCGCAATTCAAAGAGACACTGGTTTAATTGATATGACAATTTAAGTGGTTTGAGCTAATATTTTCACAAGCACTTAAATACAAAATGTAATGGAGATCTTTAAGAGGCTCATCATGACTATAATTCTGAATTGCTATAAAATTATGTAATCTTTGTCCATGTCCAATTCCTATCTTGAGAAAACTTATAATAGAAATACAGTGCATATGTATTTTTACTAATGGCTGACTCAGAAAAGAAAGTGTTCCCAACCGGGTCATATCCTGGGGATAATGGTATTAAATATTCAACACTTTCCAGACAGTGTTTTTGCTTTTTTTCCTTTTTTTTTTTTTTTTTTTTTGTATGGACTGTTTGTTTTCAGAATTCCCTAAGCCAAGAATTATATATTATACACAATTGCTTAAACCCAGATATTGTATATTATAGAATAATTTTAATAATTTTAAATATTAAACAGCACATCATGTTAAAGTTTCATTAGGATTAACACTGTGCTCTATTATCCCTGTCTTGAAGAAACTACCTGTTTTTTTGACTAAGAAAATACATCTGATGTTTGGTAAAAAGAAAACAAGTATTAATTCAAATTTATTATCCTACAAGTTCAGTATTTTGAGGGAAATCTATCTGTGTACATAAATACTTTAACCTATGAACATTAATTAACACAAAAACAAATCAGAAACTGCCAGTGTTTAATGTAACTTTTCATTTCTCTGACATCATATTGCCCAAAGAAATGTTGCAAATACCTGGCTGAACTATAAATCCCTAAATCAAAGAAAATGATAAGTCTCACAGAATTCCCAGGTCTACGTAACCACTTCACCATGTTTATTTATGAGCCTATGACTTCCTGTTTGGAAAATTTCCTTGACACCTCACATTGTGTGCATTTGTATTAAATTCTATTCCCTATAGTTTGCGGCATAATCTAACTGGAACACACGGCTAGAAGGTTTAGAGACTGTGATAGTCAGCAAGAGCAATGCCCCCCTGCCCCGCCACCATGCAGCCTCCCGGATAACGCTTTATGAAGACAGTTTTTCGCTGCTGACAAGTCGGCTTCTGTTCTCAAGTACTCCTGCTGTTTTTCATAAAAGACGCTTTAGTATGGAGCTGGCTCTGAAACCAGCTGTGCCCTTGCTTTGGGTGGTCATTAACAAAAGAAATGCTTTAACAGCATCTAAATTATATGTGTCATCGTTATCATACTTCACACTGGCCTTCAGAAAGTCTACAGTTGCATGTTGAAGATCTACATTTTGTTGTAATGAATAATTCACTAATAATATTTCAAAGGGTCAAAAAATATCACACATGTGAGAAATCTATCTACAGAGGAACTGATTGACTTGAGAATACTCAGAACGGAAGCTTAACAAAATTGATCACCAGGTATATTTAAATTTCCCACAAAGTTGCATCATGATTTTAAAGTCAGTGAGACTATTTCACAAGGAAATGACATAGCGTTTCCTATTCCGGGGTTGTCGTTTTACTGTTTATTGTAGCTTTAAAATATTTTCCAGTAGAACCAGTTCAAGGTAAATTAAAGAAACAGATGCCAACCAGCATTTCACAAAGGAAGTGGACTCCTGTTTGGAATATACCAAGGATCATATTAATTTACAGTCAACCATTATGATTTCAATCAAATTCTTAATATTTCACTTTATACAGCTAATGCTCTAGGATAATTGAATGAAATTATCTTTCTGTGGCTTAATTTGCATGTAAACAAAAGGAAGAACTAGCCTCCGTTTGATATTCCAAGTGACAGTGCAAACTCAGCTCGCTCCTTATAAATCACTCTGAAAGATTATTCTCTTTCCTTTTTTCACTTTGGCCTAAAAGTGTCCTCTTAGCTGCATCAATATTATGTCTCCATAATCAAGTTCTGGTTATGTGGAGATGTTCAGAAACATGCATTAATCCAAGGAGCTGATTAAAATGTATGCTGAATTGTCTGAGGAAAAAGAACACAGTACAGATGAAAATGCTAAGAAGTGACTTCCTATTAAATTTATTTCACCACTATGGGTATTAATCTCTAGGAAGGTGATCTAAAAATTAAACTACATTACTAGTCCTTAATTAGAATGTGAGCAGCTTCTATATTTTCTGCCTGGATGTCTCATGAACATACGGATTTCTTGCTAATACTGACCCTTCCTACGTTTAAACAGTGATGTACAAGAGGTAATTGGGTTTGAGGAAGCATGTAGCAACACCCATGAAGCCTTCAATTGCTTGCTCTGGGGTATGGAGGCATCAATTAAAAATTTTTTTCTCTTTGCATTCTACTTGATAGATAGTTGCTGCAATAATGGCGATCACTGGCATCGTCATGATGGCGTATGCAGACAATTTCCACGCTGATTCCATCATAGGAGTAGCATTTGCAGTGGGCTCGGCCTCGACATCTGCACTGTATAAGGTATTTTGTGCACTTCCTTATGTACTCAACTGTCATTTGTAGCTTAGGCTTTTAAGTAATAAAAGAAGGAAGGACAAAGAAAATCTTGACTAGCAAAAAAAAAAAGATGGTTTAAATAATAACAAGTACCAATTATTGAGTACTTGCTACAGGCTGGGTGCTTGCTAGAAATTTTCACCTGTGTTAATGCACCTTTATGAGGCATAGGTACTTATCCCCACTTTCCAGATGAGGAAACTGAGACTTTGAAAGATTAAGTAATTTGTCCAAGATCATCCAGCCAGGAAGTGATAGAGCCAAGATTTAAACTCGGACTGGTCAACTCCAAAGCCTGTGGTCCGCGCCCCGACCCCTCCCAAGTCATCCACCAGTTATAGCAGGAGCCGAGAGACTTCTCCCCTATGTTTCTTTAATTTAACTACTGAGGTCATTATTTCAACTACAATGAGGTATTAAAAATAATAAACCGGCTATCACTTGAGAGTTTACTGTTTGTTGCATATTAACCCCGTGCCATGTTATTAGCTAAATGAAGAGCCTCTTTTCCTCTCTGATGGATACTCTGGGTTTGTACTCACAGTTCTTTCTCCCCTGGAGTGGCCTGTCATCAGTGAAAGCTCTATTCGGAGTCACTGTCCCTGACTTCAGACGTGAGGATTAAGAGAGCAGATCTAAAAGGTTATTCACCGAAGCTCCACTTTTCAGAGCCAACTTTCTGGATGTAGCTAAAGAACTGTTCCACTTTCACCTCTCTTGGTGTTTCAATGACAAAATCCTCTCTGAAAGGCAGAAAATGCCCTTTGCATCCCCCCTGGATGCCTGTTCTGATTATTCACCAACTCTGCAGCTCAGAGGACATTGTGTCTATTTCCATATCGACACTTCCTGGCCCATTGATTCTGTGACAAGCTTGACAGGTGTTCACTCAATCACCATTAGTGTCTAACTTGCCCCCAACTGAGACTCCACGGAGATGTGTGATGTGACCAAATACCACGAGCACGTGCTCAAGTTCTCTTAAGTCTCTCAAGAGAAAAAAAATGATACGTTTAGTTGAAATTAAAAGCAATACCCGGACTTGCTATATGCCTGGGATGGCTCTTTTATAGAAAGAATTCTCCTGACCATGTTACAGATGTATTCATTCTGGGAGTGGTAATATTTTGCTGACATGCACAAAATCATATGTGCACCATAGAAAAGAGATACTCTGTGCTACATTGTTTGAGGATTAATAAAGGAAGCAGAGGGGTTAAAAAGCCAAGAAATATGGACTAGAGAACTGGTTCCTCCCCAGCCTGATGTGTGATTTAGGTTAGCTATTTATGTCTCCTTGCCATCTATTTCTACACACAGATTTATAATCCAGAAAACAAAGACCATCTTTTTTAAATCTGGAGAATAAATACTGTACTTGTGAAAATATTTTAGGCTCAGAGAGAAAAGTGCTTATAAATCCATGGCATTGTTATTATTTCTCTCAATAATATAATGATAGGCTCTCTCTGTCCAATTTAGTTTTCAGTACCTGTCAAAATAAGGGTAAAATGAATCCCATGCTTGAAGAGAAGAACTGATGGCACCTCAATCCTAGATGTTTCTGGGCTTGTCTGCACTCTTATTTATCATCCACCCTATAGCCATAACTGATGGTGGTGTTTTTCCCAGTGTGCAGTATCCCTGTGGCACAGAAAGTGGAATTCACTTTATGGCATTTGCTGTTTCATATGAAGGCTAGAGGGCATTTGAATTCCTTATCTCAGCAGCACATTTACTGCCATGGAGACAGTGGGATAAGAAGACACAGAGCTTAAACCCTGGGCCAGTTAGTTCATGATGTAGAAATTGCCTTTCTGATACAACAATGTCCCTGACTATGTGGCTAATGAGTTCCTTTCTCATTCTAGGTTTTGTTTAAGATGTTTCTCGGAAGTGCCAACTTTGGTGAAGCAGCACACTTTGTCTCCACATTGGGTTTCTTCAACTTAATCTTCATCTCCTTCACCCCGGTCATCCTGTATTTCACCAAGGTGGAGCACTGGTCCTCATTTGCAGCTCTGCCATGGGGCTGTCTCTGTGGGATGGCAGGGCTCTGGCTGGGTAAGTGGCCCTGGGTTTTGCCTTCCATTTCCTATGTCACTTGACCTCTCCTTGGAGAGTTAAATTGTCATAGTAGGATTATTCCTTTGGGTACCCCTGTCCTCTACTTCCCAAATTTACCTAACATTGGTTAATGGTTGCAAAGTTCTTTGCAGATTATTGCTTGATTCAATCAGAGCTATCCAGCTAGTATGCCTCCCATGGGTTAAGTGCTGAACTGGAGGCCCAGGCCTCTCTGATCACCACTGATCCTCAAGTAGCCTCGTCCATTCTTCATGATGTAATGTATGAGGTTATTGTGTTCCATGTGTGGCACAGTGTGTCAGGCAGAGGGGGAGAGTGGATGGGGGATTCAAGGGACTCAAAGTGGATCAAAATGGCAGGAGGACCAAGTGCAGGAGGAACTGGGGAGGAAGGAAGGAGATGACATTCAGGAGGGCAGCAGGTCATGGAGGGCCTGGAACACCACGTTGAGGGGATTGGATTTCAAATCCACTTCATGATCTTTAAGCAGGGAGGTGACAGGCTTACATCTGCATTCTAAACAGTCTACTCTGGTCATGTCCGGAGAATGAATTTGAGACGGGAAACCCTCACCGAGCAAGAGAAGATGACAGAACAGGACGAGGTGGCCCTGTTAAGTAGGCTGTGCCTAGCAGATGACCAAGAAATAGCCACCTGGAGTGTTTCTCATGTTCTCTCTCCCAGCTCCCCATGATCCTGAGGCTGTCTGCTTCACCTGAGCAGCTGGGGGGCTCCCACTTTCCAGCTGCGCTTTCATTTAATGTGAGAGGAACCTCAATATAACAAGCCCACTCTTTCCTCACCAAGCAGTTGAACAACAACAAACACCCAATGACTCAGTGTCTCTACTCAAAATCAAACCCCTTTCATTCTGCTCCTGTTCCCCCATTCCACCTGGTAACAGCACCCTCTGCCTACTCCATGTTCACCCGCCATACTGGACCTGCAGGACATCTGCCGCCCTGCAGTTGACCTTCTTTATCAAGGTGACATAGTCTAAAACGGCACTGCAAGTCCTAGGAGGGAAAAAGAATGCCCTTGTTTTCATCCCCACAAAGACAATGGGTCATCTTCTTCTACTCTGGCCCAGGCCCCTAAGGGGAGCTCTTCAACTAGACAGAAAACACTCACGAGAAAGATCAAACATTAATTGTTGATCCTTTAAATTCTACTTTTGAAGACCAAAAATGTGCAGTTATGACCGCTCATAACCTGTGCTAAATTGAGTAGTAGAAATCAATAGCAGTCTTTCCATAAGACCAAAATGCCCTAATTAAAAGTGCCTAGATCTCTTCCTGGCCAAAAACAATCTAATTGGGAATAACTATAGCCCAAATTTCACTACCTCTTGGCCCCAGCTGTGACCCGTGATCTCCAGCTTGCTGCCAAGTAGCCCTCCACCCACGTTTATCCCTTGGCACCTCTAATACACGCTCCTAAGCAAGCCTGCTCAGGCTGGGCATCACTCATGCTAGCCGGACCCTGCAGTTCTCCACCAAGCAGCGTGATCTCCACACTGCACTGGGTGTAGTGCCGCCCAGCTTAGAGCTGCCCCACAGGCTCATCCCCGTGCATAGAGCTCTCTCTGTGCCAGTGTTGCCCTGTGACAAAATGAGGAGACAGCCTCTCTCCTGACTGTGTTTCACACCCCAGGGTTTTACAGTCTTCAGTGCTTCTGCTCTTAAGTTTTTATTGCCACCTTCTCTTCTCCATAGGAACCAGATATGATCTAGTGAGAGCAGGGCTGGGGACAGATCTGAGAGGCAAAGAGCAGGCTGAACTCTGACCCCACCCCCCATCACCTGTAACTACGGCTTCAATCTGCTTAGGTTCACCTGGCCTCGTTCCTGCTCTGGCTTGGCCATAGCCCACGTGCAGATTGACCTCATCCATTCACCTGACATGTCTGAGGCCCACTTAAACTCAGGCAGGGCCCCGTGCTATAGATAACATATTGAATTATATATTCTTGTCCTGAGATTGTCAAAAGAGCTTGTAAGTGTTCCACCTAAAGCACTAAAGAAAAGCAGACACCCATTGCAGTGAAGCCACTCGGTTCTTGTTGAGTGAGAAAAGCTCAGTTCTCAACCAAATACCAATACTTCCTATCAATCTGCTAAAATATCCAGTTCAGCCAATAAAATGACAGTTGGGGAGTGTAGCAGAGTCTGTGCTGTGTTTAATAAATTCCTGATTTGTTAGAACAGGTCATATTTGACTCCCCAAACTTGAGGAGAGAGTTGAGATGCTGAAATATTCATTCCCATTGCAGCTCTGCCATAAAGGAGTAGTTATCAACTTAGGAAGGTCCTCTGCCTTGATTGCCACTACTATTGTATGAAAATTATGAACAAGCCCAAGTTTTGTGAAAGTCCAACCCACCGTCTCTAACTAACAAGCAGGAGTGACTCCAGATGACTAAGTTAGTGAGCTTAATTAAAGTAAGAATTATAGATAACAGTAGAAGAAACACTGTCCTAACTGGAATGGTTCTAGAACCATCTTTGGTTCTACAGAGAACGGGCAACAGGGTTTTGAGTCATTTCCATAGAGATCTTTTCTGAATTGAGGACTTTTTGTAGTTGTTAAGACTCATTTCTCTAACCCCTAAAACAAACATTAGCTTGAAATCTATTAAAATAATGCTATGTAATTTATAATTTTCTTTTCGAAAACAAGTATTTTTGATCATTTTTGTGTAGATAATTATTTTAACTAACTTTATATTTATCTAAAAATGTCAGAAGATATGTATTAAAGGGTATCAAGTTATACCTACAGTTGGTTCTGTGGACCTGCCCTGGGGTTATCTGTGCACAAATCAGGATGTGGAAAAGGTGCCTGGGGTTCGGTGAATTACACTGCACACAACTTTGTTTGCTCATGTGATGCTCACCCCAAAAGAGAGGGAATAATGCAGCATAGGTCATCCTTGGACAGATCTTCTGTTAGGCAGTAACACCAAGGCCTTTTAGTTATTCAGGAATATAGCATGATGTAGTAAAGCAACAAGGGAGAAAGCCCCAATCAGTCACCAGCTTTCAACCTCTGGCTCAACTTTACAGTGCTAATGAGCAGGGTACTGAATTGATTATTTCACTTCTTTGCATGGCTCCCTACCCCCTTTTCCAACCAAGAGATCAGGCAGCCAGGATGGCAGAGGAGGAAAAAGGAATACGACTATTTCAGGTACAATACATATGAATCCATCTCCAGAATTAGAGGATTAATTGACCAATGGTACAGATAATTTAGAAGGCATGTTTAGCATAGATATTGATTCTTTTATGTTAAGAAGGAAAGAGCCCAGCATAGCAATTCCCCTTTATCCTGTATATCCTCCTTTATTTTACAGCCTTCAACATCCTGGTGAATGTTGGTGTGGTGCTGACATACCCAATCCTCATCTCCATCGGAACAGTGCTCAGCGTTCCTGGAAATGCAGGTACTGTATGATTTGATGTGTGCACAGGAAGTCTCCTGCTTGTGTTTGTTTTATACCCTGAGTTGTTTCTTTGAGCAATTGTGAATTATGTCCCTTGCCTGGGAAGATGTTTTAAATATCATGAAGGTGGCAGACAGCAGAATAACTATGCAGCACATTTAAAATTTCCAGCTACAAACACTGTTTTAACTTGGTTGTGCTTTTAGAATTAAAAACCAAATGTATCATTTGGGTTTCATGTAATCTCCCTGACAACCTAATTTTGTGGTATTTTTAGAGGAAGTCCTATGGAAACAAAAGGCATCCCAGCATAAGACTCTCAAACATCACTAATGAAAGTGTAGGAAACATACAGGGTGTTGGCTCCCCATCAGGCTATCCATGGGGAGCTGTGAAGGCTTCTCCTGGGGGCACAGCAGATGGCCCTCTGGAACAGACATAAGAAAAAAGCAATTTGACTCACTTCAGGGACAAGAGGAGAAGCTACTTTTCCAGGAAAATCTTTCTAGGTAAACTGTCCGTGGAACAAATAATGAAAGTGGGTTATCTGGATGACTGTATAGTCCTTCTAATTTTAAAATTCTATTTTTCCAAGTCTTAGGTAGCCATCTTTCTTTACCCCCAGTACAATCAGCAAATATTTATGGAGCACTTTCTATGTGATCATGACTATAGAAGAGACTGGGAAAAAAAGATATTATTGTTCCCATAAGAAACTTACACTGAATATGGAAAACAAGACCGACACATATGAAATAACTTAGAACTCTACAAAGTAATTTATCATCAAATGCCAAATTGTGTAAAAGACTCCAAGGACTATAAGATATTTAGAGGAAGTCATATCAGGGAGGAGTGGAGTTGTCAAGGAATTCCATTCATTCATCCATGAATTCATTCATTCAATAAATAATTTCTGAGCACTTAGTATATGCTAACAACTGTGCTAACACCTGGTGATAGATCCTGAATAAGACACAGCCTCTGCCCTCAGGACCATGTAGTGTAGAAAGGAGATGAAAGGAACTGAGTAATTACAATGTAGAGAGAGAAAATGGCTTTGATAGAGGTATGTACTGAATGCTCTGAGAGCACACAGGAGGGGCATCCAAGGAGGCTTCCTGCAAAAAGCATAAAGGGCGGAATCTAACAGAGGGTTTAGCTGGATGAAGTGCATATAAGGAGGGAAGAGCATTCCATGCAAAGAGAACAGCATATATATGATTCCACTACTAGTTACATTCCTGCAAAACTGAAAACAGGGACTCAAAAATATCCTTGTATGTGAATGTTCATACTATTTACAACAGCCAAAGGTGGAAACACCTAAATGTCCATCCAGAGATGAATTGATAAACAAGTTGTGATACAATGGGGTATTACTCAGCCATAAAAAGGAATGAAGCACTAACACATGCTACAATATGGTTGAACCTCGAAAACATTATGCTAAGCGAAAGAAGCCAGACACAAAAGGTCACATATGGTATGCTTCCATTTATAGGAAATATCTAGAATAGGTAAATCCACAGACACACAGCAGGTTGATGGTTGCCAGGTGTTGTGGGGTGAGAGTAGTGGGCTGGGGAGTAACTGCTTAATGGGTATGGGGTTTTATTTTGAAATAATGAAAATGTTTTGGAAACAGATGGAGGCGGTGGTACATTAAGCTGTACAAAATGAATGTACAAAATGCTACTAAACTCACTTTAAGATGGTTAATTTTAATTTCTATGAAATTTGCCTCAATTAAAAATTTTAAAAAGACTAGCACGTGCAAAGACCTAGACATTAGTAAGCTTGGCTCATTTAAAACATCTTCAGTGGTCCAGTGAAACTGGAGAAGCATGAAGGGATGCAGAGGAAAAGTATTAAGAAATAAAGCTGCATGTACACACTGCTATATTTAAAATAGATAACCAACAAGGACCTACTGTATAGCACAGGGAACTCTGCTCAATATTCTGTAATAACCTAAATGGGAAAAGAATTTGAAAAAGAGTAGATACATGCATATGTATAACTGAATCACTTTGCTGTACACCTGAAACTAATGCAACATTGTAAATCAACAATACTCCAATATAAAATTAAAAAAAATTTTTTTAACTGCAGAGGTTATTCAGTCAGATGGCATTTGCCTGGAAGGGTAAGTGTTATTTAGAGAGAGGGAACGGAAAGCAAATGGAGAGCACAGTGTTGATAATGACGTGGAAAAAGGGAAGACGCGCTTGAGAGAACAAGAGAGACTTTTGGAAATCTCTTAGAAGTAGCGCTGATGTGGTCATTTGTTTTCAGAGAAGCTTAGAAACAGTGATGGACTGACTGACTTGCTGTTCCTTCCCTAGCTGTGGATCTCCTGAAGCAGGAGGTGATATTCAATGTCGTCCGCCTGGCTGCTACCATCATCATCTGCATTGGGTTTCTGCTGATGCTATTGCCCGAGGAGTGGGATGAAATTACCCTGAGGTTCATCAACAGCCTGAAGGAAAAGAAGAGTGAGGAGCATGTGGATGATATCACTGATCCCAGTATCCACCTGAGAAGCAGAAGCAGGGCCCTTGGGACTGTGTCCATACCACTGGCTTAGAGAGGAACACCTTTTGAACGCATGTGTATGTATATTCTGTGAATATAATAAAATTTTCTCACCACCTGTACACTCAAACGACAGTATTAACTCTGAATTTGCATAAGTCATATGTGAAATAATGCTAATAATAAAAGTTTACATTTATATGCTTATCAAGGAACTGGTGTAAATAATCATAATAAATTTTTTAATTAAAACATATTCATACTTGTTCTATTTCTTCTGGTTTTTTGGGGGGGAGGGGGGATTTTCCCCTAATTCACAAAATTTTCTCAAAATATGAGGTTCTATTAAATTATGGGCTTGTCATTACCTTTTTCTCACCTGGAACTGAGACCTTTTCATTCAATCAGAAAAAAATGCATAAGAAGAAAGCACATGAAAAGGATACACACTTTACATATATTTAAGGCCAATAAGAGCCTTCAATTTGAAAGCTGGAAAGTAATTAAGTATCAGCAGAGTATCTTCCATATGCAAGACCTACACTAGGAACAATGAAGATGTGAAGATGTAAGACTCTATCTGTACTTTCAACATGCTTACAGGAGTACAGAGCATAAAAGAGGTTAGAAATATCTCTAATATGAGGTAGACATTTGAAAATGGTATAATGGTTATGGAGAGGACATCTATTTCACCAGATTTAGAGTTGTTTACATTTGCTGTCACTTCAACTCCCATTCAATCTTCAACCCACCTTCTGAGCACCACCTTCTGCCCACATCATTCCTCTGGTGAAGTGCATTCACCAAAGTCACCAATGACCTTTTTCTTGCAAAACCATATTGACACTATTCAACTCTTACTTTATTGTCCTCTCTGTAGCATTTGCATGATGACCACTCCTTTTTCCTGCAATGTTCTCTTCACCTAGATCCCATGATGGTCTCCTGGTTCTCTTTCTGCCTTACTGGCTGCTCCTCTGGACTCCTCTTCCTAGGCTGGTCTCATTGCTGTCCGTGTTCAGTCCTTATCCTTAGCATCTCACTCCACACTCTCTTCCTCAGAGATCTCATCTGCTTCCATGGCTTTCAATGTCATCCATGTGGTGATGACTTCGTAATATTTATCTCCAGCCCAGATTTGTCCCCCAAGCTTCAGATCTGACTCTCCAAATTCCTTCTGCAGGCTCACTTGGATGCCCCATTGTTCACTTCACGTTCAAGGACATAGTTAAATCTATCATCTCTCCTCCTCAGACCTACTCCTTCCTCTCCCTTGTTCCCTGTCTAGGTAAACGGTACCATCATTCACTGGCTGCCCAAGCCAGAGATCAAACTTAACTTCTGCCTTCCTCACCCTCCACATCTAAACCATAAATCTTATTGATTGCTTTCCTGAATATTTCTTGAATCCATGCACTTCTCTACTATGCTATCTATTCTATGACCCTATCATTTCCTGATAAATGAAATACTCTCTTTACTGGTCTCTCTAACTCCCAGTATTGCCTCTCTCTAATCCCTTTTGTACCCTGCAGAATGACTTTTCTAATATATAAATTTGATCATTCTACTTCCCTATATAGAACACTTCAGTGACATCTCATTGTCCTCAGAGTAAGTTCAAGACACCTTTGCAGGTCATTCAAAGTTCATCACTGATTGGCTCCTGCTTACCTCTAGAGAAGCACCATACAGTAGAACTTTCTGTGATGATGGAAATATTCTATATCTGCACTGTCCAACATAGTAGCCACAACTGGCTACTGTGCTCTTTAAATATGGCTAATGCAATCGAGGGACTGCATTTCTAATTTTATTTACTTTTAAGTTAATATTAGTTAGCCACATGTGGCTCTTGGCTACCATATTGGACAGCACAACTTCTACCACACCACCCCCTGCAGCCCCCTGGAATCTCTATGCTTTAGTGACACCATCCTTCTTATAGTTCTTCAGTCAAGACATGCTCTTTCTTGTACTTCCTTTTCCTCTCTCCTCACCTGAATAACTCTTACCTAGGCTTCATGACATGATTTATTCCTATTTTCATGGAAGGTTTTTTCTCATCCCCCAAGCTAAACAATGTGGCTTCCTTAGACACCTCTGCTTACTCCATTATAGCACTGGTCACCCTCTGTGGTCATTGTCAGTCTACTCATCTGAGTTCCCAGTAGACCATGGGTTCCTTGAGAGCAGGGATTGTGTGGCATTCATCATTGTGTTTCTAGCATAGTGCCTGGCACTTACAGACACTCAGTAAAGGAGTGAATGGGTTGCTTTACACTGGAGGTATGCCTCCCTGCCCCCGAGCTGTATTAGATCAGTCTTAGTTAAGGACAGACATTCTCATAGAGGAGATTGGTTAAAGAAAGGGACAAAAGGGATTAAATGTACCACAGCCTTTGTTACTGAACTGATAAAAGGCACTTCTTTCCTAAGAGGCTGGTTATCTTAGGGCATCTAGCAATTTAAGATAATCTGCACTTTCTGGCATCTGTGTACAATGCTTTTTTAATTCAAGTGGCCCCAGAAGTGTAGGTGAGATGGTCATGGGGCAAGAAAAGGGAACTTCGGATATCATATCTGCTGGCTGGGTATCATAGTCAATAAAAACCTTACCATTTTTTCATTTCTCTGTCATTTTTTGAAAAGACAATGACAGTCTCCTGGCATTGGTAGATGGCATGATATTGATTAAAACAATAATCATGACACACTTCAAGCTTCATGAAAAATGGTAGAAAATAAGTGAAGTATATTATTAGTAAATATGAATTAATTATCTAAGTAGAGTTGGTTTTGACTATTTAAATGTCATAATGGTACAAACATTGCTCTTGCCTTGTTTTTAAATTGCTGTTAAATAGCAGTAATCACTGACTAACCCACTCCAGCACCTTGCCATTACTTAGCATGGCATTTAAAATTACATTTTGACATCTTTAAGAAATGAGCTGTTTTGCTCTTTTTGATAACTCATTTTGAAAAATTGAGTCAGCTACCCTGGAAAGCACTAATTCAACCTATAATGAATCACCCTAATTAGCTCAGTCTATATTAAGAAAATACTTCCGTTATGGTATTCATTCATTTATTCATTCAAAAATTACTAAGTTCTACTTCTCGCTCTGAAGTAGGGTATTATGTTAGATTGTCACCCACTGGCCTCTCCCTGCCTCTAGAGCAGCACTGTCTGATAGAACTTTCTGTTATCAGAGAAATGTCCTCTCTTTGCATTGTGGTGAAAGGGATACAAAATGTATAGGAAATGGTCCCTACTTCCAGGCATTTCAACCTTTAAGTTGTTACCATGGCAATTAAAACAACAACAATCACAATTCAGACACTTGTTTAAGTCACTTTCCCTTTAACTCAGGTCAAGTATTCATAAATAAAGATAATAATACCTTTCCTTACTACCCACCATGGTCGCTGGGAGAGTCAGTTGACATAGCGTGTTTCAGTCACTGAACAAACGGGGGTGGGCCTCGTATGTCCCTATGATGTGCCTTCCTTGAGCCAGGTTCAGTTGGGTTTGCAGGGTACTGACAAAGTGCCTGCCCTCATGGTGGAAGTACCTTATTGAGGTTCCTATTATCCTGTCCCTTTATCCAAACTTGGTTCCTCCCCAGAGTCCAGGAGGCGATAGATTCTGTGGGTTACTGAATGGGCAGCACAGTGTAGGGATTGAGAGCACCCATGTTGTAGCCCCGACTCTACTTCTGAGACACGGACTTTAGCGAATTACCAACATCTCTCAGCCCCTTGATTTCATGTTCAGTACAATGAGGATATTAATACCTATCATTTGGGGTTGTTGAATATAGTAAATAAAAACACACTGCCAGACAGTCCATAAGTAGTTATTGCTAGGATTTCCTCTGTCTGTTTACCTCCCTCCAGGACTTCTTCAAACCACTTATCCACAGCACTAGGCCAAACAAAGTCACAAAGCCTGGTGCCGAGCAGGGATTTTTACCCAAAATAAATGAGGGAGAAAAAAGAAGCTTGGCATGAGGAACACTAGAGGAAGCCAAAAAAGGGGTGCCATTCCCACTGGTCAGTTCCCCTCGGCACTTTGCATCATGGCATTCTTGCCCAGCCAGTGGAACTAATTGCCTGACAAAAAGACAGACTGGTGACTTGGGCTTTGAAATTAAAATCACTTCAACCACGTCCCGATCGCTTCACAAACACATTATAGGCAAATCAATTTTGCTCACCCAGGCTTTGCACGCCTGTTAATTTTGTGCAGGCGCTTTGTCAAGATCCACCAGAGGACAAATGATTTGGAGAAGGACAATGCAAGTGATAAAAGAGTGAACAGTATAACCAGCCAAGCATTTGAATGTTTCTGATATTTAAGTACAAATCCTCTTTCTTACTTTTCAATAAACCCTTGTCACAAGGACAAAGAACACTAGCATAGGCAATGCTGGTTTATCTGGCAAGCTAGGACAAGAAGTCTCTATTAATTCTAATTATTTTTATTTCTCCCCTGCCACCACCTGTAGCAACTGGAGGTAAAGTTAAGAAGAGGAGGTGATGATGTGGAGGTGGTAATGCCAAGAACCCAGAGACAGAAAGAGCAGATGCCCTGGGTTTTGAAGCACTGATTAGCCAGTGTGCTCCCACACGTGTCACAAAAGCAAAAGCTGCTTTGTCATTATTTGCAGGAGGTAGGAACCCCGCATCCTTTGGGAACTTGAAGGATCTTAAGAGCGAGAAATCTAACCTGGGCTCTCTGACAGAATTTTCAAAATAGTGTGAATTTAGCTGCATTATTCTGGGGGAATCAATTCAGAGAATTTAGAGATACTAAATCCACAATTGTTCAGTACACTAGCCACTAGTCACATGTAGATGTTGAAATACGCCTAGTCCAAATTGAGATGTGCTGTGTCACATATCCTGGAGTTTAAAGACTTGGGGTGAAAAAGAGAAAGTAGGCTATTTCATTAATAGCTCTATACTCATTACATATTGAAATGAGAATATTTTGGATGTGTTAGGTTATATAAAAAATATTATAAAATTCATTTCACTCGTTTCTTTTCACTTTTTTAATGTACCTACTAGAAATCTTAAAATTATATATGTCTTGCATTTGTGACTAATGTTTTACTTCTATTAGGCAGAAATTCTCTAGAAGCTTAAGAATAACTTGTTTAGAGGGTTAAAGAGGGAAATTTAGAAGAAGAAAATAGCTTTGGAAAGAAACAATTATTTGGTCAGCTTCTGGCAGTCAGGACAAAATAGACTGAGTGTTTTTCACGTCATGCAAGTTCAAACTGCCAGAAATGAGCAGAGAGAGGGAAGAAACAGAGGCAAGGACAACAATTTGAAATTGCAGCTAACTGGAAAAATTTGTAAAGAACTGGAAGAATAACTGGGTTGAAACTAGCAAGGAATCTTCATTTGATACTAGAAGTGATAGAAACTGCAGAAGTGATAGAAACTGCCCTGAATTCTAGAAAGTCAGAAGATACTGATAAAGTTATAGTGGAAAGGAAGAAGTTATTCTGGAAAACACCACTTTGACTTTTAGATATCGTAATCAACTTGCAGAAAAGAAGCCGGATTGCATTCTTCAGAAGGCAATAATAGAGCTGCCCGCTCTTATGACATCTGTAAAGAGCAAGTAATCAAAGTGAAAATCAGGAATTCATTAAAGTAAACAGTTTCTCATATAAATCATAAGATCAGGGCAGATTTGATCTACAGGTCATAACTCTGATCAATAATTAAAAGATGCTTTCCAAGATAGGGCGGTCTCCAGGGACAGGATAGTTAGATAGCAGCAAGAAACTTCATAAGATGGTATTTACCTAGAAGTCACTAACGTTTCAGGTCTGGTCCTCTGCACTGTGGACTCAGAAACTAAGTCTTCTTCATGCCCTAAAGACAGCCCAGTCATTCTCAAATTGCGATGCTAATACAGCACAGCAGAACACCTGAGACCTTGGTAGAAATGCACATTCTTGTGCCTTATTACAGACCCAGTGAAGCAGAATCTCTGGAGGTGGGGCCCAGGAATCTAGTTTTAATAAGTCCTGCTTGAAATTAACCAAGCACATGCTCAGGTGATGCCGGTGATTCCAATGCATGCTCAAGTTTAAGAACCCCTAGACTAATGACCACAGGACTACAAACAGAAAATGTATTCATTGATAATCATAAATTGAACTGTCATATGCAACAAAACCCTCACATTAGTAAGGTTAAGACAACCTTTCCCTAAGAGGCAAATCTATCTGGGTAGCCTGTGCGTTCATGAAAAGGTTTCTTGGTGAGCCTGAAATCAAAGCAAGGACAGTCAACTATATGATTAAACTCTTCCCTTTTGTTTTTCATTTCCATTTCAACTCTCACTCCCTTGGGAGGATGGGTTCATCCCTGCTGGACAAGAGCAGATGGGTAAGGAGAGGAATGTGAGGAACTGACTGGTACAATTGCTCCCACTCCAAGCCAATTACACAGTCCACTAGCAGAATGCATTCTACCAAATTATAGGATGAAGTTTCCTTCAGTTAATTATATTAACAAGTAGACATCTTATATTTGCAACACTTGATTTATGGATACTGGTTATGACCAAAACAGTCAATACATGTACACATGGTACACACAAGAGTCCAGCAAATAGACATCCTATCTAACAGCTTATTCTTTGCTACACAAATCTTTTCTAAACTCCTTTTCCCTCAAGGGAAAAGCTAGCAGGTCTGAAGTTAATCTTTCCCTGATTACTTCCCTTATATATGGATGTTCTTGTTATAATGTAATTAGGGGTTCAATTTACTTAGGTAACTGAAAGTGATGCACTGAAATTCAGCCTTTGCCAAGACCTCTGCTCTACTTCCATCACTGTCTTTGGCTTATCCGACTCTTAAAGTCCCCAAAAGGCAGAAATAGGTGTTCTCCATCTTCTGTATCTTATTGGTTATATGATTTATCTGCCACAATCATCCAAATTTTCCACCCTGTTGTACTTTTATTTGCATTAATTAATCTTCACATTAAAATACTTTCAGTTTTCATCTTCTTTCTTAAAGCCTTCTATAGAATCCAGCTTTGACCTGTAATTTTTAAACTTTACCTATATTTTTATTTGTAATAATTCTATTTCTTTCAGCTAACACCAGTCCAATACCCTCCTTTTACATAATAGTTTCCCCTTTCCTTCAGAACACCTGCACATGATCCTGAAACACTGATCAGTGCTGAATGGACACTGCAGTGTTTTCTGTTTCATGTTTATCACCTACTTATGGTTGATAGGTTTCTTCTCTTAGAAATGTTAACATCATCGATTATATTTGAACTGGACTCTGAAGCACTTCCTATTCCTGGCCATGAAAGAGAGCTATTCAAGATATAGCTATTACCTAATTTTAATAATGGTGTTAACTTTTATCACTTAACTTGCAGTTTTCCGAGAGCCCCTCTGGCACATCTGTATCTGCTCTTCATCCTTATCTTCTCTCTTTATATCTATGGTAATATAAAAGTCCACATTCATAATATTGATCCTGAGGTCCTGCAGTTTCCAAAGTGTCTTCTGAATCATCAAGAAAAACTGCTGTTAGGGCTTCCCTGGTGGCGCAGTGGTTGAGAGTCCGCCTGCCGATGCAGGGGACGCGGGTTTGTGCCCCAGTCCGGGAAGATCCCACATGCCGCGGAGCGGCTGGGCCCGTGAGCCACGGCCACTGGGCCTGCACGTCCGGAGCCTGAGCTCCGCAACGGGAGAGGCCACAACAGTGAGAGGCCCGCGTAATGCAAAAAAAAAAAAAAAAAAAAAAAAAGAAAGAAGAAAAAGAAAAACTGCTGTTAAAAAACAACAGTTTTGGAGTTGGTATATTTGAATGGACTATGATTCTTAGAGAATTGCCAGTCCGTCTCTCCCAAATGAGAACCACATATTACGAGGAATATTTATCTAATGAAAACAATACATTCCTGAACCATAAAAATGACAGCTCATGGTGTAATTACAGAATATGTCATATGATGCCAAGATTCGATCACCTGTTTTGTCAAATAGTCGTATCATTTCTGGTATCTGTTGATAATTAAATAATCAAAATCTTATGGAGCTACTAGGTACTTTGAGAAAGCATTTGTGAGCTTTTGACAACAGAGACACTGACCTGCTCATCTTTGCATACCCAGAAATAGCTCATAATAGGTACTCAGTGGGAGGAAGGAAGGAAGGAATCTCAGTCCTGCCAAGATAAAGATTTATCCATTTAATGACAAACCCACAGCCAATGGTGCAAAGTTAAAAGCCTTCTGGATAAATTCTGAAACAAGACAAGGATGCCCACTCTCACCACTTCTATTCAACATAGTATTGGAAGGCTTAGCCACCACAGCAATCAGACAAGAGAAGCAAATAAAAGGTATCCAGATTGGAAGGGAAGAGATAAAACTTTCACTATTTGCAGATGACATGACACTCTATATAGAAAACCCTAAAGGTTCTACACAAAAAATATTAGAATAAATGAATTCAGCAAAGTAGCAGGATACAAGATTAATATACAGAAATCTGTTGCATTTATTTACACTAACAAATATCAGAAAAAGAAAGTTTAAAAAATCCCTTTTATTTTTTGTTGTTGTTAAGGTTTTATTATAAAAAAGATAAGATACCTTTGTTGAAGCTTCTCATTGAAAAAAAATCCCTTTTAAAATTGTGTCAAAAAAAAAAAAACCACCTAGGAATAAACCTAACCAAGGAGGTGAAAGATCTATACACTGAAAACTATAAAACACTGGTAAAGGAATTGAAGATGATTCAAAGAAATGGAAAGATAGCCCATGCTCTTGGATTGGAAGAACTAATATTATTAAAATGGCCATACTACCCAAAGTAATCTACAGATTTAATGCAGTCCCTATCAAATTACTCATGACATTTTTCACAGAACTAGAACAAATAATCCTAAAATTCATATGGAACCACAAAAGATCCAGCAATTCTGAGGGAAAAAAGAGCTGGAGGCATAACTATCCCAGACTTCAGACAATACTACAAAGCTACAGTAATCAAAAACAGCATGGTATTCGCACAGAAACAGACACATAGATAAGTGCAACAGAATAGAAAACCCAGAAATAAATCCACACAGTTATGAATAATTAATCTTTAACAAAGGAGGCAATATAGAGTGGAGGAAGACAGTCTCTTCAACAAGTGATGTATGGAAAAGCTGGACAGCCTCATGTAAATCAATGAAGTTAGAACATTCCCTAACACCATAAACAAAAATAAATACAAAATGGTTTAAAGACCTAAATATAACACATGACAGCATAAAACTCCTAGAAGAGAACATAGTCAAAACATTCTCTAACATAAATCATAGCAAGGCGACGGAGGAAGATGGCTGAAGAGTAAGACGCGGAGATCACCTTCCTCCCCACAGATACATCAGAAATTCATCTACACGTGGAACAACTCCTACAGAACACCTACTGAACGCTGACAGAAGACCTCAGACCCCCCAAAAGGCAAGAAACTCCCCACATACCTTGGTAGGGCAAAAGAAAAAAGAATAAACAGAGACAAAAGGATAGGGACAGGACCTGCACCAGTGGGAGGGAGCCGTGAAGGAGGAAAGGTTTCCACACACTAGAAGCCCCTTCGCGGGCGGAGACTGCAGGTGGCGGAGGGGGAAAGCTTCTGAGTAGCGGAGAAGAGCACAGCAACAGGGGTGTGGAGGGAAAAGCGGAGAGATTCCGACACAGAGGATCGGTGCCCTCAGGCACACACCAGCCCGAGAGGCTTGTCTGCTCAGCCTGCCGGTTCGGGCGGGGCTGGGAGCTGAGGCTCGGGTATCGGGTTTCAGTTGGAGCTCAGGGAGAGGACTGGGGCTGGCGGCAGGAAGAGAGCCTGAAGGGGTTAGTGCACCACGGCTAGCCCGGAGGGAGTCCGGGGAAAAAGTCTGGAGCTGCCGAAGAGGCAAAAGACTTTTTCTTACCTTTTGTTTCCTGGTGCGCGAGGAGAGGGCATTAAGAGCGCTGCTTAAAGAAGCTCCAGAGACGGGCGCAAGCCGCGGCTAAAGGCGCGGACCCCGGAGACAGGCGTGGGACGCTGGGGCTGCTGCTGCCGCCGCCACAAGGCCTGTGTGCGAGCGCAGGTCACTGTCCACCCCCGCTTCCGGGGAGCCTGTGCAGTCTGCCATGGCCGGGGTCCCGGGACCCAGGGACGGCTTCCCCGGGAAAGCGCACGGAGCGCCTCGGGCTGGTGCAACGTCACGCCGGCCGCTGCCGCCGCAGGCTCACCCCGCACTGCGTGCCCCTCCCTCCCCTCTGCCTGAGTGAGCCAGAGCCCCCGAATCAGTGGCTCCTTTAAACCCGTCCTGTCTGAGCGAAGAACGGACGCCCTCCGGCTACCTACCCACAGAGGCGGGGCCAGGTCCAAGGCTGAGACCCGGGAGCTGTGAGAACAGAGAAGAGAAAGGGAAATCTCTCTGTGCAGCCTCGGAGGCAGCGGATTAAAGCTCCACGGTCCGCTTGATGTGCCCTGCGTCTGTGGAGTGCATGAATGGACAGCGAATCATCCCAAATTGAGGAGGTGGACTTTGAGGACAAGATTTAAGATTTTTTCCCCTTTTCCTCTTTTTACAACAAATTATCCCAAATTGAGGAGGTGGACTTTGAGAGCAAGATTTTCGATTTTTTCCCCCTGTTCTCTTTTTGTGAATGTGTATGTGTATGCTTCTGTGTGAGATTTTCTCTGTATAGCTTTGCTTCCACCATATGTCCCAGGGTTCTATCTGTTCGTTTTTTTTCAATAATTACTTTTTTATTTTAATAACACTACTATATTTTATACTTTATTCTATTTTACTTTATCTTCTTTCTTTTTTTCTTCCCTTCCCTTCCTACCTCCGCCCCTCCTTTCTTTCTTTCTCTCTTTCTTTCCTTCCTCCCTCCCTCCCTCTGTCCTGTCTTTCTTTCCTTCTTTCTTTCTTCCTTTCTTTCTTTCCTTCCTCCCTCCCTTCTTCCTTTCACTCTTTCTTTTTCTTTCCTTCCTCCCTCCCTCCCTTCTTCCTTTCACTCTTTCTTTTTCTTTCCTTCCTCCCTCCCTCCCTCCTGTCTGTCTTTCTTTCTTTCTTTCCTTCCTCCCTCCCTCCCTTCTTCCATTCACTTTCTTTTTCTTTCCTTCCTCCCTCCCTCCTTTCTTTCTTTCTTCCTTCCTTTCTTTCCTTCTTCCTTTCTTTCTCTCTCTCTTTCTTTCTTCTACTAATTCTTTCTTTCTACTTTTTCTCCCTTTTATTCTGAGCCGGGTAGATGAAAGGCTCTTGGTGCTGCAGCCAGGAGTCAGTGCTGTGCCTCTGAAGTGGGAAAGCCAACTTCAGGAAACGGGTCCACAAGAGACCTCCCAGCTCCACATAATATCAAGCAGCGAAAATCTCCAAGAGATCTCCATCTCAACACCAGCACCCAGCTTCAGTCAATGACCAGCAAGCTACAGTGCTGGTCACCCTATGCCAAGCAACTAGCAAGACAGGAACACAACCCCACCCATTAGCAGAGAGGCTGCCTAAAAACATAATAAGGCCACAGGCACCCCAAAACACACCACCAGACGTGGACCTGTCCACCAGAAAGACAAGATTGAGCCTCAACCACCAGAACACAGGCACTAGTCCCCCCCACCAGGAAGCCTACACAACCTACTGAAACAACCTTAGCTACTGGGGACAGACACCAAAAACAATGGGAACTACGAATCTGCAAGCTGCAAAAAGGAGACCCCAAACACAGTAAGATAAGCAAAATGAGAAGACAGAAAAACACACAGCAGGTGAAGGAGCAAGATAAAAACCTACCAGACCTAACAAATGAAGAGGTAATAGGCAGTCTACCTGAAAAAGAATTCAGAATAATGATAGTAAAGATGATCCAAGATTCTATTTCTAAGATTCAAAATCTTGGAAATAGAATAGACAAAATGCAAGAAACAGTTAACAAGGACCTAGAAGAACTAAAGATGAATCAATTAAAAACACAATAAAAAAAACACAATAAATGAAATGAAAAATACTCTAGATGGGATCAATAGCAGAATAACTGAGGCAGAAGAATGGATAAGTGAGGTGGAAGATAAAATAGTGGAAATAACTGCTGCAGAGCAAAATAAAGAAGAAAGAATGAAAAGAACAGAGGACAGTCTCAGAGACCTCTGGGACAACATTAAACGCACCAACATTCGAATTATAGGGGTTCCAGAAGAAGAAGAGAAAAAGAAAGGGACTGAGAAAATATTTGAAGAGATTATAGTTGAAAACTTCCCTAATATGGGAAAGGAAATAGTTAATCAAGTCCAGGAGGCACAGAGAGTCCCACACAGAATAAATCCAAGGAAAAATATACCAAGACACATATTAATCAAACTGTCAAAAATTAAACAGAAAGAAATCATATTAAAAGCAGCAAGGGAAAAACAACAAATAACACACAAGGGAATCCCCATCAGGTTAACAGCTGATCTCTCAGCAGAAACTCTACAAGCCAGAAGGGAGTGGCAGGACATAATTAAAGTGATGAAGGAGAAAAACCTGCAACCAAGATTACTCTACCCAGCAAGGATCTCATTCAGATTTGATGGAGAAATTAAAACGTTTACAGACAAGTAAAAGCTGAGAGAGTTCAGCACCACCAAACCAGCTTTACAACAAACGCTAAAGGAACTTCTCTAGGCAAGAAACACAACAGAAGGAAAATACCTACAATAACGAACCCAAAACAATTAAGGAAATGGGAATAGGAACATACATATCAATAATTACCTTAAATGTAAATGGACTAAATGCTCCCACCAAAAGACACAGATTGGCTGAATGGATACAAAAACAAGACCCATATATATGCTGTCTACAAGAGACCCACTTGAGACCTAGAGACACATACAGATTGAAAGTAAAGGGATGGAAAAAGATATTCCATGCAAATGGAAATCAAAAGAAAGCTGGAGTAGCAATTCTTATATCAGACAAAATAGACTTTAAAATAAAGACTATTAGAAGAGACAAAGAAGGACACTACATAATGATCAAGGGGTCGATCCAAGAAGATATAACAATTGTATATATTTATGCACCCAACATAGGAGCACCTCAATACATAAGGCAAATACTAACAGCCATAAAAGGGGAAATCAACAGTAACACACTCATAGTAGGGGAATTTAACACCCCACTTTCACCAATGGACAGATCATCCAAAATGAAAATACATAAGGAAACACAAGCTTTAAATGATACATTAAACAAGATGGACTTAATTGATATTTATAGGACATTCCATCCAAAAACAACAGAATACACATTTTTCTCAAGTGCTCATGGAACATTCTCCAGGATAGATCATATCTTGGGTCACAAATCAAGCCTTGGTAAATTTAAGAAAATTGAAATTGTATCAAGTATCTTTTCCAACCACAATGCTATGAAACTAGACACCAATTACAGGAAAAGATCTGTAAAAAATACAAACACATGGAGGCTAAACAATACACTACTCAATAACGAAGTGATCACTGAAGAAATCAAAGAGGAAATAAAAAAATACCTAGAAACAAATGACAATGGAGACACAATGACACAAAACCTACGGGACACAGCAAAAGCAGTTCTAAGGGAGAAGTTTATAGCAATATAATCCCACCTTAAGAAACAGGAAACATCTCGAGTAAACAACCTGACCCTGCGCCTAAAGCAATTAGAGAAAGAAGAACAAAAAACCCCCAAAGTTAGCAGAAGGAAAGAAATCATAAAGATCAGATCAGAAATAAATGAAAAAGAAATGAAGGAAACGATAGCAAAGATCAATAAAACTAAAAGCTGGTTCTCTGAGAAGATAAACAAAATTGATAAACCATTAGCCAGACTCATCAAGAAAAAAAGGGAGAAGACTCAAATCAATAAAATTAGAAATGAAAAAGGAGAAGTAACAACTGACACTGCAGAAATACAAAAGATCATGAGAGATTACTACAAGCAACTCTATGCCAATAAAATGGACAACCCGGAAGAAATGGACAAATTCTTAGAAAGGTATAACCTGCCAAGACTGAACCAGAAAGAAATAGAAAATATAAACAGACCAATCACAAGCACTGAAATTGAAACTGTGATTAAAAATCTTCCAACAAACAAAAGCCCAGGACCAGATGGCTTCACAGGCGAATTCTATCAAACATTTAGAGAAGAGCTAAGATGTATCCTTCTCAAACTCTTCCAAAATATAGCAGAGGGAGGAGCACTCCCAAACTCATTCTACGAGGCCACCATCACCTTGATACCAAAACCAGGCAAGGATGTCACAAAGAAAGAAAACTACAGGCCAATATCACTGATGAACATAGATGCAAAAATGCTCAACAAAATACTAGCAAACAGAATCCAACAGCACATTAAAAGGATCATACACCATGATCAAATGGGGTTTATTCCAGGAATGCAAGCATTCTTCAATATACGCAAATCAATCAACGTGATACACCATATTAACAAACTGAAGAAGAAAAACCATATGATCATCTCAATAGATGCAGAGAAACCTTTTGACAAAATTCAACACCCATTTATGATAAAAACCCTCCGGAAAGTAGGCATAGAGGGAACTTTCCTCAACATAATAAAGGCCATATATGACAAACCCACAGCCAACATCCTCCTCAATGGTGAAAAACTGAAACCATTTCCACTAAGATCAGGAACAAGACAAGGCTGCCCACTCTCACCACTCTTATTCAACATAGTTTTGGAAGTTTTAGGCACCGCAATCAGAGAAGAAAAGGAAATAAAAGGAATCCAAATTGGAAAAGAAGAAGTAAAGCTGTCACTGTTTGCAGATGACATGATACTATACATAGAGAATCCTAAAGATGCTACTAGAAAACTACTAGAGCTAATCAATGAATTTGGTAAAGTAGCAGGATACAAAATTAATGCACAGAAATCTCTGGCATTCCTGTACACTAATGATGAAAAATCTGAAAGTGAAATCAAGAAAACACTCCCATTTACCATGGCAACAAAAACAATAAAATATCTAGGAATAAACCTACCTAAGGAGACAAGAGACCTGTATGCAGAAAATTATAAGACACTGATGAAAGAAATTAAAGGTGATAGAAATAGATGGAGAGATATACCATGCTCCTGGACTGGAAGAATCAATATTGTGAAAATGACTCTACTACCCAAAGCAATCTACAGATTCAATGCAATCCCTGTCAAACTACCAATGGCATTTTTCACAGAACTAGAACAAAAAAATTTCAAAATTTGTTTGGAAAAACAAAAGACCCCAAATAGCCAAAGCAATCTTGAGAACAAAAAACGGAGCTGGAGGAATCAGGCTCCCTGACTTCAGACTATACTACAAAGCTACAGTAATCAAGACAGTGTGGTACTGGCACAAAAACGAAAGATAGATCAATGGAACAGGATAGAAAGCCCAGAGATAAACCCACGCACATATGGTCAACTTATCTTTGATAAAGGAGGCAGGAATGTACAGTGGAGAAAGGACAGCCTCTTCAATAAGTGGTGCTGGGAAAACTGGACAGGGACATGTAAACGTATGAGATTAGATCACTCCCTAACACCATACACAAAAATAAGCTCAAAATGGATTAAAGACCTAAATGTAAGGCCAGAAACTATCAAACTCTTAGAGGAAAACATAGGCAGAACACTCTATGACATAAATCACAGCAAGATCCTTTTTGACCCACCTCCTAGAGAAATGGAAATAAAAACAAAGATAAACAAATGGGACCTAATGAAACTGCAAAGCTTTTGCACAGCAAAGGAAACCATAAAGAACACCAAAAGACAACCCTCAGAATGGGAGAAAATATTTGCAAATGAAGCAACTGACAAAGGATTAATCTCCAAAATTTATAAGCAGCTCATGCAGCTCAATAGCAAAAAAACAAACAACCCAATCCAAAAATGGGCAGAAGACTTAAATAGGCATTTCTCCAAAGAAGATATACAGACTGCCCACAAACACATGAAAGAATGCTCAACATCATTAATCATTAGAGAAATGCAAATCAAAACTACAATGAGATATCATCTCACACCAGTCAGAATGGCCATCATCAAGAAATCTAGAAACAATAAATGCTGGAGAGGGTGTGGAGAAAAGGGAGCACTCCTGCACTGCTGGTGGGAATGTGAATTGGTACAGCCACTATGGAGAACAGTATGGAGGTTCCTTAAAAAACTAAAGAGAACTACCATATGACCCAGCAATCCCACTACTAGGCATATACACTGAGAAAACCATAATTCAAAAAGAGATATGTACCAAAATGTTCATTGCAGCTCTATTCACAATAGCCTGGAGATGGAAACAACCTAAGTGTCCATCATTGGATGAATGAATAAAGAAGAATGTGGTACATATATACAATGGAATATTACTCAGCCATAAAAAGAAACGAAACTGAGCTATTTGTAATGAGGTGGATAGACCTAGAGTCTGTCATACAGAGTGAAGTAAGTCAGAAAGAGAAAGACAAATACCGTATGCTAACACATATATATGGAATTTAAGAAAAAAAATGTCATGAAGAACCTAGGGGTAAAACAGGAATAAAGACACAGACCTACTAGAGAATGGACTTGAGGATATGGGGAGGGGGAAGGGTAAGCTGTGACAAAGCGAAAGAGAGGCATGGACATATATACACTACCAAACCTAAGGTAGATAGATAGTGGGAAGCAGCTGCATAGCACAGGGAGATCAGCTCGGTGGTTTGTGACCGCCTGGAGGGGTGGGATAGGGAGGGTGGGAGGGAGGGAGACGCAAGAGGGAAGGGATGTGGGAACAGATGTATATGTATGACTGATTCACTTTGTTATAAAGCAGAAACTAATAAAAAAAATCCACACACAAAAAAATCATAGCAATATTTTCTTAGATCAGTCTCCCAAGGCCAAAGAAATAAAAGCAAAAATAAACATATGAGACCTAATCAAACCTAAAAGCTTTTGCATAGCAAAGGAAACCATCAACAAAACAAAAAGACCACCCACAGAATGGGAGAAAATATTTGCAAATTATGTGACCGACAAGGGGTTAATTTCCAAAATATACAAACAGCTTGTACAACTCAATATCAAAAAAAGAAACAACCTGATCAAATAATGGGCAGAAGACCTAAATAGACATTTCTCCAAAAAAGACATACAGATGGCCAACAGGCACATGAAAATGTGCTCAACATCACTAATTATTAGAGAAATACAAATCAAAAACACAATGAGGTATCACCTCACATTGGTCATAATGGCTATCATCAAAAAGTCTACAAATAATACATGCTGGAGAGGGTATGGAAAAAGGGAACCCTCCTACACTGTTGGTGGGAATGTAAATTGGTTCAGCCACTATGGAAAACAGTATGGATGCTCCTTAAAAAAAAAACTAAAAAAGACCTAAAAATAGAGCTACCACATGATCCAGGAATCCCACTCCAGGGCATAAATCTGGAAAAGACAAAAATTATAATTCAAAAAGGTCTATGCACCTCAATGTTCATAGCAACATTATTTACAATAGCCCAGACATGGAAGCAACCAAAGTGTCCATCAATAGATGAATGGATAAAGAAGATGTGGTATATATATACAATGGAATACTACTCAGCCATAAAAAAGAATGAAATATTGCCATTTGTAGTAACATGGATGGACCTAGAGATTATCATACCAAGTGAAGCAAGTCAGACAGAGAACGGCAAATATGTCACTTATATGTGGAATCTAAAAACTAATACAAATGAATCTATTTACAAAACAGAAGCAGACTCACAGACATAGAAAGCAAATTTATGGTCACCAAAGGGAAAAGGGAGGTAGGGAGGAATAAATGAGGAGTATGGGATTAACAGATACACACTACTATATGTAAAAGAGATAAGCAACAAGGATTTACTGTGTAACACAAGGAATAATATTCAATATCTTGTAATAACCTATAGTGGAAAATTATATGTATATGTGTGTGCGTATATATGTGTGTGTGTGTATATATATGTATCTGAATCACTTTTTGGTACACATGAAATTAACACAATACTATAAATTGACTAAAAAAAATTTTTAAAGATTTATGCATTTATTAAGCAAATGCATTTTTTTAACATCTTTATTGGAGTATAATTGCTTTACAATGGTGTGTTAGTTTCTGCTTTATAACAAAGTGAACCAGCTATACATATACATATATCCCCATATCCCCTCCCTCCTGCGTCTCCCTCCCACCCTCCCTATCCCACCCCTCTAGGTGGTCACAAAGCACCGAGCTGATCTCCCCATGCTATGTGGCTGCTTCCCACCAGCTATCTCTTTTACATTTGGTAGTGTATATATGTCCATGCCACTCTCTCACTTCGTCCCAGCTTACCCTTCCCCCCCCCATGTCCTCAAGTCCATTCTCTACGTCTGCATCTTTATCCCTGTCCTGCCCCTAGGTTCTTCAGAACCTTTTTTTTTCTTTTTAGATTCCATATATATATGTGTTAGCATACGGTATTTATTTCTCTCTTTCTGACTTACGTCACTCTGTATGACAGACTCTAGGTCCATCCACCTCACTACAAATAACTCAATTTCATTTATTTTTATGGCTGAGTAATATTCCATTGTATATATGTGCCATATCTTCTTTATCCATTCATCTGTCGATGGACACTTAGGTTGCTTCCATGTCCTGGCTATTGTAAATAGAGCTGCAATGAACATTGTGGTACATGACTCTTTTTGAATTATGGTTTTCGCAGGGTATATGCCCAGAAGTGGGATTGCTTGGTCATATGGTAGCTCTATTTTTAGTTTTTTAAGGAACCTCCATACTGTTCTCTATAGTGGCTGTATCAATTTACATTCCCACCAACAGTGCAAGAGGGTTCCCTTTTCTCCACACCCTCTCCTCTCCTAAGCAAGTACTTATTGATATATTTTTACAGTACTTGGGATTGCATCTCTTATTGAATTGGCAAGAATTATTATCACTGTGAGGGAGAGAGATTAAGGATACTGGCTAAAAAAAATTTTTTTTAAATGTCAATGGTCTTATCAATGTTCTGTTTTTCCTAAAGTGTATGGCTGAGGTGTGGCCCAGGCTGGCATGGAGGAGAGAGGTGTTCTGGATCTCTTTGCAGACACCCAACCTGGTTTTGTACTAGAGCCAGGGAGTTGTGAACAGCTCAGACCACAGACAAAATTCTGTTTCAGATATGACATTTTATTTAGCCTCTTCAGTAACAGTTCTGGCTAGAGGAATGAAAAGATGAGAAAGGAAAGAGTAATTCATTTGGATGATAGCAAAGAGGTATGGTCTCCTTACCATAATTCAGATCAATGTCCAGAATCACAAAATCTCAGTTGGAAAGTTCTTCATGGAACTTTCATTCCAGCCCTGTCCAACGCCCAAATCTCCTCTATGCTGTCCCAAGGGAGTGGCCATCCAGCCTTCACCTGAGCACCCAGGGGAAACAAGACAGTTCTAAGTAGCTCCCCTGTTTCAGACTCTGGTTATTTTTTTTTTTTTTTTTTTTTTTTTCTTTTTGCGGTATGCGGGCCTCTCACTGTTGTGGCCTCTCCCGTTGCGGAGCACAGGCTCCGGACGCGCAGGCCCAGCGGCCATGGCTCACGGGCCCAGCCGCTCCGCGGCACATGGGATCCTCCCAGACCGGGGCACGAACCCGTATCCCCTGCATCGGCAGGCGGACTCTCAACCACTGCGCCACCAGGGAGGCCCCAGACTCTGGTTATTGTGGGAGTTCCTCCCTGTAAAGAGCTGACATGTGCCTTTCTGAAACTACCACCTGATGATTCTAACTCTGTTTCCCACTGCCACACAAGGAAGTCAAATTTCTCTTACACAGAGGCAGGTCATACTCCTCCTGGATTTTTCCTTTAAGCTAAATAATCATATCCCTGAGGACATCCCATTTTAATTTATAAAAATCTTTTTTTTGAGTTAATTAACACATCTATCACCTCACATATTTACTTTTTCAGTGAGAACATTTAAATTCTATGCTCATAGCAAATTTCAATTATACAATACAGTGTTATCAGCTACAGTCACCATGTTATACGTTAGATCCTCAGACCTTATTCATCTTATAACTAAAAGTTTGTACACTTTTATCAACCTCTCCCTATTTCCCCCACTCCCAAGGCAACCACTTTTCTACTCTCTGTTTCTATGCGTTTCCCTTTTTTTTTTACATTCCACACATAAGTGATATCATGCAGTATTTTGTCTTTGCCTGCCCTATCTTACACCATACTCAAAAGTCAAGCCAAAATGGATTAAAGACATGAATATAAGACCTGAAACTGTAAACCTCTTAGAAGGAAATATAGGGGGCAAGCTCCTTGACATTGGTCTTGGCAGTGAGTTTTTGGATCTGACACCAAAGCAAAGGCAGCAAGAGCAAAACAAACATGTTAAGCTATATCAAACTAAAAGGCTTCTGCTCAGCAAAAGAAACCATTAACAAAATTAAAAGACAACTTAGGGAACAGAAGAAAATATTTGCAAACCAAATATCTGATAAGAGGTTACTATTTAAAATATATAAGGAATTTATACAACTCAACAGCAAAAGAAAAACAAATAGCCCAATTAAAAAATGGGCAAAGGACCTGAATAGACATTTTTCCAAAGATGATATACAAATGGCCAACAGGTACATGAAAAGGTGCTCAACATCACTAATCATCAGGGAAATGAAAATCAAAACTACAATGAGATATCATCTTACACCTGTTAGAATGGCTATTATCAAAAAGACAAGAGATAGCAAATGCTGCAGGGGATGTGGAGAAAAGTAAGTCCTTGTACTCTGTTGGTGGGAATGTAAATTGGTACTGTCACTTTAGAAAACAGCATGGAAGCTCTTTAAAAACTTACAAATAGAAATACCATATGATCCAGAAATCCCACTTCTGAGTATTTACTCAAAGGAAATAAAACCATTATCTCGAAGAGATATCTGAACTCTATGCTCAATGCAGCATTATTCACAAGAGCCAAGGTATAGAAACAACCTAAGTGCCTGTCAATGGATGAATGAATCAAGAAAACGTTTTATTATATATTTACAATACAATAATCAACACAAAAACATAGAAATTCTGTTGTTTGCAGCAACTTGGGTATGCCTGGATAGTGGTATGCTAAGTGATATAAAAATCCTTTTTAATGTGAGGTGCCCCAACCTGAACCTGATACTCATTTTATAGTTCACCAGCTTACAGTGTAGTGATAGTATCACTTCCCTTTTCATTGCCACTCTATTTCCCCTACTCTTTAATTTCATGTGTACTATTCACCTTCTTGTATTAATTACCCTCTCCAAGTCTCAATTTCCATACCTATACTATGAGAATAATAGTACCAATCCTCAAAGAACTGCCATGGGCATCGTCACATAATGCTTAGCACATAGGAAGTACTCAACAAAAGTAAGCTATTATTATTGGCATTAAAAGTTTAGGACAAGGGGCTTCCCTGGTGGTGCAGTGGTTGAGAGTCCGCCTGCCGGTGCTGGGGACGCGGGTTCGAGCCCTGGTCCGGGAAGATCCCACATGCCGTGGAGCAGCTAGGCCTGTGAGCCATGGCCGCTGAGCCTGCGCGTCCAGAGCCTGTGCTCCGCAACGGGAGAGGCCACAACAGTGAGAGGCCCGCATACCAAAAAAAAAAAAAAAACCAACAAAAAAAAACAAAGTTTAGTACAGGGACTTCCCTGGTGGCACAGTGGTTGGGAGTCCACCTGCCGGTGCTGGGGACACGGGTTCTAGCCCTGGTCTGGGGGGATCCCGCATGCTGTAGAGCACCTGAGCCTGTGTACCGCAACTACTGAGCCTGCACTCTGGAGTCCCCGGGGCCGCAACTGCTGAGCCCACGTGCCATGGCTGCTGAGACCTGCGCGCCTAGAGCCCACACACCACAGCGAGGAGTGGCTCCCGCCTCCCCAGCTGGAGGGGGGCCCGCACGCAGTGGCAAAGACCCAACACGGCTAAAATAAACAAATAATTTTTTTTTTAAGTTGTTAAGGGCTTCCCTGGTGGCGCAGTGGTTGAGAGTCTGCCTGCCGATGCAGGGGACATGGGTTCGTGCTCTGGTCTGGGAAGATACCACATGCCATAGAGTGGCTGGGCCCGTGAGCCATGGCCGCTGAGCCTGTGTGGCTGTGGAGCCTGTGCTCCACAACGGGAGAGGCCACAACAGTGAGAGGCCCACGAACCGCAAAAAAAAAAAAAAAAAAAAATTGTTAAAAAAAAAGTTTAGGACTAAAAAAGGTGATGTTTCCATTTCTAACAGAATCCCCAGCCTCCAAATATACCCAATTTGAAGGAGGAGAATGAAATCTCAGTAATGGTAATGCGAGAAGCTTCCAAGATAGAAGGCAACACCTTTGATGAGTATATTAGTTAACTAATGATGCATGATAAATTACTGCAAAATTTAACAGCTTAAAACAACACTCATTTATCATATCGGAGTCTTGGAGTGTTAGGAATCCAGGTGTGGCTTTTAGGGGAACTGCTACAAGCTCACTTGCCTAGTTGTTGGACAGAGATATCATTTCCTTGTCACAGACTTGATCCTCTCCTAGGGCAGCTCACAACATGGCAGTGGGCTTTTCCCAGAACAAGTGAGCAAGATGGAAGCCACAGCCTTTTTATAACCTAATCTCAGAAAAGATAGCCCATCACTTCCACTGTTTTCTATTGGTTAGAAATGAATTCGTAAGTACAGCCCACACTCAAGGCAAGGGTTGGAGGGATTGCACATAGGCGTGAAAAGCAGGAGGCCAGGATCACCAGGGGCCATCGTGGGCTGCCTACCACAGTGAGGTTATGCCATCTTGTAAAGAAGAGGCTGGAAAAGAGAAGCACACGCGCACATACACATACACACTAGCTGTCTATTCCCAGACTCACAGCTTTGAGTGATGGGAGAGGGGGGGCATCATTGATCAGGCACTACAGGATGCAGAGAGGGAAAGGATCTTAGACCTTATCTAAGTCAGCCCCCTCACTTTATGCTCAAGAAGACCAAAACCCAGAGGAGAGAAGTAGCCTGCCCAAGATTGCCTATTAGCTTGTGGTAGATCTCTGGCTTTAACCCAGTCTGACTCCTGGTCCAATGCTCTTTTCACTAGACTTAACTTTCCATTTCATGCTGGGCAAGAGCATTGGTTTTCACAAAAGCAATAACGTTTGTTCTCTCTTCCCAAATCAGTGTATCCCATATGCCATTGAATTTCAAGGCCAGTGCCTATAAAAAATGGCAAATTGGTAAGCAAATATCTTTGGATATTTCCCCTCTAACCACTGTTTTTCTATTGTCTTTGTTCTTATTTGGATGAGAAAGTAGAATGAGATTCTGCTTTTACAGATAAACCAGGAAAGTTTCATGTCCAGAATGTAAATAAAGCACCATTTCCCTAGAACAGCACACTACTTATAAAATTAAAATGCAGAAAATTTGAAAATTAGGCTAGAGCCCAGAACATCATTTTTAAAGTACCCATTTGCACAGTAGTAATTTATAAAAGGGCTTGCAGTTTGTGAAATGAATGTTTTTCTTTGAGGTGAATGCCTTGATTCATTAAACCTTCCCATTTAATTTCATCATCAACTATCTTTTAACCCAGGTGCACAGTTAACTGAAGGATCAATTATCAAATAATAGTTGACTGGCCAAAAAGTCACTCTTAAATTTGGCTGATGAAGCATAACTGTTGCATTCTTTCCACTGTGTGTCAAGTTCAACACAAATTATCCATGATATTGCTGGATATCATGCAGTGGGTTTAATAAATCATAAGAATGGCTGATATCCATGAATCCAACTTGCTGCAGTTGATGGTGGGGCTAGAAAGAAGCAAGATGACTTGATGTCAGAAGCAGTGATGAAATCGGAATCTTCTACATCTATGGATGTTTCTACTCTGACACATGACTTTTCTTTTTCTACTGTAATCTTGCCATTATGCTGTTTACTGTAAAGGGAGGGGTGGTTTAACTTAGAACAAAATAATCTTCCTGTCAGCCAGTAAAGCATGTACACACAGTTCAGCCAGTTTTTACTTCTGGTCCAGTGAAGAATTCCTAACCATGTCAAGTCCATGGGTGACATCTCTCATCTGTTCAGTATGTCTCCAAGTACTCTTTCCTTGGTACTGGGTCTTGGTCCAGTCTCTTGAGCAGAACCTCCCAGCAAACCTCCCATCAGAAGATTCCCTCATTAAAAATTAGCATGAAAAATGGTCTGGAGCTGGTGAAAACCCACTTGGCCCCTGGTGAAGCTTTACCATAGAGACCATCCAACAAGAGGATACTTCCATGACCCAGATCACACAGGCCTCCACAGAGAACAACTATCGCTGAAGTGAAGTTCATACTCAAAAGTTACACATCACAGGAATAAGGAGGTATCAACTCAGCAAATGGGAGAATTTACAATTGAGAACTCGAAATAAGGATATCATTTTTGAAAGGCTCCCAAATCAAAATTTTCGAAATGTTCAGAGTGATAAATCAAGCAACAGAACAGAACCAGAAGGCAGGAACAGAACAAATTGAAAGAGTGCACTTTGAAATCAGGAGACACGCTGAACAACAGGGCTCAGCCAAAGAAGTAGAACCAGTAGGAGATAATATATCAAGAGATCTATTACAAGGAACTGGCTCATATAATTGTAGGGGCTGGCTAAGCAAGTTCAACATCCATAGAAAGGGCAGTTAGGGTGGGAATGAAAGGGAGCAAGACCCTAAGGTTCTTCCCCCCCTGCCGCCCCCATGCCCTGAGCCTGCCTTTTGTCTGTGGAAAAAATTTAGCCAAAGAATAAGTTTAATCAGAGAAGTGAGAAAATGCAGAAACAGAGGAAAACAGTCAAAGGAGACCAAATAATAATAGTTTAGTCATTAAGCATAGTCAAGGACCTTTAGTTCCTCCTTAAGGGCTATAGATAATATTCTGAGCCATATCCTGTGAGCTGTCTTATAGATACTGAAACCCACACTAGGTGGAAGAAGTTAACTACATGATGACCAGGATGTAGCCATGACATAAGCTGCCACAATTCCAAGAATTGGACTCAAAGAAATGGAAACAAACGGACCCTGGAACTGAAGATTAACAGTACCTAAAACAATCGAGATGACGCTAGTAATACCACCGATGACCAATTTCAAGATGACTGTCAGAACTGACTGTATTGTTTCTGCATGTAGCCCCCTCCCTCTGTCTATAAAAGCTCTTGCCCCCTGATTGTCAGGGGGGAGTCAGCTTTTGGACGGGCATCCACCATCCTCCCCAGCTCCACCCCACCCCTCTGGTTGCCAGCATCCAAAATAAAGCAAACTTTCCTTTCCGCCAACCTGGGCTCTTTATGGGCTTTTGAGCAGCGAGCAGCCAGACCTGGGTTCGGTAACAGCAAGATCAAGAGAAGACTGGAACCCATGGGCATGGGCCAAAGTGGTTGTCCACGGGTAGAATTTTCTCTCTCTCCCTCTTCCTACCTCTCTTTCTCCTTCCCCTTCCTCCCCTCCTCCCCTCACACCCTCTCTCTCTGAAACCTCAGCCCCACTTTTAAGGCTTCCCAACCTTCTACCTTAATCCCACACTCTCAATATCCATTTCTACACATATTCTCCAGATTTCTGTCCATATAAATTGGAAAAAATCATGCAGTTCTTTATGCGTGAATTGCATCTCTTCATCGGAGTAGGATGGAGATAATAACTAACTTCCACTTGTAAAATATGTATTAAGATGTTGGAACATGCAAGTGAGGGGCCCTGAACTTCAGCTTTGTTCACATCATAGAAAGTCAACCTCTCTATCTCAGGAAAAAATAACAAGATTATAACAGTGGCTGCCTCTTTGGAGGGGAACACAGGACCAGGAATTAAATTTAAGGAGACTTACATTTTCCTTGTGTCTGGTGGAAAGCAGAAGTAAGGGCAACCACTAAAAATATGAAAGTGTGCATAACTTTCAAACCAGGAAGGAGAAAGGGAGAGAAAGAATGAAGAAAATGCAATTGATTCAATCCTGTTTAAGTAGAAAAGAGAATGAATCAGCATAGGTTGCTCATTGATTCATGCATTTGCTCACTCAGCAGAATTTTATTAAGTATCGGTTAGATGCCAGGCACTATGTCCCTGTTCACACTGAGAGCAGAATATTCAGGAAATGCCTTTAGCCCTAGTTCAGAAAAGCTTAGAAATAATTATCTCCTAGTTTATTTCTCTCGGTCTATTTTATAATCTGCTAAGTGAACAATATTTTCAATAGTTGACCAATTCTATAAACTCACAGGCTCTTCTGGCTCTCTCATTCCCCCAAACTTCCATTTGTTCCAAGATTTGGCTTTGTAACATAAAAATAGGCCACAGGGACCCACACTCAATAGCTACCATGAGGCAATACACTTCTTCAACTCAAGCAAGTATTTAGGGACTGAGCTGAGGGAGAGTCTAGATGATCCCATAGAATCCCAGGAACATGCTGGCCCAACATGAAGAATAGCAAATACTCTTCCTTCCTTTTACTCCAGGCCAACAGCACATGCTGTATTGGAAAGTGTACTCGAAGGAAAACCAGTGGCCCAGGCTGTAGGCCTTTTTCTAACACCCAAAATATTGATTACCCCAGCTATGAACCCTACCATGGGATTGTTGAAAAAAATGAAAAAAGATAATAAATTAGAAAGCAGAGGTTGGATGTTTTTTTGCTTTGCTTTAGTTAGAGAAGTCAATCACCTCAATTCTTGGGCCTTGTTTCCCTTGCTTGTAAATCACAGGTGTTGGACTAGATCAAGGATGCCTCAGGGGCCTGGCAGGTAATAGAAACAGGTGAAAAGGGGGCAGCCTTGGTGTAAAACAATAGACTTTGTTGGTGCACACGGAACAATTGGGGAATGCAAACCTATGCAAAGAACACAAATCAAAAACAAAAACACACTGTGACAATCAGAGTGTGGTCCCAGATGGCACACTCTCTAATAATCCCTAAAAGGAACAGCCTTGAGTCTGTACATTCACATGTATTTAAGTTGCAAATGAAGAGGACTCTCCACTAAATATCTTCCCCCCTACCCTGAAAAGTCAAGTAGCTTAAGTACAAGCATTTGGAGACCAAATAAGAGCAGGGTAGAGGGTAAGAGGTGGGGAAAAGGTACAGGGAAGATGGGGAAATAAAGTGAGAATAAGGATGGTGACAGTTTAAAACAGACAACTGGTAACAATTAATCCATTCTACCAATGCACCCTTACAGGCCCACGGTTTTGTTAGGAATTGATATGTACTCTAAGGAGATCCCAGATTGAGAGAACACACGCAGGGATCCTGAGTCTTCTGGTCTGATGCTATTTTCCTGCATCACCAGTTCTTCCATAGTTGGTTTCCTTCTCCTTTTGCAGATTATTTCCAAGGATGGCATGCTGTGTACTCTTTTGCAAATGGGCTTTGCCACTATTCCCATCAAGAGGTGGAGAAGGCAGGTTTCCTTCCCCTTGAATCTGGAATGGCCCTGACTTGTGTTGACCAAACGAATATGGCAGAGTGATGCCATATGACTTCCAAGCTAAGGTCTTGCAACTTGTATTTTCACCTTCTTCAAAGCCTTGAACTGCCTTGAAAACAAGTCAGAGCTATCATGCTGGAGAGATAAGTTGAGTTGAGCTCCAGCCAATAGCCAGAACCTAGGCCCCAGTATGCAAATGAGGCCATCTTGGACACTCTATCCCCAACTAAGTGCCCAGCTGAATACGGCCACATGAATGACCCCAGAGCGAGCAGAAGAACTGCTCAATTGAGCCCAACCAACTCACGGAGTTGTGAGAGATACTAAATCCTTGTTATTTTAAGCCATTACTCTTAGGTTACATAGCACTAGATAACTGAAACAAAAACACAACGTTATGGTCACCCAGACACCACAAGGACTCTTAGACCAAATCTTTGACTTTACAAGTCAAGCCCCTCAGGGTCACACAGCCATCTAGTGGCCAAGGTGGGACTTGAATTCAAGGCTCCTGAGTTTTAATCTAGTGCTCTTTCCAATAAAATATGCTGCCTCCTGCCATTCCACCGAAAGATTTCCATCACATCAGAATTATTGATATAAACAAACTCCCAGGCAAAATAGTAGTCTCAGAAAAGAATGGTTGACAAGTATTTTGCAGTCCCGTAGGCAAAACGTAGTATGAAAATACAGGCTTTGGGGTCAGGATATCTGGGTCTAAGTCCTGACTCCTCCATATATTTCCTGCGTGACCTCTTTAAGCCTATTTCTCACCTGTGAAGTGCTCCCATGAAAAGTGCTTTACAGCTGTTTCCTTAGACTCCCAGGAGAATTTTCTGAGAGTTAACTTTGGAGCTGAAATTTTCCTCCACTGTGAAAATCCAACTATAGAGTACTCAGAAGCAAGTTTGAGCCTGACCACCTTGCCTGGAAACCTGAGGACTGACTGCACTGGGAGAGGGGGACAGTCAATGAGTTCTGAGTCAGCTCCATAGCCCAGCCCACACTGGTGAGCTCATGAGGCAGTGTTGGCCCCAAATCACCCTGAGTAACAGGGGTAGACAAGATCTGAAGCATGACTCTAGGCTGTGGGGAAACAAATTCCAAGGCTTCAGAGCACGCGCTGCCTCTAGACCTTGCAAGCACACACAGAATACCTATCACACCCTCGGGCCCCTGGGTGTAAGGAAGTGTGCTTCCTATGACTTGTGTTCTGAAACCATGACTGAGCTTGCCCTGGTCCCTGGCACTGAGAAACATCAATATCTCCAGGAAAGAGTGTTTGATGTGCACCCTGACAATCGCCCTTTCTTTCTGAGGTGGAATAATATCCCAATCCTGTTGGGGGTGGGAGATAAGACCTGTTAATTTCTCCAAGGAAAATATGTGACGTCGACTTGCAAATCTGCACCCTGCTTGACCTCAGTCTATTTTCTGCAGCCGTTCTTATCTAGATTCCCCAACTGCACACGTTCTCTCTGCCCCAGCAACCCAAAACGTTTTTTTGTCAAGTGAGATATGGTGTCACTTTGCTGACTCCACTCGAGATTCGCCCCATGGAAAATGTAAATTTGCAAATCAGGATCAGAAGCAGTGACTCTGCCCCGATGCTGTGTGCGTGTGAGAGAGGCGGTAGAAGGAGGAGATGTGCCAGGAATACCTGAGGCTGAAAACTTAGCTTGAGAGTGTGTCACAGCCCAGAATCAAAGGGGAGGCCTGGGGAGGCACTGGGAGTGGCTCCCACTGCAACTGCTGTGAGGGCACCGATGCTCAATTTTCAGGAAACACAAGGCTTATCGCCAGAACAGAGAGAAAGGACTCATGTGATAGGAAGGTGGGGCTCATGCTGGGGAGCAGGGAAAGACAAGGTATGTCAGGCAAGGCTGGGCAAGACTGTGGGAGACCAAGGCCAGATGCAGAGACACCCAATGTGGGGGGATTCGGATCCCAGGCTTGTCAGTCTCCCGTTCAGTAGCCCCTTCCCTTCATCTTCCAACCTCCTAGAACAACTGAATTGTTTAGTTTGTAGTCTTCCCTAATTAGAATGCAAGCTCCACAAGGCATGGATTTTCTGCCTGTTTTCTTCACATATGTATCTCCAGCTCCTGGAACAGCAGGTGAGTCAGAAATATTTCTTGAATGAACAAGAGGATTCAATAACATGTAGCAGGTTGAAGTGGGAAAAGAAAACAATGTCTTTTTGTCTCATCATAGAGTCTTTAATTTTGCTGTGGAAACAAACTGAAGAGCAACAAAATACCATCTCTTCTACTGGCTGGATTTGGAATGCAAGACTGTTTGGGGATGGGATGATGGACATAACTTGCTGTGAAAACTGGAAAGCTATTGTCTTGGGAGACGCTCCCACCTCCAGACCTTCACTTCTGCATCTCCCTCCATAATTACGTAAGGTCCAATCCCTGTAATAAATCCCTGTCCCGCCATTCTCACAGGGACTCTATTCTCCTCCCTAAACCTTGACTTCAAAAGTTATTGACACCAGAAAGGTTTCCAGGAAAGCAGAAGGGTGAGGATGGGAATCTGCAACTGGTTCTCTGACTGGCTAGATTTAAAGGTATTAATGGCCATGTTTCCACTGGCAAAAGTTACACATGGCATACGGTGACCAAAAAGTTCCCTCAAGTACTGTCTGTAGTCACCTAGAGTCAAGACCCTACAGAAGTTAAAGGCTTTGGATGACCAAGTAGTCCCATATTTTAGTGGAAATATGGTACAAACTATGGGGTTGTTTGCTTGCTTCTAAGTGAGCTGGAGAGCTTGGAGGAAAAAACTGATGAGCTTAGGGCTTTGCATTTCCAGCTAAAGGTCTGCAGAAGTTATCAGAAATCTCCTATGACTACTCTGAAAGAAACCATATCTCCATGGACTCAGGGTTGAGATTTCTGAAAGCCAAGCCTAGAGTCTAATTCTGCAGGTATGGTGCCTTCCTACAAGACAGAGTATATGCAATAAACCCAAGGTAAATATATAGTGTTGTCTCCTCATAGTCAGAGTGCACATGTCTGGAAAGCAAGGGATAGAACTGGGATTGGCTCTTCTCACTATTAGACTTAATAACCCACACAAGGAGTCCTGGCTCTTTATGTTGATGCTGCAATCTTGAGCTTAATGTTCTGTAAGGCATCCTGTCCAAGGGAGAAATGGTTCCACCAGTAAACACAGTCAATGTTCCATTAAATTGGAAGCTGGGATTTCCCTCTAGTCAATTTGGATTCTTTGTGCCAACGAACCAATAGTCAGCTCTGAGAGGCTGATTTTTATTGACTCTGTCAGCTGCTCTTCCTTACCATCTTCCAGTTGAGTTTGGACAATGGGAGGCACTGACAGAGGATTCAAAGGATGGGAGGAGAGAAACTGAAGTATCTATTCACTTGACTCACTCCCTGCTGGGTCATGGGCTGACAGTGGCTGTATTCCTCTACCAAAAACCACAGCTTTGCCCCTTTGGCCAAGGGCTAGTATTGGCTTCCTGCTGTTGTTAGATCCTGAGTGCTTAACCCTACTCAGACCTCTATAAATAGTCCCTCCAGTCACCCCTTTTGAATATGTGGGCCATCCTGCCAGCTCCCTGATTGATACAAGAAAGTTGCGATCTGAATCTCATTCTGGTCACCTTATTTAAACTTCTCATTAGCTCTCATAATTGTTAAGTTAATTGCCTTGGTCTGTCTGAGTACACAGTCATAGTATCTTCATTTGCTGAGTAAAAGAAAAGCTTTTAAAAAAAGAAAAGTAACAGAACAGTTAGGCAAAGATTTCTCAATACAAAAAGCAAAAACCATAAACAAATTTGAAAGATTAGACTTCATCAGAGGTTAAAAACTGTTGCTTTTCAAAAGATACTCTTAAGAAAACGGAAAGGCAAATCTAGACTGGCAGAAGATATTTGCAAAGCATATATCTGATAAAAAGGCTTTTCTCCAGAATACATAAAGAACACTTAGAACTCAAGAAAAAGAAAATTTTCTTAGAGAAAATTTTTAAAAATTTAATGGGCAAATAAAGATTTTAAATGGGCAAAAGATAACAGATACTTCAACAATGAGGAGAGATGGATGTAAAATAAGCAAATGGACATCCAAATTAAAATTACAAGGAGATACCACTACATACTCACTAGAATAGTCAAAATTTAAATGGCTGAAAATACCAAATGTTGGCAAGAATGTGGAACAGCTGTAGCTGTCATCTATTGTTGGTGGGAATGTAAAATGGTACAACCACTTTGAAAAACAAGTTGGCAGTTTCTTAAAAAGTTAAATATACATTTAACATATGACTCAGCAATTTTACTTTTATGCATTTACCCAAGAGAAATGAAACTTGGGTCCACTCAAAGACTTGTACACAAATATTCACAGCAACTCTAGGCATAATAGCCAACAACTGGAAACAACCCAAAACAATTGATCAACAGGTGAAGGGATAAACAAATTGTGGTATATTCATACAATGGAATGTCACATAACATCAAAAAGGAATAAACTGCACATAAACAACATGGATGGATCTCAAAATTGTTACACTGAGTTATAGAAGATGGACACAAAAGAACATGTACTGTGTGATTCTATTTACATGAAACTGTAGAAAGAACAAATCTAATCTACAGTGACAAAAGCAGATAAGCAGTTGCCTGAGGCTAAGGGTGTGGGGAATGGAGAGAAGACTGACTGGGATGGGGCACAAGAGAACTCTTTGGGGAGATAGAAATATTCTGCACACTGACGGAGGCAGTAGTTACACAGGTGTATAAATCTGTCTAAACAGATGTGAAATTTCAACAGGTGTTGAAATGTACACCTAAAGTTTATGGATTTTATTGTTTGTAAACTGTTCTTCAGTAAAGCTGATCAGAAAAAAAAAAAAAAAAAAAAAAAGCAGCAGCACAAATTGTTGTGATCCCAGCATGCTCAAACACTTCTCTTCACAAATCATTTGTGGATTGCAATCACAGCTGTTCTGCGGTAGCCTCTGGAACTGGATTACAGCCAGCAAACATGCTCCCAGATGCTGGAACATCAGTCATGCTGGAGAGGTCATATTTCAAGTCTTTGGGGGATTTGATATATTCCCTGACCTTAAACAGATGGCTACCACCTACAAAGGAATACTGCATTCTACAGATAAAGAACTGGAGAATGATCTATTATCTTACTCTCTTATACAGTTTAACATCAATACTTTTTCTCCTGTTATCAGACAAAATACAAGGCTATAGGAAAGCTGTGCAAGATAAAGATTAAAAATGAGGAAGTGTACCCAGATTAAAGGTGGCTGATTACCTCCAAGACAAGTCATGCCAAAGAGACAATCTCCAAATTCCAGTAAGAACAGCTATAACTCAAGCTCCGTGGCTAACTGAGCTTCACCAATGCACACAAAAAAAAACTTAGCAGTTCTCGAGACAAATCTGTTCCAAGAACTCCCTACTTTCTCCTTGCTACACTCAGCAAACAAACATCATACAGAGTGAACAATTTGTCTTTGACTAAATAGGCTTTATTCTTTAGTTATTACCATTTTATCCTCTCAAGGGTGAAGTGATGAAGCAAAAATCTTTGCTAAATAGACCATAAAGTTTGTCACTAGTCCAAGGATTAGACACATCAACAACCTAGACAACATTACCTAGTTTTGTTTTGTTTGTTTTTTTTTTAACTTACATGAGATCTGGCCTGGGGCCAAGAAAATGTTATTAAATTGGCACAGCATTAGGCTATGGGAGGATGGCATTTAAGAGAAGAGGGTTGGCAGAGAGGTTGATTAAACGCTTACTGTAGGCTTACTTCCCTAGAATCCAAATACCTGAAAATTCACATAACAGAATTTTTTGCTCTTTTATTCAAAGATGTCTGATGTTCATACTACAAAGGCAAAGGTATTTCAAGAGAGTAAAGTGGTGTCTGAATCAAAGGAAAGCTTAGATTTGGTATAATTTAACATTGAATATATTTATTGTGCTCTAATTCTTTGAAAAACTCACGTTTTATGATAGTAACTCTCCACAAACCAGAATATTCAATTGATTAATCTAGGAGCTCCTTACAAGCAGGAACTATATAACGCTTATTTCATCCCAATACCTAGCACAGTGCCAAGCACAAAATGTTCATTCAGTGAATTTTAATTGAAATAAAATGAAAACATGCAATATGGTTCAATCTGTTTAAAAAAGAAAAGAACTCCATATATATGTTCATATATTCATATAAACATGGAAGAAATATGGCAAGATGCATGCCAAACTTTTACAAAAAACTACCTCATGGATTTGAGGCAATAGGGAGAGAATTTAACATTTCCTTTAAAACATAGCACAGTAGTCAAGATCATAGGCTTAGTAGTCAGACTAGGTTCAAATCCCAACCCTACCACTTTTTATGTGTGTCACTGGGCAAGTTCCTAACCTCTGTGTGCCTTGTTCCCTCAACTGTGAGTGGAGATCATAAGGCTTCCAACCTCACAGGGTTAGGATGAAGATTATCTCAATCTTCAGATAATATAATACACTTCAGAGTGCCTAACACTTAGCAACTACTTGATTAAGGTTAGCTATCATTAGTATTTTGTTTGATCTCTTACAGTGATCAAGGAGTACTTTGGAAATAAAGGGAAAATATTTCACAGCAAAAATAATTTTAAAGGAACCAAAGTATAATACAAGAAGAAGAAGGAAGAAGAGGAGGAAGGAAGCAAAGGAAGCAAATGGGGAAGGGGAAAAAAAACAGCCATTGGTTTCATCCTGAAGAAATTTTGCCCTGAGCCCTCCAACTTGCTCCAAGGATGGGCTGGTTGCTCCACGCTTCCTGCACAGCTATCATCTTGGATTTTGCTTTCACCTTCATCTTTAGGATTTCTTTTGTCTATCACTTATGTCAAATCACATTTTCCTGGGTCCCAGATTTTCACTTCTCTTTATACCTTCTCATTTTGGTAAGTCATATTTACCATTACCCTGTTAAGAAGGGGTGCATGACAGTTAAGTTTTTTGAGATACAGCATGCCTGGAAAGGTCTTTATTATACACTCATGCTAAATTATGTTTGCATGATTAGGTGTAAAATTCTACAGTGGAAATAATATTCCTTCAGAATTTTAAGACATTGCTCCATTGTCTTTTAGCTTCCCGCAGTCCTATAGAGAAGTTTGATACCATTTTATTCATATTCTTTGTTTCAAACTTGAGTTTTCTCTCTGAAAGCTTTTAGGATCTTCTCTTTGTCCCATGTGCTCTGAAAGTTCACAGTGGCTGGACTTGGTGCTTTCATCCCTTGTGTTAGGCACTCAGTGGACCTTTTGGTCTGGCAACTCATGCCCTTCAATTCTAGGAGATTTTCATAAATTATTTCTTTGATAACTTCCTCCTTCCTCCTCTCTGTTTTTGCTATTCTTTCTTTGGAATGTTGTTTGTTTCTGTTGTTGTTCTCCATTGTTGCCTATTTTCCATCTCCTTATCTTTTTCCTTTATATTTTGCAGAAATTTAAACCATATTTTCCAAAATTTCTTTACAGTTTAAAAAAATAGCTTCTATAATACTTCGAATTTCTAAGAGCTCTTTTTTGTTCTCTGTATGTTCTTTTTTACATGGCATCTGTAGGCTTGCTTCACAGATGTAAAATATTCTCCCAGATCTTTGAGAATATTAATATAAGGTAGTTGTTTTTTCTCCGGTTTTCTTCTCCCTGTATCTTCTGTTTCCTCCAATTAATATTTTTGTTTTAGGTTATTTCATATTAAAGTGTTTCCTCAAACGTCTGGCAATCCTTCTATGTCTGTTCATATTTAAAAGTGGGGCACTAAAAAGTTGATTAGATGTGCCTGTTTATTGTGGGTTTTCCTGGAAGATGATATGGCCAGACCATGTCACTGGGGACTCACTGGTGTTAGTATCTCTAGGTCTTTTCTCTTGAGCCGGCTAGAGTTTCCAGAAAAGTACCCTCCATTTCCTGCCTCAAAGAAGCTTGAGCTCTGGGGGCTAGCAGGGAAAGAGAACCAATACTCTCAACACTCAGCATATAAACTTTTAGTTGATACAGCACCAACCTACAACAGTTACTGGTGTTCCCAGGCCAGAAATCCATTGTTCCAAAGAATAAAGCTCTAGTCTTTTTTGGGACGGGGATGATCAGGAAAGGCAACTAGGGTTCCAACTGCCTTAAAAAGACTTACAAATTTTCCTTCTCTTTAATCCTGCCTTCACCCACACTTTTTGATGTACCTTGTGCTTCCAAATTTCTGGACCATTGAGTTGCTTGGAGATAAAAAAAAAAAATTTAGACGCTCTTAGGATCTCTTTTGCTCTTGGCTTATAGTTTAGCTTTTTCAGGGATGTGTTAAATAAGTTATCATTTATCATGTACTGTCCAACTTGTAGTTTTCTCCTTTTCCTGTCTTGCATGGGGTTTTACCTTTTAAAACATACCTTGGCTGCCATTTTAGTGGCATTTCAGAAAAGAGATAAATGCATGTGCCCAATCAACTTTTCATTCAGAAGTCACCCACAATGTTATTTTCAAAGGAAAAATTTCAGGAGGATTCAGTGTTGGATTGTCTATAAGAGGTGAAGAAAGAAATCAGATATAAGTCCAAGGTTTCTAGTCTGGGTGATCAAGAAAATGTGATATCGTTTACAGAGACAGAGAAAACTGGAAAGGGAACAGATGGGGTAAAATGTAGCAGATGATTCTGTTGGTTTAGACATATTGAAACTGAAGTGATGGGAAACATTCAAATGGAGATGTTATGTAGACAATTGGAAATGCACTCATGGAGCATGGGGAAGGGTGAAGGCTGGATATGTATGTTTGGGAATAAACTGTATTTAAGTCTGTTAAGGTAAGTAAGAGTAGGAAAATATTGAAGAAGTAAGTGCTTAGAAAGAATAGCAGAACAAAGACCTAGCCTTGAAGAATATCAAACAACAGGGAAAAGAAAAAGAAAGGAAGTTTCTCACTGGGGAAAAAAAACAGAGATATGGTTAGAAATAGAAAATAATCAGTATTGTGGGGTAATGTGAAACCCAATAACACTGTGCAAGCTTGGACAGCCACCAGGCCAGGAAGTGGCAGAGTCCAGACAGAACTTCAGGATAGAGTAGGAGGCCAAAAATGGGGTCTTTAAGGTATTAATATCATAACTAAAGCTGAAGAATATGGACTCTAATGGGTCCTGTAGCACTAGTACACTAGACTAAGGGAAAAGGACAGATGAGATCAGAATCCCACAAGTCCGCCAGCACAGAGGCCAAGAACTGATGAGTTCATCCAGGCCAGTGTGCTGGGGAGGAGAGAAGAGCAGTAACTGGTGAAGATTCCAACAGATAGGTGCTGAGTGTCTCAGAGATACAGGTACAGTGTTCAGAGACTCAGGCATAGGGGAAGTCAGGGCAAGTCGCTGAGACAGAGAAGGAAACACAAAAGCAGGAGCTCAGACAATGAGTTACCATGGTCAGAGGTGGGACAGCAGCAGAGTCAGCTTAGGTGAATCTTAAACTGCTGAAGTAGGATCTCTGAATAGCCTACCTACTAGAAACATGCCTTAATCCTCGATTTGAGCTGAGCTGAGCTAAAAGATGAAAGCTAAAATAAAGACAACTAATCTATTAAAATTTAATATCCTATAACCCAGTAAATCCATCTTGGCATTTACCCTAGAAAAATACTCACACCTCTGTCCAAAGAAGCATATTCAAGGATGATCATTAAAACATTGTTTGCAATAGCCAAGACACAGAAGCAACCTAAGTGTCCATTGACAGATGAATAGATAAAGAAGAGGTGGTCCCGTGCTGTGGGGCAACTAAGCCCACGTGCCACAACTACTGAGCTCGCACGCCTCAACGAGAGAGCCCCTGCACCACAACTACAGAGCCCATGCACCCTGGAGCCTGTGCGCCACACCTAGTGAGAGAAAACCACACGCCACAACTAGCAAGAAGCCCGCGCCACAACGAAGATGCCACGTGCCGCAACTAAGACCCAACACAGCCAAAAATAATAAAGAAAGAAAGAAGAGGTGGCCCATATATACAATGGAATATTACTCAGCCATAAAAAAGAATGAAGTAATGCCATTTGCAGCAACATGAGTGGACCTAGAGATTATCATACTAAGTAAGCCAACAAAGACAAATATCATATGATATCACTTATATGTGGAATCTAAAACAAAAAAAGATACAAATGAACTTATTTCCAAAACAGAAAGAGACTCACAGTCAGAGAAAACAAACCTATGGTTACCAAAGGGAAAAGGTGGGGGAGGGATAAATTAGGAGGTTGGGATTAACATATACACACTACTATATATAAGATAGATAACCAGCAAGGACCTACTGTATAGCACAAGGACCTACTCTACTTAATATTTTGTAATAACCTATAAGGGAAAAGAATCTGAAAAAGAAAAAACATATATATATCTGAATAACTGTGCCGTATACCTGAAACTAACATGACATTGTAAATCCACTATACTTCAATTTTTAAAATTAATTAATTACCTAAAGGGAACTGGATCTAAATTAGGGGACAAAAACAACATTGTTTGCAATCAAAGAACATGTCCATCAATAAAGGCATAATTAAATATGTGTATCCATACTGAAATAATACACAGCAATCAAAAATAATGAGGTAGTTCCTAGTGACTGACATGGGACAATCTCAATACATAATGTTGAGTTGCAGGGGTTAAAAAGTGGCACAATATTATGAAATATCTGAAACTGTTCATGTTTTTGAGAGAGAGAAAGAGGTCTGACAAATGTAGAGGGTCCTTCAGGGATGACACCAGCCACTGTAGATCATTACATGTTGACATAGTCCATACTGCAGAGATGCTGAGTCAGGGAAGAAGTAAGAAAAGGCAAACGGGTTTGGGTGGAAGGAAGTCATCACCAACCTTCATGACAGCACTACAAGCTGAGCAGTAGAGGTGAGAAAAAGACTGCAGAGGGAGGGAGATGATGGGTGATTAGTGGGAGTGGTCACTACACCTTCTAACTTTAAGGACAGGAGAGGAATACTGAAGCTGGCACAGACAGAAAGGTGCAATGAAGAATTTTTAGACTAAGGGCAATCTGGGCATATTTGAAGTTGGAAGGGGAAAGCCCTTGGAAAGAGAGAAACTGCAGATGTTGTCGAGAGCACAGGACCAGAGGGCAGTGGGTTTGTCAAATGTTAGGGTCTGAAAGGAACCTCAGAGCCGCCTTGCCCCCTATTTTATAGTTGAGGAAATTGGGTCTAGGGAGGTGTTGTGGGTAAGATCATGGTTTGGAATCCAGACTCTATCTCTTAGTAGATTAGAAACTGCTTTGAGCCACCAATTCCTTATCTTTGAAGTAGAAATAAAAGCTGCCTATTTCATAGAGTTGTAAAGCTTTATTTCCATCATCATCATTATTACTGTTATTATTACTTAACACATAAAGATTTACCATGCCTGTCACTCTTCTAGTGCTTCACACGTATTAACCTTCTTAATAACACTGTGAAATAAGAAGCATTTTTATTCCCCTTTTACAACACAGAACTGAGGCATGAAGAGACATTAAGTTACACAGCTAGAAAGTGATAGAACCAGGATTCAAAGCAGGCAGCTGCCTTCTCAGTCTAAGCTCTCAATTATTCACCTCCTGCCTCTCAATCAGGTCATGTGACAAGAAGAAACGGCCGCTGTTCCCACAGAGGAAGCCAGGACCCAAATGACTCAGAATGAGAAATTCTCAAGCATAGGGGCCTCATGGCCCATAGATCAAACCCTGTCTCAAGGGATATTCCAAGCTCTTTTGTTCTATTGGAATGGGCTGAGACAAGTATTGCTTAATACAGGGGGATCATGATTCACCATTTGGTAGTCTTTCCAGGTGTGTGGAGATATTTTACTCAGTTTGATAGTTGTAACACAATTGATTTTATATCTTCCATTATGGTACCTCATCATGAGTGTTCAAACACATGACAGAGTAGCTGCAGACCATGCTGGCTTCCAGCAGGCCGGTCCACCAACTCAGTGGCAGCTGGAAATCATCTCCATTTAAAGTGGCATTAACATATATACACTACCAAATGTAAAATAGCTAGCTAGTGGGAAGCAGCCGGAGATCAACTCCGTGCTTTGTGTCCACCTAGAAGGGTGGGATAAGGAGGGTGGGAGGGAGACGCAAGAGAGAGGAGATATGGGGATATATGTATACGTATAGCTGATTCACTGTGTTATACAGCAGAAACTAACACAACGTTGTAAAGCAATTATACTCTGATAAAGATGTTAAAAAAATAAAATAATATAAAATAAAGGCTGCAAAGTGTACTGGAACACTCCTTCCCCTTCTAAGTGAGGAAGGCTCCCTCTCGACATAATGGGTGTCCTCATCAGCAGACTTGGTGAAAGGGCCAGAGATGGGAGTAAAGGTTGCAGCTGAGACCTGGATGCAGCAATGGATGCAGCACAGACCACACACGGGAAGGGAGTGGTCCTTCAGCTTTCTGGGTAGGGGGCATGCCCCAGTCCTTATGGTATATTCCCTCCAACATGCATCTTTGCTTTTAAAAAGCAGCTTCTGGGGCTTCCCTGGTGGCGCAGTGGTTGAGAGTCTGCCTGCTAATGCAAGGGACACGGGTTGGAGCCCTGGTCTGGGAAGATCCCACATGCCATGGAGCAACTAGGCCCGTGAGCCACAACTACTGAGCCTGCGCGTCTGGAGCCTGTGCTCCGCAACAAGAGAGGCCACGATAGTGAGAGGCTCGCGCACCGCGATGAAGAGTGGCCCCCGCTTGCCACAACTAGAGAAAGCCCTCGCACAGAAACGAAGACCCAACACAGCAAAATAAATAAATTAAAAAAAAAAAAAAAAAAAGCAGCTTCTGCATCCAAGATTTTCTTCAAATGGAGGGGCTCAAAATGCTTCACTGGAGTCTTCACGATGCACGTGACAATAGGGACAATTATAGATCAATAGCTGCAAGACCCAAAATGGTCACTGCTGTCTATTTTGTGCCTATAATAAAGCTCATTAGGAGCTTAATGAGAATTTAAGGATTTTTCTTTATGTTCATTTGAAGACCTAGCACTAATTAAAAACCCAGAATTCTTTCCCCAGAGCCTAGTGCAGAAGAGAGGGAAAGTCCAGTAATATATCCATTCTTCCAATAAACACTTACACGGGCCTGTTATGTAGAAGGTTCTGGATTAAGTATGTAGACAATGGAGGTGAGAGATGGTACAAAGATGAGGGTAGGGTAGACATATCCCAGTGAATCCATGCCATGGGACTCTGGATGAGTGACTTGGTCTCTCCAGGCTTCCATTTCCTCACAGGTAAAACAGGGACAGTGATGGGACCATTGTTGCCAGGTTGTTGTAAGAAATAAAATAATGCATAAAAGAAGTTTTATAGAAAACAGAAATAGAGTTACAGATGTAGAAAATAAACTTATGGTTAGTGGGGGTTAAGGAGGGGAAGGATAAATTGGAAGATCGGGATTGACATATACACACTACTATATACAAAAGAGATAACTAATAAGGACCTACTGTACAGCACTCAATACTCTGCAATGGCCTATATGGGAAAAGAAGCTAAAAAAGAGTGGATATATGTATATGTATAACTGATTCACTTTGCTGTACACCTGAAACTAACACAACATTGTGAATCAGCTATACACCAATAAAAATTAAAAAAACAAAATAGAAATTTAAAAAAGTTTTGTAGAGTCTCTAGTACATAATTGAAGCTCATTATATGCTAGTTATTATTATTGTAAATAACAAAAAGCAGATAAGAATCACATTAATCATGATATCCATAAAGATGAAATTCAGGGTTTTGAATAGGAATATACTTTGAAGGGTTTGGTCCCCCCTACAAGATTAGAAGTTTCAGAAAACATTTGACAAGAACGAAAGCTATAAGTCCTCCCGAAATAAGGACTACCCATCTCTTCAACGTTACCTAAAGTGCAGCCCGTCTCTAGATTGCTACATGTGCTAACCCCACTGTGTCTTGCAGCTGGCCACTCTCTGTTCTGGATCTGACTTTGTGGGCTTGTTTTCTAGGGCCCTGTCCCTCCAAATGCAATAGCAGTCCCCCTGGATCTTAATCTTCTAAACACCACCTTCCCTGTTCCCCTGCCCACACGGCTGCCTATGCCAGTTTTCCACTGTTCACACTGCATCCTCATTAGCCTTAAAATCTTTTTTTCTTCCTTAAAAACTTGCTTCTTTCATGCAAACTCTTTTCCTTCCCTCCAGGAACAAAAGAAGATCAGAAATGTGACCAAAAGTCTCGACAACTACTCTGCTCTCTTAAAGATCTTTCCACGTGTCTTTTGCTGACCTGGCAAGATTAGGGTGTGAGAGAAAGTCTGTTAGGAGTCCCTTCCAGGTGGGGTAGCCCAGCACTCACATGCTCCAAACTCATGTGCTTGCCCTTTAGGGCAAACCACATTATTACTGATTGCATCTCACTTTTTAAGAGCGGAGGGGTCCGTGAACTTTTTCCCTGGACCCAGATGTCAAGCGATAGTGCGGGAAAATGGGAGGTCCTGCCAGAGGGGACTGGCTCAGGGGCCCTAGGGGAGCAGCGGCAGCAACTCAGCCTTGGGCTCTCCCTGTAGAGTTCCAGCCCCCGGGACACATCTGGATGTTGTAGGGCAGCTCACCAGGCCAGGCAGAGTTAATGAGAGCGGAGTGTGTGGGAATGTCATCAAATCACTTGGTGCTTTGGGGTTTATTCTGGTGCTCAATCAGATCTGATTGCATTAATAGGCCCATTTAACATAATTGGAAGCGGAAGCTGGCAGTTTCTTGGCTTGTTTGGGACCTGTGGTGGCTGGCATGAGAGACGAAGAGGGGCCCAGTATCATCTGGAATGAATCTGGGCAAGTGCAGGAAAGGCGGGGGGGCTGCCCCTACTACTCGGCAGGCCCTGGAATGACGGCAAGAGGCACGCTGGTATCCTTGGCTCCAAGCCAGACCCTCCTGTCCTACCTCCTGGGGCTCAACCTCTGCAGCCCTCGAGGGTCTCATTGTTATCTCCACCTGAAACCTGAAAAGATCAGGTCTAGAGAAGTGAAGACAGCCTGGCTCTTCTCCATTTCTTTTCAAACAAAGGCCAAGGCTGTCTGAAGTCTGAGACTCCTCTGTCAGTTCAGGCTGGCACCTTGGTGGGATCAGATCTGGCATCACCATATCTAATTTGAAACTTTGGGGTTGAGACAGTTCTATTGTATTATGGTTAAGAGCACGGGCATTGAAAGTATCACCCACAGACGACTCACTGATTGTAAGCGGCATCCTGAACCCACTGATTAACCTTAGCTCCCAGCCTCCCCGTGGATGCAGTATGCTGTGTACCGGACCAGCTAGAATCGGGGTCACTAAATGATGGAAGCTGCGTCTAGCGAGCCTTTAGACCTAACTCCCGGTTTACAGAAGATCCAGGGACTGGAGGGGCAAGTTCAATGACACCAGGAAGAAACAATCAGATCCAGAATATGCACACGCCACGGGACAACTCATTTTTTTCAGCAAGTTAGTGGCATGTGAAAGGCGGGGAGATTCCTTTAGATGAAAAGATTTGACATTTTAGGGATAGAACAACCAGGAAACAAACAAAAACAACAACAACAAAAGCAGAACAATACAAAGGGCTGTGGAGTCAGACCAGCAGGGCTTGCTTACATCTGGTCTTTGCCACGTATAGTCATGCGGCCTCAGACAAGTTACTGAACTTCTCTGAGCCCTATTTCCCTACCTGCGAAAAGGGAATAATGCATTCTACTTCACAGGGCTGCTGTGAAGATTAACTGAGAAAAGGCACGAACGCCTTTAGCATGGTGCATGGGCACACTGAGTACTCCAAAGCAGCAGCTATTAGTATCATGAACTGAACTGATCCTGGGGCGTAGGCGTGGCCTACTGGGCCTCCCTACTTACCGCTTAGCAGCTGCTTTACTTAATGATGTCTGACCCATCCTACTGGAAGTATCACCTCCCAAACACAAAGCCCCCTCATACACTACCTGTTCCTGAGTTGAGGCTGGAAAAGGCACCAGAGGGCTGCTTGTGCAGGAATATACAAGAGCCTGTGGAGCAGACGGTGCCCCACCCCAGTTCCGGGGCCTTTACCATTTCAGGCCATGCTGCCAGCACTCATCACTCTGTCCCAGGGCTTGCTTGCTTTCTTTCTTTCTTTTCTTTCCCCCCTAGGGCTTTCTTTGACTGCTAGAACCCGCCTTGACCTGAGGCATACGGCCAGCTGGAAGTGCCAGGGAATGAACAACCCACCCTGTCCTCCCCTCAGCAATTCTCCATCAGAGACAGACAGGAGTGGAGGTATAGATATCCCAGCTCCCTTGCCTCTCTGCTGGGATATCTCTGGAGTATGTGTTCAACACTGTTTCCCAGAAATCCACAGCAGGCCTAAGGTGTACTCAGCACAGTGGAACAAGCTAAATTATACAGCCCCTCTTATTAGCTTTTTTCCCTCCCTGAATTAGATCCCCACACACCACTGAGTTCTAGGACCACTCCCAAATAAACCGCTTATGCTGGAAGCTTTGTCCGAGGGAACCCAAACTAAGACACCACATAACTGAGTTTGGATTTTACCCTAAGGGCAGCAGGAAGCTGTTGAAATACCCGCTAAACTGTAAATAGTCGTATGGTTCTAGAGATCCAAGCTCTGGCCCAGTCCTTGAATTTTCACTACCAGTGCTAGACGTTTTATCCAGTAAGACTAACAAGGGCTGTGTCCCATTCATGTGAGATACTCCCCACGTAGTGCCCGTCACAGTGGACTGCCTCCATCTTCTCCTCCTTGACAGCATCCTCCCCACTCTGCTTCTCAACAGAAGCAACAGGCACGGAAGCTGGAGATAACCCGGATCTTGTTACGCAGAGCTTATGCATTGTAGACACCATGGCTGCAAACAGGCACGTGGAAATTAACTGCTGCCTTCCGCTTGGAGATGTCTGAAGTTTAAGAGTAAAGTCCTGCAGAAGACATCACGCCAGTTGTAGCAAGAAACATCTGGAAGGGATGCAGGTCTGAGGAAGTATCTGGCTGCCTGTGAATCTGGCGCCCAGGGACCTACCTTCCTCGGGATAACAGAGAGAGCCCTGGAAAGACCCGTGGGAAACTGCACTGTTCTAATAAAGAGAATCCTAAGCCCGCTGTCCTGCTTTGACAGCAGTGCCCACAGGCAAGCTGATGAGACCAGAATAAGCCATGAGCAATAAGATCAGGCAGCTGGCCAGCGTGCTGTCAAGGCTTTGTATATAGCTCTTGGAACTACTTCAGAAAGAGTGGATATTAGGATGGAAGATCCTTGCAAAAATCTTTCCAGTGGAACCTAAGATAATCCCCCCAACACTTCTGGGTAATAATTTTTCCCTTCTCGCGAGAAGCAGATGGAATAAACAGACTAAGTTCATTGTTCCATTATTCTATTGTTGTAAAGCAAGACACTCCATGATTTGTATCTCGGCTACAAACTGGTAGCAAGGAAGTAAATTTAAGATTAGGAAATCCTTTGCCTCTATCCCTTTGTTTAGCACTCATGTCGATTTGTTTTCTGTTTATATTTTCAAAAAAGAAAGAAAGAAAAGAAAAGAAAGGCCAAAACATGCCTTACAAGAGTCCCTAAAGAGATCATAGAGTTAAGACTGGGTGGCATCATGGACATATAATTTCTGCCCCATGGAAAGTAATAAAGGAGGTCAGGGTGGTCACTGGACTGCACTGGCAGCGGCTCAGCCCCAGGTAACAGGAAGCCCTCTGCCCTCACCACACCGCCCAGTGACCTAAGCCAGATCAGGGTTCCTGGGACACCTGGACAGGTAAAGAGTCTGTCCCAGAGAAGTGAGGGTGTCTCTCAGGATTGCTGGGTATCACATTTATTTAAAGTAACAAAAGGGGGAATGAGGGAAAGGGAAATCTTTAGGGAAGGTCTCTTTATTTGGTGTCCCCTAAATTTCATCTCATTACAGTTTAAAAAAAAAAATCAAGGTACAGAGTTTCCCAGGACAGGGAGACATCCCTGATTTAGGCATACCCCAGAGTAAATGCACCTTAAAACACATGGCTGACAACTGAGATTTCTGAGCTGGGTCACTACTCTGGCCGGGTAGCATTTAGTTTGATGACACCAGCTGAAGTGACACTTGGGACCACTTTGGCCCACCCTGAACTTTGGGACATCTGTTTCACCACGCTCCTTCTCTACCCTGTTCTTATGCACCTTGAAAGATAGAAAGAATCCCACGTCTTCACCTCTGGGTCCACAATTTAAATTTCTCAAAAAAAGAGGAACTCCATAATTTGTTTTTAGTAGACATCTGCAAGAGTAGGCTTTTTGCCTTAAGGGGGAAAACAAAATGCATGTTAATCGATTTAGGCCTATATCCTGAGTGACTCTATCTGGTTTAGACCAGATAGAGACCATGTATTAAAGGTTAAATTTCAATGTACATTCTTGAGACAAACATCTATGGATTAACAGTTAAAATGTAATCTTATTTCAAAGAAGGAAGAAGAGAAAAAAGATTTTCTAAAGATGTCTTAAAAAGGATTATTATAACCAAAAGCTGATATTCTCCCAATGAGAGATAAAATATACAAAAATTCTTTGACCTAAGTTAAATCCACTAGCAATGCATTTTAAGAAACTCATACACTAGCTGTCTTCAGAGCAGCAGGTATGTGATGGTTTGGTTTTAGCATTTAATTCAGTGATGCACTTGTAGATTGCATTTAAAGTGTAGAGATATAAATTTGATTCAACTGATCTCATTTAACAGTTTATACAAGAAGCCTCAATTCACATTTTTTCCATTTGCTTTGCTTTAGCATTTCCAAACCAAATAGGTCTGGTTGGACTGTCACCCTCACACCAAATGTATGGATAAACATAGAGGGAAATAATCACTGGGAGGAAAACTAAGGTTTGGATCATACATCAGCTCTGCTTAGTTGGCTTCCAAACACATAATTCACATGGCTGAAAAGCCTCTTGTGATTGCTTATTCATTACAGATCAATTGCAGAAAAGACTATAACTTTATTAAATGCATAATTTAGGAATCCTGTAAACATTTAGGATTTAAATCCCACTTACTGAATGGCCAATGCATAGTAATTAACCCATGTGTGAAATTAAATCCAAGCCTAAGGAATATTTATATACACGTTGTTTTTAATCCTGTCGGAAACCTTTCCAAGAAAATACTACACTGAAGGATCAAAAGGCAATTTAACCAACCTGACTCCAGATCACCACCATCCTATTCCAGGGAATATCACCTTCACATTCACCATCTGCTTAATATAAAACAGCCAAATGGGGCTTCCCTGGTGGCACAGTGGTTGAGAGTCCGCCTGCTGATGCAGGGGACACGGGTTCATGCCCCTGTCTGGGAAGATCCCACATGCCGCGGAGCGGCTGGGCCCGTGAGCCATGGCCACTGAGCCTGTGCGTCCGGAGCCTGTGCTCCGCAACGGGAAAGGCCACAACAGTGAAAGGCCCGCATACCGCAAAAAAAAAAAAAAAAAAAAAAAAAAAAAAATCCAAATGGCCCATTAAAAAAAGAAGTTCATTTGTTCAACATTAGGTTGTATAAATTTTAAAATTTACTACAGATTACTATAAACAGCCACTGAGCATTTGTATGGTTTTCTATTTGTCTGTAGCTTCTTAGAGCCTATTGCTACTGCAGTCACCACTTGCTGCTTGATTCACATAGTACCTGGTGAGCTACCTGCGGGAAATCTACCTTTCTTCATGGCAGCCTCTTAATCTCCAAGAGGTGGGGGGACAAGAGAGTGTGGATGACCCTGGGAAGTCCATCAAAACTATGGCAAGAGCTATCAAATCACAATCCTACGAACAATGTAGGTAATGTCTCCACACAAGAAAAAAATGCTCTAGTCTTGCTGCCTCTGAGGAGATACTGTCGTGTGAATCGGGCTGGAAAAGGTTGTAAGGAAACTTAGAGGGCACCTAACCTGCTCTCTGTTGCCCAACTCAGCCCTCTGTATTCACATGCAACATTTTCTCTTATTAGAGAACGGGAAAATCCACCTATCTTCTATGAATGTACATTGAGTTTCTATAGAATTTAAATTCACTAAACAAGATTCCTTAACAGTTTTGCTCAAGTTAAGACTGAACCAAGAACAAAAGCAGAGATTTCTGGCTGCAGAAAGCAGCTTTGTATTATAGGATTTGCCTCTCCTTCCTGTCTTTAGATCTAAGGCTGAAGAGGAGGTGAGGGACAGGGTAAGTAAGTTCATGGGAACTGTGTGGTCAGGTTGCCCACGGAGCCGCCTGAAGTTGGGGCTTCCATACCTCACATGTGGAAATGGCACCCCTGGCTATGGGTCCCTGCCCCTCTCCATCTCCTCCGGCACCTCACCACCTGCTCTGTTCTCTGTGCCCTCTGCCTTAATAAAGTTCTCTCCGGGCATTATCTTCGGCTTTAGAAAAGTTTAATCCCTTCTCTGCCTCATCTTAATAGATTTATATACTTATATTCTCATCTCATATTCAAGAATTCTGAGTATTACAAATAACATATTTAATCATCTTTACACACTATCTTGCATATTCATAACCAGTCTTGAACTGGGGAAGAATCATTATAAAGTATCACTGACAGTCTGAGGAGTAGGCAAGGTTTTGTGAATGAGAGCTTTTTAAAGTTTTCCAACTCTTGTGGTTAAGAAATTGTATCTTATATATAACTCCATAGGTGAGATTAACTTCTCCTTTTGCTCTTTTAATGAAATTGAAATTATTTTTCTCTATCACTCTTAAAAACCCCTTTTAGCACATGATGACTTTTTAAATATTAGATCTTAAGCATTGTTTGTTTTCCCAGTTAAATAGGCCCAATTAATTTACCCTTCCCTCACTGGTCTTTTCCATACTTAGGTATAAACTCCTTTAGACAGGAATATGTCTATTTTAATGGATTATGACCAATAGGTGATAAGGACTATCCTATTACATGTAGCAATACTTCCTCAGGAGGACAAGTGTATTGGCTAATGTTTACTTCAAGCTTGCTGTATGTCAGGTACTATTCTAAGAGCTATAAGTGGAATTAATTGATTCATTCCTCATTAAGTATTTTTATTAACCCCATTTTACAGATGAGAAAATTCAGGTATGGAATGGTTAAGTAATCTGCACAAGTTTCAGAGCTTGGAAGTGGCTAGTGATAAATGGAAACAAATGTGGTATGAATCTTCATTTCTTTCATCGTTTCCTCAACAACTAACCAACTTCCTCTACAGAGGCTCATATTCTCTACAGATACGTCTCTTGAAATTAAATAATGATAAGGCAAAAAACGAGAAGTGAATCTTTCTCACTGGTCCAGATCCATGAAGTCCACAGTTTCCAGTATAATTTCTAGTTCATTTGTCAGTTTGCAATACTTTTGCCTGCCCTTAGAAATACTTAAACTGATTGTATCCAAAAATAAACCTGACTAGATATTGTTCAAGTATTTTAATCTTTATAATTAAACTAGTCTCTAGTTACCAGAGGTAGTTTTCTTTGCAGATACTATTAATATATGATTATTTCTTACAAGTCTTTCTGCCACAGAGAAAATTGTGTGTAAAATGCAAAGGGAATAAGTAGGAGAAAATTAAACTCAGGCTTCTTTTTAGAAGACCTCTATTGGCTTACAGGAATTTCCAAACCCATATTAGCATCTTAGAAAATGAATTTTACAAAAGTGAAAAATACATTTCTTTGAACTTCTCTCTATCCCTGTATGGACATGATGAAAACATAAGCAATCTGTGGTCATGAACAATTAAAACTTGAAAGTGAGTTCTGTTTCTAAGTATCAATATGAAGAATAAAATAAAAATCACCCATAATCCCAACATTCAAAAATCACTGCTCAACATTTCAGCACATTGCTTTTCAGTCTTTTTTTTTTTTCAATTTTTTTAAACATAATAAATAGGCTACCTTTGGATCGGCTACTTTTGAGTTTTACTTGAACTATTTATTCAAGAAGTTTGTCCCTTCATCCCCAGGAAAAAAGTGCTATTGTGTCCCTGCCCTCCTGTAATGTATTCATCTCCTTCAAAGGCAATTCAAATTATTGACAGAAAAATTATTTTAGCTACTCTGTTTTCTTTCCTATTTGGAAGATAAATTCTTCAATTAAGATTAAAGATTAACAAAGCCCTAGATGATTAGTTCCTGTCATTTCCAAAGGTGACTTAGCTCTTCTCAGTTGGTAATTCTTATAGGTGATGTTTAAAGGTACACACAATGAAAGGGTCCAATTTAAGACCTCTGATCCCCTGCTCTCCATCTCTGTTAATGGCCTTCCTGGTGTTAGAGATTTGTTTAATGATCAATAGTGGTTTCTCTTTCTACCACTGAGTCTTTCAGAAAGTAGCATAACCAAGTCAATGTTTAACTGGATTCTTTGGGTCTGAAATGGCAAAGTAGGAGTTGAAGGGCAGTCTCCATGGAAACCAGCCTCCCAGGAAGTGGCCAAAGTGTTAGTGTGTAGTGAAATAAAGCTACACAGATGTTATGAAGGAAACGACTGCTTTAGAGCTGGGTTAACTTTGGAAATCCCTTGATTAAAACAAGCTATATTAAAGGCCCCAAACCACTAACCTCATGGTTTTACACTGAGCGTCTTTAATGTGAAATGGGCCTGAGCCACTCTAAGGCTCACCCAAGGGTGACCAAGGTAGCACCTTTGCAAAACAAAGAGGAAGAGACTCCCTCAGCCGGCCCTGTGGACTTTGTATTCACTGAGAATCCAGAAGAAAAGAGTTCATATTCATTTGCAAGACTGCAGGAACGGAATAAAGCTTTGGAAGGGCAGTTGCCACCTCTAAGAGAGACCTGGTATGGAAGATATTCTGCAGGTAAATGTAAAACCCAGCGTGAGATTTGTGGATTTGGGCCGAGGAGTGCTATTGATAGATTTACCTGTCTATCTCTATAATCTCTGAAAGTTTCTAAATTACTGAAATATTAGAGAACATCCTTCAAAGGGAGACAATGTTTGTCAGTTGTAAGTATTCTGGGCACATTAGAATAGGTGTGTAAACTGTGTACTAAGGGCTTTTCACCATTCCACATGAGAAGGAAAAAATCATTTTGTGTCAGCTTGGTTTATAGTGCTTTGGATGTTTATACCTAGCTTTGCCAGGCAATTAAAATTCTATAGATAAAGATGGGATAATTAGGACAATCATATGTTTCAGTTAGATTCTAAATTTAAATCATTCTCTTCAGTACTGTTTCGTGCATCAGGCTTTGTTGTTTTGCAAGCAGTACTTTAGGAGTGAATCCATTGTGATGTGAATTTGGAAACCACCCCAAACTGAATTGATTTATTGCAGTACAGATGAGCGGATGGGGCACCCTCTCCCCAGCCCCTTATGCTTCATGGTCATATGCAAAACTAAGAGAATTTTTCCTATTATGATTGGAAGCTCTGAGCCAGAAGTGGCTATAAATTCTCCTGGGATATTTTACAAGACATAGAATGTTTTATGACAACCATGATGATACTTAAACAGATGATACTTAAACTGACATTCTAACTTGGGAAGAGATACATGCATATATATATATATATATATGTATATATTATATATATATACACACACACATATATATGCATGTTGTTTTTTCTTTTCTTCACATTCTGGATTATTAACACAAATAAGTTCCCATTATTGGCCATAAAGCCATATATTCCCTTTCAGCACCTAGTAGATCTTACCTAGAATGACTTTCATGGCTACTTTCTACAGAACTGACAGCATTTGACTAGTTCTATACGGCCTTTTTTTTTTTTTTTTAATGTTTTCAACTTCCTAAGCATGCGAGTAGGAATATTCCTCTTAGTTTCATTGAATAATTCCTTTTTTACCCAAACCTTCCATCTAGAGTTTTAAGATTTTGGTAACTGACAGGTAAAAGCTGATTCTAATGTGTTAAGAGTCCCAACTGGGAAATGTTCTTATTTTTGAAATTGCAAAATCTCATTAAAAATAAATAACAACGGATGGTAAGCATTCTGAACACTATTTTCAAGGGGCCCATATTCTAACACCAGCTCCACCAAATACCAAATAGTATGACTTTGGTCAAGTTACTTCATCAATATTCTTCACCTATAAATCAGGGGTAAAAGTAACACAGCCTATGCCATTTCAGCAGTATCAAATTAAATAACGGGGTGATATTATTCAAATCATGGCATAAAAATAAGTAGTCACATTGCTGAAAAAAATTTTGCTGAAAATATTTACATTTTGAAATCCAACATGTTTTTGGTCTTGCTCAATATACTGGCATCTCTCGAAAGAAAATAAGGGCATAGAGAAGTTCTTAAGGTGATCATTCAAATGTCTTAAGGATAGAAACACATAATTACCCATGGATTTTTCCATTTAAAATGCACAGTGGCACTATAGGATAGTCTACACAAAAATGTAGAAATCAGAATGCTTCCAGATTGTTAAGAGGAAAGGACAAGAACATCACTCATGTAGCGTTGGTCATGGTAGTAGTCCCAAGGGCCCAGGATAATCAAACTGAAAAATGAAATCCATATGGATCTCTTGAGCTTCTCTGTTTCCTAATGAGGCTTAACTCTGTAGTCCTGGGTTATTTTATCAGGAAAGAATACTGATATGTTGTATTATAGTAGCAACTTGTGGGAATTCATTTCCCTAGTTGGGGGGACTATTTAATTGGGAACATTCAATGCTAAACATTGCATACTGCTATTACACACTCAAGCTCCATTTCTTTATCATCTCTCTGTCTAATACCTATCCATCTATTTATCTATTTTATCTGAAAAGAGAACTTATTTTCATTTCTTACAGCTATATGTTTTCGGATTTCCTATTTACTTGAGGGAGATTTCATGAAATTAAAACAAATCAATAAGTTTCTATTTTCCAAGCTAAATTCTATGTCTGAATAACACTTGCACTCAATACGTTGTTAATTGTGCAGCTCTTCTTCTAAATATTAATCTGGGGAGGAAATGATGAAAGCAGAAATTAAGTCCTGTGTCTAGGCTAATATTTTATCATTTGCAGTTATGTAGGGCCCCTGCTTTATGTGTTTCATTTCCACATTCAACCTATCGGTTAGACATATAGAACTGAAGATACAAAATTGTGTTAACAAACTCTAATAACTAATGACCAGTCTAATTTAATAGTAAGTTGTTTTTAATGGTTTGTTTTTGTTTCTCTCCAACCCTTCAAGGACCGAGGGCCATGTATTTTGACATCCCACTGGAACAGGGAGAAACAAGTATTATTAAAAGGCATCCACCTCGAAGACTTCAAGTAAGATGCATTTAAAAGGCTGCATAAGGAATTTCTTGGATTTAATGGTAACATCCCTTTTTAACTATAATCATAGAAGAGGGATGTTGACAATGACTAAGCTAATGAGAATGACAGTGTTGTTAAAGAGAATGTTGTCAACGCAAAAGCCATATTTCTTTAGGATTTCCTTTTGTAATGATTTCACTTTTAAGACCACCACCAAAAGAAAGAAGTATAGTACTAAAGACATAAATATAATGGGGCACAGAGGACCTGAACCTTGCACTTATTAGTTGGATGACTGTAGGGAAATCACTGTAATAAATAACAACAGTAACAACCACTACTACTATTCAATTACCACCTATTACAAGTCTGATACACTCTAAACAACAATGATCTACATCATTCATTTAATCCTCATACCCCTCTATGAGAAAGGAAGTATTATCTTTGTTTCGTACATGTGCTTCAGAGATTAAGTAACTTGCCCAAGGACAACAGGAGCCACATATCAACCAGGCCTCCAAAGCCTGTGCTCTTAACCATCAGCATAGATGATCTCAACAACCCTTCTATCCCTAACTTTTCATTGTTCTAAATGTTAACTAGTTGTCTAAATTGAGGACATTGGATTTCAAGGCAGCAAAGCAAGAGCTTTAAATACATTCACCTTAATAAATATTTAATGAATTCCCTGTAGAGAACTATAAATTTTAAGAACTCTCATCCTAGAAGGGGAAAGAGATCTGAGTGGGTCCTTAAAACTGAGCATCAGCTAAAAGGAAGGTTTGGGGCTCTCTTGTGAGCAGGATTTATCACTGATCTTTGAAAAGGGAATTGGAACTAAACCCCACCTGCTACACAACTCACCCAGGTGTCTGGACTAATCCCAGGGGTATTTGAGCTCATTTGTTGGGGATTATTTCTTTTAACGTTAGTTTTTATTTACCTGTCTTCTCCAGAAGCTCACAATCATTATTTGAAGTGATTATATCTTTTGGTCACACAGAAAAAGTATCTTTTCCCAAAATATTAGAAACCTCAAAATATTGCTTAGTTACTGGAAAATAAAGTGTAATTCTATCAAATTGATATCTAATTTTTAAATTTTTGAGCATATCTCTAGCTAAAGTGGCAATTTAAAAAACTTATGTTTTATTCCTAAATCAAAGGTATCCTTTCAAAGGAGCTCATTTAATATATATTCTTGTGAAGACTCTAAGCCGAATAACTCAAATAGAAGATATTACTATAACCAGCGAAAAATATTTGTGTACCAGCCTATAGTTCAGAAAGTACTTTTTTATATCTATCAACCCTAAATAAGCTAAAGTCAGGCTTTGATTCTCTCAAGTCAATCAAACTCAAAAAGAGAAGTTTGGTATTTCAGAGTCAAAGACTGCATTCCCCACACCTCAGCCAACCACCTTAAAAATGAAGAATCAAGATGAATTATTTGAGCATAAAAACAACATCTCACTCAGTGTTACATATTTAGTTACTAACACTTAATATGTATCCCTCAAAAGTTTATGAATAAAGGAATGAATGAACAGATGAATGAATGAGACACATTATCCCTGGTGGGAAAAAAAATCAAAGTGAGCTCCCTGCTATTTCAGATCTGTAACATCACTGTATAAGAAGTCAAATGGACGAGCCAAAGTGACAAATGTGATAAATTATAAGGATATAGGGGTGTTTTAAGGAACTCAAAAGCTGGGAGGCATCTAGACTTCAGGGAAGAGCTATGTCTTGGAACCTGAGAGGCAGAAGAATTCTCTCTGTGCATTTGCTTTAATCTCTCCTTGCAGGTCGACTTTCTCTGGTCCTCAAGACCGCTTGGTGAAATATGGCCACCTTGAATTTGCATCTTATAATTCCAGCCAAACAGACTAGTCTGGCCCTCTTTGGTCTAATTCAAAATTCCTGGGAGAAAAGATGCTATTGGCTCAGTTTTGCTCATGATTCTAGCTCTGTTCCAATGAGCTATGACAAGAGAATATGCTCATGCAGTAGAAATGTGGGCAGGGGAGCCCTCCCCCCCACCACCAAATGCCACTTCCCACCAACTGCCACTCCCCATAGATTCTAGAGGCAGCTCCCAGAGAAGAGGGAAATCACTGGGAACTTGGCAGACACTCCCAAAGATATAAACTATAATTATCTTCACAAATGAGGCTCAGCACATTTCCTACCAAAAATGGGTTTTTGAGAGAATAATAAATTCTGGGTTCCCATGACATGCTAATTAATAGCCTAACCTCTGCCAAAGAAAATTCTAAAAGTATTTTTAATTATTAAACCAAATCTAATTGCATCCTAAATAATTTCATATTTGGCATACTCCACTTCCTGAACATCTACTCCTCAAGTAAACAGCAGGTCATGAACTAAGGTTCTCCAACTCAGAGCGGCTAAGATCTGAGAAGCTCTGCCAGGGAACTCTGAATCAAATGTACTTGCCCCATGTTGAAGAGTTGATCATCACCGTCCCTTCTGGATGATTCACCTTCTCATTCAACCATCTCAGATCCAGCCTAAGGTGGAGACGGTCCCCCACTCCCACTGCACCCCATGTATAGGGTTTCCTCAGGTGATCTCCTTGGATGACTCCCTCATCTCCAAAGATTTTCTTAAAGCTCACTTTCCCTATAAGGCTTATATGACAGCCTATTGACAACTGTAGCCCTTACTCTGGCACTCCTGATCCCCTTGCCCCTTCACTGTCTTTTCTCTGGAGTGCTTATTTCCATCTAACACACAAAGCAATTTGCTTATGTGTTAAGTTCATTGTGTGTGTGGTTTTTTTTTTACTACCTGCACACTCCACCTCAATGCTAGAATATAATCTTCACAGGGGCAGGGATTTTTGTCTGTCATCTTCACTAATATCCAAGTGTCTAGAACAGTAGCTGGCACATAAAGGGTGATCACTAAGTATGTGTTAATCAGTGTTGAAAGGATGAATGGAGAGAAGAGAAAGATGAGTGTAAAGACGGCTGGTGAGGGATGAGGAGAGTGATTCTGACCTGAATGATCTCATTATACTCTTTGAGGTATTAGACAATTTGTCACAAACTTATTCTCTTTCCTTACTTATCCTAATCCTTTGCCCGTTTTCTATGATCTCTTTCTTTATGATCTGTGACAGTTCTTTATATATTTTAGATGTAGTCCTTTGTTAGTTATATGTGTTGCAAGTATCTTCAATCTATGGTTTGCCTTTTCATTTTGTTGTGTGTATGTGTGTGTGTGTACACAAAGAGTTTAATGTCAGATTTCTCAATCTTAATCTTTATGTTTTGTATCTCATATTTTGTCAAGGAAAATTTTTAATTCCCCAAGTTCATATAGATATCCTTATTTATTTCTAAAATTTGTAATCTTTAACTTTTCACATTTAGGTCCTAATCCATCTTAAGTTCATTTGTATGCAGGTGTGAAATTGGAATCTAATTTTAAGTTTTTTCCATTTGATTATTCTATTGCCCCAGAACTCTTTATGGAATCATCCATTGTGACCACTGATTTGAAATGTTACTTCTGTCATGTATCCAATATCCAGATCTTAATGAGTCTGTTTCTGAGCTCTCTCTTCTGTTGCACTGGCCTACTTGTGTATCCACAGGAATTCCATCCTGTCCTAATTATGTACCTTTAAGCTAAGTCTTAATATCTAGTTTGGCAAGTCCCTTCACCTTATTCTTCTTCAAAATTGTCTTTGCTATTTACAGTCCTTTGCTCTTCCATGTAAAGTTTGGATCTTCTTGTCAAGTTACACAAAAAACCTTGTCAGTATTCTGATTGGAATGCATTCATAGATTAATTTGGGGAAAGTTAACCAAGTTTACAATACTGAGTCTTTTGAACCATGAACATGACGTAAATCTCCATTTAGCCACATTTTCTTTTAGATCTTTCAATAATGTTTCATAATTTCTCCACAGGGGCCTTGTGTGGTATATTTTTAGGTTTGTTTCTCGATACCTGTATCAGTCAGGGTTCAACCAGAGAAACAGAACCTATAGAAGGAGACATATATTAAGAGAGATTGCAAGGAATTGTTTACATGATGGTGGAGGTAGACGGGCAAGGCAAGTTTGAAATCATAGGACAGGCCGTCAGGAAGGACAGACTGGAACTGTAGGGCATGAGGTGAAGCTGCTGTCCACAGAAGAATTTCCTCTTCTGGAAAACCTCAGCTTTGCTCTTAAGGCCTTTCAATTGATTGAATCATGCCCACCCAGATTATCTAAAATAATCTTCCTTAAAGTCAACTGATTATTGGCTTTAATCACATCTACAAAAGAATTTCACACAACACCTAGGTTAGTGTTTGAATAACTGGACACTGTAGCCTAGCCAAGTTGACACATACAACTGGCCATCAAAATATCTCATTTGGTTTTTACATCCTACAATGAATGAGGTATTTTTCCCATTTAATTTTCTAAATGATTATTATTGGTGAATAAGAAAGCTAATAATTTTTGTGGGGACTTCCCTGGGGGCGCTGTGGTTAAGAATCGCCTGCCAATGCAGGGGACACGGGTTTGATCCCTGGTCTGGGAAGATCCCACGTGCTGCAGAGCAACTAAGCCCATGCGCCACAACTACTGAGCCTGAACTCTAGAGCCTGCGAGCCATAACTACTGAACCCATGTGTCACAACTACTGAAGCCTGTGTGCCTAGAGCCTGTGCTTCACAACAAGAGAAGCCACCACAATGAGAAGCCTGCACACCTCAACAAAGAGTAGCCCCTGCTCGCCGCAACTGGAGAAAGCCTGCACACAGCAACAAAGACCCAACACAGCCAAAAAGAAAAAAGAAAGCTAATAATTTTTGTGTATTAAATTTTGTGTTCCACAACTTGATTGAAATACCTTGGTAATTCTAATTGTCTATAGATTCTTCCTGACTTTCTATGTAGACAATATCTTCTATAAACAGAAATAATTTCTTCTCTTTCTTCCCAATTGTTCCTTGTACTGGTTTTCTTGACTTTTGCATTGACTAAAACTTCCCTTGCAATTTTGAACACAAGCAGTAATAATGGACATCCTTGTCTTATCTGTGATGTTAACGGGACAGGTTCTAAAGCGAAATACATTCACAATAGGATTTTGATAGATGCTTGTCAGAGTCCCGAAAGGAAACAGGTGGTACGTTCGAATTAGGACAACTCGGGGAAGTTTTCTTTACAGGTAATTGTACTGAGGTTTGGATGAAGGGAACCAGAGCGGGAATTGCAATAACCACTAGTGGCAGTAAGAAGTAGCTATATCTAGGCCAAGGGACTTCTAGAACCTGGAAGGGAAGAGTGAGGTAGAGGGAGCTGCTCTGAGGGGAACAGTGGGACACAGCCAACCCAACATGCCTTGCAGGGAGGAGATAGAAGAAGAAATATCCTGACCTCATTCTCTTTCTCCTCTCAGATTTCCTACCAGGATTCTTTAGAGGTTGAACCCAATAGGAAGCCAGAAGGCAGGAGAAACTGCTTACTCGTTATAGGCAGAGAACAGGGTAGAGAAATGTGATAAGTGGGTCTGGAGAAACAAATGGAAGATATCTGTCACAATGCTGTTTACTAAATTATGGACACTTCTCTCATTTCTCTTATTCCTGGTAGGCTAAGAGTTTTTCCCAGGACCGAGTGTTAAATTTTATTGATGTTTTTCCTCCATCTAGTAAATAATCTATTTAAATGATCTTATGGATTTTCTTTTTAACCAGTTGACCTAATATATCACACTAATAGATTTTATGATGTGAACCATGCTTGCCTTCCTAATATAAATCCTACTTGGTCATGAGATACATATATAAATACACTGCTGAATTTTATATGCTTAGGATTTTTGTACCTACTGATATTTTCATAAGTGGAGTTGTTCTATAATTTCCCTATGCTGTCTTTTTCCAGTTTTTTTCTCGAGGTCATACTAGTTTTATAAGAGGAGTTGATTACCTTTCCCTCTCTTCTGTTCTCTAAAACATTTGATTTAACATAGTTCTTATCTGTTCCTTAAAAATCTAATAAAACAGGCCTGTGAAACCATCTTTGACCACCTGGAATTTTGGGGAAAGAGAAATTTTCCTGCTTACTTAATTAGTAAAAGAATGGTTCTTAGTTGATTTAGATATCTTATAGGTATCTTATTTCTTCCCGAGGCAATTATGTTAACTTATATTTCCCAGAAAATTATCCATTTACCTAAGCTTTTAAGTTTATTGTTATAAAGTATAAAGTCTTAACTTCTTATTCAACTTTTTGATAATGCCTGTAAAACAAATCTTCCGGCTTACGTTTTGATGCAGCTCTTGGACTAGGGAAAGAGGTGAGAACAACTCAGCCCCTGAGTTTAAACTCAGGGCCCTGTGAGCCTGGCTCTACTTTCCCTTCTTATATGGAGCATTTTTGAGGTCTCCTTTAGCCTACAGAAATAACTCACAGCCATCAGGAGCTCTCATATGCTTTATGAATCAGCTTCCCCCAAGTTTTCTGTTCCATTTTCTGGTCCAGAGAGATATTTTTCTTGTATTAAAGCCTGACCACATCTTTTTTGGTTTATGTTTTGTTTTTCATTGCTGGTTATTTGAATCAAAGAATGTTATTGAAATGTGAACTCACTGCAATGCCTTGACCGGAAATTCTTCCTTGGCCTTATGGTTTCTTGCTCCAATCTGTCTTGGACACCTTTACCTTCTTCCCAGAAACTTAAAAGACACATTCTTAAGTCATGATACCAAACAAACTTTACAGTTCTTCGAATTGCTCCTACCCACCTTTCTCTTCCTGCTAGTAAACAGAAGCAACCACCTCAGGTTAGTGGTTGTCACCAGGCTCTGTGCCTTATGCTTGATTTAATCTCCTTTCCTGAATCTCCTAGCTGACACCAACTGATTATCCTGACTATTTGTTTTGTTTGAGAAGCCAAATAATCCAGAAATCTTTAGACAAATAATCATTTTTTATATCATGAAATAAAAACAGGCATCATTCTACCAATTCTCCTGTAATTCCTCCCATTGTATTCTCTCCAAAGATGATGAAGTGAGGCATCTTGCTTCCCAGGCAGGGAAAAGAAACACTGATATGAACCCAGAATTCTGAGGCAATTTCATTTGACTGGTTTGTTTGGAGACGCCAAATTTCCAACACTTTTTTCTGCAGTGCTTCTCAGGGCAAATGCAGATGATTTAACCAGGGGATCCTATTTGCAATGTTAGCTACTGCCATCTAGTGCCATTTGTGGAGGAATGGCATTCTTTAGGTTCTTATCAAAGGCCAGAAAGAAAGTCATTGCCTGGAGAGAGTACTTAAAGATACTTACTACTTAACCATTATCAGAACTGAAAATGAGGCTGAAAATAGAATCATATATATTCATAATTTCAAAGAAAAAGCTGGCTCTAGAACTTATGGATAGACTATTTTAAATAGCTGAAAATATTTAAATAGCAGGCTTCTTCAGACTCAATTTTTCAATAATGCTCCAGAAACAAATCCTCCCTGGTCTATTTTGATGTAGCTCCTTTACTGAGTGGAGGGAGTCTGGAGGCCAGTGGACACCACCCTAGGAAATCTTCAGAATCCTCTGGAGAGTTTTGAAAAATACATATTCCAAAGAAACAACTGATAAGCTCGACTTCATTAAAATTAAGAACTTCTGTTCTGTGATAGACAATGTCAAGAGAATATGAAGAGAAGAAGATATACAGATGGCAAGTAATCATATGAAAAGATATTCAACACCATATGTCATTAGGGAATTGCAATTAAAACGACAATGAAATACTACTACACACCTATTAGAATGGCCAAAGCCCAGAGCACTGACAACACAAAATGCTGACAAGGATGTGGAACATCAGAAACTCTCATACATTGCTGGTAGGAATGTAAAGTAGTACAGGCACTTTAGAAGACAGTTTGGCAGTTCCTTACAAAACTAAACATATTCTTACCAGACAATCTAGCAATCACTTTTCTTGGTTATCTACTCAAATGAACTGAAAACTCATATCCACACAAAAATCTACACACGAATGTTTATAGCAGCTTTATTCATAATGCCAAAACTTGGAAGCAACCAATATGTCCTTTAGTAGGTGAATGGATAAATAAACTGTGGCATATCCAGACAATGGAATATTACTCAGCAATAAAAAGAATTGAGCTATCCAGCCATGAAAACACATGGAGGAAACAAAATGCATATTGCTAAGTGAAAGAAACCAATCTGAAAAGACTACATAGTATATGATTCCAACTTTATAACATTCTGGAAAACGTAAAACTGTGTAGACAGTAAAAATATTAGTGGTTGCCAGGGGTTTGTGGGGAGAGAAAAATGAGTAGGCAGAGCACAGAGGGTTTGGGGGACAGTGAAACTGTCTATATGATGCTACAATGGTGGATATATGTCAGTATACATTTGTCCAAACCCAGAGAATGTACAACATCAAGAGTAAGCCCTAATGTAAACCATGGACTTTGAGCAATAATGATGTGTCATTGTAGGCTCAATGACTGTAACGAATGTAGCACTCCAGTGAGGGATGTTGATAGTAGGGAGACTGTATGTGTATGGAGATGGGGGTATGAGAACTCTGTACTTTCTGCTCAATTCTGCTGTGAACCTAAATCTCTCTAAAAAATAATTTGTATTCATCAAATATATACATGTAAATATATATATATATTTATAATACATATAAATATATAATACATATAAATACATACATGTGTATATATATTTTTTAACATCTTTATTGGAGTATAATTACGTTACAATGGTGTGTTCGTTTCTGCTTTATAACAAAGTGAATCAGTTATACATATACATATGTCCCCATATCCCTTCCCTCTTGCATCTCCCTCCCTTCCACCCTCCCTATCCCACCCCTCTAGGTGGACACAAAGCACCAAGCTGATCTCCCTGTGCTATGCGGCTGCGTCCCAATAGCTATCTATTTTACGTTTGGTAGTGTATATATGTCCATGCCACTATCTCACTTTGTCCCAGCTTTCCCTTTTCCCTCCCTGTATTCTCAAGTCCATTCCTTAGTAGGTCTGTGTCTTTATTCCCATCTTGCCCCTAGGTTCTTCTGACTATTTTCTTTTCTTTTTTTTTTTTTTTGTTTAGATTCCATATATATGTGTTAGCATACGGGATTTTTTTTTCTCTTTCTGACTTACTTCACTCTGTATGACAGACTCTAGGTCCATCCACCTCACTACAAATAACTCAGTTTCATTACTTTATATGGCTGAGTAATATTCCATTGTATATATGTGCCACATCTTCTTTATCCATTCATCTGTTGATGGACACTGAGGTTGCTTCCATGTCCTGGCTATTGTAAATAGAGCTGCAGTGAACATTGTGGTACATGACTTTTTGAATTATGGTTTTCTCAGGGTATATGCCCACTAGTGGGATTGCTGGGTCATATGGTAGTTCTATTTGTAGTTTTGTAAGGAACCTCCATACTGTTCTCCATAGTGGCTGTATTAATTTACATTCCCACCAACAGTGCAAGAGGGTTCCCCTTTCTCCACACCCTCTCCAACATTCATTGTTTGTAGATTTTTTGATGCTGGCCATTCCGACTGGTGTAAGGTGATATCTCACTGTAGCTTTGATTTACATTTCCCTAATGATTAGTCATGTTGAGCATCCTTTCATGCGTTTGTTGGCAATCTGTATATTTCCTTTACAGAAATGTCTGTTTAGGTCTTCTGCCCATTTTTGGATTGGGTTGCTTGTGTTTTTGATATTTTTTTTGACAATATAATAATTTTAATTCTGTTTCAGAAAAAGCTGTCACATGAATTTGGATTAGAAAACATGACAACAAGAGGCTTGGTTTTTCTGGAAATGCAAGGAAGAGAAATAATCCTTAATAGGTTCAATGATAGTTTTCTGGATCTTCCTCTTGCATCAAAAGCTATATATCTTCTCCCCAAAGCATGTGCTCCAAGAGCCAACTTACTCTCTTCATCTCCCTCTAGCCAGGACAGGCTAATTCCCCTCCACCCCCACCCCTCTTCTTTCAGTCACACTGTGTGGGTGTTAAAGACCCTGGGCTGACCAATTAACAGAATTATCCTTTAAGCCAGCAACCCACAGGCAGTGGCAACCCAAGCCCCACTCCCAGTCCCCATGGCAGAGGCCACAGAGTGGCATTGTTTCCACTGTCTTAGGAAGAAGAAGCCAAAAGCTGACCCTCAGCACAAATCAAGGCCTAATATGGAGAGAGAATGAGGGCTCCCAGGCCCAGAGTAGGCTGCAAGCTGGGGGCAGGAAAGGGGAGTCTTTACAGTCATTCCATCTTTAGAAATAAGGAGAAAACTGGATCCTTTTCCACTACTCTGGTTCTATAAGGTACTCTTACTGCTGAGCTCCAAGGGGATCTGCAAGCACAAAAGGGTCTAAACAAATCAAGATAACTTTGCCCTGGCTTAAGATAAGAGTAACAAACAGGAAGATGGGTCAATGCAATAACTGGTAGGAAGATGATGCTGGGAACGTCGGCTCTTCACATGGCTGCCAGCCCTACAGAGGACAACACGGTAAGAACCAAGACAATCACTCCAGACTGGTATAGCTGGGAAATCGTCAGGCCTTTTCCTAGGTCCCACATCAAGTGTCGGATCCCATTCCAGGTATGATACGTGAGAGGGAAGACGAGTGCAAATTTGGCTGTGTGGATCAGCGCTGGCCCCAAACACAGGGACTTTACAAGTTCCAAATGAGACTCAAAGCTCCCAGGGATCAAGAGGGCTGACAAGCCAAAAAGAGAGACCCCTGCACTCAAGGCAATACCAGTGCCATGGTGGCAAATGGACATCACCATGGGAAGAGACCATCTGTAGATAGTGACATGGGGAGACAAAGGACGGTTTGAACCAGTGTTCTTATTCCAGAACCTCTCCATCTCTTCTTTGGCTGTGGTTCCCAAAGGGACAGCATTTCTGATACAGAACAGAGGACTAAGGTGGGCACGGAGGCAATGATGGCCAACACGTCTCAAACAGAGCGCAGCCATCTTGGGTTCCGGCCTGGACGGAAGTGACGCCGACGGCCCCACCACCTCTGGGCGAGGGGAGGGCGTGTTTTTGATATTGACCCCCATGAGCCGCTTGTATATTTTGGAGATTAATCCTTTGTCCATTGCTTCATTTGCAAATATTTTCTCCCATTCTGAGGGTTGTCTTTTCGTCTTGTTTATGGTTTCCTTTGCTGTGCAAAAGCTTTTAAGTTTCATGAGGTCCCATTTGTTTATTTTTGTTTTTATTTCCATTTCTCTAGGAGGTGGGCCAAAAAGGATCTTGCTGTGATTTATGTCATAGAGTGTTCTATCTATGTTTTCCTCTGAGAGTTTTATAGTGTCTGGCCTTACATTTAGGTCTTAAATCCACTTTGAGTTTATTTTAGTGTATGGTGTTAGGGAGTGTTCTAATTTCATTCTTTTACATGTAGATGTCCAGTTTTCCCTGCACCACTTATTGAAGAGGCTGTCTTTTCCCCATTGTATATTCTTGCCTCCTTTATCAAAGATAAGGTGATCATATGTGCATGGGTTTATCTCTGGGTTTTCTATCCTGTTCCATTGATCTATATTTCTGCTTTTGTTCCAGTACCATACTGTCTTGATTACTGTAGCTTTGTAGAATAGTCTGAAGTCAGGGAGCCTAATTCCTCCAGCTCTGTTTTTCTTTCTCAAGATTACTTTGGCTATTCAGGGTCTTTTGTGTTTCCATACAAATTTAAAAAATTTTTGTTCTAGTTCTGTGAAAAATGCCAGTGGTAGTTTGATAGGGATTGCATTGAATCTGTAGATTGCTTTGGGAAGTATACTCATTTTCACAATGTTGATTCTTCCAATCCAAGAACATGGTATATCTCTCCATTTGTTTAATATCATCTTTAATTTCTTTCATCAGTGTCTTATAGTTTTCTGCATACATTTCTTTTGTCCCCTTAGGTAGCTTTATTCCTAGGTATTTTATTCTTTTTGTTGCAGTGGTAAATGGGAGTGTTTCCTTAATTTCTCTTTCAGATTTTTTATCATTAGTGTATAGGAATACGAGAGATTTCTGTGCATTAATTTTGTATCCTGCAACTTTACCAAATTCATTGATTAGCTCTAGTAGTTTTCTGGTAGCATTTTTAGGATTCTCTATGTATAGTATCATGTCATCTGCAAACAGTGACAGCCTTACTTATTCTTTTCTGATTTGGATTCCTTTTATTTCTTTTTCTTCTCTGATTGTTGTGGCTAAAACTTCCAAAACTGTGTTGAATAATAGTGGTGAGAGTGGGAAACCTTGTCTTCTTCCTGATCTTAGTGGAAATGGTTTCTGTTTTTCACCATTGAGGATGATATTGGCTGTGGGTTTGTCATATATGGCCTTTATAAGGTTGAGGTAAGTTCGCTCTATGCCTACTTTCTAGAGGGTCTTTATCATAAATAGGTGTTGAATTTTGTCAATAGCTTTTTCTGCATCTATTGAGATGATCATAGGGTTTTTCTCCTTCAATTTGTTAACCTGGTGTATCACATTGATTGATTTCTGTATGTTGAAGAATCCTTGCATTCCTGGGATAAACCCCACTTGATCATGGTGTATGATCCTTTTAATGTGCTGTTGGATTCTGTTTCCTAGTATTTTGTTGAGGATTTTTGCATCTATGTTCATCAGTGATATTGGCCTGTAGTTTTCTCTTTTTTGTGACACCTTTGTCTGGTTTTTGGTATCAGGGTGATGGTGGCCTCGTAGAATGAGTTTGGGAGTGTTCCTCCCTCTGCTATATTTTAGAAGAGTTTGAGAAGGATAGGTGTTAGCTCTTCTCTAAATGTTTGATAAAATTCGCCTGTGAAGCCATCTTGTCCTGGACTTCTGTTTGTTGGAAGATTTTTAATCACAGTTTCAATTTCAGTGCTTTTGATTGGTGTTTTTATATTTTCTATTTCTTCCTGGTTCAGTCTTGGAAGGTTGTGCCTTTCTAAGAATTTGTCCATTTCTTCCAGGTTGTGCATTTTATTGGCATAGAGTTGCTTGTAGTAATCTCTCATGATCCTTTGTATTTCTGCAGTGTCAGTTGTTACTTCTTTCTCATTTCTAATTCTGTTGATTTGAGTCTTCTCCCTTTTCTCCCTGATGAGTCTGGTTAATGGTTTATCAATTTTGTTTATCTTCTCAAAGAACCAGATTTTAGTTTTACTGATCTTTGCTATTGTTTCCTTCATTTCTTTTTCATTTATTTCTGATCTGATCTTTATGATTTCTTTCCTTCTGCTAATTTTGTGGGGTTTTTTTGTTTTTCCTTCTCTAATTGCTTTAAGTGTAAGGTAGGGTTGTTTATTTGAGATTATTCTTGTTTCTTGAGGTAGGACTGTATTGCTATAAACTTCCCTCGTAGAACTGCTTTTGCTGAATCTCATAGGTTTTCAGTTTCATGTTTTCATTGTCTTTTTTTTCTAGGTATATTTTGATTTCATCTTTGATTTCTTCAGTGATCTCTTGGTTATTTAGTGGCATATTTTTTAGCCTCCATGTGTTTGTATTTTTTACAGTTTTTTTTAATTTAATTAAGTTATTTATTTCTGGCTGTGTTGCGTCTTCATTGCTGCACGCGGACTTTTCCCTAGTTGCGGTGGGCGGGGACTACTGTTTGTTGCAGCGCATGGGCTTCTCATTGTGGTGGCTTCTCTTGTTGTGGAGCATGGGTTCTAGGTGCGCGGGCTTCAGTAGTTGTGGCTCACAGGCTCTGGAGCACAGGCGCAGTAGTTGTGGTGCACGGGCTTAGTTGTGCCACAGCATGTGGGGTTTTCCCCGATCAGTGCTTGAACCCGTGTCTCCTTCATTGGCAGGTGGATTCTCAACCACTGTGCCACCAGGGAAGCCTGTTTTTTACAGTTTTCCTATAATTGATATCTAGTCTCATAGCGTTGTGGTCGGAAAAGATCCTTGATATGATGTCAATTTTCTTAACTTTACCAAGGCTTGATCTGTGACCCAAGATACGATCTATCCTGGAGAATGTTCCATGAGCACTTGAGAAGAAAGTGTATTCTGTTGTTTTTGGTTGGAATGTCCTATAAATATCAATTAAGTCCATCTTGTTTAATGTATCATTTAAAACTTGTGTTTCCTTATGTATTTTCATTTTGGATGATCTGTCCATTGGTGAAAGTGTGGTGTTAAAAATCCCCTACAATGGGCTTCCCGGGTGGCACAGTGGTTGAGAATCTGCCTGCCAATGCAGGGGACATGGGTTCGAGCTCTGGTCTGGGAAGATCCCACATGCCGCGGAGCAGCTAGCCCCGTGAGCCACAATTACTGAGCCCGCATGTCTGGAGCCTGTGCTCCGCAACAAGAGAGGCCGCGATAGTGAGAGGCCCGCGCACCGCGATGAGGAGTGGCCCCCACTTGCCTCAACTAGAGAAAGCCCTCACACAGAAACGAAGACCCAACACAGCCATAAATAAATAAATAAATAAAATAAATAAATCCCCTACTATGATTGTGTGACTGTCAATTTCCCCTCTTATGGCTGTTATCATTTGCCTTATGTATTGAGGTGCTCCTCTGTTGGGTACATAAATATTCACAATTGATTTATCTTCTTCTTGGATTGATCCCTTGATCATTATGTAGTATCCTTGTCTCTTGTAATAGTTTTTATTTTAAAGTCTATTTTGTCTGATATGAGGTTGCTACTCCAGCTTTCTTTAGATTTCCATTTGCATGGAATATCTTATTCCATTCTTCACTTTCAGTCTGTATGTGTCCCTATGTCTGAAGTGGGTCTCTTGGAGACAGCATACATATATATCTTGTTTTTGTATACATTCAGCCAGTCTGTGTCTTTTGGTTGGGGCATTTAATCATTTACATTCAAGGTTATTATCAATATGTATGTTCCTATTACCATTTTCTTAATTGTTTGGGGTTTGCTTTTGTGGGTCTTTTTCTTCTCTTGTGCTTCCTGCCTATAGAAGTTCCTTTAGGATTTGTTGTAAAGCTGGTTTGGTGGTGCTGAATTCTCTTAGCTTTTGCTTGTCTGTAAATGTTTTAATTTCTCCATTGAATCTGAAAGAGATCCTTGCTCAACCAAGAGTAATCTTGGTTGTAGGTTTTTCCCTTTCATCACTTTAAATATATCCTGCCACTCCCTCCTGGCTTGCAGAGTTTCTGCTGAAAGATCAGCTGTTAACCTTATGGGGATTTCCTTGTATGTTATTTGTTGCTTTTCCCTTGCTTCTTTTAATATTTTTTCTTTGTATTTAATTTGTGAAAATTTGATTAATATGTGTGTGGGCATGTTTCTCCTTGGATTTATCCTGTATGGGACTCTCTGCACTTCCTGGACTTGATTGACTACTTCTTTTCCCATATTAGGTAAGTTTTCAACTATAATCTCTTCAAATATTTTCTCAGTCCCTTTCTTTTTCTCTTCTTCTGGGGCCCCTCTAATTCAAATGTTGGTGCATTAAATGTTGTCCCAGAGGTCTCTGTGACTGTCCTCAACTCTTTTCATTCTTTTTTCTTTATTCTGCTCTGAGTAGTTATTTCCACTAGTTTATCTTCCAGGTCTATCTACCCGTTCTTCTGCCTCAGTTATTCTGCTATTGATTCCTTCTAGAGAATTTTTAATTTCATTTATTGTGTTGTTCATCATTGTTTGTTTGCTCTTTAGTTCTTCTGGGTCCTTGTTAAACGTTTCTTGTATTTTCTCCATTCTGTTTCCAAGATTTTGTATCATCTTTACTATCATTACTCTGAATTCTTTTCCAGGTAGACTGCCTATTTCCTCTTCATCTGTTTGGTCTGGTGGGTTTTTACCTTGCTCCTTAATCTGCTGCATATTTCTCTGTCTTCTCATTTTGCTTAATTTACTGTGCTGGATTCTCCTTTTCACAGGCTTCATGTTCTTAATCCCATTGTTTTTGGTGTCTGCCCCCAGTGGGTAAGGTTGGTTCGGTGGCTTGTGTAGGCTTCCTGGTGGACTGATGCCTGTTTTCTGATGGATGAGGATGGATTTTGTCTTTCTGGCGGGCAGGACCACGTCTAGTGGTGTGTTTTGGGTTGTCTGCAAACTTATTATGATTTTAGGCAGCCTCTCTGCTAATGGGTGGGTTGTGTTCCTGTCTTGCTAGTTGTTTGGCATGGGGTGTCCAGCACTATAGCTTGCTGGTCATTGAGTGGAGCTGGGTCTTAGCGTTGAGACTGAGATCTCTGGGAGAGCTCTCACTGATTGATATTACGTGGAGCCAGGAGGTCTCTTGTGGCCCAGTGTCCTGAACTTGGCTCTCCCACCTCAGAGGCTCAGGCCTGACAGCCAGCTGGAGCACCAAGCTAGTGTTGGAGGGTCTACTGCAGAGGTTGGGGCTGGTTGTGGCTCACTGCAGGGACAAGGACACTGGCAGCAGAAGTTCTGGGAAGTACTCCTCGGCATGAGGCCTCCCGGAGTCCACAAGTAGCCTCAAGAAAGGGCCTGTAGCTTCCAGTGCTGGATCACCTCAGGCCAAACAACCCTGTACTTTATATATATATGTATATATTCCCTCCTGCCAGGACATATCCCAGACCTATTGAATCTCAATCCCCAATGAATAGTCTAGGAATTTTTTTTTTAATCCCAGGAGAGTCTAACAATAAACCAGGTTTAGAAACAAGTATGGAGAAAGGAACATGGGATTTGGAAGTGGACAGACCTGAGTTTGAATCCCAGAATCAGCACTTTCTAGCTCTGCAAACTTGCACAACTCATTAACCCCTGTGAAACAGAGAATCACCATAATTATACACAGGGTTCACATGGGGATTGAATGACATATTGTGAGCGTGGCATGATGGACGGCAGTGGCTGCAAAGGCATATGGGCCTAATCACCAGACAGAACCAAATCTTGAACCAAGTCCAGGGGACGGCACAAACACTTCCTTGTTCTCTCCTCACCCTGAAATCCCCCTCAGTCATTGCTGAGTCTTCCTCGAATAGGTTCCCGCATATCCTTTCCTCTTGGTCTCCCTCCCCCTTCCTTTTCTTCCCCATTCTTTCAGGGTTCTGACTTGATCAGTGGCTGCTTCCTGTGCCAGCAGGTGTCATTTACCCTGCATCTTTAGGTTCTGCAGAGTTGAGAGACAGGACAACAAACAAACCTCTTTCTAGCTAGTATTAATTACCTCTCATTACCTCATTGCTAAGTTATTATGTTAAAAAAAAATCCCTCACTTCCTCACCTGAGGTGAGACCGGGACAGAGAACCACTTCCTTCCACAAATGCAAATGGCCTGGCACATCTAACACAGAGATGAGTTCTTGCCACTTTGTCTCTCCTTCCCATCTCCACATCCTTTACCTTTCTTTCCTTCCTTGCCAGCTCAGCTTTGGGCTGCTCTACCAGAAAGGGCTGCTGGTTGTTCTCCCTAGAACAGCTCAGGCCCAGCCCAGGGACCAGGAAATTGTTCTACAGGGAAGGAGCAGGAGGCCCCAGTCATGCTCCCCTTTATGAGTGCTGGATGCTCGGCAGCCATTTTCCATGGTCTCTTCCTCTCTTTTCACTCTGGTCATCTTGAAGAACAAACTGGCTTCCAGGCCTACCCCTTGATAAGGCAACCAATCAGACTACAATGGAAAATACTTTCAAAATATATTAGGATTTGCTTTTAGTGTTGGACTAAGGTGGATGTGGTGCTTACACTGGTTTCTGTGGCATGGTGTCCTCCTGGTTTTCCTCCCGCTTCTGAAGCAATCGTTCCTCCATCTCCTTGGCCAGCCCATCCCCATCCACCAGCTCTCAGTGTTGGAATATCCTTGACTCTGCTCTTCTCACTCTGGACCTCATTCATCCTATGGTTTCAGTTATTCTCTACCCAGGGATGATTCCCAAGCATGCATCTTCAGCACAGACCTCCCCTCTACATTCCACCCAAACGTGGCCCTCTTCCAGGATTCCCCACCTCAGCAAATGACAGCACTATCCATCCCTTGTATCTGGATGTCATTTGGACATGTCACTCTCCTTCAATAACCATCACGAATCTTGCTTAGTCTGTTCTAAACATTTGTAGAGCCCATCAATTTCCCCCCCCCATGAGCTCCCAGCCCATCATCTTTGTCTTCCTAAGTGCTCACCTACATCCACAATTGCTCTTCTTCAATATAGTTCCCACACTGCAGCTCGAGTGATCATTTTTTTAAGCAAATGTAGTCATGTCCCTACTCAGCTGAACATGTGTTGATGGCTGCCTGCTCCTCTTAAGAAGACAACGTCTTCATGATGCCCCATCAGGCCCTTCATGAGCTGGCCCCTGCCTACCTCTCCAGTCCCATGTGAGCCACTCTTCCTCTCACTCTTAACTGCAGCTAACTGACTTCTTACAGTTCCTTCAAGAGATCATGCTCTCTCCTGCCTTGGGGCTATTGCCCATGTGATTCCCTCTGCCTGGAGCTCCTGAATCCCTGAAAACTCCCAACCTTACAACTGCTGCTAAAAAATTACTTCCTCAGGAAACTTTCTTGGACTGCCTCCTGACCCCTCTGTCCCTTGAATTAGTTTTCTAGGGCTGTGGTAACAGAGTATAATAACTGTGTGGCTTAAAACAATAGAAATGTATCATCTCACAGTTCTAGAAGCTACAAGTCCAAAATTAAGGTGTGTTCAGGGGTGGTTCCTTCTGGGGGCTACGTGGAAGAATCTGTCCCATGCCTGTCTCTTAGCTTCTGGTGGTTTGTTGACAATCTTTGACATTCCTGGACATGTGAAAGCATCACCCCAATTGCTGCCTTTATCTTCACGTGGTATTCTCCCTGTGTGCATGGCTGCATCCAAACTTCCCTTTTTTATAAAGATACCAGACACATTGGATTGAGGGTCCACCCTATTCCAGTATGACTTCATCTTAACTAATTATATCTGCAAGGACCCTATTTCCCAATAAGGTCGCACTCTGAGGTACTGGGGGGAGGTGGTTTAGGGCTTCAACATATGAATTTGGGGGGAACATAATCCAATTCATAAAGCCCCTCATTCCCAAGGTGGAGTCCTCCCGTTATATCTTGTCATAGTCCTACCCTGCAGATTTTTTCTTCAAAGCCCCAATCGCAGTTTGTAATTATTCATCGAATAATCACACAAGCAAAAGTGTACTTGTTTCCCCATAGATCGTAAGCCCCAGGAGGGACCATGCCCATTTTTGTTGAGCATTGCATCCCAATGCCTGGCTGGTAGCAGTCATTCAATAAGTAATCACTGAGTGAACAAATAAATTCAGGTCCCTGATTGCATGTCAATGTGAAGAGACCAGCCCTTGTCTCCCAAGCCTACTCAGTCACTTCCCAGTGCTCCAAATTAAGTCATCTAAGACAGGTAGAGCTGGCGGCAAATCACTAGTTCATCAACTGGTGCCTAGTCTTAGTGACCGCTTGAAACTTCAGCATCACCTCCCCAATAAAGCCAAGGCCCTGCTGGAAAAATCCATGTCTAAGATTTGTTAGCACAGTGCACTTTCATTGTCAATGTGCCTCATAAGCACCAGTGAGGAGCACCTCTGAGGAGGCTGAGGGAGCTTCTCTGGAGAGCTTAAAAATAGGTTACTTCCCTAAGGACCAGAATAGTTTAGCTGGGTGGTTAAGGGATAAATAAAGTAAAGGAGCTTCCTGGCGCTTCTTTCATCTCTAATATTCTAAGACCCTTGTTGTTTGATAACTGTGGACATAGCCCCTCAATGCAGACAGAAAATGATTCTTAATCCTTTAACTCTGTGACCAATATTTAGATCAATGAGTCACTGGCAACAGTGCAAGAGAACACTGAAGAACCCAGATAGGTCAAAAAGCCTTTCACACAGATACAGCTGTAATCCTGTAGAAACTGCCTTCCCTGTGTGCTCTCATGAATACGTGCAGAGTGTTAAGATAGTTTAATATCTGGCTTTTATGTTTCATCATCTCATGGCATGAGGAATGCTGAATACTCTAAATGTTGGACTTCCAGAAGCTTGCACCCATTGACCTGCCACAAGTAATTACTTCTGAAAGGCTCCTGAGCCAGCAAGAAGTTGGGAGGACTCATAAAGCCAAGGTGAGCGGCAGCAAAACCTGGAGGGGGTGGGGAACTGGGGTGCTGGCCATCCTTTTCCTGTACTCCCCACACAGAAGACCTCAAAGGCAAAGAGAGCTATTAAGTCATTCAGAGCTAGAACTTTCCAAAGCTATCCATTCTCTTCTGGGCCTGCTTCCAACTGGCGATTACTCTTGCCTCTCAGCTGAACTCTGAGCCCTTCTCTGCTGCCTGGTGGAAACAGGGAGATGTAGATGAGAGAGAGGAATTTTATTTGGATATTGGTGATTCTAGAAGTGTTCGAATTTGTGAACACTTTCCTCCCCTGATTCATTTCAGAGTCATCTAGATGCTGCCATCCACAGATGACTGAGTTGATAAAAGATGTCCAGGTACTTTTAGATCCTCAAGGCCATGTTTGTGATACTGACAGTGACCATAGAGATGGGCCCCTCCCTGAGGCTCATATAGCCACCACAGTCCATGTCCACAGGGCAACAGAACAGGGATCACTGAACACATTTGGCTGCATGTCCCTTCCCCTTCCTGGCCACAGCAAGTGATGAATGAGGGTATATTCACCCTTGGCTGCCCCATTAACTGTTCACATTGTCTCACTGGAGTTTATGATACACCAGGGGAGATCACCCAAGTCACAAATAATCAATTTTAAATCCTTCCTAAACTGCAGTGTACTAGGGCTTATAGTGGAATATGGGAGTAAACCCTACAGAAATAGGTTGGCCCCCCTCTAGTTTCATAGCCAGACAATTACTCAATGACAGAAGAAGCAGGGAGAGAGAAGCAAGTCTCATCAAACCAGAACACATTTCTGGGAAGATAGTTAAAGCAGCTGTTGACATGGAAAGTGATATCTTGTCAAAATGAGATATGGTAACATATTTCCATTCAAGGTTTGCAAAACTCTACAGGGACCTTAAAAATGATATGATACACATGGCAAATTGCCACTTCATTCACTGATAGCTTCACTAAGAACTGGTCAGGAAGCTGCAATGGTCCATCTCTGACGTCACAAGGGATCTCTGTGGATTATGACTGATGATTAAGATCTCACTCTGTTCCAAAAAGGATTTCAAGTTGTGATTGCAGAGTCAGAAACTAATTACCCCATGCTAACGAGTGCGTCATCTTTCATAGCAGGAACTGGAAAAGAAGATGCAAACTCTAATGTATCCTTCTGGGAAAAGACAATATTTACATAAGATGCAAATGCTGGAAATGAACCGTAAAAGACAAGAGGTAAATATGAGAAGAAGAGGGTCATATTTACCAAATGTACTCTACATAATCACTGCCCTGGCACATGAATATAGTTAAGCATTCATCTCCAGTCTTTACCTAGCATTTTAAATTTAGTCATTGGAGATGAAGTTTCAACTACTGGGGTTGAGAAGAAGCAGGAAGATCCCTTCTGCTACCAATTCTGTTGAGTCTTTCCTCTGTTTTCCATCCTCTCAAGGATGTATCCATGTCTCAAGTCTCCCTTTTTTTAACTGTTGCTTCTATGACATTCTGGCTCCAGCAGGAAAATGAGGTTAATTTTTCTTGGTTTAGTAAAAAGGAAGAGGGTGGTGAATTGGTCTGTATTTTGATACCTAGGCATCTCTCTATAATTTAAGCCATAGAATCATTTTATAAGCAAGATCTCTTGTAACAAACCCCTTCACAGTAATGTCTCCTGTAAATGTCATAACCCAAATTCCTCACTCTAGTGAATAAGCCTGAAGTCCCTGTTTTCTGCAAATCCAAATATATCATCTAGCCTATGGTGAAATGGTTTTACAAAGGTCCTCACTGTTTTGAGATTATAGGCATGCTCCCCTTTCTCCTAACAAACCGGCATGTGAAGAAAGTTTCCATACCTTCTAACAGGAAAAAAGAGAACCATGTTCTACTTAGGGGACCAGAGATGTCTACAGATAAGCACACCATTTGCAAAGCACCTGATCTGTTGACCTACTCTGGTGCAAGTAGCTTAAGGAGAGAACACTAACTGTTTATAGCTGATCAATTTCAGTCCCAAGTGGAATTGAAGACAAGTCTTCACAAGGAGGCAAGAACTAATAAGCAGAAACAGAGGGACCATAAAGTCAAGAAAATCCTTCAAAGCATCCCAAGAAATGATGACGGTGACTTTCTAACCTTGTTGCCTGATGAAGCCTTGAACAGAAGTCCAGGTGAGGCACAATTTTTTTAGTAAAATATTTCAAGCATTTTAAAAACTTCATCAGATAAACTTCTGATGTGGAGTGGGGAAGGACAGAGCTGCCCTTGGGTTCCTGTTGATATTTTACTCCTGGAATATAATATCATGTAGTTTTGGATGGCCGGGAAGAAAAGGCAGAAGCTTCAGCACTGTGGTGAGATGACTCTTTTTAGAAATGTACTGTACTTTACATGCATGATTGCAATCCTTGCACCATCCCTATGAGGAGAAAAGGCAAAAGGGCCTCATCTTGTGGTTAAAGAGAGTGAAGCACGTGGAGATACATTAAACAGCAAACTGGTATCTGCCGCTTTGGTGCCACATGCAAACACTCTCTCCCCACCCACGCGTTCCCCTGCAGCCCTCTTCGGCTCACTCAGAATGTCTAAAACTGAATCCAGCATCACTGCCCTCTCCAGGCTTGCTCATGCTGCCTCTACTATCTCAGTGGGTGTGGCCTCCCTGTTCTCTGTCGCTCTGCCGGAGACCTAGCACCTTTCCAGCCCCGCTGCCCCCTCTCCTCGCAGATGGTCAGTCACAAAGTCCTGCTGGTGTCACCTAGCGCTCAAAGCTTCCCCCCCTCCCATTCCCCACACCACCCTCAGGTCAGCATGTCACCCCAGGGCTATTGCTACAGCCTCCTGATGGAGATCCTCCCTCAGATCCTACCCTCCTTTCATCAATCCTCCACTTTGGTAGTCCTCAGTAGGGTCCCCAGACCACCAGCATTAACTGAGAACTAGTCAGGGCTCCAACCAGAGTGACTGAATCAGAAACTGTAGGGATGGGGCCCAGCAATCTGAGTTTAACAACCCCTCACCCCCCATGGTCCCAATGCTCCTAAAGTTGAAGAAACACTGCTCTACTTGGTAATCAAAGCATTGCCCACAGACCAGCATCATCTGTATCACCTGGGAGTTGATTAGAAATACAGAATTTCAGGCCCCATCCCAGATCTACTGAATCAAGACCTGAATTTTATCAAACTCCCAAGATGATTCTCAAGCACAATAAAGTTCTAGAAGCACTGCGCTAATACCAGAATAATCTTATGAAATGCAAATCTGACCATATCACTCTCCTGCTGAAAAAAAAAAAAAAATCCTCAGTGAGTCTCCTTGAGCCTGAGGACAAGGTATAACTCCTTGCCCTGATACTCTAAGCCTTCAGGATCTACCCTCTCCCTACCTTCCTGGCTTCATCTCCTGCTATGATCACTCCCAGCCCACACACTGCAGTCAGGCCAGGTTGCTCAGGGGCCTCAGATGGCTCTGTGATTTCCAACAGACATTTTGCTCATAAGCTCTGTGTTGTGTCGCCCCATCAATTAGCGTCCCATTAAGTTTTCCCTGTCTGTACTCCCCCAGAGCAAACCCACCACTGCAAATGCATGGTATTGTTCACATACAGAACTTACTGCACTGTGGGTCAATCCCCCATTAGCAAGACTGACCACTTAGAGATCTACAGAAATGCTGGCCATGTCTCTGGAGGTCTTGAGCTTCTAAGATGCAAAGTTACCAGCTGAAAGAGACACTGCCCCTGCTCAGAGGAACGAGATGCTTAATCAATAAGTTAATTAAATAAGAAAAGGCTGAATAAGTGAAAAATCTACTTGGGACATCTATTTAACCTATACTCCCACATCCCAGAATGAAATATGCTGTGTAGTCACATAGAAAAACAACTTTTACCATTTAAAAAATATTGGCAAAACCACCAAGAAAGGTACCTCAGTTAAAATTAGACACTTAGAGTCATTGCTTGAGATCAGGCCAAAAAAACCCTAACATTTGGAAGATGCTCCAGATCTGGAGAGGCCAGGGGAGACTGAGGCACTTGGAGAAGGGGGTTCTCCTCTGTTCTCCTGATACTTTTTAAAGCTGTTTCATTTAGTTCCAGCTAAGGTTTCTTGAGTGCTTACTCTAAGCCAGGCACCGTGGTCCACCACTAACATGAATTATCGCATTTAAGCTTCACACCTATAAGACAGGAGTTACTATTAGCCCCCATGTGACAGAGCCAGGATTCAAGGCCGGGTCTTTCTGATTCCAAAGGGTGCACTCCCACCCACCCCCTCATATAGCCTCATCAGGACTCCAGCGACTCAGAGCTGTGTCCAGGACAACCTTGGGAAAGTCTGCAAATGTAGAGGTTATGACTCCTCCAATTTCTCTCTCAAGAGAAGGTTTCCCTCTGCAAAGCCTTATAGACCTCACCACTCTGTAGGCATATGCTCAAGCAAGGGTTCCTTTTTACATATTCCCAAGTAGCATCTTTGATTTCCTTCTTTGTCTTCTAAAAGCAGTTCACTTTGCTTTCTCCTAAAAATGAAACGTCGCTAAGATCATAGACTTCCATGAGCATTCTGCTAGTTGGGTTCTGGTAATTAAGGTTCCTCTGTACCCAGCCCCTCTTATTTAAGGCTTTATTTGTCCATTTTTATTCCCTCTTTTGGAAGGTAGGATGAGAGTTTCAGCTCTCTTGTGAGATAAAAATCAGTCTTTGTTTCTTGCTGCCTCTTTAAAATGAAATCACACATGCCTTACATATATGTTATAGATATTTACATAGTAAATTACATATATCTGTGTAATACATGATAATGTATAACTTACACAAAGTGAACATTGCTATTTTAGGTATACAATTCTATGAGTTTTAACAAGTTAATGTGGCTCCTACACTTCCCAGAAGCCATATGAGTCTAGTGAGTAGAAAAAGCACTGGACTTGGAATCAAAGTCCTTTATTTGAGCCCTGACGCTACATTCACTAATTGTAAGCTCCATGGGAGCTAGGATCTTTTCTTGTTCCTAGAACAGTGCCTGGTACATAGCTGCTCAATAGTACCGCTATTAGAATAGAATTAGAATAATAGAAGCCCGAATAGTACCACTAAGAGTAGCCACTCAGTAAATATTAGCTGGGCTTCCCTGGTGGCGCAGTGGTTGAGAGTCCGCCTGCCGATGCAGGGGACATGGGTTTGTGCCCCGGTCCAGGAAGATCCCACATGCCACGGAGCAGCTGGGCCCGTGAGCCATGGCCGCTGAGCCTGCGCGTCCAGAGCCTGTGCTCCGCAACGGGAGAGGCCACAACAGTGAGAGGCCCGCATACTGCAAATAAATAAATAAATAAATAAATAAATAAATATTAGCTATATATTTGTTCATATAGCTTTATTCTACAGAGAGATTATAGCTAACTTCCAGTTGTCTAACCTCTTTGAACCTCAGTTTCCACATCTATAAAATGGGAATAAAGCATTGTGTCTACCATGTAGAGTTTATATAAAATTCAAATGACGAGTGTAAAAGCTCATATAAAATGTAAAGTATCATATGGATAGGGACAAAACTGAAGAAATATGGAACTGATGTCTTATAGTGAAAATAACTACCTGCTTCAGGGGAAGTGTCACTCCATATACATCATTTGAATGTCACCTTCACAACTCTGTTCTTATCTGGTCACTTGTACTATTATTTACTTAGTATTTTCCTTTAAGGTATCTTGCTTTGTTTTATTTTTATAATTTAGCCTTGCCTGTGAATTACCTGTGACATTATGGGTTCGATATAGTGGTAATACATTTTTCTAAAACACATATTATAAAATACATAGCCATCAAACATTTTTAATGGTTGGTATGATCCTTGTACTACCTAAAATCACTCCCTATTTTTCCCACACTGGCCTCTGTTTCTTTCCTCTCTCCCCAAATTAATTTTGAAGTAGGATACACTTTCCTCTACTCTGCTCACCCAAAACACATTTAGGTTTTAAAGGTTGTGTTTTTCTTGTTTTCTTTTTTCTTTAAGTCTAGCAACCATAAAAAATCAAACAGATTTATCAAAATGTAACAAGCAATAAGACATCTAGCTCAGAAGTTCTCAGACTTTAATGCTTAGTATACAAAAATTTGTATATAGTGCTTTGTGAGTGACTTAAGGGATTTTCAAGGATAAAACTGAACATGTGACTTTTGCCTCACATACTAACTTTAGAGTTGAAATATCATAACACCAAGAGCGTAGTGAGAGTCAAGCTATTGCTAATATTACATTAGATCCCACCATTAACAAATGGTCTCTTCCTGTTTCAAAGCTCCTGCCTCTAGTCCGCAGAAAATCCCTGTTCTCAGTCTGAGTGATGCTTCTAATAGTTCTGGGCTTCTAATAGTTCTGGGCTCATGTGTAGAGCAGAGATGATTGACACGCTCTGGCCCCAATGAATGAAGTCCTTCCCAGGTCCCAGTTACCAATACTTCCCGCCTGCCAAAATTTTCTGATGGCTCACTTGTTCATTCCTTTACTTATTTACTCTTTCAACAGATACTGAACTGAGTAGATGTGGTACTTACAAAATAGCACACACAATGAACAAAGGAAAGTCCAATGAGAGTATAACTGAGAGACCTAATAATCTGAGGAGTTGGACAGTTTCTGTGAGGAAGTGATATTTAAATTGAGACAGGAAGTAGCTGCATGAAGGGAGCGGGTGAGCACGTGAGCGTAAGGAACAGAGTCCTGGGACATCCTAAACTGTGATTGATAAGAGCATGTGCAAAAGCCCTTGAGTGGGAAGGAGCCTGACAGATTCCAGACACCAGATGGAGAAGAGACATTGAGATAGAGAATGATTGGAGATGGCTCTGGAGGCACAGTCAGGGCCCAGGGCACACAGGGTCTCATAAATCATGTCAAATAAAGACTTTGAACTCTATCTTAAGATCAATGGGAAGCCACTGAAAGAGCAAGTAAGTGAACTATTGGGTTTATATTTTAAATATTACTCTGTCTGAACTGTGGAGCATGGATGGGAGAAGAATGCACGAGGATGTGGGGAGACAGGTGAGAAGTACATAGCAGTAGTGCAAGAGAGAGGTGGCATCTGGACCAGCAGAGAAGGGTGACACAGAGGAGGGAGAGAAGGAGCCAGATATAAGATATTTAGGAGAGAGAATTGGCAGAACCTGGTGATGAATTACACATGGGTACGTGGAGAGAGTGAGGTGGTCACGAGGATTCTTGGGTTTCTCCTGAAGAACTAGGCAGATGATGGAACAAAGTTACGACCAAGTGCTGGACTAGGGTAACTGGGAGAAGAGGCAGGTTTAAGACAGAAAAAGAAGGTGGAGCTGACATATTGCCAGGAGACATCAAAGAGGAGGTGTCCAGTTGTACAAAAAATGTATCAGAGCTCAGGAGACAGATTAGGGCTGCAGGATAAATTAACTATAGTTTTCTGTCGGGGCTGTGTAAATAGATAATGCTAGTAAGTACAGTAACATTCAAGGGGAGAGCAGGGTAGCCCCTCAGTGAGGCAGAAAGGGAACTTGTGAGTCACAAGGCATGAATCCTCACATTGAAATGCTTGATATTCTTTTGTAACCATATGCAAATTCAGATATCAAGGGCTTAAATAAAATATGCCTTAAGATTTGATAAACAACTATCATGAAAACAACATCCATAAAGTTACAGCTGATTCCACCAGACTGAGGGGAAAATCTGGACTTTGACCCAGGATGATTTTCCAAGCTTGAAAATGGTCGTTAAGATTTTGTTTTCTTAAAAGTCACCTTCCTTGCATAAAGCCATGTTGTTCTGAAGTGCATTCTAAAAGGACACTGGGTACTACTTAAATAAAAAGCTAAAGTAAAGACATACATGCACAAAATCCCACACCAAAAAATAAATTAAATCTCTTCCAAAAAAAAAAAAAAAAAGAAGGTAAAATAAGTGCCTGACCCTTTGAGCTCCCTAGTTCTGTAGATCTGGCATCTGTGTCTCAGAAAAGCTCCATAGGTGATTCTGCTACGAAAGGCAGAGCTGATGTGAAGGTTAAGAAAAGTGTATAGTATGTGCCTAGCATGTAGTAGATGTTCAATAAGTAGCTCCAGGCAACATCACCTGTGCAATATTCTTGCCAAAACCACTTAACCTTAATTTAATCACAAGGAAACAATCAGAGAAGCCCGAATTTAGGGCCATTCTACCAAACAATTGACCTGGACGCTTTAAAATGTCAGTGTTAGGGAAAAAAAGAAGATAATGAAGGTGGAGGAGGAAAAGAGCCAATGAGAGAGTTGGGGAGGGGTAGAGAAAGAGAGACGAAGGAGAAGAAGAAGGGGGATATGGGAGGGGGATAGGAGGGGAGGGGAAGGCGAAGAAGAGAGGGAGAGAAGGAAGGAAGGAAGGAAGGAAGGAAGGGGAAGAGAAGAAAGAAGAAAAAGATAGGAGAGTGTTCTTGAATTAAAGGAGACTAAGAGACAAGAAAATAAAATGCAACACATATTCCTAGATTGGATCCTGGATCTAAAAAATAAAACACAAACAGACAAACAAAAAGCCGTTATAAAGGGCATTACTGGGACAACCATGGATATTTGAATACAGACCGTATATTAGAAAACAATGTTGTCTCAATGTCATATATCTTAAGTGTAATAATTGTATTGTGGTTACATAGGAAAATTGCCCTTGTTCTTAGGAGACTTGTGGTGATGTATTTTGGGAGGAAGTGACTGCAACTAATTCTCAAATGGTTCAGCTGAAGAAAAGCGTGTGTGTGTGTGTGTACATATATGTATAAAACAATACTGTGACAAAATGTTGTTCATGAGTTAGGGTATACAAGTGTGTACTGTGCCATTCTTGTGACTTTCAGAAGATTAAAAAGTTTTTTAAATAGCAAGGAAAGCATTTTTAATGCTTACAGAAATACCAGTTGAAATTCTTTATGTGTGTGTGTGTGTGTGTGTGTGTGTATTTTTTTTTTTAAAGAACACGAAGTAGATTATTTTGTGTTCCTAAAAACCTAAGCACTTAAACAAATACATCATTGTCAGGGGAAAAAATAAATTAAATGAACTTCTAATTCTTTGTAGAAAACACACAGAATGCAGAATTTCTGGAACATCAAGCAAGTAATGACTATTGTGCCCAGAAAATTGGCAAATTGGAAACATGGCTCCGTGAACAAGAGGCTCGTGGACAGCTTCTCTGGGACAGTTCCAGCTCTGACTCAGATAAGTTGGGGAAAGATGAGAAGAAACCACGAGCACTGGTGAGGACCAGGACAGAGAGAATTCCACTTTTTGATGAGTTTTTTGATCGAGAATAATAATACTATTCACTAACCTAGATACTGAGTGCATTGAAAGCTTACCTTCCTTTAAAAATTCTCCAAGGTAGTATATGAATTATTTTGAGGACACCAATTCACTTTCTTTTCATTTTGAAATCCTAAGATTAAACATGTGAGATATATTGTTAATTATACTACATAACTAACTGCCTCAAAACTTAAGGGCTTAAATAACAGCCACTTATTGTCCAACTTTTCTGTGGGTTGCTGGGCTCAGTTGGGTGGTTCTTCTGCTGGTCTCTTTTGAAGTTTTTCATGCTGTTGAAGCCAGGTGGCAGCTAGGACTAGAGTCCTCTGGAGGCTCAACAAGGACACTGAGACAGCTGGACCTCGCCCCCTCTCTGTATCATCCCAGAGCCTCCTCATGTGGATTCCCCAAGTGCTCTCTCCTGCAGGGTAGTGAATTTGCTTTTATGTCAGCCCAGGGCTCCCCAAAGCAAACGTTCCCAGAGGAGGAAAAGCTGCCCATCCTCTTAAGTCTAATTCATGGAACGGGCCCCAAATCACTGCCCCCCAACACACACTGGATTGGTTACTACAAGTCATAGGCCAGGTCACAGGCAATGAAAAAGGGGCTACACAAGGCATCAATTCCAAAGTGTGGTCTATCGGGGTCCATCTCTGAGACATGGCACCCCACTGTTTTAAAAGCAAATTATTTCTTATAAAACAAATAGATGAGAGAGTAAATTTGATAGAAATAAAAATGACTTTTTAAAGAAAAGTCACAGTGATGCTACAGCAGACAGTAAGCTCACTTAAGTCACTTTCCTGTGAGTTAGAATCTTGTTATCTCATAACAGAGAGGCTATAGGAAAAAGGTAAAATAATGTCAAGTGTGGAAGGTCACTGTGAGTTGAAGCTCAAAATTAAATGAAGATCCCTTAGATTATGGTGTAGATCTTAGAACTCTTTAAAAGGAAACTTAGAAATGTTCAGTCCAAAAGTGATTATATTTACAAAATTTAGATTTTTTTTTTTACCCTTCAAGCAATCTACTTTATTCAGATTTTACCAGTTACATGTACTCATTTGTGTGTGTATTTAGTTCTGTGTAGTTTTGTCACGTGCGTAGATTCATGTGAGCAACACCACAATCAGATACAGAGAAGTTCAATCACAAGAATCCCTTGTGCTATCTATAGGGGCCCCCAAAGTAGATTTTTAGGCAATTTTAAGAACTTCTTTTGTATAAAATTTGACTCCACTTTTAGCATAACCTAAAAATATTTTTAAGCCATCCAGAAGCTTCTAAGAATTTAGTGAACTTTAAAACAAAGTAAAACAAAAATACCCTTTTAAGCCTTCTCTAGGAAACTTCCAAAAAGAAGGCAATAGAAACACCCCCTGAATTTGACATTCAGTTCATTCAGATCAGTCACTAAGAAGATAAAAAGACTGCTGTGTCAAGGGATGAACATTCATGTTTCTTCCAAGGACAGAGACAATTAATTAGGTCATCCCTGGGCATTTTTACTCCCAGTTCTTTGCAAGCAGTATTCTTACTTTTTCTTTGGTAGGTAAAAAGCGTATTTCCTACAAAGGAATGCATAGATTGTTTGACCAGTCAGCCTGTTTGGAAAAGTAAGACCCTTCTTTTTTTTTAATTGAAGTACAGTTGATTTACAATGTTGTGTTAGTTTCAGGTGTACAGCACAATGATTCAGTTATATATATGTGTGTGCATATATATATATATCTATACACATGTATGTGTATACATATGTATGTGTGTGTATATTTATATATATATATATATATATATTCTTTTCCTGATTTTTTTCCCTTATAGGTTATTACAAAATATTGAATATAGTTTCCTGTGCTAGACAGTAGGTCCTTGTTGGTTATCTTTTATATATATAGTAGTATGTATAGGTTAATCCCAGCCTCCTAATCTATCCCTTCCCCAGCCCTTTCCCCCTTGGTAACCATACATTTTTTTTCTATGCCTGTGAGTCTCTGTTTTGTAAATAAATACATTGTATCTTTTCCAAAATAAACAAATGGGACCTAATTAAACTTAAAGGCTTTTGCACAGCAAAGGAGACAACCTACAGAATGGGAGAAAATATTTGCAGATGATGTGACAACTGAGAAGGGATTAATTCAAAAAACAACCCAATCAAAAATGGGCAGAAGAGCTAAATAGACATTTTGGTAAAGAAGACAAACAGATGGCCAACAGGCACATGAAAAAATGCTCAACATCACTAATTATGAGAGATTATGGCCATTCTGACCAGAGAAAGGCAAATCAAAATCTACAAACAATAAATGCTGAAGAGGGTGCAGAGAAAAGGGAACCTTTCTACGTCATTGGAGGGAATGTAAGTTGGTGCAGTCACTATGGAGAACAGTATGGAGGTTCCTTAAAAACTAAAATAGAGTTGCCATATGATCCTGCAATTCCACTGCTGGGCATATATCCTGAGAAAATATATTTTTAAAAGACACATGCACCCCAATGTGCGTTGCAGCACTATTTACAACAGCCAAGACATGGAAGCAACCTAAATGCCCATCGACAGGTGAATGGATAAAGAAGTTGTGGTATATATACACAATGGAATATATACACAATGGAATATTAAATGCCCATCGACAGATGAATGGATAAAGAAGATGTGGTATATATACAATGGAATATTACTCAGCCATAAAAATGAATGAAATTTTGCTATTTGCAGCAACATGGATGGACCTAGGGATTATCATACTGATTGAAGTAAGTCAGACAGAGAAAGACAAATATTGATATCATATGATATCACTTATATATGGAATCCAACAAAAAAAGGAAAAGTAAGATCCTTCAGAGGAGAAATGAGTTCAACCTATTCTCAACATCCTCATATTATGGTTGACCTGGAAGGTTTAAAACAAAGTGGGGTTGGCAACTCCCAGCACTGAAAATAGCAGGGCCTATGAAGGTGTTCATGGCTCTGGTCTGTGACTTGAACTTGGACGACACCTCCTTCTACACGTTCACTGGTCTCTGAGCTACATGAGGGCTAGGCCTGCCTCCTCCCTGTAGTATCCACACCCTACACCGACCCCCGTTTCCTAGCATGACATCTGGCACCGAGTTTATTATTAAATGTTTGTGGAATTCATTAATTTATGTGTTAACTAGTCAATTAGAGGGGCACTTGTTTCTCTCCAGCTATGCAGTTGCTCACTCTCGCTTTCATTTCCCAAGAGTCTTAGTTGTATAAGGTTGATTATACAGTTTAAAAAAAAAAAGATGGGGGGATTTTTTTTCCCCTAGATCTTGGAATTTATACATCTAAGTGGATGGCACAAATTAGACATTGTCTTGGGATACAGGAGTTAAGACATGTATGTGTACCAATGAGGATGCCATAGCTCAAAATATTTCTTGAAATTCAATCAGTGTGTCAGCTGCAAAAGAAAGTCAATCATAATGCCTTCTCTATTTTCCTGCTCCATGTGGAACTCTCCTTCACCCAATCTTAAACTCAAGAATTTGAAATTATAATAATAATAATAACAGTGATAGTAATAACTGCTAATGTGCACTGACTGCTTATGGTGTGTCAAGCACTCTCCAAATGCTTTACGTATATAATCCATGCAACAATTTTGTGGGTCACCCGTTTGACAGATGAGGAATCTGAGGCACAGAGAGGTCAACTAACTTGCCAGAGTCACCCAGCAGAACTGGGTGTTTTTGAGTAGACCACTGCTTACAAGAAGGGGCCTGATGGGAGCCAGAAGCATGTGCCTCCTCTCCCTAATTTTACCTCAACTCACCAGTTGCATTCTGGAGCATTCCACATTTCTGTTACATGTTTTTTGTTTGGGGAGTGGAATACTATTACACTGGAAATGGTGAGAGCTTTCTTTTAGCAAGAAAGAATTGCCGTGGAGCCTGAGTGCTTAAATGCGGGCACAGGGCAGGATAAGAGCACCTGAGAAATATGTCAGGAGGGGAGTTGTCAGGGGTGGGGTGAGGGGTACAGAAAGGCAGATGAGAGACTAAAGATAAATTTAACTGTCTTCACAATTTGGCCTGCGAGCAGGATCAGTGAGCAACCCCACCAGACACCCCATCCAGGATGGAACTCAGGTGCACACTGTATCCTGGGCCAGAGGGCGGTGGTTCTCAGAGCCACATGTTGGAATCAGCCAGCGAGTGATCAAACACCTAATAACAAGTAGGATTTATGTTCCCGCCTTTTGATTTATTTGGGTCAGGGTAGAGTTCTGGCACTGGGTTGGTGTTTTCCTGCTTTTAGCTCCCAGGTGAATCCAACGTGCAGCTGGGGTTGAAAACCACAGCCTCAGGGCTACAAACATTCTATTACAGCAGATATACCAACTTCTATCTTTAAAAGCAACAGCTTCTGAGGTAATTTTTAAAGGTAAGGACATGAGGCCTGGAGCTCCACACACAGTAAGAGATTGTTCGTTTGGCTGGTAATTATCTGAGAACACCAATCCTTTACTTAATCTTGAATTTGTTCAGAGGCAACGCAGGGCCATCAGTAAACACAGCTGCTGCCCCTGGTAAAAGCTATAAAATTAAGCCTCAAGGCAAAGTTGTCAGTTTTCTCTACCTGAAAATCTCCTCAGCTTTGGGGGCAGGGGGTGGAGGGAGTGGGGGGAGGCTTGTCTATGGCCAAATACATGCTTTCTCTTGTGAAAATAACATTTTCTTTCTTGCTCTGAATTTTTCATGAGAAAAAGAAGACTTTTTTCTGGTATACTTTTGGAAATATGCTTTTCTCGATTATTTTTTTCCAGCAAAGGGCCATGCTTCTTCACCTATCTATTCTGACGATAATTCTGAGTTACTGTACTGGGAGTTAAGTGTAGATGATTCTTGCAGGAGTCACCTATGAAATAGTTTCGTAAACAAGAAGATAATCTTTTCTGCTCACACAGAGCCTTTAAAGACAGAAAACAAATACCAGCTCTTCATGCCACTTCCCTTCTCAGCAGGATCATCAAATCATAATTAAAGTCAAATATTTCCTGCCTCAAATGAAAAACAAAAGCCTATTTCCACATATTACTGCAAAACCTAATTGAGAATACTATGGGGAAAGCTTGAGAGAAAATATGCTAAGGGGTAGATTAGGGAAGTTTAGACCATGAAAAATCTGAATTACATCTCACTTTAAAAGGAATACTATTATACTATTTATGTGCAAAATAAACAAAAACATTTTAAAACAAAGTAAAGAGTTCAGGTTTATTTTCAAATGTGTACTTCATAATAAGTCTGCAGCTCACTCTCATTCATTTACTTAATCAAGCATTTAGCCAATAGGTTTTAAGTGTCTACTAGATGCCAAGCACTGTTCCAGATGCTGAAAATACAGCCATACAAGCAAAGTCCCTGGACCCATGGGTCATATTCCAGCTGTGAGACCTGGAGCAGAGAGTCAAATACATGATACAATTTCAGGTAATATTGAAGAAAATAACGAAGATATGAGGACAGGCACAATGGAATGGACTGTTTCAGGCAGGATGCTCAGGGAGGGGCTTGTTAGGGAACGAGGTTTGTTTTGCCTGACACACAACAAGCAAAAACACTGCGATGATAAGGTTTGCAGCAAAGAGAGGGGTATTCTCAAGACAGACAAGACAGGAGAACAAGTTTCAAATCTGCCTCCCTGAAGGCAAGGGGCTTGGGTATTTATGAGATAAAGAATAAAGCAGCAGGGTGGTCTGAGGCATGGGGGGTGTGGGGAGTGTGGGGAAAGGTGATTGGAAAAAGGTGCAGTAATTGTCCTTCTGCGCAGGTGTAACTAAGCTACAGGCCTTGACACATTCAAATATGTAAGTGCTTAACACCATCTGAGGGTGGAGTTTTCAGCCCTCTGACAGCTAAAGAATACTCAGGCATGCCCAATTGGAGGGTCAGTGGTCCCATCCAGTCTTAACTGGCTCGGCTTGAACTAGACACAGCTGACTGCAAGTTCCTGGAAAACAACTTGGGCTATGCGCTGGTTGGAGAACAGGCAAGTCTTTTGTGGCAGCAATGAAAATGACCTTGATTAGTAAAGCAAGGTGAAATGGATTTGACCCATGGTTTTAGAATCTCTGAGGAAGAGACTTGAATAAAGTGAGGATGGAAGCCATGAGAACACCTATGAGAGCAAGTACAAAGGCCCTGAGGTGAGATGAACTTGTAATATTCAAGGACCAACAAGAAGGCTGGAAAAATGAAGTGAGCAAAGGGGACACTGACAGGGATGACCACAAAAAGGTCATCAAGACACAGATGGTGAGGAGCCCAGAGGACCGTGGTGTGATGATGGGTATTAAGTATAACAGAATTTCAGAGACAGAAGGGGATGGTCCTAGTCTAGACTGACATCTCCAATGTGATCATAAACAGAGGCAAACAGACTATGGCCAACACTAACATCATATGGTCATAGCTGACTGTCTAGGACTGACCCTTGACCCAAATGAGCCAGTCAGAGAGGACCTCAGTCTCTGCTGGTGGCAAGAACCTCAGTGGGTACATTCAGGATTGACGGATAGTAGCATTCTGCCCTATGAGCCAGAGATGCAGGAACACAGACCTGCAGTAAACAGAATCAGAGACAAGGGATGCACTGAGACCCCACAGCACATCTATCCCTCATTCCCAGCCCTCCTAAGCCCTGTTGCCTCCTGGCCCTTCCTTCTAAGACCGTATCTTTACAGTAAATTCACCTTTGGCTTGGACCAGCTCCACCTGGTTTCTATTTCTTGAAGCCAAAGAACCTCAACCAACAGGTACCTTACACAGCAACCACCTCCTTGCCTTAGGATGTAATGCTGGAGGCTGAGGAGTGCTGGAATTGCTTAGTGTGGCCAGTTCTGGTTCCCAAGAGGAATTATGATAATCTCTTCCCAAATCCATATTCAGCGATACCACATCAACCATGGTGGGAGTAGTTGCACCACAAAAATTGGCAAATGTTGCCAATGGAGGCTTTTTTTTTTTTTTCAGAGAGCAGCATGTTAAACATTTACCAGCACACCTGTCAAGAGGTAAAGAACAATAGGCTCCAGACTCAGAATTCACAGCCCGGCTCTGGAACTTCCTTATGGCCACATAGAGGTTAAATAACTGAAAGAAATTCTGAATCAGGTATCAATAGTTAATAAAAGCTGTGTATTTTTTAATGAGTCTTCTGTGTGTATAGAATTCCTGATCCTGATTCCATGATAGACGTTATCATTCTCGATTCTGAAAAGGGAAAACTGATGCTAATAAAGTGTATGAAATGTCAAAGCCCACACATTTAATTGGAAAAACTGCAATTTCATTTCAAGTTTGCCTGTCTTCAAAACCTCCTCACTGTAAAATGGAAATTATAATAGTGCCTATCCTCACAGTGACAGAAATAAGATCATACAAGTAAAGTACTTAAAACAGCACCCAACAAACATAGAGACAAAGTGAGGGGATGGAAAAAGATATTCCATGCAAATGGAAATCAAAAGAAAGCTGGAGTAGCAATACTCATATCAGATAAAATAGACTTTAAACAAAAGAATGTTACAAGAGACAAGGAAGGACACTACATAATGATCAAGGCATCAATCCAAGAAGAAGATATAACAATTATAAATATAAATGCACCCAACATAGGAGCACCTCAATACATAAGGCAAATGCTAACAGCTATAAAAGAAGAAATCGACAGTAACACAATAATAGTGGGGGACTTTAATACCACATTTATACTAATGGACAGATCATCCAGATGGAAAATTAATAAGGAAACACAAGCTTTAAATGATACAACAGACCATATAGATTTAATTGATATTTATAAGACATTCCATCCAAAAACAGCAGATTACACTTTCTTCTCAAGTGCACAAGGAACATTCTCCAGGATAGATCACATCTTGGGTCACAAGTCAAGCCTCGGTAAATTTAACAAAACTGAAATCATATCAAGCATCTTTTCCAACCACAATGCTATGAGATTAGAAATCAATTACAGGGGGGGAAAACCGTTAAAAACAGAAAAACGTGGAGGCTAAATAATACATTACTAACTAACCAAGAGATCACTGAAGTAATCAAAGAGGAAATCAAAAAATAACTAGAGGCAAATGACAATGAAAACATGATGATCCAAAACCTATGGCATGCAGCAAAAGCAGTTCTAAGAGGGAACTTTATAACAATACAATCCTACCTCAAGAAACAAGAAAAATCTCAAATAAACAATCTAACATTACACCTAAAGGAACTAGAGAAAGAAGAATAAACAAAATCCAAAGTTAGTAGAAGGAAGGAAATCATAAAGATCAGAGCAGAAATAAATGAAATAGAAACAAAGAAAACAATAGCAAAGATCAATAAAACTAAAAGCTGGTTCTTTGAGAAGATAAGCAAAATTGATAAACCTTTAGCCAGACTCATCAAGAAAAAGAGGGAGAGGACTCAAATAAACAAAATTAGGAATGAAAAAGGAGAAGTTACAATGGACACCTCAGAAATACAAACCATCAAAAGAGACTACTACAAGCAACTCTATGCCAATAAAATGGACAAACTGAAAGAAATGGAGAAATTCTTAGAAAGGTTTAACCTTCCAAGACTGAATCAGGAAGAAACAGAAAATATGAACAGACCAATCACAAGTAATGAAATTGAAACTGTGATTAAAAATCTTCCAACAAACAAAAGTCCAGGACCAGATGGCTTCACAGGTGAATTCTATCAAACATTTAGAGAAGGGCTAACACCCATCCTTCTCAAACTCTTCCAAACAACTGCAGAGGAAGGAACACTCCCAAACTCATTTTACGAGGCCACCATCACCCTGATACCAAAACCAAAGATACTACAAAAAAAGAAAATTACAGGCCAATATCAGATGAATATAGATGCAAAAATCCTCAACAAAATACTAGCAAACAAAATCCAACAACACATTAAAAGGATCATACACTGTGATCGAGTGGGATTTATCCCAGGGATGCAAGGATTCTTTAATATATGCAAATCAATGTGATACACCATATTAACAAATTGAAGAATAAAAACCATATGATCATCTCAATAGATGCAGAAAAAGCTTTTGACAAAATTCAACACCAATTTATGGTAAAAACTCTCCAGAAAGTGGGCATAGAGGGAACCTACCTCAACAGCATAAAGGCCATATACAACAAACCTGCAGCAAACATCATTCTCAATGGTGAAAAACTGAAAGCATCTCCTCTAAGATCAGGAACAAGACAAGGATGTCCACTCTTGCCATTATTATTCAACGTAGTTTTGGAAGTCTTAGCCATGGAAATCAGAGAAGAAAAAGAAATAAAAGGAATACAAATTGGAAAAGAAGAAGTAAAACTGTCACTGTTTGCAGATGACATGGTACTATACATAGATAATCCTAAAAATGCCACCAGGAAACTACTAGAGCTAATCAATGAACTTGGTAAAGTTGCAGGATACAAAATCAATGCACACAAATCTCTTGCATTCCTACACACTAACAACAAAAGATCAGAAAGAGAAATTAAAGAAACAATCCCATTCACCATTGCGACAAAAAGAATAAAATACCTAGGAATAAACCTACCTAAGGAGACAAAAGACCTGTACTCAGAAAACTATAAGACACTGATGAAAGAAATTAAACATGACACAAACAGATGGAGAAATACACCATGTTCGTGGATTGGAAGAATCAATATTGTGAAAATGACTATACTACCCAAAGCAATATATAGGTTCAACACAATCCCTATCAAATTACCAATGGCATTTTCTACAGAACTAGAACAAAAAATCTTAAAATTTGTATGGAGACACAAAAGACCCCAAATAGCCAAAGCTATCTGGAGGGAAAAAAACAGAGCTGGAGGAATCAGACTCCCTAACTTCAGACTATACTACAAATCTATAGTAATCAAGACAATATGGTACTGGCACAAAAACAGAAATATAGATTAGTGGAACAGGATAGAACAGAAAGCCCAGAGATAAACACACGCACCTATGGTCAACTAATCTATGACAAAGGAGGCAAGGATATACAATGGAGAAAAGACAGTCTCTTCAACAAGTGGTGCTGGGAAAACTGGACAGCTACATGTAAAAGAATGAAATTAGAACACTCCCTAACACCATACACAAAAATAAACTCAAAATGGATTAATGACCTAAGTGTAAGACTGGACACTATAAAACTCTTAGAGGAAGACATAAGAACACTCTTTGACATAAATCACAGCAAGATCTTTTTTGACCTACCTCCTAGAGTAATGGAAATAGAAACAAAAATAAACAAATGGGGCCTAATGAAACTTAAAAGCTTTTGCACCGCAAAGGAAACTATACAAGATGAAATGACACCCCTCAGAATGGGAGAAAATATTTGCAAATGAATCAACAAAGGATTAATCTCCAAAATATATAAACAGCTCATGCAGCTCAATATTTAAAAAAATCAAACAACCTAATCAAAAAAATGGGCAGAAGACCTAAATAGACATTTCTCCAAAGAAGACATACAGATGGCCAAGAGGCACATAAAAAGCTGCTCAACATCACTAATTATTAGAGAAATGCAAATCAAAACTACAATGAGGTATCACCTCACACCAATTAGAATGGGCATCATCAGAAAATCTACAAACAACAAATGCTGGAGAGGGTGTGGAGACAAGGGAACCCTCTTGCACTGTTGGTGGGAATGTAAATTGATACAGCCACTATGGAGAACAATATGGAGGTTCCTTAAAAAACTAAAAATAGAATTACCATATGACTCAGCAATCCCACTACTGAGCATATACCCAGAGAAAACCATAATTCAAAAAGAGTCATGTACCACAATGTTCATTGCAGCACTATTTACAATAGCCAGGTCATGGAAGCTACCTAAATGCCCATCGACAGACGAATGGATCAAGAGGATGTGGTACATATATACAATGGAATATTACTCAGCCATAAAAAGGAACGAAATTCGGTCATTTGAAGAAACGTGGATGGACCCAGAGACTGCCATACAGAGTAAGTCAGAAAGAGAGAAACAAATATCATATGTTAACGCATATATGTGGAATCTAGAAAAATGGTACAGATGAACTGGTTTGCAAGGCAGAAATAGAGACACAGATGTAGAGAACAAACATATGGACACCAAGGGGGGCAAGTGGGGTGGTGGGGGGAGTGGTGGGGGGATGAGTTGGGAGATTGGGATTGACATGTGTACACTAATATGTATAAAATAGATAACTAATAAAAAAACAGCGCCCAGTGCCTAATAACTGCTCTATACATGTTTGTTAACTAGTAGCTTTATTCCTGTTGAAATTAGAAATAAAATAAGAAGAAAAAATTTTGTCGTTCTAGGAGTCTGTTCTGTTCAAAGAGACATGAAACAAAAGCCAGAAGTACATAACTATGGAATTATGAAAAGAGATTTACCATGATTCACAGACAATGTGATTATATGCCTTGAATACCCAAAAGAATCAGCTGAAAAAGTTTTAGAATGAATAATGGAATTAAAAATAGGTGTCTGGATAAAAGATATATTTAAAAATCAGCAGCTTTTGCAAACCATTTCTCAGAAGTTAGCCAACAGAAATAAAAATATCAGTATGCAGAGACAAAAGTTCAAGGATGACTGGGGCTTCCCTGGTGGTGCAGTGGTTAAGAATCCGCCTGCTAATGCAGGGGACACGGGTTGTAGCCCTGGTCGGGGAAGATCCCACATGCCGCGGAGCAACTAAGCCTCTGCGCCACAACTACTGAGCCTGCACTCTAGAGCCTGTGAGCCACAACTACTGAGCCCATGCCACACCTACTGAGCCCATGCCACAACTACTGAAGCCCACACGTCTAGAGCCTGTGTTCCGCAACAAGAGAAGCCACTGCAATGAGAAGCCAGCGCACCACAAGGAAGAGTAGCCCCTGCTCACTGCAACTAGAGAAAGCCCACGCGCAGCACCAAAGACCCAATGCAGCCAAAATAAATAAATAACATAAAATAAACCATGATAATTGTAGAAAAAAAAGATGACTGATAAAAATTTCCAAATATAATTTTTTAAAAGTTCAAGGATGAATAGTGGGTTCACAAATCATAAGGGAAATGTCTCAGGGTATACTATCTTGAAATGCTGTTCCTCTCTCTGTAACTCTAGCTCTCAAGCTCCCATTCCCATCACTGTCCTCTCACCAGTTCAAAGTACTTAGACCACTTATGGCTTAAAATGCATTTGCTTAAGATTCTCCACTCCTGTTTCTCTCTCCCCAGCCAGGGTCCAAGTTTGGGGGAAGAAGCTCAGGCCTGCTTACGGCCCTGTCCTTGTGGGGTGTGAGGAATAACTCATCAGTGTCGTCCTCTGTCCTCTCTGGCCTTGACTGAAAGATATTCATCTTGATGATCTTGGGCATCTACATCTCTCTCCTTAGCAAAAGCCCCAACCCCATCGCCAGCTATGTTACTTCCTGCCATACCCTCGGCACTGGCCTTGTGTAGTGACTGCTTACAAGGAAGCCCTGCGGTTTTCTCCTGCTGTTGGGCCCCACCTCAGTTTGGAGGGTGCTACTCATCCTCCAAGAATCAACTATGTTTTCTATACAGTCCCTGGGGTGGGCTGTCCATCCCACATACTGTGCAAAGGAGTCCCCAGGGCTCTCAGTTCTCAGCTCCTTCGCCTGCTTCTTTGGAGGCCATGGAAACTTTTCACATATTCCTTGCAATACCTGCAGGAGTCGAGGCTTGGGGGTGCAGGTCCTTTCTACTGAAACATATCTTGTTGCCATTATTACTCTGCTGCAGCCCTCAGATGTTGCTTTAAGGCAGGTTCATAATTTTCATTCTTTTTCATAAAGGGCACACCCCAAAATATATGTTCCTATCCACCCTGCAGATAGAGATGTAGCTTTCCGCTTTTAAGTCAACAAATCTTCCTGAAGACGGCAGGGGATAGTCAAAATATTTAACTATGCGCAGAGCATGGGCAGTAGTTAGAATGGCTCCGGCAGGGTCCTCTAAACAGGACGCACTAATGAGAATCTGCCCGGAGCCTCTACATGATCCCACCTCCCAGGTTTTCACACCAAAGGACAGGCCAGGGAGAAAGCCCCACATAAGCTTCTCAGCTCTTTTACTTTCTCCTCTCAGTTTCTTCCAAGATACTTGCCTCTAAGCCAAGGAGGAATTTTCTTTCTTCTTTATGTGGTTGACAACCTGTTCCTGAGTCATCACCTTTCAACCTCTTATCCCATGTCCAGAACACAAATGCTACGTTCTCTCTGTTCTAAGACTTATGGGATCTGGCTCTTAACATCTAAAGGGAACTTTTTAAAGTGCAAAAGTCCCCTCCTCAAGAACCTGACCTCATTATTGAAGACAAAGATCTCAAGGTTATTGCAGCCACATAAAATTTGAAATAATATTAATGTCTATCTATAGTGGCAATTGAAAAATTATAGTATGGAACCTCAATAAAATCAATGTAACACTTTAAAGTAGAGAATTTTTTTAAAGGATTGTCTTAGGCATCCATGATATATTACTAAATGAAAAAACTAAGGCAAATTACAGGGTAATGTGTATAGTGTATAACTTTTTTTCATGTTTATGCATGTCCTAGAAGCAAGAGAAAAGTATAAGACAAACTACTTCAAATTAACAGTATTTATGGTAGGGTGAAATAGGAGCATATCTTAGGTCAGGTTCCCCAAAGCAGACCCTGAGGTGACTTGAGTGCAAGTTATTTTTTAAAGAAGAGAGTGTCAGGAAAAATCAGTTAAGGGAGGGGGGAATCAGGACAATGAAGGGGAAGAACCCAAATAGAGGTGCAATTTCAGGCAAAATTCTGAGGAAGGTAATTTATCTCACAGGAGACCCTGGAGTATGATTGAGATATCAGAGTTGTTGAGACCGACACCAGGAAGCTCTTCATAATCCTGTAACCTCTAGTCATTGGCTAGGGATGATTGGTGGAGAGTAACTGCCTGGCACCTCCAGCCCTCTGTTCATCGGGGTAGTGAGCTCCACTAGCCCAAAGCAGTTGCTGAAGATGAGTCTCAGGTGAGGGTCATTGAAAGTGAAAGCAATTTGCCCCAAAGGAAGGGCATACCAAATGGTAAAATGTATGCAAGAGGATCTGAAGGAGCAACAGTATATGCCATGGAGTAGAAGGGGGAGATGATCCAGTGCAATTATATATTTTACATAGTTTGTATCATTGCAAAGTGTAGCAAAACAGACATTCCTGCCATATTCCAGATATATCATATACACTCAATTACTGTTATTTTGAAGTAGTGGGTAGATGGATGATTGTGGCAATTTTACTTTTTCAGGAAGCAATCTAGAAGCTTCCAAGAAAGTCTTCAAAATTAGTTGTTCTCTTTGACCCAGTATTCTATGTATAGGATAAATTCTTAAGGATATGAACATGTAAACAATTATTTGAATAAAAAGACATTCAATGCAGCATTACAAAAGCAAAGAACTTTAAAATAAATATATTTATTAATTTCACAGAGATAAAATAGGCTGACAAAAACGAGTGTCTATAAATATAAACAGGTGAAAAAGTGTGAAATCTTGAAAATGTAAAATATAATTTAAAAAATAGCTGCTCAATAAATGAGCAGAATTGCATAATTGACATTGAAGATAATTTAGGGAGCTAAAAAATTTGTTCAAGGAAATCTCCAACAATGTAGAAGAAAGGGGTAAACCATGAAAGATGGATCTAATAATTCCCCTTCCTTAGAAAAAACAGACAGGACATACAGCGGAACAAAGATGGCAGTAGACTTTTCATCAAAAACTATACAATCCAGAAGACAATAACATCTTTAAAGTACTAAAAGGAAATTAAAAACCTGTCAGCCTAGAATTTTATACCCAGAGAAAATATATTTCATAAATGAAGACAAAGTGAAGACTATTTTAGACATTCAAAGCTGAAACAATTCATCATCAGCTGACCAGCATTGAATGAAAAAAATGTCAAAGAAAGGTCTTTAGGCAGAAGGAAAATGCTATCAGAAGGAATTATGGATCACCCAAAGGAATGAAGAGCACTAGAAATGGTAAATGTATGTGGGTAAATATAAAATACTTTTTAAAATTTTTCAGAACCTCTGTAAAAGTTAATTGACTGTTTAAAGAAAAACAACAATGTATTATGAGATTTCATATATATTTTTATAGTTATATATTTTAATAATATCAGTATACATTATTATATATTACATTTTATTTATATATATCTTTTTTACATATATATGTAAAATGCATGTATTGACATGTGTTGACATCAACAACATAAAGGCCAGGAAAGAGGATATGGAAGTATACTGTTGTAAGGCTTTTCCACTATACATGAGTGACTTAATATTACTAAAAGGCAGACTGTGATATATAAATAAGTATACTACAGCAAGCACTTAAAAAAAAAAAGAAAGAAAGAGGAGGAATGGCTAACACACCAGTAAGGGGAGATAAAATCAAATCATAAAAAATACTCAATCTAAAAAAAGCAGAAGAAAGAGGAAAAGTTGGACAAAAGAGAAAATACAAAAACTAGATCCAAAAACCAAGGTGTCCTAATTAAACCCAGCTTGTCAATAATTGTATTAAATATAAATGGTCAACAGCACAATTTAAGTGCAAAGATCGTCAGATTTGATAAAAGAGCAAGAATCAACTCTATGCTATCTTCAAGAAACAAACTTTAAATATAAAGACACAGATAGGTTAAAAGTAAAAGGATGGAACAAGGTGTACCATTCCAACATTATATGATACAGAGTAGCCATATTAGTGTTGAACAAAGTAGACTTCAGAGCATGTAACAAGCATCTTCACCGTTAGCAGCCAAAGTTATATATCCATCCAGTTTAGCAAGGACAGAAATAAAAGACTGTATTGAATCCCTCCCACCCTTCCCGCCTGCATGAAACTCAAATCCCCGAAAGGAATCTGAGCGCCATGCTGAATCACACCCCCACTCTTTGGGAAAACAGGTCCAGATGATTGAGAGCCTCACAGAGTCACATGAACTTGAAAAAGGGTAGTTTCCCAAAGAATAGGTCCAAAGACACTGAAGAAAAGCAGCAGATGTGAAGCAATTATACTCCAATAAAGAGCTATTAAAAATAATAATAATTTTTAAAATGTTTAGGGACTGTCTACTTTCCTAACACATCACACAGGTATAAAGCATAACAATACTATGGTCCTATCCAAGAATAACTTGACAGTGGTAGAGGAGAATGAGAGAAGTTTTTAGGTGCTTATTAGTTCTGAAGACAACGCACACTAGTCTCTCCTTATCCATGGGGCATACATAGTTCCAAGACCCCCAGTGGATGCCTAAAACTGTGGATAATACCAAACCCTACATATCAGTATTATTTGTAATCTCAAAACCCTATACATACATATTCCCTTATACATACATATTTGAGGTACGACAGCAAAAGTAGCACAAATTTCTTCTTTTGTCTCCACTATTTCGTGGCTAGAAAATTTGTTCTTACCATTGATCTCAGCAGTCTCATTATACAACTTTTTCTTTCTTTCTTTTTTTTTTTTACTAAGTCAAGATCTTTCATCTTTTTGTATAAAGGAAGCAGCTTTACTTCAGCATATCCGAATTGCCAGCATCACTACTGTTGTGCTTTCGAGCCATTATCAAGTACAGTAAGGGTTACTTGAACACAAGCACTGTGATACCTCAACAGTCAATCGACACAGTTACTAAATGACTAACAGGTGGAATATACTGGACAAAGGGATGATTCACGTCCTGGGCAGGAAAGAGCAGGACTATCACACTACTTAGAATGGCACAAATTTAAAGCTTATAAGTTGCTTATTTCTGGAATTTTCCACTTAATATTTTGAAACCACAGCTGATTACAGGTAAATGAAACCATGAAAAGCAAAAACCTTGGATAAGGAGGGACTACTGTATTGCCTGTTAACCAGAAAATGACTCTTCAAGAGAGTGAATGAAGAAATAATTTTTCCCCAGAATTTATCAGCATAAACTTAAAACTTTGAGAATCTCAGGAATGACAAAAAATGTTAACATTGAATCCAAGTTTTCAGTAAAGAAACAAAAGGTGATTTTACAGTCTCCTACGTTTTGTACTCCACTGGACTTACTCAAATGTTCCTGTTATCCTTCAACGTTTCCCCAAAAAATTTTCCTCCAAAACTATAATCGAAATCTTATCCCACCATGTATACTTGGGAACTCTCTACATCTGCTTCCAGATCATAAAACACCGGGAGACTTACGGAGAACAGGTAAGATTTAGGTCAAGGTGGAGCATCTCAAACCACAGATTACTGGAACTGAAAGGAAATTTAGGAACTTTCTATTCCACCTTCTCTCCCACAGGGACAGAGATAACCACAGCACTCATAGATGACCTTCAGGACAGGTTGGTTGACCAACTGATTTTGATACATACTGATTTAGCTTAACTGGCAAATGTCTTCATAACTATTTGAAAAGAAACTTATTTTTGATGTAGTACGTTTTACAATGTAACACACACACACAGCCCACTAACACCACCCATCCCCCAAAAACAGAGGCACAAATCCCCAATATTTCTCTAGGAGGGGATCTACCCATTACGGGCCTTCTTCACTCTAAGGGTTGTAGAAGTTTGCCACCTACTGACCTTTCACTGAAGTACTTTGTCCTCCATGAAATGGAGATTGTTAACAGCAATGTCAGCAACATACACTGGGGCTGTAGCATTGTGCAACTATTTCCCAATAAAATGTGAAGGTTTTTTTTTTATTTTCTTAAAAAATAATCTAATAGGAAGGAGAATCAAAGCTCAAAGATCCCACTTGAATATTAAAGTGTTCATGTTTATCTGAAGGCCCTCTGCTGGCCATTCTCATTATATGTATTCTTTAATATAAAAAGAAAAAAAGTGAAATTAATCACAAAAATTGAGGGACAGTGAAGATTTTTTCCAACATGAAGCATTTCTTTTTATTGCTCACGCTCCTCACTGGAGTTTGAAGCAGCTGCCAGGAATTCCTTATTACCCATTTCTGGAAAACAGGTCTAAAGATCTGACCCTGACCTTCTGTCTTGTTCTGAGCTGGCTTCAATTTTTCCATTATTCTTTGCAAAGCTCCTGTTATCTAGCTTTTGGCTCCTTTCCTGACTTAGTGTTTCAGAGGTGGTCCTAAAAATAGGCTATAATGGACATACCAAGTCTTTAAAATACTGTCTAATTACTAATAGACTGGGAGCTCATAAAGGCAGACACATTACACCATCCTCAGTTACTACACAGTGATCCCCTGCAGGCCAGGCTGTGAATGTGTCAGGACAAGACATATCACCCACCAAATTCTGAGGGCAGAGTCTGTCCCACTATTTATCCTCCCTTCCCCAATCCCATTTTTAATTTTTCCCCATCCCTGTTTCCTCTCAAGAATCTATTGGGCTTCTCTGCCATCTCTTTTCTTTACCCTGCATGCTAGGATCATCCTTGTCGATATTGGAAAATAAAATATGTATTTATTTGTTTAGGGGTAGGATGACCAGAGGATTTTTGAAATCCCTTATGGACATCTGATTCTGTGGTGATAAATCAATCCACTGCAGAGCTGATTTACAACATATTAACACAGATATAAATGAACTGAAAATTTTTTTAGATAAATGAAAACTAGTTAATAAGAATTGGCCTATAGGAACTATGACTTGTGAAGGGATATGATTATAACCATAATAAAACTGACCATTAGCAAAAGAGCATAGAAATTCAAAAACTAGAAATAGAGAGGCTGTAACAGATACAGACTAGAAAAAATATTACCAGAGCCAGAAATCTTTGAATTTTGGGTGACAGTCACTGCCACAGTTTCTCAATCTAAATGCTAAGACATTAAGAGAAATCTTTGATAAGACATGGCTACATGAAACTCTGAGCAGAAACTGTTTCTGGTCAGAGATTTAAATTTAACCTAATCTTTTAAATACTTTAAAATATTCCAGAATAAAACTACCTCTCAGTGAATACCTATTATGTTGCTTCTCTATTGCTGCCTATCAAACCACTCCACAATTCAGTAGTTTCAAATAATCATTTATTTGCTCAAGTTTGGCAGTTTGGGTGGGGCTTGGTAGGACAGCTTATCTCTGGGCCAAATGACATCAGTCTGGGGCACTTCTACTGGTCCTGGAGAATCCATTCCAAGATGGCTCACTCACATGGTTGGCAAATTGTTGTTGGCTGTCAACTGGGAACTGACAGGCCAGACCTTCATTTCTCTTCAATATGAATCTCTCCATGTGGCTGCTTGGGCTTCCTTATGGCATGGCAACTGATTCCAAGAAGGAAATGGAAACTGCCAGTTTCTTAAAGACTGGGCTTGAAACTGGCACAGTGTCACTTTTGCCACATTCAGTTGATCAGAACAGTCAGAGGCCTAACCCAGATTCAAGAGGATGAGCTGCTATGCCTACAAACTCTTTGTTACTCTCTCCATTGAGAGGTAGGTGTGTTTCCCCATCCTTTTGAATCTTTATATAATATTACATAAAATGTTATATATTATATGTATAAATATATACAAATGACATGTATATGTCTTTTATCTTCAAAACACTATGAAGTGCTAATCAGTTTTTCCACTTTTAAAATTTTCCCCTAATTTTCATGTGTGTAAACTCAGCCTTGGAAATATTAAGTATCTTGACTGATATAATGTAGAGAAATAAGAAAAAAGAACTGAAGAATTTTCCTTTTCCTGAACTACCCAAGACCAATCGTAACTTCTGCTTCACACAGAACCCCTGAAGAAGAGAAGAGAAACAAAGGGGTACAGGAAGAGAAAGCACAAAGGAGAACTGCAGAGACTATCAAGAGAGTTGTTTCTCCAAACGTGATGCTAAAATGCAAGCTCCATGAGGGTAAAGGTTTCTGTCTGGTTTGTTCAGTACTAGAGACCCAGCACTAGCCCAACACAATGGTTTCACAAATATCTACTGAATGAATGAATGAACATGTGGTCCAAAAAAAAAACACTTCAAGTTTTAATGCAGCTTAACATCATAGGAAGAGGATTTGAAATTATATAAATATTTTTCATAATTAAAAATAAAATTCAATCAAAAATAAAAATGCAATTCCTAAATATTGAAAACAAAGGAATATAAAATTGGTGGCATAACCACACAGAGAATCATTGTTTCAAGTTACTGTTCAAAATAGCATTTTGACTCCACATCTTGAGTGGGATATAAGATGAAAACCTAAAGGATAAAAGAACCATGAAGAAAACAATTGTATCGGATATCTTTACTGATAGTGGTAATACTTGAAACTATTTGTACGTTGTAAAATAAAAAGGAGATAATTATGAACCAAGATTTTCAGCATAAAAGAAAAGACAGATAAATGTAAAATCAAAGTTCAGTAAAGCTCTATACTCTAAAATTTGAATTGGAAATTTCAATATGAACACATAATTTTTTTCCTTTAAATATATATATATATATTTCTTAGCTCTAGCCACTAAAAAGCCCTGAAAACAATAACAATGCAGTAGCTGTGAGTACTACCACCACCCAAATTGTGTTCTCTAAAGACCATTTCCTACTAGAAAGAATCAGGGCTGCTTGGAGTAATGACTGATTCCAGTAAACAGCAGGAAAGTGCAAGATGATCCTGGACCGTTTTATTGTGCGTGAAAGCAAGAAAATTATCAAATACTATTGATATTATGCTTAAAGGTTATAGTAGCCATGTGAAGGGGTTTCACCTGGTCAATTTGAACATGAAAAAAATTGCAATGGATTAAAATATGAAATATATAAAAATCCAGTAGTTCATAATCACACTCAAAAGAAGAATATACTGATTACCTTGGAGATTTCTAGCACACTAACTCATTATTCTTAAAATTGGTAAGTAACAGGAAAGGAATAGCAATTAATCCTGCCTTTCTTATACAAATCGGATTTCAGCATAATCAAATAGTTGATGAAAGAAAATTCTTCTTTATAGAAACATTCCCACTAATATATACAAACAGAGTGTTAGAATTAGAATGACACCATGTCGCAGCCCCTAATAAAATAATGGATCTAAGCAGTAAACACCAACGGCTACTAAACCTAGGTGAAAAGCTGTTGGGAATTTTGTAATCAGGTCAGGCTGACACCACTTGAACCTACTGATGAATCTTTTTATTATTTTTTTAAAGTATGTATCAAGAACTGTGAAGGGTCTAAGATTTTATTCTATTTGCAAACTAACAAATTAACCTGCCACAATTTTATGGAAGCTAATGGTTAATTTGGTCTGTCAACTTGACTGGGCCAGGGGGCCATTAAACATTATTTCTGGGCGTGTCTGGGAGGGTATTCCTGGATGAGATTAACATTTGAATCAGTAGACTAAGTAAAGCAGACTGGCCTCCCCAGTGTCGGTGGGCCTCAACCAATCTATCAAAGGCCTGAATAAAATAAAAGGATTCTGTCTTTGAGCTGGGACATCGGTCTTCTCCTACCTTCAGACTTGGACCAAAACTTGTAGCACTATCAGCATATTTGCTTCTCAGGCCTTTGGACTTGGACTGGAACTTAAACATTTTGTTCTCCTGGGTCTCTAGGTTGCTGACTGCAGATCTTGGTGGATCTGGAGAACCCACACTAATACAGAAACCAAGGATAGTCTGTTACAGCAATTGCAGTAGTCAGAGTTACCATCATTTTCACACTGGTTCCTCGAGCCTCAATTCTAACAGACTGACACAAAGAGGGTCAGATGACCCTTACATGTAGTGGACTGCATTAGAGGAAAGGAACTCCAAGCTTAGGGAATTCTAATATTTTATCCTATACAATCAGCTTGCTTGTCTTTTGCTCTAGCAGAAGATACTAGCTCTTTCTTCCAAGACTGTTCACCATACAAACATCCTTGAAAAGATGGTGCAGACAAAGGGCTGCCGTCTAGCCTCGACGCCCTGACCCACTGCACTCACATACATTCACGCCTACTGCCCAGGCTCTTAGGAAAGAGGAATCGCCTGAGTCAGGAGGTCTGGTTTCAGCTTCGGTTCTGGCTCTCACAAGCTGAGAGACATTGGTCAATTCGAACTTCTGGGTCATGGACTCAAGTGCTGCCACTGAGGTCTATGGGTCAATGGGCCCTTGCCTCCTGTTAAGAGCACCTGGCTGAAATCTTGACGGGAGGAAGCTGATGGTGTTGGGAGGCATCAAAATAGCAGTTTAGATCTGGAAGTGATGAGCCCTACAGTAATCCTTTGAAGGCAGGCTGGTCCTTTCTCCTTATGAAATCATCCAAATGGTCTTTTTTTTTTGTACAAATATAGAGAAAAGAACCTCTATGAAATACTTCCATTTGAGAAGAGGGTCTCTGCTTTAAATTTGCAGGACCAAAACCTGGCAGCAGTACATTTAATCCCTCAGTAATATTTGACATTTGATAGATCACAAAAGAGGAGTAAAACCATTTAACAAAATATGTATCTCATGTAAATGATCAATAAAACCAGAAACTGGGCAGCAGCAAGACCCTACGCCCAGAATACAGGGAAACCATACTCTGGTCACCACTTATATCCTCGTTCTAAAAGACTACCTGCTTGTGAAAGATTCCTACCCTCAGGTGAAACAAGCCAGTCAAATCACTCTCATTTTCCCCCCACAGCCAATTAAGCACAGAGACCTTAATTGTCTTAAAAATCGTCTTCACCTTCATCACTGACCCTTATTTCTTTATTCTGCTTTAAGAAGAAGTCTGCTAGTGTGGAAGCACCCAATATACATGAATCCTACTGTTAGGCTTAAATTCATCCATGACAGTGTTTCTGTTTTCCTGAAGAGCATCCCTTGGAAAGGGAAAACAAAGTCAAAATACAAGAGGCTGGTCCATAGTGTTTGCTGCATAAAGTGCTGGCTTTAAAGACAAAAGACAAGGGTCAAGGGACTTCCCTGGTGGTGCAGTGGTTGAAGGTCCGCCTGCCGATGCAGGGGGCACGGGTTCGTGCCCCGGTCTGGGAGGATCCCACATGCCACGGAGCGGCTGGGCCCGTGAACCACAGCCGCTGAGCCTGCGCGTCCGGAGCCTGTGCTCCGCAACGGGAGAGGCCACAACAGTGAGAGGCCCGCGTACGACAAAAAAAAAAAAAAAAAAAGACAAGGGTCAAAACTCTTCATGGTCACTTACTAGCTGTGTGATTATGTGCATACTTCAGACACTATCTCCCTTTCTTCATCTGTCGAACTGCGATAATAAGTCATCTACCCACCAGGTCATTTATGATGATTGAATACAACATTCTCTGTGAAAGCACTCAGCATAAATGATTAAATAAGTGCTGATGGACAGTTTGCTTTCTTTCTGCTGAAGAGTATAGTTTTTCCCGTCATCTCTCCTTGACCCATGAGAAAAACTGGAGAAAGGAAACAAACTTGGAGCACGGATTGTGGAGCACGTGGACTCCGTCTATCTCCAGTCCCTTCTCAGTCTTAATTAATAAGAACGCCAGCCAGCCAAACCTGAAGGCCTGAAGGCCTGGCCTGTCGGGGTGGCATCCTAGGGGATAGCTCATTGCAACTCTGCCAGGAAGGCCAGGGCTCTGGCTTTGATGCCACCCCTTTCAGACACACTAACACAGCCTTGACACACGAAAGTTGATGAACAAGTTGACACATTTGTCCTGTAATTGCAGGTGTTGGCAAGCCAAGTTTCAACACACTGATTTGCTTGTCAATTATGAAAGCTCTGATGGATACTAATGACAAGTTCAACCTCACATATGACCAGCAATGACTGACCACAACTTCTAAGCTAGAACTTTCCTAGACCGGAGTAAAAACATGCTAATCCAGTGTTTCTCAAGGTGTGGTTCCCTGAGCCACCTGCTCCAGAACCTGCTGGGGATCTCAGTAAAATGCAGACATTCCGGGCTTCCCTGGTGGCGCAGTGGTTGAGAGTCCGCCTGCCGATGCAGGGGACACGGGTTCGTGCCCCGGTCCGGGAAGGTTCCACATGCCGCAGAGCAGCTGAGCCCGTGAGCCATGGCCGCTGAGCCTGCGCGTCCAGAGCCTGTGCTCCGCAGCGGGAGAGGCCACAGCAGTGAGAGGCCCGCGTACAACAACAACAACAAAAAAATGCAGACGTTCCCCAGAGCTACTGAATCAGAATCTCTGGGTGTGAACCCAGGGATCAGCACCAGCACCACAGGAGTTTGCATGCTTATTCAAGTTTTGTCACCAGTAAAGCCCGTAAACAATTCCCAGGGAATAAAAATACAATTTAGGTAATAAAATAAAGTCTAACCTTTTTTTTTCCTTTGTGCTTCGTCCAGTTTCACTTGCTCATGGGGTGTCGCGTATAGAGGCCTTGCACCCACCACTAGGAACCAGAGTTCCCAGTGCGAAAAGGCAGCACCAACAGTTCAGCTGGAGGAACCTCGTACAGAGACGCTGCGCCCAGCACTGTGGTCGGGAGCCCGAGCAGCACAGCTATGTCCAACTGGGAAGAACCCCGCCCCCTCCTTGGTACTGATTCCTATAAATCAGCCCCACCCACAGCCTGCAGGGAGAGCACCTGCTCTACAGCTGGAGCTCATACCTCTCCATTCTTTGATCAAAGAATAAAGCTTTCCTTTCCTTCTGAACCGAAGAACTTGGTCTCATTCTACTGGTGCGAGTAACATCCTGTAGAAGAACCCTTTTTGGGGCCGGACTCTGGAGGGTTGGTACCAGTTTGAGGACTGGTTAAGCAAACTCAAAATTATCATTCAAACTACGAAGGTTTCAAGGGCTATATGTAATAGATAATACTTCAAACCAGAACAACGTTTAAATATATTGAAATGCTGAATTCCAAAGTATTTGGTTATGGTTTTTTTTAAATGAGTGCAATATGAGAAGCATAAACTGATGGGAAATCGGATTTGGGGAATTGTACCTACATGAATCAAGCACGTTGGTTGCGCTCACATGGGCAGATCTGTCCACTATGCAATAAAATGACTTCAGTGGTTTCAGCTGGGTGTTACATCAGTCTCTGATAAGAATAGCACAGTAGATAGTCACTTGACAATTACTAGCTGTGATAATTGAATATGAACCTTCACTTTGGGTTTTTACATGTCTGTTTTGAACTTAGAATTGAATTCAAGTAAGAAAAACACTTCACGTTACACTGAGTAGTAGAACTTCCACTTCAGGCTTTATTAAAGAAAAAAATATACCATGTCTTCCCCTTCCATTTCCCTTACTCCAGACCAAGAATTTAGCTAATGTAGCTAGCATGGTAAATGGGGCTGGGGCCAAAGAGGCAGCCTTGTGGTTAGGATATTGGTTACACTCGGGAGAATTGACTAAGTAAGTAAATATATTGAGGCTAATGAGACCCAGGTGTTTCAGTGCTGAAGGGAGTTACAAATAGGTAAAAGAAGCAAGGATAAACCCTGTGGTGTTGGACTGGAATTAGAGGGGTCCATGTGAATTCACAGTTTTTTAACATAGACAGATAGATAGATAGATAGATAGATAGATAGATAGATAGATAGAGATAGGTAGATAGATAGATAGATAATTGATAGATGATAAATAGATATAGGTGCATGTGTGTATATATATGAATGTGTGTATGTACATACATATTTCCTAGTCTGCTAAGAACAACTAAAAGCAATGACACCCAATACCAATAGTACTAAGATCACAGTTTCTAAATTACATTCTCCCCTAAAGGAATGAGGACTCTTTAAAGAAATGACTAAGTCCAGGGCTGTGGCAGAGGAATAGCAGATGAGCCTAGAACATTGTTGTGCCAGAAAGTAAGGAAGTTACCACCAAAAAATGATGGGAACATGTCAAAAGGACATAGGAACAAGCTGAGGGGTCTAATAAATAATAATAGTAACAGGTAAGAACACATTGAATAAAATAGAAGTCTGCAAGTCCATATTTATATAAATAAATGAATGAATATATAAATTAATGAGGGGAAATGAAAAGCTCTACCTTATAAGAAAATTTCAAATAATAAATATAAAGGAAACAATGAAATTAGAAAATCACCATTTGGCAAATGTCATGGTACTAACTGATTTAATCATGGGTTATCAACGGATGCTAAAAGTAATAGGTGAAAATTTGATGAGAAGCATGATATTTACATGTCTCAAAGCACCTCTCCATAAAATACTTATTCAATGCTTATTAATAAATAAGTACATAATAGTTACTAACTTTATAATAGACTAACCAGACAGATACCATCTTAACCCAGTGATTAAAATGAACATCAATAGTAATAGGACAAAGAAATATCATGTGCCCCCTTATATTATACACTGAGAAGAACACATCACTTCTGTAGTATTCCTGCCAGAAATGTGCAATCTGAATCTAATCAGGAGGAAATGCCAGACAAAACCAAATTAAGGAACATTTTACAGAGTAAATTTTAAAAACTGTCGGTGTTATAAAAGATAAGGAAGGACTGGGGAACTCTTCTAGACTGAAAGAGACTAAAATAAAGGACAACTAACTGTAACACGTGATCTTAGACCAGATCCCAGACTTACAAAGGATACTTGGGGGTCATTATTGGATAACTGGCAAATTTTTAGTGAAGTCTATGGATTAGATGACAGTATTGTTCAACATTAATTTCTTGCTGCTATATAAGAAAGAGTCTATTTTTAGGGAATACACATTTAAACATTAAGGGACAATGGACTGTCATGTCTATAGCCTACAAATGGTTTAGAAAAAATTAATAAAAATATATAGAGAGAAGGAATAATAAAGGAAAAGCGGTAAAATGTTAATGTAGGGGAGAAAAAAAATTGTCCTCTATTTGCTTATGTTCCTCCCTGAGGCCTGCCAATTAAACTGACAAAAGACAGCTTAACAGGAGAAAAAGGTTTATTCATGTACACAGGGGACCCAGCAGAAGAAGTAGCTGGCTTATTAAATGGTGTAAGTTAAAGGTTTATAACCCTAACTTAGGGGAAAAGGAGAGGGGAGAAAAGGGTTTTCTGGGCAAAATAAATAGGTTTCTTTAGGAAAGACAAATGGGTTTTTAGGAGACCAATCAAGAGATAAGAACGTTAGTGATAGTGTTTGTCTGTACAGGTATGAGTGCTCTTTCTGTCTCCTTCAGGGCCATAAAACTCCTCTGGAGAAGAAATTTGGGATAGATTTTATTCACATTCTTCCATCTGGGAGTAAATCCACTCCAAATAAGGAATTTATGGCAGCCTCATTTCCCAGACATTGCTGCTTTTAGCAAGATATGGGAAGCTCCAAGAATACTTCTTTCTGCATCTGTTGATTCTCAAATATCTTGAGCTTAAAATAATCTTTATACCAAATCTGCGGTACTGAGTGAGTCCTTACATTAACAAGTGGGAAATCTTGATGAAAGATATATAGGTGTTCCTTGTACTCTTTTTTGCAAATTTTCTATAAATTTGAAATTATTTCAGAACAAAAAGTTTCAAAGGTATGTACACCCCATCCTCACAAATTGGAAATTTAATTTTAAAAATATTGCCAGCTCATTGGTTTATTAAAGAAGTGAACTCTGAAGGATGGATTGAATGTAAAAGGAAAGATTTAATTTCCATAAATAAGTGAGTAGTAAGCATCTATCCTTGAGGAAGGGGGCCGTATAAGGAACATTAGTAACTTAATCCAGGTAGAACAGGGTATTTAGAGCATCCTCAGAGCTCTTCAGTAAGAAATGCAGCCTTATCTGTCAGACAACAGATCTCAGGTTGAGTGTAGGATAACCATTCAACACAAGCCTCTGCTGACAGCTTTCTGGGCTATAACCTATTGCAAAGATGACCTTGTGTCCACAGTTTGATTTTCTTGCCTAAATTTTTATCTTAAGAAAGTAACAAAATGTTCAGATGTTCAAAGTTAGAATAAAAGATCTTTCAAAAATGAACTTATCAGGACTTCCCTGGTGGTGTGGTGGTTAAGAATCTGCCTGCCAATGCAGGGGACATGGGTTCAAACCCTGATCCAGGAAGATCCCACATGTTGTGGAGCGGCTAAACCCATGCACCACAACTACTGAGCCTGCACTCTAGAGTCCGTGAACCACAACTACTGAGCCAGAGCGCCACAACTACTGAAGCCCACGTGCCTAGAGCCCGTGCTCTGCAACAAGAGAAGCCACTGAAATGAGAAGCCCACGCACCACAACGAAGAGTAGCCCCCGCTCGCCACAACTAGAGAAAGCCCGCGCGCAGCAATCAAGACCGAATGCAGCCATAAATAAATAAATAAATAAATAAATTTATTTTTTTAAAAAAAGAACTTATCTACGAAACAGAAACAGACTCACAGACAGAGAGAACAGACTTGTGGTTGCCAAGGGAGAGGGGTGGGTGGGGGAGGGGTGGACTGGGAGTTTGGGATTAGCAGATGCAAATAGTATATATAGGATGGATAAACAACAAGGTCCTACCATGTAGCACAGGGAACTATATTCAATACTCTGTGATAAATCATAATGGAAAAGAATATGAAAAAGAATGTATATACATGTATAACTAAATCACTTTGCTGTACAGCAGGAATTAGCACAACATTGTAAATCAACTGTATTTCAGTAAAATAAATTTAAAATAATAATCATAATAAAAAATAAAAGGTCCTTGTTTTTCTGTTTTGCAAAATGAAAGTTCTGATATTTTCCAAATAATAATAATATAAGCAACTCACATGTATTAAGGACTTACTTGGGGTCAGAACCTCTCCTCAGTGCATTATGTGCATTGTTTTATTTACTCATCTCCATTTCCCTATGAAGTATGAATCACTATTTTTCTCTTTATTTTACAAATAAGGAAACAAGATGCTCTGAGTGATTCAAGTCTCCAGGATCACAAAGATCTTAAGTGGCTGTATCAGAGTTTGAACCCAGGCTTTCTAATATCAAAGTCCAGGTAATTAACTGCTATATAGGATGCTATGCTATTCCTCATCATTCTGTGGCTCCCTCTAGACTCCAGCTTATAGTAATAACTTAGGGTCCAATCATGTAACAGATATACTATCTCAGCCAAAAAAAAAAAAAAAATCCTGAGGGACATAAGGAACAGACTTGTGGTTACCAAGGGGGAGGGGGGTGGGGAAGGGATGGACTGAGAGCTTGGGGTTAGTAGATGCAAACTATTACATATGGAATGGATGGACAACAAGGTCCTACTGTATAGCACAGGGAACTATATTCAATGTCCTGGGATAAACCATAATGGAAAAGAATATAAAAAACAATATATATATATATGTATAACTGAGTCACTTTGCTGTAATAGCAGAAATTAACACAACTTTGTAAATCAACTATACTTCAATTAAAAAAAAAATCCTGAGGTGCCCAAAAGGAAACCAATTTAAGGTAACCATCTCAATATAAACCCAAGAAAAAGGGGAACTGCTCTGCAAATAAGAGCTATCCTAGGTCATAGTTGACTCACATTATACTGCTTAATGCCTTTGGTGCCTCACTGCTGTGGCAAACTGATAAGCGTTCAGCTCTCTTTTGCTGCTTTGGTTAAAGGTCAGGAGGGAGAGGTTGTTTGGAAAAGATACTGAAAAATACCCATCTCCAGCTTTAATTATTTTTTCTTTATTTATTTAATTAATTTATCTTTTCAAGGGACTCGACTCAGTCCCTCGACTCTCTCTCACACACGATTGTTAAGTATGTCAAATAGCTGCTCCTACACAGTAGCTACTAAAATAAAATGGGAGCATCGAGGAACCAGGACCAAACTAGAAGACAATCATCATCCCCAACTCTTAATTCAGTCCTAGGAATGCTCAAACTCTTTTCAAACTTTTCTGCTTCAGTACACAAGGGATGATAGTCAAATGTGTGACACACCCCCTTGCACACTTCCTGCAGGATCAACTGAAATCCTACTCAATGCTCTTTCATTCAACTCCGTAATGACCTATATAGGAAAAGAATCTAAAAAAAGAATGGATATATGTATGTGTATATGTATAACAGATTCACTTTGCTGTACACCTGAAACAACCACAACATGGTAAATCAACCATAATCCAAAAAAAATTTTTTTTAAAAAGAAAAGATATCAGAATCAAGGGAGCTCAAGTGACATTATTATACAGAAGCCATCGATTCTAATTTATGAAAAAGAATACCTTTTGTAAACTTTTAAGTGCCAACTAATATTGGTAATAAGTCACAAATAGCTATGGATATGATACATATTATTATTAATATGATACGTATTATTATATGTATTCTAGGTTAAATTTGATTGTTGCTTCTTTTAGGACTATTGCATTTTTCCCCTCTTTTGCAAATTATTTTATTTTATCTAGATCCCTACCATAGCAGATCAGAAAGAAGGATGGCAGAAGCAGAGAAATCTGTCAGAAATTGCTCTAGCCCAAGAATTGGTACTGATCAAGTCTGGACTTCTCCATCATCAGCTGGGAGATAGGGGTGGTGAGGACTGGGATGTGGAGAGCAGGGCTTGAAATCTCTCTCTCTCTCTCTCTCACACACACACACACACACACACAGCTTTACTGAGGTAAAACTGACAAATAAAATTGTGTATATTTAAGTTGTACAACTTGACGTTTTGATATACATATACATTGTGAAATGAACAGTGCAAGCAAGATATTTAACATCTCCATCACCTCATATAGTTACTATTTTCTTTTCGTTCTTTGTGTGTGTGTGTGTGTGGTGAGCACTTAAGATCTACCCTCTTAGCAAACTTCAAGTCTACAATACAGTATTGTTAACTACAGTCACTTTGCTGTATGTTATTTCTCCAGAACTCATTCATCTTGCACAGCTGAAACTTTGTACCCCTTGACCAATATCTTCTCATTCCCCACCTCCACCCCCAGCCTCTGGCAACCACCATTCTTCTCTCTGCTTTTATGAGTTTGACTATTTTAGTTTCCACATATAAGTGAGATCATGCAGAATTTGTCTCGCTATGTCATTCCCACGTACAGGACTCCCCTGGTTGTAGAATGTTATCATCCAGGCCCTGGTGGCCTGACTTTGGTAGGCACATTTGACTCAAAGTTGACAGGATAGGGTCAAGGTCCAAAAGGATCAGAGAATGAGTTCCTCAGACCAGATGGCAGCCACTACTTGTGTATTCTTATATCTTCATTTGGGTTCTGCGGGACTTCCCTGGTGGTCCAGTGGGTACGACTCCATGCTCCCGAAGCAGGGGGCCGGGGTTCAATCCTTGGTCGGGGAACCAGGTGCCGCATGCATGCCACAACAAAGATCCTGCTTGCTACAACTAAGACCCAGTGCAGCCAAAATAAATCAATAAATAAATATTTTTAAAAAATATTTCATTTCTACCCTTGTATTCCCAGAACCCAGAGAGCTGGACAGGTTGATGGCACAAGTGCCACCTCCAAGGTCTGCCCTTGGTGCCCCTGTGTGAAATAGGCTCTGAATACTTTAGCATTAAATAATAGTAGTAATAGTAGCAGTAAATTTAAGTACATCATGTCACAGCGTGTGCTATTTGATAATCACAAGTATATGAAGTCACTTTTATTATTCCTATTTTCCAGATGAGAAAATTGAGGGGAATTCCCTCAATTCCCAGGGGGAATTTAGGCACTGGGGTGGCCCATCAGAACTGGGGCGAAGCAGCTGGGCCTTTACATGCCCACAAGAACTAGGCTTTGAATACAGACTGTTCGGGAAAGGGGTGTAACAGTGGGCAAAGCAGCTCTTTTTGGTTGAGGTACTTCCTGAAGGGGACTGACAGCTGAGGACAGTCTGCCAGCAGCACTCCCAGCCCTGGGAGAGAGTGAGGTCTTCATTCCTGAAGGGGGACAGGATTATTTCAGAGGGATCTTTGTTTTTGCTACCTCCCCCCAACACACACACATAAAATCCACAGCACTCATCAATGCCTTTTAGATTTTTTTTAAAGAGAAGGAACAGAGAGATGCTACAAAAGACTGATTATGAACTGAAAAGAGTGAATTAGACTGCTGAAAAGGTCCAGCCACATTTGCATTACTTGTATTGCCCAGTTTTTTTGTTTGTTTTTGGCCATGCCCCACGGCTTGCAGGATCTCAATTCCCACACCAGGAACTGAACCTGGGCCACAGCAGTGAAAGCCGGGGATCCTAACCATAGGCCACCAGGGAACTCCTTTATGGCCCAGTTTTAAACTGCTTACAAAGAGGACTTCTCTCTTGCTGCCTAATTAATCTTTCAAAATTTGCCTTCCATAACTCTGACTCACCATACATCTGAATGCTTATTTGTTTCCAAGCTTCCCATTCAAATTTGGGGACTGCTGTCTGCTCCAAGAATACAGATAACTCCAGAGCCGGCAGGCTTTCAATTAGCACTTTGTTTTCCCTTCCCTAGACTTCTGCTGTCTTAGACCCCACAGGCTATTTGATGCTAAAGGAGTGGAGGTTTTCTTCCACAGTGTCAGGTGCAGTGTCTGGCACGTAGTAGGTGCTCAATAAAGATTGGTCAGATGATTAAATGGTGGGTTCTAGTTGGAAACTTAAAACATTTCTTCTAATGCTAGCAACATCTCACCACTCCCTCCATGTTTGCGCCACATGGTTTCCCACTGGCTACACAAGGCATAGATCCATTTTCCAGGAGCTATGCTCTCAGACATGGGACCAAAAGGATTAAGATTACCTCCCAGGCAGCCCTCTACCCAGGTATCCAAATACATAAACTAGTAGTTATTTTAGTTAAACCCCTGAGATTTGAAACAAACAAACAAAAAAAATTGGGGCTCACACAGTAAAGTATCCATTCAAAAGAGAATTCAGTAATTTGCAATTAAGTCCAAAAAATGGTTCACTCACACATACATACAAGTCAAACACTTTTCTTTGGTAAAGGCAAACTAAATTTAGCCCAAAAGGCTACCTGTTTTTCAAAGTAGATGTAATGGTTTTTGCTGACATTGCACTTGGAAAAAATTATATCCTTATAATATTTTTTTTTAATTTTGTAAAAACAAAATCATTCTGGATTAAGACTCAGAAACTTCTATTTCAATCCACAAAATCTCTGCTGATATTCTTTCCCCTTCTTTTGTCTGTTTAAATAAGCAGACTCTTGGCCTTAGCTGGATCCCTTTTGCCTCTGTCTGTTTTTCTATGTATAAAAATGACCCTGTTTCCTGGCCTTGATTCTCCTTGCTGTCAGTAGGCTGCTTTTACTGAAAAGGTGTGTTCATGTTCTTGGCTTTACCAGTAAATTGATTTTATAGCTGAATTGGCAAGGCTCTGTGGGTGGGTAAGCCAGAAGTGGCATATCAGGTGGTCAAGGAATGTGAAAATTTAGGTTACAGATTAGAAAAACTTCAAAATGTACACTGCACATTTTAAAAGCACTGCTGGTTGTAAAGCACTGAAGTTATTCCTCATAACTGAGAGTATGTATAAATAACATCAAAACAAAATAAGTGTCCAACCACATTAGGTTAATAAAAAATGGTTTCATCTGGATAAAATATATAAATTAGACATCTCAATTTCCATAAAATTTTCTTGTTCAGATTCCTGAGTCTAATTTACAATTCGGGGTTAATTGTATTTGGATTTATGTGTCTGAGCAATTAAATGTTTGACATGATAAAAAGAAAAATCTCCTTTATATTTACAACAAATACAGTAGGCCTTTGCTTCTTTTTGAAAAATGCAGGAAAATAGGGCTTCCCTGGTGGCGCAGTGGTTGAGATTACACCTGCCGATGCAGGGGACATGGGTTCGTGCCCGGGTCTGGGAGGATCCCACATGCCGCGGAGCGGCTGGGCCCGTGAGCCATGGCCGCTGGGCCTGCGCGTCCGGAGCCTGTGTTCCGCAGTGGGAGAGGCCACAACAGTGAGAGGCCCGCGTACCGCAAAAAAAAAAAAAAAAAAAAAAAATTGCAGGAAAATAATACAGAAAGAAAAATATTTAGGAACTTACTGATTCTCCAGAGTTTTTGCCTTGTTAACATCGCTGGCACCATAAAAAGTAATATAGCGACCATCTCTGTACATCACAAAGAGCTTCAGGTAGGTCTGTGAGCCCCAAGAGAGCCATTTACCTGGCTTTGTCTTTTTAGTACCTTGCACGATGCCTGGCCCAGAGCAGGTTCTCAGTAATTGTTTAATGGCTAACTGAATAGAGCTATTGCCTCATGGTAAAAAATAACCACTTATGACCTTATGATGTAAAGGTTAAGAACATTAGCAGAGGATGTATACTTTCATGAAAATGTAGGGAAGGAGGGAGAAAGGAAGGGAGGGAAATACATAGAGATTGTGTGCCAGTTAACACCTTTGATAACTCTGATGATTTGAAGCCTGAAAACTTTCTGTTGTGCACCTTAAAAAGCATTCTGCATCAATTAATGCATTTATGTAATAAGCACTTATGTTATGCTTAATATGCTCTAGGTACTATTCTAGGCAGTGAATAAATACAGCCATGAACAAATTCCCTACTGTTACGGAATTACACTCCAGTGGAACCCACATCACTATCTTAAAAGGCAAGCATTTATAACCCCATTTTTATGGTAGAAATAGTATGATTGACTTTCCTGACCTGTCCAGTGTTTTAAGAGGCATGGATTTTGCATATTAGCATCCTACTCTATTTGAAGGCAGCCTTACAGACCAACCTAATTATTTAACATTGTATCACCATCAGCTGATACTGTAATTAAAACAAGTTTTTACCACCAGGAAAGGGGTCTATGTATATGTATAAATGTATATACATTTGTACATATACACACACATTATATACACACACGTACACACATATATATACATATATACACAAAAATAATTTCCTAATGTTTGCGTTTTTGTAGGCTTAACACTATATAGAGAATATTAATATGACCTGATTTTTTAGTGTTTTTAAGTATTTCTACATATTTTAATTAGACTTCAACCTTGATTAATAATCAGGATAGGGTTTTTTTTTCTATGAACTCCTTTCCCTTAGAAAAGAAATTTGACAGAGTAAAAGTTTACTGGAAATATGGCAAGAGTTACATGCTGGAGCATAATATTTAGAAAATTTTAAACATAAATGAATTATATAAATAAGAGGATTCGGTTCAACTTTCATAGGGCAATATATTTTAAAAGTTCATTTTTAAAGAAGAAATCAATTTCAGTCCCCTTAAATATATTATATACCTAATTATTAGAAACCAATTAGATGTTAAGAAAACTACCTAATCTTAAATCCTTTCATGGATTTTACAAATTAGACCTATTAAACATTTTAAGAGAGTGTTTAAATTTTATGCTGAATCGAACAACTGAATTTAAATAATTTAGTAGGAGTCATTAAAGTTTTTAATTTTACACAACAGAATTAAACATATTGGACTCTATCCTCTTTGGGTTTCCTCAAGCACAGAGTGTGATGGGAAGAAAACCAGATCTAGGAGACTCAGGCCTGGGTTGAGGTCTTATCACTGTTTTGTGACCTTAGAGGTGTCATTTAAGCACTTTGAGTATTAATCTTTCATCTCAAAAGATCTTTCTAAAGATTGAGTAAAAGTAGGTGAAACTGCTTTGAAAACTGTAAGAAGGCAAGCTCACTGCATGCTATTTATTATCATTACTCTACTGCCTTCCTGGCAATGAAGAAAGAACATTAATCATACGTCTCTCCACTCCAAGCTGAGGGGATCACATGCCAATAATGGCAAGCATCCCACAATCAAGCCAGAATAGTGATCCTCTATTCAGTAGGCTGGGCAAAGATGTCCAGGTGTTCTTCTGTATCTGTAGTCAGGTGCAAAATTGGACTCCCTAGTATGAGAACCACAATTCTGTAGCTCATATTCTACATCAAACCATCTCCTGATTTTATGAATTAATGGCAACCCTAGTCAAGCCATGTGGTTTAAGATTTCTTTATAAATTCAGATAACGGCTGTGATAAATTTATCCTGAATTATTTCTCTCTTAATTCCTTTTTGAACACAACATTGGGGTGTTAGAATATAGCGTTGTCCTTACCCTTCCCTATCTTGTTTTCTTCCAAAAGGAAAAAACAAAACTGTCTTCACTTGCTTAACAATCTCTAATAAAACTTTGTGCCTATATTAGCACCTATTTTTTCTTTCTTGCTTGCCCAATGATCTTTCTTCCTATGCTTTGCTGATTACATTTCAAAATCCCAACCCTTTTCTAAAAGTCATTCTTTTGTTGCTGTTGGCAATTGGACCGTATTTATCTACTCCATTTTTCCCCCAATAAACATTTGTGTCTTATTATGCTCATAGAAAAACACTAGGTATTCGGGATATGCAAGACACAGCCCTCTACTTTCAAACTTACCTCTACTTTCCACCAATTTTCTTTCCTATAATCATTTGTCTGTACCTCCAAACTTGTCTACTGTCCTTGTAACAGAAATCTTTCCTCTTTGAAAGAGTAACCTCCTCTGTATTCTTTATATTTACTTGTTATGCATCTCCATACTGCTACTAAAAACAACTTCCTAGAAATTGGAGTTTTAATACTGGATATAATGATTAAGGATTTGTGTGTGTGTCTGTGTGTATTTGTAATGATATTGTGGTTTTGTTTTTAAAAACGAGACCTTACCATTTAAGTACTGAAATATTTATATATAAGATATAATCTCTAGAATTTGTTTTGAAAAAAACTGAGAAGGGGAAATGGAAAATGGATGGAACCAGACTGGCCATGGGTGTTGGGCCTGGTTAATAAGTACACGAAGAGATCATTACACTCTTCAGTCTCCCTGTTTTAATATTCTCCACAATAAAAAGGTGAAAAGTTTTTCTCTTCACTTGCTACAGTCTGGGCTACTCTCATAAAATCTAATATTTAGAGGACTTTTACCATTTAAATGGTGCTATAAAATCCAGTACCGAAATACAAAATTACTGTATACTACTATGGTATATATATTAATAATAGCTATCATTGATTATTTACTACATACTAGGCTACTAGGTACTGTTAAGGTGAATTTACATACATTATCTCATTTATTCTTCACACTAAGCTTATCAAGTAGTTATCACTAAAGGTTCACAGAGGTTAAGAAACTTGCTCAGTATCATCTGATGGAAATAAACACCTTGAATGCTCATTATCAGTTCCAAATATGAAGAAAATAATTATTCTCACAATAACTCAAACACAATGCTCACATCCATATTGGTGTACTTCATTTCATATTATCATAAGCTATCAAGTAGACTTGGCCAAAGACAAGGTTGAAATCAATTTACATTTACCTAGTTAAGTCAATACTTGGTGGACTTACAAATTTTATTTTATTAGCATTCACAATAAAATCAAATATAATGCTAGCTGACTGTTGAGTCACTGTTTACAGCCATGATGGTAGGGAGGGAGGTAGCAAAGTTTAAGGCAGCAGGTTTAGCTTTAAGGCAGCAACTTCAGCTCCCTTAAAATGATCAATAAACATGTACAATCACGGGATATCTGGCCCTACAGATGTTAGTGGTCAATCGCCTATATGTTAGGGCATTGAACCCTGAGCAGTTCACAAACATACATAAAATTTAGCAATTACTTTATATCTTGTATCAGTTTCGAAAAGTTTCATACAATTGTGGATTCTAAAGCAGCACAGTTCCTTAAAATTGCCAATATTGTTTCCTACAGAACTAGTGCATTCCTAAAAACACATGTATTTTTACAAACTTTTACTACTGGCTTTAACTAAAAAATTGAAGATATTTTCCTTTGGAAAATATTTAAATCTTAGGAAATAAAGCTTCTTAAGAACTCCTATCTAAGGGGCAAAAAATTTTTTTCAGTCCGTGCAACCTGCTGACTTTTTTTAAAAGGGTGTATTTCTTTGGCATGAAAGGAAAACATAGGAGACATACAAATCTTTGCAGTTATAAATGAACAAATGAGGGTACACGCATCCTGGAACACAGATCTCGCTAAATAAGAATATGTTTACTAAAAAAACAAAAACAAAAAAACAAAAACAAAAAAAACCCAAAAAAGAAAACCTCAGTCAAGGGGGCCAGAAAAGGCTGTTTTTAAGAAATTTCAAATAGATTCACTGTGTAACAGTCACAAATGTCTTTATACAATTTCTTTAAAAGCCATGTCCTTTCTCTAGCATATGGTAAATTATTTTATTTACAAAAACATACATACAAATTCTCAGGAAATTGAGGTATTAAAAATTGAGATATATTCATACAGCAAAGAGGTAGTCATAAAAATCCATCATCAACTAAAAATGAGCTTATTTCTTAGCATTATAAAAACCTTACATTTTTAACCCCTGCATTGTTTACATTTTTCTAAGCAGTAGAAGGTAGATTTCGGCACTTTGGTGATCTTTATTATTCCTAGGTCTTTTTCACATGAAGAGTAAACACTGATTCCTATCAACAGAACGTGTGCCTTGAGCTTTTTCCCCAGCAGTGTTAACAGGCTATACCAAGCCTGGCACTCCCTTTTGCCAGGTGTTTGCCATCTCCACGCCTGCTCTTTTGATGAATTACACTTACTAGATGTCCAGCCAGAATCAAGATTGACACACCGTGGCCAGAGCTCTAACACAGGAAAATAAATCTGGTTCTCTCAGAAACAAAAACACTTGCCCTTGTATCAACATACATAATCTTCTAGAATTTAGAAAAAAAGGTATAAACATGATACACCTCCATGTTTCAGTTTGACCACTCATAAAATGAGAAATAACCAATCTCATTTACAGGTAAAATTATTTCAAATTCATCTAAAATGAGAAGTTATTAGGCTTAATGATGTAAAATATTTTAATGCTAAAAAGATGAGTCTCATCAGAAACCAATTTTTGGCACTTGAATCTCGGAACCTCTGCAACCCAGAGAACTACCAAATAATAAAAACTTAAAGGGTGGCTTTTCTCAGAATGGCTAATTCACGACAGGAGCAGGGAGAGGGGTGGTGACAAATACTGTTTTAATGAAATAGATTTTCGACATAAATACTGTAGGTATACTCTTTTGTATAGAGTACATTGCTCAGAGGCAATTTTTAATCATGATCCTATTTCATTCTTCAATTAATTAGACAGTAGTCTTTAAAATATCCTTTCCAAAAGCTGCTTTCCTCAGTTATTGCTAAATATTATCTAAAGCTATGCTATCCGGTGCAGGAGCCACTAACCATCTGTGGCTGTGTAAATTTCAATTAGTTAAAATTAAAAATCCAGTTCTTCAATCATACTAGCCTTTCTTCAGGGGTTCAGTAGCTACGTGACTAGTGACTACCATATTGGAGAGCACAGATTAACATTTCTGTCAAAAAAACGTGCTATGGGACAGCTCTGAATCTGAAGAAAGTGCATTGTGCTATCTGCTCATGAAATGTTTCAAACTCATGTTTAGAAAGTTGCTTAAAAGTATCACTGTATCTCTAGGCTACAGGTTATTATTGATCTCTGTTCATAGGTGTGAAAGAACGGTATCAACTTTCTGGTCCTTATTAAGACAATTTATGAAGTATTTAGAATTCCATATAGGGCCCAAGGGAAACATGAACTCAGATATTTTCACTACATGACTATAAAAGAACAAAGTGAAGATCTGACAGGCATGATGAAAGTAATTTAGCAGTCCCAATTAAAACAGATCTCTTCTTCCACTAATATCCTTAAGTCTTGAAATATGAAAGAATACGTAACTGCCATTTAAAGCTTCTCACAAGAATGGGACAAAAAGCCCTTTAGATATTGCTCTATTTTCCTTTGGTCCTAGCAAGGGGAAAACAAAACAAAACATTTCTTAAGTATAAACAAAAAAGAGTAAATTAAAATAAAAACTGTCTTACAAATAAATCGCTATGGGACAAGGACAGAAAAACAAGTTTTGGTTTAATGCATGAGAAAATGCTCTCATTTGTATTGATTGCTGATATATGAGCTAATAACTCTGAATACTTTTAGTAAAGTCAAGTTCATGTTGTTACTTTCAAATTTGTCAGAACACAAGGTGAGAGAGATAACAATTGTGTATCACTTCTTCCAAATAACTCTTAGATGCAAGGCAGGAATTGGGGAACAAAATAGATTGCCTATTTTTTCTTTTTTCTTCTTAGTAGGTGAAAGTAAAACAACTCGAACATAAAATGCACACAGCTGTATCTAAAAGAAAAATGCAAACACAACTTAACCATACTTTATTTGACTGCATCTTATTTAGACAGCTTGCACATTTCAAATCCCATTAAAACTCTCTCTCCAAAAGGATATGGGACAATAGAAGAAAATTATGCAGCAATATCCAGTCATCAAACAGCAGTCCAATATTTTGAGATACACATGATATTTTATAGATACTCAACTCATATCTGACGTCAATATAATTTATGGTTATATTTTTACAAACCTGAAAGCCCTATAACAATATAGCACTCATTTTAGTGATGTCATGGTGCACTGAAAAGTAACTCTGATGCACTACCAATTTGCTTTTATCTATGCTCCTGGAAAGTGATGAACTTTATGATTTTTAGACACCATAATAAATATACACATCCAGTCTTATACATGTCAGCCAATACCATAACACAGGGCAAGGTAAAGTTAAAACATGTGACAAACAAACTTCTTTACATAGATTTGTCAAGCAAATGGGGAGGGTACTTTGGGGAAGAGGCAGAAAATATTAAAACCAATTTTTAATAGTAATTTTTTTTTTTTTTTTTTTTGCTGGCTTCAGCTTCAAAACTACTGTCTGGTTTATGATCTGTGGACTTCTCTAGTTTCATCCTAATGTAAGGGAAATTATAATCAGCCCACACATTAAAATGGTAGTATACCCGTTAGCTTCTTCAATACTAACATATATAGCTTCATGGTAGCATGTATAAAAATGTTCAGCAGTAGCAACTGCCAAACCAGTGTCAGTGGATAGTACAGTCAGTCTTAAAGAGGCAGCACCCCATTAAAAGAAAGTTGCACCAATTTTGCTCAGTTTTAGCCAAGTGAACTCGCTCTATCAATTTTCAATGGAGCTGTTTTAAGATTATATAAGAAAAATGAAAGCCCAATATCAAAAATTAAGTTAATGTCTGATGCTACTTCACCTGAAATGGAGACTTAATTTTGGTGCTGGGTTACCATGCTAGAGGATAAAATTTTAGTCCACTTAAGTAAACAATTTCTGCACACCCAATTAAAGACACAAGGTAGACACAGATATTCAACAAACACCAGCTAAACAATATGACAACCATTTGACTTTTCAGTCACACAGTTAAGTTCGTGTTTAAAACACCCAGTCAATTCAGCAAAATTTGGTCAATTCTGGGTGAAAAGGTCAGTAGTGATGGTTTCATTGACAATCTGCCAAAAAATTAATGGCTGAACTAAAATTCTAGCGTGTATTTACTTTAGAACTGTCCTCATTAGTGAGTCAAGCAAATGTACGTTCATCAACAATCATTACCTATGAACCAGCAAGTCAAATATAAAGTGGTGAGATAAAATTTGATAATGAAAGTACTGAACTATTTTATTAGTTCAATTCCCTCCATATTAAAAATAACAGAAGCATCATTATGATTGGTATTCCTCTAAGTGCTAGAGTCCAAATGAAGTCTGACCAAAAACGTACTCAAAGTGGTCACCTGGAAAGCTGAGTATTGTGTGGTCTTCATATTTTTAATGTAACCAGTATTCTGCCCATTAAACTTTCAAGGCAATATAAAATGGAAAGAAAAAGTTTTCTTTAAAAATAAGGAACTATAAATGATCCCATCAGCAGGAAGATTTTATTTTCACCAAATTTATGTATTTTTATTTTAAAAATACTTGTCACCATGTTCACTTTCAAGATACTACACTGAGCAAGGAGCAGCTTTCCCTTAAAAAAAACAAAAAACAAACAAACAAAATAACAAAAAGGCAACAAACTTTCCTGAAAGGGGGCTTTTACCAACTGTTAATGGAGGTAGGGTTTTTAAAAATACAGTAATTATAGCCATAAAATAAAATTCAAACCAAATCCTAGAGCAGAAGTAAAGCATATCCAAATTAATGAAAAAACAATACATTCCTACAAAACATTTTTCACAGAGAATGAATCTTTTCTTTAATGGGTACCTAGGTTTTCCAGTCAAATAAATTATCCATCACAGGTTTCCTGACTTAATTGAAAGCAATCAACTTTAAAATTAATTACATTGCACAGATTGGCCAAAACACAATGTAACTAATGAACATGGTGATGGCTATTAAGAAAACCTATAGAACTCATTCCAAGAATTTTCCATTTCTCCCTTTTGTTTTTCTGGGAACTAATAAAGCAAAGCTCCCCCAAGAATTTGCACAAGTAAGTGAAAAGAAAATAAAATCAGTTTAAAACAGATACAGTGCACCTTGGAATTTATTTTCAAGACCAAGAACCAAAAGCGAAGCATTTTAAGAAATGGAAGCAATGTGAATCCAAACCAGGTGGGAAAAAAGTTCCAACTACTTTGTAAAAGCTGTTCCTCACAGCTTAGCAATAATTTTGATTAAATAAAATCATACCAATTTAATTTTTCCACTCTTTTCCAAAAATTCCCTCACTCTCAAAAAAAAGTGCATCTAAAACCCAGCAATTCCCGGCTTCATCAACTTTTCTCATCCCTTTTGAGTCATTTCTCAAAGATTTTCCAAGTAGATTCAACTTCTTACTGTAAGAAAAGAAGGGACTTCTACAGTAAACCACTCTGTCACTCACCTGGAAAAAGTATCCAAATTATAAAAATCTGAAATAATTTATTACCAAATTTAGAATTTAAATAAAAACAAAAGTTTGCTTGCAAAGGCCTTAAAGAAAAGGAAAAGGTAGCATGCATTCAAAAACTATAGAGATGAAGACAAATATACTTAACTACACAGGCACTGGCAGACGCAATTTAATTGTTATCTTTACTCATTGTTAAGACACACCCAACCCTACATAACATTTTTTTTCATTCACTAATCACTGAGGTACCAATATTCAAGAATGGAAATTTAATATAGAAAAAATAAAACCTAAAATTGAAGCTTTTCCCCCACCCCCTCAGAAAACTATGGCAGGTTTCGTGTGAAATGTTAGTATACTCAAGAGATTTTTACAATCTACATTGGCTTTTTTAAGGAACAAAAATCATGTTCCACTTCCTGGTTCTGTGATAAAATTATCACTGTGTAAATAACAATGTCAGCAGACTTTGCAAATGAACAAACAAATCTTGGCTATCAACTGGCACATCTTGTTGGTACCAAAAGAACTCTTTAAGTTTAAAACAATCTCTTTTAATTCAGAACAAATGCGCCATGCCAAAGTGCAACAAATATTGTGCGACACTCAAATGAGACACTGACAGATAAGAGCTGCATGGAAATCACTAAATCCACCTGCAAAGCAATTCTGTACAAATTGCATTGCATGCAAAGGTCGATTCTGCATCGTTGGAAAGTTGTTCCTTGATGTCAGTTTCTCAACGCAGCCACAATTTAAGTCGCAGTGCATCAACTCCATTTAAATAGTATCTGAACAGCCTCTTATCTCGAACAAAACCAAGATTTTCATAAAGTTTCAAAGCAGACTTATTCGTTATTTCTGTTTCCAAAACAACCTTCAAAAAAAGAGAAAACTAAGTTATAATTTTATAATATTTGAAACTAATTTATAATTTCATAATTTGACAAATCACTTATAAACAATAAGATCAAATATTTAAGAAAAAGAAACTACATTTAATTGTTTTAGAGTTGATGGTGAAAACAGTAAATATTAATGATGTACAGGAAGAACCCAGAAAAACAGTTATCAGAATTATAAAAGTCATTCTCTCTCAGGGCAAGGCGGGGTGGGAACACTGGGGACATTTTCTTTTCTATTGATTTTTGTGAAATGTTTGGAACTTTTAGCAATGAGAATATACGTTTTATACTAAAACAAAGATGAATTCGTTCCCTGTATAGTGTGACCAAAAAATGAAGAAAAAAATCAACAATCAAAGATTTAAGAAAATAAACCAGTACTTGAAACTATTCAGATTGACCTCCAACTCCTATATTTTCATTAATATGTCATCCTTTATCCTGGCAACAACTACCATATTTGTCTACGGTCAAGACCAGAGTCTGAAAACTATCGTCCTTAGACCAAATATGCCTGCTGCCTGTTTTTGTAGATAAAGTTTTATTGAAACACAGCCATGTCCATTGGTCTGCATGATGTTTATTGCTGCTTTCTCAATACAACAGCAGACCTGAGCAGTCGCACCAGAGACCTGTGGGCTGCAAAGCCTAAAATATTTACCATCAGGCTCTTTGTAGAGAAAGTTTGCCAAACCTAGATCAAAGGTACCAAAACTTTAGTGTACCTGGAGGGCTTATTAAAACAGTTTGCTGCACCTCCCCTCCAGAGTTTCTGAGTAGGTTTGGGGTGGTGCCCAAGAATCTGCATTTTGAAAAAATTGCCAGGTGATGTTGATTGCTGCTGGTAAGGAGATGACATTCTGAGAACTACATTCTGAGAATGTCTAGACACTATGGATATCAACATTTAACAGAGGTATTAACTTCTATCTGGGTCTTTTAAAATATTACTGAACCAGTGGCCCTGACAATGAAGAACTGATACTTTTGACCATTATGTGATGTTCTTCTACTTTACTTCTACCTTCCCCTACCAAAATATCCTCTATCCCATCCTCCCAACTTTTACATACATAGCTCTATTTGCTTTTCTATTGATTCTCTACTTACCTCACTGAGAATCAACACAGTGAGTCAGTTACTGTCGGGATGTTATAACCCTGAGGTGTTTGGAGTGGGAAAAAAGGGCAAAGTATAATTAAACAAAGGCCCAAGTAAAGCCTATGAGTCTCTTCCTGTTCTATCGCAAGCCATAAAAAAAAATCTGACAAGAATTCAAGCAACAGATATAAATAATAGAGAAAAGACTGTACTTCAACTCACCGGATCCAAAAAACTGATGATCAACTCCTCTACAATTCCGCACATCAGTAACAAGGTCTCCATCCCATCAATGTCTCAAACCTAAAACCTAAGAGTCATCTCTGTACTTCCTTCCTCTCCACACCCCTACATACATCCAAGCATTGAGTATTTCAATTTTCTCTCTTAAATCTCTCTTAAACTGATCCTCTTCTTTCTATCCCCATTGACAACATTCTAGTCTAAGCTGCCATCAACTTTTATTATAAATACAAGAACCTCCTAACCCAAACGTCTCCCACTCTAAGTACAGTGATGCTCGTTAATTCCCTGCTTACAACCATTTATTGACTCTCTTTTGTCCTCAAGAAAACGTCCACAATCTAACAGTAATCTAAGGAGACCTAAAAGGTCCATCAAGATATGGCCTCTACCTACCTTGCTAACTGTGCTTTAGGTCTCCTCCCCTTACTCGCCACGATCAACACTAAACTTTCAGTTTCTGGAACCCACCATTAACTTTCCTACCTTAGACCTTTCACATAAGCTGTTTTCTCTGTCTGGAAGAACACTCTTCCCATCCTCCTCTTCTTGCTTTTGGCCTTAGCATGTCACTTCCAGACTGCAGAGTATCTCTTTCCCCTCATAGTACCCCACAGCACTCGGCACTGCTCCTTGTTCAACTGTACTTTCATTCAATGTTTGATGAATATGACATCTTTCCCAGCTGGTGAACCCAACAATGACAGGGATCATGGGTACCTTGTTCACAGCCATTTCCTCTGCACCTAACACACTGCTTGACACATAGAAGGCTCTTAAACATGTGTTAATTATATATGCCCTTAGTACCTTTCATTATATTACATACATGACATAAATAGGAAACAAACGAAAGTACTGCCAAGCTTTTAAATGACCAGAGTACTTAAACAGAAAGTATCATCTTACGGCAATTACCTATGCAAACAACTCATGAGAGCAAATCACACACTAACCCAAACTTTAAAAAGATCTAAAAACAAGTAATTAATAGTTCAAGATCAAGGGAAAATGTTCCTATAAAAGTTATACAGCAAGCAAACTTGTTTGAGTTGTTGCAGCTTTATTGCTTCTCATATTAATTGTTTTGATTTAACATTTTAGCTGTAATTAGGTGCTGGCATAAAACAGAATTCCAGGAATTACTCAAGAGAATAGTTCCCAACTGGTAAATTGCATTGACCAGACTGGGGTGTTCCAAACTGGAGGATAGCATACATTACTGAACATTAAACAATGAAAATAAAATTAAAAGATGAAACTAAAAATTAAAAGATGAAAATAAAAACTCAACAATTTCTCTCTGCTCTTAAAAAAATGGAATTTAATGTTCAGTAATGTATGCCATCCTCCAGTTTGGAACACCCCAGTCTGGTCAATGCAATTTACCAGTTGGGAACTATTGTCTTGAGTAATTCCTAGAATTCTGTTTTATGCCAGCACCTAATTACAGCTAAAATGTTAAATCAAAACAATTAATATGAGAAGCAATAAAGCTGCAACAACTCAAAACTTAGAACTGATTTCACAGAAATAAAAAGGAGAGTGACAGTGTAAAAAAAAAAAACTAATACTTTTTGAAGGCTTACTAAGTGCTATGTAAAGCATTTCACATGCATTATCTCATATTACATGCATTTGTCATAATGTTATTTTCACAAGAACCCTATGAAACAGATATATTTCTAACTTACAAGTGAATGAAACTCAAGGCCATCAGTAGAACAAGAATAGACCAGACTCCAAATGTGAACTAGAGTTTAATAGTATCCACTCTTCTGTACCTGTGATTGCATCCCAAAGTAAAACAAAGCAGCGAATGGGAGATCTAACATAATGAAGGGGGTCCAAGTCCATATTCATTAATATCTAGCAATCTAAAATATTCAAAACACAGCTGAGGCTAACTATAGCTACATAAATATACACTTGACGTGTAAGTTAAGCGTTGAATTCAGGTTTTTTGGCATCCTAACAGATTAATAAAATAAAGCCCAATTTACAGAAGAACATTACACAAAGGGCTAACACCTTGGTTAAAATGAAAAGATTCTCTCAGCACACTCACATTCTCTAATCAAAGAGATCATGTATTATTTGACACAACAGAAAATGCCACAAAAAAAGTAACTACTTTTTAACACTTAATTACGAAATTCTTATAAACACACTAAAAGAGAATCTGGGTTTATACTGGAAACTCTCTATAAAATTATTCTTTTAGTCCACATCATGGGAATATTATATAGGAAGCCAAAGCGTAATAAGGTTATTTTAATCCTAAAGAAACTTGACCAAGTTGAATTCTACTTAACAGAAAATAAGGGTTACAGTGAAGTTCTACGGATTCTCTCAGGAACAAACCATTGTCAGGATGAGCCAAACCATTACAGTTTAGAAAGCCTTTTTTAATATTACAGGCTAGGAGCTCCTGGAGGGACAGCAAGCACTATTTTATTGTCTAGCACCTCACAGGCCTTACACCGACAATGCTGACTGAACAATTTTATTGCTCTTCATAACATCCCTTTAAGATCAGAATCACCATCACACTGCACAAAGAGACAGATTTTAAAAAGTTAAATGACTTTCCTATAATCACACAACTATATCGACAGAAGATGGATCTAGAACCCAGGCTTATCATATCCAGTTCTTTAACTAGGCCAAACTACTCAACCAAAAATCCTTACAGTTTAAATACTTCCATTTTACTCTGTTCTTTACCTAACAGCCTCTGTCTCACAGCCAAACTATATGTTTCCAATGAAACTAAAAATGTTAAACATATAATTATTAAACACAAAAAGCTTAAAAGTCATCTTGTACATTACCATAAAATGTATGTTATTTTGTTAACATGTAACAGGTTTATTATTGGTTATTTAAATAAATTTCCCACTGTTGGTGGGAATGTAAATTGCTACAGACATTATGGAAAATAGTGTGATGGTTCCTCAAATTAAAAATAGAACTATCATATGATCCAGCAATCACACTTCTGGGTATACAACCAAAGGAAGTAAAATCAGGACCTCAAAGAGGTCCCCATGTTCATTACAGCATTATCACAGTAGCCAAGATAAGGAAACAACATAAATGTTCATCAACAAATGGATGGATAAAGTGGTGTGCACGTATATATACATACACATACAAACACACATACTCTAGAATATTTTTTGGCCTTAAAAACAGAAATCCTGCCAGTGTGACAACATGGGTGAACCTGGAGGGCATTACCCGAAGTAAAATGCATCAAACATAGAAAAACAAGTACTGCGTGATCTCACTTATATGCAGAAACTAAAATAGTCAGACTTAATAGAAGCAGAGTGTAGAATGGTGGCTCCAAGGGGTTGGGGACAGACAAAAATAGGAAGATGCTGGTCAACTAAAAATGTTTTAAGGTCACATACTGCACACTTAACCTCCATTAAGAAATTCTGATTCCAGTATATTTTCATCATTTATGAGTTAGTTCTGAGTATTAATATCATAGTAACCATACCATAAATCTAAAAAAAAATTTGAAATTTAAATTTCCAGAGATGAAGATTTCAGGGACATCTACAGCTTAAAACGTAAAGTACTGTTCATCATGCTGCTCCATTCATTCTAATTTATGTCCAAAAAAAGTACATAAAAGTAAATGGCCACCATGTGGGTTCATTATTTTAGGTACACAAGAAAACTCATTCATGTTATTTGTATATATTTTTCTTACTGTCTCCCCTAATGTAAAACCCAAGCTCAAGAAGCTTCTCCTAGTAGCCAGTAAATGTTTGGCAGCCAGACCACATAGAAGAGTAACCAAATTCAAGCCAGATTAGCAATATAGGTAATGCATTTCTTATTCATGAAGTAATGAATCCACTTGTTTCTTTTTTTGATGCTATAACTTTTTAGTCAGATCCAAATATACAGAAAATGGAAAAGATCTTTAGCTACGCTGTTTAAACATATCTAATTCTGATATAAAAAGTTAGGAAAGTCATAGTAAGGCAAAATGAAAAGATCTATTAGACCAGAAGAATAATACCATTGTTATTTGGGCAAAAGCAAGATCTACATTTCAACTCTGTGAAATGTACAGATCTACATTTCAACTAACCTCGGTTTAATTCACTCTGAATTTATCTTAAAACGACAAGTGGCAACCAAAAGCAATATAAACGTGACTCAAGGTCATAAATAAATTCTGCAAACGGAACAGAAAGTAAAAATTGACTGGATGTGCATAGTAAAGCTTCATAGAGATTTCCAAATGTATCTCTCTTAATAGGCTCATAGATTCAAAAATCTCTCTCTGTAAGATTGAAAAAACAGCAGCACGACCTAAGCAGTAGAAAATGTAATTTAAAACCCTTCCCAAATGTCTTTCTGATAATTTGTCAAAATTTCTTAACACTTTAAAAGAAAGGAAGGTTGGCCTAACTTAATGAAAGTAACATCGCATGTCAGTTATTTTATAATTTGGTCATTGTATTCTTGGAGAATTATAATTTCAAAGTTTTCCTCAGAACAATGAATTATATACAAAACTATTTTTATATATAATTGCTTTTATCAAAAGGTACTTTAATAACTTGGTTAACCCTGCAGATATATATTTTTTTCAGATATATTTTTTATGTACACACACGCAAAAAAAAAAAGACGATTGCTGTTCTTAAAAGCTTAGAGAGAAAGCCAAGTTAAAAACTAATTAGGGCCTCCCTGGTGGCGCAGTGGTTGAGAGTCCGCCTGCCGATGCAGGGGATACGGGTTCGTGCCCCGGTCTGGGAGGATCCCATATACCGCGGAGCGGCTGGGCCCGTGAGCCATGGCCGCTGGGCCTGCGCATCCGGAGCCTGTGCTCCGCAACGGGAGAGGCCACAACAGTGAGAGGCCCGCATACCGCAAAAAAAAAAAAAAAAAAAAAAAAAAAAAACTAATTAGATTGGGAGATGGGGATTGACATATATACACTAATATGTATAAAATAGATAACTAATAAGAACCTGCTGTATAAAAAAATAAATAAAACTAAAAAAAAGAAAAGAACTAAAAAACAATTTTTAATGAAAAAAAAAAAAGACAAATCGAAATTCAAAAGTCCACCCCCCCCAAAAAAAAAGAGGCATAGATAAGATACTGGAGGCACAAAACTGATCATTCAACCAATATTTATGAACCATGTACTCCATCACAAATGCTGTACTAAGTACTAAGAAAGAATACAGCAGTAAACAAGAAAAGGTATCTCTGCTCTCAGTGGCTAAGGCACAGTCTCTGAACAAGTAAATTTAAGCATAGTAAGTATTACAGAAAGGGAGGTCAAGAAAACCAGAGAAGGTGCAATTGATTCTGTCCAGAGGATCAAGGAAAACTTAAAAGGAGTTGTTGATATCTGAATTGGGTCTTAAAGACTGAGAAGCATTTTAATAAGCTGAGGAAGACCAAGAAGCTACTGGGTCTAGCAAATACAAAGTAGTTACACTGGAGTGGAGGGGAAAGAAACCAAACCAAACAGGATGAGATGGTAACATAAGGAAGTAGAACCAAACAACACACTACCATCAAAAATTAGAAGGGTAAAGAGGACAGAAGAGTTTGTTGCTTATATGGTTTAAAACTCAATGAAAGGGAAAGTGAAAGCCTAATAAAGAGTAAGCAAGAGTTCTGTCCCTTTCTACAGCAAATCCTTTATCTGAACAATATGGGGCACAGATAACCAATTTTTTTAAACCATGGAAGACCTCCCTAGTCCAGAGGCAGAGCTATTCAAACTGCAAAACCCATCCACTTAAAACCATACAACAGAAATAAGTTCATGGAACTATACCCATTTCAGTCTAAGATTGAGTAAAACTCATTGCTTGAAAAGTAAGAAAAATGAATCAGAATTTTAGGCCCACAATGAATAGTTCTACCATAAAATGTATCACTAATTTAGGCCTTAACCTTAAGACTATAACAATATAACCGAAATCTCATCATTCCTCAGAACTTTCAAAGAAAAACCAATACTATTTAAACATTTGATCAGTTAAGGTAAAGCATACTACCTGTCTCATAGGCAGTAACTAGGAGAACTCAGCAAAGGCTTTCATAAGGGACATAATACTCCCTCCTTGTAACATCCCTGTTCACTGGGAACCACACTACTCAGTAGAGGATCAAAACATGGTCTTATCATCCAAAAGATTTCTCCGAACTGTTAATCAGCTTTTGTGAAGCCTGACTTCTATTCTTGATGAGCTGTCTAAGCCAATATAGCCATGGTCCATATTGGACTTACACTGATGAAAAAATTTATATTCAATTCTATACTCAAATTTTAGTTACCAATGATGTAATCAGGGCCACTGTACCTTTTACTTTTTGAAATTAAAAGCTGTGAATATGAGATCCTTTGCCACGTGCGAATTTTCTTATTTGGGGTAAAAAAATTAAATAGCCGTAAATCCCAGGATGTCCTCCCTGTGCTGCCCAATATGTCTGTAGGCTTTCTCATACAACCACCATTTAGTGTGATCTGTCAAACTACGAACTATGAATGTGGACAAGGAGCGTGAGAATACTCTGCTGTACATCTGTATGACATGGAATCCTGTTCATGAGTTACTGTTAAGTGGAAAAAGCAGGTATAGCAGAATAATAACTGTGATTTCATTTGTATAAAAAAGTATGGGTAAACATCTGCATTCACATGTGCTTAGAAAATGGGAGGATGCAAACTGCAAGATTAATAGCAGCTATAAGTGGAAAGAAAGATGAAGAGTTGAAAAGCGTGAAGATGGTAAAAGAAAGGACTTTGCAGCCCAAATACACACACACAAATAATGATGGTTAGTGACCGTGAATAAATTTTGTACCAGAAAAAAACCCCACTTAAAAAAAAGAAAAGTAACCAAAACAAGTTATTTATTACAGTCTGAGAAAAAAATTACCTAATTTCAAGTATTTTGAGAACTCTCTAAGGCATATTTGCCCTCCAATAATAAAGACAAGTGTTAGTAGTAACACTCATAAAATTACTAGCACAACTCTGGTCCTTCTTAGTCACCACTGTTATATTAAAGATATCTATACTTCCCTAGTTTATACTTATTCCCTTCCACATTACATAATAGTAAATCTTAACATTCCCAACCATCACTATTATTTATTGAGCACCTACCATATGTAAAGCACAGTGCTGCAAGATACAAAGAAACTACCTGCCTTCAGGCCTTACAAACAAGCTGAAGAGAGAAGACACTTTTATGCTAATTTACAGAGAGCTCTACATTTAAAAAGCAGTTGTCTTTCCCCCCTCCAGCCTTATTATTTAATGCTGAGATTTTTTCAAATGTGAAATGTTCTTCATATGGGCTGACAGTTGGCCCACAGGAAAAAAAAATATATATATATATATTATTTAGAGAGAAACCAAAGCCAATACACAAGTAAATTATAATAAGGTTTATAATAAAAGCTACCTTAAATGATTTAACTGATAACAAATCAGAGCTCTGAATACCAGTTATTTACTGAAAATATCTAAAATTTTACCTTTACATTCTGACACAAATTTTAGCTCCCATTATCATCTTAAAATTTGTTCTAGGTCAAAATTCATGTGTTTTTAAATGGAATATAATTTTCAGCACAAGTTACATTTGTATAATAATAGCTTGCAATGAAATCTGCAGTACAATTTATTATGGGCTATTTATAAAAATACCCAGTAGAATACAGCCCAGGATAAAAGGTCTTAAACATTTAGGAAGACTTACCTCATCACAGTCTCCTTCAACCATAGCATATATAGCTTTCTTAACCAAGTTAGTACCTAGAATATAGAGCTGAGTATTAATGAAGTAAAAAATGTAATTAGTTTCTTAAAAATACCTAATTATAATATTCATAAGAAGCAAAGAAATGTCAAATGCTAGGTTCTACCCTGAATGAGATACACAGATTATCTCAAATTAAGTGGGAAAAAAAATTTAGACTTAGAACTGAGAGGCCAATAGGACCTGTGCATAGCAATACAAGTTTCCTCTTGAAAGACCTATCTCCTGATATATATCCTTTTCTCAAGTGTAAATGCTATTTAATTCCAAGAGAAAAGGTAAGATATGGCCAGAGCAACCCAGGAACGTCTTCAGCTGGTAAGAACTCACTCCATGACCTTTGAGCCAATCTTGCCAAAGATCACACCAGAATTGCTGTGACCCAGAGTGCGCCCAAGACACTGTGTTAGTTTCCACAAACCTTATAGTAAGCCTGGGCACACCAAATGATGTCAGTGGTGTGTCTATATCCTAGTTTAGGGTCAGATATACTTAGCACATTAAAGGGAAAACAAATGCTAAATCTGATCTTAAGAGAAGAAATCCAAATTTTCTCTCTCAATTTTCAAACCATGAACATAAGCAAGCACACGTTACATGGGCCATACAAAATATGTCTGAGGGCCAGGATGCAATCTTCAAGCACTGGTTTCTGCCCTCTGAAGTAGCCAATTTGCCTATCATTTGCCATGAGTCCTTACCAGCTCTTTTTAATACATCAAAGACTCAAACTTGGCTTGTATAACAAGCCCAATTCATTAAACATCTTAGTGGCAAACTGTAACACTATAAGAAAAGTTGGCTGAACCTAATGTATAAAGTAAACCTATTCATAATGACTTCTCATGATGTCTCAGATTGTGTGAACCAGTCTTAAACTGGACATACACTCATAGTTTAAAAAAAAAAAAAAACTACAAGTGACAAAACTGCTAGTAATTAAATACTGGTACAGGCATCAAACTCTTTTTTCATGAATACTTACTTAGCTTCAGTACCTCTCAGAATCTGCCATGCTCACACAAGTGCTTTTCTACCTGATCCTCTATCTTGAACAGAGAGCCAGTAGGTCTTAGACACTATGACAGCTGTTCTTAACAGGCTTACATCATAGCCATCTGGGGAACTTTCAGACCTACTTCTAACAGGACAAATAAGATTCTCAAGGGGAGGGGCCTAAGCATTTGTTTTTAAACCACCCAGATGATTCTAATGACCATTATAAACCATGAGTATAAGATTAACTGCAAATGCCAGGAAGGGTAGCCCAGGAAAGAGATGAATTTGGGAATAGTAGTAAGAAACAATTCTTCTTTTTCCTGGTCCTTCCCGAATTGCTAATATAATGTTTGATGACTAGTACTAAATAATGGTAACAATTGCTCCATAATTTTGCCTTGATTGAGGACCATTTAACCCAAGTACAGACAGCTGCTTGAGTGCTGTGATCAAGCACCCTAATAATGCTATTAAAAACTGCAGAACTTAGTATAATGCAAAGCAGTTTGGATGTGATAAAAAAAAATGTCTGGAGATGAAAACTGATCACCTTCTAATTGTTAGAAAGACAATCTCTCAAATAATTAAACAGTAATAAAGGAAACAATTCATTTTTAAAACATTTTGAAAATATTTTGAAATAAAAGCCATTTTCTTCCCTCCGCTTCATGCTCATTTCTACATACTATTTACATTTAAGTCTTCTGCTTCAAAAAAAAAAAGAAAAGAACTTAGGCATTTTTTTGTGACATAATATTTTTCTTACCAATGCCATTTCTCCTGTATTTGGAATCCACGGCTAACATGGCTATATAACCTCTGCGGAACATCTTTTTGTGCATATCCAACTTGCAAACGATGGCACCTACACACTCTTCCCCTACCATGGCCTTAAAAATAAACAAACAGTTACAAAGAATACATTGCCATCAGGTATTGCATAATTACCCACAGAAACAGCAGCCAACCATTGGTCAGTGTTTCTGAGGGAGGAAGAAATAATGAGAATTCTAGCAAGAGAGCAGTCACAGAAGTGTCAGAAATCTAAATCCCAGAACTCCTTCAAATGTTCTAGTTTTAAAATCTTTCAACATTCTTTAGGACATGAATTTCTTAGGCTCATTATTAAAGCCTAGGGGAAAAAAAAAAGCAAATTTCCACATGGTAAACATTCAAGTACTTTATGAGGTGCTTATAATTAGTTGCAATAAAGAGCTACATGTTTAAGATTTGGGAAAGGGGAAACATGTGAAAATAATTTTTTTAAGAAAGTCTTTTCATTAGATATCACAAAATATTGTGAAACTTATCAACAGAGTACTATAAATTTATATTTAATTATAATAAAGTTTTAGTGAAAGACAGATAAAAGACATAATATTTATACCTGAATAATAGTTAGATTTTGATCAGGGAAAAAAAATCTAAAAGAAAAAGGATTATTTTTAAGGTATTCCTTAGATCCTACCTAAGGGGTTTTTGTTACTGAAGGACTACAAAAACTAGATATACGATGGTCTCATTTTTAGGGCTCTCCTGACAGTGTGAGTCATTGCCATAAAGCTCACAGAATATCTAGAACTCAAAACCAAAGCTTCATATTAAAGCAAAAGCTGTACTTTTTACAGAGCTTTCTATTTTAATAAAAATGTACAGCCTTCCAAAGATTACTTATTAAATAAAAGCTAATCAGCCTCCATTTTCATTAAAATTTCCAGTATCACCATTGAAAATATGTTTTTCAAAAATTCCATCACCAACAAAAAGTTCTAGTAAATATTGTACTCTGGTAAATATAAATAGGGCAATAGTTCCAATTGTTTAATAATGTGTCAGACAGAAATACTTGTTTACTGTAAAGAGCCCTCATAAAAAAAAATATGAAAGCTTCAAATCATCTCTTAATAAAATTAACTTTTCAGAAACTATTTCAACAACAAAAACCAGGAAAGGGTTAAAAAAATCAATAAGCAAAGCCCAATTTACACTTAATACCTCTCTTATCTTGAATCTGTTATGACTTTTTTTAGTTCATCATTCTGTAAATTGATTAAAAAGCCATTTTTTCAACTGTGGAGAAATCTTTAGGCAAGCTAATTCTAATCCATTTCACTCAAGCCTAAACTAGGTCAGGAGGGCTATTAATTTTATTTACTTATTTTAATTGAAGTATAGTTGATTTACTTTGAAGGGATATTAAATTTAACAATCTACACTAATTCATTTCTGTTTTATCAACACAATCCAGAATTATTTGGGGTCAATAAACCTCTAAAATTGTTATTTCCATTTTCATTCATGATAAATCAATTTGGTTCTTTCAAAATTCTTTTGAAAAGTAAAATTTCTTTCTGTATTAAGTCCTGAAACATATACAAAAGTTGCCTGGTTGAACAGCATTTTCTGATTGGAACATAACTTATTTCAGATAGATGTGTGTGGTTGTGTATGTGTGTGCATACATCAGAGATGAGAGGTACATTAAAAAAATTTTGACCTGACCTCATAAGCTAGGAGAAATGGAAATCTATACAAATCTATGATACAAAATTATAGGACAGCTACATTTCACAGTTAATAAACCATCCAAAAGGGGAAAAAATTAAAACCACTAGACACAATATAACTGGACAATACTTTCAACCTGGATAGGCATTTCAAACAAATCTTATTTGTCCTCGGACCAAGAAAGTAATAAGCAAACAAAGTATTATATTAGTTCACTCTTAGACTAGATTGATTTCTTACTAATCAAGAATCTATAGGAACAAAAATCAAGTTGTACACATCATTTAAAAATAAAAGCCCAATATATGATTCACTGTTATTAGTAAGATGTTTAGTGAGGAAGGCCAATTCTGTATTTTTTCCTGATAAATTGCTGATGAATATACACTTACAAGAATCACTGAACTGCATGTTAAGTTTTTACAAATAAAAGCTTCTGCACATACATTTGGAACTCATGCTATTAAAGTGTGTTCTTTTTTTCAAGGATGGAAACTGAAAAATTCCAGGCAAGATTAAAATTTAACTCTACAAGGCCAAATGCTTGTCAATCTATAAAACTTGAAAAATTTAAGTTGGGTGAAATACGGATTCCCAAATTCCAGAATATCACAAATAGGAAAACAGAGAAATCTGGAAATTTATATTTAGGACAAATAGCAGAAGTACTATAGTATATCACTGGTGATAAGTTTAAGAAGTTCAAAAAGGCACCAACAACTGAAAATACCATGAACTCAAAAGAGACAGAGATAAATTAGTTAAGCACAGAGTAAATGACAGTGCCTCCCATTTGTACAATACCATACTTTCACATCTGTTACAATTATTAGCAAGAATCATTAGAAACTGTCACTTTTGTTAGTCAAATATGGTCAAGTATTGGCGATTTTCTAAGGTTCAACCGCATATATTCCATTTGATCCACTGCAGGTTACTCATGGAAACCAGGAACATTCTGGAGATTTCTAGTCTCTTAATATCGATGTCTGCAAGGACAACTATTACTTGGTGAAGCACAACTTGGTGACACAAGGATCTTGGCTGAATGACTCAAGGGTATGTCATTTTTCAGCTTCTTAGCTGTTTCCATAATGACAGGCCAGGAGACCCGGGTTCTAGCTTTACATCTCTGGACACTAAATATCTGGAGATGTGAACATTTTAAGTCGCTCTGGTCTTTAAATTTTTTTTCATTAAAAAAAAAATGAAGCTGAACTAGATTATCTCTAGGACCCTTTATAGTTCTAAAATAGTATGAATTGAAATAAACATACACTTATATTTGTTTTAAATTAGTTCTCATGAGAAATTCAAATTTTTTAAACACCAATATAAAGGCCCCAGTTCCAAATGGCCTCTGATTTTTTAACTATTGTTTTATGCTCAATACGTCCAGATCCATACTTGCATTAGTAAACCTTACAGGTCAACCACTTGCGTATTATCACAATTTCTAGATATTCAGAGTTTAATGTTAAACAAACTGGCTATTAAGGGTTAAAGGTCAAATTAGCTGTTGAATTGGGAGGAGTCTATGTAAAATCAAAGTAAAGTTTACTAATATGCAGTTTATCAGAGTTTAAAATGGCAGACAAGTTGAGAGAGGTCTAGGTAATACCAGAACTCAAAAGTTGACTAATCATCACACATACACAACTATTTTCTGGAATTAACAGAAATACATACACTATTTCAATTTAAAGTGTAACTAAATTGTATGCTTTTGTGAATTAACTTACAATTAAATCAATCTACAATCGTCAGCATTTGTAATAGAATTTGATATGACATTTATAATAATGCTATGAAAACCATCTTCCCATATTCATTTGACACAGACGTGTCTTAGAACTTCTATTTTGATGCAACGGTTAGAATCCTGTAAGAGCAGTTTTGTGGAATATCAAATAGGTCCCAGTTTAAACAAACATACTAAACTGAAGTTTAACAAAGTGAATGCAGAAAACAGCACAGCTACCATTATCAACAATACTGAGGTTATATTTTCAGATCACCACCAAGCTACAGTATCAAAAAGACAGATTTCTTAAGTGTTGTCAAAGCATCTTACAGGGAATTAGTAAATGCAATTAAGTCAATTCTAAAACAACAAATAATGGTAGTGGCTTTTCCCTTCACACATCACGAAGCACTCCTTAAAAGCATGTTAGCTTTCTTCAATAAAATTCAATGGAAACAACATGCTTGTGAGTACATGATACAAAGCACATACCTGCCATCGATATCGAAGTGAAAGGTTTCATACAGACTGAAACTGGTCACTATTATTGGGAAACTACTGGTACTACTAGTACTGCATAAGTCAAACAACAAACATATTCAGCTTGTTTGGTTAAGCCAAGTCTTCTTTACTCATATATTAAGCAAAAAATTTCTGTCAACTACGTTACACACAAGCCAGCAATAGCACTAGAACTTCAGCATATCTATGACCAGCTTCTTTAAAAAAAAAGAAAAAAAATCAGATTAGTTAACAATTTCACACTTAGTTTCCTACACTCCCCAAAAGGGTATTTTGTTCAAGTTTCAGGAGCCTTTCAGCCACCAGAAGTGTTAGTAGCGCCTCCTGCAACCGTGCACCAGAAAGCAGGCTGGCTACAACTGTTAACTGCCCTGCTGAAGTAAAAGGAAACAATCTCCATAATTATGGAATACGCTCCTGAGATTTAATTGTCCAGTGTGGCCACAGCAAGTTTACTGACAATCATGTTCACCAAAACATGTTTATGCGTACACTCTTCCCTGATTATGGCTGTAACTGAGAGATTAATAAGGCCTGTATCCGAACAGAACCATGTTCAAATTAAATGACTGCAAAGTGCTTTGAGGATGAGGGAGGATGATTAAAGACGGTTAAACATGATTATAAGCTAATGTAAACAGGATACAAGACCCCCAACATGCATCACACAGGCTTATTGCATTTACATCAGTATCAAGTTAACCCGGATCATGAAGCCTTACCTTCAAAGCAGTTTCATTAAATAATTAGGAGTGCATACACGCACTTTACATCACGTAACGTACTATGAAATGCAGGATACATCCACTGCCACTCCAGCCCTCACACTCCCTGCCCCGCACGGCCTGGATCTCTCTGCTGGGTTCACCCTTTTTTCATTCCACCCACTTACCAAGAAGCACAGCTGTGGCCAGTTGTGGATAAAATATCTATAGGTATAAATGGAGTAGGGTTCAGACAGATCTTTGGTGATCAGTCTCATGATATCGGGCATTTGCAGCTCGGATTCATATCGGACATAACGTATAGTCCGATCCTCCCCAGGCTCAACCTCCCGGCCTGAAGGGCTTCTCAAACTGCAGCCGGCGGTCAGGGATGAAGACAGCAGCCGCACCTGCTCGTCTTCCTCCTCCTCCTGCTCCGGGCCCTCCGCCAGTCCATTGCGGGCCGCCGTGGGATCGCTCGCCGCCGCTGCCTCTGCGGGGCTGGGGAGCGCAGTTCTTGCATTATTGGGGAGGCAGGGAGGGGGGCTCTCGCCCGAGTGTACCCCGGCTCCTTTTGTTGCAGTCGCTCTGGGGCCCCCGGCGGGGGTGGCCGTGACCGTGGCCGCCTCGGCCGCGCTCAAAACCTTGCTCTTGAGGGAGGCGGCCGTCCGGAGGTGCCGCAGTTCGGGGTTGATCAATCCGTTGAGCTGCAGCTGCTCCTGCGGCGGCTGGGGGCAGCGGAGGCACGGATGCCCCTTGGCCGCCGCCGTCGCCTCGCCGCCCGCCGGGCTCCCGCCGCCGCCGCCGCCGCCACCGCTGGCTTCGTGCTCCTCGTCGTCCTCCTCGTCCTCGCTGCAGCAGGCGAGGGCGGCCCCCGCCGGGAAGGGACAGCGGGGCTCGGCCGCCGCCGAGGCCGGAGGTGCTGGTGGTGGGAGGAGGCTGCTAGGCCCAGGCGGTACCTCCGCCATCCTAGAGGAGACACAGACCGAGAGGGGAAGCCATGAGACCCGGCGTGCGAGCGCGGAGTAGAGGTAACGGGGGGCGGGGGGCGGCGAGGGTCGGGGGGAAACAAAGGCAGAAACCGTCCCTCACAGAGCTGGCGCCCCAATTCCGCGGGCCCCCCCCAGCTCTTCAGCGCCGCCCAGCTGCTCAGCCGGCCACCGTCCCCGTCCGCACGCGCCCATCCGCCAGCCCTGTCACCCGCGGCCCCTCCCCGTCCCCACCGCAGGCTCACCCCGCACAGGTCCCCGCCGCCACTGCCGCCACTCCTCTTCCTCCTCGGCTGCCGCCGCCTCCCGCACCGCCGCTGCTGCCTCCACCGCGGCCAAGGCTCACACTCAGCCGCCGTCGCCGTAAAGCGCCTCGGCTGTTACCCCGGGTAAAGTTTCCTGGGCCTGGCTTTACGACACTTCCCTGCCTGCCGGCTGCCGGGGCCGAGGGAAAGGGGCGTGAAGGGAGGTGACCTGTGGAGGGGCGGGGACGAAGGTGTCTCCTACGGGCCCCGGGGGAGGCCGCGTGCTAATGGGTGGGGCTGTAGGGCGGGGAAGTTGCAGAGAGCTTTGGAGTCACCAGCTCCCAACCCACTGTGCTCGGCCTTGGGGCTCAACCGCGGATCTTGCAACGCGAGGCCCGGGAAGGATGGGCGGGCCAGGCGCTCCCACGGAGCTGCCGCGAAGCCCGCCCGCTCCGGGCCTGCTGCTCCGGCCTTGGACAAGTCTCCTAAAAATGCTTTTCCTCAGCTGTACAACGTTTAACCTTAGATCTGACCGGGGGCGGGGGGAGGGCTACCCGCGTCCCTTAAAAATGGAGCAAATCTGGAGAGAAAAACCCCTGAAAAGGAGAGGAAGTTAAAAACTTTGAACTGTGAAAAATATGGGAATGACTGATGAAACCTGGTCGTTTGCAATGTGAATTAGGTTTAGTCTTTGCCCCTTCGAAGCAAGAGAAAGTGGACAGGTAGTCCTCTTCCTCTCTCCTTATCCCCTTCACCCCGCCCAGGAAAACTAGAAGTAAATGGGATTAACAGGTGTGGGGGCAGCTGCAAGCACGCCTGGGGAGGAGTTAGAGATGTTGAAAGAGAGTGACAATGGCTAAGAAGCACATTCCTAAACTTGTGACCCGAACTATGATAGGGTGAGAAGCACCAGTCAAGAGGTGTCCTGAACCTGTTCCCCGCCTGCTCTTAACAAGTGGTCCCCCTGCACGAATGCAGAGGGAAGAGAACTGCCGCACGCGCCTGAGCGGTAGGTTCCGCTCTTTCCGCTCTAGTCCACAGCCACGATTTCCATAAGAGGAACACAGGTAGTGTTAACTCACCAGCACACGGAGGAAGTTAAGTTTTTTAAACTGAATGTAGAACTGGGCAGGTCTGCAGCAGATGAATGTTTTCAGGGATATAATTCTCTGACTGTTTGCAATTTTTGCCGTAATCTAAACTAAAAAGTGGAATACATTGTAGCGTAACTGTTAGATAGCTCTTAAGGTCCTTGTCACTAAAGATGTTAATCAAGTACTATCACCTTCTATCTAGAAGGTCAACCTATGGTGATAAAAATAATATAATGTGTTACTATGTGCCAGGCACTGTCCTAAATATCTTACATGTATTTATTAACTCATAAGTTTTTATAGAAATACATTTGTGCACAAATAGACATGTAGAAGCTTATTTATTTCAGCCTTGTCTATAGTAGGAATAAATAATCCCAGACCACCTAAGTATCTATCAATACAGGAATGATCTTATGATACATAAATACTATAGAATATTACTGTTAATTATGTAATTGTTTAAAAGATTGAAACAGACATATATTGGCACTCCTCCCGCTACTATAGCTGCATTGCAGATTACCCCACAGCATGTGGTATAAAACAACTATTTATGCTCACAGATTCTTGTGGGTCAAGAATTCATACAGAGCACAACAGGGATGACTTTCTCTGTTCCATCATGCATAGGGCTTCAAGTGGAAGACTGGAGGCTGAAGACTGGAATCATCTGAAAACTTTTCACTCTCCTGTTGATGGTTGATGCTGGCTGGAGACCGCAGTTTGATCTCACGTAGACCATGTTGTCTTTTAGCATAGGCTAGTTTGGGCTTCGTCACAGCTTAGTGGCTGGGTTCCAAGCGCAAGTATGCCAACAGAGAGAGAGAGCCAGGTAAAAGCATATTGCCTTTTATCACTGAGCCTTAGAAATTATGCAGTGTCATTTCTGCTGCACTCTATTTGTCCAGGTTCCAGAGGAGGGGAAATAGACCCTATCTCTTGATTGGAGAGAGGCAAAGTTCTTAAAGAGCATGTGGGACCAGAAGTATTGGCTGTGGCGTCTTTGGAAATTACAAGTTGCCACAGGTGCTTACATGGAAAGACCTCCTAAATACCTTAAGGGTAAATAAATGAGATGTATAATAAGTACAATGTGATCCAATTTATGGTTTTTAAAAAGTACAAAACAAAGCTGTATTTCCAAATGTACATACAATGTTTAAAGATACGTCTGTTTCAAACCACAATTAAATATTTGTGTAGTTTTATTTTACATGCCATGTGGTTCTTAATCCTACTAATCCTATCTGTTATACATAAAGCCATGAATATGAGTGTCCTTAGCTTTGTTTTATCCTAAATGAAAGAAAAGGCATACATCAAATTTGAGGGCTATAGAATTTAATCAAAGTATGAATATTAGTATATTGTTTTACCACCTGTAATCCTGGAACACTATGAGATTCCCAGGTAAAGTGTTTTAGTTAACAATTTGATTCTTCCCTTTGAACTTGTGGTGGGGAGGGGTGAGTGCTGACAGTCTGTTCTTTGACCCTCTTTCCCTTTGAGAACAGAGGTTGGCAATCCCCATTGTAGGCACAGATTTTGCTTGTAGAACTGAGGCCCCAGGAGAGTATGAGGAACCAGAGAGCGCTATGGTCTCTGTTTTCCCGTACTTTCAACCTCATTCGAACTTTCATAACCTGCCCAAAGACATGGACAGGCTGATTCACATATCTGCATCTGGACTGGGGAGAATTATGTATTCCTACCTACATATTAAAGCTATCGAAAACTCTTGGTTTTCAATTTAGCTATGCTCCCAGCACAGCACTCTAGAATTATCTTCCCTGTCTTCCAGGCTTGCTTCATCCAGCAGCAGCTATCCTTGACCACTACAGTGCTTGCTTCACACTCCTCAGCAGATGATTCTGCCACCGTTTCACTAAGAAAAATGAAGAATTCCATAGGTGCACTCCCACAATGTTCTCCCCTCCTATAAATGCATCTATGTCTGAGCTTACTCTTAGCCTCCTTCCCCCCAGTCTTAGTGGGAGGGAGACGGCCCAGTTCTTCAAGACTAACGCCTCCCTCCACCTGTAAGCTTGATGCCATCTCTTTCAGTCTTCTTTGGGACTTGTCCCATCATTGTTTCTCTCACCTGAATTGTCAGTGGTACCTTTGCTAGCTACTGCCTCAAAGTTTATAAATGTGCTCCATCTGGAGACCTGCTACCATGGTTTCTTTCTCTTCTTTCTATCACAGTGAAACTGCTAGTCTGCAATAAATAGGTAGCCACTCACTGTCTCCACTCAGGTGCAAGTCTGCTCTTCAACCAATTGGTTGGCTTCCACCTCAGCCCTTCCACTAACACCTTAATGGCAAAAGTCACGCTTTATGGGAATTCCCAGGCAGTCCAGTGGTTAGGACTCCGCCCTTCCACTGCAGGGGGCATGGGTACCATCCCTTGTTGGGGAACTTAGATCCTGCAAGCCGCAGAGGTTGGCCAAAAAAAAAAAAAGAAAAAAAAAGTCACCCGTTATAAAGGCTAGACCCAATAAACTCTTTTCCACTCTGATGTCCCTTTATTCCTCCGTGGCATTTGATCCTGCTGTGCTCTACTGAAAACTCTTTGCTTGGCTTCTGTCATACCACTATCCTTTGCCCTCCTTCTCTGAACATTTCTTCTCTGTTTTTCTTGATAATAGTGGTCTACAATCATAATAGTAGTAGCTAGCGTTTATTGTGGGCCTACCCATACCAAGTATGTTATAAGCAGTAGCCCATTCAGTTCTCACAATAACCCTATGAAGTATGCAGTATGAATTGGTGGTTAGAAGCCAAACCAGAATTGAGTTGCCAGCCTATTTCTGTGTCAATTACTGCAAAGGGGCTGGGCTTACTTTTATATCAATTAGGTCTATTTGAGGCTGAGAGTAAGATGAGCTTCTTCTGATTATGGCTTGGAGGGCAGGAGGGAGGCATAAAGAAATGTCTATAATAAAAGTGGCTTCAAATCCTGGCTCTGCCACTTACTAGCTATGTGGTCTTGGACAGCTTAATGTTTCTGGACTTCAGATTCCTCTTATTGAACGTGGGTAATATATTACATGCCTCATAGAATTTTGGAAGTGTTAAATGAATTAATATACGTAAAGTGTTTTAGACTAGCACAAAGCACATAGTAAGGCCTCAGTAACTTTTAGCCTGTCTCCCATCCCACCCTCCATCCTCAGCACTTCTGCCACTGCTGTCCTCATAAAATGCAAACTGATTATGTCAGTCTCCTGTTTAAATCTCTTCAGTGACTCCCCATTGCCTAATAATCAAATCTAAACTTTGGTTGGGGTACTTTGGCCACAGATAACAGAAAAACCAACTCAATCTAGTTTTTAAATAAGTGAGTGAATTAGATCATGTAAAAGAGATCAGAAGCAGGGTGAAGTTCAGGGTTAGTTGATTCAATGATATTATTGAGAATCCAGGTTTTTTCCTCTCTTCTGCCATTCATAGAGTCAGCTCCATCCTAAAGCTGGTTCAGAACAGACACGTTGATCATTACAGGGACTAAGTCTGTGAAACTAGTCCAGGAAAGTTAAATTGTTTTGTTTGAATATTGCATTAAAACACAAACTGTGTGAAATAAAATGCTTGTTTTATTACTTTTTTCTGAATAAGGAAGTATAGAAACGATCAAGACATTGAAAAGCTAGACTTAGCATGATATGAATGTAATGCTAAGAATAGTGCCTCAGGACTCACTGGGGTGGGTAAGTCTCTAGTCCTAATATATTTTGATTTGTTACTCCTTTTAATATGTGTACAAAACTGTAAAACCTAAAATGCAACCACAGTGAGGAAATAAAAATATGGTGACCAAGATATTTGTAATGTTATATTTATACACTGTAATGGAAGTCTCCAAGTAATCTCACAGCTGCTTCTCAGAGTTCCCATAGGACAAACCTTTGAAGTTCAGGGAGGGGCTAATGGTCCCTTTGATCTCCTTAGTATTTTTGCACTTCAGGGAGCTTTGGAGGAGAGCAGTTTTGCTTATCACTGGGCCTATTGTTCAAGCAAAAGAAAAAGCAACTTCCTAGATCTATTGAGATAGGTGGTGCAGGTGAGGGACTTTCCCAGACTAGCTGTCTGAACTGCTGCTTATGGCCTGACTATTTCAAGAGGTAATTCTGCCCGAGTTAGCCTCTCCCCAATCCACTTCCAGTAACTATACAGTTAGTTAATTGCCTCTAGCCTCTCCTTTAGTCTTGTTTTAAAATGTCATTTTATTTGTGCTTGGCATAATAATATGTGCATTAATTTACTTTCTAAGCCATTTCATGAACTATTCTTTTTTTTTTTTTTTTTTTTTTTTTTGCCACGCTGTGCAGCGTGTGGGATCTTAGTTCCCCAACCAGGGATCAAACCTGTGCCCCCTGCAGTGGAAGCCCAGAGTCAACCACTGGACCACCAGGGAAGTCCACAAAATATTCTTTAATAAGATTGTTTCCCCTTGAGAAATACGAAAAACTTTGAACATAAGGATATTTAAGTTAAATTTAAGATGATTATAGTTTTGTAGTGTCTCCTCGTAGCATCTGCATTAAAGGTCATTGCATTATTATAGCTATTCAGTATAAAATATTTTTAAGTATATCTCTGCTGCATGAAAAATATTAATGCCTATCCTTTAGTCTTAAATTTTGAAACAACTGCCTACACATAAAGGAATTCATTTTATTACAGAAATTTTTTGATAACCCTTGGTGTTTTAATGAAAGTAATACACACTCATTCTGAGAGAAATCCTGAAAAATGTAAGGAAGAAAAGCAGTTTACATGTGATGATCCTCAGAAATAATCACAATTTACTCTTCAATGCATTTCCTTTCAATTTTTTATTATATAAATACAGTATATACTATGAAATTTCTTTTTATGTGGGAGAGATTAGCTTATTCTATATATGTAATTTGTGTACTTTGTAAAGAAACTTAATATATTATTAATAATATTATTATTTTCCCATGCATTTAAAGATAACTGTGTTATGAATCATAATTTATTTAGTCCCCTATTGTTGAATGAAGGTATCTTTTTTTTTAAGAATTAAAAACAACTGGCCAGTGTATCAGTGTTTTTTTTCCACTAGACGCTTGAAAAATTAATTTGAAAAATTTCTTGAAGCATTTGTGCATGTACACATATATCTGTTAAGCGAGTACAAGATGCAGGACTAAAGTGCTGAGTGAAGGACTCCCAGCATCCCCAGGACCACCACCATCACAACATGTGTCCTCTTTATTTTGATATGCACTTGCATCAATTAGAGTACCTCTTTAAAGAAAGTTTGGAGAAGTTGAATATAATTAGGCTATTTCTCTTATTCATGCACTTATTCATTCATTCAGTAAATATTTATTGCTCCCTGGTCATGCATTGTACTATCAAGGTGAACAGGGGAGACTCAGCCCTGGCCCTCACTGAGCCTGCAGTCCAGATGAGAAGGACAATTAAACCAGAGAATTTAATTATATACAGAAAGGGCTTTGACAAGGAAAGCAGTGATTATAATAGGAGCACACAGCGGGTACAGCTAAGTTTTCCTGATGAAGGTGACATTTAACCAGAGACTTGAAAAGTAAGCAGGAGTTAGCTAGATAGAGGAGACAAGATGAGTCCAACCTGAGAGAACACCTGAGGAAAAGCCTGGTGAATGTCAGAATGCCTGGAATGTGGAGTGGAAGCTGAAGAGGAGGCTAGAGATGTAAGCCGAAGCCAGATGATAAAGGGCCTTGTCAGCCACCATAAGGAATTTAGAGTTTATCCCCAGGGGCACTGGGAATCTGTTGAAGGTTTGCTCTTTGAAAAGATTACTCTTGCTGCAGTCTGGAAAATTGTTGCAGGACTGCATGTAGAAAGACCAGCTCTTTAGCTCCAATCTAGCTGATAAGTTCCTACGTGAGGGCTGGAGGTGAAATGCTATAGCCGTCCTTCATTTCTCTCAGCCATTCATCACATTTAGCTTCTGACCCTTTTCAACCAACCTAGCACATATTTAGCATTTAATAAATGGTTGTTGCTTTGTTTGCTCTTTTATGTGTTTGGAGAAGGAATCATCCATCACCTGACTCTTTTTCTCTTCTAAAGGATGAAGTGTTGGGAGAGAAAGTATCCATCCTAAGAACTTTCCCCACTTTTTCACTGATCTAGGGACCCCTCTACTTTTCTTCAGTGGCTCAACTGGCTACATCTGAGCTAGTTTCTGAGGTCTTAGTTTCCTTTTCAAAAGTTTTATGAGCTTGTACAGAAAGCCCGGAAAATTCCTGATCTGAAGGCAGTACCTCAATTCTGCTGATATTAGGAACATGGGGACTTCCCCCATTATAACAATAATACATTATTCAACAATAAAACATGGTAAAGTACCAACAAGTGAAATACAGAAAAAGCTACCATAGTGCTACCCCCAAATGACAACCACTATTAATATTTTAGGGCATTTTTTTTAGACTTTCTTTAGTCTTGGGAGTACTGCTTTTAGATCATTGTGATACACACACACACGTATTTATATCCTGAATTTTTTTGCGGTACGCGGGCCTCTCACTGTTGTGGCCTCTCCTGTTGCGGAGCACAGGCTCCAGACGCGCAGGCTCAGCGGCCATGGCTCACGGGCCCAGCCGCTCCGCGGCATGCGGGATCTTCCCGGACCGGGGCACGAACCCGTATCCCCTGCATCGGCAGGCGGACTCTCAACCACTGCGCCACCAGGGAAGCCCTATATCCTGAATTTTTTAAACTTAACATCATAACAAAAACTCTATTATTTTAAATATTAAATTAAAATTTTAATTGTTGCAAAAATTCCATTGTATAATTCTATTCCAATCTAATTCAACACACAGTCATATTTAGGTTGTTACGAATGTTTGCACTTCATATAATACTATGATGAGTAGTATGAGCATTAAGTTTTGGGGGTACTTAAGTTTGTGCTTTTTTTTTTTTTTTTTTTTTGCGGTACGCGGGCCTCTCACTGTTGCGGCCCCTCCCGTTGCGGAGCACAAGCTCCGGACGCGCAGGCTCAGTGGCCATGGCTCACGGGCCCAGCCGCTCCGCGGCACGTGGGATCTTCCCGGACCGGGGCACAAACCCGTGGCCCCTGCATCGGCATGTGGACTGTCAACCACTGCGCCACCAGGGAAGCCCTAAGTTTGTGCTTTTGAGATAAATTCCTAGAAGCAAACCTGATAATCCTTCTTTAAGGCTTTTAACATATACCGTCAATTTGACTTACCAAACAAGGAGTGTACCAAATTTACATTTCAACATATGAGAGTACCTGTTTTAATTAGGCAACTTTTAAAAGAAAACTGCTAATTTAATATACAAGGAAAAATCATAGAAAATAATTAAAAATGTTAACAGTGCTTTTATGTACCCATAATAACTAAGTGAGCTAAAGGGAGAAACTGACTGCAAGGGTATTAAGACAGACCTATATTAATAGGCTAATTGGCTGCATTTTCCATAACTTGGTAAAGTGGGTAGTTAATATCAGGGTTTTAGTATTCCTTGACATAATTCTAAATTTTTCTTTATGTAATTACTTCTGCTTAACTCTGCTTTTTGTTAACTTTAGCTCATAGTATTTTATAGATTAATTCAGAGATTTAAAGGAGTAGAATGTATCACAAGCCATAGCACTAATATTAGTTTCTGATTTATATGGTTTTGAATATAAGGCTTTGAAGTTCATTTAGTACTGAGTTAATTTTAGATTGAAAAGTTACAAGCTGAATATTAAATTGATAAAAATAATAATGATTTAGCTAGAGAAAACACAAGAGGGCAATCTTGCACAACAATAAAATATCTTTGCATAAGATAAAAAATAATTCAACATTTTTAATCAACTGTGATTTTTTTTCAATAGACATTTAAAGTCTTATCAGTATGTATTATCTTTTTATTAAGTAATAGAAGTGTGGCTTTGCAAAGAAATTTAATGTCAACAAACATAATAAATTTTGCATGTATTTCAATTATATTTTTTAATCCTGGAAAGAAGTGAATCTATTTTCCATTATTGGAACCATATGGCCTGGTTTCAGTTGATAAGAAAGCAAGGAAGTAGATCTGCTGTGGAAGAGACACCAAAAGTATTTTTTTTTCTCCTGGATTCACCATAGATATTTATCTCAAAATGGAAATTGTTTTATTTTTTTCTGATTAGGAATATGTGATCCATTAAATCTCAAAAAAAAGGCTATTTAAAAAAAAATAAAAATTAATGAATTGCTAAAGGCAGGGCCTGGTCTAATGATTAGATCCCAAAATTCACGTATGATCTTTTACGTACTTTAATTTTCTGACACTTAAATAGGACTGTAATTTCGGTTAACTCCCTAGGCCCTAAAAATTGAGGGCATGAGAAAATGAGAGGTTTAAGGCAATTGCATGTACTTTTGCAAGTGCAAATTCTGAAAGATCTTAATTTCATCTACAAAGGAAACACAGATAGTATCTGTGTGGTCTTACTTCCCATACCACTGTGGTCCTTCTCCACTCAAACTAATTTGGAGTTTAGAATGCCAAACTGGATAAAAAAATGCCAAACTGGATAAACCTCTCATTTTCTCATGCCCTTAAGTTTTAGGGCCTGGGGAGTTAACTGAAATTACAGTCCTATTTAAGTGTCAGAAAATTAAAGTACGTAAAAGATCATACGTGAATTTTGGGATCTAATCATTAGACCAAGCCCTGCCTTTAGCAATTCATTAATTTTTATTTTTAAAAAAATAGAAATGGGTATTTTTCTGAGCATACTGGTGGGAGCAAGCCTTAAAAATTCTGTGATCAAGTACCTGGTACTTAGAAAAGCAATATAACAATAGTTAATCACATGGAATTTGAATCCTCAGTTTCTGCCACATATTAGCTGTGTGACTTTGGGCAAGTTCTTAACCTCTCTGTGCCTTATTTTCCCCATCTGTATAATGCAGTTATAATGGTATACATCTCATGAGGTTTGTTGTGAGACTTAATATGTAAATACTTAGAGCAGTATCTGGTACAAAGTAAACTTTATATAAGTATTTGCTCTTATGCAAGGGAGCCTAGGAAAATCTCTAATGGAAGTAAGAACCCAGATATTAGAATATGAAATGTAGGCAGTAACCCAGTTGGACATACAAAAGAGGGTCCTCAAGACCAACAAGAAGAAAAATTCATATTATAACCATTTCTCAAGCTACCCCTGGCTAAGGGTTTTCTACAGTTCCTAGGGAGAAGGAATCCAAAATTAGCAGCAGCAACTTACGGAATGGTACAAGAGTTTTGCTCATGTTAACCATGTAGAAAACCATACCTGCTTCTTCTTCCACTATGAGGAATGGTGAGTCATTCTAAAGTACTTTTCTTTAATGCTCATAAACCTCTCTATTAAAGAGTCCTCAGGGTCTAGTACTGTTATTGATAGGATCTGAACTGATGAGTATTATTTGAATGATAGAGTTAGGATATGGGTTTTCCAAGAGGGCAAATGAGATACACAGCAGCTTATAGGAGTTGCTTTAACAAAGCTTATTTCTGCTATATGCAACATGACTTGCAGTGGAAGATAGTTCACTCAGTTCACTTTCATAACTAGAAAATAGTCTTTCTTTGGGAAAAAAAAAAAGAAAACCCCTGAAATTGGAAACCCAAGACATGACAGTTCTATTCCTACCACTGCCATTGCTCCATTCTGAGAACAGGCAAGGGATTCTCCATGATTCTGTTTGTTCTTTGGGTGAATTTCTCATCCCCATTATCATGGTTTCTAAATTGTTTGAAAAATCTGAGTAGAAAGGTAAATGAGTCATTAAGAAAATTATTAAAAATATTATACTTGTGCTTTGCATTATTCCATCTATACTTTAGTTTACACTTTAGATAGAGTGGTTAAAATCTTACAATATCTTGGTAGGAAGAAATAATTATAGTAATTTAAGAGCTTGTGCACATTTCTACAGAGATCATTTTGGAATATCAATGAAAATTTCTATCATATCCTTGTGGTGCTTGAACAATTCTGAGTACTATTGGGGTTTGAGAGGCTCCTGGCATGCTGGAAAGATTTTGCAGGGAAGGCTGCCTGATTGACTTTATTATAAGGCAAATTGATGAATTGCCTAAAATCTACAGCTTTAACTTTCCAAGTTCTAGCATTTAATTTCTAGGTTCTGGTCTGAGTGGATCAGACCAACCAAATTTATAAGAGACTGATGTATAAATGTAGCAAGCACTGTGCAAAAGATAAACACAATCCCCATCCTCACTGAACTTAAGGGAGAGAAAGAGTAAACAAATAGACATACAACTAATTATTAAATTTAAAACTCAGAGTAAAAAAGTCCTCAGAGTTATAAAGCACATGACAGAGCATGCTCATCAAGCAGATCATGAAGAAAGACCTTTTACTTTAAGGTTTACAATTTGGCCTTTTGTTTATTTAGTTAAATATGTGTTATCATACTGTAATAATTTGCTGTGTCTGTCTCCACAATGGATGTATCTGTTCCATAGACTTGTAATTTACAGTTTGCTTATCAAGGTTCTCCAAATTCAAATTGCATCTTCAGCTTCTGCTTTTTCTATACTTTCATACAAGTCATTTCCAATTGTTGACACATTCTTTAAATATGGCAATACCACAGATCAAGTTAGATAAAAGTAAGGCGCTCTTTCGGGCTCAGAGGCTTGTCTTTCACTCTGTACTAATGTTATTGTTCCGAGTCTCTGAATTTGTGGCTTCCTTAGTGCCACAGTACAAACACTCAAGGCAAAAACAAGATAAACCATTCCAAAGTTAATATATACTCTTATCAAAATCCTGTGCCTTTGAAGTAGCGGGAAATAGCCACCCAGCTGTGGTATAAAAATTCATAGCAGCAGAATTCTCAAAAGCCACAAGGTAGGAACAACCCAAATGTCTATCAACAGATGAATGGATGAACAAAGTATGGTATATATACATACAAAGAAATATTATTCAGTCTCAAAAAGGAAAAAAGTTCTGACACATGGTACAACATGAATGAATCTCAAAAGACATTATGCTAAGTGAAATAAGCCAGACACAAAAGGATAAATATTGTATAATTCTAATCATATGAGGTACCTAGAATAGCCAAATTCATAGAGAGAGAAAGTAGACTAGAGGTTACCAGGTGCTGAGGGGAGAGGAGAATGGATAGTGTTTCATGAGTACAGAATTGCTGTTTGGGATGATGAAAAAGTTCTGGAAATTGATAAAGTTGATAACTGCACAGCATTGTGAATGTAGTTAATTTATGTAAATTTTATGTAATGTGTATCTTACCATAATAAAAAAATACAAAAACAAAAAGGAAAACCAGAGACTGTGTGAAAGGTGGAGGGAAAATATAGTCACGTGTCCAGATGCTGTCACCATGGGATGCCTAATGTGTTGTATATCAGTACTCTTTCTGTTATAATGCAAAAACATTTTTTAAAATCCTTTCTTAATTTTTTCTTTCAGCACTCAACCTTCTCACCCCTATTAGCTACCTTATAGTTGTTTTATTCTGTCACTCACAGTATTTTCTGCATGTAAGCAATACTGTTGTTATCATTATCATCATTATTATTAATTCTTGGATTGCATTCATTGTTCTGGTGTCCCATTTATATTGAGGGCTTGATGTACTCACCATTAACCTGTAAAAACATGGATTACAAGGAGAGTATGATAGGATAGTGCTGATGACAGTATAGTAATTTTGTGTGATTCTATTGAGGCTTCTTTCTTAGTATGTCAACACTATCAGATAGAATTGCAGCTTTGCCTCTAGTTTGTGCTCCTTAGAAAGGACATGGGCTCCAGTTGACCTCAAGAGAAAGCCTGGAATAGGATAAAGACCACAAAGAAACTGCAGGACTGAAGATGGTCCTTTCAGTTCGAGAAAACACTTTTTACAAAATTATTGGGAACATATGCCAAACCTTTTCCTTCTTCTAACACCTACTTGGTCTTGTGGAAATATTTTAATCACCATAAAACATGCTTACTATGCTACACATTGGGAACAGGGCAGACCTGTTTTGATTTCTTGATTTCATGGATTTCAAAATTAGCTAAATCTCTTAAAGAACTTACTTTTATGATTTAAAAGGATCATAAGAAAATATACCACTATTCTTGAAATAATGGAAATTATTTACAGATATATTTTATTATTTAAAATTATAAAATAATATATTTTCATATAAAAATCCAATAAGAAAAGCAAATGGAAAACAAATAGGAAAGCTTCTCACTCTGCCCCATTGCAGACAATCGTCTCCTCTGATATAACCAGTGTTACAGGTATATCTAATACGTATACATGAAATAAATAAACAACAAAATAAATAAAATTATATATGCAATGAATATAAAATAAAAAGACATTATTCTACAACTTGGTGTTTCAGAATTTTTTTTCTTACTTTAACAGGAGCTTTTATTTATGTTTTCTTATTGAAGTATAGTTGCTGTACAATATTATATAAGTTACAGGTGTACAATATAGTGATTCACAATTTTTAAAGTTTATATTGCAGTTATAGTTATTATAAAATATTGGCTGTATTCCCCATGTTGTGCAATATATCCTTGTAGCTTATTTTATACCTAAGAGTTTGTACCTCTTAATCCCCTACACCTATGTTGCCCTCCCCACTTCTCTCTCCCCACTGGTAACCACTAGTTTGTTCTCTATATCTGTGAGTCTGCTTCTTTTTTGTTATAGTCACTAGTTTGTTGTATTTTTTAGATTCCACATATAAGTGATTTCATACAGTATTTGCCTTTCTCTGTCTGACATTTCACTTAGCATAATGCCCTCCAAGTCCATCCATGTTGCTGCAAATAGCAAAATTTTATTCTTTTTTATGGCTGAGTAGTATTCCATTCTGTATATATGCCATATCTTCTTTATCCATTCATCTGTTGATGGACATTTAGATTGCTTTCATATCTTGGCAATTGTAAATAATGCAGGTATGAACATTGGGGTGCATGTATCTGTAGGAATTAGTGTTTTTGGTTTTTTTGGATATATACCCAGGAGTGGAACTTCCGGGTCATATGGTAGTTCTATTTTTAGTTTTTTGAGAAGCCTCCATACTGTTCTCCACAGTGGCTGTACCAATTTACATACCCACCAACAGTGAACAAGGGTTCCCTTTTCTCCGCAGCCTGGTCAACATTTGTTATTTGTGTTCTTTTTGATGACAGCAATTCTGACAGGTGTGAGATGATATCTCACTGTGATTTTGATTTGCATTTCCCTGATGATTAGCAATGTTGAACATCTTTTCACGTGCCTGTTGGCCATCTGCATATCCTCTTTGGAAAAATGTCTATTCAGTTCTTCTGCCCATGTTTTAATTGGGTTGTTTGTTTCTCTGATGTTGAGTTGTATGAGCTGTTTATGTATGTTGGTTATGAACCCCTTATTGGTCATATCATTTGCAAATATTTTCTCCCATTCAGTAGGTTGTCTTTTCTTTTTTTTTTTTTCTTTTTTTTTTTTTTTTTTTGCAGTACACGGGCCTCTCACTGCTGTGGCCTCTCCCGTTGTGGAGCACAGGCTCCAGATGCGCAGGCTCAGCAGCCATGGCTCACGGGCCCAGCCGCTCCGCGGCATGTGGGATCCTCCTGGACTGGGGCAAGAACCTGCGTCCCCTGCATCGGCAGGCGGACTCCCAACCACTGCGCCACCAGGGAAGCCCCTGTCTTTTCGTTTTGTTAATGGTTTCCTTTGCTGTTTAGTTTGTTCAATTGTAATTAAGTTAACATTTAATTTTAAGTTTAATTAGGTCCCATTTACTCATTTATTTCTTAAAATATTAAGGAAAAATAGATTATTACTTAGATCTGATTTGTAAATATTGCCTCTTCTTTTTTTCATCCATGAGATAAGTACAAACCATGGAAAAGTCCAAAGTAGAAAAAACGATATTGTTTACGTCTGTCTCTCCTGTTTTGCTGCAAGGTGTTTCAGGCCAGGAACTGTGTCTGTCTAATCTTTGTAGCCTCAGAACCTCACACAGTGCTTGGCACAAAATAAGTACTCAATATATGCTTGTTGAGTATTGTTGATTCAAGTTGGGAGTATTTGTCATCGTTAATTGGTGGAATATGGTCCCAGGATGTGCATTATAGGCTATAATACACTGTTGATACAATATGTGAACCTGGCCTAAGACACTACTACACACCGCTTGGTTAAGGCCACAGACAACTATATGCCTTAAAAATTCAGGAATCCAAAGTATAAATCATGCACAGATAGTTTTCTTCTCCCAGGGTCCCAAATTCAGGGTAGAGGTGACATTCCTATGCGTCACATTCTAAAATGCACACCATGGGCTTCAAGGGATCTCAGGACCCTAGATGATTTCATAAACAAGAAAATCAAGGTTTTGAAGGACCTTTTAGAATTATCTACAGCAGTCTTTCAAAATATTGAGTAGAGGAGCAATTGTATTCCTAGGACAGTGTGTTACAGCAAAGGCAAAATTGCCACATGTGTCAATGCAGGTTAAACACAAAGAATAAATAGAAATTTAGCTGTACCTAATTATTTCATACTTTTGCCCCAAACTTCATTTATCCTTCAAATTTCAGTGTTTAAAACTTAATATTTTGAGCTCTACCCACCACCAGTCCCTCCCATCAAGCCTCTTAGATAGCCTCATCCACCAGAGGACAGAGAGCAGAAGCAAGAACTACAATCCTGCAGCCTGTGGAACAAAAACCACATTCACAGAAAGATAGACAAGATGAAAAGGCAGAGCACTATATACCAGATGAAGGAACAAGATAAAACCCCAGAAAAACAACTAAATGAAGTGGAGATAGGCAACTTTCCAAAAAAAGAATTCAGAATAATGATAGTGAAGATGATCCAGGACCTCGGAAAAAGAATGGAGGCAAAGATCGAGAAGATGCAAGAAATGTTTAACAAAGAACTAGAAGAATTAAAGAACAAACAAACAGAGATGAACAATACAATAACTAGAATAAAAACTACACTAGAAGGAATCAATAGCACAATAACTGAAGCAGAAGAAAGGATAAGTGACCTGGAAGACAGAATGGTGGAATTCACTGCTGCTGAACAGAATAAAGAAAAAATAATGAAAAGAAATGAAGACAGCCTAAGAGACCTCTGGGACAACATTAAACGCAACAACATTCGCATTATAGGGGTCCCAGAAGGAGAAGAGAAAGAGAAAGGACCAGAGAAAATGTTTGAAGAGATTATAGTCGAAAACTTCCCTCACATGGGAAAGGAAATAGCCACCCAAGTCCAGGAAGTGCAGCGAGTCCCATACAGGATAAACCCAAGGAGAAACATGCCGAGACACACAGTAATCAAATTGGCAAAAATTAAAGACAAAGAAAAATTATTGAAAGCAGCAAGGGAAAAACGACAAATAACATACAAGGGAACTCCCATAAAGTTAACAGCTGATTTCTCAGCAGAAACTCTACAAGCCAGAAGGGAGTGACATGATATACTTAAAGTGATGAAAAGGAAGAACCTACACCCAAGATTACTCTACCCTGCAAGGATCTCATTCAGATTCAACGGAGAAATCAAAAGCTTTACAGGCAAGCAAAAGCTAAGACAATTCAGCACCACCTGACCAGCTCTACAACAAATGCTAAAGGAATTTCTCTAAGAGGGAAACACAAGAGAAGAAAAGGACCTACAAAAACAAACCCAAAACAATTATGTTCATAGGAACATACATATTGATAATTACCTTAAACGTGAATGGATTAAATGCTCCAACCAAAAGACACAGGCTTGCTGAATGGACACAAAAACAAGACCCATATATATGCTGTCTACAGAGACCCACTTCAGACCTAGGGACACATAAAGACTGAAAGTGACGGGATGAAAAAAAGATATTCCATGCAAATGGAAATCAAAAGAAAGCTGGAGTAGCTATACTCATATCAGATAAAATAGACTTTAAAATAAAGAATGTTACAAGAGACCAGGAAGGACACTACATAATGATCAAGGGATCAATCCAAGAAGAAGATATAACAATTATAAATATACATGCACCCCACATAGGAGCACCTCAATACATAAGGCAACTGCTAACAGCTATAAAAGAGGAAATTGACAGTGACACAGTAATAGTGGGGGACTTTTACACCTCACTTACACCAATGGACAGATCATCCAAAATGAAAATAAATAAGGAAACAGAAGCTTTAAATGACACAATGGACCAGATAGATTTAACTGATATTTATAGGACATTCCATCCAAAAACAGCAGATTACACTTTCTTCTCAAGTGCGCACGGAACATTCTCCAGGATAGATCACATCTTGGGTCACAAATCAAGCCTCAGTAAATTTATGAAAATTGACATCATATCAAGCATCTTTTTTGACCACAACGCTATGAGATTAGAAATGAATTACAGGGGAAAAAACGTAAAAAACACAAACACATGGAGGCCAAACACTACGTTACTAAATAACCAAGAGATCACTGAAGAAATCAAAGAGGAAATCAAAAAATACCTACAGTTTCCTACAGCTGCTGTCATAAAGTACTGCAAATTGGGTGCTTTTAAACAACAATAATTTGGGACTTCCCTGGCGGTCCAGTGGTTAGGACTCTGTGCTTTCACTGTTAAGGGCGTGGGTTCAATCCCTGGTCAGGGCACTAAGATCCTGCAAAAGCCGCATGGCCAAAAAATTAAAAAATAAAACAGCAGAAGTGTATTGTCTCACCATTCTGGAGGCTAGACACCCAAAATTAAGGTCTTGGCAGGCCCGTGCTGCCTCTGAAACCTGCGGTAGAATCCTTCCTTTCCTCTTCCTAGCTTCTGGTGGTGGCCAGCAATCCTTGGCATCCCTTGGTTCATGGCTGCAACAATCCAATCTCTGCCTCTGTTGTCACCTTACCATCTTCACATTGTCTTCCCCCTGTACCTATCTGTGTCTGTGTCCATATTTCCTTTTTATAAAGACAGCAGTCATTTTGGATTAGGACCTCCCTAATGAGCTCATCTTAATTTAACTTGATCATCTGCAAAGACCCTATTTCCAAATGAAGTCACATTCACAGGTATTCTCCTCAACAGGGGAGAATAGGGGGCTGTTGGTAGAGAGTGGGTATCCTAGGAGAAGAGAATAAAATGGGTAAAGACTTGTCAGTAGGAAATGCAGGGCATGTCCAGAAAACATCAAGTACTTCGTCCATTTTTTTGAGAGCATGTTGCAAGTAAGAAAACATTGGGAGAGGGTCTTGTGTGCATTCGTTCTCCAGGGAATGGATAACCACTGAAGTTTTCAGTCAGAGAGTGCCCAGTTCAATCATGGGTGCCTTAAGGAGACTGTGCTGTGGCTGTGCAAAGAATGAATGGGATGGGGGAACTAGTGAAGGCAGGAAGACCGGAGAGGAAATGATTGCAGCTGCCCCAGAGAGATCAGACAGCAAATAATGAACCTGTAAAGACAGTAGGTTAGGGCATCTGCACTCACCCTCAGACCCTACAGAAGGGCTGCTTGCTTGTGGTTTGAAAATTCCCGCAATCCAGAGGGATCTCCTAGCCCCATCAGAAAAATTACTTGAAATATACTCATATATTTCTTCATCTGACTGGGTTGCTTTAAGAGTGACAGTATTTCACTTTGACAAAGATTACACATGTTGCTTACTCTGAAAGAGGCCCCAGGGTTGTTTATGACTCTCTAGAAGGCTTTTCTTTCTGCTTTTTTCTTAGTATTTTCAGACTGACTCATCAACATCTTGGACTAGAAAATGAAATTTGAAAAACGTCTTCTCCTTTAAGTTCTTAAGAGTTTTTCTGCACCGTTAGCTCAAAAGAGCATATAAAAGTGGGTTAATGGCTGAATTAAGCTGTGCCAGCCAGGCAGATATTGTTTGCATCTGAGGAGGAAGAGTCCACCCACTGTTTACCATTGTGCTTGCCTGCGATATGCTTGCAATTATGTAGGGGATCCAACAACAAAAGAAAATAAAAGTCACCAGAAATAGATGAAACATGCCCTTGTATTCAGAAGCAGGGCCATTGCACATTTCAAAATGTCCTGTTTTCTGATCCATGGAGAAAAGGCTCTGAGTATGTATAAAGTATCAGCCATTTTCTAAGACTAAGTAGGAATCCTATCTGCAGTTGTTTCTCTTGAGATCCTCAAATACATTTAGAATCTTCTTGGCTCTTCTCTACAGAGAAGGCTATACTTGGCTTCACCTTTCTCAGCAATTGACTTTCACAGTCATGTAGCCAGTTGGCTTGATCACTAGTTACTTCTGTTGTTCCAACATAACACAATGTGCCAACACACAGGTAGCAAACAAGAAGAACAAAACTTTATAAGCCTGACACAGGTTAGCCAGAGTGCCCAGTGTTGCAAGTAGCTGGCCAGTATTCAGAAGGCCACATCTTACAAGGAGGAAACCTTGAAAAGGAAACTTAAATTCAGATCCAAATCCCAGTGCCAATACTTGTTTTAAAGATATTCTACATTCTGTGTCAGACACTGTGCATCTATCTGTACACATTGCAGCTGATGTGTATGCTCAAGGTGTGCAGTAGACCAAAAAGCTATTACCCAGATAAACGAAGCAAATGCATTAGGCTGAGTTCTAACTGATAGCATAGCATTTATAATTGCTATTACCAGGTGATCCTGGTAGTAAAGCTGAATTCAAAACACAAAAACTACACTAAAAATGTTTGTATCAAGATTAGTGACTCGATTATTATACATTCTCTTAACACAGTGTTATAAATTCTAACCTCAAATTATTCATTGCCCTCTGGAAGAGTTAGATACCCGTCTTTCAGAGTAATTTGACTTTAATACAGAAAGGTTTTGCAGACAGTTTATTCACTTATTCAACACTTTTAGCACCTTTCAGTGGTGGGAGCTGAAGTATCCCCTAAGCTATTCAATTGTCTTTTAGAATAAACAAATATATGAACACCTTAACAGCAAATATCAGTGTAGGAAAATCTACCCAAGCACTACTTTTTTTAAGCCAGAAATAATCATCACACTGCATTATTCTTGTATTCAAGAACATGGAGAAATAAAGATCACTTTAAAAAGCCTCTTTCCCTTAAAATACAATAACAGGGGGCTTCCCTGGTGACACAGTGGTTGAGAGTCCGCCTGCCGATGCAGGGGACGCAGGTTCATGTCCCGGTCCGGGAAGATTCCACATGCCACGGAGCGGCTGTGCCTGTGAGCCATGGCCGCTGAGCCTGCGTGTTTGGAGCCTGTGCTCTGCAACGGGAGAGGCCACAACAGTGAGAGGTCCGTGTACCACAAAAAACAAACAAACAAACAAAAAACAATAACAGGAAAGAAAAGCATTCAGAACCACTCTTTTTTAGTATTGTGTGTACTCAGGAAATAAAGACATTTATTTAGTGAAGTATAGATATTTTAAAGTAATAACAACAACTATAGGAAGATTTGCAGAGAATAATCTCTTCATGTTTACCCCCTTTTTCCTTTTTGTCTCCCTCTATTTCTTTTATCTACTTCCCTCTTTTCTTTTTCTTTCATGTTCTTCCTTGATTTTGGGCCTTTTCACTTTTACTTTCATCTTCCTTGTTAAATTTTCTTTTTTTTTTTTCCTCTTTTTCTTTTTTCCCTTTGACTTTTCTTCTCTTTCACCAGCACATTTTGTAAATATAGTTTCATATGCAATATTATTAGCTATTTCATTAAATTTTAAACATATATTAGTTATTAAATATTTTAATAAAAAACTTCCCAAAATCCAGTCCTGTAACAAATAAAAGAATAAAACTTGAGAAGAAATTGATTTTTTTCTGCCTCTTTCTCATTTTACACAATGTTTGCAAATGACTCCACCTTTCTTATTCAAATAACAGAAGGTAAAAATAAAAGGGAACTATAAAATTACTATTTAATCAAAACCCATTATAATGAGAGCTTAAATCACATAGCTTCAGTGATATTGTTTCTCTTACATTTATATTACCAAAAGCAACACAACTGGCAAAATATTTGCCCATATTTGTCACCCTTGGTTCATAAGAAATGTGGACATTATAGAATAAAAATACTTGGTGACAGGAAATATAACAATCACAAGAAATTTTCCTAGGAAAAATGGTGCCTACAGATCAAAGCAAAACATTTGAGATACTAGCAAAACATGGTAACTTCAAAGGTTGTTCTCTGTATAGCTGTGAATCTGCTTTACATATAAAACTTGCAAGAACTTGAACACACTGAAAACATTCCAGATTAACTTCCCAGTTTGACAGAAAGCAATTAAGGGCCCAGAAAGGGAGGATAGTTTGAAACCTAAAGCCCAGAAATTCATTTTAAGATATTCCTTTCTTGGGGAATCTTCTCAGATAAAAGCATGACTGGACACTCCTAACATTTTGTTCAGGAACTGAGTTTAATTAACTACTAATGTTCAAATGAAGGAAGAAGGGCAGATGTAGATGAAGTCCAATTTGAGAATGCATTAAATACAAAAGATTATGCCAGTAATACCTGATGTTCTTTCCTTTAGGATTTGTTGCATAGATGACTCACTATCTCTCCATCTCTTTCATTACTTTTGATCAAATGGCATCAAGGCTTCTTCATTATCATCTTCCTTCTAACTGCTCATTTTCTGAGACTTCTTCAATATGCCCCAAGGACACCACCTTTGTTGCAAATAGACTAGGGTTCAGATAAAGTATTGTTCAGAATTAATATTTCAGTACAAACACAATATACTTTTGTATTGAAGTGGAATGAATGTTAATCCCCTTTGTACATTCAATTTCTCTCTTCTTTTTCCTTGTCTCAGTGATGCCATTTTTCTTCTACAAATGTCAAAAGTTATTGCCTATGCTCTGCCTAGCATGTACCTACTAAGATTTGCAAGCTCTTTTTCTATTTGGATCCCTTCCCTGCCAAATGTAGTTTGGTTTTACTGTACATTGGGGCTTTCTTCTTTTTTGCTCTTATATTATAATGCAACCCTCAATTGTCCAACAATAATTCATCAATGAGGTAAATTGTCCTCATGGCTTATACATGAGTGCCAAGGATCCGTACTTGTTGCTTGTTTAGAGCTTGTTGAGACCTTCTTCTGTGCTAAGAAAACTTTAAAAGAGCAGAGCCATGTTTTGCCCACCTGGGCATTAACAAAGAAGTGAAGCAGGGCCACTGTACGGACATGGTTCCAGCCTACTCAGCTCACCCCAGCTGAGATGATCCATCACTATGCTTAAAATTATCCCTTTCACTGTCAAGTAAATCCAGAACAGATTACATGTCCTATTTTTGTGCTAATGTTTAATCCTCACAATACCCAAGGTAGGAAAACTAAAGGTATAATCAATCAGTATCCCCTTCGGAGGGTAAAGTGAGCCATAGGAGGAAGATGAGATTTAAGGCACTTTCCAACATTACAAATCATGATCTAAAGCATCTATATTTATGACTATGCTTAAAGTGTTTCATCGGGGAAAAAGAATTATGAATTGGATCTGGGGGATAATAACAGTACTTAACTCATAGGGTTATAATAAGGATTAAATGAGATAATGCTTGTAAAGCACTTAACATAGTGCCTGGTTAGTACTCAAAGATGCTAGTAGTTACTAGCATTCACGATTAATTAATGTATTAATTAATGTATTATCCATTAAGCTACACTCCCTCACAGTTCCTTTTGTATTAAGTAATACAAATATCATATAAAGGTAGGCAGTGTTGTTAAGTGTTTCAACTAAACAAGAAGTGATTTTTAAAAAGCATGTATTTTTTTTCCACCCAAATTTATTTTGGGTTTTTCTAAACACAGGTATTTGATGAAGAAAATAGGATGTCACTTTTAGGAACCTAATTTTTTATATTACATTATTCTCAATAATGTGCTATCTTGCTCTTGAGACAAAATATTGGAACTGTAGATGAACCCAAAAAACTCCACTAAAAATGTTTTCACTTTTTCCTTTTATCTCACTCCTTTAATGTGAAACTAGATAAGTACTGTCCTATTTTTCCATTCTGATAATGGTGAGGAATCTCAGAAATCAATTAAATGTCCAATAAGGCACATTTGTGATATCCGCTTGCCCTGACAACTGACAGCTGTGATATTGCTCCCTTTGGACACACATTTTTTTTTCTATTAAGTACTATGGCTTAAGACTATATGTGTCTAGTTTTAAATAATTTTCTCTCATCATTTTTGTGCTCCTTTAAAAACAAGTGAGAAACAGGCAGTCTAATACACTGTTGGTAAGAGAATAAATTGCTACAACATATTTGGAGATCAATTTAACAATTTTTATTAAAATTTTAAACGTTCATACTCTCTATTCTTGCAATTTTACTTCTAGGGGTTTTCCTTACAGAAATATTTGCATAATTACACAGAAACATACGTACTAGGACACTGCAAGCACTGTTTACAGTGTGATAACAGTGTCCCCAACTCAAAGTCCATCAGTAAGGGGGCTGGTTAAATATAATATGATGCATTCAGACATAGAATACTATACAGTTGTTGAAAAGATGAACTAAATAGGCATGAAAACTATGGAGGAATGGACACAAAATCACTAACAGTGGTAATTTCCCTAGCAGAGGTATTATGATGGATATTTACTTATTTTCTTCATTATATATTTTATTAACAGTGGAATGTTCAAAATAAGAATAAATTGCTTTGTTAGCAGGAATACACACAGATTTAAATATATAATAAATACATCTAAGCACTCAAAGCAGAGTGGTTAGTTGAGATAAAGCAGGAATAACATCCCTGCTTCTGACTTCAAGTCCAGAGTGCTTTTTTTATAACCTCATTTATAGTCTTGCAGAAGCCACATATGGCATCAATGTGTCTATCTATGAATGAGAGAAAGCAATTAGATTTGGTAAACTTTTTGTTCTTATTAAATTTACCATTCTTTAGCCCTCTAGGGCTCCTCCTTCCTTTGCCCCTGCTGGCCCCCTTAATGAGTCACCAGCCCCACGCCAGCTCCCACTGGGCACCCTTGACGACTGTACTATGGTGAATGAGTTTGTTCTCTTGAGGCAGATCCAATTGAAAATTAGTGGCTGCCTATAGTACTGTGCTGAAAATGGTTCTGAGGACAAATGTGGAACATAGGGTCATGATCAGGTAGAGATGCTGGTCACGAGGGAGGGTGTGACATAGGGTCAAGATCAGGTAGAGATGCTGGTCACAAGGGAGGGTGTTACCACACATGCGTCTTGGATTTGCTAACTAAGACCATGAGTATCATAAAGATTATCATCTCCAGAGCTACCAGGATATTCTCAGCTTTTCCCTAGGGTTAAGGATTCAGGACATGAATAAGTTTGAAACCTGGCAAAACAAAAAGCAAACCCCCAACACATTAAGGCATTGTGTTTGGAGTAGTCATTTACATCACTATTCTGTTTGGTCTCCCCAGTGGCTTTGAAAAATATAGGATTATCAATTGCCCAAAATTGTCCTACTCCCTTTGAATGGTTCATTTTTCCTTGAATATTAAGAATTCTTATAATCTATTTCCTGTATTATCACAGTGTCTTGGAGTAATAGAATCATAGATCTATTTCATTCTTTTGCCACTGAGCATAACTATACTCAAACTGGCCCTGTTCTTATACTTTTATCTCCAGGAGGTTTTATAGCTTTAGAATTCAGCATCCTAAACTTCGTCCATATATAGATCTACTAAATTACTCCATATTACTTTATTTTAAAGTCTATCACACATCCTATTAAAGTTATACTATTCCAAATTCAACTCTTGTATATTTTATCTTCTCAGTTGAATAAATATCCAAAAATGTTAACAATCAATGTTGCATTGAACCAAACTAGTGATAAATATTGTCCTTTTAAAGATTCCTAAAAATGTGAATCTTATTTACCCAAGTTCATAGCCAATGGAAATGTCTTTGAAAATTGTGAATAGATGCACTAAAATAATTTTTTTTAAAGTATAGGTGAGAAGGGACCAGGGGATATACAACTGACTGCTGAGTCTGGGGTTCTTTCTGTATTGAACGTTTTTCTTAGTGTATAGCCATTGAGCTTTAAGAGGACCACAAGTTTACAAAGAAAAGACTATAATTCAATAATAATTCAAGCATTCTTTTTCTTTCTTACCTTTTGTTTTGGGTGTATGGGAAGCTAAGAATGCAGCATCTCACTCTGAGTTCAGAATGACAAATAATTACTTTGATAGTTTATTTTCCAAAGCATACATATCTCCTGGGAGACCTATACTTGGCTTCAAATTTCTTAATAGGAGATTCTTACAAGTCTCTTCTTTCATGTCTGATTCCTATATGGCCTGTTTTAGGTTGAGCTAGATTAATAAAAGACAAAAGTTGCCCATAAAATTTCTGAAGTTCACTTCAACTGGTCCAAGCCAGAGCAGAAAGCTGGAAGTGCATCACGGAGGAGAGCGCAGCAATAGGGGTGCATAGGGCAAAGTGGAGAGATTCCTGCACAGAGGATGGGTGCTGACCAGCACTCACCAGCCTGAGAGGCTTGTCTGCTCACCCACCGGGGCGGGTGGGGCCTGGGAGCTGAGGCTCTGGCTATGGAGGTCAGATCCCAGGGAGAGGACGGGGGTTGGCTGCGTGAATGCAGCCTGAAGGGGGCTACTGTGCCACAGCTAGCCAGGAGGGAGTCTGGGAAAAAGTCTGGAACTACCTAAGAGGCAAGAGACAATCGTTTTGTGGTGCGCAAGGAGAGGGGATTCAGAGCACCGCCTAAACGAGCTTCAGAGATGGGAGTGAGCGAAGGCTATCAGCGCAGACCACAGAGACGGGCATGAAACGCTAAGGCTGCTACTGCCGCCACCAAGAAGCCTGTGTGCGAGCACAGGTCACTATCCACACCTCCCCTCCCGGGAGCCTGTGCAGCCCGCCACTGCCAGGGTCCCGTGATCCAGGGACAACTTCCCTGGGAGAACACACGGCGCGCCTCAGCCTGGTGCAATGTCACGCCAGCCTCTGCCGCCGCAGGATCGCCCCGCATTCCGTACCCCTCCCTCCCCCCAGCCTGAGTGAGCCAGAGCCCCCCGAATCGGCTGCTTCTTTAACCCCGTCCTTTCTGAACAAAGAACAGACGCCCTCAGGGAACCTACGTGCAGAGGCGGGGCCAAATCCAGAGCTGAACCCCAGAAGCTGTGCGAACAAAGAAGAGACAGGGAAATCTCTCCCAGCAGCCTCAGGAGCAGTGGATTAAATCTCCACAATCAAGTTGATGTACCCTGCATCTGTGGAATACCTGAAGAGACAACGAATCATCCCAAAACTGAGGTGGTGGATTTTGGGAGCAACTGCAGACTTCGGGTTTGCTTTCTGCATTTAATCTGTTTCTGGTTTTATGTTTATCTTAGTTTAGTATTTAGAGTTTATTTTCATAGGTAGATTTGTTTATTGATTTGGTTGCTGTCTTCCTTTATTTTTTTAATATATAGATTTTTTTTTCTTTTTCTCTTTTTGTGAGTGTCTATATGTATGCTTCTTTGCGTGATTTTGTCTGTATAGCTTTGCTTTTACCATTTGTCCTAGGGTTCTGTCTGTCCATTTTTTTGTTTGTTTGTTTTGTATAGTTTTTAGCTCTTGTTATCATTGGTGGATTTGTTTTTTGGTTTGGGTGCTCTCTTCTTTCTTCTTTCTTTTTTTTTATTACTTTATAATTTTTTTTTTTTTTTTTTTTTTTTTTTTTTTGCGGTACACGGGCCTCTCACTGTTGTGGCCTCTCCTGTTGAGGAGCACAGGCTCCGGACGCGCAGGCTCGGCGGCCATGGCTCACGGGCCCAGCCGCTCCACGGCATGTGGTGTCTTCCCGAACCGGGGCATGAACCTGTGTCCCCCGCATCGGCAGGCAGACTCTCAACCACTGCGCCACCAGGGAAGCCCACTTTATAATTTTTAAAATGTTAATAATTTTTATTGTAATAACTTTATTTTATTTATTTATTTTCTCCCTTTTCGTCTGAGCTGTGTGGCTCAAAGGGTCTTGGTGCTCCGCCTGGGTGTCAGGCCTGTGACTCTGAGGTAGGAGAGCCGAGTTCAGGACATTGGTCCACGAGAGAACTCCCAGCCCCATGTAATATCACATGGCAAAAGCTCTCCCAGAGATCTCCATCACAGTGTAAGACCCAGCTCCACTCAACGACCAGCAAGCTACAGTGCTGGACACCCCATGCCAAACAACTAGCAAGACAGGAACACAACCCTATCCATTAGCACAGAGGCTGCCTAAAATCATAATAAGGTCACAGACACCCCAAAACACACCACTGGACGTGGTCCTGCTCACCAGAAAGACAAGATCCACCCTCATCCAACAGAACACAGGCACCAGTCCCCTCCACCAGTAAGCCTACATAAGCCACTGACCAAACTTAACCACTGGGGGCAGACACCAAAAACAACAAGAACTACGAACCTGCAGCCTGAGAAAAGGAGACCCCAAACACAGTAAGTTAAACAAAATAAGAAGACAGAGAAACACACAGCAGATGAAGGATCAAGGCAAAAACCCACCAGACCAAACAAATGAAGAAGAAACAGGCAGTCTACCTGAAAAAGAATTCAGAGTAATGATAGTAAAGATGATCCAAAATCTTGGAAATAGAATGAAGAAAACACAAGAAACGTTTAACAAGGACCCAGAAGAACTAAAGAGAAAACAAACAATGATGAACCACACAGTAAATGAAATTAAAAATTCTCTAGAAGGAATCAATGGCAGAATAACTGAGGCAGTAGAATGAATAAGTAGAATGAATAAGTGACCTGGAAGTGGAAATAACTACTGAAGAGCAGAATAAAGAAAGAGGAAGGAAAAGAGTTGAGGACAGTATCAGAGACCTCTGGGACAACATTAAATGCACCAACATTGAATTATAGGGGTCCCACAAGAAGAAGAGAAAAAGAAAGGGACTCAGAAAATACTTAAAGAGATTATAGTTGAAAACTTCCCTAATATGGGAAAGGAAATAATCAATCAAGTCCAGGGAGCGCAGAGAGTCCCATACAGGATAAATCCAAGGAGAAACATGCCAAGACACATATTAAGCAAACAATCAAAAATTAAATACAGGGCTTCCCTGGTGGCGCAGTGGTTGAGAGTCCGCCTGCCGATGCAGGGGACTTGGGTTCGCGCCCTGGTCCGGGAAGATCCCACATGCTGCGGAGCGGCTGGGCCCGTGAGCCATGGCCGCTGAGCCTGTGCGTCCGGAGCCTGTGCTCCGCAACGGGAGAGGCCACAGCAGTGGGAGGCCCGTGTACCACAAAAAAAAAAAAAAAAAAAAAAAATTAAATACAAAGAAAAAATATTAAAAGCAGTGAGAAAAACAACAAATGACATGCTAGGGAATCCCGATAAGGTTAACAGCTGATCTTTCAGCAGAAACTCTGCAAGCCAGAAGGGACTGGCAGGACATATTTAAAGTGATGAAGGAGAAAAACCTACAACCAAGATTACTCTACCCAGCAAGGATCTCATTCAGATTTGACAGAGGAATTAAAAGCTTTACAGACAAGCAAGAGCTAAGAGAATTCAGCACCACCAAACCAACTTTACAACAAATGCTAAAGGAACTTCTCTAGGCAGGACACACAAGAGAAAGAAAAGACCTACAATAACAAAACCAAAACAATTAAGAAAATGGTAATAGGAGCATACATATCGATAACTACCTTAAATGTAAATGGTTTAAATGCTCCAACCAAAAGACATAGACTGGCTGAAAGGATACACAAACAAGACCCATATATATGCTGTCTACAAGAGACCCACTTCAGACCTAGGGACACATAGAGACTGAAAGTGAGGAAATGGAAAAAGATATTCCATGGAAATGGAAATCAAAAGAGAGCTGGAGTAGCAATACTCATATCAGACAAAATAGACTTTAAAATAAAGAGTATTGCAAGAGACAAAGAAGGACACTACATAATGATCAACGGATCAATCCAAGAAGAAGATATAACAATTGTAAATATTTATGCACCCAACATAGGAGCACCTCAATACATAAGGCAAATACTAACAGCCATAAAAGGGGAAATCGACAGTAACACAATCATAGTAGGGGGTTTTAACACCCCACTTTCACCAATGGACAGATCATCCAAAATGAAAATAAATAAGGAAACACAAGCTTTAAATGATACATTAAACAAGATAGACTTAATTGATATTTATAGGACATTCCATCCAAAAACAACAGAATGCACTTTCTTTTTTTTTAATTTTTTTTTTATTTTTTGCTTTATAACAAATTTAATCAGTTATACATATACATATGTTCCCATATCCCCTCCCTTTTGCGTCTCCCTCCCACCCTCCCTATCTCACCCCTCCAGGCGGTCACAAAGCACCGAGCTGATCTCCCTGTGCTATGCGGCTGCTTCCCACTAGCTATCTACCTTACATTTGGTAGTGTATATATGTCCATGCCTCTCTTTCACTTTGTCACAGCTTACCCTTCCCCCTCCCCATATCCTCAAGTCCATTCTCTAGTAGGTCTGTGTCTTTATTTCTGTCTTACCCCTATGTTCTTCATGACATTTTTTTTTCTTAAATTCCATATATATGTGTCAGCATACAGTATTTGTCTTTCTCTTTCTGACTTACTTCACTCTGTATGAAAGACTCTAGGTCCATCCACCTCATTACAAATAGCTCAATTTCATTTCTTTTTATGGCTGAGTAATATTCCATTGTATATATGTGCCACATCTTCTTTATCCATTCATCCGATGATGGACACTTAGGTTGTTTCCATCTCCAGGCTATTGTAAATAGGGCTGCTATGAACATTTTGGTACATGTCTCTTTTTGAATTATGGTTTTCTCAGGGTATATGCCCAGTAGTGGGATTGCTGGGTCATATGGTAGTTCTATTTGTAGTTTTTTAAGGAACCTCCATACCGTTCTCCATAGCGGCTGTACCAATTCACATTCCCACCAGCAGTGCAAGAGTGTTCCCTTTTTTCCACACCCTCTCCAGCATTTATTGTTTCTAGATTTTTTGATGATGGCCATTCTGACTGGTGTGAGATGATATCTCATTGTAGTTTTGATTTGCATTTCTCTAATGAGTAAAGATGTTGAGCATCCTTTCATGTGTTTGTTGGCAGTCTGTATATCTTCTTTGGAAAAATGTCTATTTAGGTCTTCTGCCCATTTTTGGATTGGGTTGTTTGTTTTTTTGTTATTGAGCTGCATGAGCTGCTTATAAATTTTGGAGATTAATCCTTTGTCAGTTGCTTCATTGGCAAATATTTTCTCCCATTCTGAGGGTTGTCTTTTGGTCTTGTTTATGGTTTCCTTTGCTGTGCAAAAGCTTTTAAGTTTCATTAGGTCCCATGTGTTTATTTTTGTCTTTATTTCCATTTCTCTAGGAGGTGGGTCAAAAAGGATCTTGCTGTGATTTATGTCATAGAGTGTTCTGCCTATGTTTTCCTCTAAGAGTTTGATAGTGTCTGGCCTTACATTTAGGTCTTTAATCCATTTTGAGCTTATTTTTGTGTATGGTGTTAGGGAGTGATCTAATCTCATACTTTTACATGTCCCTATCCAGTTTTCCCAGCACCACTTATTGAAGAGACTGTCCTTTCTCCACTGTACATTCCTGCTTCCTTTATCAAAGATAAGGTGACCATATGTCCGTGGGTTTATCTCTGGGCTTTCTATCCTGTTCCATTGATCTATCTTTCTGTTTTTGTGCCAGTACCATAATGTCTTGATTACTGTAGCTTTGTAGTATAGTCTGAAGTCAGGGAGCCTGATTCCTCCAGCTCCATTTTTCATTCTCAAGATTGCTTTGGCTATTCGGGGTTTTTTGTGTTTTCATACAAATTGTGAAATTTTTTGCTCTAGTTCTGTGAAAAATGCCAGTGGTAGTTTGATGAGGATTGCATTGAATCTGTAGATTGCTTTGGGTAGTAGAGTCATTTTCACAATGTTGATTCTTCCAATCCAAGAACATGGTACATCTCTCCATTTATTTGTATCATCTTTAATTTCTTTCATCAGTGTCTTATAATTTTCTGCATACAGGTCTTTTGTCTCCTTAGGTAGGTTTATTCCTAGATATTTTATTCTTTTTGTTGCAATGGTAAATGGGAGTGTTTCCTTGATTTCACTTTCAGATTTTTCATCATTAGTATATAGGAATGCCAGAGATTTCTGTGCATTAATTTTGTATCCTGCAACTTTACCAAATTCATTGATTAGCTCTAGTAGTTTTCTGGTAGCATCTTTAGGATTCTCTATGTATAGTATCATGTCATCTGCAAACAGTGACAGCTTTACTTCTTCTTTTCCGATTTGGATTCCTTTTATTTCCTTTTCTTCTCTGATTGCTGTGGCTAAAACTTCCAAAACTATGTTGAATAAGAGTGGTGAGAGTGGGCAACCTTGTCTTGTTCCTGATCTTAGTGGAAATGGTTTCAGTTTTTCACCACTGAGGACGATGCTGGCTGTGGGTTTGTCATATATGGCCTTTATTATGTTGAGGAAAGTTCCCTCTATGCCTACTTTCTGCAGGGTTTTTATCATAAATGGGTGTTGAATTTTGTCGAAAGCTTTCTCTGCATCTATTGAGATGATCATATGGTTTTTCTCCTTCAATTTGTTAATATGGTGTATCACGTTGATTGATTTGCGTATATTGAAGAATCCTTGCATTCCTGGAATAAACCCCACTTGATCGTGGTGTATGATCCTTTTAATGTGCTGTTGGATTCTGTTTGCTAGTATTTTGTTGAGGATTTTTGCATCTATGTTCATCAGTGATATTGGCCTGTAGTTTTCTTTCTTTGTGACATCCTTGTCTGGTTTTGGTATCAAGGTGATGGTGGCCTCGTAGAATGAGTTTGGGAGTGTTCCTCCCTCTGCTATATTTTGGAAGAGTTTGAGAAGGATAGGTGTTAGCTCTTCTCTAAATGCTTGATAGAATTCACCTGTGAAGCCATCTGGTCCTGGGCTTTTGTTTGTTGGAAGATTTTTTATCACAGTTTCAATTTCAGTGCTTGTGATTGGTCTGTTCATATTTTCTATTTCTTTCTGGTTCAGTCTTGGCAGGTTGTGCATTTCTCAGAATTTGTCCATTTCTTCCAGGTTGTCCATTTTATTGGCATAGAGTTGCTTGTAGTAATCTCTCATGATCTTTTGTATTTCTGCAGTGTCAGTTGTTACTTCTCCTTTTTCATTTCTAATTCTATGGATTTGAGTCTTCTCCCTTTTTTTCTTGATGAGTCTGGCTAATGGTTTATCAATTTTGTTTATCTTCTCAAAGAACCAGCTTTTAGTTTTATTGATCTTTGCTATTGTTTCCTTCTTTTCTTTTTCATTTATTTCTGATCTGATCTTTATGATTTCTTTCCTTCTGCTAACTTTGGGATGTTTTTGTTCTTCTTTCTCTAATTGCTTTAGGTGCAAGGTTAGGTTGTTTATTTGAGATGTTTCCTGTTTCTTAAGGTGGGATTGTATTGCTATAAATTTCCCTCTTAGAACTGCTTTTGCTGCATCCCATAGGTTTTGGGTCGTCGTGTCTCCATTGTCATTTGTTTCTAGGTATTTTTTAATTTCCTCTTTGATTTCTTCAGTGATCACTTTGTTATTAAGTAGTGTATTGTTTAGCCTCCATGTGTTTGTATTTTTTACAGCTCTTTTCCTGTAATTGATATCTAGTCTCATAGCATTGTGGTCGGAAAAGATACTTGATACAATTTCAATTTTCTTAAATTTACCAAGGCTTGATTTGTGGCCCAAGATATGATCTATCCTGGAGAATGTTCCATGAGCACTTGAGAAAAATGTGTATTCTGTTGTTTTTGGATGGAATGTCCTATAAATATCAATTAAGTCCATCTTGTTTAATGTATCATTTAAAGCTTGTGTTTCCTTATTTATTTTCATTTTGGATGATCTGTCCATTGGTGAAAGTGGGGTGTTAAAGTCCCCTACTATGATTGTGTTACTGTCGATTTCTCCTTTTTTGGCTGTTAGTATTTGCCTTATGTATTGAGGTGCTCCTATGTTGGGTGCATAAATATTTACAATTGTTATATCTTCTTCTTGGATCGATCCCTTGATCATTATGTAGTGTCCTTCTTTGTCTCTTCTAGTAGTCTTTATTTTAAAGTCTATTTTGTCTGATATGAGAATTGCTACTCCAGCTTTCTTTTGGTTTCCATTTGCATGGAATATCTTTTTCCATCCCCTTACTTTCAGTCTGTATGTGTCTCTAGGTCTGAAGTGGGTCTCTTGTAGACAGCATATATATGGGTCTTGTTTTTGTATCCATTCAGCCAATCTTTGTCTTTTGGTTGGAGCATTTAGTCCATTTACATTTAAGGTAATTATCGATATGTATGTTCCTATTCCCATTTTCTTAATTGTTTTGGGTTCGTTATTGTAGGTCTTTTCCTTCTGTTGTGTTTCTTGCCTAGAGAAGTTCCTTTAGCATTTGTTGTAAAGCTGGTTTGGTGGTGCTGAACTCTCTCAGCTTTTGCTTGTCTGTAAACGTTTTAATTTCTCCATCAAATCTGAATGAGATCCTTTCTGGGTAGAGTAATCTTGGTTGCAGGTTTTTCTCCTTCATCACTTTAATTATGTCCTGCCACTCCCTTCTGGCTTGTAGAGTTTCTGCTGAGAGATCAGCTGTTATCCTGATGGGGATTCCCTTGTGTGTTATTTGTTGTTTTTGCCTTGCTGCTTTTAATATGATTTCTTTGTGTTTAATTTTTGACAGTTTGATTAATATGTGTCTTGGAGTATTTCTCCTTGGATTTATTCTGTATGGGACTCTCTGCGCCTCTTGGACTTGATTAACTATTTCCTTTCCCATATTAGGGAAGTTTTCAACTATAATCTCTTCAAATATTTTCTCAGTCCCTTTCTTTTTCTCTTCTTCTTCTGGAACCCCTATAATTCGAATGTTGGTGTGTTTAATGTTCTTCCAGAGGTCTCTGAGACTGTCCTCTGTTCTTTTCATTCTTTTTTCTTTATTTTGCTCTGCAGCAGTTATTTCCACTATTTTATCTTCCACCTCACTTATCCGTTCTTCTGCCTCAGTTATTCTGCTATTGATCCCATCTAGAGTATTTTTTATTTCATTTATTGTGTTTTTAATTGATGCTTGATTCATCTTTAGTTCTTCTAGGTCCTTGTTAACTGTTTCTTGCATTTTGTCTGTTCTATTTCCAAGATTTTGGATCTGGGAAATAGAATCTTGGATCATCTTTACCATCATTATTCTGAATTCTTTTTCAGGTAGACTGCCTATTACCTCTTCATTTGTTAGGTCTGGTAGGTTTTTATCTTGCTCCTTCACCTGCTGTGTGTTTTTCTGTCTTCTCATTTTGCTTATCTTACTGTGTTTGGGGTCTCCTTTTTGCAGGCTGCAGGTTCGTAGTTCCCGTTGTTTTTGGTGTCTGTCCCCAGTGGCTAAGGTTGGTTTAGTGGGTTGTGTAGGCTTCCTGGTGGAGGGGACTAGTGCCTGTGTTCTGGTGGATGAGGCTGGATCTTGTCTTTCTGGTGGGCAGGTCCACGTCTGGTGGTGTGTTTTGGGGTGTCTGCGGACTTTTTATGATTTTAGGCCACCTCTCTGCTAATGGGTGGCGTTGTGTTCCTGTCTTGCTAGTTGTTTGGCATAGGGTGTCCAGCACTGTAGCTTGCTGGTCGTTGAGTGAAGCTGGGTGCTGGTGTTGAGATGGAGATCTCTGGAAGATTTTCGCCCTTTGATATTATGTGGAGCTGGGAGGTCTCTTGTGGACCAGTGTCCTGAAGTTGGCTCTTCCACCTCAGAGGCACAGCACTGACTCCTGGCTCCTCAATTTGGGATGATGTGTTGTCTATTCATGTATTCCACAGATGCAGGGTACATCAAGTTGATTGTGGAGCTTTAATCCGCTGCTTCTGAGGCTGCTGGGAGAGGTTTCCCTTTCTCTCCTTTGTTCTCACAGCTCCTGGGTCTCAGCTTTGGATTTGGCCCCGCCTCTGCGTGTAGGTCACCGGAGGGCGTCTGTTCTTCGCTCAGACAGGACAGGGTTAAAGGAGCAGCGTCTTCGGGGACTCTGGCTCACTCAGGCCAGTAGGGAGGGAGGGGCACGGAGTGCGGGGCGAGCCTGCAGCGGCAGAGGTCGGCGAGACGTTGCACCAGCCCGAGGCGCGCCGTGCGTTCTCCCAGGGAAGCCGCCCCTGGATCCCGGGACCCCGGCAGTGGCGGGCTGCACGGGCTCCTGGAAGGGCGGTGTGGACAGTGACCTGCGCTCGCACACAGGCTTCTTGGCGGCGGCAGCAGCAGCCCCAGCGTCCCACGCCCGTCACTAGGCTTCGCGCTTTCAGTCGTGACTCACGCCCGTCTGTGGAGCCCCTTTAAGCAGCGCTCTTAATCCCCTCTCCTCGCGCACCAGGAAACCAAGAGGGAAGAAAAAGTCTCTTGCCTCTTCGGCAGCTCCAGAGTTTTCCCGGACTCCCTGCCAGCTAGCTGTGGCACATCAGCCCCCTTCAGGCTGAGTTCTCGCCGCCAGCCCCAGTCCTCTCCCTGCGCTCTGACCGAAGCCCGAGCCTCAGCTTCCAGCGCCGCCTGCCCCGGCGGGCGAGCAGACAAGCCTCTCGGGCTGGTGAGTGCCGCTCAGCACCAATCCTCTGTGCGGGAATCTCTCCGCTTTGCCCTACCCAGGTATGTGGGGAGTTTCTTGCCTTTTGGGAGGTCTGGGGTCTTCTGCCAGCGTTCAGTAGGTGTTCTGTAGGAGTTGTTCCACGTGTAGCTGTATTTCTGGTGTATCCATGGGGAGGAAGGTGATCTCCGCGTCTTACTCTTCCGACATCTTACCCGGAAGTCCCAGAATGCACTTTCTTCTCAGTGCTCATGGAATATTCTCCAGGATAGATCATATTTTGGGTCACAAATCAAGCCTTGGTAAATTTAAGAAAATTGAAATCATATCAAGTATCCTTTCTGACCACAATGCTATGAGACTAGATATCAATTCAGGGAAAAAATTTGTAAAAAATAGAAACACATGGATGCTAAACAATACACTACTAAATAACCAAGAGATCACTGAAGAAATCAAAGGGGAAATCAAAAAATACCTAGAAACATATGACAATGAAAACATGATGACCCAAAACCTATGAGATGCAGCAAAAGCAGTTCTAAGAGGGAAGTGTATAGCAATACAATCCTACCTCAAGAAACAAGAAACATCTCAAATAAACAACTTAACCTTACACCTAAAGCAATTAGAGAAAGAAGAACAAAAAATCCCAAAGTTAGCTGAAGGCAAGAAGTCATAAAGATCAGATCAGAAGTAAATGAAAAAGAAACAATAGAAATGAAGGAAACAATAGCAAAGATCAGTAAAACTAAAAGCTGGTTCCTTGAGAAGATAAACAAAATTGATAATCCATTAGTCAGACTCATTAAGAAAAAAAGGGAGAAGACTCAAATCAATAGATTAGAAATGAAAAAGAAGTAACAACTGACACTGCAGAAATACAAAGGATCATGAGAGATTATTACAAGCAACTATATGCCAATATATTGGACAACCTGGAAGAAATGGACAAATTCTTAGAAAAACACAACCTTCTGAGACAGAACCATGAAGAAATAGAAAATATAAAGAGACCAATCACAAGCACTGAAATTGAGACTGTGATTAAAAATCTTCCAACAAACAAAAGCCCAGGACCAGATGGCTTCACAGGTGAATTCTATCAAACATTTAGAGAAGAGCTAACACCTATCCTTCTCAAATTCTTTAAAATATAGCAGAGGGAGGAACACTCCCAAACTCATTCTATGAGGCCACCATCACCCTGATACCAAAACCACACAAAGATGTCATAAGGAATGAAAAGTACAGGCCAATATCACTGATGAACATAGATGCAAAACTCCTCAACGAAATACTAGCAAACAAAATCCAATGGCACATTAACAGTATCATACACCATGATCAAGTGGTGTTTATCCCAGGAGTGCAAGGATTCTTCAATATTCACAAATCAATCAATGTGATACACCGTATTAACAAACTGAAGGAGAAAAACCATATGATCATCTCAGTAGATGCAGAAAAGCTTTTGACAAAATTCAACACCCATTTATGATAAAAAAAAAAACCCTCCAGAAAGTAGGCATAGAGGGAACTTACCTCAACATAATAAAGTCCATATATGACAAAACCACAGCCAACATCATTCTCAATGGTGAAAAACTGAAACCATTTCCTCTAAGATCAGGAACAAGACAAGGTTGTGTACTTTCACCACTATTATTCAACATAATTATAGAAGTTTTAGCCACAGCAATCAGAGAAGAAAAAGAAATAAAAGGAATCCAAACTGGAAAAGAAGAAGTAAAGCTGTCACTGTTTGCAGATGACATGATACTATACATAGAGAATCCTAAAGATGCTACCAGAAAATTGCTAGAGCTAATCAATGAATTTGGTAAAGTTGCAGGATACTAAATTAATGCACAGAATTCTCTTGCATTCCTATAAACTAATGATGAAAAATCTGAAAGAGAAATTAAGGAAACACTCCCATTTACCATGGCAACAAAAAGAATAAAATTCCTAGGAATAAACCTACCTAATGAGACAAAAGACCTGTATGTGAAAACTCTAAGACACTGATGAAAGAAATTAAAGATGACACAAACAGATGGAGAGATATACTATGTTCTTGGATTGGAAAAGTCAACATTGTGAAAATGACTATACTATCCAAAGCAATCTACAGATTCAATGCAATCTCTATCAAACTACCAGTGGCATTTTTCACAGACCTAGAACAAAAAATTTCACAATTTGTATGGAAACACAAAAGACCCCGAATGGCCAAAGCAATCTTGAGAAAGAAAAGCGGAGCTAGAGTAATCAGGCTCCCAGACTTCAGACTATACTACAAAGCTACAGTAATCAAGACATTATGGTACTGGCAGAAAAACAGAAATATAGATCAATGAAATAGGATAGAAAGCCCAGAGATAAACCCACACACATATGGTCACCTTGATAAAGGAGGCAAGAATATACAGTGGAGAAAAGACAGCCTCTTCAATAAGTGGTGCAGGGAAAACTGGACAGCTACATGTAAAAGAATGAAATTAGAACACTCCCCTAACACTATACACAAAAATAAACTCAAAATGGATTAGAGACCTAAATGTAAGGCCAGACACTATCAAACTCTTAGAGGAAAACATAGGCAGAACACTGTATGACATAAACCACAGCAAGATCTTTTCTTTTTTTGGCAGTACGCAAGCCTCTCACTGTTGTGGCCTCTCCCGTTGCGGAGCACAGGCTCCGGACGTGCAGGCTCAGTGGCCATGACTTACGGGCCTAGCTGCTCTGTGGCATGTGGGATCTTCCCGTACCAGGGCACGAACCCGTGTCCCCTGCATTGGCAGGGGAACTCTCAACCACTGAGCCACCAGGGAAGCCCAGCAAGATCCTTCTTGAACCACTTCCTAGAGAAATGGAAATAAAAACAAAAATAAACAAATGGGACCTAATGAAACTTAAAAGCTTTTGCACAGCAAAGGAAACTATAAACAAGACAAAAGGACAACTCTCAGAATGGGAGAAAATATTTGCAAATGAAGCAACTGACAAAGCATTAATCTCCAAAATATACAAGCAGCTCATGGAGCTCAATATCAGAAAAACAAACAACCCAATCCTAAAATGGGCAGAAGACCTAAATAGACATTTCTCCAAAGAAGATATACAGATGCGAACCAACACATGAAAGGATGCTCAACATCACTAATCATTGGAGAAATGCAAATCAAAACTACAATGAGGTATCACCTCACATCAGTCAGAATGGCCATCATCAAAAAATCTAAAAACAATAAATGCTGGAGAGGGTGTGGATAAAAGGGAACCCTCTTGCACCGTTGGTGCGAACGTAAATTGATACAGCCACTATGGAGAACAGTATGGAGGTTCCTTAAGAAACTAAAAATAGAACTACCATACAACCCAGCAATCCCACTACTGGGCATATACCCTGAGAAAGCCATAATTCAAAAAGAGTCATGTACCACAATGTTCATTGCAGCTCTATTTACAATAGCCAGGACATGGGAGCAACCTAAGTGTCCATCAACAGATGAGTGGATAAAGAAAATGTGGCACATATATACAATGGAATATTACTCAGCCATAAAAAGAAATGAAACTGAGTTATTTGTAGTGAGGTGGATGGACCTAGAGTCTGTCATACAGAGTGAAGTAAGTCAGAAAGAGAAAAACAAATACCGTGTGCTAACACATATATATGGAATCTGAAAAATAAATGGTTATGAAGAACCTAGGAGCTGGAGAGGAATAAAGATGCAGACATAGAGAATGGACTTGAGGACACGGGGAGGGGCAAGTGTAAGCTGGGACAAAGTGAGAGAGTGGCATGGACATATATACACTAACAAAGGTAAAATAGATAGCTAGTGGGAAGCAGCCACATGGTACAGGGAGATCAACATGGTGCTTTGTGACCACCTAGAGGGGTGGGATAGGGAGGGTGGGAGGGAGACGCAAGAGGGAGGAGATCTGGGGATGTATGTATATGTATAGCTGATTCACTATGTTTTAAAGCAGAAACTAACACACCATTGTAAAGCAATTATACTCCAATAAAGATGTTAAAAAAATAATAGATGGAAAAAGTCACAAATAAACCACATCTAACAAGAAAACAAAACAAAAGAAAACAAAAACACCAAAGTGCTGCTAGTTTAAAGAACTGGTAAGTTTATCAGATCCTAACCAATCAATTCCTAGCCTATTTAATTTCTAATTAATTAACCCATTCCAACTCAATTCCTCACTCCCAGGGACCAGAAAACCTCTTATAAATCAAAGATTTTATTCATTTATTTATTTGTTTGTTTGTTTGTTTATGGCTGCTCCAGGCGGCATGCAGGATCTTAGTTTCCCCTGTATTTGGAACTTGTAGTCTCAACCACTGGACCGCCAGGGAAGTCCGAAGTCAAAGATAACTTGATATCTTCTAATGAAGAAATGTGAAAATATCACCCCCTTTAATTCTTTTCACACAGGACCAGATTCTATAAAATGCCAAATATGCTAAGAATTGGGGACATTCATCTAATATTTTGCTTAAATCTCACTGTAAGCCCAATGGAACCTGAAGATATTTGAATTCTCTCTGTTGCACACACACACAAATACATACACACAATTTTTTTTTTACTAAAACTGAAATTGCAAGGCATTTCTCATCTGACTTGAGTAAAATTATCCTTAATATTTTTACACATCTCCAAAGGAAGTCCTTTTTCAAAAAGCTAATCCCATTTATGTCTGTAGGAATTGGAGTACAAAATATAAAGTACCTAGACCTGAGATGTTGTAAATCATGAGTTGCTGTTTCCAGAGAATCTAAAGCTCAAACCACAAGGTTGATACACAGTCAAATTCCTGCATTTTGCTGCCTTTCTTCAAAACTCCCAACTCAAAACTTCACTGAAATAATTTCTAAAACAAGCTGAGGAAATGTGAGGCTACGTGTGCTGTCACACTTGATACACTGAGGCCAGTGGTGTTAGATATGTTCTGGGGTAAAGAGGAGCAGGAACTGTATTTTTAAGATTTATATTAGACAATGGTCCAGCTCACTTTAATTTATAAAAAAATAATAACATATAATTCATGTACCATACAACCATTACCACTATCTAATTCTAAAACATTTTTATCCCCCTCCAAAGAAATCCCATACCACTGGCAGTCGCTCTCCCTCTCCCCCAGCCCCTGGCAACCACTAATCTGCTTTCTATCTCTATAGATTTGCCTATTTTGGACATTTCATATAAATGGAATCATATAATATATGGCCTTTGGTATTTGGCTTATTTCACTTAGCTTAATGTTTTCAAGGTTTATCCATGTTGTAGGAATATCAGCACTGCATCACTTTTATAGCTAAATTTCATTGTATGGATGGATATACCATATTTTGTTTATCTATTCATCAACTGATGGACATTTGGATTGTTTCCACCTCTTGGCTATGTGAATAGCGCTGCTATGAATAAAATACAAGCATTTTTTTTGAGTATCTGTTTTCAGTTCTTTTGAGACTATCCCTAGAAGTGGTATGGTAATTTTATGCTTAACTTTTTGAGAAACTGCTAAACTGTTTTCCACAGCAGCTGCACCATTTTACATTCATACTAGCAATGTATGGGGATTCCAAGTTCTCCACATTCTTGCCAACACTTGTTAATTGTCTGTCTTTTTTTTTTTTTTGCGGTACGCGGGCCTCTCACTGTTGTGGCCTCTCCCATTGAGGAGCACAGGCACCAGACGCGCAGGCTCAGCGGCCATGGCTCACAGGCCCAGCTGCTCCGTGGCATGCGGGATCTTCCCGGACCGGGACACGAACCCGTGTCCCCTGCATCGGCAGGTGGACTCTCAACCACTGTGCCACCAAGGAAGCCCTGTCTGTCTTTTTGATTAAAGCTCTCCTAGTTGGTGGAAAGTAACATCTCTTTGTGGTGCTGCTTTTCATATTCCTGATGACTAATGATGTTGAGCATCTTTTCATGTGCTTCTTGACCCTTTGTATATCTTCTTTGCAGAGATGTCTATCCAGATCCTTTGCCCACTTTTTACTTGGGTTACTTGTCTTTTTATTGTTATGATTTCATTTTGTGTGCTTGTCAAGAGCCAGACCCACACATAATCAATATTTAAGAATAAAAGAAACTGTTAGATCTCAATAGGGGGAAAAAAAAGCCAGATTTCCTTTTCTTTCAACGTAGAAAAAGATATACTTACTAGGTTTTCTTTTAAACACACAGTAAAATGACTTAATTTTTAATATTTTTATGAGTTAAAATATTTAGATAGTTCAATTTTATTTGTAATATATGAACTAACAATATCTACCTTACAGGACTGTTGTAAGAACTAAATGGAATATAAATGGAATCATACAATATGTGGCCTTTGGTGTCTGGCTTATTTCATTTAGTTCACCACTGTATCCCTAGAGCTTCATATAGTGTATCGTATATAATAAGCACTCAAAAACAGAACGAATTTGCAAGTACCTAGCAGAGTCCCACAAGCACATCAGTTTCCTCTTCAGGAAACTTGAAGGAGGAAAGAATAACCACACTAGAAGAGCCCCTTGAACTATTTAGATTGTGGTACAATATGAGTTGAGTCGCTTGCCACTTAAATACTATGAGATTTATGGAGCCGAGAGGTTTAAAAGATGTGAATGTGGAACTCTACCAATCTTCAATGAAAAATGAATATGTTGGAGAATGTTTGGGTTTGGAAAGTTAAAAAGGTCCCCATAGGCTACAGTGTTCCTAACTTTGTGACATTGAGTCACTTGGCAACAAACTTCCTGACTTGATGTTCTGAGTGTCAGTGAATTAGACACTCAGTGAGGAAGTGCCCATCATCATGGCGCCTTAAATGGAGAATGGAAAAGCTAGCATGCGAGGTCTCTTAAGACACTGAGGTGGCTTGAAGACAGAGATATTGTTTGTTTTCTGGAAGTGGTTTCAGGGGTACTGTCATAACTGATATTTTATAATTGATTTTTTTTTTTTTTCTTTTTGCGGTATGTGGGCCTCTCACTGTTGTGGCCTCTCCCGTTGCGGAGCACAGGCTCCGGATGCGCAGGCCCATCGGCCATGGCTCACGGGCCCAGCCGCTCCGCGGCATATGGGATCCTCCCAGACCGGGGCACGAACCCGTATCCCCTGCATCGGCAGGCGGACTCTCAACCACTGCGCCACCAGGGAGGCCCTATAATTGATATTTTGATTGATAATTGCAATTTCAGGAATCTGTCTCATTATCCCCCAGCCCCCATATAACTAGTTTTATCCTCCAGAAATATTAAGAGGATATTGCATAAATCAGGAAAATTTATTTCCCACCTTCTAATATTATTAATGTCAATGCACACAGCCCAACACAACTAAAAAATCCTTTGTACACATCTTTATAAGCAGTATGTGACTCTGGACCTGAGAAGGGAATCTACTTATTGCAAACTGGAAATGTCATTCTCTGTGATATAAAATTGCCTGTTAGGAGCATGGCAGTTATACAGTTTAAGTCTATACAGTTTAAATTAACACAACACGAATAGCTGAAGGCACAAATTAAAAATCATTAGTTTTTTATACTTAAAATATAAAAAAGAAATATTTTAATTTTTAAAAAGTACTCTGTTAATCAACAAACTTTATGTTGCACTTTTTTTTTTTTTTTTTTTTTTTTGCGGTACGCGGGCTTCTCAGTGTTGTGGCCTCTCCCGTTGCGGAGCACAGGCTCTGGACGTGCAGGCTCAGCGGCCATGGCTCACGGGCCTAGCCTATCCGCGGCATGTGGGATCTTCCCGGTCCGGGGCACGAACCCATATGCCCTGCATTGGCAGGCGGACTCTCAACCACTGTGCCACCAGGGAAGCCCTGTGTTGCACTTTTTAAAAGAAGATCTGATTTTGATAAAAGAAGTATTTTAAATTGCTGAATAATAATCTTTGAAACAAAAGGAAACTTACCTCTTAAAGCTACTAGACACAGGCAAGCATTGTGAATCTACAAATCTCTTTTAGTTCCAAACCTAATCTGTAGTTAATTTCTTTTCTTCAGGAAACACCAGGCAGCTGAAAGACCAAGTTATTCTGGTAAATTTGATGAGCTCCCCAAGGTCAATGATTTGGAATACATCTTCTAGCAATGACCCGAGGCTTAACATCTACTAATTCTGTGCTACTCTAAGACAGTTCTTACCTTACTGGGTCTGAAAAGCAGAATTTCCTTTTAACCTCTGGTATTTATTAGCAGTTTCTGCCTGTGGTATGATCACCTGATGGTGTAATTTTAGCCAGCTGTGTGTATTCTTGGGTGTTGTCTCTCTTAAAGAACATTCAGAAAAAAGGAATGGCTAGTTACAAACAGGTGATCGTGTTAGAGGTTTATGGCAGAATTAGACAAAAGCTATTGGAAAGAAGGTATACATTGTGGAGGAGAGGGTAGCATATCCAATAATGTAAAAAATCATTAGAAATGAAACTGAAAAAACAAAGACCTATGAAGACAGGTAAACGGCTGTTTTTACCTAGGGATCAAATTCGTAGAAATTGAAGCCACAAAAGATAATTATATGGCTTTGCAAGCACTCTTTTACTCAGAAACAGCAGTTTTTGTCTAATAAGGCTGCAGGTGCAGAGAGGTGGTAGATGATAGCCATGGAAACATCATCCCTGGGACAACTGGGTGCAGTGGCAGGGTGGCCCGCACACATGGGCAGAAGCAGGCCATTGTTTTAACATGACCAGTCATGTCCACGGCTCTCGCAGTAGTTAGTTCTAAATTGAATTTTGCTTCTCGGGTATGTTTTTCACTTGGGAAATTCAAAACAAGGTCAACAAAGGAATCCATGGCATTGGCATGTTTTAGACACTAGGTGGAATGAATAAAAGAGTTCTCAGGATTCAGGCAATTAAATCGGTTCATCTGCCTTATTCCCCAATCTCTCTCTTTTTTTTTTTTTGCGGTACGCGGGCCTCTCACTGCTGTGGCCTCTCCCGTTGCGGAGCACAGGCTCCGGATGCGCAGGCTCAGCGGCCATGGCTCACGGGCCCAGCCTCTCAGCGGCATGTGGGATCTTCCCGGACCGGGGCACGAAACAGTGTCCCCTGCATCGGCAGGCGGACTCTCAACCACTGCGCCACCAGGGAAGCACCCCCAATCTCTTTATTATTTTTAAAAGCCTATTCTGGATTTTATTTCATAAAGTACTGTGTTCCTCTGAAGTTGTATGTGAATGCTACCCTTATAGGGATAAGGGCGTGGTTTCAAACACATGAGATAAAAGCTTGCCTCTTGACAAATACTACTTTTGTAAATTATATCTTTCCTCTCTTGTATTAGATACTTAAGGATCTGGAAAGTTTTTCTAAAAACATGTTCTTCAAAGTCATAGCATCCAACGAGGATGATTATGCTTATTATACTTACACGAGGCAGAAGTGGAAATTGTTGAAACAATTTGTCCAAATGATCTAACAAATTCACAATTGAGTTATAATGCATCCTGAATTGCTAGGGTACTATCTTAATGAATATTGCTGCTGTTTGTTCAAATAAAACGATATTGATTTTAAGGCAATCACAACTGAGATATAGTTCAAATTTCTAATAATTTTCTCAGCAATACAGTTTCATTTCTCACCTGGAAGTAAAAACATGTGTAAATATGTTGAAATTGTATATTTTGGTAGTACAGTCTCTACATTTTCATAAATTAAAAAAAATTAGAAGATGGGAGCTTAGTTGGGAGTCAAAGTAAGAAAAGATATATTAATATATAAGATCCTTCTTATATTTTTAATTTATTGATACAATGGTAAGGTGAAGAAATCATAGAGTCCCATAGAGGTAAAAATATGTTATGATATTAAGGCTAACTTTGAAAGCAGAACAATACCTGTGTCTCTATCAAGTAAACCTAAGAGGTGGGGTTTATTTAATTGGTTGACTGAATTTTTTAAATTCTGAATTTCCAGATGACCACCTCCACCAACTAGTTCCTTTGCTTCAGCTAGAGTACCATTCATAGGCATAGATTATTTATAGTGAACAATTACCCCATATTCACTATCCTAAGATAAAGAAGGGATATAATTAGGCTAGATAACATCCCTATAATACTATAAAAATTACTAAAATTATGGTCATTGAGTTTCATTCTTCTGGAGCAAGTAAAAGCAATTTTTAAAAATGACTGATTGAAATTAATACTCCTTCTGAGGGAAAACTGAAAATAAGTGCATAATTAAGCATATACAAAGAAAAAACCTTATTCAATAATTGTAATAGAACAATTAAATTTATATTGACTTTAACATCAATGACAAACATATGTTCAAACATTATTGCCAATTACCTACATCACATTGTTATTGACAATTATTAGTCATAGCAAGACAAGCATTTTCATGAATACAAAATATCATGGAAAATGTCACAGAATGCAAAATAACACTTTGCAGTTGTCTAGTTCTTTTTGTTTATCAAAGTGTTTTCACATTTGCTATATTATTTTATTCTCAATTTTTAAATAATGAATTTTTTTATACCTCACGCATTTGCACATAATTAAAAATTTCTTTCCACTGAAGAAAAACTAACCAAATATCCAAAAACTCTTCTGCCAGTTTTTTTTAACCTAAGTTGTTTTTCAAATGTTGCTCCTTTGATTAACTCCTGTCTCACTGTCTCTGCTTTCCCTTGTTTTATCCTCTAGGAAATATGCTGCTTCAGTAAAATCTTTATCCTCATGATCATAATTCTTTCATGTTTTCTTTCCTTCTCCCATTGAAAAGGACCACTTAAAGTCTTCCTTGGTAACTATGGCATATTCTTCTTTGTATTATTACACGGATCACATTGTTTTGCCACCAGATGTATTGTATCGATACTACTCAGGCTATTTCCTGTATTTCCCTAATTTGTACCTTTCACTCAGAACATAACATGGAGCAGAGACAATAAAGATTCAGTAAGGAATCAAGTTTAAAATCAATTGTGTTTGCTATATGATAAAGGCTGTATCTATTTGCTCTGATTTCTTTTAAGACATCAGAAACACTATATTCTACACTTTCATGTTTTTATTACAACTCTTCCTTGGTTGAAACAGCTGTAAAGTACATATAACAGTATGTACTTAATAAGTTGTTGTTAGCATAGAAATATCCTTAAGATACTATCTGCTGAATTGTCATTAAAATGGGTCACCAGTCTACATGAAACCAGACCTACCAAGATGATTACTTGTCTTATTTTTACACTTCTTCATTTAACATTTCCTCTGCCCAAACTAACATCTTATTTATTTTTGTGATGTTTTTACTGGGACAGTGGTATCAGTTACTTCTCCAGATTTATTGGTTTATAAAATCTTAGAACATCTGTGTTGAGTCTATTGGCTGGTATGATTGTACAAGTTAGAAGAACTTATAATCTCATCAGTACTATATTTGTTCAAGATTTGTGCTTTCTCTATATGTTCAGTTGTTTAGTTGTACTCAGAAACCAGATTATCTACTACTTTATTCTTGATGTCATCTTGTGTACAAATTACCCAACCATGAATTTCCATGGAAATTATTTGTGGCAAATGTTGACTTGTATCGGCCAGAGCCTTTTGCTTCCACCACTGCCATTGGTGCCCCTTGCGTGTCTCACGATGACTGTTATAGTTCATGCTGAGGAAATGTGTGATTGACCATGAAAAAACACAGTGTCATTTTGACTTGTTTTATCTTTTTAAATTGGACTCTGTGAATGACTTGCTAAAACATATGTGGATTACTAGATCTACTATGAAATATCTATGTTGTTAGCCCTTTCACACTGTATTTTCTTAACAAGTTGTGGGAATAGGCTATAAGGGTGGATTTTAAGAGATAGTAATTGTTGCAAGGGTGGTCGCCACAGTACTATAAACTTCTTTACTGTCTTTACATGTTATAGTCACAGGTGATATTTGAACTTAATCCAGTGCCATTTCCATCTTGTTCAAATGAGAAAATGGTTCCTGTGGGAATTCTTTGACTGTTTCCACCTGCTACAGGGTATTAGCAGATTAGACCAAACATTGGGAGGTGCCCTGTGTCATCTAAGCGAACAATAGCACATTTGTTTGTCTTTCTACCTTCAAGGATATTTGAAGGTCAACTTCTGAAGAGAGTGTTTTGTGAACCTAAAAACAGCCATGTTCTTGTGTAGAAATGGACAGACACTTGACCCAAAGGAGGATCTTCCAACCATATAACTATAAATAGGAAAGAAAGCCTAACATGACAGTTTTCTTTGTGTCTGCTTTTTCAGCATGCTGAGGGCTTCACCCACCCCTAGACATCTCCCGCCCGGGGAGCGCCTGTCTTAGAGATGCCCAGGATCACATTGAAGCTGTGAACAGTGGTCAGCACTCCTATCCTACAATTGACACAGGAGAAAATCCAAAAGAAGTGGTGAAAGAAGTGATTTTTCTTTCCACAATTTTGCATTCTATAAAGGCTTGAAATGTGCAGGTTTCTCAATACTGTTTCTACACTGATAAATGACAATATAATAGCAATTAAATCATTTAATGGGTGGTATTCCTGGAATTTCTCATGTCCCCAATGCAGAAAGGATGGTAAGGATCTGCAGAAATCATGCAACTGGCCTTTATTTCCTTTTCCATAAAATGGAAAGCATAATGGGTAACTCCTTCTTATGTAATAGGATGTTTTATACACATTTAAGAAATGTTCATTGGGGACTTCCCTGGTGGCACAGTGGTTAAGAATCCGCCTGCCAATGCAGGGGACACGGGTTCAATCCCTGGTCCGGGAAGGTCCCACATGCTGCGGAGCAAATAAGTCCGTGTGCCACAACTACTGAGCCTGCGTGCCTAGAGCCCCTGCTCTACAACAAGAGAAGCCACCGCAATGAGAAACCCACGCACTGCAATGAAGAGTAGCCCACGCTCGCTGCAACTAGAGAGAGCCCGCCCACAGCAACGAAGACCAAATGCAGCCAAAAATAAATAAATTATAAAAAGAAAAAAAAGAAATGTTCATTGGAGAAATGAATCCTATGGGCAGACAGTTCTTAAGATCCATAAATATCTTATTATGCTTGACATCTGTAATACTAGATGAAAGAAAATGCTTTTTCTTTTTACTTTCTTATTGAAGAAAACAATGATATTTTTAAAAAGTTGATATACCGTGACAGCTGGCAGAAGACACTCAAAAGTGTGGTCTGTGAGGATTAGCATTACAGTAAACAGTAAATGGGTAATTGCAAGAGTGACTTGTTTGGGTTGTCAAAGGGTTATGTGAGAGATGTAAGTGCTAATATTAGAGGCACATGGCTAATTCCATATGCCTCCAGAAAAAGGAGACTGCACTTGGGTTTGCTTATTGAAGAAGAAATTATTTTAAACAGTTGTGTCATGCCTCATTTTGTAGTTCATTAGAAAAAAAAAATGCTTAGCTTAAAATCGGTGAAGCCTGAGGAATAAAATCTCCATACGAATAAACATTCAAATATGTTTCTTGTCGAGAAACAAGGACCTTCAGTGACCAGGGTCCTGTCTTCTTGCTGTGGAGAGTTTTCCATATGTCCAGAGGAGGAGATGTGGCCAAGCTTCAGCTGGACGCAGGTGCAGCCACTCTTCCACAGAGAAGGAACAATGTCCGGAGTTAGCCGACACTGGTTTGTCATACCCCATGGTGACTGCCAGTTGTTTGCCGGCTTTTGTCTATTCTTTGTGTACTGCTTGACTCAGCTTGAGCCAAAGAATCAGCAGCTAAAGCTGGAGCCTACCTTTCTGCAGAGAGCGTAATGTTTGATGTTTCTGGACATTTCTGCAACACGTAACCCCTACCCCGAGCTCCTGCTGCCTTACAAGCACTTCTCACATGAAAGTACAAGACTTTAAAACAGTACCTTCCACACACTATACGCCCATTTAGGAGGCAAGCAGACATTGTTACAGTGTTTTCTGACAGCTGGCTGTCCATCTGGTGTTTGATGTGTGGCAGAAAAGCACGGTGGGGTAATAAGGGAGATGCTGTTTCTCTAGGTGACAACCTGGTATTCCTGAGAGCAGACTCCCCTGGGCTCCCTGACCTTCTGCCCAGCACGCTGCCTCTCCCCACAGGACCCTAGACTGTCTTCTTAGTGCAGTGCAGCTAAGCTCTTTCTATGTGCCTATCTGGCTTTTCATTGATTCACAATTTCTTGATGACAACAAATATTTCAACCACTTTATGATGGTGCTGTCAGCATGAATGTGTTAAAGGTTTTTAACAATTCCATTCTTTTTATTTGTGCCTGAAATTCTCCTTTATTATTATTCATTTGTGAACAGCTTCTGGTCTTTCCATTACATTTACGTTAGGCAAAAAGCTATCACCTTGCAAACTGTGTCAGGCCAAAGATAAATTTTTTTTAAACTTTGGTAATTTTCAGTTTACTATGCTTGAAGTTTATAAATAGTTCAGATATATGAATACACATTGCTATATTATGCATACCCAGTTTAAGAATTGTTCAGAGAGATATCTTCAAAAACAATTACATTAAAAAAATTGTACTTAGTGTCTACAAAATGTTTTGCCTATGGACTGAGTGGAGCTTTCACCGCCATGTTCTTGTACCTTTCAGCAACCTTTCTCAGAGCCACCAGCAGACTTCCCCTTATGTCTTTTTTTTTCTTTTGATCACACCGCGCCGTATGCAGGATTCCCTGACCAGGGATCCAACCTACGTGCCCCCCCCTGCAGTGGAAGCCCGGAGTCTTAACTACAGGATCGCCAGGGAAGTCCCAGACTTCACCTTATGTTTTATTGGCCAAAAGAGCATTGCTTGCCCATGCCTAGGCCAAACCTGACAAAAGAATGGTGCCATGATAATTAACTTATATCAATCAAGACTCACCAACTAGGCTTGGAGGTGGTGCTAGCTCCTCCTGAAGGACATGGCTTCCAGGAAGAGGGCAGACACCTGAGAGAAGTCAGAATTCATAGGAAGGAAGAAGGGGTGTAGGAAAAGGGGGGCCCAGAGTAAAGTTGGTAGGCAAGGTCTCCTGTACACACTATGCATAGAGCATAACAGTGTCCATGTCCTTGATTATATTTTAAGTGCAATTGAAATGTCTGTCTGTGATGGCCCCTGTTATATAGTCCCATCTCTTCTCAACTACCAAAATCAATAGTGAATTTATTGTGTATTTCTGTGGGGGGAGTTGAGAGCAGGGGAATGGAACAAAGTCCAATTAAACTCAGTTACTGTTAGTAGCTCCCCCAATATGCATTCTCTCCTCTGCCTAAGGGCTCATTTGAATTAAGTCTGAATATTGAAATTACTAGTGTTCAGAAGTATGAATTAGACGAGCTTCCCAGGGAAACTATAACTATTCCTTACTCATGGTTGACCAGGAGGATCCCTGAAGAGTAAAAACAGAGCAAACAAATTGGCATTTAGAATTTAGGGCATTTTGATTAGCCACATAGACTCTTTGCCACACATAAATTTTGGGGTGAGGAAGGAAGCCAACATATGAAAAAAGATGAAGAAAACTGTATGGAAGAAAATGGCAATGAATGAAAGGTGGAAGAGAGACAGTAACAGTGCACATATGTGAGAGGGAGGGAAGGAGCTGCGTGCTTTTGTCACTATTATGTTGCTATGGTAATGAAGCAAAATTGGGCTGATGCTGCTCTACTGGTTTTGTTTTGAATGAGAAACCAACTCTGAGCAAGCAGAATGACAAATTAAGTCTTCAGTAAGCCTAAAAGACAACTGTATTTCATCTAAAATTTCAATGTAAACTTTATAAGAACTCCTACGTTCCTTTGAAATAATAAAATCTAAAAAGATTCTGAAGACTTACACAGTAATATTAAAGTTTCTTTTTGTGATTTAACAGTGAATGAAAACTTCTCAATTATAAAATACATGTTTGCTGCAGAAAAAAAATTAAATAAATAAACGAAAATAGCAGATGATAAAGAAAAAAGGGCACCTGATCCGGGCTGTTAATGTTTTCATGTGTAGCTTTTCAGTCTTTTCATTTATATGTTTTTACCAATTGAGATTGTACTTTATTTTTGTATGTTGAATATTTAGGTTAATTCTAGTTTTTCACTGTCTTAGCTTGGGCTTCTATAACAAATTACCATAGGGTGGGTGGCTTATATGACAAATATTTATTATTTCTCACAGTTCTGGAGGTTAGGAAGTCCAAGGTCAAAGTGTCAGCAAATTCAGTGTCTGGTGAGAGCAGGCAGTGTCTCCTTGGTTTGCAGACAGCCACCTTCTGATTGTATCCTTACGTGACACAGAGTAGAGAGAAAGAGAGGGCAAGCTCTCTTGCCTCTTCTTATAAGGGCACTACTCCTATTCATGAGAGCCCCATTCTCCTGACCTAATCACCTCCCAAAGGCCCCACTTCCAAATGCCGGGGGTTAGGGCTTCAACATTTGAAGTTTGGAGGAGTACAGATATTCAGTCCATAGCACACTGTTATAAATAAGGTTTCAAGGGAAAAATTTTACATACTTTTTTTGTGTACCTCCATAAATTACCTACAGCTACTTGTGGCATATTGTAGACATTCAACAAATAGGAATTATCATTTTCACTAACAACCACACCTAAGTTTAGTGTGGTCAATAATTATTTGTTGACTTATCAACTGGGGTTCCTCTTCGAATACTACAGAAGGTGCCCTGTAGGGATCCTGTTCAAGTGTATGACTGGAGGGATTAGCAAGCCTTCTGCCGGAGGGTCCCACAAGGTGGCATTTACTTCTCCATGACTTTCAAACCTGATGCTTTGCAGAATCTGCAACAACCTATGCAGTCAGCATCTGGACATGCCAACTCACATAACTAAACTCACGGTAGAGATGGCTAAATTAATACCAAAATTTTAATTGGCAATGAGAAATATAACTGCTAGGGAGATGGTGCATTTCCATCTGCACAACCAGTATTTTCTCCTTTTATAGTCAAACAACAACTGCCCACAGAAAATCACAAGTTTACTAACAAACAGAATCAGATGAGATGTATGTAGCCTTGTTATTCAGAGAGGTCACTCTCTTTCCTGGACATTTCATACAGCCTATCTCCAGTTTTAGTACCATATAATTCACTATATAAGTTTACCCTTTGTAAACACAATTTCCAGATCACCTTGATTGGAATTGTGGGGATTTCTAATTGTGGGGTTTAAGTCACACACTTATAGACAAAGTCTTGGTTTACTTCTTCAGATGGCTGTTCATTTTATGTGGATATCACTATTTAACTCTAGGTAACTGGGTAACCTTATTTTTCTTTATCACCATATTCATCAATGGTCCCTGTTGGTTGGGTACTTTGGCAGAGAGAATAAAAAGGTTTTAGTCTATTTATTTATTTATTTATTTTTTTTTTTTTTTTTTTTTTTCCCGTACGCGGGCCTCTCACTGTTGTGGCCTCTCCCGTTGCGGACCACAGGCTCCGGATGCGCAGGCTCAGCGGCCATGGCTCACGGGCCCAGCCGCTCCGCGGCATATGGGATCCTCCCAGACCGGGGCACGAACCCGTATCCCCTGCATCGGCAGGCGGACTCTCAACCACTGCGCCACCAGGGAGGCCCTCTATTTATTAAAATGCTTACAGAATAAAAAATTTAAAGGCTATGGATATATCTTGAAATATTTGCTTGACAGATATTTATTGATTACTTAATGAAAAAGAAAATAAATCGAGTAACTCATTGAGTCCAGGAACTGTGGATTTCTCTAATGGCACAGTGAAGCTGCCATTTTATAATTGTGGTAACTTTCACTGGCGCTTCCGAATTTCCTAAGAGGAGAGGATTTGGCCAAGAACTCAACCTCACTTTACAACACTTTAAAACAACTTAGTTTGGGGCTATGCAGAGGTAGTTGTGGGCCGATAAGCTGAGCATCATCTGAACTAGGGGTTTGGGGGAGGACATATCACGGAGTATGTGAACATTCAGGTCTGAGTCCAAAAGACAATTCAGGATGGTCATGGTCCATCCTCAAGCTGGTCAGTGCCTTCTATGAGTTTCTTGTGATCCTGTATGAACCTACAATCAGACCAAAAATGATGACCTGTGTGGTCCAAACTGGATAGGGAAGGAAGTAAAGCTGGGAGGAGGATGATATAATGGGGAGATGGGCAAGGACTGCAGACTGGAGTCCTTGACGAACTTGAAGATTAGGTAAAGTGTGAGTATGAGACTGGGGCTGATGGAGACAGATGTGAGATGAGAAAAGGCTATGATGGGGAATGGAATTTCTGGTGTGGACGAGTTCCAGAATTATAAATTTTCAGGATGTGGTCATGAGAATGAGTTCTTACCAGAAGATAATGATTGATGGAAAGAGGGGTGTTGGGGACGTTTGCTGCTTTGCACAGCACTCTTATATCCTTTGGGAAATAATCCATCCAAGTAAATGGTCCTAGTAGAGGCTGCCAATCATGGAAACCTACTCTCTTGACCACAGGGTTGGGTGTATCATGAAAGCCCAGCAGAATTCTTCCACAGGACTTTTCAGTACTTGGTTGGGGAAGTGGGTGGAAGACGGGAGAAGAGAGTTCCTCTCTGGGCACTGAGCTGTGAGGATATGATTCTGGAACAGTGCTCCAGGTGACTCCCAAATCGATATCTCTGGCTCTAATCTCTCCTTTACCCTCTAGAATCCCTAAAAACATCTCCATCTGAATTCCTCATTAACCCAGAGCCCCGATAGAATTCTTCATTTCCCCCCACCCAAACTGTTCTCCATCCTGCATTGCTGTCAGTGGCACCAGCCATCCAAGCCAGACATCTGGAAGTCATCCTCAACATCTTCCTCTTCTTCATGCCCAAACGCAAGCAACCCCCAAACCCTGCTAATTCTACTTTATAAAGATTTGCAAATTTCTTCCCTTCTCTGTCTTTCCACTGCTGTGGCCTTAGTACAGATCTTTATTACAGGCTCTTAACTAGTCTTCTGGCCACCAGTCTTAACAAACCCCTGTCTATTCTGTCCTATTCCCACCCCTACTCTCACCCTGGCTAGAATGCGCTTCAGCAGCTCACTCCTGCTCTCTCTGCAGCCCCTTCTCTGGCCACACCCCTTCTCTGCAGCCACACTGAACAGCTTGCAGTTCCCTGAACCTACCACATTCTCTCCCTGCTCCGGAATTTAGTTCAAAGGCTGCTCACTTTGCCAAAAATGTCCCTTTTTCCTTTCTTCGTGGTTAACTCCTGTTCATGATTTAAGGGGGGACTTGGGTGTTGCTGCTCCAGGCATCCTTCGGCGACAGTTTTCAACCTTGGCTCCCTGGTTGAGATCTTCCAGACATGCTCTTACACCACTGTGGCATATGCGAGCAGAGGATTCGCTGCCCTGTGTTGTGAAAACAAATTTGTCTTTCTTCCCCACTAAGCTGCAAGTTCTCTGAGGGAAGAGATTGAGTCTTAGGCAAATTTGTATTCCATTTCCTGTTTGGAGTCTGACACATAATAAATTTATCCTTAATAAACACCTATTGAAGAATAGATAAATGAGTGAATGCAGGGAAGATGCATCACTAATTCTAGTTCTTTGATTCTGTGGACCCATTCTCTTCTTGAACAATGATGGTTTTATGAAACACTGCTAGATCATGTCTCTGAACCCTATATCCTCATTAAAATTTCTTTTGCCATTAAAGCTGGAAAAATAGTCAGATGTCTTTGTTTTTACAGATGAGGAAACTAAGGCACAGAGAGGTTGAATGACACTCAAGGGCACACAGCTAGGGTAGGATCCTGGGCTCCTCTGTCCTGACTCAGTGTTTTTTTTTTACAGCTACTAAGCTGCCTCCCTCAAGCACTTGTAATTTCAAATACTTTTGATCTTGTTTCTTTAAGGAATGTGTTGAGTGCTTCTAGCCTCAGGAAATAAACGCTCCCACCTGCAGACAGCTCCCAGAAGATATCTGACTCCTTTCTGAAATGATGTTACTCTGTATTTCAGGTAGGAGGTTTAAACAAAGTGCTTCCAATTCAGCTGCCCCTGGCCTCCTCCAAGCACTTCAAAAATTCTAAGGAAGGAAAGTCTGCTTCTCCTCTCTGACTGGAAACGTGAACATGGTCTCTGAGACAGGATCCACTTGGTAGTGTAATGCGCCCCCCTGGTAGGTTTTTATAAAAACCATTTACAAGTTAGTCAGGAAACTAAAGTATGTGGTGCTAGAGGTGGTGGGATGGGTGTTCAGAAAGTAAAGCAAAGCTGTGAGTTGTTTCTATGATCGTTTCCCACAGTAATTTAGGCTTCTATTCAAGCCAAGCCTAGTTTTGAGTCCTTGCTTCTGTTTCCTTCTTTCTTCCATTCTATGACTCTGCCCCCATGTTAAAATGATCACTCCTGATTTTTCTTCAGCTTACTTCTCTGATCACTATACTTATTGCTTGTGACATTTAAACATGTTTTAGCAAGTCAGCTTGATGGAGGTTTCCTTTAGTTATGTAACATAAGCCAGTTTAAATATTTGATTTATTTGAATTGCTGAATTCAAAATACTGTTGGGCATTTCACATTAATTTTAAAAAGAGGATGCCTTATAGATGACTAGTCTGTTTGTCAAACTATTGCCTTTTACCGTTTCTTAAAAGTTTTCATATTTCTTCTTGGAAGTGTTTGTTAAGGATGGTTACTCACCCAAAGAATAATGAGAAGAAAAAAAAAAGCCATAAACCTGAACAGGAAGGGCCAAACGGATGGTGAAGACCTTTCATCTTACCCAGGCTTCTCTCGGTTCCACTTTGAACCTTAGATAACATGCTGTTTGTATATATGGGTGTGTGTGTGTGTGTGTGTGTGTGTGTGTGTGTGTGTATGTATGTTTATGTATACAGATGTATAAATTTAGCCACCATGCATACTTGTTGGGGTGTCAGATCAAAGCACCCTCCAAAACATTCTCTACTAAGGACAGGAACAATTTTGAGCACTGTGGGGGAAATTCCAAGGAAGCCTAATTAAAATCCTTGCCGGAGCAGATACTGCTTTTTCATGTCAGGTATTTATCACAGAATTTTAGCTTTCTTTTAAAAAAGGGCACTCTAAATATTTACTAATAAAACATTCTGAATCAATTTCTTCCTCTTTAAAAATTCTAGGTGATGAACATGAGGGCTGTAATTACGCAGTACTAGAGAAGAAATGATTTTGGGATTGATGCACATGAATTCCATGGCGGCTCCACCTGCCAGGTGGAGGTCTGAGCATCGTCACAAATCCATTCTCCCTACCCATCCTTCCTTGCAGCCTCCAAGAATGCCTGCCCAGGCAGCGTCAAGCTTCCGGTAGGGGTTGCTGTTGTCTAATACAAGGCCTATTGTTCTCAATAGAATTTGGTTATCACTTCAAATCATTGCTAACCTTTGCCCTTTCCCAGGATTTAATCTGTTTAAATTGATATTGGTTATTTGCTCTTGAGTTTACTCTGAATTTAATCTTATATTACTGTTTAATACATTAAAGTGATATTTTGGTTGCTACCACTACACTGATTAGCATTAATTTTCCCCAGAATGTGTTCTGAATATCAGTGAACTTGTTCAGGAGAAGGAATGATAATTTTATTGTTTTTAAAACAGTGAAATATTTGATTACTTTATAAAATGCATGAAGTAAATTTTGATGAGATCACTTCTAGAATCAAACTAAGACGTTCAGAAGAGTTGAAACACTGGTCTTCACATATAAGTTTTGCCTTTAAAATTTTATTTTCCTGCTGGTAGAGATGCATTATATTTGCATTTTTGAGCCTGAATAATTTTAATTCCATTTTTATTATACAAACCCAAGAGGAACATTTACTTTGTTTTCACTGATTAGTTATACAATTATTCTTTTCAGATACTACATGAACCATGAACCATAATATTATATTCCTTGCTAATACATTTTGGCAAAAGTATTTACATGAAAACAAAATAAGTAAATGTAATGACTTTCTCAAATGAGCACACTGTTGCCATGAAGCAATCACCTTTATTTTAATACAAGTAAAATTCATTAATTTTTCTCAGTTAGCAAACCGACTTTTCCAAATGAACTAGTGAAGGAAAAACATCGCCTGTTTTATCCTAACCCAGCTGATTTGCCTTTTATTACCAGATGCCTATTTGGGGAGGAGAAAAAAAAAAAAAGAAGTCTTTAATTTTAATAAACTTGATGCAATGCTGACTCCTACGGGATTAGGTATGGTTCTGATATACTTAGTTTCTTTTTGGTTAGTTTCAAAGTAAAAGTTAGATTCAAAGCAAAAGGCTTTGAAGCCAAGATACTACCTTCAAGACTCTCAAATGTTGAAAAGAAGAACTTGGAGACCCAAATGAACAAATCCTTTGAATTGCAAAACTTAACTTACACAAAAGAATATTTTATTTTTTCCCTTTCATTAAAATGTTTAAATCCCATCATAAGTCTAATAACCAGATTATGTCATTTGACACAGACAGTTGAGTTGAGCCTTGTATCTGTGAATACAAATGTAGTTTTTTGGAAAAAAATACAATTAACTTTGCATTCACATTTATATAGTATAGATTTCAGACTAAGTTAACTGCCCCTTTCTGAAGTAATTTTTTAGTTGTAGTGTTGGTTATTCACTTTATGTGTAGAGTAAAAACATCTTTTTTTCCACGTTAAGATAAGTTAAAAAAAAATGACACTAGCTATGCACATACTGAATAACTCAGGGTATGGGATTTATAAAATCTGTTAGCTATTCCTAATAAAAATGCAAAGACTAAGAATGCTAACGATCTTATATATTTGTGAGGCTCCTGCTCTTAAAATACTTAATATCACTTAATCTAATTCTTGGAATACCTGTTTAGCATTCTTCAGATGGATTATAAAATGTTAAATAATATTTCTAAGGGTACAAGGTGAAGACTGAAAATTCCAATTTCTAGTACTGTTTTTCCAAGATAAGGGACAACTAATACAGTCTTTGTCTTATAGGAAGCTGGAGTCAGATGTTAAAATAAAGTTTACATTAATCCTGAGGAAAATTCACAGTATCTTTCTCTTTCCCTGATATTTCAAATAGCTCTTAAGTTGACAGGGGGGTGGAGTCATAAAAAAAAAGAAGAATCACAGCAGTAAACTAGGGGTATGTGACATTCTCTAATAAAAGGAACCAGGCTCCTTGGAAAAATGGCTGATTATAGGACTGAGGCAGAGAATATTCAGCATGAATCTGGAGCATCCTGTAGTGCCAGAGAGTGAGGAAGTGCTCAAAAAACAAAAAGAAACAAACAAAAAAAATGAGGCATGTCAAAGGGAAATAAAAAGCAACCTGAAAAAACTACTAACAGACAAACCTGGAACAATGTGGGCAACAAAATAAATAAGGTAGTATTGGACGTATGACCCACAGTATAAAATAAATAGCCATGAATCCATAATTGAACAAAAAATGAAATATAAAAAATACTAAAATATCAATATGAAATAGCCCAATTAAAAAGTTTTAAACATTAGCAAGTAGTTAAAAATCTTTTTAAAATACTGTTCAAAGAAAACATATTTGTGAACCAAATTGAGTTGCAGGTCTCCAATTTACAATCTAAGCCACAGTCTTCTATTTGCCCTGGGTTCACTTTTCAAGGTTATATAGGGTCATTCATAATTTTCACAGCAAATGTAACCCTAAAGTTTGATGTTGATCTTTGGGGAATAGTAAGCTTAAGATATGAAAAAGGAAATGTGAAAAAATGGGCCTAGAAATCCTTGCCAAGGAGCTACACAGTTTTCTCATATAGAGTTGACCCAACTCCTCAAAACCAACCTGCTTTTCCAAGGTCCTTCTGATCAAAATGGATCCTGTAATATTATCTAGCCTCATAAAGGAGTGGAGAAGCTCCCTCACCATTGATAGGAAAAGATTGATAAGATACATCGTAAGGTGAAAAGCCAAGGTGGAGAACAGTATGTCTAATATAACATTTTTTGTGGTAAAGTAGGGGAAAATAGAGATATATTTTTATAGTTGATTGTATAAACATGAAATAAATCCATAGGTTATGTAAAAATTTCATAACCACTGTGAACCTATGGGGTGGGAACTGGGCTGATGGGACAGTCTGAAGAGGAGGCTTTTGTTATATACCTTTTCTTTAGTTATGTTATCACCTTTCTGAAAATTTAAATTTAAAAATATATTCTATTTTAATCACAAATCCATATTCAACTAACTTAAGTTTGAAAAATATGTTTTGTTGGTTTATGTACCGGAAGAGTCCGGGGGCAGAGTAAGGGATGGCTGGATAAATCAGAACTTTCTTGTTTTTGTTCTCTAACTCTCAACTCTCAGCTCCTGGGTGTTGGCTGTATTCTCTCTTGCAGCAGATGGCTGACCCTCAAAGTTCAGGAAAAATGGCCACAAGATGCATGAGTCATAGGCTTATATTATCCTGAGACCTTGCTAAAGAGGAAGAGAAAATATCTTTCCTTCTCTGACAGTTAAGTCTAGACCATATTGGGTCACATATCCTTCTTGACCCCTGAACCAATCATTATGGTCAGGAGGTAGAATACTCTGATTGGCCAGGCCTAGGTCATATGGGAATGGTGAGGATGCCCTCACTTGCACCACACAGAAAGGGGAGGAATATTCCCCCAAGGCTGGCATGATGGGCAGTGAACACATATCTACTATAGAGCCAAATGTACTTAAAACCAGAACAAATCCAAATCCCTGTGGCTCAGGCATTTATATCTAGACTTACTGCAGAACTCAGGGATCCACAAGATGCTAGGGACCTGGAAAATGACCATTCACCATATAAAAGTTTGCTCTCCATTTATGTGGGCGTGAAGTTGACATCCTTCTCTAAGACACTATCTGATTAAAGTTGCTATAACAAACTGGAAAACACATCAAGCCCCTTCCCCTCACACACTGTTTATTCACTCCTGAAATAAATAGTTTTAGAGTCTAAACTTAAATGATGAGACAAAGGAAGATGTTTGCCAAAAGAAAGAGTAATGCAAGAAGCTCTGATTTCAGAAATGCTGAATTAATCTTCATAACGCTGCCAAATTTTTAGAAAGAAAAAATACTCAGCTAAGCTCATTAAGAAATCATCTAACATGATGATTGAAGACAAAAGGGTGGATACCAGCTCATGCATCTTGCAGCTTTTTCAGAACCTTGGGAGAACCCACCTGCTTCAAGAGAGAAAGCTGCTACACTCAAAAATATCTACACACTATGCATTGTGAGAGGAAGCAGGGTGAACTAAGCCTCTCGAATCCCTTTAAACATCAGTTTCCTCATCTGCAAGATGGAGATAAATTTGTTTTGCAAAGCTGTTGGGAGTTGTATTTGTGCCCTATTGCTGCTATAACAAATTACTACAAACTTAGTGGCTTAAAACAACACAAACTTATTATCTATAGTTCTGGCAGTCAGAGTCCTAAATGGGTCAGCAGGGTTGTATTCTTTCTGGAGTCTCTAGTTTTTTTTTTTTTTTTTTTTTTTTTGCCTTTTCTAGGTTCTAGAGGCTACCCACATTCCTTAGCTCATGGCCACATCACTCCAACTTCTGCTTCTGTGGTCATATCTTCTTTTCCAATGCTGACCCTCCTGCCTCCCTCTTACAACGATCCTTGTGATTACACTGGCCCACCCAGATAATCCAGGGTAATCTTCCCATATCATGATCCTTAGCTCAGTCACATCTGTAAGGTCCTTTTTGCCATATAGGATAACATACTTACAGGATTCAGGGACTAGAACACAGACATCTTTGGAGGTCATTATTCTGCCTGCTACAGGAGTATATAATGAAACAATATCTGTGACTATTCTTAGCATTGTGCTTGCCACATAGCAGATATTTGACCAATACCTCTTTGCAGTTTGTAAGTTTTAGCAATTTAGATATTTAACTGTGCATCCTGTCCAGCATTAAATTCTTAGATGATCAGTATCTTTGTGGGGGCAGAATACACAATGCTATGTTCTCGTGGATGCCAACCTAATTTTATACATTTATGAGCTCTGTGTACTGACCTTAGAAGACACTTTCTGTCCAAAAGTAAAGGGCAGTCCTTGAATGGAACTATTTTAAACAGTAAATGGTAAACATGCAAGTTCTCTTCAGTTACTCTTTAACCGAAGACCAAATGCAGCACACAAATTGTGGAGAATTTTCAGAGAATACTCAATGTCCTGAAGAATGTTACATCTTGTAAAAGATAGTAAAAGGGTTATTTCATCAAAGTATGTTGTAAGAGGTCAAGATGTAACAATACAGATATTGGTGCCTCAGCAGATCTCCTCATCTGTATTTGGGTTAACAGGTTCCCAGGGCATCTCAGCCTCCCTCTTTTGGGGAGGGTCCTGCTGGCCCCAAACTGTACTCAGTGCAGCCCAGCGGCCCTGAATCAGGGTGGTGGATGCTAAATTGTGAGTTTTTTTCTAGGCCCATTATACTCCAAAGACTTCAGTGGCCAAACAAGACTCCCCATCACTTTGAAGAAGGTATGCAATGGCCTTCGAGAGCCTCCCCAAAAGACTCATGAAGCTTAGTTCACATATCTAAAGAAAGGTAAGATGAAGTCTCCACTAATTTTAGTGAAAAAACACCCATGATACCCAGAGGGGCCAATCTTTGCAGTAATGATGCAAGTATTTGGTATGCAAGTATTTGCAGTATTTGGTATGATGGGCCATCCCTAGTATGTGTTCTTTCTGATTAACAATAGTCTTTGTTTAGTAGTCACTCTCCTATGAGGAAATGCTAATGTAATACAGTCTTCTGCTGCTGGCTGGGACCTATTATCAATAGGTCATAAATAAATGACCACCACATAGGAAAGACAGTATGATTATATATACTCCTACTACTTCCAATTACAGTAAGAGCAACAATTATAAGGTTGTACTCCTACAGCCACCCTAGGGAGAAAATGAGAGGAAAATGTTCCATTAGCTTAATGAAGAGAGCACAGCAGAGGCACACATTTTCTCACTATTAGCACCTATGGAGCTACACGAGATGCAGGGTAACAATTAAACTTTCTGACAATTAGCCCCTACAAAGTGCATTCCCTGAACCCAAAGGAGACATTTAAAGAATCACATTTACATTTTTCTCACCTCTTACCTATGTAATTTGAGTGAGTCATTTGCTTGTGGAAACAGAGGGAGTCAGGATGAAAGTTTATTTCAGAGTTGACTGCAAAGTATTGTTGGCAGGCTTGCTGGAGAACACACATCAGCTGAATGGCGTGGTTTGTAAAAGGGACGGTTAAGAGAGCTTAAAGCCAGGAAATGTTTACACCAACCTAATTAGAGAAAATATGGATTTGTTCAATGTGATAATGTAGCTTCCTTGTTACCCCTGCTAAGATGACCACAGGAGGGGAAAAACTGCTCCAATCAACGAAGCAGGACACTGACCTCCATCACACCGGTCCACTACTGCTATTGCTTCTTATTGCCCCACAGGGTCGCTGCTGAAGAATGTCCAACAGCCCCCACCCATGTTGCAAGGAGGCCTCTCTCAGCAGGACAAAACCGATCTTAGATGAAGGCTAATTCCTCTTCCTAGGAGCTAGCTTTGGCCAGAGTATGCCTTTTTCTGTTTTATACCCCACGTCCTGGTCAGCCTCAGTAACTCTGGGTCAGGACTGGTTCAACCCAGAGCCCTCTCTCCCCACCCTTCCCTGAATTTGACACCTCCAGGAATTGGGCAACTTCTCAGTTTAAACCCTCGAAACACCCTCAGAGGGGTTTCCTGGATTAAAAATTTCCAACCTCTGACTTCCAATAATAGTGACTGAGAGAAAGCTGAAAAGAAAAATGTTAAGTTGAAGAGCAGACTATGTCTTACTGAGAAACAGTATTGCCTAGGAGACAGTCTTTCAAGCGTGATTATCCTTAATGTCTGTGGGTTTTGCCCATGTTTCAGGAGATAGTCTGCGACTACAATTAGGCTTTAGGTGTTTGGTGAAATAACCAGTTGTTTTAAAATCATTAATTCGTAACAAGATACTGAGTTGGAGAAGTAGAGTACTTCCCAATTACACCCTCACCAGTCCTTGTGACAAGCGTGGTCACCTCCCCTTCCTGAATCGTGTGGTAGCTACTTTTCACAGCACTTGCTGCTCTTTCCCTGATTACCAGAAGGCTCACTCTTGCCCCCTGCCACCTCCACCCTCAGGTTCTGTGGCCATTGTGCATTATGTTGTAGAAATTACACCACCCTCTGGACCTTTCTTCCTCCCCCTCCCCCTCCTTTTTTAACTCCAGAGAATTTGTCACTACTGACATACTCCATATTTTACTTATTGTTGTGACGTTGTTAACATTTGTTAAGTAGAGCCCTGGTGAGCCACGAGGTGTTCAACGAAAACCACCAGGGAAAGTGAAATAGAGAAACTTATTACTCATAGGTCCTGGAGGAGGTACATGACACACCGAGAGGAGCCATGAGGAGAGGTCGAGTCAGGGTGCAGGTAGAGAGAATGTGGCAGGACCCAGGGCACATGCCTTAATAGGGTCCTCGGGTGGCATGTTTTGGGATTCCCAGGTGAAGGCTGAATTGGTCAATTCAAACCAAAAAGAGTACAGTTTTGGTGTAATCTAAGGGGTGCACAAGGAGAGGCCCTGGGAGATGGGGGAGAGTGCTTATCACAGTTGGGGGAGTCATATCAGGATCTTGTGACTCTGCAGGTATGGTGTCAGTTCAAGGCCCCTGCAGGCAGTGAGGCCACATAAAATGAATGCCAAGGCAGGAATGTGTGTTATAGGGTAGTCTAAACCCTCAACACTTATTTATGTCTTTATTTCCCATCTCTCCTTAATATACTATAAGCTCCATGAGGGCAGGGGTTTGTTTTATTCATTGCTGAATTCCCAGTGCCTAATATGCCTGAACATAGTAGATGCTCAATAAATAGTTGTTGAATTAAAGAAAAAACTGTAGGTAGAACTTACCAAAGTCTTTGTATATGGGTGTGTGTTTGCGACCCAACCAAGAAAATTCTGTAAGGGAAAGATTTTTATACCTCCACAACTTGCCTTCCTAACTATGAGCCCTACCATCATTTTCATCATCACTGTTTCCTATTGCTAATAATTTGTGTCGTCCAAATTATTTTCCCCAAATTACGTGGCTACAAACGACAATATTTGGTTTACATAAAATGTGTCTTATATGCATAATAGAAGCATAGCAGGTGACAGAGACTTAGAGATCACCCAGTCATCTTGCCTTGCTCCCACATTTTTCAGATGAGGAAACAGACAGTAAATGATGTAGTCATGATTGCATAGCTACCAGCACTGCCTGGATCTGGGGGCTTTTGTTTTAGTTTTAGGATAGAAAAGTCATGTGACTTTCCAAAGGGATTTGAAAACCTGTCCTCATCAGAATAGAAGATCCCCCCCTTAAACTTGCAAGCCCTAATTCCCCGTTTGGAATCTGGAGGTAATGATTTATCAGGGTGGACCACGTGAATAGGATGAGTAGGGAATGGTTGACGTGGTGTAATTTGAGAGGTAGGATGGAGGTCCTGTAACTCCAAATACAGAACACCCCCAAGGTCAGAAATTGCACCACTGGCCTTTGTGCCAAGCTTTACTCACTCTGCAGTCCTATTTGAAAAGCAAATCTTCTGAATGGTGGAACACACAGGTTCCTAATACTTCAGTGGGTACCATACATCTCTGGATGTTTTCTGCAGTTGGTGTACGTGGCACAAAACAAAGCATGTTTTGCGGGTAGAGAGGAGAGTAGGCAGTGATGTGTCGAGGGCAGGGTGGTCCTCTTTCCATGTACACAAGAAGGGGATGCATTGTCTGTAGAGAAGCTAAACACAATAACAAAACTGATCAAAAGTTGGTCTGCTTTTCATGGCCATGTGCCAACAATTCTAAATAATGTTAGTGATGAAATAATCCTCCCCCAAACTCTCTTTTAGTCTAAATTCTAAACAATTGCTGTGGTTATTGTTGAGTTAAAATATATAAAATGAGCACATTTTGATAACTTATCCTTTAATAAACACTGTATCCTACATGTAGATTGATTTGGAGAATTCCCAATTATACTGTTTGCCCCACACGTGGACCCAGCTACACCCATTCCTTTCCAGAGTAATAACAATTGAAGATTGTTAAAGCTTGCTTTGAAAGCAGTTTCTCTCTCTAAACTTTGGGGCACTACATAGTCCTGTGTTTAAACAGCTTTTTTTTTTTTTTTGAAATTAACAATTTAGCAGAGTGATTGGAAGGATGAAGAAATAGAACTTGGGTTGCTTCGATTTGGTCTTTCTGGGCAGTTTTTATTATAATAGTGAAACAGCCTACTAGCACTGAGGTATAATGTTTCTGTTTGGGAAGTGTAAATTTTGTTTCAACCATCTAATCTTTTACTCAATTAGAATAATACTTTCATCGTTAATCACTTGTTTTAAACTAAAAAATAACAAGAAAATAGAATGTTACATCAGTGGTATGTTTTAGTTGTCTAAATTGTACCTTTTGCATATGTTTTGGTTTTATTAAAACTCACTTATCAGTCAGTTACTGCAATGTTGTTTTGTGTTACTGTAACAAACTGTTATGTAGGTATAAATTCATCCCCCTTTAAAAATACATCAATGTAATTTAAAAGTAAGTACATTTTAGTTTGTTCTGTGATATTTTATTTTGTATTTTTTACTGGCATGATTATTATATATATGGCATATATATACATATATGAGATACACACATATGTACATATATATTCAATAAAATACAATTTTTACTATCTGCACCCCTTTTCTGGCCATCATTCTTGTTCCTTTCGTATGCTGAAAATAATTTTGTCATATGGAGGTGACAGGTGTTAAAAATAATCCACTCCATATGTCAAATACTCCAGGTATGCCACCAATATGCACACTGACACTACACTGAGATCTTCTACTAGCGTCTCTAGTAGCTAGTTGTAACTTTGCAAATAATACTTTGCATGTTGGTTGTTTTTTCTAGTGATTACTAAGCCAATGGGTTATATAACAATTTGAGTTACATTTTTAACTCCATCAAAAGATAAGGATTCTTATTATTGTAATTACTTTGTCTTTACTGGTTAAATTAACATTCAGCTCTTGGGGTTGCTGTGCAATATGATTTTACCTACTGTTTGTTCAAAGTAGTCTTGTCACAGTAACAACACGCTAGCTTGAAAAGCCTTATAACAAAGAGGTAAATACACGTCTTTTGTGAATTAAAGAGGGTAATTATGTCAGCCTTACTGCATTTGTGGGTGAATAACTAAAAATAATTGAAGTAAAAATGTCAGGAAATATTTAACATTAAATACAAGGAATCACAAGATTGTCATAAAAATGAGAATGACCTATAAAACACAATTTTTAGTTTCTCTTGAGAGAGTACCCACATTAGAATATGAAAACACATGCAAATACTCTTTTATTTCCCCTTCATTTTAAGCAGTCCCAATCCTATATACTACAGGTACAATTGCTATAATTTTCCTGTCAAAATAGATCTTTGCTATAAAAGACCCCCAAATGATTATTTTAAAAATTTATCTTTATGCTTTATACAAACAGAACCCAAATAAATCCTGATATTGAAAATATTTTGGCTTGCTAGAAACACGTAGGATTATGCTATACGGCGTGTGCTTATTATTGAGATTCATTTAAAAACAAACACACCAGAATTTGCAACTGAGCTTCAAAGTAGTCTTTGGTTAACTACACACTTATTCCATGATTCTGTCTTTGTGCCAAATCTTTCTGGGAATTCCTTTTTCTTTGTGAATAGCCTTTAAACCATGTGGCATATTCTTCCAAATATTTGATCTCTTAAATTTAAGCCCCATGACTATAAGATGGTTGATTAAGCTAGATAAAATGGTTTTTATTTAATACAATGAGGCAATCTTAAGATTCATTTTCCTTCTGCAGCTTCTAAATTAGCTTTGAAGGCTTTTGCAAAGAGAAGTCCCCGAAATATCTTTCTTGCTATGATAGCTTCACTAGAATCACCTCTAGAGGAGATTAATCTGAAAGACAACATGTATTTGAATACCTGAAACTGGTGGAGTTGTTGATGATGTGAGTCCCGTTTTTAAAAGAGAGGCAAATGGATTCTAATGGTTTTTGATGTAAAGCAGTGATGGTGGCATAACTAAGTTAGCTGTGTTTGAACAAGAGTGAAATACTTCAAGTTAGAAGTCACCAGGAAACTGACATAATCAGTTTCAGAATCATATTAAATTTTCTCCGATCTTTTTCTCTTAAATTTTGCTTAGAACATTATCAGTAGTGGATCAATGACACCCTTTTGCATATGTAATTATTCTCAACCTCATTCCAAAAATGATTTGAGGAAATTAAAAATAAAGGATATAATAGTATAATATTAATAAAGTTCAATGTAATAGGATAGGGTAGTACAATGGGATACAGTAGGATAAAAAGATAGAGAAATTGAGGCAAAGGAAAGTTAGAATAGTAAAATGATTCAATACAAAGATGACAAAAAATATATATGAAAAACTCTGCACATCTTTAAAAAAGGTAAAAATTTAAGCTCTCAGCTTCCTCGTGACCAGAGGAAAATGATCTGTTACAAGAATAATATATATGTGTGTGAATGAGTTCATTCTCTTTCTCTTCTCTCTCCCCACCCTGTTCCCACCCGTGTGTGTGTGTGTGTATGTGTGTGTGTGTAAGGAGAAGCAGTGGGGCTGGTTAGTTTTAACTAGATGGAAATCTAAATCTAACTTTGCCATTAACACAAACTTCAAATTTGTCCTGCAGTAAATGTGAGGATTTAATATTTTGCTTTTCCCTATTTTGCTAGCACATTACAAAAAAGAAAATACTTGGGATGTAAATAATAGTGACCTACTTCCAGTTCATAAGTCGTTAAGAAAATAGAAACAGCTGCTATCATTATTTGAGGGCGAGTCAAGGGGAATGTGTGCCAGCACCTGTGTACCATTCACTTTATATGTGCTGTGTCATTTCATTCCTACACCAATCTTATGAAGTAAGATTCCTATTTTACAAATGAGGACGCTGGATCCGAGGTTTCCTTAAACAGAGATGGCATTTGAACTGTGTCTGCCTAACCTGAAAGTCACACTATATTCTCCACTGACCACACTGCTTACTAACCCCTCCAAGGGCTTTACTGGAAAACTATGTAAGTAGCACAATGAAGACTCATCCTGATTTCAGATTCCCTTAGCATCAATCTTTCATTTTCAAAAAGGCTCAAGGTAACTTTTGTGTACCCATTTGAGCTTCAACTTTTCTGTTGCCAAATACTACCTGAACTATTATTTACTCTATATTTTACTTTATATGTATTTATTTAAAATTTATCAATATATTTGAGGAAACTTTATATTACTATTAAAAACGTACAACCAGCATGTTTGCTAGAAATAGAAACATAAAGAGAAATAACTATTAATAGCTGTGAGTTTATGTGGCCTCTAGGAAGCTCTCAGGCACCATCAACTGGGCATCCCAAGGGAAGCCTCCGGTGCAGGACTGGGAAGTTAGGAAGCTCCTCCCTCCCTGGGTGTGGGGAGTGGTTCTCAACACGAGTTTCCTGAGGGTCACATACAGGCCTCGATGGTTTTATCATGCCATTCACTTTTCCACTTTCAGATATCAGACAGTCTTCGCGTTGTGGTAGGGACTCAGGCCTAGAGAAGATGAAGGAATATGTCCACTGCTATTAGAAATCTGTAGCTGCAGCTCAGAGTACTTTATTCAATAGAGCTAATTTGGGCAAAAGGGCTGGTAGAATAAAAGAAAACAAAATGTTCCTATTCTGTTAAAAGAGAACAAATTATTTTCAACCCTTTTTAGCATTACTAAGATTTAAGTGCCCTGATCCAAAACTTCAGACTTCTAGGAAGCTAAATTTGACGATTCAAATGTTTCATTAAATCAACAAATCAAGCAATCGCCATTTAAAAAAATTATGTTGTCAATTAAAGGTTTTTTTCTATTATTTTTAGGAAAAAAATTTCAAGAAAATTCGAGAGATAAGAGTTGGTACTTAAAGCATTTCTTTCTTTCAGATTGTAAATTCTGGGAAAGCAAGCACTTTGTTTAATCTTTACATTTTTTTTTCCCCTAGAGTCTAGTACCGTATATTACATAATAAATAATGTGTGTCAGAATATTCTGAATGTATTTATTTCCTTACCAGGTTTAATCAGTTGTTCAACTTATGAAGAAATGACTTCCACACATAGCAATTAGTTATGAATGGTACAGATTGTATCTTGGACATTATAAAGAAAAGCCTTCCAGAAGTTAATTGAGCTCTGTTAATAGTTTGTGGGTTATTACTGCATTTGTTCAATGTTCCCGTGGATGAATTTTATTTTCGTTCAATCCCACTTTTGGCAGAATATGACTGTTAGGTCACCTTATAATATGTGAGTTTTACGTAAATGCCTTTCCATGAATAACGATGAATTGTTAAACTTTAGCAAACTTTATATAAACACTTAAACCCACTGAGTTCTACGGCCACTTTATTAACTCCCAAAGACCCATTCAAGCAATGGAGTAGGCATTCCTGCAATACAATATACAGCTGAACATTCAAAACCAAGGCCAAATGGACAATTCATATAATTTTGATAGTCTGAAGGCATAACTGTCTAATAACTAGTTGCATGAAAAGGCCATTTTTAATCTTTGATGTAGAAGGGAATGAACGCTAATCAAATACCTATGTACTTAGAACTCTGTATCATTCAATGCTCACAATACCCTATGAAGCTTGGAGGAAAGTGAAGACCACAGACATTAAGTAATTTATCCAAGACCATCCAGCTTGTAAATGGCAGAGCTGGGATTTGAAATCAGGCCTCTATGACTTCAAAGATTATATATTTCCTCTACATCATTCTGCCTTTATGATAAATGGAAATCTTCAAAATAATCACTTGGAATTCTTGGATACTGGCAACTCTACTTCATCAGTATATGAGACTCACCGAAAGCTGTGACTTTATGAGGTGAGGGGAGTCATAGCATACCAGGTCATATTATATTGAACAAAACCAGGATTGACTCCGGTGAATAGTGGGGAGCTCACAAAGCCACTGTAGAGTGAGTTCCAGAAGGGAATTTCTAAGATGAGAGTGCCAAATGCTTTAGGGTTTACGGAAGCATAACTGCAAAGAATGTGTCCTGTGGTGGGCAGCAACTGCAGGCCTCCGCTGTTGCTGGTCTAACAGGTTGAGCCAAAACGCTGCACACTGTGTCTGAAGAGCAGTGTCACAGACGGTGACAAACCCTCCAAATAGTGTTAGAGATGGCAATCACAGGGTAGAAATCACCTGTGCTGAATGTGAATGGAACTACTGTTTGCCCAAGGGACTTTTTATACACACATGCAAAACCATAATCACTCGACATCATTGATTTGTCTCAGGTGGGAGGACAATCTGCTTTATTTCATATTTAACATTTCACTGTGTTAGTGAATCAAGACCAAGCTTCTGTTTCTAGTGGCACTGGGAATACAAAGATGCAAAGATGAATGTCATTGTCCTCAAGGAGTTCAAAATATTGGTGAGGAAGGTGGGTAAAGTTTGCAAACTAATATTTAAGAGCAGTGCTCTAGAGCTTGCATTTTTGCTTTACTTACACGCATATGCACAGTCATGTATATATGTATGTATATATATACTCAAATGAAACAAGGCTAAGAATGTGTTCCACAGTTCTACTGGATGTGAACTGAAATTTTTAGTTTTTTAATTTATCTGTCCATTGACAGATGAATGGATAAAGGAGATGTGGCACATATATACAATGGAATATTACTCAGCCATAAAAAGAAATAAAATTGAGTTATTTGTAGTGAGGTGGACGGACCTAGAGTCTGTCATACAGGGTGAAGTAAGTCAGAAAGAGAAAAACAAATTCCGTATGCTAACACATATACATGGAATCTAAAAAAAAAACAACGGTACTGATGAACCTAGTGGCAGGGCAGGAATAAAGACATAGACATAGATGGACTTGAGGACATGGTGGGAGGGGGAAGCTGGGGTGAAGTGAGAGTAGCATCCACATGTATACACTACCAAATGTAAAACAGATAGCTAGTGGGAAGCAGCAGCATAGCACAGGGAGATCAGCTTGGTGCTTTGCCAAGGACCTAGAGGGGTGGAAGGGTGGAAGGGAGGGTGGAAGGGAGGCTCAAGAGGAAGGGGATATGGGGATAATTGTATGCATATGGCTGATTCACTCTGTTGTACAGCAGAAACTAACACAGTATTGTGAAGCAAGTATACTCCAATAAAGATCTATTAAAAAATAAAAAATAAAAATGCTAAAAAGCTATGACTTTTTAGACCATGGCATTTTAGATTGGCATTAACTCTGTTTCATGACTTCTTGCATTACCCACTTGCAGTGGGTAATGACAAAAATACAGAAGTTATATTATATCTGGGTGTACTAAAAAAAATTTAGTTTATCAAATTTAGTTTATCAACTGACTGAGTATAACGTGTATTAGCATATCAACAAATTATATAACAGCTCTTCACTGACATATTTTCTGTATAATCCTATTTATACATCATTACATTTTCTTCATTGATAATGCAGAGGTAAGTCTCATACGAGCACATGTGAACATGCATTCAAAATTAGCAAGGAAGGGAGGCAGAGAGGGGAGACAGAGTGTGTGAGTGTATATTTGAGTCTTTAGGAATGCGTTAGGTATGCCTGTATATTAAGGAGGAAATTAAATATAGTAATCCTTTAAAGTTTATATTTATCTAAATATCCAAATATCAAACATCTAGAAGCAAAAAATATTCCCTTGCAATGTATATACTTACTATATTAGATGTTTCTGGGTTTCTGGGATTCTCTTTTTGGAGAGATAGACCTCCAGGGATATGACATTGTCCCTGGGATGCCCTTCTTCCCTTTGTCTGCCTGGTGAACTTCAACCATCACACCTCTTTGGACAATTTCTGTACAATGTATAGAAGTAGTCTTCCATATTACAGTGCTAACACATTGCAGGAGTTATAATGTACCATTCAAAATCAGGTACTATTTTTTGTCTAGTTCTGGAATGGTATATAATAGGAGCACAGTAAAAGTTTAGTATTATGAGTTTTTATTGACTAAACTACGTTCTCAGTTTCAACTGGATTACTCAGCAGTTTTTAAATCCAAATCATATGTTATGTTCAACTTTGTTTAGGCCTTTAACATTAAATTAAATGACTTACCATTTTAGTATGAGGGAAATACTTTAATTATGGGCCTGAAGCCACTTATATTCACATTAGTTAAAAAGTCCTCTTGCTGCTACCAGTTAACAAGCTGTAAGCATTATTAACCACTTCTCCCGGTGATTTCCTTAGCAAAAGCGGAGTTAGAAGCTTGGCATTTGCTTTATTTTAGATTCAAAAAAACTTTAAGAATTATGAACAAAGACTGAAGTTCCTTAGAAAAATGTTAAATAAGATATTCATTTTAAATATAAAATATCCAGGTTAACTCAAATTAAATGTTTATCAATTATTTCTATACTTTATATGATGCTCTGTAAATACTACAGAAATGGTAAGTAATAAAATATCTGGCAAAGAGGTTCTCAAGAGCCTGTAGCATAAGCTAATAATCTTTGCTAAGTGTGATAGAAAGATTTTTAGGCTGAAATACAGAAGACTGACAACTGGTCATCTTGGTGAATCTAAGAAGACAATTCTTCAAAAATTACTCAGTCCATAAGAGATTACAGAATACTGAATTGTATTCAATAACACCTGCAAGGGACCAAGTAAAATATGGTATTTAAATCCCTATTAAACACTACACTTCTAAAATATAAAAGTGATTTAGATTGTTCATTTTCCACAGATGAAAGCTAAAATTCTGAATTTTTAATTATTGACTTTCCCCCAATCTTAGCAGTACATATAATACTTATTAAATTTTTAAACGTCAGATTGGTATGCCTGCTTCTAATTGCTGTCTTGTTTAATTCTCAACTTTTTCTTATGAAGTAGCTCGAGATAAATGTAGCTCAAAAAAGCTCTCATAATTATCAAGGTATTTTTCCAATGCACATATTATATATTCAATTACACACTCAAGTAATTTCACAATTGTTTTCATTTAAAAAATTATTTTCAGTTGATTATTTCTTATGCATTGTAGATTCTGGGAGGAAAGTTACATAACGCATTTGAAAATAATTCAAAGGTGTATTCAAATGAATGAGGGTTTTTTTTTAATAGGATAATTTTCTTAGTGACAAGAATCTTTAAAAGTATTAATACTTAAATATTTTGAAGATAGCTCAGAAACACAAGTTAAATGCTATTTATTTACTTTTCTAAAATGTACAAATGACTCATTTTTATTATCACTCATGCACTGTAATAGTTGGGACAACAGCAGGTTGCTTGAAGATGCAACAAATATTCTTTGAACACTTCAATAAACAGAATGTAAACATTCACTTTAATAATGTTTCCTTTGTTAATGCAAAACTGAGTGCATTTTTTCCTTGTCTCTGGTTGAGTCATGACTAGCTGAGTAGCAACAGCAGAGCGCTGAAAGAATTTTTCAACAGCAATTTGCTTGTTCTAATTTACTTTTCAAGGTTGATGATCAGGATCATTATGTGGCTTGCAGAACTATTTCTATTAACTTGATCTAGTCATTCCTCTTGTTCTCGTCATATTTAGTTTCCCTGGCAGCTTTAAGTGAATCAGAAGTGCCACTGGTGCTCCAGTTCTATAGTTTCATATACAAAATGAATTCCTGTATCCTTTAGAAACAAATCTGTTATACTCATTGAGAAAGTATGGGTTCTTTGAAATGAGTGACTCAGATACAAAACCTTTGCCTTTTGTTCTTCAAATAGAAATACTCTTTCTGGTTAGTGGACCTATGCAACAATAATACCAAAGCATTATCTGTTCAATCTTAACTTTGTTCAAAGAAATTCTAAGTAGCCTCGTGTTTTGAGCTTGAACACAATCATCACTCATCAACAAGATTAAGAAATAAAACTCATGTAATTTTTAAAATTTACATGATGCATACTGGAAAAGGTGTATTTTATTTCAATGTATAATATTCTAAAAATGTAATGGGAAATAATCAAGTTATTCTCCACATTTTCAATAAATTTCAAAATAGCTGAATGTTTTCCCAATCTGCTTTCTGTGAGGGAATGTGTATTACTATAGTTCTAACATTTAAAGAGTGCCAGCTAAGTGATTTGGGAAATTCAATGGTATTACATTCTTCACACTAAACAAAACTATAAAACTGCAAAGAAAAGAAACTCTTACTTCAATCACTGGCAAATTAACAAAATAAATAAAATGGATCACACTTACCAGGCTTTGATTCTAAAAGGGAAAAATCACAGGGTTTAAAAATATAGTCATTAGTTATCTCTTTATATAACCTGCAGAGGGCACTCAAGTCACTTGAAAGAAAAAGTAAAAAATTTAAGAGGGATAATAATTTTTCATTTTTATCTATTAGCAGTGTGTTAACTAAATAACTTTTTTTTCACAGAAACTATCATTTAAAGAGAAGACATTTAAAGGAAACATAGTTTGATTTTAAATGTTTAATGGATTATTAAGATATACAAATTTTCATGTCCTACTGGAAAAACAATTCAGCAGGTGGTTTCCACCCCAGGGCATCCGTCAATATGTAAATGCTGTGCATCATATATTAACACCACACTACCATCAATTACACAGATTGGCCAAGGCCTGAGAAGAGTCAACCTGGACCTCAAAGTAACCTGCTTACAAAGCAGTAAATTAGTAATACAGATAAGGCATTGCATTGCTCCAGGCTATATATAGACAATAATGTTATCATATCCATAAAACAGTTGTTGAAAATAAAAAACTAGAAGCTAGTTGAAAAGCTTTCAACTCATAAGAGTTTTAACCATTTTATAAGAGTAATCTCAAGAGTTCTTTGGTAATATTCATTTTATGCACCTCTTCATTACTACTGACTAACATTGTGTTTGCAAGAAGACATTTGAATATTTAACTTTAAATATTCTTCTTCCTCTGACATAATGAAATATTTCATAGGGAAACCCACCAAGTTGTACACACTAACATAAAACATTATATAAATACGTACACACATACATCTATGTTTTACATAAATATATTCTTTCTCTGACAGCATATATCAAAATATATTGCAACATTTTATTAACTAAGAATTTACTGCATAGAGTAAGTTAATTATTAAAAATACTAGTTTCTTAGCAACATGGCCAGGAGATCCTGCCTTCCATCTTATATTTTTTCTGATCCTCAATTTTACCATGGTTAAGTAACTCGCTATCAAAAGATATTTAGAAACATTTTGGTTACTAAATTCAAACTAGAGATGTTCGTTTGGCACAAACATAAGTTAGATATGCATTTATTTGAGTCACTGTTTCAATTTAGAAATTGGATCACAAAAAGTTTGAGCCAAAAAAAGGTATAAGAAAATTATCCAAATACATAACTTGCAAACTGATACTAGAATGAACAATTACAAAGCATTTTAAAAATGCTATGTATAATAATAAAACTAGTCAAGAAACACATCTTACCATTTTATTCTTCAAATATTGTGCAAAATTTCATAGAATGTTTCAAAGTTTAAAGTTATGGAGGAAGGGTACCCAGTTAAATGAGAAAAAGGCAGAAAAAAACAGTAAAATCGTAAACAGTACTGTCAAAAATGGTTATTTTGATAACTTAAAATAATCAGGTTGAAGTATTTTTGTAATGGTACTTTTAGGAAAAAAATCTTGATTCATCATGGGAACGAAACAAGCTCTTTTTCAAGAAAGGACAAAGCTAAATAAAGCTTTGAAATCAGAAGTCTTAAGATGAATAATTGTGTACTGCGACATGTTTTCCCAAATTGGATTTCTTTACCACATACCATGACATTTTTTAATGGAGGCGGATGGGGAGAAACTGTGCAGTTGAATAAAATAGAAGCATTTTCTCAGTGTAAGTTGTAGCTTTGATTTTTGGGTTATCTCAGGGCCAATAAATATACACTCTAGTATATGAAACAAAACTAGAAGATATACTTAAACTGTAGTCTTTGTTTCTTCAAAGCCTATGTTTTCTAAAATCATTGTTAGGCAAAGTAAAAAGAAATGTTTGTTCTATTACATAAGAACTAAACTTCATTTGGTATTCAATTGACTTTCTAACTTAGCAGACAGGACTTTTACATCTTCAAATACTGAAAATAAATTGCATTCTTGGCCCTTGCTTTAAAAGGTTATAGAGAATAAACGCACACCCTGGTAGTGTTCTAGTGATCTCCCTAATCTCAGTTGCACTTTGTCAGAACGAGGTAACTGGTAGTTAAGTGAAATACCCTAGATCAAAGGGGGATTAATCACCAACTGAATCCTCGCTGAATAAACCTGTCATTCAAGAAAATTATTTCCACTGAACTTAGCAGAGGATTGAAGGTATTTGCATAACAGGGACCTACGTACTTCAGCCAGGTTAAAAGGTTCAGAATTCATCCCATGTTTAGCTTTTTGCCTCCTTTTCCTTTCAGCAGCCTGGTACAATGGTTTCTAATCTGATAATACAGCTAACTATCTAAATGATGTCAGAACAGGAAAGTATTGCAAAGTTTGGATGAGGGATGGATCAATTTCACTTTCAGTAACTCCTAAATCTGATTTGTTGGAATTTAAGATGTAATCCTAAAAAAGTCCCTTAAACCTGAGAACTGTTTATTAACATCCCTTTTCTGACCTTTGTCTTAGAAACAACCATTCTGCTGTGGCAGCGGTCCCTGCAGACTCTGGATGATAACTCGACCTACCTTCCTCCCAGGGGTGGTGCAGGAGTCCATGAATATCTATAAAGGATTCTGAAATACTATAATAAAAACTAGAAGAAAAATACTAGTAGTTCTTCTATGTGTTAAATTGTGCTTTGAAATATCTTAAATCATACAATGTATATATAAAACCAATTTTAACTTACTGAAAATATTGAGTTGGTGTGAAAAAATTAATTTTGTAAGACCAATGCTTAATTTAAAATTAAAAAGAAATAATTTAAGAATTCCTGAGAAGGTTATTTACTTCAAACCTGACATTTGAATCAATTATTTAAAAAGTAAAAGGTAAAAAATGCCCACCACTATAAGGGGATCGTCTTACACTGTTAAGGGTAGTGCTGACTTTAAAAAGTTTGAGTACATTTTCAGAAATGTAACACTTTTTGTACATTTTGGATCTACTGAAGAATAATTACCCATATGATAGACATCAGATTTCATAATCATATTTTGGCACTAAAGGGAATTTAGTAATTTTGCATCTAGCGGTCTGACACCATCCAAACCTTTAACTGGAAGTAGGTGCTCATATTCAGTGCAAACACACAGCATCTTTCAAGTTAAAAAATGCAAAGAATAGTTATCAAAGAAAATGAATAAAATCCATAGCGAGATAATATTTTAGAAAATGATTGAAGTTTTAACCCAAGAAAGGACTCTTAGAGTGTCTTATAGCTTAGAATAAGAACATGTCAATCACGATTAAGCTTCTGGAATCGGAATCCCTTTGAAATGCAGCTGTTTCTTCTTTAATTGTGGCAGCGGACTCTGAAGAAAAGAAAGGTCCAGCCTTAAAGATGAGTAAGGAATACAAAATAGCTCAGGATTAGTTGTGGAGTTCAAAGGTCGCTAATTACACTAAGGAGTTCCCAGACACAGAGAAAACATTAAACAGGTCACCTACCAAACGGGAAACAGACTTTGTCTTCAGAAATTATCCTGAAGTGACAGGTTTCTAGACAAAATCAAAGCATCACAGTGTGCCCAGCTGATCTCAACAGGATGAAAACATGAGTTAGTTTTAGTTCTGTAGCGTTATGTTAGAATGGAATGGCAACAGATGGCATCAGGTTCCCCATTGTCCCTACACTTTTCCAGTACTCCTTAGATTTTCCTCAGGTTTCTAGAAATGTCAGATCAAAGATTCATTGGTTTTTATGATTGCTTATAAAGTTTTGCCTAGGGGATTATTATACTGAATCTCAGCCTACTCACTAGATAAATGCCTCTTCCCTATTTTAGTATACTTTGCTGAACACTTATACAATCAAGATGTACAAATGGCTCCATTAATATAAGTGAAATGTTAAGCTTTCCTTGAGTTTAAGAGAGATCAAAAAACTTAAAGGGAATGATTTTTTTCTTTTTTCAAAAGGAAAGTTTTTACTACTGATTATCTATGATTAACCTAGAATAACAAGCTAAAGTCCTGGTCTGGAAGTTACTCTATTTTCTTCATTACTTGGGATAATTTTGAACATAGAACATTATGCCACGATAATGTCTTGCAGAAAATGAGTTTATAATGAGTAGGATTGACCTTAATTTTTAAAATTACATTTCAAATCCTAAATTTCTATGCCATCTCCTTTCAAACTACCATAGCTCTCTTTCAAGAAGTTAGCAGCTTTTTCTAAGCTTTTCCTTAAGAGACTCATAAAAAAAAGAAACCAAGATATAATTTAATTGAATATTAATCTGTAATGTGTATTTTTTTATAACTCTTCTAATTCTGTTCTGTAAAAAGAAACTTGACATGGAATAAGTTTTGAGGTTCTTGAGATTTCATCTTTTCTTGAATGGTCATTTAAAGTCCAACTTGACAATGAACTACTTTGAAAACAGAACGTGACAAATAATTGTAAAGATAGGTAGAGAATAAAGAGTATGACTGGATGGTTCCTGAAGAAACCCAGAGCATGCCAATAAGGAAGCAAGGGTGACAAATTTAAAGAAAATGTGCTACATGAAACTGAAATAAGATTTAAGTGATACACTCTACCCATAAAATAGCTTTTGAATTTTTACCTGAATTCATTCATTAATGAATTATAATAAAACAGGAAAAGACCAATATTATATCTAAATTTATATTTAAAAATTTGGCTGCAGATATTCAGTAATCACAAAACACTGTGCTCATCTTCTGAAGGTATCCCACCCCTCTTAATATGCTTACTAAACAAAATGTTATTGTGGCAGATTAATAAGCTTGCCTGAAAAGTAACTCCAGAACAGAGAAAAACAAAATAGAATTATGCAGATTCTTTATTAGTCAGTAGGATAGTTCTGATTAAAAACAGGTTACTATTTAAACAATTTTCTTTCATTTTCATCAGCTGTTTTCTCAAGAGATCTACAAAGTTGCTTCTAATGTGGTCTCTGGTATTCTGTAACAACACATTGTACTAGCACTTAGCACTTAGGTTTGGAAGAGCAAATAGTTTTTTATCTTGCACGTCATCTACAGTCCATTGGGAGTAGCTGCCTGCAGCTCTGCACTGAGGAGCCTAAGCCCATATCCAGGAAGGCTCAGTGGAGAAAGAGGGCTGTGACTGATTAGCCATGTCTGCCACAGGGGCAGGAAGAAACATGTATGGCAGGGTAACCCAAGACTAGTCTACAATAAGCTGAAAGTGAATCACTACATTTTATGCTCTGAAATCATACTTGAGTAAAATCAAAGGGTAACGAAATTGGATACATTAGTCTTTAAAATGTTCTTTCAAACTAGATCAGACTAAAAACATTGAACAAGAGCATTTTGTAATTAAATCAATGATTTTCACTCATAGGCTATATGTATACACTTTAAAAATAAAAGACTGTGGTTTAATTTATGTTACTATTGTATAAATCCCATTTAAACATGAGACAATTACAGTAATAATGATCCATATGTTACTGGAGCAGGAGCTTTAGAATTCCAGATGTAATAGTCAGAAGAAATTAGTTTCCGGTCTAAAAAAAAAAAAAGGTAAGATTATATTATCTTAAAAATTCAATGAGAAAGAAAAGTCATGATATTTAAAATTGTGGAACACAATTATTTCAAGAAAGGCAATACTTTGAGATATCCATTTCAATTCAATTTTTATCAAGGCATTATTATAACTTTCACCACTTTAAAAATATGGCTTCATTAAGTACATGAATAATCCATCTTTTAGCTTATATATGCCAAAATCCCTCATGCCAAATCTGCTAATTTTTTTCTCACATCTTCCCTAAATTTTCTTACAGACCATTACTTCAGCTACAAAAACATTAAAAATAGTTTTATTGTTTCCCTTCTGTAACCTCTTCACCACAGTTCTGATTCTGATCTTGCTATTCTTTATGCATTCAAAATTTCAGAGATGGAAATACACACCCAACTTTCTAGTAACGTTTTAAAAAGGTTGCTTCAGTGGTTTCTTATAGTTCTGATCAAATTTAAGGTTTCTGTTTTAAGAGCTTTGGACAAATGAAAACCTCTTTAAAGTTTTCTGATATGTAAAACTGAGACGATAATGCTCATTTGGAGCTACACATGTGTAAGTTCTTATTCCATACATCTCTATGTATCCAATTCTGCCTTTTCTACCTTCTTCATAATGAAAAGGATAGAGGTAGGATGTATTACCTCATTGCCTTTTTTTGGTTGTTTGTTCAGTTTGAGAACCTAGTAACACTGAGAGGCAACATAGCATATTGGTTAAGACATTGAGAGGCAACATAGCAATAACTGGTGAAGTGGTCAGGGTCTAGAGACAGACTGCTTGGATTTGAGTCCAGTTCTGCCATTTACTAGCTATGTGACCCTATTCTCTCTGTTCCGTCAGCATCCTCATCTGTAAAATGGAGATAACAACACTTACGTAGGGCGCTGTAAGGATTAATGAGTTAGCACACATTACATACTCAGAACTGTGCCTGGCACATAGTAAGCAATAAACATCAGCTATTATTATTTAAATTAACATTATTAGCATTATTAAACTATTTTCAGAACTAAGTTGTATATTATGAATATAGATTTTATTGTCAAGATGATGGCAAAATAAAGGCTTTTACATAGTTGCACAAAGTGATAGTTATGCTCTGAAACTAACAGAAGAAGGAAATAAAAGATTGGTCATAATTATGCATTTAAAGTGACCTCTTTCATTCATATATTAAGAAGCAGGTGAATTACTGAAACATCCCATTCTGTATTATAATCTCTGAATATTACTAAAACATGTTTAGTTAATATTAATAAGATACAATATTTTAAACATTATCTAAAGAGACAACATATTTCCCATAGACAACCTAAAATACTGCTCTGTGTGCATTTAGACAAAACTGCTGGTTTGTCCAAACTAGCAACTGTATTGTACCTTCATTAAAAAAAAAAAAAAAAAAGCATTATGAAGACTCTTCCATATCCATGAATTTCTCTAAAAAGCAAGCAAAAAATGATGTAGGAGAAAGCACCGGGATGTATGGAGGTAAAGAATATGGCTTATTCTGGTTATATTACATAGAATTTATTATTGCCATTCACAGGTAATTGCTTAGAATTCAGTAGTTCTGAGTTCTGTAATTCTTTAGAAACTTTCAAGTACGAAGTCTTGTCTTATCCTTCCTAGGGACCCTAATCCTTAGTTTAAGAAATACTTACCTAAATAGCTTTATTCCCCTTAATATATGAGGCAAAAATGTTGCTGCTTATGTTTAGCTAACTCTACCTCATTCTAGCTACTTTTTTGTTCTATGCCACGTATCTATATTTGATCTGAATTAGATAATTTTGAATTCATCTACAAATTGCTGTTTCCCCTCCCTATATTTCCATTTGTACTATGTGCGTGTGTGTGTGTGTATACACACACACACACACACACACACATTTCTCTTGCCCTCCTTTTGGTAAAACAGGGTACTAAATAATGCTCATTGACTACAACATTTGCTAAAAATATTTAAAATTTTAAGTAATAATCCATTTATTGAATCCATCCCACATGCTAAGCATTATGCTAAGTGCGTGGTTGATATGATTTTATTTAAACCTCCTAACCACCCTGAGGTAAATAATACTACTAATTCTGTTTTATATATGAGGAAACTAAATAAGAAGTTCACTAACTTGCCCAAGAGTAAAAGAGTAAATTATAAGCAGAGCAAAGCAAATCCAACTTTAGACTAGAGCCCACCTCTATGTCAATCCTTGCTCATCCAGACCACTTTACAAATAGGAGAAGGCAGAGGGCAATATACATAAACTGTTACACAGGATGGATTAGGCCAGAATTTTTTTTTTTTTTTTTTGCGTTACGTGGGCCTCTCACTGTTGTGGCCTCTCCTGTTGCGCAGCACAGGCTCCGGACGCGCAGGCTCAGCGGCCATGGCTCACGGGCCCAGCCGCTCCGCGGCATGTGGGATCTTCCCGGACCGGGACATGAACCTGTGTCCCCTGCATCGGCAGGCGGACTCTCAACCACTGCGCCACCAGGGAAGCCCCTGAATTTTTATAAATCGGTATTATTCTCTGATCTTTTTCTGTCACATTTTAATTTTATCTTAGTTAACAATAACATAACACCACTTTAATTACCTTAAGTTAGTTTGAATCTGTACAACTTACATGTACTTATTTTTGGTTTTCCTGATGCAAAAACTTGAACTGAATGCTGATCCGCATAACACCCAGTGAGTGTGTAATCTAAGATCCTAAAATGAAGCTAGAACAAGAAGAGAAATGTACCAAATTAAGGTGATTATTTGGTAAAAATGATGGTCAAATTTTTTTCTCTTGACACAAGTTTAGGAATTTATTTCACAGAGTTCACAAAATAAAAATCACAAATAATACTGTGTGTATTTGTGTGCGAGTGCACACATTCACACATATACACTCACCTTTCCCTTTTGCATTAGGGTCGTTTCTTTGTAAGCCTGCCATTATGAAGTGCTTAACACATACCAGGCCCTTCACTAATATAAACTCTAATCTGCACTGCAAGGTATCCCTATTTTACAAATGAGGGAACTGAGGTTCAGAGATGGAAACACTTAGCATCCCAGTAGGTAAGTAGTAGAGCTGGCATTTGAACTCAGACTTGACTGACTACAAAAGCTGGTGCTCCTTCCCCTATGGTGTTTGGTGTTCTGTATTTTCTCTTCTATCTCTAAGGCTATGTGGCTGTGATAGATTTCAGATCATAATTCTTTTATACACCTTTTAGCAGAACACAATAAAGTAATTACTAAAACAGAAACACCAGTTTATCTGGTGTTTGGAGGGAATGGAATGCTCTACTTAATTTTTCAGAAAACTAAAATTTAACTTTTACATAAGTAACCTTTCTAAAATGTAATGAATGAATGTAAGTTCCTAGATTTAATTGATAATATGGTGATATCAGTATAAATGCCAATTAATATATCGGGCTATAATAGAGAGGGCCATTAGTACCTTCTCTGAAGGCACAGTGCTGGGCTGTCTCTGAGCCACAATGATATTCACATGAACCACGAAAGGTCTATTCTTACAGAACTCCTGCCTCCTTTTGCTGTGATTCTCATCTTTGCTGCTAAAAGCTTTTGATTTGGCAATATCCTGATAGCTTTTCTATACTTTTTTTCTTCCTTCTCCCTTCCCTGCAAATTTCTCTCTTTTCCTATCTTTCTCTTTTTGATTGCCAAACTAACTGATCATAGGCATAGATGTAATTTTCAGATCTTCTCAGCAATTTCTTCCCTATTGCAACTCAAATTGTCTAATAGTAAAGAGCTTTTGCTTGCTTGTTTGGTATAATTCTGGATGCTGGAAGTTATGACAAGGTTGATTCCCACACAACTAGATATTATAAAAATAAATCTATTCATTGAACACAAATACGTACTACACACTTTTGATGCGACTATAACTGGTTAGGTGATGAAAATAAATAGAAGAGTCATAATTCCTACCTTTGAAAAACATATAGTATAGTAACATCTCACATTTTTTTCTGAAAAACATCTGGAAGAGGGAATTTCTATAATAATTATTGAAACAAAGCTCATGGACATAGTTGAAGCCAATACAGAAGAAATGAATATCACTAGTGTACTTCTGACTTCATTACCATTTCCCCTAGTTGCTTTTACATATAGATTTCAATCTCTCTTTGATTTCTTTGATACTACTCTATTTAGGTTTTCCTGCTACCTTTCTGATCACATTCCACTTTCCCTCATTGATTCTTTTGAACCTTCCTCCTATTTTCTCTTATCTTTTTCTGACCTTATTTATTTCTACTGCCTCAACTATTTCTTCTCCATGGATAACTCCTAGATCCTAAAAACAGTTGAGCTTTCTCTTGAGAATCAAGCTTTAGGTTTTTAGCCACCTACTGGACACTTATACTGGGGTAAGTTGCTATTACCAGCAACATACGTGATATGAAGCCCACTCCCTCCCAACTTTCTCCACATTTCTTCTAAGATACAGAACTTTCTTCTAAGTATGTACATCCATTCATCAAATATTTATGTGCTAGGTACTGAACTAGATGTTGGGAATAAAACAATGAATGAATGAGATTCACATGGTCTTTGCCCTCCTGGAGCTTCAAGTCTGGTTTAAGTCACAATTTTTTAATGACATCATCTTTGACTTAAAACTATTTCTTATCTTTCTACTTAATTAGTGAGATTAGAGGCTATACTTTTATCACAGCTCTATTCCTTTTTCTCCCTTCCTTTCTCTTTCTGTGACACTACACTAGTTCAGCATTATTATTACCTTTCATCTGGAATACTAGTATAGCTAAAAAATAGTTTCTTTGTCTCTAGTTTTTTTCTTCATTCACCTTCCTCACATCCATTTCAGATTGATCCTCATAAAGTATCGCTTTCTGAAGGACCACTCCCGTACTCAAAAAATGTATAACATTTTCTAACAAAGCAATGAAAGCCAGATTCAAATCCTCTACAATCCAGACCTAAATCACTTATTCAGACTTCTGTGTGACTGTTTCTAGCACTGGTTCCTAAACATGCCTTGTTATCCTTCATTCCTGTGATTAAGTCATTTCTTCACCTATACAAACGAGAGTCAACATTCAAGGCTTCATATCGATGCTTACCTGAGCCTCAGAGTTTTGCCTAAACTCCATCTCTACTACAAAGCTTTCCTTGACCACTTTGGTTGGAAGTGCTCAGTCTTTTTTTTGAAAGACCAAAAGCAGTTAGTCCTGATCAGTTACTGACATGCATCATTGAAAAGTCCCTAGAGGGCAAAGACTATATCTTACATTCTTTGTATCCAAATCTCAAATGTGATATCTAAGAGCTGTGTAGAACTAGGTTAAGTTGAGGTATTTAGGTTTTACATAATTCTTTCACCTTAAAAATTTTAAAGTATTAAGTGAAATAGAAAGTGATTACTAAACAAAAAGAATCTTACTAAAATCTAGCAGAGGACTTAGACAAAAAGAACAGAACTCCAAAAAAAAAAAAAAGTTAGGAAACATTAAAAATCAATTATATGCAATTTGGAACAAAAGGAAAGGTTTCTAATGTAGTGAGCCATATAAATATATTTACCTTTAAATATGCTGTCCCTCCAATGCAAATCTGGTCAAATGGCTCCTTTTCATGGCTCTTGGCTCCAAAAGTTACAGTTCCAGAAAGACTAATTTCCATTGATTTTGGGAACTTCTGTCCTAAAAACAGGAATACATCAATCAACTATTATAAATTAAATAGATTCTACAGCAAATGAATGAAAAAAAACAAACAAAACCTGGTTTACCAATAATCCAGATCAATAAGCTTTTCTCTCGAAATACTTCAAGCTGGCCAAAACTAACTTTGTATTCCACATGTGTGACTGGACCTCTTTAAAAAAGAAATGGACAAAATGGAAAGAAAAAAATAATCATAGATAGAACAGTTTTAAGAGATGTAAGTCAAATCTTGCCACTGTTACTTAATACAAGGACAACATAAAAGCAGATCTGATTCAAGTTTGCAGAATAGAGTAGAATAAATAATGAATATTATATCTCAGAAAACACTGAAACACAATAAACATTTTTTTGGTGATGTTATACATTTCATTATTAATTCTAAAGATAACTACAAAGTCATGCAGAATGTATTAATACAGGCACCTAGATTGACGTAACATTAAAACTGTGATTTTACTATATATTTATGTATCCTTTGAAAAGAACTATTCTGTAGGACAAACTTAAAAGTAGAACTGATAAGGAAGTAATCTTATGATATTAATTCACCAGGTTTTTTAGTTGGGCTTGATCTGTATGTTGAGTACAGAGAAGTTGTTAGAAATAAAGCCAGTAGTAAAAGAAGCTACACTGGCTGAAGTTTATAATTTACTAGCTGGTAGTTTAACCAGAAAAATGACGATATTTAAAAATAAAGAGATTATTTTTATGACAATGTTTTGGTTAAGAATCAGCATACATTTAAATAACATAAAATTTTTAGACCTTAAAAGTAAGGTAAAAACCAAGATAATTTATTATAGGGCAGTGGGAATGTACTAAAGAAGGCAGAGATCGTGGCATTATGTTATTTTATTCCTACCTGTTGTAAAAAGGTATACGAGCTTCACAGAATTCAAAACTATTTTTCACACTTTCATGAAGTTTTAAATTAACTGTTATTTTTAGTTGTACTTCTTCCTCTTTTACTTGATAAAAACCCAAAATTGGTGGCACAGGGACCTGGAAACAAACATAAACACATTTTTATCTAATTCTCAGGTTAATGGGTCTAAAATATCAGTGGTGATGGAGAAAAGAGCCTTGCAGTAATATAGTCATTATATACAGATATGACTTTAATGACTAATGGGTTACTTCACGTTATTTTGATAATAGATGATGAAGCTACATTCCTTCTAAGGTCAGGGATTCTTGCATCTCTTCCTATTTCCAGAGGTGAGAAAGGTGCCTTACAGAGGTGTGTGATACATTCTTTTTCCTACTCCTGCTTGTTCAGATTCCCTTCCTCCAGGTTCTCTATGACCTGCAACACAGAACATGCACTAGACATACTGATCACTGACACCCGCCCACAGTTTCTGCTGCCCTGCTTGTATCTTGACTCCTCAACCCTCCCAGATCAGCAGTAGCTTAATGGGTCATCAATAACTGTTTGAAGAGAAACAATCTGAATCTTCTGGTAAATAACTCATGAAAAGTTCTTGTTTGGACCAAAAGTATGGATGATTTGCTTACAACAGAGTTCATAAATATGAAGATTAGCAAAGTCCCAACTTCTCCAAGGTTGTTTACCTGAGAAGTGTAGTAGCATAAGTTGAAAGACTCTAAAGGTGGAGTGAGTGGAAATTTGTAAGGCCCACTAAATGCAGAATCATCTGCTGCATCAATGCTACTAGAAGTCAGAATGGCAGAGTCGAGAGAGGTCACACAAGGATGAACCAGAATATCCTGAAGTGGAGATCCATTGGTGGGGAGACTCAAGCTGATGGTAACATTTGGCATACTTCCTTCTAAATCACACTGCAACACAAACAAACAGATATTACCAAGATCTTTGAAGCATACATCTTCTGAATGAGGCCTTTCTTAATTTATCTGAGTCACTTTCCACAACTTAATTCACTTTTCTCTCAAGGTATTATTCTCATTGCTTTCTGTGTTCTGGTTAACGATTCTATCATGCTCTCAGACAACCAAGCCAGAGACCAGGAGAGCCTTCCTAGAGCCGTCTGCTTACATTTAAAACCCCTAAGAAGCAACTTTTCTTCATTCCTGTTACACTGGTACAGGCCCTTACAATTTCTGTCATAGCCCTCTAAGTGTACCTAGACTCGCTTTCCTCTAATCAATCCATCCTTCATGAATGCTAGAGCTATCTTAATAAAACATAAATCTAATTATATTGTATCCATATCAAAACCTCTCAATAGTTCCCCCTCAGTTTTGTATTACTTTTAAAGCCTTTTGCTGTTTGGTTCCCATCTATCTCTTTAATCATTTTCTACCCTGCAAGTAATGCTGGAGACACATTGGGGACTGTCAGAGGATCAGAGACTTATTCTCCCAGCTCCTCTTATCCGTGAGTAAGCCCTCATTCCTATACTAAACACCTTTACTCCCATAAATCTGTAGTGGCTCTTTTTCTGACCCAGCCAGACTGATACACCTCCCTTGTGTGTGTGCTGGGGGGGGGGGGCGGTCAGGCTCTTCCTTTATAACTCAACCTTGACATTTACCTCTATTAAAGCACCCAGTTACAACTGTCCAATTGAGGCATATAAGGCTTACTGATAAGTTTTGTTTGGCTAGACTTGTACAATATTTTAAGAGTTGGTGGAACTCAGTAGGTATAATGCTTAGCTCCAAATGCAAGCAGCTAGTTCCACTATCATATACATAGTCTGCATTATGCATTAACTGCCCACTCTCTAGAGGTGAGAGCAAATGTCTGTGCTCCTGTTTGTTTCCTTCTTTAAGCTTTAAGTTCTTGAAAGCAAGAATTATTATATTTTTCTTTGTATCTCGAGTGCCCAGTACATTGCTAATTATAAGAGATACTCCAGGGACTTCCCTGGTGGCGGAGGGGTTAAGAATCCACCTGCCAATGCAGGGGACATGGGTTTGAGCCCTGGTCTGAGAAGGTCCCACATGCCGCAGAGCAACTAAGCCCATGTGGCACAACTACTGAGCCTGCACCCTAGAGCTCGTGAGACGCAACTACTGAAGCCCACAAGCCATGACTACTGAAGCCCACGTGCCACAACTATTGAAGCCTGCACGCCTAGAGCCCGTGCTCCACAACAAGAGAAGCCACCGTGACGAGAAGCCCCCGCACCGCAACGAAGAGTAGGCCCCGCCCTCTGCAACAAGAGAAAGCCCATGTGCAGCAACAAAGACCCAACGCAGCGAGAGATGCTCCAATAATGTTTGCTGAATGGATATCTTTTGATAATTATGAACCGTACCTTTGGTTCGCAATTTTAATAGGAAATGTTTTATTTTTTTATCTACCACTTGACATATGTGTGAATTCATGAATATATCTGCTGTATAATGCAAGCATTTAGAGAGCAGGCAAGCATTATGAACAGTACCATGTATAGTGACTTATAAAGGTCTTTCAGCGATAGTTAGAATAACGTCAATCCCACTTGATAATAAAAATGCCAAATAACTACTACAAAACTTAAGAACATTTTAGTATTTTCAACTTTAAATCATCTGCTACTTCACTCTCTATATGTGGATAGCAAGAATTAAAGAAAAAAGTTTTATTTTTTGGCAGATATTTATGGAGATAATATATGAACAAATATTAGTAGCAAATAGTATCAAAATTTTTAAATATTCTGTTTATACTTATTATCCACTAACACTTTAACATAATTAAAGGAATCAGAGAAACAGCAACCATTATGGAAATAACCAACAAATTATCTGCTATCTAGGCATCTGAAATACCAGAGCACTAGCCCTTCACTACGGGATGAAGACATCCATTCTAGAAGAAATCTGTATACTACCCTTTAAACCAATCTGGCATATGTAGATCTGGACTTTTAATTAGGAATTATAAAATTCCTAATTATAAAATTTAATTTAATTTAAAATTTAAAATTTAATTTAAAATTATAAAATTTATAATTATAAAATTATCTAATTTTAAAAATGAGAAAAGATTGAAAAAATTGTGTAACTCTTCCAAAGAGACAGAGAAATTAGTGGTGGAATGAGGACTAGAACTTTAGTCCACTGGCTTTTGGTTCACCAGGTCTCCTACTAGGATTGAGATAAAATGAAGATTATTTCCATTTACAATAGGCTGCATAACAAAACTCCTTTAAATACTTAAAAAATGGTTTGGCTAACAGTTATACTATTTACATACAACCCTAAAGAAACATTTAGTTCATGAGTTTCAGTACACCCTCACTATTTTTATTTTTAGAAAAAAGTTTTTTAAAGATGAAAGTTTCCCATAATAATCATTTGTATTAGACCAAGAATAGGAGCCAATCTAAAATTCCCAGAAGCAATAAACTAGGGTCAGCCTATCAATGAGCTGAGATATTTAAATAGCATAATATTAATTAGTATTAAATTATATAAACATATTCCCTGTTCATTACTACAGAATGAAAAACAGAGATGGTGAATTTTCCTACTTATATTTTACAGAACTTACAAGAAACGTAGATTCAACAGCTTTAAGAGGTATGAATGACATAATCCGTGAACACCTTAATTTTGGAGACATTTATGATAATTATTTCTATTAAAAGTAGTAACTGGAATGTATTTTTGATCATAATAGAAGTGAGTTTAAAACAGGCACATAAATTTTTAGGTCACTTTAAGGTTAAAAAGGAAAAAAAAAAGACCCAATTTGTCTGCCAGGACTCTTCTAATTCTTTGTTCTTGAAATCTACTTTTATCTATTGGATTTGCACTTAACTACTCAACATTAATATGATGTATTAAAAGTTTATATTAATAAGTGCAGAGAATAAAGGAAGAAAACAGAAAAACAGACACCTGAGAATAGGTACTTGTAGACATTCTCTTGGAGGGGCTCTGTTTTTGATCATTATTGAATGTGGCACTGATCACTGTTAACTGTATTGTTATTTTCATTGCCTTTTCCTATTACCTAACCTTAAACCACAGACCCCTATATTAACCTAGTGACTTGTTTAAATAAAACGTGAGCCCTTGAAAATGGCTTCAGATATTAAGTCAGAGATTTGTCAATTTCACCCCCCTCCAGGAAAAATGGAAAATAGGTATGGTGACTTTAAAATATTTTCACAAATTCTTTTAACACTACTCTTTTCAAAAGATGGAGGCTAATACCACTCCCCTTGAACGTGGACCAGACAAAGTGACCTGCTTCTGATGAACAGAAAGTGGTAGAAGTGATACTATGTGACCTTTCAGCCTAGGTAATAAAAAGAATAGCTTTCACTTGTGCCTCATGTGGCTGTCTGTCTGTATGATCATTTGATCAAAGGGAAGGCAGTCACCAAGTTGTGAGAATATTCTTAAGCAGCCTGTTCAGAAGTCCACATGGAAAGGAACTGAGGTCTCCTACCAATAATCAGCACCAACTTGCCAGCCATGTGACTGAGTCACCTTGCAAGTAGAACTTCCAGCTCCAGTCATAACTTCAGGTGACTATAGCCCCAGCTGAACTCTTGAGTGTGACAGACTTCCACACTAGAAGTTCCCAGCTAAGTTGCTCTTGAAGTCCTGACCTACAGAAACTATGAGTATAATAAATGTTTATTGGTTGTGGTAACAGGTCAATTCATTACACAGCAATGCAGTTGACCATTGAACAATGCAAGGGTTAGGGGCACTGACCCTCTGTTCAGTCAAAATCTATGTATAACTTTAGAGTCAGCACTCCGTGTCCAAGGTTCTGCATCTGTGGATTTAACCAACTGTAGATTCAGCCAACTGCAGATACTATAGTACTGAATGCAGTATGTATTTAGTGAAAAAAAGCCATGTATAAGTAGACCCATGTAGTTCAAATCCGTATTGTTCAAGGGTCAAATGCATATAGCCAGTATAATTAGTAAGAAATGCAAAAAGATAACATTATAAAATTTCATGTGAACATAACATTTAATGACTGCTGTTTATAAGAATCAAGAATGTCACATTATGAATGTAAAATAAAGTCGGCAAATTTTACTTTTCTCCATAAATGTTAAGTGCTATGATAAAACAAGTACCAGAGAAAATCTCACCTTGCAAGTGACAACTCCAATGACTTGCCATGTATCTGCTATATCCTGTTTATCATATTGCATGGATTTTACCTTTTCAGTGATAGAAATAGAAACCTGTGGTTTTCCTTTGTATGTTCCAGCTTTCCAGGTTGGCTGTTTTTGTGGATGAGTAACAGAAGCAAAATTAATACTATCCAATGAATTCTGTAAGTTGGCATCTAACAAAGTGCCAAAGGGACAAGCCTGTAGAAGCAAGTCGGGCAACTGGCTCAATTTTGTATTTAGCTCACTGTCATTTTTTTGACCTGAATAAAGAAAACCCTGTACCCCAAAAAGAAGTTCAAAGCCTTGTGAAATTCCACTAATGCTAATTAATGGTGGACGAGGGGATAAAGTTTGTTCAACCAGTGGAACACAAGCGTATATCATGCCATTCTTCATGAAAGCAACAACTGGCCAGAGTTCTTCACCTCCTATCGGGAGTGCATAAATGGATGTTTTATTGATGTGTGAACAGCTATCACGACTCTCCGAAAAGTCCTTATCATCATCCAATAATCTCAGTTCAAAAAGCAGTGATTTAAGGAAGGGACCATCTTCAGGAACAGGCACATAACTTGCTCCATTGAAGACTTTGGCTCTTTTTTCAACAGTTGGATACCGTCTGTATTAATGGAAACAAAAACAAAATTAATTCCTGCAAGTAAAATAAAACTGGAAGTTCAAAACTTAAAAACAAACACAAAACATAAGGCAAACACTAATAACAACAAAACACACAATAACAAATACACCAACAAACAAAAATCACAACCAAAAAAAATATTACATGTTAAATTCTAACTAAAACAACTACCTGTTGTGTACTTGATATATCTCAAATGATAAAGTATCATTATCTATTATTTTAAAAAATTCAATTTAGTTGATTTTTTAAATGGGTAGTGTACCTGGTTCTAATTCAAAATCCTAGTCTTTGGCTGCTCAGATTCGCACTTAAGCAAGGCGTGTATACCTGTATACATTTTAGGCATCTATAAGGACTTTTTTTTCTTTCTTATTTTTAAAAAAAAATTTTACTTTTTATTTCCTCCTTTCCTTTGTTTTTTAATCACAGGGAGCATCTTTCTCCCCACTCAATCCTACCTCCAGGAGTAACCACTGCCAAGGGTTTACTGTTTCATCCTTCTAGAGGGTTTTCAATGCTTTTAAAGCATAAACATAAACACACTGTCATTTTTAAAAAACAGAATGATACATTTTGCAGTGAAACTTACTTTTTTCACTTTCCAAGTTAGGTCACATAAAGCTACAGCTGCATGGTATTCCATTGGGTTAAGGACCTGCAATCTACCTGGACCCCCATTGGTAGAAACATCACTTCTTTTATTGTTACAGATAAGGCTGCAAAGAAGATTTTCTTGTCTTGTCTTTCCTTTCCCCTTCCTCCCCCCCCCCCGCTTTCTAACTGAGGTATAATTTAGATATAACATTATATCATTAGGTTGGTCCAAAAGTTCATTCATTTTTTTCCATAAGGTGGCTCTAGTAGTGCTTAGTTGTCTTTAACTTCATTCGAAACAATTTTGTTAGACTGTATTGTGACAGCTGTCATATCAGTGTTTGTTTAAAAAAAAATCAAAATTGGTGAATTTGTGTGGCCATTTTAATACTGAAAAAGAAAGAAAAAGCAACATTTTCAGCATATTATGCTTTATTATTTCACGAAAGGTAAAAACACAATTAAAACACAAAAAAACAAGATTTGTGCAGTGTATGGAGAAGGTGCTGTGACTGACAGAACGTGTCAAAAGTGGTTTGCAAAGTTTCATGCTAGAGATTTCCTGCTTGACGATGCTCCACCATTGGGTAGACCAGTTGAAGTGGATAGCAATCAAATCGAGACATTAACTGAGAACAGTCAACGTTATAGCACACTGGAGACAGCCAACATACTCAAAATATCCAAATCAAGTGTTGAAAATCATTTGTACCAGCTTGGTAATGTTAATCGCTTTGGTGTCTGGGTTCCATGTAAGTTAAGCGAAAAAAACCTTCTTGACCGTATTTCCGCATGCGATTCTCTACTGAAACATATCGAAAACGTTCTGTATTTGAAACAAATTGTGATGGGTGATGAAAAGTGGATACTGTACAATAATGTGGAATGGAAGAGATCATGGGGCAACTGAAATGAACCACCACCAACCACACCAAAGGCCGGTCTTCATGCAAAGAAGGTGATGGTGTATATAGTGGGATTGGAAGGGAGTCCTCTATTATGAGCTCCTTCCGGAAAACCAAACAATTAATTCCAACAAGTACTGCTCCCAATTAGACCAACTGAAAGCAGCACTCGACAAAAAGCGTCCAGAATTAGTCAACAGAAAACGCATCATCTTCCATCAGGATAACACAAGACCGCGTGTTTCTTTGATGACTAAGGCAAAAACTGATACAGCTTGGCTGGGATGTTCTGATTCATCCGCCGTATTCACCAGACATTTCCAGGATTTCCATTTATTTCCGTCTTCACAAAATTCTCTTAATGGAAAAAATTTAAATTCCCTGGAAGACTGTAAAAGGCACCTGGAACAGTTCTTTGCTCAAAAAGATAAAAAGTTTTGGGAAGATGGAATTATGAAGCTGCTTGAAAAATGGCAGAAGGTAGTGGAACAAAACAGTGAATACCTTGTTCAATAAAGTTCTTGGTGAAAATGAAAAATGTGTCTTTTATTTTTACTTAAAAACCTAAGGAACTTTTTGGCCAACCCAATAGTTTCAGGTATGTAACATAATGATTTGATATTTGTATACATTGCAAAATGATCACCACAGTAAGTCTAGTTAACATCTATCACCTTACATAGTTACAAAATTTTTTTGTGTGTGTGATGAAAACTTTTAAGACTTCCTGTCGGGGCTTCCTTGGTGGCGCAGTGGTTAAGAACCTGCCTGCCAATACAGGGGACACAGATTTGAGCCCTGGTCTGGGAAGAGCCCACATGCCGCGGAGCAACTAAGCCCATGTGCCACAATTACTGAGCCTGCGCTCTAGAGCCCGCAAGCCAAAACTACTGAGCCTACGTGCCACAATACTGACGCCCGCGTGCCTAGAGCCCGTGCTCCACAATAAGAGAAGCCACCACAACGAGAAGTCCGCGCACCGCAATGAAGAGTAGCCTCAATGAAGTGCGCACAGCAACGAAGACCCAACACAGCCAAAAATAAGTAAATTAAATTAATTTAAAAAAAGGCTTCTTGTCTTAGCAAATTCCAAATATGCAATACAGTATAATTCAACTATAGTCACCATGCTGTACATTACATCCCTATGACTTATTTATTTTATAACTGAAAGAGTATACCTTCTGACCCTCTTCATAAATTTCTCCCACCCCACCACAGGACTTTTTTTCTGATTCCATCTTAGTAGAGTAGGATGGAAAAAAGTGGTTCAATTTAATCCTCCACATTGTGGATTCACTAGTATCCTGAGTACACTTGGTGCCCTGAGTCTTCTTGCTAACCCCTACAAAAACATGTAAGAGCATTTTAGTAATAGTGGTTTATCTCTATGGCCCTGGAAGATACTATGAGGTAACAAAAAGAATAAAATGAATAATCTTTTATGGTTTGAATGCTCTATCCTGAACAGTAAGTTACTAATTCATCCTTTTTTGGGGGGAAACAAATTTACAAAAATGTTAGATCACACCTTCTTAATTAAAAAAAAAAAAGTACTTACCCGATTCCTTATCTCTCCACTCCAAAGTCCACAACAAAGTCATTTATTTGCTATTAACTTCTGTGTAAATTGCCTAACTTCCCTAAGTCTGTCTTCTTATTTGTAAAATAAGGGAGTGGCTAAAGAACATATAAGCAATTCTCATCAAGAATCAAGAACAGACCTAGCCAAATAATGTTTTTCTACTAATTCACTAATACTACTAATAAAATATTGGGGTTTACTAATAATTGTAAAAAAGAAAAATAAGAATGTATTCAAAGTTATCCATGTATTAGTGAACCTCACTCATTTACATTCTGATGCATTTTCTTGATTGAGGAAAGGGAAGAATTAGCTAGCCCTCCAGTAATGGCCTAGCAGGTGAATGCCACTTCTTTCTCTTAGTCTTTGGATAAGGATAGTTAAAAACTCTGGACTGAACTCTAGTCCAGACTATTATCCTCTAGAGGATAATTAAAGTTCTCTTAAGTGTAAGAATTTCATGATTGAAATTGTAAAAATAAGTTTATCTGGGACCTTATAGAATGTCTCAATATATGTTCAATAAATACTTTGCCAGATGACTCAACCTGTCATTTCAGAGTTATTCTAGGCCTTTTCTAAAACAGGACTTGAACTTTAAATGGCCCTGCAACTATAGGGAACAATACCAACCTAAGCTAGACTTAAGCTGGTACTGTTACTATCTATCCAGACAGCAAATCTCTAAACCAGAATCTAAATCAAGTTCTGTTGTGGGGAAAAAGTAGCTAGATAGAGGAAAGATCATTTGCATTCTTAAATCTTAAGTGATGGCCATTATCCTTTGGCAAATATGTGGATAACAGGCCAGTGCATTCTGTTTAGCTCTAACTCTGGCCCCAGGAGGTCAGAAAACAGAAAAAAACCCCCAAAAACCTAACTAATTCATTCAATGATACAGGATAAATAAGTGGCAGGTTAATTATCTGAACCCAACTTGCTGCCTTCATAGAGATGTTGAAAAGTCCATCCAAACAAAAAAGAATTTTTCTTTTGAAATATTCTGAGCACAGTGGGAAAGAACTCTGAAAACAAGCACAACTTCTTCAAGAAACTTATTATTGTACACAGTACAAAAATCTTACCTCTACGAGATATTAAAATAAGCTACAAAGCCACATACATAAATACACTATGGTACTGGCAAAGAACAAAGTAATAGAACTAAGACAGACTAATGTTTATATGGGAGACATAATAAACTACTATCAACAGCCCCAGAATTCAATGAAGAAAATACATACTGTTTGGAAGATGATGTTAGGAAAACTGGCCCACAGCACAGAGAAAAACAAAATGAGAATACTACTTAACACCACATCCAAAGATGGACTACAGACGGATTAAAGGCCTAAATATAATAGAGAAAATGATAAAGTCAAGAGGAAATAATGTAGTAAGATATCTTTGGGAAATAAAGGTAGGAAAAGACTTCAACAAATTCCCCCAAAGGGCTAACTACTTTGACTGCAACAAAACTAGGGATTTCTGTTTAACCAAGGGTAATGAAAAGTTAATTGACAATGACAATAAGTTAAGATAAAATATCTATAATAGCTAAAAATGACATAGGACTAATATCAAGATTACACAATGAACTCCCGCAAGTTAACAGGAAAAAACCAGCAACTCTTGAAGAAAAAAACAGACAAAGGATATATACAGGCAATTCACAGAAGAGGAAACCCAAAGGCTGTTGCTACACAGAGAAATACAAATGAAAGTAAGATATTCTTTATACCAGTACTGGCAAAAAGTGGAATGTTAGGAAAGAATAGAGATACTGCTGATGAGAGTGTAGACTGGTCAAAGTATTCTGAGGAGCTAATTACTTGGTAATATTTAGTCAAAATCAGTATAGATATGCCCCCATGTAACTGTCTGAGGTTATCTACTGCAGCACCGTTTTGATAGCTGAGTTGGGGGCAATCTGGGAGATCACCACCAGGGGAAGGGGAGATGTAAAATGTGGCAGATGTAAACCATGGAGTACTACAGAGCAAGTAGATGCAATGGCCTAGATCTGCACCATCCACCATGGTAGGTGCTAGCCATACTATTTAAACTTAAAATGAAACAAAATTAAAAACTGAGTTCCTGAGTTACAATAACCACGTTTCAAAAACTCAACAACTAAATGTGGCCAGTAGCTGCAATATTAGACAGTATAGATTTAGAACATCTCCCATTTCCATCACTGAAGAAAATTCTACTGGACAGTGATGCCCTAGATGAACACAAAGTAACCTGGATGTTTCCTAAAAATAGTGCTGAGAAATCTGACAAACGTAAGAAAAGGGAATGACATCTATAGCACACTTAACTGTATAATTTGAAAAATACAAACACACAAACAAAAGGATAAAGATACCAAAGGGAATATATAAGTAAAGCAGGAGTACCTAGGATGGATGGACCAATAAGGCTGATGAACCATATTGAAGATTATTATTAACCTCCTGAGGTACAACAAAAAGAACAAATGTAAGCCAGGTATCCCAGAGAAAATGGTAAACTCCAAGGCTCGATGCCTTCAGTAACAAAAATTGTTAAGGTAGGAAAGAGGGAATTTTTCATATCCACGTTGCCTACCACTTTTCACTTAAAATTACACTCATCTTTGTCAGCCTCAATCTGGATTCAGAACTAGCTACTTCACTACAGAGCTTTTCTCAGGGAAGAATGAATGTTTGCAAGAAAGAACTGTCCGCCACTGAGAACAAAAGGAGAAACAGATCACTCAATTGCCACCCATATTTTACAGTGAGTTACTGTATATTCTCTTCACAGAGCTAGTTTGATAAAACGTGGCAAATTCTAAAAGTGGAACCAGATCAGCTCACACCATTTTTAAAAAGTGAATTCAATTTAATTTTTTGTAGTTTTTCAATTTTCTTCAACAATTAGGAACTTTAAAGTAAACTATCTGAGAATTTCTGGGAACAAAAAATAATTATAAGATGAAAGTAACAGCCTGATACTGCTCAGCAAGGACTTTCCATAAAAATAAGTTAAGATATCCTTGAATGATTTTTATTAAAGTAGAAAAATGTGAAACATGTTTATTATTGCTCAGGAAGTTTCCTTTCCTTTCGTCATCTCCACATCAATCTTACGTAGGTGGAGTTACGATATAGTAACATTAATATAAGAAAATACATAATACTTAAAATGTGCCAGGCATCAACTCATAATTCTCACAATACTATGAGGTAGTATTATTACAATCTCCACTTAACAGATGAAACAAATGTTAAGTAACTTGCCCAGGTGTCGGACCAGGGATACACAGCATCACAAAACTACGCTACACCATCCATCTGTCCGATCCATCACGCCTGAGGATTTAGATTTGCGTTTACCTGGAGAATCTGACGGTGCCACAAAGCGGAGTTCCCGGTTCGTGGCTTATGAGCCACACTGCCCGCTGGGCCATGATAAGCCACTAAGGCATCAGCTCTTCTCTAAGGTGGCCACCGAAGAGCGCAGACCGGCTTTCTCAGGCGTTTTCTTTTACCAGAAGCCCCGAGGCTCACGCATCTAGAGCCACCTTCTGCCCCACCACAGACAGGTCGGGCTCAGCAGAGAAACTAACTCCTTCAGGTGAAGTCACTAAAACCTCTGAGCCCGCGCTGGACAACACACGCCACAAAAAGTTCCGTGAATCCGCCCTTAAAACCTCCGGAAATCTATTTATCCCCACCAACCCTTCTACTTTCTTCCTCTCGAGCCCACTTCCGGGACGGTAGCCCGCAAGGATCATGATTCCTCACTCGCCCGCGCGGGGAGCCTCTTCGCGGTTCGCCTGCTGCTCTCCCCCTCGCCGGCCCCTCCCAACAGCCACCCGGGCGCGCGCAGCTCCACTTCCGGCGTACGAGGCGGTGACAATGGGAGCGGCGCGGGCGGCGCCGGGAGGCAGCTGACAGGCGTCTGCGGCTTCGCTTCATGGCCGCTTTCCCGCCCCGCCTGGGCTCTGTGGGAAGCGGGGCGGCCCGCGGCGGCCGGGAGCCGGAGCTGGCGAGCCGAGCGGAGATCTGTGCGCGGCGCCGCTGAGGCGCAGCATGTGAAGAAGAGACGGCATCCAGTGCGAGGCGAGCCTCTCAGCCGGCCGGGATGGCCACGACGGCCGAGCTCTTCGAGGTGGGTCCCCGCAGCTCTTCAGGGAGTGGCGGGCCCGGGGTACGAGCCGCGAGGTGGGCGGGCAGAGGAGCGGGCGTTCGCGGCTGCGGGAGCAGCCCTGGGGAAGGAAGGTGAGAAGGGGAAGGGGTGGGGTGGTGGCTCCCGTGTAGGCGCGGGCGGAGCGTAAAAGGGGGGAGGGGTGGCTTGGGGACCGGGGTGGGGAGGTGGGCAGGGGAGCAAGCCCGGAGTCCCAGCGGAGGAGCGTTGGTTTTGTCCGCACGGCTGGAAGGGAGCCTCGGGGTTTGGGCGTTGGAAGATGAACTCGGGATGAGAGTGGGAAGGGCTGACTTGGGGCGCGGAAAGAGGAGCCTGACCCAGGTCTGGCGAGCCCCGTCTTGTGGCCTGGATCCCCGCGTGATATTCTAGGGCCCTCCCTTGAGATTGGGACGACTAGGCGCTTCTCGTGGTTGAGTGATGACTCCGTTAGCCAGTGTTGGAAGCGGCGCTCACTTGCCTACCAGTTTACCCTTCCATTTGAAAAGGCTGTAGTATTTTTTACGACAATAAAGGCCTACTAAGCCCTTCCGACTGAAGGAAGTTAAAATTAACATTTGTGTTCGGGTCTTGAGGAATTGAAGTCTATTATAACCCCCCTCAGCTCGATGCTTTGTGACCACCTAGAGGGGTGGGATAGGGAGGGTGGGAGGGAGACGCAAGAGGGAGGGGATATGGGGATATATGTATATGTATAGCTGATTCACTTTGTTATACAGCAGCAACTAACACACCGTTGTAAAGCAATTATACTCCAGTAAAGATGTAAAAAAAAAAAAAAGAATCCTTAACGCGTGAGACAGTGAGATTCTAATGTGTTTCTTGGACCGTTTTCAGTCTCTAAAACTTAAAATTCAGTTTAGGGGAATCCAGTGTGAGAAGCTGTGATGCTTGAGATAATAGAATAGGAAAATTCCAATTAGACCACCTAACAACGTGTAGGGGATCTTCTTTTGTGACAGAAATGAAAACTGAGATGTGAAGGAAGGGAAAGGAAGAACCTTTTTGATGTGTGCTTGTGTTTCATATTGAATAATAAAAGTGTAAGAAATAATTAAGAAGACTACAGTTGACAATAGATAATTTCTCCATAAGTGAAAATTGGATCCTTTTTTCTGCGTGAGATTCAGAAGGTTTTGTTTTTTTGTTTGTTTTTTTTTGGCTTAAAATTTGAATGCCACAGTTTCTACAACAACTGGGAACTTTTCATTTGTTAGCTAACTATGTTTTGGGTTTCTGTCAGCTTTTGGATAGATAATGCATTTATTGAGGAATAGTATATGCCATTTTTATAAGTTGTAATAAAATAGTAGTTTATGAGTGAAGGAATATAAGTGTAAGAAAGAATTGGGAAATATTAATTACATTTCCTCAGATTTAAGTGTAGGGATATATTATTACATTAATTTCTCTAACTCCAAAATTGTGCCATATGTTTATTGATTGACACAGGAGCAGGGAGACATTCTTTTTGCTACAAGCTTTTACTGTGTGTTCCTGAGCAAGATACTAAGTAGTTCTGTAGTTCCTTGTTTTATTTTCACATTTTTGTAAAGATAGAAAACAATTTATGAACTTGAAGCCTTTAATATAATGAAATATGGGACCAGCCAGCTATTAATAGAAAACTGTTATTTTGTCATACAGTTCAGAAGGTATTAACCTTTGGGCTTATGGATCCTGCTAGACGTTCCCAGTTGTCTTTTTTCCTTTGAATGTTTGATCCCATGAGTCCACATATACTTTCTTGAAAATATATTTGATTTCTGTTCCCCCCGCCCCCACCATGGGGGAAGGAGAGGAGGTAGAGAAATATCTGTAGTATATTTAGCTTTCTAGGGTCTTGCCATTTAGTAAAGTAGTTAAACTAAATTAGGGTTTAAGTTAACTCAGTGACTCCAGTTATGATAGCAGGTAATATTCACTTACCAGTGATGATAGAGACAGACTAGTCCTTTGTCCACAGTGTTCATAGAACGACCTTGAACATGCTTATGGATCTTAACTCATGTGACTTTCTCTTTCCTGACCATATGTAGTTTGTTGTTTCATCAAAATTAAAAGCATATTACCTTAGGGACTTCCCTGGTGGTGCAGTGGTTGAGAATCTGCCTGCCAGTGCAAGGGACACCGGTTCAAGCCCTGGTCCGGGAAGATCCCACATGCTGTGGAGCAACTAAGCCCGTGCACCACAGCTACTGAGCCTGCGCTCTAGAGCCCGCGCTCTAGAGCCCGCAAGCCACAACTACTGAGCCTGCGCGCCGCAGCTACTGAAGCCTGCGTGCCTAGAGCCTGTGCTCCGCAACAAGAGAAGCCACCGCAGTGAGAAGCCCTTGCACTGCAACGAAGAGTAGCCCCCGCTCGCCGCAGTTAGAGAAAGCCCGCGCGCAGCAACGAAGACCCAAGGCAGCCAAAAATAAATAAATAAATAAATAAATAAATAAAATTTTAAAGCATGTTACCTTAATAGTTACAATTAAAGGTTAATCGTCATGATTAAGAAGTGTATTTATCTTTTCATCCCTACAGTGGATTCTACTCTTGAATAAGTTTTCATCCCTAAGTGAAAAGTTGGTCTCTTTGCTTTAGAGGGAGAAGGAAAAAAAGAAAACAAAAACCAAACTTCATTTGTCACTGCCATTTCCTGTTGCTTTTGCCTTAGGACCTAGGTTGTAGGACAAGTCAGGGAGTGCTTTTTCTCTTGCTTCCCTTTCTTAGTCACAGCTGGAGAACTGTGGAAAACAGAGATCAGGATGTAGTCAAGGATATTTAGTTTTTGCATCCTGGCTTTAATGCACCAATAAACTGAATTGTGTTTTAATTTTTTCACATTGAAAAACAAGTTAAATCAATACAAAATTATGTTTTGAATCCATGAAATTTCATAAGTGTTAATCCTATTTCTTTTAAAATCTTATTGGTCCTGTGAGACTTCTTTTTTAACATAAACACCTTCATACAACAAAATCAAACTCCAGGATATTTCCTCAGTTGACAGAAATGGTTTAAAAGTTCTGTCTGCAGTGTTTCTAAGTGATCACCTCAGGTTGGACATTCTAAACAGGAATTCCTATGTGGTTTGGATTATGTCCTCTATATATAAAAAGTGGCGGGGATAGTAAATTTTTTCTCAGTTATCATAAGTATTCCTCTCTTTTCACTGCACTACTGAGAATATTGTACTCCCTTCTCACTTGCTGTTTTTCTCTCCTGTCATTCTTCTGGAGACAATGGCTATTCTTCTGCTTGGGCAAGCTACCTTTATGGGAAAGTTCTTTGTTAAGTAGGGTCCGTTACCCATTCATTCAACAAATATTTGTTGAGTACCTACTAAGTTAATGAGGCTGCATGTCTCAGAGGGTGTGCTGTATACATATTAATCCTATGAGATGTGCTGCAAAAAACCCAAATGGTTCAGAGCCCAAGGAAATTTTGGGTATGGGCATGCTTTGTTTCATTAGAGATTTACAATATACCGTAGTATGTTAAATATTCTAAGAAGTTCATTTCTCAGACTTTTTTGACCATGAGACTGTTTTACTTTCTACTGTTAATTTTGTGAATTTTATGGAACATACTTTGGAAAATGTTGAATTATATATAGGACTCACCCTTACTGTTAAATAAGGGGAGAGAAGATAGATGTATAACTATATATATGTATAAAGCAGACAAGACTATAAAAGTCAAGATATAAAGGGAGGTAACTGTAGACCCCAGAGACAAGGGAAGAGTTCATTTTAGCTGAAAAATAGCATGCATGAAGAAAAGGAGTGCTATGTAAGGTAATTGGGGTTTAATTGTAGAGGTCCTAAATGCCAGGATTAGGAATTTGGTTGTTTTTTTCTTTCTTGTAAACGTAAATGCCTTGATAATAGTGTTTGAGGTCATGTAATTTGACTGTGGTGACAATGGCTATTTGACTTCCAGATTAGAATTTGAATAGCTAAGAACACGTTTGTGTAAAAACATATTTATGTCTCTTAGATTTACAAACTAAGTAACAAAAGCTATTTAAACAGACTTCTTGAAAAAGACTTATTCTCTTGTTCAATTAACTAGTTAAATATGTTTAATGAACATGAGATATACAAGTAAGGACCACTCCTTTACCTTCAGGGTGCTGAAATGCTACTTGTTTTAGACATATTAGCTATTAAACAAGGGTTTGTGGAACTTCGCCACCAATTACAGTATCATGTATATGAGAAAATGTATTCATTCAGTAAACATTTAGCTTACCTTACCTTACCTACCCTAGGCCAGAAATCCTTCCAGGTACTGGAGTTAAAAGATGGTTTGAGTTAAAAATCTAGTTGGGGGAGTCAAAAAAAAAAAAAAGAACTCTTTCTTCTCTCAACATTCTACCACTACTCTGAATATTACTTCACTTCTGACACCAGATGTGTGGGGATTTTCTTCCACAACAATTCAGTTCAGTTTTCCAGTCGACACTGACTGGGTGTCCTACAATTCACTCTATTTCTGATACTGTCTACCTGGAGTTAGCATCAGATCCCACAAGTTAAGGGCTCAGTCCCACAAAAATGCCCCCACTTCAGATACCAATTGCAGTCCAGGTTGTCACGTGTGTTTCTGACTGACAGCTATAAATTGGAGGGTCTCATGACCCCCTCTTAGAGATTCAGTAATTTGCTAGAACGGCTCACAGAACTCAGGAAAACAGTTTACTAACTAGATTACTGGTTTATTATAAAAAGATAAAACTCAGGAACAACCAGATGGAAGAGGTACATAAGACAAGATATGGGGAAGGAGTGCAGCGCTTCCATTCTCTTGGGTGCTGCCACCCTTCCAGCACCTTGATGTGTTCAGCAACCTGGAAGCTCTCTGAACCCCACACTTTAGGGATTTTTATGGAGGTCTCATCATGTAGGGATAATCATTAACTCAATCTCTGGCCCTTCTCCCCTTCCCAGAGTATAAGGGGTGAGGCTGAAAGTTTCAGGCTTCTAATCATGCTTATCTTTCTGGTGACCAGTCCCCATACAGGAGCCCACCAAGAGTTGCTTCAGTAGGACAAAAGATGCTCCTATTACCCAGGAGATTCCAGGGGATTTAGAAGTTCTGTGTAAACCACTCCTGTCACTTTTGTCACTCAGGAAATTACAAGAGTTTTAGGAGGTCTGTGTGAGGAGCCAGGGTTGACGACCACTGGAACAGAAGATGCTCCTAGTACGCTTATCACTTAGTCCCTTAGTTGTCTTGTGTGTGCTTGCTTTCTACCTTTCCATGGGTAGGATGAATCCCATTTTGCTAGTCTGAAACGGAACGTTTGTAGTGCTTTTCAAAAGAATCAATATTCAATAAATGTAATTCATTTAAATCCACCATGAAACACATAGTCTCATGATAATCAAATCAAATGTGGTTAAAAGGAGAGCCAAATGTGATAAAATTCATTTAGTTCCAGTGCCAGAATTGCATAAAGTTCATATTTGGTTTCTGGTAGAATCTTAGATTTATAATACTGTAGAATGCCTATTTTTTATTTCTGTAGTGGAGGGTGGTGGTCCTGCCTTTTTGGTTTTGGATCTCTGAAGCAAGTCTTGATTTTCAAGATCCTGTGCAGGGGATTTGGCCATGGCCCCGATAACAAGTGGTTTGATTTATTGTGTATCCGTGGTTTGCTCAACATTGTTCTATTGACCACAGCTGGAAAGCAAGAGAAGTGTATGACAAATCCTGCCTTTGCTTTCAATTTAATTGTGGAGAAGAGAAAAACATACAAATGTTACTATAAAACAATAAATGACAAAATGGCAGTAATACATTGTTTTGTGTTGGCATTTGAATTTTTAAGCCTCATAGGGGTTAAGAGTGAAGAAATCAGTGGAGATCATCTAGGGAAAGAACCCTTTCCCCATAAGTATCCTTGTGGGTTGAGTTACCTGGTCACAGGTAAGGAAGCAGGAGTAGCATGGGTTTGAAAAGAATACTAGAGGAGGCTGCTGGTAGTGTACCTGTTCATTTTGGGGTGCAAAGAAATTTGGTTAGGTAGTGTAATATAAGAACTTCAAGGGCAGACTTAAGAGTGTAAACTTCATAGTTTAGGAATTGCATAGGGAAGTTTCTGACTAAAAGGGGAATAGTGTTTTAAAGATTAGTTTGGCGGTGGTCTGCACAATGAATTTAAGAAAAGCACCTTATATAGGAAGTACTTGAACCCACCTGTTAGTTGGTTTAATAGGACACAGAAATACTTCTTTCTGAAATCCTCTGAGCCTTATTTTTTAATCCAAGCAAGCGAAAATATTATAGATTCTTTGAGTTTGTGGGTGGCTGTAACATTTTATTGGATCTATTTTTGGGAAAGCTACTATAAGAAAATATAAATGTTCAAGGAAACAATGTTAAATTAGGGATTTATGTTCCTGTCCAAGGGCTTAAGGTCTTAATTTTTAATAGAAACGACCACAAACTCCAGGTTTTTATTACAATTGGTAGCATTTGTAAAGAATAGGAAATCAGTTTAATAGATCAACACAGTAATCAATTATGTAAAGTTGAAATTAATATCATAGTATCTTTGTAGTACACACTTAGATTTTTGTTTTTGTTTTGGCCGTTTGCTTTTAATTACTACAGAAAAATAGAGATTAAGATATACCTTTGTCAGGTTCATGAAATTCTAAAAGATTTTGGGGGTAATTGTTTACAGGTGTCTTTGAGAATCCTCTTAGGAGGACTTGGTCATTTGGAGGTCTTGGAGAATTTGTTAATTTGACTATCTTTTTCTCAATGTAAATGCCTTTGCAGCAATGCTAAGTATTAGAAAGTAAATTATTGGGATTTATTTGGCTTTGTAAGCAGCAAAGGTTTTGTTTTGTTTTTTGCTTTTTTGGAACTTCCATTCCATTGGAATCAGTAGTTGATTTATCTTAAACTCTTGTTGATAATTTGATTGCTTCTGAAGATGACACCTGAACTTTGTTTCCAGGATGTTATTGTCTCCTAAGTTTTCCTCCTCCTTTACTGGTCCCCCTTACTTTGTCTTTTGTTGGATCCCTTTCCTCCTTCTGTCTCCACATGTTGGCATGCCCTTCTTCTTCCTAGATGATCTCATCCTGTTCTGAGGTTTTAAATAACTCTAAGATTATATCTAACGCCAGTTTCTTCCCAGTAATACAAACTTATTTTTCTGACTCTATGCTCTGCATATTCACTTGTATATCTAACTGGCATCTTCAGCATATCATATGCAGAATAGAACTCTTACATCCCTACTCCCTTTTCCATCTCTTTCCCCAGTCTCACTAAATAGCACCACTTACCATTCAGACAGTTGTTCAGGCTGCAGACCTCTATGAGTAATCATGATTCCTTTTTAAAGTTTCTCCCACATCCAATTCATCAGCACTTTGTATGAGTACAGTCTTTAAAGTGTCATGAACCGGGCCACATCACAGTACCCCCTCTACTGCCACTTTCATCTGAGTCATTAGCATCTCTTGACTAGTACAGTTTTGCAGGTTTTCTCAGAGAAGCAGACTTTGAGAGAGAGTTTAGTGTGCAGAATATTTATTAGAAAGTACACTTGGGATAAATACATGTGAAAGGACAGGGTAACGAAGCAAGATTGGGCCTTAGAAGAAGTATCAGTACAATGCTGGCCCAGTGACAATGGTGATGATCCCTGTGGGAAGATCTGGAACTAAAATTACCTATCAGAGTTGTCCTGCTTTTTACCAAAGTGGTCAGGCCTTTATATCCCCATCTTATTTAGTCATTGGATATAGACCACACTGAGAAAAGTAGGACATTGAGTGAAGTGGCTCTGTGCAGCTGAGTGGATCCCTGAAAATACTGCCAGGTGAAGGTTCTGTGCTGACAGCACTGCTGGCAGCTAGAGCAAGACCCTTCTTGAAGGGAGATCTGGATGACACCTGTCCACCGCAGACCACCCCTGTGCCGCTAGACTCCATGTCTTCACATACATTTGGGGGTAGCTCCTCTAGACTCCAGTTGGGGTTCTTATCCTGGAGGAAAATTAGAAGGTGGTTAGTGGGATGAACTATGGCCCCTACTGTTGCATGTGGTCTCAGGTTGCAACCAATATCACTTTCCATTTTTTACTCTCCGTTCTAACTCCCCCTCACCTTCAGCTAGCACGTCTGCTGCTTTTGGTGGCTTAACTGGTTACCATACTCTTCTTAGGCCGGGGCTGCGCACATGTCCGTGTACTTTCAGAATTGGTCAAGGGAGTATCACAAGATCCTTACAAGGAGATCTGTGTGTCAAACATATTGTTCCCTGCCCCCTCTGTATAGTAGCCACCCTGCCTCCCTCTGATGATGTCAGTTGCCCTGCCAAAGATGGTCACTCCTCTTCTTGTTTTTTATTCCCTGGATAAAAGCAGCCAAATGCCCAGGCAGCACTTGCAGTTTTAGTTTATTGGGACTCTTAATTATGTTCCCATACAAAAGTATTCCCCCTTTGGAGATTAAGACCTCTAACCCTGTAGACCTTAGAATTGCAGGAATAGCAAGAACAGATTGGGAGTCATGATGAGCAGGGCCACTTCCGATTTTATTCCTTGTTCCCAGGCTCATGTGTTTTTCCTGTTGGGGACACAGCGTCGTATAAAGGTTTTAAATTCAGAATGTATACTGCATTTTGGCAGATAGTGCTCCATCTTTATAGAGTATTGTCTCTGAACTGGTAGTTCAGTTATACCTTCAGCAGGCTCTTTCAGTGCTCTATCAGACTGGCAGCTTCTGGGTGGTATGGTTTATGATATGACCAGTTGATTCTATGGTCACCCCCTTTGCTGTTAAATGGGTCCCATGGTCTGATATATGAGATCCTGTGCCAGGAGAACAAACATTTCCTCTGAGGAAAGGCAAACTCAATTTGGAATGTTTCTATTCCTGTTAGAATGAATTACTCTTCCAGCATGGAAAGAGCCCAGTGTAGTCAACTTGCTACCACATGGCTGATTAGCCTACTTGAAGGATGGGGTTGTTTTAGGAGCTCAGAGTTGGTCTCTGTCACTCTTAAGCTAGATCTTTGGCTTTGACACTAGATGGATCAGCCTTGCTAAGTAGGACCTCATGCTGTTGGGGCCATATCTCTGAACTGTGTTCTCTCTGTTCATGTGTGCAATATGCTAATGCTGGGCAGAGGCTGGCTGGTGTCAGCTGGCAGAGTCATCTTGTCTACTTGGTTGGTGTCTTCTTGTGAATGTTAACATGTGGTACTAAGATCTTCATACTTCATGCCCAGTCTCATGTATCCATTCACATGCCTGTACCCCAGACTTTCCCATTCTCTTTCTTCCAGTCTTTTTCCTCTGATAGCCAGGCCCTTTGTCATTGTCTGTGAGTCCATATATATTCTAACTGCAGGTCAGTTTTCTGTCCACCCAAGAGGATGACCAGGTGTATTTCCCAAAGCTTTGCCTTTTGGGAGGATTTTTTTTTTTCTTGCCACTGAGTTTCAAGGCCACTGTTGAGGGAGGTTGTAATTGGAGCTGCTGTCCATTTTCATTTGGCACCCACATGCTTAGCCAACTCTTCATAAACCAAGCTTATGCTATTTCCTTCTCTATCATCTGGTTGTAAGAGGTTCCCATAAGGCCATACATGTGAAATGAGGGAAGGATGCTAGTGCAATAGTAGTGGAAGACATGGGAGTTTCGGCTACCTGCTTATGCAGTTTGCTTTGTGGTTCTGTTCATGTTTGATCCTGGGTTTACTACTTCCACCTTATGATGGATAGTTCCTAGGTCCACTTGGGGAGTCTGTTAGAACACACCTCATGTTATAATTCTGGATGCATGGTCACTTCGTGTCCTGTGGTCAGGTGTACCTTCTCTGCCAGGGTCCAGAAGCGTACCAGGAGTTGTTCCTCAAAAGATGTGTAATTCTGCTGCAAATGGCATGATCTTCCTTCACAATCCAGGGATCTGTGTTGTGATTATCCCACTGGAGCTTGCTATAACTCCACATGACATTGTTTCTTGGCACTGATTACTTTAATACTTTAGTAAATGCTGATTTCTTTAATACTATTGGGTCTGCTAGGTTGTATGACCCCCTCTTCCACAGATCCCTTTTCTGTTTTTGTGTTACCTGATATATGTGCCAGAGTGGGTGTGGAATATGTTGACTCCAGAAGCTGAAAAGGCCTACCAGGTGTTATGTGTCCTTCCTTGTGGTGGAGGTGCAAGGTGCCATAGTTTGTCCTTTACTTTGGATGCGCTGTCCCAGCCTCCCCTGTCTACCTTAAAAATTGTATTGATACACTGTGCCTGTGAATCTTTATAGAGTATACATCTCAGTCTCCAGATCACGTGTGTCTTACCAAGCTTCTCCAGTGTGCTAGCCAGTTCTTGCTCATTTGGCCCAATTAGCATGATGTCAGTTCATATGAGGAATCAGTAAGATGTTCTGCAGAATGTCCATACAGTACAGATCATGTTTTAATAGAGGGTAAGAGTTCACACAGCCTTGAAGCAAAAAACAGTAAATGTAGACTGTTGTCAGTTCTATGTGACCATGAACTGTCTGATCCTCTTTGCTGGTAGGGATAGAAAAGAACGTATCAGCTAAATCATTAGCCATATAGCATGAGGCTGGGAGGTACTGCATGTGGCACGGCAGATGTAACTGGGGCTACTTTTTGGTTGATTATTGAGGTAGTCATCCTCCAGGATTTGTCTGGTTTCTGCAAAACCCAGACTGATGAATTAAATGAGAAAATGATAGGTAACATTACCCCTGCATCCTTTAGATGGGGGTTGGCAAATTTACAGCCCATGGGATACCTGCCTGTTTTTAAAGTTTTATTGATACATAGCTAGACCATTTGTTTATGTGTTGCCTATGGTTGCATTTGTATTACATAGGCAGAGTTGAATGGTTGTAACAAAGACTCTGTGGCTCTCAAGCCTAAAATACTATCTAGTCCTTTATGAAAAAATTTGCTGATCCTTGCTTTAGAGCTTTAAGAGTGGCACTAATTTTTGCCATTCCACTTGGTTACTACATTGAGTAGGGAGGGGCAATTTCAGAGACTTTTACTTGGACTTCCCCACCATAATAGTTCCTACTCTGTAAATCAAGGACTCAATGTGGAAGTTGCATTGGCCATCAAGTTTGTCTGTTCCTATTAAAGGTTTGCAAACTGGGGAAATGGCCACTAGTTGGGCTAATGGCCCATTGGACTGATGGTGAGCTTGACTTTGGCTAGGAATGTGTTTATTACTTGGCTCCCGTATGTCCTTCACCCATATGTCTCTTGAGTCCATGGTGCTTTGAGTCAATCAAGAATGTCAGCTAGGACCCTGTATACAACAGACCTCAAAAAGTTTGAGTATTCCCCTTTCCCTAGTATATAGTTACTCAAGTAAATTGTTGTAACTGCTTTTGGGGGAAGGAATAGTAGAATCATTACTGCATATATTTGCCAGCATATTGCAGAGTCCTTCTTCCTGGGAACCTGGCCTTTTCTTCAGTCGATAACGGGGAATATGTTATAGTACATCCTTCAGGACCTTAGTACAAGCTGTGGATTCTCACCACCTCTCGATCTCATCTACAACTATTCTCCACTTCACTCACTGTGTTCTAGTCACACTGGCCTCTTGTCATTACTTGCATACTAAGTTTGTTCCCTGTACTTGGAGCATTCCTTCCTCAGATGACTTATTCCTTAGCTGCATTTAGTTCTTTGTTCAGAATTTACTTTTTTTTCTTTTAATATTTATTTATTTGTGGCTGCTTTGGGTCTTCATTGCTACATGCGAGCTTTCTCTAGTTGCGGTGAGCAGGGGCTACTCTTTGTTGTGGTGCGTGGGCTTCTCATTGCAGTGGCTTCTCCTGTGGAGCACGGTCTCTAGGCGTGTGCGCTTCAGTAGTTGTGGCACACAGGCTTCAGTAGTTGTGGCTCGCGGGCTCTAGATGCAGGCTCAGTAGTTGTGGCACACAGGCTTAGTTGCTCCGCGGCATGTGGGATCTTCCCGGACCAAGGCTCGAACCCATCCACGTCCCTTGCACTAGCAGGTGGATTCTTAACCACTGTGCCACCAGGGAAGCCCAAAATTTACTTTCTTAGAGAGGCATTGCCTGATCACTTCTACCAAAAATAATTCCACTCTTATCCATCCGTCTATATCCTGTTTAGCTTTCTTCATAATTCTTACTACGTTTTCATATATCTGCTCATTTGTCTGTTACTCTCCTCCCTGAAATCCAGTGGAGCAGAGATTTTTCTCCTGCCCTCCAGAATATTTAGAATAGTGAGTAGCCTGTAGTAGGCTCTCAATTAATATTTGTTGAATGAAGGAATACTGTATTTTGAGAAATTTGAAAATATTTCATATGAAAAAATGCTTGCTTTTTTTCACTGTCAATAATACTTGTTGATTTGTAAGTTTTTTGACATATAATTTAATAAAACTGGTTTGTTGAGATTAATGAACAGTGTAACGTTGAATTGAAAGCTGAAACTACTCTCAATAACTAATAAATGAAATTAATAACACATGAGAACTGGGACTTCCCTGGCGGTCCAGTGGTTAAGACTCTGTGCTTCACCGCAGGGGGCATGGGTTCGATCCCTGGTCGGGAAACTAAGATCCTGCGTGCCACATGGTGTGGCCCCCCCCCAAAAAAAACAACAAAAAAACCCCACACATGAGAACTAAGATTATTAAGTACTGTATTTACACAAGTATCTATGCGTAAAAAATGACAGGGAAAAGGAGCACGATTACTATATAATTTAATGAAAGTAATGTGGACTTTTTTTAACATATTTATTGGAGTATAATTGCTTTACAATGGTGTGTTAGTTTCTGCTTTATAACAAAGTAAATCAGCTATACATATACATATATCCCCATATCTCTTCCCTCTTGCGTCTCCCTCTCTCCCACCCTCCGTATCCCACCCCTCTAGGTGGTCACAAAGCACCGAGCTAATATCCCTGTGCTATGCAGCTGCTTCCCCCTAGCTATCTATTTTACATTTGGTAGTGTATATATGTCGATGCCACTCTCTCACTTTGTCCCAGCTTACCCTTAGTACGGTGGACTTTTGAAGAGCTGCTACTTCCTAAACAAATTTACCCTCTTTTAAAGAAAAAACTCTTTATTTTACCAGAAGTGAAGGCTTGAACTTTTGAAATCAGATAAGCATATGTGATCTTGGATTAAATAGCCTTTTTGTATCACATAATTTCTCAGGTATAAAATGAATCAACATTAATAGAACCTACCTCATGGACTTGTTAAGTATGTATTAAATGAGATTAAGTTTGCAAAATGCTAGGCACATATCTGGCACATAGTAAACACTTAAAAAAATCAGCTGTCATCACCACCTTATCATAATTCTGAAGTATTTCATGTGCTTATCAGACTTTCTAAAGTTCTAAGTAGCTCTAAACATAAATTTCTTTGAGTCATTGTTTCTCAATTTATATATGTAAATTAACAATTGTTAGACATGTCAACTCTTTGTCTCAAGAGAAGTGAGGTAGACTACAGGTATGATTATATAAATGATATGTTCGCTAAATGAATTAATTGTATATTAGAGAGCCAAAATTTTTACCTTGCAGGATATCTAACTCATCCTTAGGATTTAATCTTCAAACATGTCAGCACCTGGATAAATCTGAATATTTAATTTTTTTTTACAGTTATTACAAATTATTGTATATATTTCCTGCATTGTGCAATACATCCTTGTAGCCTATCTTACACCCAGTAGTTTCTGCCTCCCATTCCCCCACCCTTATATTGCCCCCCTTCCATCCCACTGGTAACCACTAGTTCGTTCTCTATATCTCTGAGTCTGCTTCTTTTTTGTAATAGTCATTAGCTTGTATTTTTTATATTCCACATATAAGTGATTTCATACAGTATTTGTCTTTCTCTGTCTGACTTATTTCACTTAGCATAATGCCCTCCAAGTCCATCCATGTTGCTGCAAATGGCAAAATTTCATTCTTTTCTATGGCTGAGTAGTGTTCCATCATATTTATATACTACACCTTCTTTATCCATTCATCGGTCGATGGACACTTAGGTTGCTTCGATATCTTGGCAATTATAAATAATGCTGCTGTGAACATTGGGGTACATGTATCTTTTTTAAATTTCCATATTTGTCTATCTATCTATTTATTTATGGCTGCGTTGGGTCTTCATTGTTACGTGCGGGTTTTCTCTAGTTGCAGCAAGCGGGGGCTACTCTTCGTTGCGGTGTGCGGGCTTCTCATTGCGGTGGCTTCTCGTTGCGGAGCATGGGCTCTAGGCTTGCAGGCTTCAGTAGTTGTGGCTCGCGGGCTCTAGAGCACAGGCTCAGTAGTTGTGGCGCGTGGGCTTAGTTGTTCTGCGGCATGTGGGATGTTCCCCGACCAGGGCTCAAACCTGTGTCCCCTGCATTGGCAGGCGGATTCTTAACCACGGAGCCACCAGGGAAGTCTTATCCTGCTTTTTTAATATCAGATATTATACATGAGCATTTTTTTCTCATTTCATTAAATTTTTTTACAACATGATTTTAATAGGAACGTAATTGTTTTATCCTGTAAGTTTACTATAATTTTTCAATAATGATTTTGTTGAATATTTGTGTAATAATTTTTCAGTGTTATATATAATACAAAAATTTTGTGTTCATATCTGCTTTTTCCCTTAGAATTTTAAAAGTAGAATTACTGGGTTAAAGGGTATGAGCATTTGTAATACTTTGATGTTACCAAAATGTTACCTACTGTCCTCCAAAAATACTGTACCTTTTAACATTTCTAACAATAATGAGAGTGAGTTTCAGCTTACTGTCTCCTGTAGGCATATTATAATTAAGGAAAAAGAAAAACTTTGTCAGTTTGTGAGGCAAAAAGTAGAAAAAAAAAGTGATAACTTGACCTTATTTGATTACTAGTAAAGCTGTATATGTTTCATGTTTCTTGGCCATTTGTATTTCTTCTATAAATTGTTTGTGTCCCTTGCTCATTTTTCCTTTGGTATGTTCCTGCTCATAATACTCTTTAATATTTTAATATACTAATTTTCATTAAGTAATTTGTTTATTGAAGATTTTTTTAAATTGAAAAAGCCTGTACATTTTAATAATACAGATGTATTTAATTAGTAATTTAATTTTAAGTTCTCACATGGTATAAACTGTTTCATTTTTGTAAGTAGTATTAAATCATGGCCTGTGAAACTTTTTAAAGGAACATTTATTTTGTAAACTAGGAGCCTTTTGTGGCAGATGAGTATATTGAACGTCTTGTATGGAGAACCCCAGGAGGAGGCTCTAGAGGGGGACCTGAAGCTTTTGATCCTAAAAGGTGAAGTAAAAATTTTTTTTTCATAGACTCAATCTAGTACAAATTTGTATCTGGAATAGAGGTGACTGTTGGAATTCCTTTCAACATTCATGTAAAGGGAGTTAACAACTGGCCAATAAAAGGAAGAAGCATTAGAAGTTTGAGATCTATTTTTTTCCTTTTATGTTTCTTTTATTTTAGAGAAGGACTTTAAGTGATATGGGGGAAGGGATTTTATTGCATTATGAGAATTTAATATTTTCTCCAATTAGTAATAAATTAGAAATGTCTGGCTGTACCTCTAAAATAAAACATGTTGAATATGTTGTTTTAAGTATTGTTGTAAATTGGGGGAACAAAAATTCACCATACCCTGGAATGCACAGTATTATTTTTATATAGTACGATTTACCTTTTTAACTATTTCTATAAAATTGGTTTCAATTCTGGGGGTTAATGGAGATTCCCTATGAGGTTTTCATTTATGTCAGAGATAATCCCTAACAGGATGCTGAAGAGAAAATTAACATGTTCATCCTTACCTCAAGGAATGCTCACTAATACTTTATTTACAACTATAAGTGAACTGGTCACTTCCTAGTGATCAGTTATAGATGGATTGATTCATATTCTGATTTTCCTTTGTTAGATTATTAGAAGAATTTGTAAATCATATTCAAGAACTCCAGATGATGGATGAAAGGATTCAAAGGAAAGTAGAGAAACTAGAGCAACAGTGTCAGAAAGAAGCTAAGGAGTTTGCCAGGAAGGTACAAGAGCTCCAGAAAAGCAATCAGGTAAACAGTTAGTTAAATAATGAATAGTTTATACAGGCTTTAATATCTTTATTTCCTTTCAGTTTTCAGTTTTTAAAAAAAATCTAATGCAACAGAATTGTTGAGGTTTCTTTATACTGCTCCCATCTCATGGGATAAAATGTTAATAAATTGTTATCAGGCACTCTTGGTGCACTTGCTTGCCTACTGAGTGTTGGTTTGGGATCACAGTACTCCCTTAGGATGGGGTGGTATCCATTACAGTGTGGTCCTTGCTTCCTCTTTAACAGTGCAAACTTTTAAGAATGAAAATTCAGTAGACCTGTATTTTTAGGGGGTCATGATTAGCTTGGATATTTAGGTATTTATTTGCATTCTCATTTAATCATAAAGCAAAATAATAATACCAGACCAACTATTGCCTGGATGAAGTTTTTCCCTAGAGGAAACTGTCTGGGAAGCTTCACAGAAGTCATGAGGTATATACTCTAATGAGAATGCTGGTGTAATTGGGAAAAGCATGTACAGAACTCTTCCTCAGTCCATTTGGGAGTAAAACTAGATCTCTGGGGTAAGTAGGCCAAGCTTCTTAGCCATTCTTAGACCCTAAACTTAATCTGGAACCTCTGAGCCTCTTTCACAGCCTGGACCTGATGTGGGACTTGATTGCCCTTTGTAAATGTAGTTAGAAGAGCATGTTTAGGGCTTCCCTGGTGGCGCAGTGGTTAAGAATCCGCCTGCCAATGCAGGGGACACGGGTTCGAGCCCTGGTCTGGGAAGATCCCACATGCCGCGGAGCAACTAAGCCCGTGCGCCACAACTACTGAGCCTGCACTCTAGCGCCCTCGAGCCACAACTACTGAGCCCACATGCCATAACTACTGAAGCCCGCGGGCCTAGAGCCCATGCTCCACAACAAGAGAAGCCACTGCAATGAGAAGCCCACACACTGCAACGAAGAGTAGCCCCCGCTTGCTGCAACTAGAGAAAAGCAACGAAGCAGCAACAAAGACCCAACGCAGCCAGAAACAATAAATAAATAAAATAAAATAATGAAATAAATAAATTTATAAAAAAAAAGAAGAGCATGTTTAGCATTGCTGCCTCCCAGGGGCTGTTTGTTCTTTAGCGTTAGGGGTTAGAAAGCTGATTTCTGCTCAGATTTCATATATTTAGATTCCTTCACTTAAGCATGTATAACTGTTAGAAAATAATAAAGTCAGTAATTTACATAAGATAGAAAATGTGTTTTTAAGTAATTAAGGTGATAGCTTCCAAATACTTCTAATGCAGATTCCCCTTGGTAATAATGATAGTATTAGTAGTTAATCTGGGTTCTCTGATTGTACTTTATTCTTGTTCACATTTTTCCTAGGTTGCCTTCCAACATTTCCAAGAACTAGATGAGCACATCAGCTATGTAGCAACCAAGGTCTGTCACCTTGGAGACCAGTTGGAGGGGGTAAACACACCCAGACAACGGGCAGTAGAGGCTCAGAAATTGATGAAATACTTTAATGAGTTTCTAGATGGAGAATTGAAATCTGATGTTTTTACAAATTCTGAAAAGGTGAGCACTGTCAGAAGGATAAAAGCAAATTATAGCATTAATAACAATGCCCTAATTATGAACTGCAGTTATTTCTTTCCAGAGTCAGACTTCAAATCACTGAGTAGCTGACTTATTAAAAGTCTTTATTCTGAAATGTACACTTGTCTACAGATTGCTGATCAGCTATATATATTCAAATTTTTAGTTGGATTGCCTGGCATTTTTGTTTATAAAATTTGTATGGTTTAGAAATGTTGAGGTAACTATTTTAATAAATATTTCTTTCTCATAATTGACTTATAATATTAACAGAATTTGATAGTCACATTCCATTGGGTGAGGGGGTGGTCTGACCTAAATCATTGACAAGCTGAAGTATTTTTCTGTGCAAGGAATTCAGAGCTTCTAGTTTTTGTTACTTGAATAAAGATCTTTTACAAAGAATTAAAGCATAGTTTGGATCAAAGAGAATAGAAAAATCTGAATTAATTGTTCATGTTAATCTTTTTCATAGCACTAGTCACTTAATCCTGGTCTAAGGTTGCATGGTGTTGGCTGCTCTACAATCTTGAAAGAGGTTATTTAGCTCACTTTCTTCCCCTCGGGGGAAAAAATCAAAATGCATGAAAAAATAGACATTCTTATGGATGGTATATGCACATAGTGACATTGTCCACTAATATGTTGAATACAGTCTTCCAGAATTTTTCTGAGTGTACTCCATGGGATATCTCAGATAGTGGAATTTAAAAAACTAAGTAGTACTGAAGTTCACTTTGAATTAAGCAACACATTTTTTTGTGAGTAGGAACTATATAGGGGTATAGAATTTATAAGTTTTAGAGATCTTTGAAAGGAATGGTTACATATGTAGAGATAACTCCTCTAAAGAAAAGGCAGTATTTTAAATAATGAGTTTCAGGAATTATATTTGTAATATAAAGTAGAACTCATAAGATTAACATCAAGAACATTATCATACTTAAACACTTGTAAAATACTGGCAATATCTACCTTTTATATATTCACGTGATTTTTATATATAATAGTGTATATGCACACACACACACACACAGCTTGAACACTGAACTGTTTTTCAGGATAGCTTATGGAATGCTTTTATTTTATGTTTCCTAAATATAAGCATACATTATTTCTAATGTATTATAAAAGTACATATTTATACATATAAAAATTTATATATATATATATATATATATATATATATAATTTATATAATTCAAGTCTTATACCTTGGGTTACCTTGGATTATACCTGTTGGATTGTAGAGTATATTTAGGTTTTGTTATAAATAAAATGCCAATATTTTACCAACGTGAGTTGGTCTGTTTATTTGATGCAGCTCAAGGCAGCCATTTAGAATCTAGAGAAAAATAGATATTTTAAAATTGACTGATTACACATATTTTTATCCTGATTTGTATTGCTTGTAATGTTTTGCATAATGAAATTATGTTTTTTACACTTTTCTTTAAACATTTTAATTATCCTCAAGTAATTGTGTAGTTCGTGGTATTACTATTGTCTCTTAATTTTTAAGATTTTGATTGAAAGAAGAAGAAAAAATCTTCATATTCTTGCTACGTCATTCACTTGGTCACTAGCTGTCTGTAATTTTTGAAGAGCAAGTAGAGCTAACAGTGCTTAAGCTACCTCTTATTTTCTCTCCTTTGCTTCACTCTCTACCGTATCCCATTTTCTTTCATCTTGTTCCTTTTTTCTTATACTCTAGTCCTCTTTTGTCTTGTTTTTCTCTCATATCTCCCATAAGTTTTGGGTTACTGTTGAATCATTACTTTCGGCCTGGTACTATCACAATTAACTACACTTAGGAACATCATATATGGTATTAGATTGCTAATTATTAGATAAACTTCTAAGTATCTCAATTTCTGCACTGTGTGCCAGCCACCTTCCCAATGGAAAGAAAAGGAAAATCACCCATGTAGTTAGGGGGTGTGTGATTGTGGAAGGAATTAGAAAGCGAAAAGATAACAACACATCTTTTTCCTTTTTCTTCCTGCCTCAAAGTCATTTTTGCTTTTTTTTAATCTTTGCTTCTCAGAATCTTCTAATTTTCTTCTCTGGGAAAAAAACCCATTTTATGACTATAGTATATATTCCCTCTTACCTCTGTCATTACAAAGTATGTTAGTTGTTTCTCTTCTTAGCATCACAACTTACTGTTCTTCATGTAGATAATGCCTTATGGCCCTGATTATCTTTAACCTGTTAGCATGGGTGGTCTCTCACCTTACCCTAACATCAGTAGCAGATGTAAGCAAGTTATTAGATTGTGGTTTTGAAAGCTTCTGTACTTTTATAGTATATTTCAACTGATGGATGACCTTAAGAGCTACTTGTGCTTGAAACAATTTTTATAAAATAATTACATGTGGGAATTCCATAAAATCAAGTGTTATTTACTCTGCTATACTTCTTACTATATTAAGTGAAGTTTGCAAACACTGCGTAATGGGGACTTCCATCTCTTGAAACAACAAGAACAAACTCCTGATAGGAACATAAAACATGTATGTAGGTCCTTTCTGAAGGGAGTATCGGTGAGGAGAAAAGGGTGGACATTGCTAGTACAACCAAATGGCATGGTGAAAAGAGATAACGCAGTGATATCTGTGCCCATGTTCAGTAGGATAGAGTGAGCATCTGGTAACTGAAAGTGACAGTGACGTGCTGACTAGGAGAGAAGAGATAACTGAAGCAGAAATGCTATCTATATTTACTATTGTTGGGCAAAACAACAATATCGTTTGGTCCTGCTTTTGTTTTCCACAGTTGCTTGCCAGACTTGACATGAGTACTCGGTTAGAAAGATCTGTGTTAATGTTCTCAGCTCTTCCTTCACGTTTGTATGAGTCTCTCTCTCTCTTTTTTTTTTTATTGTAAAAGAAAGTGAATGATCATAAAATCATTTACTTAAAGGTGTGCCAAAATAAAACTCAATACTTATTTAAAATTTGTTTAAAAAAGTAAACATTATATAACTCCCCTATACATTAGTGTTTATAAGCACAAATGTCTGCATTTTAAGAATTCTGGACCCCTTGCCTAAATCCTTCAGTTCCACAACTTGAATAAGTACAAACATTTCTGTACCATATTCCATTTTAGAAACTTCATATTAAATGTAATCTTTGCTTTTATAACAAGTTTTATAACTTTATATGTTCATTAAATGACAGGCATTTTGTTGTTATTTTCTTCACTTAAAATGGGACTTATACAGCAGTATGATCTGAATTATTTTCATAAATCTTGTTTATCGTTTCACAAACTCAGAAGATACTTAAACTTGCTTTCAGCAGTCAATGATTTGAATTTATTTGGAGTAAACTTGAACTGCAGGTTTCATGGGGAAGGGATTGTGGCATTATAAAATCACAAGATTTCAGTACAATAATGACAAATGTTTATGTTTCATTGACTCATTATTGGTGATACCCCAGATGTATTCCTGTTGCTCATAAGATTTTATTTGTTGTGTTTTTTAAAGAAAATTGTTTGGGTGAGGGTCTGTGGGCATACATAGAAGAATATTACTATTTTTAAATATAGAATTATTTTTTGATATGTATAAAGATTTTTTTAAATTATTGCTTTTTTTTTTAATAGATAAAGGAGGCAGCAGACATCATTCAGAAGCTGCACCTAATTGCCCAAGAGTTACCTTTTGATAGGCAAGTTTATTTCTCAAGAGCTAATTTGGGTATATGGTGTAGTGTATGGAATAAAATTGTACTTTTTCCTGTATGATTTTGCTCATTAATTCAACAAGAACTTATTGAGGACTGCCTTTGTACAGGTACAGTATGTAATAGCTGATTGAAAAAAATGTGGTATCTTAACAACTAAATTTAATGATATATCTTGAAATAATTTCAATCTTACATTTTTCTTTTGAAAAAATTGATAGAGAATTTTGAAATTGGAGTAAGATTTTAACTTTTCTTTTTTTTGGACTTCGATAAATAGACTAGAAGGGGACAGAGAAAGTTTAAACATGGGGCTCTTGAGCTCCTTTTTCTTCTGTCTACATGAGAATTCTTAAGCTTTTAGGGGTCTTGGACACCTTTGAAAAGCTGGTGAAAGCTATGAAATTTCCTTAAGAAATTCAGATACACAGGCTGTTGTATACAATTTCATGGAGTTTTAGACCCTTTAGCCTATCTGTAGGCTCCTTCCTAGGGACTTCAGGTTAAGAAGTCCTGTTGTAGATGCAAGGCCCTAGGGCCATTGCTAAGTTAGGTATTAATGGTTTCATCCTAAAAGAAACTTCACTGAGAAGGAAATTCTTTCATGATTTCCTTTAGTTCATGGAATGTCAGACTCTAATAAAATCTTGTTAACAGTGGTTCTCCCATTTAAATATCTGGAAAAAATGTCTTCCCTTTTAACAGATAATATACATATTTTATTCTTTTGGTAATGCTTGAAAATCCTGAGGTACAGGTAGAATGTAAATGTATTGCTATACTTAAAGCTTGTCCATTATGTCCCAAACATAGAGTGAAAGTGAATTCCCTACCCCCAAATATATCTTATTTTACTCTGAACTTTGTATCATCATAAAGGATTAGCAGTAATAATCATCTATCATTTAGCTATTATTAATAATTTCATACTTGTCCAGCATTATGAACAATGATTTTTAATGTCACCTACAAAAAACCTCTCTTTAACTTTATTTCAGAGTTAAACCATTTACTTAAATGGGTAAAATGTGTACCTCACAATAAGTGCATCATAATTGTTGGCTTCATCTGTCTCCCACCCCTACAAACACAGAGGCATATACTCATCTTCTCCTGCTTCTCAATTACATGCTTCTCTTACAGTTTTGTTTTAGCCTATCAAGACTTAGAATTGAATATATAGCCTAATCAAGTTTAATTTTTTCACAAAGATCAGCATGGCCTATCATACTTTGTGATCCACTGTGACTTTGATATCAATTTTGTATAGATCTTTAAATTATTAGCTTCTTCATCTGTCTTTGGCATCTCTTTTGCCAGCCATTTTCCTGTCTCTTCAAACTAATCACATAAGATCTCTCAACATTAATTTTCCATGTTGTGCATTCCCCCTGGATACTTATGATTTGAAAAAAGTTCTAGTGTGTGGTAGTGTATGATATTTTAGTCTTTGAATTTCCAGAGGTTGAATGCTAGGTACATTGCTGGGTCCTTTTTATGGCTTCTATTTTATTTTTCTAGTTTTAAAATAACTCATTTGTGTATGCTTATTTTATAGTTGTTTTTCTTTAAGTAACAATAGTGGAACATCATATGAGGAAATCCCAACTGAGGGGAAAATAGACAAATATCAAGTGAATTTAAAATGCCAGTGAATATGAGTAGGGACAATAACCCAGTTGTTGGGGCTTTCTGAGTTGTTAATGCCTCATGCAGAATTCCTCCCTTTAAAAGGGAATTGGTGGGACTTCCCTGGTAGTCCAGTGGTTAAGACTTCACCTTCTAATGCAGGGGGTGCAGGTTTGATCCCTGGTTGGGGAGCTAAAGATCCCACATGGCTCTGGGCCAGAAAACCAAAACATAAAACAGAAGCAATATTATAGCAAGTTCAATAAAGACTTAAAAAAAATGGTCCACATCAAAAAAATAAATGAAAAAAAATTTTAAAGGGGTGGGGGAATTGGTTATTCAATGTGAATTTCTTCAGTGAGAACCAGAGACCCCATCTGGATTGCCCAAATTCAGTTTTGTTACATGGCATGCTTCCTACTATCAGTACTCTCTCCCCTCTGGCTTTGTCTTTCCCTCCCCTCCCTCCCTTCCCACCTTCCTTCCTTTTTTCTGACGACATTTAGTATAGAGGGTTCCTATGTACCCCCAAAACCAGTTTCCCCTTTTATTAACATCTTACATTACTATGGTACATTTGTCACAAATAATGAACCTCATCACTGGTTTTTATCTTTCAGATTTTCAGAAGTTAAATCCAAAATTGCAAGTAAGTGGGGTTCTATTTATTTAACTGTTTTGGATAGGTAATCAAACTACTTGTATAAAAGAAAGAAAATAGTAAAAGAAGAGAGTGGGAACAATGTCATCCTCCCACCCCATCCCTGAGTTTGATTCCTCTTCCTTGAAACAACTGTTATCAATTTCTTGAGTATTCTTCCAGAATATTGTATGGATATACAAGCATAAGACATAAATCATGAATGTAATGTGTAGAATTTAATTCTGCTGTCCGCATTTATTTTAAAATAATTGGTGGCATGCTATACAAATAGCTTCCATACCTTGTGTTCTTGGCATACTGTACAAATAGCTTCCATACCTTGTGTTTTTAATTTAACAGTGTATCTTGGGGATTGTTTTTATATTCATACATACAGTTCTAATGTAGGTTCTCTTTTTTTAAAGCTAGCTCGTAATGACCATTTCAGTACCTATTTAACTCCTTACATGATAGCTTGATTCTTGATCTTTGGATTGTATTTTAAGCAGATCATTCTGAATTTCTTGAAAAGATGCTATAATTGCAGGCTCCCATGGTAGTCTAAGTCACTGTTTTGGGAAGTCATTGAAGTTCAAAGACCACCTGTTTTCCCAAAAGTGTACCATAATAGCCTCAAGAATGTAGTGAATCAAATACCACGTTGTCTTAAGGTGTACCTTGGTATTGAATCTGCCATTGTTTGTAGTAAAGGCATCTGAACTCTAGTAAAGTGTTTTATAATTCTGCTCACCCTTTCCATAAATTCAGGTTTAAGATTTTTCCTGTCTCTTGATATCACAAATGACATCCAGAAGGTTTTTCCCAGGCAGCTGCTTGTTTTTTAAAGATCTTTATTGGAGTATAATTGCTTTACAATGGTGTGTTAAGTTTCTGCTTTATAACGAAGTGAATCAGCTATACATATACACATATCCCTATATCTCCTCCCTCTTGCGTCTCCTTCCCACCCACCCTATTCCACCCCTCTAGGTGGTCACAGAGGACTGAGCTGATCTCCCTGTGTTATGCAGCTGCTTCCCACTAGCTATCTGTTTTACATTTGGTATTGTATATATGTCAGTGTTACTCTCTCACTTCATCCCAGCTTACCCTTGCCCCTCCCCATGTCCTCAAGTCCATTCTCTATGCCTGTGTCTTTATTCCTGTCCTGCCCCTAGGTTCATCAGAACCATTTTTTTTTTAGATTCCACAGATATGTGTTAGTGTACAGTATTTGTTTTTCTCTTTCAGACTTACTTCACTCTGTATGACCGACTCTGGGTCCATCCACCTCACTACAAATAACTCAATTTCGTTTCTTTTTATGGCTGAGTAATATTCCATTGTATATATGTGCCACATCTTTATCCACTCATCTGTCCATGGACACTTAGGTTGCTTCCATGTCCTGGCTATTGTAAACAGAGCTGCAATGAACATTGTGGTACATGACTCTTTGAATTATGGTTTTCTCAGGGTATATACCCAGTAGTGGGATTGCTGGGTTGTATGGTAGTTCTATTTTTAGATTTTTAAGGAACCTCCATACTGTTATCCATAGTGGCTGTACCAATTCACATTCCCACAAACAGTGCAAGAGGGTTCCCTTTCTCCACACCCTCTCCAGCATTTATTGTTTGTAGATTTTTTGATGATGGCCATTCTGACTGGTGTGAGGTGATACCTCATTGTAGTTTTGATTTGCATTTCTCTAATGATTAGTGATGTTGAGCATCCTTTCATGTGTTTGTTGGCAAATTGTATATCTTCTTTGGAGAAATGTCTATTTAGGTCTTCTGCCCATTTTTGGATTGGGTTGTTTGTTTTTTTGATATTGAGCTGCATGAGCTGCTTGTAAATTTTGGAGATTAATCCTTTGTCAGTTGCTTCATTTGCAAATATTTTCTCCCATTCTGAGGGTTGTCTTTTTGTCTTGTTTATGGTTTCCTTTGCTGTGCAAAAGCTTTTAAGTTTCATTAGGTCCCATTGTTTATTTTTGTTTTTATTTCCATTTCTCTAGGAGGTGGGTCCAAAAGGATCTTGCTGTGATTTATGTCATAGAGTGTTCTGCCTATGTTTTCCTCTAAGAGTTTGATAGTTTCTGGCCTTACATTTAGGTGTTTAATCCATTTTGAGTTTATTTTTGTGTATGATGTTAGGGAGTATTCTAATTTCATTCTTTTACATGTAGCTCTCCAGTTTTCCCAGCACCACTTATTGAAGAGGCTGTCCTTTCTCCACTGTACATTCCTGCCTCCTTTATCGAAGATAAGGTGACCATATGTGCATGGGTTTATCTCTGGGCTTTCTGTCCTGTTCGATTGATCTATATTTCTGTTTTTGTGCCAGTACCATACTGCCTTGATTACTGTAGCTTTGTAGCATAGTCTGAAGCCTGGGAGCCTGATTCCTCCAGCTCTGTTTTTCTTTCTCAAGATTGCTTTTGCTATTCGGGGTCTTTTGTGTTTCCATACAAATTGTGAAATTTTTTGTTCTAGTTCTGTGAAAAAGGCCACTGGTAGTTTGATAGGGATTGCATTGAATCTGTAGATTGCTTTGGGTAGTATAGTCATTTTCACATTGTTGATTCTTCCAATCCAAGAACATGGTATATCTTTCCAGCTGTTTGTATCATCTTTAATTTCTTTCATCAGTGTCTTATAGTTTTCTGCATATAGATCTTTTGTCTCCCTAGGTAGGTTTATTCCTAGGTATTTTATTCTTTTTGTTGCATTGGTAAATGGGGATGTTTCCTTAATTTCTCTTTCAGATTTTTCATCATTAGTGTATAGGAATGCTAGAGATTTCTGTGCATTAATTTTGTATCCTGCTACTTTACCAAATTCATTGATTAGCTCTAGTAGTTTTCTGGTAACATCTTTAGGATTCTCTATGTATAGTATCATGTCATCTGAAAACAGTGACAGCTTTACTTCTTCTTTTCTGATTTGTATTCCTTTTATTTCTTTTTCTTCTCTGATTGCTGTGGCTAAAACTTCCAAAACTATGTTGAATAATAGTGGTGAGTGTGGACAACCTTGTCTTGTTCCTGATCTTAGAGGAAATGGTTTCAGCTTTTCACCATTGAGAACGATTTGCCAGCCAGCTGCTTTTTTACGTAGCAGTGATAAATGGCAGTCAGACTATAGGAGCTCACCTGTTTTACCAGTTGGGAAGGTTTTTTTGGTTTTGAAAATACAGATTTATATACCACAGTATATTATAGGGTTTTGATCCACTACCTATAATCTCATATAGTTTTTGCAATTCTTTTAAAAGAAAGCTAGATTCCTAATCATTATATTTATAAAGAAACCATATACTCATAAATAACTTGGATACTTTGTCTCATTGTAGCTGAATGACTTTCTGTTTTTAGGTAAATACCATGATTTAGAATGCCAACTGATACAGGAGTTTACCGGTGCTCAAAGAAGAAGTGAAATATCCAGAATGAGAGAAGTAGCAGCCGTTTTACTCCATTTTAAGGTAAATAGTAAAAATTTAAATTGCAGATTAGTCTTAAAGAGTACTAGGTTATATGAATTCTATATATTTTAGTCTCTGTTTTTCCCCAGGTGTATGAGTCAGTGATAATTTTCATTATTTGGAATAATTTGAATGTACATTTGTATCTTTCTCCAGAAATGATATTAAGTTTTAGGTAGTTAATATTATTTAAATAAGGATCTTATATTCAATAATATTAATATTTTATCACTGAATTTTTATGTAGTTTGACATGGCAAATCATATTGTCTGCCTTCTGGGTGTTTAATTTTTTTTTTTTTCAGTCAAACATTTGACGAAATAATTCAAAAGCAAGAAAGACTGACCTTAAGTTTGGAATATAGGAACCAGAGAGTAGCTATTACCGTTGGCCATTTATTGAGGCATAGACATAGCTTTATTACATATAATACCTCTTTTATTGACATTGTTGTTATTATTGTTATAATTGAACCAAAACAGTGATGTATATTTCTTTCTTCTTCCTAGGGTTATTCCCATTGTGTTGATGTTTATATAAAGCAGTGCCAGGAGGTAACATAACAGTACACTTTATTGGATTTTATTTTATTTTATGCTAATTTGTGTTTTAAAAAAGCATTTTAAAATTATATATTCAGTGTAAAATTCCTCTGCTGTTTAGGGTGCTTACTTGAGAAACGATATATTTGAAGATGCAGCAATACTCTGTCAACGGGTGAACAAACAAGTTGGAGATATCTTTAGTAATCCAGAAACAGTACTGGCTAAACTTATTCAAAATGTATTTGAAATCAAACTACAGGTAATTTTAAACAATGACTAAGTACTTAAGGCAATATGTGATTTTTTTCCTCTATGTTTTAAAAGTTTTTAAAATTTAGTTTATTTGTATAATATCCTTAGGCATAGTAATCCACTTATTAAGTGTAGGAGAAAGGAATGACAGTGTCATGCTTTAAAAAAAAAATGTTTTATTGTTCACCAAGAAAAAAGGTGCTATCACTTAGTGTCATCAGAGCATGTGTTTGAAATTACATATGTGTCAGGTTGTGGTAGGTTAGCCTCAGTTTTCATTTTTATTGGTTGCTTACCTTGACCAATAGATGGCATTTTTGAAATTGAACAAGAATTACAAGCTCAATCTGTAGAATTTTTTATAATATGGTACTAAGATTAAAAGAAAACAGAGGAATTTCATTCACAACCTTGACTTCCATAGCTCTATACTTTAAGGCAACATTTCCTAAACTATGTTTACCAATGGATTGAACAACATTAAATAAGTGTTGTCTTTAAAACACAATTCAGGACTTTTAATAGCCTTTAAAGATACTAATATGTATTGTGATTCTCCAGAAGTGGAGATGTAATGTACAGCATTTCCCAATTTTATAGTAATGTCTCAAAGGACACTGGTGTTAACTTAGACTACAGTTTGGGAAAAGCTGCTGTAAGGAATTGACTATATTGATATAGTGTCAGGTTTTGTTTTTTGGGATTTTTTTTTTTTCCCCAATGTACTTCATGAGGCAGGATAGGCAGATTTCAAAAGACAAGGTATTTGAGATTCTTAATGCTTATTCCCAACACTGATAAGATGTATGAGTAAATATGAGAGGCAGTAAAAATTAAAAACCTATTTTTTTTATATTGGTCTCTTTTCTGTGCATTGCCTTTTCCACTGGACTTTAAGTCAGAACAGTTCAAGAATATGGAGTAATTCTAGAGAAAAAAAAATTGACTATATAATTTAATATTTACTTAATTGACAGAATGTTGACTTTTTTTTTTTAGAGCTTTGTGAAAGACCAGTTAGAAGAATGTAGGAAGTCTGATGCAGAGCAGTATCTCAAAAGTCTCTACGATTTATATACAAGGTATATTTTTAATTATTAGAAAATAGTAATATCTCACATTTTCTTTTTTTCAGATAAAAAATGGGGAAGTATTCAGGTATTTTTGAATAACAGTTTGTCAGATAGCAATATACGTTTTACATTAAATACTTGGCTGTATAGACTAGTATTGTACAAGAGCAGCATTCTTAGCATGTTAACTTAAGGAATTGGATATTATGCTTTATATTAATGTACTTTAATGAAATATAAAAACCTTGTTTAAGACTTGAGAATTTTGTTTCTGATTTTAATTGTAAGCTAGTTCATTATTCTTTAATTTTTTTCTTTAAGAACTAGTATAATTATATTTATCTGCAGTTAAAACTTTAAAAGTTGAGAAAGGGAGTGACAAACTTTTTAAAATTTATTTATTTAATTTTTATTTATTTTTGGCTGTGTTGGGTCTTTGTTGCTGCGTGCAGGCTTTCTCTAGTTGCGGCGAACGGGGGCTATTCTTTGTTGCAGTGCCCAGGCTTCTCGTTGCAGTGGTTTCTCTAGTTGTGGAGCACGGGCTCTAGAGCGCAGGCTCAGTAGTTGTAGTGCATGGGCTTAGTTGCTTTGCGGCATGTGGGATCTTTCCGGACCAGGGCTCAAACGCGTGTCCCCTGCATTGGCAGGTGGATTCTTAACCACTGCGCCACCAGGGAAGCCCCCAGAGTGACAAACTCTTATGTGACAATTTCAGACTTAAGTCTGATGTGAAAATTTGTCTTGTGCTTTTGTAAATGGCAGTGTTATACTTTGTAGAAGCTTCATGTGGAGTTTTTTTCCAACTCAATTGCTTTTCTTTATTGTCATCGCTTTGAGAAGAGGGTTTTCGAAAGTAACTATAATCAGGAAGTCCATCTCAGCAACAGCACTATTGTGAGCCTATCTTCAACAGTGAGAAACAGAAAATTAGAGGAAAGTCCAGGGACAAAGACTAAAGAGAATGAACAGCACATAGACTTCTCAGTATTTTGACTTGGATACCATGTCATGAATGACATACTTGAAGCCGTTCTGCCACTGTTGCCATTTCTAGTCTGGTTGGTTGCCTCAGTTTCCTCTCCTGAGTCATCTCTAGGAGTTTATGGTAGTTTTCAAAACCATGATGTTGTTTGTAATATTCATTCTACTTAACATATATAACCCTATACAGTCGCTGTCTGCATCCTGAGTAACTTCCCAGGGTTTAAGAAATGGTGGTGTAACATAAGTTATTAAAAAGTCACATTATAGGGCTTCCCTGGTGGCGCAGTGTTTGAGAATCTGCCTGCTAATGCAGGGAACACGGGTTTGAGCCCTGGTCTGGGAGGATCCCACATGCTGCGGAGCAACTAGGCCCGTGAGCCACAACTACTGAGCCTGCGCGTCTGGAGCCTGAGCTCTGCAACAAGAGAGGCCGCGACAGTGAGAGACCCGCGCACTGCGATGAAGAGTGGCCCCCGCTTGCCACAACTAGAGAACGCCCTTGCACAGAAACGAAGACCCAACACAGCAAAAATAAATAAATTAATTAATAAACTCCTACCCCCAACATCTTCTTTTAAAAAAAAAAGTCACATTATAAAAATATGTATTTCTTAAATATTGTTACTATACCTAAAAAATACATTAATCTTTTTTCTCCCTTTTGCATGAAAAGAACCACAAATCTTTCCAGCAAGTTGATGGAGTTTAACTTAGGTACTGATAAACAGACTTTCTTGTCTAAGCTTATCAAGTCCATTTTCATTTCCTATTTGGAGAACTATATTGAAGTGGAGACTGGATATTTGAAAAGCAGAAGTGCTATGATCCTACAGCGCTATTATGATTCAAAAAACCATCAAAAGAGATCGATTGGCACAGGAGGGTAAGTGTTTTTGTTAAATGTTATAGTTAAAACTAAAGATATTAAAAGCTATTATATTTGGACAAACTTGTGAAATATTGATAGTCATTAGAATTTTCTGTGAAGAATTTTTTTAATTCAGTTTGTTTACACCATTCATCAAATCCTGTCTCTCAAGCCACATGTTGAAATGTTCCTACATAACATTATTAAAATGTAAAGCAGAATACTAGTACCATAAAGAGTTCCTCCCTCCCTCCCTCCCTCGCGCCCTTCCTGCCTGCCTTCCTTTTTTTAGACTGAGTAAATTATTCCAGGTTATTGACTAGGAAGCACATTGTTTTATTGCTGCTATTGCAGGTGTGGTTAAAAAAAAAAATGCAGATAGTTCACAGTTTTGTACCCTGAGCTTTTTCATGACTTGGGCATAAAATTATTTAAGTGATACATTAAAACGTGAATGTACTTACCTACTAGAATAAAATTAAATGATTTGCTGTAAGAATTGGTGGCAAATCAGTTATCTAGATCTCAACTATCTGGAATTGAGTTGATTTTAGGATGAATCAGAATGACCTCTGTGGAGCCATATAATCAGAGTTGACAGTTCACATAATGCACACCCAAATCATTTTCTTGTTTCCCAGTTTGTCATATATTAAATAGTGATCATGGAGAGATTATAATTAGGAATAAGAAGTGACATCTCAAAGGCAGTAGCAAGTAAAAGAGAAAACCTAAAAAACAATCATAAGAATTTTTTGAAAAATTAGTTCACAGTCTGGAGCTATATATTCTAGGACCAAAAAAAAAGTAATTTTCTAAAGATACTATCATGTAATAAATGTTCTTAATGACCCTCAGTCATTGAGAAAAGCTAAATTATGTTTAATAATAATGAAGAAATGTACAATATGTTTAAATGGTTAATATGTTTAAAAATCTTTAAAATTTTAGAGTTTGTTTTAAGCAGGACCATTTAGTTATCTGGAATATTAACTTATTTGGAAAAGCCCACTTCCTAAGGAAACCAGACAAGGAGTTTTGGGCTACTGAGTCAGAATTGTAGAGTTGAAAGAGACTTTAGAGATAATAACTCCAAATCTACTCATTTTTCAGACAAACGTCTTCTGTTTAGAGATTAATGCTTGCTTCACTTTACAGAACTACTTACTGAAATTAAAAGTTTTAGGGCTCCTGGCTGTTGGTCTATTTTTCATTCTTCTTTCTTTTTCTTAGTTCATGTATACTAAGTTTGAGAGTATTTGAAATTGAAATCTATGTATAGTAGTGTTCTTTTTTCATTTGTTGGTATTATGTACTAGTATTCAAGATTTGAAAGAGAGAATTAGACAGCGTACCAACTTACCACTGGGGCCAAGTATCGATACTCATGGAGAGACTTTCCTATCCCAAGAAGTGGTGGTTAATCTTTTACAAGAAACCAAGCAAGCCTTTGAAAGATGTCATAGGGTAAGAGTAATTGTAAATTTATTTTATTTGTATATAGTTGTGTATTTTAATTTTTCTCTGGTTGGGAACAATTGTTTATTGTAATAAAAAGGATTTTTGCTTGGGGAACAGAATTATTTTTAAATTATTTAGAAGTATATTTTAACATAATTTTAAAGTTGAGCGTGTCAAATTTTCTTTAGTGAGATATTAAATCAAGATATGAAAGGGAAAGTTAGACCTGTCTTATAAAGAAATAGAGCATTAGGGAGAGAAGGATGTTTAAGAACACAGATATCAAAGGAATGGAAAAGTTGACTCCATTAAAATTTAGAATTTCTGGGCTTCCCTGGTGGTGCAGTGGTTGAGAGTCCGCCTGCCGATGCAGGGGACACGGGTTCGTGCCCCGGTCCAGGAAGATCCCACATGCCGTGGAGCGGCTGGGCCCGTGAGCCATGGCCGCTGAGCCTGCGTGTCCGGAGCCTGTGCTCCGCAACGGGAGAGGCCACAACAGCGGGAGGCCTGCATACCGCCAAAAAAAAAAAAAAAAAAATTTAGAATTTCTTCCACAAACATACTTTAACAAAGTAACAGGTAAGTCACAGCCTCTGAGAAGGTATTTGTAACCAATATTACTAGCAGAAGATTTATAAAACAAATAGTAGTGGTTAATAATTGTATACCACGTACTATGTTCCAGGCACTATTCCAAGCACTTTAGGTATGTTATTAACGCATTTAATCATTGTAACATTTCTGTGAGGTTATTATTCCTGTTTTACAGAGGAAGAAACTGAGGTACATACTTCTTAAGTATGAAGTTGAGAGTTCAGGCAGTCTTAATTTTTTATTTGCATTGATGTATATTGTCTATATACTTATATTGATAGATAGTAAATCAATATAAATTATACATATAAATATAAATCAATAGAAAACAAGTCAAAGGCTACACATAAATACAGAAAATATAAATTATCAATAAGATATTCAGTCTCACTAGTGGGGAAATGAAACTTAAAACAGGGAAAATACTATATCATTCTCGATAGGTTGGCAAAAAGTAAAAAGTCTGTTGATACTAAGTATTGGTAAGGGTGTGGAGCAATAGAAGTTCTCATACACTGCCAATGGAAGTAAACATTGGTATACTTTGGAGAGTAATTTGTTAATTCCTTAGAGAAATTTGTAGGTGCACATGACATGTCTAACATCATAAGCTATGTTTGTCATGGTGAAAAATTAGAAACAAACAAAAGTGTGCTGTAAAGAGGACTGATAAACTGACATTGTTCATATACTAGAAAACTATATACCAATTTAAATGACTAAACTAGAGTTATATGTATCATCAGCATGAATAAATCTCAAAAATGCAATGTTTAGTGAAAAGAGCAAAATGGGGAAAATATATATTCAGTATACCACAACATAAAATTTTAAAAAGTAAAACAATACTTTATATTACTCAGGAGCATACATAAGCATGGGTGTGATAAACAACTTCAGAGTAGTGGTTGCCTTGGGAGGAATACCCAAGGGATGTTATCTATATGTATAATGTTGGATAACTCCTGCCCCCCAAAAGGAAGAAAATCTGAAGTACATTTGGAGAAATGTTAAGATATGACACATCTGGGCAGGTGATGGGCATATTTGGTACAGTAATATCTGTACTTTTCTGAATACTGGAAATATATTAAAATGTTTCTAAAGCATTGGATTATCAAACATGAAGCTGTCAACATATTTATTTGAATCACAGCAACTAGGTCTAAATCATGACCTCTGTCTGGAAAGTCATGAGATTGAAAATCAGTTTAATTCATTGCAGTCTGATCCAGCAAACATTATTTTGTGTTTACTTTGTACCATCTGCCATGTTAGGCATTGAGGTTATAAATACAGGACATTTACATTACTTTTGAATAGTGTGGAGGAAAGAGGTAGACATATAAAGAATTAGTGCAAGGTAGGTAAACACTGCTGGGACCAAAGAGGAAACAATGAGCTCTGCCTGGTTAAGGAATTGAGAAAGAGTATCAGGAAAGATTTTAAAATGGAGGAGACATTTGGGGTCTAGATCTTGAAAGCTAAATAGGATATCTTCAAGAGGATGATTCTGGCAGGCTGTTTCAGGACTAGAGAAAATTACGTACACAAAGACATACAGATATCAGTCAAGCAGTATGAAATGCTTGAACTAAAAAAGGATATGGGGAGAGTAATAAGTCAGGAGGTTGAAAATGTAGACAAAAACTCTTTGTATACCATACTTAGAAATTTGGACTTGACCTTGTTAGGTGATGATGGAAGCTTTAAAGGATATTAAAAAGGGCAGTGTAATGAGCAGATTGGTGTTTTTTTCCTTTCTTTTTAAAAAACTTAGTAACTTTGAGATATAATTGACATTCAATAAACTGCATGTATTTGAACTGTACAATTTGATAACTTTGGTAAATTATGTGTACATTTGTGAAACTATAACGCAGTCAAGATAATGAACAGATCCACCACCTCCAAAAGTTTCTTCTGCCCTTTTAAAATCTCCCTTTCGCCTCCATTTCTGTCCTTGGGCAACTGCTGATCTGCTTCACTGTAGATTAGTTTTCAAAAAGAAGGGGATGCTTCGGTACTGAGTCTTGAAAGCTAAATAGGATTTTTCAAGAAGTTGATTAATTTTCTAGAATTTTTAATATATGGGATTATAGTATTATAGTGTATACATGTGTTTCTGGATTCTTCAACTCAGCATAAATGTTTTGAAATTCATTCATGTTGTGCATATTAATTAGTATGTTCTTCTATTGCTGAGTAGTATTTAATGAATATGCCACAATTTGTTTATCCATTTACCTATTAATGGCAGTTTAGATTGGCTCCAGTGTTTGACTATTACAAATGAAGTTGCTATGAATATTCATGCATATGTCTTTATGCAGACATATGCTTTCATTTCTCCTGAGTAGCTATATGATGTGATATGGTAATTCTTTTTACGAAACTGCCAAACTGTTTTTCAAAGTTGTTTCGTTTGACATTCTTTCCAGCAGTATATGAGAGAGTTGCATTTGTTCTACATGATTTCCAACATTTGGTATGATCAGTCTTTATTTTAGAGTCTAATAAGGTATATAATGATACCTTATTATGGTTTTAGTTTGCATTTTCCTAATGACTAAAAATGAGCATCTTTTCTTGCATTTATTTGCCATTCATGTATATTATTTGGTGTATTTTGCATGCGTTTTTCAAAATTGGGTTGTCTGTTTTCTTATTTTTTGACAGTTGTATATCTGGTTAAAATTCATTTATTTGATATATGATTTACAAATGTTTTCTTTCAGTCTGTGGCTTGTCTTTTTCATATCTAAAGAGTATTTCAAAGAATAGAAGTTATTAATTTTGATGATATCCAATTTAACACTTTTCTGTTATGGGAGGTATTTTTGGTATCATATTTAAGGAATCTTTGCCTAACCTAAGGTCACAAAGATTCCTCTTATATTTTCTTTCTTTTGTTTGTTTCCTTAAGTTTTCTTTCTTTTTAAAAAAATACATTTTTAAAAATTTTTCAACAATTTTGAAAGGTTACTTTCCATTTACAGTTACTACAAAATATTGGCTATATTCCCCACATTGTACAATACCTTGAGCCTATCTTACACCCAGTGGTTTCTACCTGCCACTCTCCAACCCTTACATTGCCCCCTGCCCCCCCTGCTCTGTAACCACTAGTTTGTTCTCTGCATCTGTGAGTCTGCTTCTTTTTTGTTGTATTCACTAGTTTGTTGCATTTTTTTAGATTCCACATATAAGTGATATCATACAGTATTTGTCTTTTTCTGTATGATTAATTTCACTTAGCATAATGCCCTCCGAGTCCATCCATGTTGCTGCAAATGGCAAAATTTCATTTTTTAATGGCTGAGTAGTATTCCCTTGTATATATATACCACATCTTCTTTATCCATTCATCTGCTGATGGACACTTAGGTTGCTTCTGTATCTTGGCAATTGTAAATAATGCTGCTCTGAATATTGGGGTGCACGTATCTTTTGGAATTAATGTTTTTGTTTTTTTTCGGATATATACCCAGGTATGGAATTGCTGGGTCATATGGTAGTTCTATTTTCAGTTTTTTGAGGAACCTCCATACTGTTTTTCATAGTGGCTGTGCCAGTAGGAATGTTTACATTCCTACTAACATTGTACAGGGTTCTTTTTCTTCACATCCTTGCCAACATTTGTTGTTTGTAGACTTGATAGCCATTCTGTATGAGGTGTGACGTGGTATCTCATTGTGGTTTTGATTTGCATTTCTCTGATGATCAGTGATGTTGAGCATCTTTTCATCTGCCTGTTGGCCATCTGTTTGTCTCCTTTGGAAAAATGTCTGTTCAGATTCTCTGCCCATTTTTTAATCAGGTTTTTTTTATATCGAGTTGTATGAGTTTTTTATATATTTTGGATATTAATCCCTTGCATATCATTTGCAAATATCTTTTCCCATTCAATATGTTGCCTTTTTGTTTTGTTGATGGTTTCCTTCGTTGTGCAAAAGCTCTTAAGTTTGACTGTGTCCCATTTGTTTATTTTTGCTTTTGTTTCCCTTTCCTGAGGAGACAGATCCAAAAGAATATCGCTAAGACCTATGTACTGCCTATGTTTTCTTCTGGAAGTTTAATACTACACTGTTTTGATCACTGTAACTATAAATCTTGAATCGGGTAGTGTGAGTCCTCTAACATTACCATAGAAAGCGTTTTCGTATAAGTCTGATAATCAATTTGTCAGTTTCTGGGGAAAAAAAAGTTTGGGGTTTTGACAGGAATTGCTTTGAATCTATAGTTCTGTTTGTGGAGAATTGACGTCTTAGCAATATTGAGTTCTCAAATACAGTTGATTTTTATATGTTGATTTTGTACCTGCAACCTGACTAAACTCACTTATTCTAATAGCATTTTTTGTAGATTCCACAGGATTTTCTGTATAGAATATAATGTTTTCTGCCAATAAAGTCAGTTTTACTTATTCCTTCCAATGTAGATGCCTGTTGTTTTGTCTCTTGCCTTATTGCCCTGGTGAGGACCTCCAATACAATGCTGACTATAAGTGGCGAGAGCATACACCTTGCATTATTCTTTTTGTTTGTTTGTTTGTTTTTTAATCTTTTTTTAAACATCTTTATTGGAGTATAACTGCTTTACACTGGTGTGTTAGTTTCTGCCGTATAACAAAGTGAATCAGCTATACGTATACATATATCCACATATCCCCTCCCTCTTGCTTCTCCCTCCCACCCTCCCTATACACTGCATTATTCTTGTCTTTATCATTAATATGATACTAACTGTAGGTTTTTCTTTAAAAAAATCTTTTTATTGATGTATAGGTTTTTAAATTTTTTATTTATTTATTTATTTATTTATTTATTTATTTATTTATGGCTGTGTTGGGTCTTCGTTGCTGCGCACGGGCTTTCTCTAGTTGTGGCGAGCAGGGGCTACTCTTTGTTGAGGTGCACAGGCTTCTCATTGTGGTGGCTTCTCTTGTTGTGGAGCATGGGCTCTAGGTGCGTGGGCTTCAGTAGTTGTGGCTCGAGGGCTCTAGAGCTCAGGCTCAGTAGTTGTGGTGCATGGGCTTAGTTGCTCTGTGGCATGTGGGATCTTCCCAGACCAGGGCTTGAACCCTGTCCCTTGCACTGGCAGGCAGATTCTTGACCACTGCACCACCTTGGAAGCCCCTATTGACATATAGTTGATTTACAATATCATGTAACTTTCAGGTGTACAGCACAGCGATATGTATATATATATATGTATACATATAAATATGTAACCTTATAGGTTATTACATAATATTGAGTATAGTTTCCTGTGCTATACAGTAGGTCCTTGTTGGTTATCTGTTTTATACATAGTAGTGTGTATATGTTAATCCCAGCCTCCTAATTTATCCCTCTCACATCCCGCTTTCCCCTTTGGTAACCATAAGTTTGTTTTCTGTGTCTGTGAGTCTCTTTCTGTTTTGGAAATAAGTTCATTTGTGTCATTTCTTTTTCTCTTAGATTCCACATATAAGGTATATCATATGAGATTTGTCTTTCTCTGTCTGGCTTACTTCACTTACTATGATAGTCTCTAGGTCCATACATGTTGCAAATGGCATTATTTCCTTCTTTTTTATGGCTAAGTAATATTCCATTATATATATATATATATAAATTTATACATACACACACCACATCTTTATCCATTTATCTGTCAATGGACATTTAGGTTGTTTCCATGTCTTGCTATTGTAAATATTGCTGCTATGTACATAAGGGTGCATGTAATTTTTTGAATTATAGTTTTATCTGGATATATGCCCAATAGTGGGATTGCTGGATCATATGGTAATTCTATTTTTAGTTTTTTAAGGAACCTCCATACTGTTCTCCATAGTGGCTGCAATTTACATTTACCAATTTACATTCCCACCAACAGTGTAGGAGGGTTTCCTTTTCTCCACACCCTCTCCAGCATTTATTATGTATAGACTTTTTGATGATGGCCATTCTGACTGGTGTGAGGTGATACCTCATTGTAGTTTTGATTTGCCTTTCTCTAATAATTAACAGTGTCGAGCATCTTTTCATGTGCCTCTTGGCCATCTGTATGTCTTCTTTGGAGAAATGTCCATTTAGGTCATCTGCCCATGTTTTGATTAGGTTATTTGTTTTTTTTGTTATTGAGCTTTATGAGCTGTTTGTATATTTTGGAAATTAATCCCTTGTCAGTCGCATCATTTGTAAATGTTTTCTCCAATTCTGTAGATTGTCTTTTAGTTTTGCTTATGGTTTCCTTTGCTGTGCAAAATCTTTTAAGTTTAATTAGGTCCCATTTGTTTTTCATAGATGCTGTTTATCAGATTGATGAAATTCTTTTATTCCTAGTTTTCTGGGTGTTTTTATAAGGATTAGATGTTAGACTTTGTCAAATGCTTTTTTTATTGTTGTTCTGTTAATGTGGTTGGATTACATTGATTTCCAAATGTTAACCTTGCATTCCTTTGATAAACCCCATTGGTCATCATTTATTATCCTATTTATGTAGGGTTGGATTAGGTTTGCTAAACTTTTGTTAAGAATTTTTGTGTTTGCCTTCAAGAGGGATATTGACGTATACATATTTTTTTCTCGTAATGTCTTTGTGTAGTTTTGGTATCAGGGTAATGTTTGTCTCATAGAATAAGTTGGAAAATGTTCCTTCCTCTTCAATATTCTGGAAGAGTTTATGTAAAATTGGTGTTATATTTTCCTTAAATATTTGGTAGAACTCACCAGTGAAGTCATTTGGGCCTGCAGTTTTTAACTTTGTGAGGGTTTTTTTTTTTTTTTTTTTTTTTTTTTTTTTTGCTGTACGCGGGCCTCTCACTGCTGTGGCCTCTCCCGTTGCGGAGCACAGGCTCCGGACACACAGGCTCCGCGGCCATGGCTCGCGGGCCCAGCCGCTGCGCGGCATGTGGGATCTTCCGGGATAGGGGCACGAACCCGTGTCCCCTGCATCGGCAGGCGGACTCTCAACCACTGCGCCACCAGGGAAGCCCTGTGAGGGTTTTAAACTACAAATTAACTTCTCTAATAGATATGGAGCTATTTTAGTTACCTGTTTCTTTTAAAGTGAGCTTTGGTAGTTTGTGTCTTTTAAGATTTGTATATTTCACACAAATTGTTGAATTTATTGGGATTAAGATGTTCATGGTATTGCCTTATTATCTTTTTTATGGTCAATTGATTTTGTGTGTGTGTCTGTGTGTGTGATTTTTAATTGAAGTATAATTTGTTTACAGTGTTGTGTTAAGTTTCTGGTGTATAGCAAAGTGATTCAGTTATATATACATAATATATATATTCTTTTTCAATATAGGTTATTACAAGATATTGAATATAGTTCCCTCTGCTTTACAGTAGGACCTTGTTGTTTATTTTATATGTAGTAGCTTATTATCTTTTTAACGTTTGTAGAATCTTTAGCGATGTCTCCTATTCATTTTTGAAGATTGGTATTTTTTTGTGTGTGATCATTCTGGCTAGAGGTTTATCAGTTTTATTGGTTTCCCCAGAGAATCAGTTTTTGGTATCATTGATTTTTCTGTTTTCTGTTTTGTATTTCATTGATTTCCACTCTTTATTACTTCTTTTCCTTCTGCTTACTTGGGTTTCATTTCCCCTTCTTTTTCTAGTTTTTTAAGGTGGAAGTGAGACATTGATTAGAGACCTTTCTTATTTTCTAATATAGGCATTTAGTCTTATAAATTTCCCTTTAAGGTACTGCTTTAGCTGCATACCACAAATTTTAATTTGTTGTATTTATTTTCATTCAGTTCAAAATACTTTTAAATTTCCCATTTGATTTCTTTTGGCCCAAGAGTGGGTTAGAAGTGTGTTATTTCATTTCCAGATATTAGGGGATTTTTTAGATGTCTTTCTGTTATTGATTTAAATTTGATTCCATTGTGGTTAGAGGACATACTTTGTGTGATATGAATCCATTTTAAATTTATCGAGACTTGTTTTTTAGCCCAGAATATGATCCATCTTGGAAAGTGTTTATGAATACTTAAAGAAAATGTACATCCTGATGTTGTTGGATAGCGTATTCTATGAATGTCAGTTAGGTCCAGTTGATTAACAATGTTGTTTATGTCTTCTATATCCTTACACATATTCAGTCTACCTCTTCAATGAGTTATGCATGAATGTACGGATGTAGAGAGGAGGAATGTGAAAAATTAAATTTATTCTTTGTGGCTTGCTAAGGGCATTTGTTAAGCATCAGTGAGCAAAGAAGGGAGGTGAGGGTTGTGCTAGAGAGACTGATGAAGGGTAAAGGTTAGGATTGTATTAAGAAGACCAGGAAGGGAATTGAGTAATACCAAATTAGTATTTATAATCAGTAGAGATTTAGGGAATTTAAAGTGGGTTATGCACTTCAGTGCCCATTACTCTGAGAGTGGATCACAAATGGAGACTACAAATAGGCAACAATCAATTGATAAATAATATAGGAAACAGCTATAAGAAGTTGAGAGGTAATTTTCTAACTTTTAAAGAGGGATTTAATTTTCTCAGCATAATTACTAATAATTCCTTTACTAAGTAGTTAATCAGCAGCAGCAACATCAACATCAAAATGAAAATTTATTATTGTGAACCTATTATATGCCAAACACTGAGCTAAAAATACCTTACATGCATTTTCATACTTTATTTTCACCTCAAGGCTAGGATATAAGTACTATTAATATTATTCCTACCTTACAGATGAAGAAATTGAGGCTTGGTGGGGTTAAATAACATCTCAAGGCTTCACTCAACCAGGAAGTGATGAAAGTGGGATTTGAGCCTGTCGTATTTTATAGTGTGTCTGTTATTGATTTCCCATCCCCACCCTCCAATAAAATAAAGAATCCTTTTTGTTCTGAGTTTTACTAGAATAGCATTTGTTCATTTGGTGGCTCTCAAAATTCTTTTACTGTGACTCACAATAAGAAAGGCACTTTACATGGCAGTTGAGTGTACATTTATTATATGTATTTATGTGTGTGTGTATGTTATGTTTGTATGTGTTTATTTCATTAAAACATAATTTGGTTTTAATGTGTACTTTAGACATTATTTTCTCTTGGTTCTCTCTTCTTTTCTCTTTCTTTCTTGTCACAGTCCACTAATGGGTTACAATCCAGGTCAGAAAAACATTGATCTAGTCTAAGCCAGGAGAGTTGTAGACAGACACGGGGCTTTGAAACTGTATGTATATGAGAAAGGCATTTTGGGTGGGCAGGAAGAGTTTTAAGTTATCATTTTGATACCTGAATACTGACTATGTCTTATACAAAGTTGATTGCTAAAAAAAAAAAAATTGCCTTTTTTTAAAGGTAAACTTGAGGAATGATGTATTTGGTTTTTGTTTTTAAAGCTCTCTGATCCTTCTGATTTACCAAGGAATGCCTTTAGAATTTTTACCATTCTTGTGGAATTTTTATGTATTGAACATATTGATTATGCCTTGGAAACAGGACTTGCTGGTAAGTATATTTATTTGTGTTATACTTCGTGTTAAATTCCTTTGATCCTATTTGGTTAAACTGTATGCATAATGTTTTATATATATTCAACTCTGTCTGTCAAAAGCAGTTCAGTGCGATGAAATGCTTTTTGAGCTTCTGTAACAAGGGTTTGTCAGATGCTAGAAGCTATAGAAAGACACAGTTCTCATATTGCTTACATTGACCAGGGCTACATGAGTCACTACAGTGAATGGAAGAATGTAATACAATGCTGTAAGCTATGAAATGCCAAAGGAGCAGAAATGGAAGTGACAGCAATTCTGGTTGAGACAGTTGAGTAAAGTAAGATTTAGAAAGGAAAGTGAGCCTTTTCAAAATAAGCCTGGAGAGGAATAGATTCATATAAAATTTTTTCTTTTATTTTTGGTCTTCTGGGTTTACTGGTATTAATAGGATAATAATGACTTCTTCCCTAAATTCCAGTCCCATTAATTCAGTTGCCTCCTTGACCTCTCTTACCTGTTCTGTGTGCATCTCAAATTTAATATATCCCAAATGAAACTCTTTATCTTCCACCTAAACTTTTTCCTTTCCCCTTCTTTTCCATGTCTTTAAAAGGCATTACTATTTACTGTTTGCTCAAGGCCCAGACCCCGGAGTTATCATAATTCTTCTTTTCATCAAACCTGAGAGCCAATCTGTCAGCAAATCCTGTCTGTATACTGCCAAACATAACTCAAATTCGTCTACTTTTCTCCATTTCCGCTGATGCCACCCTGATTTAAAGATCATCATCTCTATCCATTCCTAACTGGTCTCTTTGTGTACATTCTTACCTTTCCAAATAACTGACTCCATGTAACATTTATGTTATAAATTCAAGGGTCTTAAAATTTCTTGCTTAAGACCCTTTAGTGGTTTCCTGTTACTCTTAGGGGAAAAACAAGAAGAAACTCTTTATGAAAGTATAGCTTTTCGAAAGAGAGGCATGGACATATATACACTACCAAACGTAAGGTAGATAGATAGTGGGAAGCAGCCGCAGAGCACAGGGAGATCAGCTCAGTGCTTTGTGACCGCCTGGAGGGGTGGGATGGGGAGGGTGGGAGGGAGGGAGATGCATGAGGGAAGGGATGTGGGAACAGATGTATATGTATGACTGATTCACTTTGTTATAAAACAGAAACTAATAAAAAAAAAAAAAGAAAGTATAGCTTTTGATCTGGCCTCCTCTTATATATTCATCTTCATCTCATATTGCATTTCCCCTCACTACCCCAGCCCCTTTGGCCTTCATTCATTTTCCTCACTCAGGTTCTTTGCACTTGGTATCTCCCTACCCCCCAATCCTTTTCCTTCAGCTCTTGTCATGTCTGGCTTTTCACCCTTCTGATCTTAGCTAAGGTGCTACCTTCTTAGAGAGGCCTTTGCTGATCGACCTAGCTAAAGTGATACCCCTTTCCCAGCCTAGTTACGCATTATTTCATCATTGAATTAATTTTTTTCATAACACTTGTTACAATGAAATTTTCATTTGTTAATATCTGCCTCACTCACCAGAATTCATTCATTGAACACATGCTTAAGTCCTTACCCTTGTACTCATGCAGCTTACATTCTTGTGGAAAAGATAGACAAATGACTAGTAAGTTCAATGAATAAAAATAAAATTGAGTAAGGAATAGAGAATAGTAATGGGAGGTAGGATGGGGAATTCAGGGGCAGAGGGCTTTTTTAGAAAGGCTGGTCAGAAAAGGCCTCTCTGAGGAGACATGATCCAGAGAGCTGAATGAAGTGAAGGAGTAAATTGAATATTTGGAGAAAGAGTATTTTAAGTAGAGAGAACAGCATGTAAGTTCTCTTGAATAGTGAACTTCATGGGAATCTTACCTGTCTTAGGAATCTTATCTGTCTTAATTGCCATTATAGGCTAGCACCTAGAAAGCACATAGCACGTGCTCAAAAATGTTTGACTGTATATAACATCATTCCATAAAGTTTCTAAGGTTGAAGCAAAATTACCCATAATTCAGTGACCTTGTGGTTTATTCTTACCCTTTTTTTTTTTTAACCTGCAGGACGTAGATAAGCATTTGTAGCCTGCTTCCCCCCCTCCTCCACCCCATGCAGCAGAAACTTGACATCAAGTATTTAACATTTGCCATTTACAAATAAGCTAATGTGGTAATTTGTATTGGGATAATCATATCCACCTCAAAGATGTGAAGATTAAAGAAGATAATAAAAAAGTAACATGAATTTGATTCTATATGGTATGAAGGAGTTGTTCTTTAGCTAGTATGGAAGCCTAGCTTCTTCATTTTAATAGCAGTATTCATAATTTGGAAGGGCTTAGAAAATTTTCTGGTAGGATGAGAATGTCCCTTATAAACATTTTTCATGCAGCTATTTAGTTAGTACATACTGCTATTATTTCTAATGATTTTATAAAATTCTGTCATGCATATATATTATAAAGTTAACCACCCCCTATTATTAGACATCTTGGATCTTTTCAGCAATTTTTTTTTTGCGGTACGCGGGCCTCTCACTGTTGTGGCCTCTCCCGTTGTGGAGCACAGGCTCCGGACACGCAGGCTCAGCGGCCATGGCTCACGGGCCTAGCCGCTCCGCGTCACGCGGGATCTTTCCGGACCGGGGCACGAACCCGTGTCCCCTGCATTGGCAGGCGGACTCTCAAAAACTGCACCACCAGGGAAGCCCCTTTTCAGCAATTTAGTAGTATAAATAATGCTACAATGAACATTGTAGAGCTTAAAGTGTTTTCCTTATTTTGAATTATTTTCTTTGGATAAAATTCTGGAAGTGAAATTAACAGATCAAAGTGTATTGCAAATTTAAAAAAAATTTTATACGTATAAACTATTTTCCTAAGGGTTTTTTTCCCACTAATCTATACTGCTGCTGGCATGTATGATTATACCAGCTTTTCTGCACAACACTGAATATTCTTTAAAAACTTTAATAATTTAATGGTTAAAAACGTACATCACTATTGCCTTTTCATGTCTTTCATTAATAGCAAGGATTAGTATTTTCTACATGTGTATTGACTTTATTTTTTTCTCTTGTAAATTTGTGTTGGAGCCTTTAATTTTCTTATCAATTGGTGATTTTGTCGTTTATGGGAAAATAAAACACCTTTATTTTCCATTTTTAAAACTTTGAAAAAAAATCCTCCTCCTGTAAAGAACTCTAGGTATTAAACTTTTGTTTTCTCATTTTCTGTGAGTATTTTTCCTAGCTCCTTATGTCTTTGAACTTTAGCTAGAAACATAAATGTCTGTGGTTAGTAGGGACCTTAGAGTTTAACTATTACTCTCTTACAAAAGAGGAAACTGAAATCTGGAGAGATTAGCTGTCTGTTTTGGGGTCAGAATGTGAAGTGGCTTGAATACAGTGCTGAAAATCTGGAATTTATTATGTTGACAGTGAGGAGACTTTGAATTATTTTTGAGGAAATAGTAGAGAACATGGTGAGTGAAATATGTTAAATATATTATTATGGCAACAATATATAGCATAAAAGATAAGGAGATTTGAACCAGGATACTAATAAGAAAATTATTTTAACTGTTATCAGTGGTAATGAGGCCTGGTTATAAGAAAAATGGTAGAAGTGTATTCATGGCTCATGAATCGTTGGGCATAGGAGGGCAGGAAAGGGAAGGAGAAGGTATAGTTCAAGATGATTCATTTATTTATTTATTTATTTATTATTTATCTCCGCAAATAATGAAGACTTGAGTAGATAGTGAAAATTTGGACGTAAAAACTTTGGATGAATTTTATTAAATTATTAACAAGCTTAATTTTACTCTTCTGTCCACAAAAATTATTGCTGATTTAATGAAACAGCAGTTACTTTTATGCATGTTGTATATATAAAACCACATTCTTTTTTCTGTTGCTTACATGAATTTCTTTAATATGATTCTAACATATACATGCCTTCCAACTTTAGGAATTCCTTCTTCAGATTCTAAGAATGCAAATCTCTATTTTTTGGATGTTGTGCACCAGGCCAATACTATTTTTCATCTTTTTGACAAGCAGTTTAATGATCACCTTATGCCACTAATAAGGTTAGTCAAATTGTCCGATTTTCATTGGTGTTTCAATTAATATTATAATATTCTACTTCTTGTTAAAATTTAAAAGTAATAGATGTTCGTTAAGACATCAAACAGGAACAAGAGGGTGTGGAATAAGTAAAAGCCCTTTTCCTCTTCCTTGCCTTCCTATTTTCCTTCTGTGGTATTAATTTTGGTTTACTGAATGTGTCATAAACCTAAATCTGATATGAAAGACAACTTCTAGCTTGTTCCCACTTATTATAATAAAAAGATGTACAATAACAATTTTATGAGATCAATAGGACAGGTTTTGATGAGGCATTAAATAAGGTTTTGTTTATATCTTCCTATCAATTTATGTGAACTTTTAAAGCATGTGAGGATTAAATAAGGTAGTATATATGTGAACATGCTTTTTAAAATTGTATGTGTAGTACTATAATTAAAGGGGAAGAATATTCATATAGAAAATAAAATTCTAGACATTTTGTATAAATGTTGATATGCCAAGAAATAATTAGTCTAGAAACAATCTCAAAGATAAAGATTACTTGTGATCCCTGAATCACATTTTGAAAGGAAATTTACTTTTTAAAGAGCTCTAATGTCACATAACAAAGAATTCATGTAATTATTAGGGTTGCATATTCTTTAATATTTTGGGTGTTTTTTGACATTTAGGTAATATTCAGAAGGTAAATATGGCTACCAAGTTGCTTTTCTTTTTCATTTTTTTTAATATAAGAAAGCTAAATACAATTGAATTGGGTGTTAGTTTAGTCTGCAAATTTTAATTAATATAATTTGCTATATTCTCAAGACTTTGTGATTTTTCTTACTGATATACCAGAAATTTAATTAAAAAGGAAACCAAATAATTTCAGAATTTCAAAATCACATGTTTATATTCTAAAGGGATGTCTCCTCACAGATGAAAGTAATAAATCTAAATCCTCCTCTTCCGTCTCTTTTAACGGGTTAGTTTTTCCTAGCGTGACTATTGTAATGAATTGGGCATAGTGAATACTAAATAATTACTTTACTATTTATATGCTTCTTGGATTGGGGAGCAAATTAAAATAATGTGTGTGTGTGTGTGTGTGTGTGTGTAGGTATATAGCAATACATATATGCCTATGAAAAACTGTTAGAATTGTAAGGCTACTAATGTGATCTTTTTCCCCCTTTAAACATTCAATAGCTCTTCTCCTAAGTTATCTGAATGCCTTCAGAAGAAAAAAGAAATAATTGAACAGATGGAGATGAAATTAGATACTGGCATTGATAGGCAAGTTGTTAGTTTTACTATTTCTCTTGCATTTTTGTTGTTGTGTTTATTTTTTTATTTTTAAATTTTTTAACATCTTTATTGGACTGTAATTGCTTTACAATGTTGTGTTAGTTTCTACTGTATAACAAAGTAAATCAGTTATATGTATACATATATCCCCATATCCTCTCCCTCTTGTACCTCCCTCCCACCCTCCATATCCCACCCCTCTAGGTGGTCACAAAGCACTGAGCTGATCTCCCTGTGCTATCTCTTGCAATTGTAAAAACACCATTGTAACAACATGAAAATGATTTTCAGAGAAGAAAAAAGTCTATTTTAATTCCACCATCCTGCTATAACGTTTGATTTTAATTTTACATATTGCTTTCATCTGTATTAGAATGTTGTTTTTATTGGCTTCCAGGTTTATTATTTATGGAAGTCAGTATGTTTAGACTTACTTTTAAAGCAGATCCTACACACACACACACACACACACACACACACACACACACATGCACTTGAGAGTCCGCCTGCCGATGCAGGGGACACGGGTTCGTGCCCCGGTCCGGGAAGATCCCACATGCCACGGAGCCTGCGCGTCCGGAGCCTGTGCTCCGCAACAGGAGGGGCCACAACAGTGAGAGGCCCGCGTACTGCCAAAAAAAAAAAAATGGTATGTAACATAGAGGGTTTTATTTTCAGTTAGAACTGTCAGGCTAATATCTGAAATGCTTTAAATAAATATACTGATTTTCTAAAAGTAACTTCCATTAAGTGAATGCAGACTCTACGTTCCAAAAAAATTTTTTTTTTTTTTTTTTTTTTTTTTTTTGCGGTACGCAGGCCTCTCACTCTTGTGGCCTCTCCCATTGCGGAGCACAGGCTCCAGACATGCAGGCTCAGCGGCCATGGCTCATGGGCCTAGCCTCTCCGTGGCATGGGGGATCTTCCCAGACCGGGACACGAACCCGTGTCCCCTGCATCGGCAGGCTGACTCTCAACCACTGCGCCACCAGGGAAGCCCCAAAAAAATTTTGTAATGTTTATTGTAGTTAATTACCTGTTCATAATATGGAGCAGTGGATCTCTGTCTTTTGAGATGATGGTGGGCATTTATTTATCGATGATGATAATAGCTACTATTTGGCTTGGCCAGAAAGTTCGTTCGGGTTTTTGTACCATGAAAAACCTGAACGAACTTTTTGGCCAACTCAGTATTTATCAAGAATTTGCTATGTGCCGGGCACAGTACAAGGATCTTTACCTGTATAATTTCATTTATTAAGTAGGAAATACTATTCCCATTTTACAGGTGAGGAAATGAAAGCTTAAAGAAATGAGGTAGTTTGCTCAAGATCATAATGCTGGATATTTGGGACTCAAATTCTAAAGCCCATGCTACTAGGTTTGGGCATATTTTTATTTACTGTAATTCTCCTTTCTCTTCTATTCAAGAAAACATATTTGAATATAAGTTAGTTACAGGAACTCTAGCCCTTAATATCTTTGTCTTTTGCCAATCTATTATCCTTTCCCAGCTTTATTTCATTCATTGTTGTGCTTAGATTGCTTGGTCCATCTCTTTAATTACTCCCTTGTAATTACCCTAAAATTTATTTCCTTTAACCATAATTATCTTACAGATCCTAAAATCTGGATTAATGCAGACTCTTTTATTCCCATAACCGGATGGCTGATTGCTGTTGGAGAATACCACATTACTCAAACATTATTTGTGCCATTACAAACACATACTCTCATTTCTCAACTGGGTCTTCAGTATCACTTGTTCAGCCTCCTGCTTGTCCTTAGACTGTGAAACTCGGGTTCTTCTCACCTGTTCTTCTAAACTTTGGCCATCCTTCATAAGCCCCTCTATCTTACTACCTTCCTAAGCATTCTCCAAATATAGTTGTTAAGGAAACAAATTAGTGACAGTCTTCTAAGATCTTTAAGATTTCCTTAAATAGAGTAATGGGCAAATGAATCTTTGCCCTGTGTTTTGAGCAGAAAGCTAATAAAACTAAGAGGTCTTTGATATCATGACCTAGAATTTACTTTTTTAAAATCTGAAGTATACCCATAGTAAAAGTCTAATGGTGACATGAAATTAAATAATTTAAATTTAATTTATTATAAATAATATAAATAAAAGTAAATATAAAGTAAATTAAAATGATCAAATACATGGTGTTCTCAATTCTCTAGGACATTAAATTGTATGATTGGACAAATGAAGCATATCTTGACTGCAGAACAAAAGAAAACAGATTTTAAGCCAGAAGATGAAAACAATGTTTTGATTCAGTATACTAATGTGAGTAAAATGATTCAGTATGCTACTAAGAATATTTGCTTTGTTTATACTTTTGTTAACATTTCATTGATGTATCTTATTATGCTCCAAGTTTTTTTATTTTATACTTAGAGATTAATGAGAAACTATATGTATTTTCTCCTTAGCTAAGCTGATACACATTTCTATGTAATAAGTATAGAAAAAATTTTTACAGGCCTGTGTTAAAGTCTGTGCTTATGTAAGAAAACAAGTGGAGAAGATTAAAAATTCCATGGATGGGAAGAATGTGGATACAGTTTTGATGGAACTTGGAGTACGTTTTCATCGACTTATTTATGAGCATCTTCAACAATATTCCTATAGTTGTATGGGTGGCATGTTAGCAATTTGTGATGTTGCTGAATATAGGAAGTGTGCCAAAGACTTCAAGGTATGTATTCACAAATATCAAACTTGTAAATAGGTTCAAGAACATAAGTCAGATCATAAAAAATGTGTACTGACTTATAATCATTAGTGAAAAGTTTATAACTTTTGTTGACATTGTAGTGAGACAGATCTAACATTTCCTAACTCAAAAAGTATTGTTGCAGTCATATTTTCAATATTAACACATTTTTCTTTGAGCTTTAGTTTAGACAAGGCCATATTTCAGTTCCATAGTCCGAATGACCTTATTAAATAATGCCCATGACTAATGCTGCATATATCAGATATCAGGAAAATATGTTCTTTCTTCATGTACATCTCTCTGAAATCAGTTTCCCTTAATGTTTAAATTACTTAAGAAACCTGCTAAATCAACAATAACTAATTCTAGTTTACAAAAGTATAAATGATTATTATTACTATTTAAGAAAATTGGCATAATATGAATCTTTTCAAAAAGATTACAGTGAGTTTTATAATGTCTGAAGTATTTTGAGTTTTAACACTTCAGGAACTTTAAAAAATTCTAACATTGAACTCTCCAACATTAGTTAAGTCCTGAATAATAGTACATAAGTGAGAAGAATTAACAAACTGATTGTAAAACTAAACATTATTTTGTTTCAATGTTATTTTTTTCCTTCTCTTATCTCAATTCAGATTCCTCTGGTATTACAGCTTTTTGATACTCTGCATGCACTTTGCAATCTTCTGGTAGTAAACCCAGATAATTTAAAGCAAGTCTGCTCAGGAGAACAACTTGCTAATCTGGACAAGAACATTCTTCACTCCTTCGTACAACTTCGTGCTGACTATAGATCTGCCCGCCTTGCTCGACATTTCAGCTGAGGTTGAATTTACAGGGCAGTGTGTTGTACTTCAGCGGGCCTTGGTTGATAGAAAGCACAGGCGGTTTCTTATGACACAGCCAACATTTTATTGAAAAATGACTGTTTAGAAAAACAGCAGCCATACTTACCCTTGAGATTTTATTTGAAATTTGGACACTACTAAGCATATTTTGCTGTTTTCCCTTAAGTTGGATTTTAATTCCGTTTTTGAACTTATAAATTTCAAACTCTGTAAAGCTATATGTCATTGTTTTCATCCTGGAAAATGTTAGTGTCAGAAGGCAAATGAGATGTTACCAGTGTTCTGGTTCATGTTCTTTAACATATCCATTGGGAAATTTCACCATCCTGTTTTGCACTAAAGATGCGTAAAATCCAGCAAAACTACATTTGTTATTTATCAATTTTCAATGACCTTTTCAGCACTGGTAATAGTGAATCAGGTTATTTTAGGTTTTCCTAGAGAATTTTTTGCTTCTTTCAGAAGGTTAATTAACAATTGGGCATAATTTTTGTAGTTGGTTGATTGGATTTTTCTGAGGTACAACAATAATACTATTCCAAGAAAAATGTTATAAACAAAACTAAAATGATGAAATGTTTTATGTAGGTATTAGCAGTGGATCAGAATACATCTGCTTTCTGGGTAAAAAAAAAACTTAAATGTTTACAATTTCTTATTTGGTAAACAGATTTTTAAGCCAATGCTAGCAAGAAATTAATAAAATTACCTTATTTTATATTTCGCTTAAGATAAGGTGTAGGATCTTAATTAAAGGACCATATTTATTCATTATTTTAATATTATAAGGGAAGTAAAAAAATGAGGTATGGTCTAAATGGTGCATATGAGAAGTATTGACAGTGTTTAGCAACAATGCAGTCCTATAAGATTTCTACCTTTATGCAAAACTGGAATAAGATGGAATGGCTAAACATGCAGGTAGTCTTCTATTTTAAGAGGAATTGGAAATTGATAGTTAGCATTATATTCTAAGTCTCGAGATAAACTTTGCAAGGACTAGTTGCTTTTTAAATATATAGTTTCTGTCATTACCTTTTTCAGGGCATTTCTGAAGCGATTCCTACTGAATGTAGTTAATTGAATTGGCTTAATATGGTGGTATAATAAATCACTTATAAAATTTTAAACATCAAGAAGAAATTTAGAAAGATCTTTGCTCTAAAAACTGTAAACTTGCTCTGTGAGAATGCATTCTTAGCTATATGTAGTGTTTCAGCTTTCATTGTATTTTTCGTAGTCTTCAGGAACAGATAAACTTTAATGTTCAACTCATTCTTGACTTTTCTTTTTCCTTTAATGTAGGCTTTTTGGCCTAATTTTGGAAAACTAATTTTAAGAATATGTTTCTGAATGTTCATCAACTTTACCCAAACTTCCAGGTCCAGAGCGAGCTAGCTACCGTTTAAGTTACTATTGACTGAATTTTCTTCATTTTCTGTTTAGCCCAGTGTTATCAGGGTAAGCAAGAGAAATGAAGTATGCCAACTTTTGTCAAAGCATTTTAGGAAATTGTGGCAGCTTTAGAAGGCTGTCTAATTTTCTATTCCTTAGCCAAAGGAAAGCCAGAACAGGTTTTGGATACTAGAGAAAGTCATATGCTTGTACTATTGCCATTTTAGAAAGCTCTGATGTGAATTCAAATTATACCTCTGTTACTTAAAGCCAACAATTTTAAAGCAGTAGTTTTACTGGCCACTTGAACTCTTTGTACACAGTGTCAATTTGTAAAAAAATTAAAAAGGGAAAAAAATATCAAATAAAACATGAGAGAACACTTTAAGACTTCCAAATCAGAAAAGTGCTTCAAACTATTTTGTTTGGATTAATTTTTTAAATGTAAAACATATATTTGTTGCTTAGATATTTCGTTAATTATTATTTCCATGTTTGAGTTCTGTGCGATATTTTCCATTATGTCCATTGACAGGACAGTAACAAAGAAAACTCATAAGTGACTACTTAATTTAGAAGTGTTAACATTAATGCTCAATAAACAAATTCCCTGCAATTGTTTTTTTTTATTTCACTCCATTTTTACATTTTGAGGACATCCATACTGAATTTTATAAATTATTTTTTATTTAACTTTTTAAGATGTTTCTTATTTTTCATAGCATAGGTCTTCCTTTTTAAGCAGAAAAATACTTGACTATATAATCAAAATTAGAAACAGATTGTCTTTCTCAAAGGAAAAAAAATTTGATGTATAAAGCAGTATGCATTCTTTGCATTCGTTGGATTTCATTTTGGAAGTATTTTTCATATTAATGGACACTACAAAATTCTCAAAATATATGGCTCAAAAGAGATGGTCAATAAGTAAAATGTTTTTCATATGCACATGGTAAAATTTTAGGTAGCGATAATGGAACTTTGTATATCAGTAACTTTAGTCAACATTTGAATAAGGAGAATCTTTATAATTTTCCCTAGTTTCACATGAGCTAACATGCAATGTTTAGATAATGTTTTGAAATTGAAAATAGACTCTTAAACACTGCATTTTTAGAAAATGCAGAAACACTCGATAAAAAGCTTGAGTGTATTATGTTTTCATAACACAGAAAGTGAAATACAGAACACAGGTTTAAGAAGGAAGTCTAGCTTCTATAAGTTATGATATTGAAAATGACAGCTAACCAAAGTAGCTGAATACTTCTTATGAGGAATTGTTAAATAATGGCTGGATGTATCTTTAGACAGTTGGTTATCTAACTATTTCAAGACAGTTATTAGTAGCCTCATTTTGAGTATCCCAATGTTTGCAAATCCCTAGCACCTTTCTTGTTTTAAAAAGAGCTTCTAAGTAAGTTAATTCATGGTATATCTTAGACCATCCCTTTCCTTTCACTTTAAATATATCACTCGTTGAATATCAGCCTTCTCACTCACCATAAAATAATTAGCCAGTAGATCGACTCAAAGTGGAGAATTTACTGCTTCCTTAAAATGCCTTTTTCTCATCTATGATGGTGAAATATTTACACCTATCTAGATAAAGAGATTTTTGTTCTTGAAATGCCACAAAACCCATTAAGGTGGTCATGTTTATGAAGTAGTGCTTAAGGCATGCTTGAACTGCACATGAGAGTAAGTAAGGTTCCCTGGGTGCATAATTTGTTAGTGACTTTAAAAGCTCAGATCTGGGAGTTTAACTTTTTTTTTTATACGAAAATATTCTATGTATTACCATTTATTGCCCATTGACTCAGAAGTATGACATATTTTCTAGAAGCATAGTGATTTCTAGTGGAGAATTTGACATATGAAGCATTCTGAGCTTTCATCCAATTAGCTTAACTATATTTCAGTCCCTGTAGTACTTCTCTCTGCTTGAAGAAGTCTGTCCTGAAACATGTTGTGTACTTTGGAGGAAAAGACCAGTCCATATTGTTACTGTAAATAATTCTACATAAAGTAAAAATAGCATTTAAAAAATTCTGATGCATAATAAAGTATAGCTATATTTATTGACCCATGCACTGTGCTCAGCCCTTTACATACATTATCTCATTTGGTTTCAAAGGAGCCCTAGGAGTAGGGTACTATTATCTCCATTTGACAGACCCCGTGCACAGAAAGTTTTAAGTAGATCTGCTCAAGGTCTACAGCTAAGTAAAAGACTCAGATAGAAACCTGAATGTTTCTCACACTTTATCTTCTATACACTATTCTCCTTATGCAACATAAAATATTGTTTGATAGGCTCAGTTTTGCTTAGTCTAATTTTCTTTTCATCCAATGTTTGGTTCTCATTGTAGTGTTTAGATTATGAAGTTGAGATACAGGGCTAATATCTAATTTACTGTTAGACTTTTTCGTAATGTGTCCGGTGTGTGGTCATACTTTTATAAAATTTGGTTTTTAAAATTTTATAAGTGGTCATGAAATTTTAATTGAATATTAAGTGTGTACCTACTAGAAATCTTTCCATCAAAAAGTTCTTTAGTGAGTTATTTTGCATAATCATAATACTGAGTAATAATTTTTGCAACAGAAAGACTTCAGGTATTTTGTACCATATTTTGTAACATGGGAGTGAATGAAAACTCTACCTTGAAAGATATGAAGAAATCAGTATTTCTACCTTCAAAAACAGACTGTTTTAATGTAACAAGCTTGCCAATTCTGTTGTTTATTTAGTGCATTGGTAGTTTTTAAATGGCTAATGCTGGAGGGAAAACATGGAGAAAAATGTACTCAATGTATTAGCAATAGGCAGTCATTTTTATGTAATCAAATATTGCATATTTAATCTTTTTAAAATTGCCTTAACTCTTAACTTTTATTCTTACCACTGATCAATCTTTCTCTTTCCAAATTTAGGGGAGAAACAACTCTCAAGTGTATATAGGAGAGAAACCTGACACATTAGAGAGTAAGAATTTTAATTGGTGATTTGAAGCAGCTGGGTTGATAACCCTGGGCTTAACAAGATTGATATTTTTAAACTAGGCCCTGTATACTTTAACATTGTTATCTGGGAGGTAACACTAAACTTCAGTTCTTGTGATTAATAACACTTTTGTGGGGGAGAGACAAGTAATTAACCATACTTGCTCATTTTCTAAGTGGTTTAGAAGGTTGCAGTCTGCCTCACCATACAAAGCTAATTTAAATATGAATATATAACAATCATACTCCAAACAGCAAACAAGCTCAGAGGAAAGTCATTTATTCAGAAGGCATAGATTTGCACTAGACAGCAGTGATGCATTACAAATATATAATTATTTTTACTAATATTTGAGCAGGTGGAATGGATTAGAACATGGTCAACATTATGCTGCTGCTAACATGTATTTTCCTATATTAATATGTACTGTGAAACATATATTAAAATTGTCAATAATTCATTTTAGCCGAGATACTAATATTTGTATTACTGTGTTGAAGAGACAGTATCCAACTGAGCCACTTTTAATTTAAAAGTCTGAAACTGGAATTAAGTTTACTTTCAAAAACCACTTAAATTACTTTATAATCACGGGAAGGTCAATAAAACATAGAATTATCAGTGACTGGTCACTTAATAGGAAGAAGTATGGAGGGTTAAGAATAAGGATAAGAATCTGGAATGAGTTAAATTAAGTTTCATTTATACTCAGATGAGTGACTTCCTTTTGTTCTCACCATTGGCAGTCTTAAATGAAGGAAAATGTCTTTCTTCCAGAGTATCTTCATATTAATAAACTAAGTTTGAAGATTGGATGGAACCAACTCCAAGGAATTAATCTCCAGTGGTGGACTTTCAGATATTTTAGATTAAACTTTGAGAGGTAGGAAGCCTTCTTGATGCCCCTGTAATCTTAAATAGGCAGGTGCCTTGGAATGGAGCCATCCCTTTTTACCTGCCTGTCATTTTAATCTTTATACTGTGGGTAAATTTGGTTTCTTTGAACTCTGGCATCTTGTTGTGGTAGTCTATCAAACCTGCAGCTTTTTGCTATAGAGAATATTACCCAAATAGAATCTGGACAATGCTGAACTAAAGAAAACTGTGAAACTACCTCTTAAGTATATTGTTTGCAAATGCTGTGTGCTAGAGGATTCACATAAAATTATGTGAAAATACTTTATAAGGAATAATACTAAGTGCCTCTATATTAGGATTCTTCAGTAGAATGTATTTTCAATTTTTGCCACAAGGGGGAGAAGTTATTTTTATAGTAATACTTAAAAACATTTTTGTTTGATAAAAATAGAACTCACATAGCTTCTCTCTACTGAACAGCACCTATGAACATGTCGCTATCCTAACTAACAGGAAGAGTGTGTGAGTATGTGTGTATGTTTAAGATTCTGAAAGTCGTGTGAGAAGAATTTCTGGGTGAATTAATGACACAAAACTAAAACAGTTTTGAAGAACATATATGTGCACAGTGGACCCAGGACCTGGACAGACTTCGTCATTAAAATTGTCTTTTTAATCATTGAATTCCTTTATCAGCTCTTTAATAAGAATCTATTGATTCATTTTTTTGCTTTCTGCTTTTTAAAGAAAAATTTTTGAAACAATCTCTAACTTACAGAAAGGTTGTAAATATGGTACAAATAAAATTTTTCCACTTTGAGAGTAAGTTGCTGTCGTGATGCCCCATCACCCTGCAATACTTTTGTATTTCCAAAGAGAAGAAATTCTCCTATATAGCCACAATACAACCATCAAAATCAGGAAATTAACATTGATATATTACTCCCATCTAATCCTAAGACCCCATTCAGGTTTCACCAGTTGTCCCAATAATGTTTTATAAGGATCCACTTCAAAATCATGTGTTGTCTTAGGTTATAGTGTCTCTAGTTTCTTTCACTCTGGAATGGTTCCTCGGTCTTTCCTTGACTTCTACTACCCTTGGCACTTTTGTAGATTATAAGCCAATTATTATGTAAAATGTCCCTAAATTTGATTTATCTGTTTCCTAGTGAATAGATTCCAGTTGTGCTTTTTTGGCAGGGGTATTACAAAAGCAATTCTGTGTTCTCATTGCATCCTGTGAGGTAGTGCACAATTTCAGTGCACTATTTCTGATGATACTCATTTTGATCACTTGCTTAAGGTACTACCTATCAGGCTTCTTCACTGTAAAGTTACTTCCTCCCTTTGTAAGTATTTTGTGAGGAGGTAGTTTGAAGCTATGTATATATCCTGCTCCTAATCAAAATTTCAGGTTATTAATATCAGTATGAATTCACAGTTTTCTAGTCAGTGGATTATAATCTGTTACTTACTTTGAATCTCAAATCATCCCACATTTGGTCAATGGGAGCCCTTTCAAGTTGGCTCCTGTGTCCTTTGACAAGTTGCCATCATTTTTTAAGTACTTTCTTACATTTGGGCACACAGGTTTCTCCAAACTTACTTTGTACTTGCCTGCCCCATCTTTGGAATCAGCTGTTTCTCTGCCTTTTAGTGGACATTGGTATTTAGAAACTACAATTTGTGCATGAGATGTGCTTATAATTGAGATACCGGTGCCACACTCCTCAGTGGATGGTGCTCTAGGGCTTTATGTGTGTATATACGTGTATATGTTTTAAATTTACATACACATACACTTTCCTGTGTGACACCCTTTTCACCTTATTTGAGCTCCAGTACCACATACTGTATTTCTTTCTTCCCCCATGCAGGAGGAGGGACTTCCTCACTCCACTCAGCCTCTGAGGCTTTGGCTTTAGGACAGGTTGGGGGAATGAAAACCGTCATTACAGAAAACATGTAAAGATTTAAAAATTCTAAATAAAAATTACTCATAATTTCATCATTCAGAAACAACTATTTTTGGTGTATTTTCTTTTATTGTAGTCAAATTAATAAAGCTAAATTGAGAAGGGTAAAGTGTTTATGCCAAAAACACGAGGCTTACATTTTAAGGAATTAAATTTGAAATCATATCATATGTTTTTCTATAATATGTGTCCTTGCTACTATGAGTAGTTGTTAATTAATAAAGTACATCAGAGAAACTGTTTCTGAGAAAGGAAATCTGACCATTAAGGACTAAATACCAATAGGATATTGGTATTTTATTACTAATAAAATTCAAAGGAAAAATTATCATAAAATTGTTTTGTAGGCCAGCAAATAAAAATATATTTAAGTAAGATCAACTTTATATGAGAAAGGAGTCTGTATCTAGACTGGATTTAATACATCTTAAACTTCATTTGAAATAGGAGTCTATATATGGGCAAAATACTTAATCCTCAGTTTCCTTGTTAGTGCTCTATGATCACTGCTAAGGCTAAAATTCCGTAATTCCAAATGCAGGCATTCTGTTGAGAGTGTATAGTGATGTCAGAAATGGATTAGCTTAAGAAGTCATGTCTGAGCCCAACTGAGAGTATCTGAGAGCTAGATCCTCCTCCAGTGCTGCCAGCTTGCAGTGACCGTATACCACTTTGATTAAGAGCTAAGGCTCTTGAATCAGACAAATGGCAGATGTGCATCTTGGCTTTGTCACTTGCTAATTATGTGACCTTGTGCGAGTGTTGTAAAGTGAGGAGAAAAGACATTTGTGGTTTTCATCCTCACCACTTCTGTCAGCTTTTTGAAGGTATTTCCAGTCCTATGTGGGATCACCTCATTGGCTCATTTTTCATCTGACCAACATTTATTGAAATGTCCTTTGTCCGGTACTGTATTAGAAGTTAGGGATATTAAGATTAAGTAATAAGCTCCTGCCCTCAAGAGTGTAGCCTAGTGAGAAAGTTAATGTATGCACCAATAGTAGTATTCTATAATAAGTGCCATAACAGTAGCATGGAACCAAGTACTGTGAGGATCCACAGGGAGCTGTTACTAAATTTGTGGGCTGGTGGGGGGGTAGGTAATTAAAACTATTAAAGTTACCTTTTATTAAACACCTATTATGTGTCAGACACCTTGCTAATAATACATTTGTTACTGTGCTTAATACAGTGGGAGGTAGGTACTGTCTTTATCCCCATTTTACAAATGAGGGAACTGAGGCACAGAGAAGTTAGATAACTTGACAGAGGTTAAATATCTAAGAAATAACAGAGTCAGAATTCAAACTATAACCACAGGCTTCCAGAGCCAGTGCTTTAACCACTTCGTTCTGTTACCTCCAAGAAGATTTCACACTAGACTTTTAAAAGTCAAGGAGCATTTCAAGAAATGGAACAGGTAGAGGGGCATTCCAGGTAGACGTGACTCACACTTGGAAAGGTGTGGTGCATGAGTCACTGGTGTATTCACTGAATGTGAGTAGAGCTTAGGGTATGTGGTCTGTCAGAAAGGCAAGTAAAGCCTGGAATATTTGCTATGCTAATTTGCTAATTGTTCAGGCTTTATCATAAAAATAATAGAGAACCAACCATTAATGATTAACTTGGTGAATGACATGAACAACTCTTTAAAAAGGTGGCTGATAGGAATGTGTGCCGTGGGTGAGAGGGTAGAAGAGAGCAGAAGCTAGGCTACTGCATTCATCTGGATGCTGAGGGCCTGAACTGGGGGAGTAGCACAGGAATGAAGAGGAAGTGATGGACTCAGGAAACGCTTTGAAGATTAAACCAATGGGGCTTATCGTTGATTATTGGATGTGGAGGGCAAGGAAGAGAGGGAATCAAAAATGATTCCGAGGGCTTCCCTGGTGGCGCAGTGGTTGAGAGTCTGCCTGTCGATGCAGGGGACACGGGTTTGTGCCCCGGTCCGGGAAGATCGCACATGCCGCGGAGCGGCTGGGCCCGTGAGCCATGGCCGCTGAGCCTGCACGTCCGGAGCCTGTGCTCCACAACTAGAGAGGCCACAACGGTGAGAGGCCCGCACACCGCAAAAAAAAAAAGAAGATTCCAAGATTCTTAGCTTACATATCTTGTTGAATACCAACAGTACTTACTTACATTATATACATTAGCAAAAGTAGGTTTAGGGGGAATGTCAATGAGTGCTGGAAGAACATCTATTTTCTCACCAAGAGAACTTGGTTAAGGTCATGTAAAATTTTTTAAACTTTTTAATCACCATCTTTTTAGAAATACTAGAAATGGTGGGAGAAGAAAAACATCCCTTCTTTCTCTATGGCTTTGAAACAGAGGAGTGATTTTGAAATTTGAATAATACTTTGATAATGTATAGTTGTTGAGTTTTTGTTTTTTACTTAAAGCAAAAAAGAAAGCTTTCTAGCATTTTAGTGTATGGATATAATGGGTAGACTCAAATGGAATGACACCAGTCCTCTAGAAAATTTAAGCTGGGAAGTATGACTTCCTATAGTTGGACTGTTTATATGCTAAGAATGCTTCCCGATTCTGAACCAGAATTTTAACCTTTAACCTTGAGGATGTCAAGTATCTTCTTATGGGAAGACATTGCAGATCTATAACACAGTTCTCAGCCATCATATTTAACTGTAATCCCAAAGAAAGCATGTTTATCTCATTAAGGTTCACAAATGACTCCTTGGCAATAGTATGTGGAAAGTATAATGACAAATTATGGATATACCACAAATTAATTGTATTTGATGGATTTCAGACATGTTTTGAAGGCATATTTTTGGATCTTTTGGAAGTTTGACATAACTGAGTTGTCTTAAGCAGGGTAATAGTTAACCAAAGGATTAGCAAAATCCTTTAGAGGTAATTTATTTCTGAACCTGATTTTAAGAAAACCCAAAACTCACACATTGTCATCCTTTTTTTTTTTTTTTTTTTTTTTTTTTTTTTTTTTTGCTGTACGCGGGCCTCTCACTGCTGTGGCCTCTCCCCCTGCGGAGCACAGGCTCCGGACGCACAGGCCCAGCGGCCACGGCTCACGGGCCCAGCCGCTCCGCGGCATATGGGATCCTCCCAGACCGGGGCACGAACCCGTATCCCCTGCATCGGCAGGCGGACTCTCAACCACTGCGCCACCAGGGAGGCCCACATTGTCATCCTTTTATCCGATGCCTTTTACTCTGCTTTAGCAATTTTTTAACACAATGAAATAAAATTATTTTCATTGTGATTACTAATGGCTTTGATCAAGAGATCATTTACAAAGTATTGAATATTTTTGTTAACTAAGAAAATTGTGGGTACAAATTTCATTAAAATTTTGTGATTATATTTAGTAAATAATTTTAATACATATTTAACTTTCATCAGTACAGAGAAATGTGTTTTTAAAATAGATTGTAATGTTTTGATTTTTTTGTAAAGGAGATTATAAAAAAGTAAATGATAGTCATACATAACCACAGAATACATATTCATTTCAAGTGCACATGGAAATTTACAAAATGACCTATGTGCTAGGTCTATAATGTCCTAACAATTTTCAAAAATTTGAAATTATTCAGAGTATGTTTTGTGACTATAGTGGAATAAGGTTAGAAATAAAAGTTTACTAAATTTTCATACACTTGGAAAATAAACAATTTCTAAACTCAGGAGTCAAAAAAAATTACACTGGAAATTAGAAAATATTTGAACTGACTGGTAAAAATACAACTTATCAAAACTTGTGAGATGCAGCCAAAGCAGTGCATAGAGAAACATTTAAAGCCTTAAATATGAATGTATTTAAAAGAAGAAAAGCAGAAAACAACTATTTAAATCTATTTCAAAAAGTTAGAATAAAGCATCAAACACATAGGAAAGTAGGAAGGAAAATAACAGAAAATAAAATATAAAACAGAGGATCAATAAAAACAAAAATTGGCTTTATTGTAAAGACTAATGAAACAAACCTCTGCAAGACTGATCAAGTTAAAAAAGAGCACGAATATTATCTCAGGAAAGAAGAGGGAAACTTCTGTACATTTCTGCAGACATTAAAAAGAAAACTAAAGCGGGACTTCCCCTGTGGTCCTGTGGTAAAGAATCCGCCTTCTAATGCAAGGGATGCAGGTTCGATCCCTGGTCAGGGAACTAAGATCCCACATGCCGCAGGGCAACTAAGCCCGTGTGCCACAACTACTGAGCTTTCACGCCACAACTAGAGAGCCCACACGCCCTGGAGCCCACATGCCACAACTAGAGAGAGAAAACCCTCACGCCGCAACTAGAAAGAAGCCCACGCACTGCAACAAAGATCCCATGTGCAGCAACTAAGACCCAACGCAGCCAAAAAAACTTAACAACAACAACAAAAAGAATAATACCAACTCTTTGCTAATAAACTTTAAAAAATAGATTAAGGTTATCCTTCAAAAAATTTTAAAAACACTGATACAAGATAAAATAGAAAATATTAACAATTCTATATCTATTAAAAATAGCTATTCTTTAACTAAAGACTTTAACTAAACTAGTCTTTAACTAAAGACTTTCTGTGAAGAAAGCAGGCTTAGGTGACTTCCTTGATTAGTAATGGTAAAATAGTTTTGAAAGCTATCTTCCTGAGATCAGTAAATGCTTGCTATCACCACTTCTGTTTAACATCAGTGGAGATCTTAGCCAATACAGTAATGCAAAAAAATAATTATATATATGTGTGTGTGTGTGTGTGTGTGTGTGTGTGTGTGTGTGTGTGTGTATAAGGCAGAAGGGAAGAAATAAGACTCATTATTGGCCAATATTGTGATTATGTACATAGAAAGTCACAGAGTACAGATAAGTTATCATAAGTGAATTTAGCAAGGTTACAAAATCTGTATACTACAGATTAACTATAGAAATTATTCTTTATACCAGTAAACAGTTTGAAGATAATTTTGAAATGTTATCTGTTACAAAAACATCAAATACCTAAGAATGAAACTAGTGAAAGACATGTAAGACCTCTATGCATAAGACTCTCTCTAAAACATTATAGAGAGAAATTAAAAGGAGTGAAAGGCGATGTTTATTGATCAGAACTCAACGTTATAAATCAGTTCTCCACAAAGTGATCTATAGATTTAATAAAATCCTAATCAAAATCCCAGCTCATTTGTTGTGGAAATTGACAGAATGACTCTGAAATTCATACGGAAATGCAAAGGTCCAACAATAGCCAAGATATTCTTAGAGAAGAAAAATTTGGAGAACTTTTACCACTAGGTACCAACACTTATTAAAAAGTTACAGTAATTAAGACTGTGATATTGACAAAAGGATAGAAAAATAGACCAATAGAGCAGAATAAAAGGTCCAGAAATAGACTGACACATACATGGATACTTGATTTATGATAAAATTGGTGCTGAGGAGTAGTATATTTATGAATCTCCATCCCTCCTCCCTGCTTAATACCATACACAAATTCTTGGTGGTTTATGCACCCAAATGTGAAAGATAAAACAATAAAGCTTCTGAAAAATGACAGGCAAATATATTTGTAATAGAATAGGAAAAACTATCTTTGAAAGTGACAGAAGTAACTCTAACTTGAATTACATATAAATTAGGAACTCCCAGTCATGCTAAGGCAGAAAATGAATAGACTTTGCAATCAGGAGTGAGAGGGTCAGGACAGAAAGAGCCTCTGAATCTCTGGAGGCTAGAGATTGGGGAACTGGATTTAAAAGCATGAAGATTCTTGAAGAAATTTGTTGGTGGGAGTTAAGAAGTTGAAAAGACCAAAGAGTAGGGAAAATATTTGCAATATGCATAATTGACAAAAGATTATTGTCCAAAACATATGAATAACTTCTATAAATCATTAAGGACATTTCAGTAGAAAAATTGGAAAAAGATTTGAATCACAGTACACAAAGGATATTCAGCACCCAATAGATATAAAGATTCTCAACCTCATTGGTTATCAGGGAATTCCAAATTAAAACCACAATGAGATACTATTACACATTCCACAGAATGGCAAAAATTACGAAGCCTTGACAATTCCATGTATTGGCAAATGTGAAGCAAATGGGATTTGTATACATTTCTGGTAGGAACAGATATATTGCTATTTGGATAACTTTGCTATTTTCTACTGCATATGCATACCCAGCAATTCCACTCTTTCCTTTGAAGGGAAGGAGAGGTAGTGTCCGAGGAGGTGGCTCAAGAGCTTAGGTCCTGGGGTATTGTTTTATTTCTTGATCAGGGGATGGTTACATGAGTGTGTTCACTTTGTAATAATTCATAGAAAAGTACATTTACAGTTTGGGCACTTTTCTGAATTTAAGTTATATTCTAATTAAGAGGTTATTTAAAGTAATTGAAACAGAACTACTTTGGTTTTGCATTCATAGCCATTAATGGTGCTATTAAAAATAATGTAAAATCTAGAGGCACATTTTCTAGAACTTTCTGGGTATAATACACCTCCTGGCTTGTGCTGTTTGTTGAATAATTTAGATCATATGACCTCAGAGGATAAGACCTACTAGAGTAATTCCTGTGTAGGTGGATTAAAACCCATGTGTGTATATATAATATTTTTTCTCATTCTAAAGTAATATATACATGCTCTAAATGCTCCAGACATTACAGAAGTATACAATGCAGTATAACCAGAAATAGGTAGGTAGTGTACCCCTGCTTTATTGGCTTGGTCTACAAAAGGTCAGTTTTTTAAAAATACTAAAATTCTAAGAATTCCAATCCAACACCTAGAATTCCCCCAAACTTAAGGTTGTAGAGGTTAATAAAGCTTTACTGCATGCTTGGGGGATAACCAAAGAATAGCAGCAAAAGTGATTTACTCTGCCATTGGCAGTGATTTTTCTCAGGTTCACATGCCCTGAATTCAGTATCAGGGACCCCATGGACTTTCTATCAGGCTCCCAGATGTTGAGGCTAATTTAACACCCATCAACAAAACTCTCCAAGAACTTTCATTTGCCAAATCCAGACTCAAAGAGGCTCTGTCTGCCCCACGCCCACACTCCTGATTCCAAGGCCCGTTCATTTTTCTGCTTTAAAATGATTGAGAGAGGGACTAGATGGTAAGTCACAGTAGAGTGGATTTCTCAAAACCCAAGTTAGTTCATTTTAATAACACTACAGAGGAACACTGAGAGTCCTATCTAAATATACATATAGGAAAGCATTTCTCCAGTGCTTCAAGAGTCCAGCACGGCCAACACCACATCTGGTTGCTAAACAGAACTCATGATGATAGCTAACACTCAATGGAACATTTACTTTATGTCAGATGTTATTTTAATGACTTTATATTCAATCTACACAAAAACTCTATGAGGTAGATACTAATATTGTCATTATTTTATGGTTAAAAGAGTGGAGGCGTGGAGAAGCCTAAAGCAAGTTCACCCAGGTAGGGGAAGTTAGAACCAGGATTGAACATGGGCAGTCAGCAATTGGTACCTGTACTCCTAACCACCACCATGTTACATTTCTTGGAAAATAAGCTGCTCAGATGATAACATCTGGCTTTGGTCTTCTGACGACTTCACCTGTTTCTCCAAGGTTAACTGATGAACTGTTACTTTCATGTAACAAGAGACTATCCTGAATAATTTTCCCCAAACAAAGGGTACATCTCAGAATATAATGGATTTATCTACTACCAGGAACCCAAACTATCCAGCAACTCCCCAAAGCCAGATCATTTCACAAAACAAACCAGTACATTTAAAAAGTGGAAAATCCCTGTAATCCTGCTCAGTGCTCAACTCTGTTAGTAGACATGTTATGAATTTTTATTTGGGTAGCTTCTCAAACTTGTTCTTACTCAAAGAAATCCATACCTTTCACATTTAAATATGCAGCAAGTTGAACATTGATGTGACCCTTCATAGCACTAGCAGAGGATGAAAATACCTGAACCAACATGAAGAGTTTAGGGAGCAAGGCTTTCCTTTGTTATTTAGAGCCAGTGGGTGAGAATTCATAGGCCAGTTAGTAATCATGTTGCCTAAGTGTTGGGCTAGGCCAGACCCAAAGCCTGATCCACGTTCAAAGATGGGCAATAAAAATGACTTGAACTCATTTTAAGATAACTCTGACCCAATTTACAAACCTGCAAAAGAGCAGCAATACAAGTGTGTTGAGTGGAGAGGCCTCAGTGTCTCCTTTGCTCTTCATGGAAGGGTGCCCAAAGTTCAGAAGTCAACGTGGCATGTTTCCAGTAATGAATCACCGCACAACTCTACCTCACAGAGTCTTATTAGCCTAGGATAAAGGCCCTATCAGCACTCAAGGGTTTATCATTCACTCAATTCAATATTTACTGAGCACCTATGTGCTAGGCATTGGTCTAGGCACATGGGATACATCAGTGAACAAAGTCCCAGACGTTGTTGAGCTTACCTTTTAGCAGCAGAAGCGAAACAATACAATTAGTAAGTAAATTCTGCAGTACATTAGAAAGCGATAAGTGCTTTGGGGAAAAAAAAACAGATCAGGGTATAAAGAAAAAGAGTTGGCAGGGAAGAGCTTCTCTTTTCAATATGGTAGGATCAGCTTTATATGTGTGCAGTCTGTGCAGTTACACAAGGCCCATACTCAGAAGGGATTGCAATTGGTTTAAAGCTCTGCTGACATCATCTTGAAATTCTTAATAATTTTGTCTTTGAACTTATATGTTGGGTTTTTTAAATAAATTTATTTATTTGGTTTTGGCTGCTCTGGATCTTCCTTGCTGCTCTTGGGCTTTCTCTAGTTGTGGTGAGAGGGGGCTACTCTTTGTTGCGGTATACGGGCTTCTCGTTGCGGTGGCTTCTCTGTTGCAGAGCACAGGCTCCAGGCGCATGGGCTTCAGTAGTTGTGGCACGCGGGCTCAGTAGTTGTGGCTCACAGGCTCTAGAGCACAGGCTTAGTAGTTGTGGTGCATGGGCTTAGTTTCTTCGCAGCATGTGGGATCTTGCCTGTCCAGGGCTCAAACCCGTGTCCCCTGCATTGGCAGGCAGATTCCTAACCACTGTGTCACCAGGAAAGCCCCTGAACTTATGTTTTTTAAGTGAAGTCTGATGGGACAATGGAGTATGTGTATAAGCAGAGGAGGTATGCACAATTTGCATGTCTGCCATGTCTGTTGAGATTCTAATTGAAAACTGCATTACATTGGTATATTAATTTGGCATTTTTAGATTTTTAAGTTCTTTCCATTCAAGAAGATGATGGTATGCTTTTCTATCTGTTTTTATGTCCTCTGGTGATATTATATAGATATTTTCTATTTAGGGCCAGCACATTTCTTTTTTATTTAAATTCTATTTTAATTTATTCCTGGGCCTTTTCTGGGGGGACAGCAGTTTTGATGCAAGGCACATTTTTTTCATATTTAAAATCATAGGAGAAGGGAGAAAGTTCTGGAGAAAAACACAACTAGGAATAAAATAGTCTTTTTGTTTCCTGGCATGTTGTATTTCTGGCCATCCTTTGCTTGCAAGTTTATTCTTCTCCTTCAGACCCATTGAAATTGGATAAATAATCCTTTTGCGGGGAAAATACAGGGATCAGCGAGTCTCAAAGTTAGAGTAGTAGTGGATAAGACAAAGCCTGTACTGGCCATGAGAACAGACTGCTCTGTGTGGTTACTTGTTGGGATAACCATGGCTGTCAGCAAGACCAAAGAGAAGTAGCCAGAGAGGTCAGTGACCCCATGGCCTCTTGGGTGGGGTCTACATATGTACCTTTGACACCACTGGCCACTGAGGACTAAATGCAAAGAGCAGCACAAGCAGGGACCACAGGGGCTGATGTGATGTGTGGCCAGGTCTGATTTGTGCAAACAAAGGAAAATGAAGCTCATCCCAGATCAAGAAGGCTGTAAATGTTATTGTAAACCTCAACAGACCCATTTAGTCGCAGAAATATTTTCACCAGCAGTGTAGGATGTGCAAATGCACAGAGATGGAGCAGCTAGATGAAAAATAAGAGCAAAATCTTAAAAGTAGCAACAGCATCATGGCAGAAAGAGGTGAACATTCTAGACTAAAGTGGACACAGACATTGTGACTCATGGAGGGCAATCAGCCCAGCAAGGACAAGCATGGACCCAAGAGGAAATGAGGCAGAGAGAAGAGGTACCAGACTAGGTCTGAGACAGCTTCTGTTTGCTTTGGGCTATAGGAAAATACCTGGCCTTAGGATAAAGGCCATTTACAGTGGCCAAGAGAGATCTTCATTTAGGTGTTAGAACAGAAACAAGATCTTTTACACCCAGCTACATTTAGAAACCAATAAGCCATGATATTGGTTTCTACCAGAACAGTTAATTGTCAGGCCCCAGTTTCATCAACCACTGCTCTTTTGAGGTTCCTGGAAGGCAGAATGGGAGGCTATTATTAGGATCCAGTATTGCAACACTACTCTTGAACATTCATTTTTCAGCTGAGCATTGTGAGAACCACAGGCAGGGAAAGAGTTAAGTATGTCAAACTACATACACAAAATAAAAAAGAGGGAGAAAAAAATGTTACCAGCATATTTTTAAACAATAGACATGAAAATACGGGCTCTTCTCGGTATGGAAAAAAATTTCCTTTTCATACATATTGACAGCCAGAGGGGGTTATTATTGAGAACATGGGTGAAGTTACTGCCAGTTTCTACTGGTACTCATGTTTAAAAAGAAACTATGGAAACCAGAAGAAGGAATATTAATTAAGTTCAAATTTGGAATGTCTTTGCCAGGAGTAGATGAATGAATTCAATGAAGCAACCTGTTGGGTTGTAATTCAGTGTTTTGTTAGCAATTTAATAGAATGTTGAACTTTCCATAAATTAACACTTTGTTTTAATAATCTTATTAAAAGGTTGTTTCTTGATAAGGTTAGTCCTGGAATGTGATTTTGTTTTAAATTTAAAGAACCAGTATATATTTTTTCTTTTTCACAATTTTAAATAACTGCATTATTGGTTATTTCTAAAAATATTTAATACATTTCTATGTTAAAAATAAAAAGCACAAAATAGTATAGACAAGTAAATGTCTTTCCCACTTCAGACTCTGTCTCCCTGCTACCCCTAACTAAAGAAACCTGTTATTACTTTCTTGTGTATACTTTAGAGATATTATTTGCACATCTCTTTCATACAAATTCACAAAATCTGTTGTTTGTTAGACCTATTATAACTCTTTTAAAAAGTTCCCTATTATATTTATATTCAAGGCCCTTTGATGATCACATCTTTGGGGTATTATTTTCTAAGAACACATGCCTTTTAAAAGAAAATATTTTCTAATAATGAAAGTAATATGTCTGGAGAGGATAATGCTAATGAGAAAATACAAAATGGGAAAACTTATTCACCTGAATAAACCTGGAGAGTTTACAAGTAAGGCTTCACCGGTCACTGCAGGGTTTAAAGGAAGTTTCCACTTTACAATGTGGATATGTTGTGGTCGTCTTAGTCCTTAGACTAATTTGCTTCTTTCTGGTGGGGAGGATAGCAATGTGGAGAAAACACTGACTAAACCGAAAATCAGCTCCATTTAAATGTGAAGCTGCGTTCTAAACACAGCAGAGTCTGCTGAAGGGCTCTGAACATTAAGCTGCATGCCTTGCTGAGTTTTATTCCAAATAGACAACAGCAGATGGTAACAATGCACTTCTCATAGATGGTAGGAGGGAGGCAGTCTTGTTTCAAGTAATACTATTTCTGGGCGATAATCCAAAATGCGCAGTAGGCAGAAGTTAAAAGGAAGCGCTTGCTTTTAGGTTTTTAAAATATATCCCTTAATCCTGGGTGATGATTGACAATCATGATTTAGAGTATGAGGAGCCTCTCTTTAATCTGGCAAGTTTGATGTTATTTGCGTATCTAGTAGGGCTTTTATTCAACTAAAACTAAGTGGAAGCCTATGCAATTGATGCTGCATTTCAGAATTGATTCCTGGCCTGGTACTCTATTTACAGATTAGTAAGTACACAGGATCCATCCTCATCATCATCTTTTTGAAATTTAAAGGCTCTAAACGACACATTTACAATTAAAATGTTTCTTGCTGTGTAAGACTATGACCAGGAGATGACGTTTTTTCCCTATAATTTAATTTCTTGAGAAAAGAAGCAGTCTATAAGATTATATTATAATCCTGATTTGATTCTTAAAGTATAATATTAGCCATTGCTATTTCCAAATGATTAAAATGTTGTCATTACTGGCTTTGTGTGGTTTGTTATAAGTTCTTGGGAGAAATTTTAGTGAATTACCTCCAAGTCTACTGCGCCTATTACAAGGTTTCTAGGGAAGCTTTCGTAAGAAAAAGATCAGTGTTCAGCCATTGTATTCCTATTGTTTTATCATTTGTGACAATAAATTGATTTAAAAACACACATTACTAAAATATAATTAAGTAATAAATTCCAAAACATGATACAGCTAAGAAAAGGAAATGAACAGAAATGAAATTTAACAGATGAATTTGACAACAGTAGCAATAAATGTGGTTTTTATTCAGGCACTTAATCACTAATGTTAATGTCTCCATCACAATTGAATTAAACAAAGCAAAATGGGCTTAAGGGAAGAGAGAGCTATATGTGAAGCCCAAGTGATTTAGTGTTTGACCTGTGTTCTCATTATGATGTTTTTAATTATGTAATTTGGGGGAAATTTTTAAGAAGTAAAACACATTCATTACAGAAAATTGGAAAATACAAAAGAGTATAAAAAGAAAATAAATATTACCCTCAACTCCAATATTCAGAGACAATCACTGTCTTGTAAAGTCAGTTTTTTCCCCTTATCTTAGTTTAATCCAGATTTAAGTATAAAATATACCTCCCAGGAGACATTCTGGCTGCTGGGAGCGTGCAGAAGTGTTCAGAAAGGGTCCCTTGCAGCTTCTGGATCTGGGGTAAATGACACAAAGTGCTACAGGTTTGGTCTGTGTTTTGTAGCTGCGCTAATAGCAGTGCTTTCTTCCTATAGAAACCCCAGTGATGGGAACCTTTGTGTTTAGAATATATTCTAACCTAATAAGTGAATGTTGATAATACTTCTTTCTGTTAACATTTCAAAAGCCCATTTTTGCTGCAGAATCATGTGTTTGATATTTAAAGGCTAATAAAATAAATCCAAGTAATAGAAATATAGTATGAAAATCATACTGGAATATCCATTGCAAACAGTTATTAAACCCAAATTTCCTTTTTGTCTTTGGACCTTCAGTTTCTTGCCAGTAAATGATTGAGTGATTGCAAAGATGAAAACACTACTTGCCTACAGCTTTGCTCAATTTATTCATAAGAATTGCATAGGTTAACTCATCAAATCTTAATGAGGATTTCCTGAGAAGTATAATGGGTAGACCTAAGTCTACAGGCTCAAAAATTAAATCCCAACCCCTCAGAATGCCAAACCTGGGGAAAAGTCAAGGACCTTCCTCTCCAGTCAGCGATGGCCATCATGCGAGCAACCTATCCTGTCACATGGTTTTCCCTCTCTCCGGCATGGTATTCCCCTCCCTCCCTCACACCCTCACGTTACTGGCTGCACTCTTCCTTGGAGATGCTGCTCCGATGTCTCCTGTGCCATGAAACCTTTGTCTCCTGTCCCTGGCAAGGTTCCTGGCACCTCCCTCCACACTGACAGGGCCCTTCACACACACACAAACCTCCACTGCAACTCTCATCACCTCCGATTTCCACCATTTATTTACTATCTGTCTCCTTCTTACCCGTGAGCTCCCACAGCCTAGCACAGCATTAAAAAATGATTTGTTGATGCATTGACTTACTAAATAGATGAATAAACAAATGGATGAGTGACTTTACTCATGAGATAAAGGTGTCTAGCACCCAGCCTAGCAGCACAGTTAGCATGCATAGTAGTGATAATAGTTTCTGATGCTATGACTCTTACTGAATAGTTATCAGATTTTGTGTTCAGTCCTTTAATGAATTACTCTTTTATGGTGATATTATTACCCTTATTCTACAGAGGAGGAAACTCTGAGGCTTAGAAGGAATAAATCACTTATCCAAAGGCATACAGCCAATATCTCATGGGGAGGGGACTCAAATTCATGCTGTCTCATTCCAAAGCCTGTGTACTTACCAATATCAAATACTACCTTTTTCTGCAGCAGGCAGTCAATACTTGTCGAATGAATCAATGAATAAATGAATGGGTACTCTCCTTACATGTGAGAAGTTTTGGTGAGAAGCAAGTAAGAAGTTGAAGTGAGACTTAGCATCAGGTGTGTAGTAAATGCTCAAGAAATGGCAGTGCCATTGGCTTTATTTTTTCATATGTTCTATGTGGAAGCAAACAACCCAAATAGCATCAGTGTAAATCTGACTTTAAATTAGGGCTGGATTGATATATGTGAGCACCGTGGATGTCGAATATACTTGTTCAAGATTTGTTTAGTGGGGAGGGGTCAACACTGGCAAGAATGCTTCCTTTTCCCCCTTTCAATTTCCTCTAAAAGCTTATGTATTTCAGTAGAAATGGGACCATGTTACATTTTGCCCTTTACGTTAGGAGGCATGTATAGAGACCCCAGTTCACTGGCAACACATTTTGTGGTATTTTTAGCACTTCTAATATATTGGTGCCACAGACATTGGTCTGGTTGGTCCACTCCATAATCTGACTCTGTATAAAGAGAGATATTATTATGAAAAGTGCCAAAAGATGTCACAAGTTCCAGGTTGATCTCCATGGCTCAGCGATTCTCAACCCTAGTTAGTTTTGAATCAACGCATTTGAAGAGGTTTAAAAGTCTTCAGATTCCTAGCACCCAATCTCAGAGTTTCTGATTAAGGAGACCCAAGGAGTTGTAGTTGACATATGTATTTTTAGGAAGCTCAGCACTGTGGATTGGGATGTGCAGCCCATGTCCAGAACTGATGAAACAAAGTATGTAAAGACTTTGACATATAAATATAAACTTTCCTTACCCTGAACCCTCCTAAGCAGGATGGCAGACAAAAAGGGAATAAGGATTTATTTCCAGCCAGGTCTGAGGAGGAAGGGGCTCTGATGTGGATGTGCTAATTGGATTAACAGATAAAGTTCAGTGGTTCACAAAGTTGACTTTTCTTTGCACTCACCCCGGGGCAGTTTTAAAAAATAACCTGAGTTCACTGGCAACACATTTCTGTGGTATTTTTAGAACTAACACATTGATGCCATGGGCTCCCACCCCTAGGGGCACTGATCTAGGTTTGACCTAGGTCTCAGGATTTTTTAAAGCTAGCAGGTGATTCTAATGTGCAGAAGTGTTTGAGAACCACTGGTCTAGGTGAGGAAACTACATCAGATGTCAGGTAATTGACTCTTTGCAATATCTCCTCAACAAGGGTATTCTCTTGGCTTGATCCTTCTGCTACTCCCCAAATCTAGTGCACAGAAAGCAGGTCTCTGTTTCAAAGGAAAGGAGGAGAGGCAGTGAGTATGGCTAAAACATAGGAATCTCTGGTTTTCTAGAGTTTCTAGGTAGGGTCTCAGGAAACATATTGTGGAGGCACTTTTTTGTTATGTACCTTTTGCTCTACCTTTATTCTCAGTAAGAAAGTTCTTGACTTTAATTAAATTTCCTAAGCTAAGGTATAAGCTAGCCAACAGGAGTAGTCCATCTGGCAATCAAAGATCTCAATAAAAATGAATATGTTGGAGTTATAATTTGTGTATGAGCCACCTCGTGAAGGCCTGATCACTCTCAGGTGCAATGATAAAACTGTGGTGCAGAGCCCACCAAGCTGAGAACCAGACCCAGCTTTCTTGATGATCCTACCAAATTGCCACCCCATGAGATTTGCGCAGAAAGAGACGTCTTTTTCATTTTAAGTCTGTCTCTTTACAGGAAGACCCAGGAACCATCCCACAGCATTTACCATGTTGAATACATTGGGGCCTCTTACTCCCTTAGCTGAGTGCTGGAAATCATGGGCAGGTATTTGACTTGGGTCTAAGAAGAAAAATAATCTGACAGCTTGGAGACAAAATAGAGATAACTGAAGGGTCTAAGTGCAGGCATGAATGCCAGTCAAAGGGCAGTGTCTCTGAGAAGCAGACCATGAGACGGAACAATCCTAATCCAAATACACATGTTCGAAGGACCCTCCAATGTCCAGTTCCATGAAACTCACTAGTGGAGATGAGAACCATAGGAGGCTGGGGGCAATTTCAACACAGGGCTCTTCTCTCTTTCCAGTTCTCCCTCTACTCTGCATCAGTCTTGTGGCCTGCCTGAAAAGCTCACAATTTAGGTTAGGCTTTGTTATTTGGTATAAAATACAACTATCTCCAGAAAGTGCAATAAGCCTCCCCATTAATGTCTGTACAGTGATTCTCAACCCTTGCTACATGTTAGAATCACTTGGAGGGTTTTTTAGTTGTGTTTTTTAAATACTGAAGCCAGGGCTTCATTGTCAGAGATTCTGATTCAGTTGGTCTGGGGTAGGGCCTAGGCATTAGTATATGTTTTTTAAAAGTGAAAAGTAATGTTAACGTGCAGCCGAAGTTGGCAATCACTGGTCTAGAGTGTGAAAAATTTGATCATATCCTTTCTGGAGGGCACATTTTGATTGGGAAGGAAAGAAAACTGAATCCTTGGGCAAAGGGAGGTAGGAAGAAGTACCTGGGGTTTTTACAGGGAGATGGGGACAATGGAGATTAGGAATGAGGAGGTGGTACTGAAAATAAACTTCTATTTGTCAATTTTGCCTAAGGCTGGCTCTGACCCAGGACATAGAGAGATAAGAAGCGAGGAGGAGAGTGAGTTTATGAGAAAAGTGCATCTTCATGAATACATATTTAAAAACTGTCTTAACAAGCATTCTCAACATCACCGGGTTTCGGAAATTGACCACCTCTAACAAAGCACTTCTAATTCCTGTAGTACTGATTCTACCTGGAAAATCCTAAAATAAAAACTAGCACAAAATTGAGTATTAAAATATCTATGGGAGTAGTGGTAAGTGAGGTGTTTGCTTAAGGATCCCTCAAGACAGTTTATGTAAGAACCTTGAAGTGTGCCCTCAGAGAAATAAGTCATGTTTTGTTATTGTAAAATCACTGTGTAAATGTCCTTTTTTAAAACACCAATCCAATTTTACCTTGCTTTAGTTTGCTTCTCCATCATTTGCTAGCCAAACAGCTTGCCCCTTGACCCATTCACTTGTCACTTTACTTGGCATAAAGAATTTTAATTAGTTTTGTTGGTTGTCCTCCTGACTTTTGTTTAGAACATTTTCCAGAGCTGCTACGTTACCTCTAATCCACAGCCTCTGAGAGGCAGTGTGGCATCATGCACTGAAGTTGTGCATCCTGGGTTTGAATCTCAAGTCTTTGACCTTGGGCAAATCTTGTTGATTTCCTTTTCCTCATCTGTAAAATGGGAACGATGCTAATACACTGGCAGAATTATGAGCATTGAGTGACAATATATGTGAAAATTGCTTTATAAACTATATAACATGCTGTGTAAAGGATTTTTTCCCCTTCCATGGCCCTCTCACAGGGAGGGCCTGTTAAAGCTCTTCAGGATAGGACGAAAGGGGATGGATTATTGGGGGATATTTTTAAGACATCTGCTCTTGGTCTATGGATCATTTCAGAACAAATGTGCTGAGATCATCCTCTGGCCTTCCTGAAGCCACGGCTCAAGAGTCATCATCACCAGCCTCTGGGCACATCACTCACTGGGTGCTCTGCCCCAGAATCTGACATCAGAGAGATTTGTATGGACTGTTGGGTTGGTGGATTTGACCTTGGGTAGGGCTCTTCAGTTTGTGATAATCAGAGTGAGCCGTGTGGCTTTGAAGGTACAGGACCACAGTTTCCTCTCAAGATTATCATTTTAGCTTTGGGTCCACCAATCTCTAAGCCCTTAAAGGGCCCCTTTGTGGTCTGTAATTCCTTGGGGTTGTGAGAATCTCCTATAACATCAATCCAAGACACTCTCTTAGAACTTTATTGATAGGACTTGTGGTTGTTCATCAGTGTCGTATGATGGAATCTGCTATGCAAATACAATTCAGTAGGAAATATTGGGACTTGTTTATCCTTTCCTGTTCTAGGCTGTCCTTGTCTTGATCTAGGACAGTGGTTCTCAGTGTGTGATCCTCAGACCACCAGCAGCAGCATCACCAGGGGAACTTGTTAAAAATGCAGATAAATCATCAGCTCCACCCCAGACCTTCTGAATTAGAAACTCCGGGGGTGAGACCCAGCAATCTGTGTTATAAGAAGCCCTCCAGGTGATTCTGATTCACTAAAGTTTGAGAACCACTGATGTAGAAGGCAGCTACCTAGGAAGCTGTGACCACCTGTGTTCTCTCCTGGGTTCTACTTCATTGGAAGTAGAAATGATGATCTTCAGGTGCTTCTCTTAGGTACCTTATTGTAGTCACCCAGTGAAGGAGCCATTATCAACGGCCCTGTGCTCTGAAAGCAGCCTGACTGGCTGGCATTGGGTTCTCCATCCAGCTAACTTCTCTCTGAGAGCTTTGCTTCATCAACTTCCTGGATTCAGCTGCCTTTACTTTCAGGCCGAACAATTTTGGGAAGAAAAGTGTATGATTTCTCTTCCTGGGTAAATGTGCATTTTGTTATCTGACCTCAAGAAATAGCATGAAATTAACTTATTTCCCCTACCCTTGGTTAAAAGAAATGTAATTTTGTTCTGTGGCTCTTCACACATTTGGTGATATCTGACCATAAATAGTTTTAGGACTAGAGAGGGTCAAGCAAATAAAACAGCCTTGCCCATAGGCTGGGGAAAAAAATTCTGCCCAACAAATTTAAATTGCCTTTCCTTTGATCATAACACATATTGGTGGCCTGAAGGAGGATAGTACCAGTGAGCTGAAGGCTAAAATTTCCGTTTCTATCAGTTTTTCTTTACCTACCGGAGTGGCTATCTGAGAGACTGTTGGTCATACTCACTCTCTAGGTAGGGTTTTGTGTCAGTTTCTGCTTTCAAAATGTGCTGGAGATCTGAGTAAATTTTTTACCACTAGCCAGTATCGTATATTTTCTTTTGCATATGATCACCACTATGGTTTTAATATCTGAATAGTAACATTAGGGAGACATGGGAAAAATATTTTTCTTATCTTGTTTTTGGTCTTGAGCCCTAAAAGTTTGTTTCTCAGAAGGTTCTAATTGAAAAGGCCCATTCAGGACCTACAAATTTAATGGTGGTTTCTGTTATTCAACTCTAGGATTCACTGAGATAGGTCCATGTTAAATAAGATCCCCTCTTCATTTGGTCACAAATTCAAGATTCTACTGTGTAGCAATGAGCCCTTCACCAGAGCTTTACCATTAAAGCCAATATGCTAGATTCTTTCATTTTCTCACCACCAAATACTTCAGGGGAGAGCCAGTGATCTTTGACTTTCACTCCCATTTTATTAAACTAATTTTTGTCATCATTACTCATCATAAGGTGACAAATGAGGGCTGAAAAAATAAACTGGCTGAGATGTGAGTCACGGTGTTCCAAGGAAATGGCCAGGGCAAGCTTATTCAACCAGCTGCTGGGTTCTGGGTAAAAATGAACCATCCAAATCCATCCCTTTCCCAACTTTGGTTGGCACCAGCTGTGGCGATATTTCACTCTGGCTTATATATCAAGGGGGATAATTCTGGGTCTTGTAGCTCTCTGGGACTAACAAGACTATGATAACAAATCCAAAAATTTTCCAGATAATTACCTTTCCTTGCATTGACCCAATGGTGGGAGATTGGGCTGGGAGGATATACGGTTATGAGGTCCCACTCTCTGCTTCCCAGCTTCCCAGTGTTTTCCCCTGAAGCCTCAGCCTCTCCCCACAAAAGGTTAGAACTTTAACCAGCCCCGTTTGAGAATGAGGACTGGGAGAAAACAGGAGTCAATTGCAAATCTTGATACATCCAAACAAATTGGGGCTTTCTGTATTAAGATTGTCGGCACACTTGAGGTAAGAAGATGTTCAATTTATGTTTGATGACTTGAATTGGAAATACAGGTAGTATACCCCTGGGAGAAAAAGTTAATCTTTATTAAATCTTTAATGTTTTAAGAGTTATTCTTTATCTTCTACCTCATTTTATTCCTGCAGTTTTGCATTCTGATAGGTTGGGACTTCTTTCATGATCTACGTTTTTCAGATGAGGAACCTGAGGCAGGTCTAAAATCACACAGCTTTGACAGAAGTGGGGATGAGACTCAAATCAGTTCTTGCGATGTCCAGCCCAAACCCTTTTCTACCTCCCTTGAAGCAATGAGTGTTAGTGTGGCAGTTATATACCTGAGATGCTGCAAACTTTGTTCTCCTTCCCCTCAACCAAAAGAGTAATCCAAACAATAGTCTAGCATCAATAAAACAAACACCTTTTGAAAAGTGACTAAAATGAACAAGATGAGAACCGGACTCAAAAAGGACAACTGTTTTGGGGTTTTTTTTTCCTCAAAAGAGAACAGTTTTAATACATGTGCCCAAGGTTTTGGAGATGGTTTTATATATAGTCATGAATCCAGCACATACTTTATTAACTTCCCATGCTCTGCTTCTTCACCTCTGGTACAGTGTGAGCTTGGGAAGCTCCCTTTACGTCCTCCTCAAGTTCACAGGTAAAAGTGTGTTTATTTGGTCCATTGTGCATGTTTTACAATTATTTTTTGTGTTTAGAAGAGATTTTAGAAGGTTAGAAACCACTAACTTATAGACCTGTCTCATTATTACACAGTCAAATGCTATTTAAATAATTATTTAAATTAGTTGGAAGCAGTATTTTTTCCCTCTAACGAGAAATGAAACTTTATCACTGTTTCCCCAGCTCTTTTTTCTTTACCTCCAAGGAAATGGAGAGCTTATATTAACCCTATGAGTTGCGCTTTTTTCAGTTATTCTTCATTATTTAAGTCAACCAGGCAAATATGTACTTATTCTAATCTGAGATTGTGTGAATAAAGAATGATGATTTGATTTTATAACTTGAGTGCCCCCTGGAGAAAGTAACTGGCAAAAATGTCTCGGTATTTAAGTTCAAGGTTGGGTTTTTAATGATTTGAGTGTGAAGTGTATGAATTAAAAAATTAGCTATTTGGAACCATCTGTCCTGAATTCAGACATCAGATATGGTGTTATTGTTAGTCTTAGAGTGGACCTATCAAGAGGCTACGTTTTTGTTGTTGCAGAACTATTCATATAAGCTGTCCTGTGTTATTCATCTAGGCCCGGGGGTCATCAAACTCTTTCTGTAAAGGGTCAGAAGGGTCATAAAGCATATATCTCAGGTCTTGCGGGCGTGGTATGATAAGAAATATATTTGGTCTTTGTACCAGTTCCTGGCAGAGAGCTCCTACAACCTTTGTAATTTCCTGAATGATAGGGGTGCTAGGAGCATCCTTTGTTCTAATATTTGGTCTTTGACTCAAGTTCCTGATACAAGAGCTTCTAAGATCCTTGGAATCCCTGGAGTGATATGAGTGTCTTTTTGTATGCTAATGAGATGGCCGGTGGCTGGGGGCCTCTAGATAGCTTCAGGATGGGGGCTGATCACCAGAAAGACCAAGCCATGATTAGAAGCTTGGAACTTTCAGCCCCACCCTCCATCCTCTGGGGCTGGAAATGGAGTTAATACTCGACCACTCCTAAACGATGAAAACTCCATAAAAATCTCTAAACTACAGGGTTTGGAGAGTTTCCGTGTTGGTGAACACACCCACAAGATGGGAGGGTGTTACACCTCAACTTCATGAGGACAGAAGCTCCTGCGCTTGAGACCTTTCAGACCTCACCCTATGTACCTCTTTATCTAGCTGTTCATCTGTATCCTTTATTATATAATAAACTAGTAGATCTAAGTGTTTCCCTGAGTTCTGTGAGCCATTATCGCAAGTTGTCAAACCTGAGGAAGGGTTTGCAGGAACCCCCAATTTATAACCTGTTGGTCAGAAACATAGGTAACAACCTGAGACTTGTGATTGGCATCTGACGTGATGGAAGTCTCCTGAGACCGAGCCCTTAACCCGGGGGTCTGCACTAACTCTGGGTAGTTAGTGATAGAACTGAATTGTGGTACACCCAGTTGGTGTTTGGAGAGTTGGAGAACTGGTTGGTGTGGGGAAGTGGTGTACGAAGTGTTATGAGTAGAAAAGGGAAACAGAGTTTTTCCCTTAGTGGGTCGTGTAATTTCTGTCACAAGTACTTAACTCAGCCATTGTAGAGTGAAAGTAGCTGTAGACAGTATGTAAACAAATAAGTGTGTCTGTGTTCCAATAAAACTTTATTTACAAAAACAGGCAGTGGGCTAGAATTTGGCCCATGGGCTGTGGTTTGCTGACCTCTGATCTAGAGGCTTCTTGGAATAAATTTGTTATTCTGAACTGTAGAAGATTATATCAGATAAAAAATAAAAAGGTCAGTTAGTTGTAGACAAGAAGCTTTATGATTCTGACTCCTATGATTTAGGCTCCAGAATTATACCTTTAAATGAGGGACTTCCTGTCCTCACATCAGGAATTAGGCTGAGCAATTAAGAGAATTTAATTGCTTCATTTTAAAATACAACTTTTAAATGAGGTATAGTCCTCATGGAAGTATATATGTGCATGTTTGCATATATATCCATATATTGCATCTACGTATCTGATATATCTATACTTATATCTAGCATGCTGTGAGACCCTACAACACCTTTTTCAAACTTTATTTTTAGTAGCTACTTTCACAAAGAACAAGACTGGGTCCCTCCTTGTCATTCTCTAGACTCCAAGTGAAACAAGCATCCCAATCCACCATATGTCTGTTAGTAATTGCAGGGTTGGTCTGTTCCAGGTGAGAGCTGTCCATGGGGCAGTGTATGGCTCTCGGGCTGCCCTGTGCCAAAGACACTGTTTGCCAGGTTGTTTAATCAAGGCAAAGAGAGATGGTAATCAGAGCCCAGGTTGCAAAGACAAAGGTTGGAATTGGCAGGTTAGGTAGATAGGATAGTTTTAGAGCACTGAAAGAGATGGTGTAAAACAGGCAAGAAGGCACTTTGGAGGCAAATTCTATGAACCCTGGGCATCTGTTGGGATGTCCCTTCTCAAGAGCAACCTGGCACCTTTTGTTGACTGGAGGCCAATTTTAACAGTGAATGAACTCCGTAGGCTACTTAGTGACCCATTCTAGGGATTTGTAGAGTTCTGAAGGGTCAGTTCATCTTGGATCCCACAGCATAAAGTTGACTAGTCAGAAAGAAGACCAGTAAAACTGTCATCAAACCGGTATTAGACACAGAATCCCCTTTCATTATTAGTGGCATTTTCAACATGTGTTAGGGCTTTAGATATCCTTGGAGGCAGTCAAGGTTAAAAACAAGGGCTCTGAAGTTCAACTGTCAGTTTTCAACATCAGCTTCACTGCTTATTAGCTGATAATGGTGCTGTGTAAAATAACCTAATCTGTCTAAAATTGTTGACTCTGTAAGATAATCTATTTTTCTTTCTGAAATGGTGGGAGCTCCTGCCTGCTTCCTCAGCTGCAACCCCCCCCCCCATATTTTTCTCGGGCTGCTGCAAATTGTTGGATGGAATCATATGAATTCTAAATTACTTTTTAAAATTGACATTACTTTGCTGCACGCCAACTACTTCATAATCTGTGTCAGCTAAAGGTCTCCCTACCAGTTAGTCTGAAGAAGTTTTTGCTGTCATATCTGTCCTGTTAATTTAAGCAGAAACTGTAATTAGATGTAAATGGTCCTGTTCCCACAGAAATGAATGGCAGCATCTGTAGAGAGACAACCGTTCCAAACCCTTTTGGCTACCAGTGCTCTACAAGTTAGCAGTATGGAGTGAGGCCCAGATCCAGACTTCTGTCGGCCTAATTTTATATCTGTGGATACACAACACTAAATCCAATATTTCTAATGCCTTGCTGTGATGGGTGCAAAGCCAAGCACATTCCAGACCTTTGTGCTGGTGACTCCTTCCGAGAAGGACACTATGTGTGTCTGTGTTTGTGTGTTTTCTATTTTCCTTGATCACTAAGCAAAAATGGGAAAAAATAAATAGCCATTTGATAAGTAGCTATGTGCAAAACCAGAAAAAGTAGAAAGGTGTGTTTATAACTGAACACTGGAATCCAAAGATATTTTGAATAAAGATACTTCATTCCTTTGATTACTTCTCTGATAAAGGAATGAGCTGCTTGTATTCTGAAAGTCTGACCAATGATAGAGTCAAGTGCCAGGGCCTCCTATGTATGTAGGGATGTATTTGCAGGAAGAGTATCTATGGTAGACAAGTAAGAAATCTACATTGAGACAGTTCATACTGTACTAAAGCTTCAGCAATGCAATAAAACTGGCAGTTGTTCAATATCTAACCCTCATCTGTACCACACTAGAACTTGTGGCGTATATAAGAGTGATAGAAAACATGATTCCTTCTCTCTGTGAGCTTGCAATTTGGCTGGGGGTTCAAATACACAGACTCAAAGATAACTGGATAATAAAATTGAGTACAATAATAAGTAGAGTAAAACTCTCTTCGTGATGAGAGAGGCATGTTCCAACAAATTCATTTGCTTAAAACCTGGTGTCATATTGCAAGATTAATGAAATGACCAGAGTGAGGTTGCCCAACTAGCCATCTGGGAGTTACAGGGGTCTTTGCCATCTAAATCCACCCTGGTCCTGGCCGCAGTTTGGTGCCACCTGGTGGCAGTTGTCCACCCCAGTTTAAATATACCCGGAATGATTCTGGGCCCTGTGGTTAATGGGACTTCCAGGAAAGAGGCAGCAATTCCAGGAATCTCCCAGAAAGTTGGCATCCGTTTCATTAGCTCAATCCAGGGAAATTGGGGACGTGGTGACCACCTTGGCTTCCCTGCTTCCTGATGGGGTTACCTGCATAGCTCCTCTTTTCCTTCCAAGCAGCCTGTCTTCCCACCCTCCAGCATCTTTGAGAACAGGGCTGGGCAGGCAACGGCAGCCAATCATTACTTTTGTCATATTGAAATTTACCTTTTACTGTTCTTTAAAATTTTTTGTTATTATTTTATTTCACAAACCTGGAGAGTAGTTATTCCAATGTATGTTGTAGCAGCAAAGGTTTCTTGAAAGAAGTTAGGCTTGCACCTTTTGTGGAAATGTGAAATATAGTTAGTCGGGAAAGACAAACTTTACAATATCAAGTAAAGAATGTTCTCCTAGCTGATTTTGCAGTTTTCTGGAAAACATGTACCTGGTTTAGAATGTATTTGACCAAATAAGATACATTTTGGGAACTTTGGGATCTTTTGGGTGATAGTAAGGGACAAGAGTCTGTATTAGTACCTGACGGTGCTTGCTGTTTTCAAAATATTTCATGGCCCCTAAGCACTTTTTTTTTTTTTTTGGCCACACGCACAGCCTGTGGGATCTTAGTTCCCCACCAGGGATTGAACCCGTGCCCGCTGCAGTGGAAGCACGGAGTCCTAACCACTGGACTGCCAGGGAATTCCCACCCCTAAGCACTTTTGGCCCTAGAGAAAAGGGCCTTTTTCACAGATAGATATTTAGCTGTACTAATGCATTACTTAAAACACCATCAACCGTGACATGTTTGAATGTAAAGATCAACACATGAGAGAGAGAGAGAGAGAGAGAGATGGAGAGAAAGAGAAAAAGTGCTCCAATGTTCACCTAAGAATTAAGAATTAAGTTACCTTGCATTTTTCTAATTTAAAAAATGGGCTTGCCCTTTATATAAACACAACAGCCTTGCCTGGACATTTGATTTTAGTTAAGTCTCAATCAGGCAAACTACAGATACTCCAGGGATCAAGACAGGAAATTTAAGTTTATATCAATTGTGTAGCTCATTCTTAACAAAGGCTTACCTTCTGGTTGATTCACTTTCCATTACCTCTTCCCTTGGTAATTTTCCTATTCTGCCCTATGGTTAATGCTTTGCTTTTTTTATGAAGTGCATTTTAATCTTTAAAGTGCTATGCAGGCAAGAATTAATCTCTGGTGGAATTTTTCCATTTTGTAGATGGAGGAGATATAGATAGATTGTCTGGGACTTCAAAGTGGAATGTTTTCAGAGCTGGGATTTGATGAGCAGTCCAAGCCCTAGAAATCCTGAGGCAGCTTTAAATTATCTGTTTGCCCCTGGACTGTAGATCCTCTTGAACCACATTTGTGAGTATATGTGTTTGTATGTTGATAGGGGGAGGGGGTGAGGGGCGACCAATGGAAAGAGTTAAATGATACGTTTTCACTGGTCCAATTAAATAAAAAATACATCCAAACAAGAAAACTGCTGATGGCCTTAGATATAATAGAAAGGGCTCTGGGCAGTTACTTTATCCCTTTGGGATGCAGTGCCGTCCTCCATAAAAACAGAAACAAAGACAAAAATATTTACTGAGCAACTGTACGTTACCATATGCCTGAAACTGAGTTAGGTATATTCAAAATGGTCACTGAATTTCCCGAAGCCCAGTTTCTTAGAAAAAGGAAACACAGAGAGATGCAGTGTCTTGTTCAAGATTTGTCTAGTTCATTTAACTATGAACAGAAGGGTCTAATCCATGGACCTAGATCCAATGCTCTTTCTGTCACATCACAGCTGCCTCAAAAGTGGGCAAGACTAGCTGATCTTGCAGGTCCTGTATGGCTGTAATGTAACATGGTCCCATGATGATGGAGAGGGTACAATTCAATGAGTCTGAGTGGAAGATAGAAATGATTCAAGAGTGATCATCATTGTGATGACTCACCAAGCCTAGAAGAGTGATTCTCAATCTTGACTTCACATCAGCATCATCTCGTGGACTTAAAAAAAACTTCTAATACTTAGGTCTATCCCCAGATACATGAAATCATGGGGAAGGGGTCCAGGCATCAGTCTTTTCAAATCTCCCCCAGTGATTACAATGTGCAGCGAAGGTAGAATACAACTGCTTTAGACTTAGGAATTCATACCAGTGAAACTTCCTTTCTTGAGGTTGTTTGATAAACTCCTCTCTCTCCTCTCTCCTGCATCTCATCTCTCTTTGCTCTTGCAAACCAGTGGAAGGAGAGCAACCTTCAGCTTCCTTGTTAGTTTCCATTTACAACAGAGTGTGATTGCTATAGGGGAGGGGAAGAAAGAAAATTAATAACAACAGCCATGAACAACAAACACTGTCAACAGGTCCGTTCCTGACAAAGACTTAGCAGTGCATAACCATGACAAGCCAAACCATTAGCAAGGAAACTACTCACGCCTGACTTGCTCAGGTGGCTTTGCCAGCAGATAACAACGGGCTCTTGGGAGTAGCTTCCACCCAGTGCAGCTCCTCACATAAAGGAGGGTGTTGTGGCTTTCCTGTAGGGGGAGAAACAAAAGTGACATGCAGCGTCAAAGTATTCCCAAGGTCAAAATGACCCAACACCATATGGGATTCTATGAGCTAGAAAATAGTTGATTAAAATTTTAACCCTCTTCACAGACCAAAAGGGATTTTATCCCCAAATCTGGCATACTTAGACTGTGGCTGCTTCTAGAGCTGGATTATATCCTTATGGAAGAATGGGTCTTAACAATTTCCATGGGTTCTTGTTCAGTTAGCCCTGTTTTGGAATCTGACTTCAAATTCTGACAGATGGAAATCCACACTTCTTGAAATAATAAACATGGGAGAGTTATAAGCAAATATCTAGATCACCTTATTAAGGTAAAAAAAATACATGCATTTCAATAGTGAAGTGACAATAATGGGGCTGGGTAGTATTTGGTAAGGATTTCCAGGATTTTCTTCCATTTAATTTTATTATATTTTAATTAAAAAATTTTTTTTGGTCATGCAGCATGCAGGATCCTAATTCCCCGACCAGGGTGACCAGGGATCAAACCCGTCCCCCCTGCAGTGGAAGCGCAGAGTCTTAACCACGGACTGCCAGGGAAGTCCTTTTCAATTTTAAATGTGTAAAGAGTAGTTTTTAAATGAGACAGTCTTTTTCTGGTGTTCTCAACTGGGTGAGAGAGGAATAGTGAAAGTGAAAATCTAGGTGTTTCCAAATTTAAGAGTGGTTCCCCCAACTCTCAGATTATCAAAGAGAATAAAAGTGCCCTTTCATTTTCCCCAGCATTTTGAGTTGTTTCAATTATTAGTGACCAACACAGTGGTAAGAAATGCTTTTAATAATTTTTAGCCTTTTTGTTGTGAAAGACACACACACACACACACACACACACACACACACATCAGAAAACTGCAAAAATAAATAATGTTTAGCCCAATGATCCACCACCAGGCCAAGGAATAGAATGTGGCAAGCCTTTCTATAGTAAATTTTCTCAGGTAGAAAAAGGTCATCATTTTGAAATTCTACCTTTCTTCCTGGAAAAGTAAGAAACATTTGAACCTGGTTTTTGAAAGATTCCTAACGGGGGAAAAAAAGGAAAGAATGTCAGTGGGAAATGTTGAGTTCATCTCTGTACCAGCTAGAACTTTCCTTGTTGCCTGAACATACTTCTGTGCCTTTGCCCTGCTCTTCCTTCTGTGTGGAGAGCCTTCACCCTGTGGACTGTAAAAAGGAGTTGATAATACCTTTCTAACCAGAGGCTTATAATTATGTAACTTAAATATTAACTAAGGCCCAATTAACCTAGTCTCTGTGAGGCATTATATTCTGGGAAGCCCAGCAACCACAAGAAATAAAAGAATTCTAATTCTTAACTAAATCACTTAAAGAGCATTTTAGGGGGTATATTTCATATCCCACAGTGACAAAAATCCTTTCTCCCCTTTTCTCTTCTTCCATACCCCACAACAGTTCTAAAGACTCTCACTTACCAGCCCTACCCCAGAAATAATTTCTAGATGCTACATACTGTGGTATTTTCTCTCTCTGTACCTCCTCATTACCTCTGTTCTTTATTGTGTAGACCAATTAAACTGTTCATGCTTCTTTTAAAAAAAAAAAATCCTTTCTGCTTTTCCCATCCCCTAGATTTTTTACAACAAAGGAGAGCAATGGAGGTGGCCCGACTAGCAAGATTCTTCGCCATTTTCCTCTTTCTTTTGTGTCCTTTTTCTGTCTACTCATTCCTCAAATTCTGTCTCTCAAAGAGCCCAAACTGGTTTGGCGAATGCCGGAATATGCTTAGAGGATGAGAGAGTGGGGAGAAGTGGACTACATTCTTTCAGCTGGTAGGGGTGATGTGTGTGTGTGTGCATGGGTGGGAGAGTGTGGGTGGAGACTGGGAATACTCATGTTAATAAGGCTTATCCCAGAAATGATTAATTGAGCTGAATTTTTAAAAAAACAACATAAATTGAACGTGGGTAGGGGTTAGGGATGCTACATCTTAACCTCAAAAAATGAGTAGGACAGTCTATTAAAGGGTTAAAAGTATTGAAAGACTGCCCGATGTGGGTCAGAGTTGCCAAAAGCACTGCTTTGACCCTGGGAGATTCCTGAAGACTTGGGTGGTGGTAGATAGGGGTGGAATGGGGAGAGATGGATGTGAAAGGAAGGAAAAGGCTAAGTTATATGCTTGGGTGGGGGTAGTCTTCCTCATGGTTCTTTGCTGAGATCTTTTTTCCTCTGCTGAAATCTGCAGGGACCATATCCAGAGCTGCCTCATGTAGGGCAAAGCTGGAGGAGACTGAGATCAATTAGACCAGCAGGACTGAGGCCACGAAAGTGAAATGGTCAGTGTGTGGCCACCCAGCCATTGGCTGTGACCACCTGGGTGGTGGGCCAATGTGATGAGAAACAAAAAGTGACCAGTCAAGTCCTAGACCTGCGGCCAAGTAGACAGTGCTTAGTTCCTTTTTTTTAAGGGTTTGACAACCTTAGAGAAAAATGTATCTTCAATATAAAATGTAGAAACATGAAGATGAGGGCAACAGAGCCCACATAATGTAAGACAATGCACAGATGCATAGGCTACTTAAGAGAAAAAGAAGTGATTTTCAGAGTACAGTAACAAGAAAGATCTAGATGTTTTATGTAGTAAAATTTGCTTCTAAAAACCCCTGGTGTGATTCAGAAATTCTGAGATAATGCCCATGTTTCTGAAATTTCTATTAAAGAACTACTCTGGAATTATCCATAGTAGAAATACTTAAATCTAATTCCACCCAACAGAGCATCTGTTCATCCTAGTCATTGGCCATCAGGGACTGCTATACTAGTGGTGTCCTGATGGGGCTAATGCCCGAGGATATCCTTCTGCTATTCCTGACTAATGGTACTGATTCTGATTTTGTAGCTCCTCAGTTTATGACTTCAAGTTGATGACTGATTGCAACTACCCAAACTCACCAGGCTTTATGACAGGACAGTAAGATTCAGGTTATTCTCTTCAACTTCCCTCTTCTTGTCAGTGGGACCACCAGATTCATAATCTTTTATTTTTTTAAGGTCAACATGATTAGTTTATTTTTTTAATATTATTGAACAGTAGCAAGGCATGGCAAATATACTAATCATTTAAAAAATAATTTATTTATTTTATTTTTGGCTGTGTTGGGTCTTTGTTGCTGTGTGCGGGCTTTCTTTAATTGTGGCGAGCTGGGGCTACTCTTTGTTGTGGTGCGCGGGCTTCTCATTGCAGTGGCTTCTCTCGTTGTGGAGCATGGGCTCTAGGCACGCGGGCTTCAGTAGTTTTGGCATGCGGGCTCCATAGCTGTGGCTCACAGGCTCTAGAGTGCAGGCTCAGTAGTTGTGATGCATGGGCTTAGCTGCTCCATGGCATGTGGGATCTTACCAGACCACGGATCAAACCCATGTCCCCTGCATTGGCAGGCAGATTCTTAACCACTGCACTACCAGGGAAGTCCCACTGATATTTTCTTAACCTACAGATATGGAGAAAACTACATGAAATCTATATAATACTATTCAAAGGCACTATGCATATATTCAAAATGCTACTCTCTCTAAAGAAGTTTCCGAAAGAATGAGTTTCGATTTTTTTTTTTTTAGTTGAGGTATAGTTGTTTTACAATGTTGTGTTAGCTTCTACTGTGCAGTGAAGTGGAGTTCCCTGTGCTATACAACAGGTTCTTATTAGTTATCTATTTTATACATAGGAGTGTATATATGTCAATCCCAATCTCCCAACTCATCCCACCCCCCACCCCACCCCCCTCATAATCTTTTTTATTCTTATTGTCTTGATTTCCTTTGATCCCCGTACCCTGTATCCTATATGCTGCCCCATATCTTTCTTTTCAATGTCTCTGGAATCCAGGACTGCCTCTATCATTTGAGGGACCCAGAGCAAGAGTGAAATAATAGTGGCCCATGTACCCTATGTCTAAATACTTGCAAGTTATAAAAAAATTGAGCTCACAAACTATTGAACAAAATGTTCTCTTTTGTCTGGACAAATAATACCTTCCTAACGACACAACAGAAAAGTGTGAGTGAAGCTATGGTTTATATGTGACTGAAAGTTGGCAAAATGTCAAAAACAACTGACATTGCTTTTGTGCATTAATTATAATTGCACATATCTGGGTGTATTGTTGACGGGCTGGCAATGTTTAGGTGAGTAATAAAGATACACATATTTCATAAATTATTATGTATATATTTATTAAAATTTTTGTCTTCAGCAAAATCACCAATTATGTTGTTATAATGAAGATTTTCACATGATTTGTTTTCTATTAACAGGGATGATCTAAAGGACTGAAAAATAAAATGCATTCAAGTGTACAAATTTTGAATATGTTTTCAGCAAAAATATAACTTAAAATAAAAATAAACATTGAAACATTTAAGTTAGTTTGAAAAATTGAAATTGTTTTAATAGGTCTTCCAAAAAGTTATTTTCTTCTAAAATATTTAAATTTATGTATTAAAGTTTAAAAGATAAAATACAAATAGTAATGAATTTCCATATTTTAAAGCAAAATTATTTAGATAAAGCTAACCTTTTAAATTTAATTTTAAAAAATGAATTCAATTTCATTAACTATGCTTGTCAAAATGAAACTATTAGCAGCAGTGAAAGATCTTTTTTACGAACATGTTGTATTTAGATCCTCAAATTTAAGAGTAAGTGAATTGTTGAATATAGCAAAATGTTTGTCAGCTTCCATGTGCAATTGTTTTCAATATACACTAATTTATGAGGACTCTGAAACCACAAACTGGGACACAAAGAGAAGCAAGAAAATGGATGCTCAACTCTACTAGGAAAAGATATTTCTCTATGCAAGAATCTGTGGCATTCATGCTGGGAATAAGGCTTTGTAAGTTGTTGTCTTCTCTTGAATCTAAGCAGTCCTGCTGCTGAAGCCCTCCTGTGCTCCAAAGCAGTGTCTGTCTCTAGGAGGGCGGCCTCAGCTGCACAGCCGACCACCCTCATGGTACTGGACACAGGTGCCTGAACACCACTGTATTCTGTTTTAAGGGTATAGGGCAAGAAAGGTGGAAAAGCATTTCCCTGAGGCCTAAGCGGTGTTAGTTGGCAGCGTGAATGTTTAGAGCTATGGGTTGTGCCATGCTGGTGCAGAGCATTGGATCCAGAAAGACGTGTCCATGTGCTTTTCACTAAGTTTAATTTTTTTGAATTTAGTGATACGTAGAACCCTCTAAAGCTTGGAATCCCAGCCGCCTTGCCTGGGTCTAAGGATGGAACTGTCCTGATGTGTCTCTTCCCCTCCATTTCTTAGTCCTGGTTCTAGTTATCTTGTATCTTGATACTGAAGTAGCTCTAACCACCTATGAATTTTTCTCCTGCCATGTCATCTACATCATCTGTAAGATGAATTTTTCTTAAATTCTGTGACCTACCGTGTCATTTCTTGCCTTAGAACTAACAGTCATTACCTGATGCCTACTGAATCAAATCCTAAATATTAGGACTGTCTCACCTCATCAAATTAATTTCCTCTGTTTACTGATAAATACCCTTTGCTCTCTTATACCCCCTAAACTTGTAGTTCTCATTCTTTGTTGAGTAACTTCGCTCACAAGCATCCCCACTTTTTTTATCGATATAACCTTGACTAAGGTAATAGCAAACATCTTTTGGCTTATGTACATCAGCTTCTGTTAGGTGGTTTGTGGATTTTTTCCAGCTGGATTATATTTTGTCTTCCTAAGTATTAGTTGTATAAAAGTAGGGTAATTTTATTCTTCTTTGTTCTTTTAAGACTATAATCATATTTCAATTATGAGAATAAATATTTATGTTTTAAATAAAAATTTAGAAGTATATTAAGGAAAATGTCACTCCATCACTTCCACTCTCATTCCCCTGGAGAAAGCCCTATCAATAATTTAGTTTGTTGTTTCAGACTTTTTCATATATACAAATGTTTACAAACATTTTTGTATACACCTTTTGTAAAAGTAAAGAAGGTAGTAATGATCTTAAATGTTCTCTTTTATGATTTTCTTTATTTGCATAACACTATATCACAGATGAATTTCCATGTCAGCCCATCAGACTATCTCATTCTTTAAAAGCTGCATATAATGAATATTATATGAATATAAAATCCCAACTGTAAATGAGAATAAGAATAGTATGTATTTCAAAGAGTTATGGTGGGGATTAAAAATGTTCAGACATTTGAAGTGCTCAGAACTGTGTCTAGCACATGGTAAGGATAAATACGTGTAACCTGTTTAATAATAAAAACAACAATTTAATACTATTATTATTAATTTATTTGCCTATTTTCTGCTAATAGACATTTTTCTTTTTTTAACCCATATTATTTTTTTTTGATTTTTTTATTTTTTAACATCTTTATTGGAGTATAATTGCTTTACAATGGTGTGTTAGTTTCTGCTTTATAACAAAGTGAATCAGTTATACATATACATACATCCCCATATCTCCTCCCTCTTGTGTCTCCCTCCCACCCTCCCTATCCCACCCCTCTAGGTGGTCACAAACCATCGAGCTGATCTCCCTGTGCTATGCGGCTGCTTCCCACTAGCTATCTATTTTTATGTTTCATAGTGTATATATGTCCATGCCACTCTCTCGCTTTGTCACAGCTTACCCTCCCCCCTCCCCATATCCTCAAGTCCATTCTCTAGTAGGTCTGTGTCTTTTTTTTTTTTTTTTTCTTTTTGCGGTATGCGGGCCTCTCACTGTTGTGGCCTTTCCCGTTGCGGAGCACAGGCTCCGGACGCGCAGGCTCAGCGGCCATGGCCCACGGGCCCAGCCACTCCGCGGCATATGGGATCCTCCCAGACCGGGGCACGAACCCGTATCCCCTGCATCGGCAGGCGGACTCTCAACCACTGCGCCACCAGGGAGGCCCAGGTCTGTGTCTTTATTCCCATCTTGCCCCTATGTTCTTCATGACCTTTATTTTACTTTTTTTTAGTTTCCATATATATGTGTTAGCATACGGTATTTGTTTTTCTCTTTCTGACTTACTTCACTCTGTATGACAGTCTCTAGGTCCATCCACCTCACTACAAAAAACTCAATTTCATTTCGCTTTATGGCTGAGTAATATTCCATTGTATATATGTGCCACATCTTCTTTATCCATTCATATGTTGATGGGCACTTAGGTTGCTTTCATGTCCTGCTTATTGTAAATAGAGCTGCAATGAACATTTTGGTACATGACTCTTTTTTTTTTTTTTTTTTTATCACTCTCTGCTTAACAACAAAGTGAATCAGTCATACATATACATCTGTTCCCACATCCCCTCCCTCCTGCGTCTCCCTCGCTCCCACCCTCCCCATCCCACCCCTCCAGGCGGCCACAAAGCACCGAGCTGATCCCCCTGCGCCACGCGGCCGCCCCCCACCATCGATCCACCCCACGCCTGGCAGTGTATACATGTCCATGCCTCTCCCCCACCCCGTCACAGCCCCCCCCATATCCCCAAGCTCACCCCCAGTAAGTCTGTGTCTCTATTCCTGTTTTACCCCTAAGTTCTTCATGACATCTTTTTTTCTTAAATTCCATATATATGTGTTAACATACGGTATTTGTCTTTCTCTTTCTGACTTACTTCACTCTGTATGACAGACTCTAGGTCTATCCACCTCATTACAAATAGCTCAGTTTCGTTTCTTTTTATGATTGAGTAATATTCCATTGTATATATGTGCCACATCTTCTTTATCCATTCATCCGATGATGGACACTTGGGTTGTTTCCATCTCTGGGCTATTGTGAATAGAGCTGCAATGAACATTTTGGTACATGTCTCTTTTTGAATTATGGTTTTCTCAGGGTATATGCCCACTAGTGGGATTGCTGGGTCATATGGTAGTTCTATTTGTAGTTTTTTAAGGAACCTCCATACTGATCTCCATACTAGCTGTATAAATTTACATTCCCACCAACAGTGCAAGAGGGTTCCCTTTTCTCCACACCCTCTCCAGCATTTATTGTTTGTAGATTTTTTGATGATGGCCATTCTGACTGGTGTGAGATGATATCTCATTGTAGTTTTGATTTGCATTTCTCTAATGATTAATGATGTTGAGCATTCTTTCATGTGTTTGTTGGCAATCTATATCTTCTTTGGAGAAATGTCTTTGTAGGTCTTCTGCCCATTTTTGGATTGGGTTGTTTGTGTTTCTGATATTGAGCTGCATGAGCTGCTTGTACATTTTGGAGATTAATCCTTTGTCAGTTGCTTCATTTGCAAATATTTTCTCCCATTCTGAGGGTTGTCTTTTGGTGTTGTTTATGGTTTCCTTTGCTGTGCAAAAGCTTTTAAGTTTCATTAGGTCCCATTTGTTTACTTTTGTTTTTATTTCCATTCCTCTGGGGGGGGTCAAAAATGATCTTGCTGTGATTTATGTCATAGAGTGTTCTGCCTATGTTTTCCTCTAAGAGTTTGATAGTGTCTGGCCTTATATTTAGGTCTTAAATCCATTTTGAGTTTATTTTTGTGTATGGTGTTAGGGAGTGTTCTAATTTCATACTTTTACATGTACTTATCCAGTTTTCCCAGCACCACTTATTGAAGAGGCTGTCTTTTCTCCACTGTATATTCTTGCCTCCTTTATCAAAGATAAGGTGACCATATGTGCATGGGTTTATCGCTGGGCTTTCTATCCTGTTCCATTGATTTATATTTCTGTTTTGTGCCAGTACCATACTGTATTCATTACTGTAGCTTTGTAGTATAGTCTGAAATCAGGGAGCCTGATTCCTCCAGCTCTGTTTTTCTTTCTCAAGATTGCTTTGTCTATTCGGGGTCTTTTGTGTTTCCATACGAATTGTGAAATTTTTTGTTCTAGTTCTGTGAAAAATGTCGTGGTAGTTTGATAGGGATTGCATTGAATCTGTAGCTTGCTTTGGGTAGTGGAGTCATTTTCACAATGTTGATTCTTCCAATCCAAGAACATGGTACATCTCTCCATCTATTTGTATCATCTTTAATTTCTTTCATCAGTGTCTTATAATTTTCTGCATACAGGTTTTTTGTCTCCTTAGGTAGGTTGATTCCTAGATATTTTATTCATTTTGTTGCAGTGGTAAATGGGAGTGTTTTCTTAATTTCACTTTCAGATTTTTCATCATTAGTGTATAGGAATGCTAGAGATTTCTGTGCATTAATTCTGTATCCTGCTACTTTACTAAATTCATTGCTTAGCTCTAGTAGTTTTCTGGTAGCATCTTTAGGATTGTCTATGTATAGTATCATGTCATCTGCAAACAGTGAGAGCTTTACTTCTTCTTTTCCAATTTGGATTCCTTTTATTTCTTTTTCTTCTCTGATTGCTGTGGCTAAAATATGATGTATCCAAAACTATGTTGAATAATAGTGGTGACAGTGGGCAACCTTGTCTTGTTCCTGATCTTAGTGGAAATGGTTTCAGTTTTTCACCATTGAGGATGATGTTGGCTGTGGGTTTGTCATATATGGCCTTTATTATGTTGAGGAAAGTTCCCTCTATGCCTACTTTCTGCAGGGTTTTTATCATAAATGGGTGTTGAATTTTGTCAAAAGCTTTCTCTGCATCTACTGAGATGATCATATAGTTTTTCTCCTTCAGTTGTTAATATGGTGTATCACATTGATTGATTTGCATATATTGAAGAATCCTTGCATTCCTGGGATAAACCCCACTTGAACATGGTGTATGATCCTTTTAATGTGCTGTTGGATTCTGTTTGCTAGTATGTTTTTGAGGAATTTTGCATCTATGTTCATCAGTGATATTGGCCAGTAGTTTTCTTTCTTGGTGACATCTTTGTCTGGTTTTGTTATCAGGGTGATGGTGGCCTCGTAGAATGAGTTTGGGAGTGTTCCTCCCTCTGCTATATTTTGGAAGAGTTTGAGAAGTGTAGTTATTAGCTCTTCTCTAAATGTTTCATAGAATTCGCCTGTGAAGCCATCTGGTCCTGGGCTTTGGTTTGTTGGAAGATTTTTAATCACAGTTTCAATTTCAGTGCTTGTGATTGGCCTGTTCATATTTTCTATTTCTTCCTGGTTCAGTCTCGGAAGGTTGTGCATTTCTAAGAATTTGTCCATTTCTTCCAGGTTGTCCATTTTATTGGCATAGAGTTGCTTGTAGTAATTTCTCATGATCCTTTGTGTTTCTGCAGTGTCAGTTGTTACTTCTCCTTTTTCATTTCTAATTCTATGGATTTGAGTCTTCTCCCTTTTTTTCTTGATGAGTCTGGCTAATGGTTTATCAATTTTGTTTATCTTCTCAAAGAACCAGCTTTTAGTTTTATTGATCTTTGCTATCATTTCCTTCATTTCTTTTTCTTTTATTTCTGATCTGATCTTTATGATTTCATTCCTTCTGCTAACTTTGGGTTTTTTGTTCTTCATTCTCTAATTGCTTTAGGTGTAAGCTTAGGTTGTTTATTTGAGATGTTTCTTGTTTCTTAAGGTATGATTGTATTGATATAAACTTCCATCTTAGAACTGCTTTTGCTACATCCCATAGGTTTTGGGTCGTCGTGTTTTCATTGTCATTTGTTTCTACGTATTTTTGATTTCCTCTTTGATTTCTTCAGTGATCTCTTGGTGATTAAGTAGTGTATTGTTTAACCTCCATGTGTTTGTATTTTTTACAGATTTTTTCCTGTAATTGATATCTAGTCTCATAGTGTTGTGGTCAGAAAAGATACTTGATATGATTTCAATTTTCTTAAATTTACCACGGCTTGATTCGTGACCCAAGATATGATCTATCCTGGAGAATGTTCCATGAGCACTTGAGAAGAATGTGTATTCTGTTGTTTTTGGTTGGAATGTCCTATAAATATCAATTAAGTCCATCTTGTTTAATGTATCATTTAAAGCTTGTGTTTCCTTATTTATTTTCATTTTGGATGATCTGTCCATTGGTGAAAGTAGGGTGTTAAAGTCCCCTACTATGATTGTGTTACTGTCGATTTCCCCTTTTATGGCTATTAGTGTTTGCCTTATGTATTGAGGTGCTCCTATGTTGGTTGCATAAATATTTACAATTGTTATATCTTCTTCTTGGATCTATCCCTCGATCATTATGTAGTGTCCCTCTTTGTCTCTTGTAATACTTTTTATTTTAAAGTCTATTTTGTCTTGCTACTCCAGCTTTCTTTTGGTTTCCATTTGCATGGAATATCTTTTTCCATCCCCTCACTTTCAGTCTGTATGTATCCCTAGGTTTGAAGTGGGTCTCTTGTAGACAGCATATATATGGGTCCTGTTTTTGTATCCATTCAGCCAGTCTGTGTCTTTTGGGTGGAGCATTTAATCCATTTACATTTAAGGTAATTATCGATATGTATTTTCCTATTCCCATTTTCTTAATTGTTTTGGGTTTGTTATTGTAGGTCTTTTCCTTCTCTTGTGTTTCCTGCCTAGAGAAGTTCCTTTAGCATTTGTTGTAAAGCTGGTTTGGTGGTGCTGAACTCTCTTAGCTTTTGCTTGTCTGTAAAGGTTTTAATTTCTCCATCAAATCTGAATGAGATCCTTGCTGGGTAGAGTAATCTTGGTTGTAGGTTTTTCTCCTTCATTCCTTTAAATATGTCCTGCCACTCCTTTCTGGCTCTGCAGAGTTTCTGCTGAAAGATCAGCTGTTAACCTTACGGGGATTCCCTTGTGTGTTATTTGTTGTTTTTCCCTTGCTGCTTTTAATATTTTTTCTTTGTATTTAATTTTTGACAGTTTGATTAATATGTGTCTTGGCGTGTTTCTCCTTGGATTTATCCTGTATGGGACTCTCTGTGCTTCCTGGACTTGATTAACTATTTCCTTTCCCATATTAGAGAAGTTTTCAACTATAATCTCTTCAAATATTTTCTCAGTCCCTTTCTTTTTCTCTTCTTCTTCTGGGACCCCTATAATTCAAATGTTGGTGTGTTTGATGTTGTCCCAGAGATCTCTGAGAGCATCCTCAATTCTTTTCATTCTTTTTTTTAAATTCTGCTCTGCAGTAGTTATTTCCACTATTTTATCTTCCAGGTCACTTATCCATTCTTCTGCCTCAGTTATTCTGCTATTGATCCCTTCTAGAGAATTTTTTATTTCATTTATTGTGTTGTTCATCACTGTTTGCTCTTTAGTTCTTCTAGGTCCTTGTTAAACATTTCTTGTATTTTCTCTATTCTATTTCCAAGATTTTGGATCATCTTTACTATCATTATTCTGAATTCTTTTTCAAGTAGACTGCCTATTTCCTCTTCATTTGTTAGATCTGGTGGGTTTTTGCCTTGCTCCTTCATCTGCTGTGTGTTTTTCTGTCTTCTCATTTTGCTTAACTTACTGTGTTTGGGGTCTCCTTTTCGCAGGCTGCAGGTTCTTAGTTCCCATTGTTTTTGGTGTCTGACCCCAGTGGCTAAGGTTGGTTCAGTGGTTTGGGTAGGCTTCCTGGTGGAGGGGACTAGTGCTTGTTTTCTGGTGGATGAGGCTGGGTCTTGTCTTTCTGGTAGGCAGTCCACATCTGGTGGTGTGCTTTGGGGTGTCTGTGGCCTTATGATTTTAGGCAGCCTCTCTGCTAATGGATGGGGTTGTGTTCCTGTCTCTAGTTGTTTGGCATAGGGTGTCCAGCACTATAGCTTGCTGGTCGTTGAGTGAAGCTGGGTCTTGGTGTTGAGATGGAGATCTCTGGGAGATTTTCACCATTTGATATTACATGGAGCTGTGAGGTCTCTGGTGGACCAGTGTCCTGAACTTGGCTCTCCCACCTCAGAGGCATAGCCCTGACGCCTGGCTGCAGCACCAAGAGCCTTTCATCCACATGGTTAATCTAGTCCCCAAATCTCCACGAGGCACAGAAAACAAAATAAAATAAAATTAAAACTCTTTTACAGTACATAGGCAATGAAGTCAATCCTCCTCACATCGGTCTTCTTAAAATTAGGTCACCTAGGCTTCATTCTCACAGAAGGTCAGAAAAGGCTACCCCAGGAAAGGAAAGAAGCCATCTGCAGCCTTGCCCCTCCTCAAACTAGAAGATAGCTTGCTAATAGACTTTTGTTTTCTCTAATTTTTTACTTTTACAAATAATTCTTCAATGACCATCCTAACATATACCCTTGCACACTAAGCCATACTAATTCATCTTTCTATCAATGGAGTATAAGAATCCAGTATGGCAATTTTTAAATTGCTTTGTATTGCTTTTTTTTTTGAAATTTTTTTTGATTGTTGTAAAAGTCACACAATATAAAAGTTAAATATGGGTAAAATAATATGTTTTACTTTTGTTGTATTTCTGATTATAAAAGTAATACATGCTCTTTGCAGAGAATTTGGAAAATAGCAGAAATGTCAAAGCCCTACCATTCAGAGATAAAATCACTCTTAACATTTTAATGTATTTCTTGGGAATCATTTTATTTTTATTGGATAAGTGTATGTAGTTGTTTTTCACTCAATACACATTATAGAGAAAGCACTTGCCCATGATACATAATATTTTGTCACATGAATACACCATCATTTACTTAACTGTTCTCTATTTGTTGGATATTTAAGTTATTCCTAATTTTTCACTGTATGAGTAAGTCTACAGTTAGCTTTTGAGCATAAGTTTTTGCCCACGTTTCAGTTTTACTTAAAACATGAAGGATACAGACTTTTGATTGCCAAGGTGCTTTCCAGGAAAGTTCTCAGCAACATAAGAGAGTGCCTGTTCCAGGAATGGCCTTCAGAAGTCAGCCTCCACTTTTCCAATCTGGAAGCATCCACTGGATCACTGCTTCTTCACCTTTCCCAGGGCCAGATGGAGCCTGGCAATCTCAGCCACAGATAACATGCTAGATATTCTATTCTGTCATTAAGACTCTGATGGTTCATATGCTGGACTCTTGCTATGTATTCAGGGCTTATCTAATATCATTTCTTGCTCTTCATAATCTTTCTTTCAAATTCTTTATGGCAACACTTCATCCTCTTTTTGGATATCCCTTCCATGAACCGTAGAAAATTAGAATCTCAGCAAATCTAAATTCTATTTTCTGTTCCTGCAGGGGCTAGCTGTGTGACATTGGGAAGTGATTTATCCCCTCTGTGTCTCAGTGTCCTCATCAGTAAACTAGAGGTGTGTGTAATATGGTATTTATGGCATTTTTGTAGTGAATAAAATCAAAGAAAGCTAGAAATTCACATGTACACCTGCCTATAATGACAACATACAACTCATAATTTTATTGTCCTTCCAAAGGCGAGCTCCAGTGTGTTGATCGAGCTGATTTTAACATTTCTTTGGTCTCTGAAGGAGACATCTGGCACTGCCTTTACTCTATGGGGTAACCATGTAATGAGGTAGGCAATGAGAAGGGTGTGAAAGAAGAGAGGGGACTGGCAGATAATGACAAGGAGCTTGAAGCACAGTCTGCCTGTCAGGTGTGTTGATAGCTTTGGTCAAGAATTCACATACCAGGAAGTCAGGTACAAAATACCACAATTTCTTTAGCCACAGGCATAGAGTTTGTCGGCTCCTTTCTTCCTGCTTTCATCCATATGCAAGCAAGTGATAACATGTACTAAGTTAAATAATGCATGGTACTTCAACTATTCTTACTTCCTATCCTTTGGTTATTATAATTACATGTAATTTTGTGACGGATTTTCTATTTTTTAAGAAATCGCACTTTTGTAGTTGATCCAGCTAACAGGATTTTCTTACATTACTTCATAAAGAGACCATCTTTTAAACTTCTAATGTTATTTCTTATTCATTAGTACATTTGCCTATGGGGTATGTTCATAAATGGGTTAAAGTTACAAAGTTATGCTTATAAAAGCTCATGGTAATTTGGAGTATCAGGAGGATTTATTAATTTTGAAATCTTAAAAGAGCAAAAGCTAAAATGAGATTGGATTAAGTATATTCTTACATGCAGTTATTCTAAACACCCTTAAGGACCAAAGACTAACTTACAGAGGACATTATGCAAATGTGAATATATCTCTATGTGCCTCGTAGGCTTGCTGATATAATATTTTACATGGTTAGTTAAGTACATCAAGTAAAAGGTTTGACCTTGATAGAGTAGAAAGGTGCTTACTTCAAAAAAACTCAGTTGTTTTCCAGGCCATTGTGGAGCAATCAACATAAAGTGAATGTAATCTAGAATCTAATCATTAATATCTTAGTCAGCTAGGTATCTACTTCACAGGAAACCAAATATATGCTTTCTAGTACACCCATATCTCCTGTATTCATGTTTGTCATCTAAATACATGTGCTTGAATACGTCTTAGGGACTGTACTGTTGTGATGTGAAGAAATTGTTTGTAGACATGGCTGACACCAAGAAAGGAAGTTAAAAAAATTTTAGCTCCCCAGCTGTCATGATGACTTAATTAGATTTGGGGGGGATGGTGGCCCCAAGAATCAAGAGCTTTTTAAAAAAGCTTCCCTACACGAATCCCATGATTAGGAACCACCAGAGGCCTCCTGAACTGTAATTTGACAGCCCGATGTGGTATTTTCGTATCTTTCCTTTTGCCACATTATCATTTCAGTATGATAAGGAATAGATATGGTTTCCTGGGATTTATAGTTTCTATATTAATATGAGAAGAAGAAAGTGTTAATGGGGATACTATGACTTAAGCTCTAGAAACTTGGAACAAAGGGGCCATTCTGGCACACTTTAGCTCATCCATTATTAATTGTCATCTACTTGTGGTGCCCATATCTAGGGTTGGCTGAAAGTAAGGAAGGAATTTAGGGAGGAGGAGACAAGAGAATGTTACAAAGAAACCTAAGCATTCATTACCTTACCTCTGCCTCAAGTGGAGTTTTTCCCAAAAAGCACTTAAATAAATATATTCATTGATCATTAACCACTAATTGATCACTAATTTATATAGGCACTTTAAAAAATTTAGTCAACAAATATTTACTGAACATTTATAGGATATAGAGTTCTGTGCTTGCCAAAGGGTCAGTGGTTTTAGAAACTTTCCAAATATTCTCTACCCTGTTCATTAGCAATGGGCAAGGGGAAATGAGAATAAAAATCTGATTGACAAACTTATATTAGAGGAAATTATTCCAAATGTGTGTGGACCATGAGGGATGCAAATTTCTCATTTTGAGCTAATTGCATTCTTCCTCATCTTAATAAGAAATGTTATTATTTCTTTCTGATCATTTTAAGCATCACTAATGCCCCAGCAGACTGAAATGGGGACAGTTGTCAGGCGGAGAAAACGGATGATGGTAGAAGCAAAATGTAATTTCTTCCACTGTAATTCTCCACAAGTTGTGTAAACTTTCCTCAGTTAAACAAACGTTTTTAAAGACAAAGATTTTACATTTTCATCTAAACACTGCTGGAAACAACTGCTCACTTTCACTCTTTTGGAGCCTTCCCAAACAGTTAGGAGATTTGTGTTTTCTTTAATAGTCTCAGCAGTATGCTTTCTTCTAAAAAAGAGAAAAATGAAAACCTTGTATTTCCCTGAATGCTGACTAAAGTAACATGACTGTGTTCCAGGTAGTCTAGTGAATAAATATGTAATTATTAATATTTTATAAAATTTTTATTGACTTATGCAGCAAATTTACCAAGCATTTGAACTTCACACACCACCATTTAAAATGTGTCATACCTGCATACCAACAAGAGAGACCCTGAGCTGACCCTCCACTATAGTCACTGGATCACTGAACACGTTCTCAGTTTGGAGTCAGTGGGGCAAATCCTACAGCTAGAGTCAGTGAAAATTTGAAAGAAGTGCACATGCATAGAATATGGATGTTTATTTTTGTGGAGGTATGTGGATTTCTCAATTTCACACCTTTTAAAAGGGAAATAGAATCTCTAAAGAGAATAAATGTAGATATTTAATTTCTCCTTGGGAAATATCAGTCACATACCTGAAATGAAGGCCCCAAGTGAGCAAAACGCAAAGGAGAGGAATGGATTATGAGTGACAATGTGGATAATTATATCATCCCAACATGTTGGTGAGCATCAGTATGGTTCAATATGGACTTCAAGTCTCAGTTCTATTATCAACTGGCTGTGTGTCTTTGGACAAGTCACTTAACAACTCTGTGCCTCACTTTCCCCATCTAAAAATAGGGATAGTATGTGAGGATAAAATAACGTGTGTACAGTGTTTGGAATAGTGCAGAACACATTGTAAATGCTCAATAAACCCTAGTGATTAATTGCTATCATATAACCTAGCTTTATGACACATTTTCAAGAGACCACTAATATGTAACCATGCCCAATTATATTATTCTGGTTGGCCTGCCCAGTTATATTATACCCACCCACCATTCTCACTCCCCAGAGACATTCTCCAGGTAGCGCTCCATATCTCCAGGGTAAGAACTTGCACAGCCTTGGGCTTGCCATATGGTGGTCCTCAAGGTTGATCCCATGTGGTTCTTTTATTCCATCTGTATGTCAGCCTCTTGGGGTGGCATGAAAGCTGCCAGTCTGTGGAAGTATCTGTACTCCCACAAATATCACCCTTCCTGCCCATGCCTTTTCTACTTCTATTGTTCCTTATTCCCTTAACTGAGCGTCTACCAGAACATGGATACATAGGAGCTGCCCAGTCCATACTTACTGACTGGTTAGCTGGTAAACTATGATTAAGAAAAATTAAGGCAAAATTAGCATTAGGTGAATTTTTGAGAGTAATTTTAAAGATAAAGAACAGTGAGGAATGCCTAGAAGGAGGCTAAGTGGCTCCAAAATCGTTTTTCGTTAGTACCAGATTGTGTCTGTTTGTTCTTTATATATTAGTATGCCTTAGGCTACAGGTGTCCTCAGCATCAAAATTCAGACTAAATGTTGAGGCCACCCTATAAAGATCTGATTATGAGGGAAGTCCTTTGTCTAGTTCACAACACATCCCTACTCAAAGTTCTCTACTCTTTGGCATATGTTTTTATCTTGCTGATTGGTTTTATGTCAGTGAACAGTGGATAGTAATGAAACCCTCAATTTGACTCCATAGTAGCCATCATGAGCTTATTGGAACATCCAATGGCATGTTCACTCTATTTGAAGGGAAATTAAAAGTTAAAAAAAAACACAGTTTAGGAAGATTAGGGGAGCAGGGGTCACATGGCAAAGGGTAATTTCTTTAAGATCACAATGACAGTCAGTGGCAGAATCTAGATATACTGGCTCCCAGAGAGTGAGCCTTCACCATGGGCTGGCACAACTATTAGAAAATAGTCGGTACTCTTGTTCTTAAAGGTAATTCCCTAAGAAGTGAGCAACTCAGGGCCCAGATATTCATAGTAGCCAGTTAAGGACTTCTGTTGGACGCCCTGTTGATGGGACTCTTCTGGGTGTGATAAAAGAGGCTATCCTATGAATATAGAATGCTGGAAATTCAGAGACCTATTGCAAATGGAATTAGCATAATTTTATGTGGAGCTTGTTTCTCTGGCTCTCAGCTAGAATTGACAACCTGACTTGTAGTTTTCGACTGAGTATCTCTGCCTACTGGCAAACTGCTTCTGTTCTAGGTTACTAAAACAGGAGAACTGGATAGAGCTAGGGAGAGGACTGAAATGGACTCTTTGGTTGCAATCAACAGAACTCCAATTTCAGTTAGATTAAACACAAATACAAATCCATTAAGTCATGTTACCTGGAGGTCAGGCATTGCTGGATCCAGGACCTCAGGGATGAGGTCTGTTCTGTCTCTCTCTGTCTCTTGACTTTGTGCATTTATTTCTTCTTCTCTTTGTATTATATATTCGTCTTATTCTTTCCTGCTGCAGAGGAATTCTTGCCATGTGGAGGGAAAGTAGACACTAGCAACCAAGTACTATCTCTTGGACCAGTCTGTCTGGTCAGGGCCAAAGGATACCATAATTGGCCAAGTCTGAGTCACACATTCAGCTCTGTGGCCAAAAGCAAAGTGATTTACTGTGATCAAGAACTCTACTAAAAATCATTTGAAATCAACAGGAAATAGGGGTGCTTTCCCGAGGAAGGAAGGGGAAGAGAAAAAAATACCGAGCAGATCAAAACAGGAGTTCCAAGAGCCACTCAGAATGTTTTGGAATAAAACTTGGCAGCTTAGCGGTGGGGTGGGATGCCATGGTCTGTGCGTCTTTGACTCAGTGATCCATATTGCATCTAGTTGCAGGCATTAAATGGCACTAAACTACTGTCTTTTCTAGCCCAGCACAACTCAGTCTGTTGATTGCTTCTTCTCCCCATGCATACCCCTTTCCGTGAGTTTGAGTTATGAATGTTGAGTTAGTGAGGTGAATGTTCGAGTGATGAATGTTTGAGTTAGTGATGATGAATGTTTGAGTTAGTGAGGTGAACTGCATGAGAGAAGCGCAGGGCAGGTTGGCTCCCTTGTGGGCATGTATGGGAATGCCTTTGGCTGGCCACTGCACAAATTCTGTCTCTCAGAATGGAAAGTATTCTGGTCTGTGATAAGCTGTAAAGTCAGCAAGCTCCCTTGCCTTTGCATAGGCTGATTTTGATGCAGGATGCCATTTATTCATTCATTCAGTCAGTAATTATTTCTTGAATTCCTACCATGTGTCTGGAGTTGTTACATTGCTCTTGCCCCATGGAGATTACAGTCTATTAGAGAGTATAGACACTAACCAAAGAATTACCCAGTTACCCTCTCAGTTTCGTCATTGCTTCAACTCTTTCTCCCTTACCCATACTCCAAATGTAGCCAAACTGATGTTTTTTAACAGACTATATCAAATTACATAATTTCCCTGCTTAAAATCCTTCAATGACTTTTTATTTCTCTGTGAATAAAATCTTTCTTTTTTATTGTAATAATTTTTCCAACTTTAGACATATAATTGGCATATAACATTGTATAAGTTTAAGATGTACAAGGTGTTGACTTGATACATATATATTGTAAATTGATTACCACCATAATGGTAGTTAACACCTCCATCACACCACATAATCACCAGTTCTTTTTTGTGGTGAGAACATTTAAGACCTACTGTCTTTCAAGTATATAATACAGTGTTACTAGCAACAATCACCATACTGTATATTAGATCCCCAGAATTTATTCATCTTGCACCTGGAAACGTGTACCCTTTGACCAATATCTCCCCACATCTCTCACCCTCCAGCCCCTGGTAACCACCATTCTACTTTCTGTTTCTATGGGTTCAGCTTTTTTAGATTCCACGTATAAAATCACACAGTATTTATCTTCTTCTGTCTGACTTATTTCACTTAGAATAATGCCCATGTTGTTGCAAATGGCAGGATTTCCTTCTTTCTCATGGCTGAGTAATATTCCATTATACACACACACACACACACACACACACACACACATACACACACACACACACCCCACTTCTTCTTTATCCATTCATCTGTTAATGAACACTTTGGTGGTTTCCATATCTTGGCTATTGTAAATAGTACTGCTATGAGCAATAGAGGGCAGATGTATTGTCAAGATCCTATTTTCATTTCCTTTGAATACATGTCCAGAAGTGGAATTGCTGTATCATATATCATATGAGAGTTCTATTTTTTTAAGTTTTTTTTTTAATATGCTATCTGTGTTAACATGTAATGGGCTTACTATATTTCCTTTTATTTATTTATTTATTTATTTTTATTTTTGGCTGTGTTGGGTCTTCGTTTCTGTGCGAGGGCTTTCTCTACTTGCGGCGAGCGGGGGCCACTCTTCATCGCGGTGCGCGGGCCTCTCACTATCGCGGCCCCTCTTGTTGCGGAGCACAGGCTCCAGACGTGCAGGCTCAGTATTTATGGCTCACGGGCCTAGTTGCTCCGCGGCATGTGGGATCTTCCCAAACCAGGGCTCGAACCCATGTCCTCTGCATTGGCAGGCAGACTCTCAACCACTGTGCCACCAGGGAAGCCCAACAGTTCTATTTTTAATTGTTTGAGAAATATCAAAAAATTATCCATGAATTATCCACAGTGGCTGCACCGATTTACATTCCCAACAATAGTACACAAGGGTTCCTTTTTCTTCACATCCTCACCAAATTTTGTTACCTCTTATCTCTTTGGTGATAGCCTTCCTAACAGGTGTGATGTGATACCTCATTGTGGTTTTGATTTGCATTTCTGGGAGTAAAATCCAAACATTTGCTACGTCCTCGAATGCCCTCTGGGACCTGGCTCCAGCTGAACTCCCCATTTTCTCTGCCTTGCTGTACTGGCAACACTGTCTCTCTGCTTCTTGCCTGCTCCAGCCCCTCTCTGGGCCTGGCACTTGCCCTCCGCTTAGCTTTGCACGGGATGAGCTCCTTGTCATCCTTCATGTGTCAACTCAAATGTCACCTCCTTAGAGAGGCCTTCTCTGACCAGCCATATAAAGGAGTTCCTTTCCTTATGTCATCTCTATCATTAGTCCCTTCACAGCACTGATCACGATTATTTGCAATGAAAAATCCTTTTTGTTCTCTTCCTTAGTGTTTGCTCCCTCCTAGCAGAATGAATTCGGGGACCATGTTGGTCTTATTCAGGGCTTTATCTCTGGTCTGAGCAGTTGGTGAACTTGCATGTCTGCGAGGCGATCTCTTTAAGAGACACCTCCTCCTGCATGAAGCCTGCCTTGGGCAGAACTGATTTCTGTCTCCACGGTGCCTCACACACACCTTGGTGACAGCACTTGCTATGCTAGGCTATATAGTTGCTTCTCTCCATGCCTGGCTTCTCTGCTAGCCTATAGCTCCGTGAGGTCAGGGACCAAGACTTATCTCTGTATATCCAAAGCTGAACAGTGGTCCCCGGCCCATAGCAGGGGCTCTGCTGCTTAGTGATGGAATGAAAGCAACTCCAATGAATCAGCAATCTGTATCTGCATGTTTGTGTATTCATCAGGGAATGGAGGGGTGGAGAACTACAGAAAGGACTGCGGTTCTTTCAGCTTTATTTGCTATATTGATGGGGTAGGAGTGAAGGAAAAGCTTTATGAACAGATGACGGGAAACAAGCAAACTTGCAAAGAAAGAAAACCTATTGTCATGCATTTTAGATTCAATTAATAGCTGCTGGTGGGTTAAAAAAAGAGAAAACTACTAGGGGAGAACCAGAAGACAGGTACTTGACAGTATTCCTCTAATGCTTTTCCTGTTCCTTGATGCATTGTCTTCTTGTGGAAGTATCACTGTTGTGTGTAGACAAGGGGAAAAGCATCATCTTCAAACTGTAATGAATCTAAAATGAAAACAAGCCACACAGTTGGCCAACACTGCTTTTAAATTGCACATCAAGAACACTCCCAGTGACAAACACTTTCAAGGCAAACAAACCAAACAGAAATTAAAAAATCTCTGTGGGGTATAAATATGTAATTACACTCACGCAGGGAGCATTTTATCAGGTAAACCATCCCACTTTGTTAATTGAAATCCTCCAGCACTGGGCTTTTTTGACAAAGCATCTGAATATGTATGGGTAGGGTGTAGACATGCTGCTTCCCCGGGCTCTTCCTAGCTGGGGTTAACCATCTCAAAGCCATTTTCCCATGCAGCTGGGAGGTCAGTTCTTAAGCCTTTCTTTTGTCTGTTGCTTCTGTTTCCATCTAGCTGAATGTCACCAGGATGCAAACTGGTGTGGAATTCTTAATATCTATCCAAAACACAGCTATTTTCAAAATCAAGACTAATATTTTACTTTTATATAGCTCATTTGAAATACATAGATAAGTAATCCTCTGTGGTAATTTAGAAATGTTAAGACGACCAACAAAAGAGGTTCCAGGATTCTACATTAGTATATGGTGAAGAATGTTGGGCTAGAATTCCTGCTTCTGGCTCTACTCCAACTAGGTATCTGGCCATAGGCCATCAAGACATTGCCACCTCAATTTTCTCATCAAAAATAAAGGTTGGTTTATGATTGTTAAAAATTCCTTTCCACTCCAGCAAGGCCTATGATTCATTACTTGATAGTACTGCCTTTTTCTTTTTTTTGTTTAAGACTTACTATTTATTTATTTATTTTTGGTTGCGTTGCGCCTTCATTGCTGCTCGCTGGCTTTCTCTAGTTGGCGGCGAGCGGGGGCTACTCTTTATTGCAGTGCGTGGGCTTCTCATAGCAGTGGCTTGTCTTTGTTGTGGAGCACAGGCTCTAGGCACGTGGGTTCAGTAGTTGTGGCACGCAGGGACTCAGTAGTTGTGGCTCGCGGCCTCTAGAGCGCAGGTTCAGTAGTTGTGGCGCATGGGCTTAGTTGCTTCACGACATGAGGGATCTTCCTGGACCAGGGCTTGAACCCGTGTCCCCTGCATTGGCAGGTGGATTCTTAACCACTGCACCACCAGAGAAGTCCCAGTACTGCCTTTTCTTGAGGTTTGTTTTGGTTTTTTTGAGCGTTGGATTATTAATTCAATAAAATCTTTAAGTGTTGGAAAATTCACCCAAATGAGGCTCTGTCTCCCTCCTCTGGAGTGTCTAGTGCTCTGGCCTTTCTTTAGGCCCTGGCTTGACCAACACTGCGCCACAGGCATCAGAGGCATCTGCAAATCTACTGGGTGACCTCAATGCCCTCCCTATGAGCATGTCTGCAAAGGGGGAGACACAGGGTGGTGTCTGGGAATGGCTGGAGTAGAAATCCAAGTCCCAACACATAGATCTTACAGTAGAGGTAGAACTGTCTCTGGATTTTCCAGTTCCCAGAAGTATTAGCTTTCCAGGAGTGCTATAACAAGTCACCACAAGCTGGTGGCATAAAACCACAGAAATTTATTCTCTCACGGTTCCGAAGGCAAGAGGTCTGAAATCGAGGGCTCTAGGGAGATTCTGTCCCTAGCCTTTTCCAGCTTCTGCTGGCCCCAAGCATCTTGGCCTACAGCTGTATCATTCCAGTCTCTGCTGCCCCCTCCCCATTACATTGCCACCTTCTCTTCTGTCTCTCTATGACTTCTCTTTTTTTGTCTCTTATGGGACACTTGTCATTAGATTTAGGGTCCACCCTGGTAATCCAGGATAGTCTCATCTCAACATCTTTAACTTAAGTACATCTGCACGGATTCTTTTTCCAAATAAGGTAACATTTATAGGTTCTGGGGATTTGGAAGTGGGCATACCTGTTTAGGGCCACAATTCAACCTACTACACATTAATCCCTGTCCCAAGATTTCTAAAGCAGTGGTGTAGAAAGTCTGGGTTTAATGTTGAAACATATACATAAATGATTAACATATGATTCACCCCCAAATCACCTTAGCCCATAATTTATTTATGAGGAACTGCTGGAAAGTAGCAGGAATAAGACATGAATGCATTTGGGACTTAATCAGCATGAGAGGAGAGCACAGGCATTAAGTCTGGTATTGAGCACTTCATGATCTCTGCAAGGCACCAAGGGTGCCACATAGGTGTACAGAGATGGCCCTACCCTTGAGCAACTCACAATGTAATAGAATGAAAAGGCAAGAGAACCAGGGACGTGGAGAAAAAGAAAAGTGAGATATAGTTCCTAATGAGATAGGCTAGCAATTAAGTTTTCCTCCAGCACTCAAATATTTCTTCTGAAACACACTTTGGAAATGCACTGCTTTTCACGAGTGGTGAGTGAGTAGAGAGGCAACTAGAGCATATCTTCTCTCCTCTAAAGGTGACCTGATCAGATCCTGTCACAGTGGAGTTCCCTGGGAAGCGGAATCTGAAATGGAGATTAGCATGCAGGATGTTTATTAGGAGAGCCCTTGGGATTAACAACTGAGGAAGGGAAGGGCAAGGGTTGTGCAGAGGGTAAAGCTGAGCTGTCATACAGACTCAGTCCAGCTCTCAGTTGGCCTTCAGGGAGCTCTGGAGTGAGGATGGTCCTTCAGAGTTTCCCCTCGATGGGGCAGGGCCTTTGAACCGCACATTGGTCAGTCATTGGGTATGTGCTGCCCATGTAGAGCTCTCTTCAGCCAGGATATTCCCAGAGGACTCTGTGTCCCAGCAACTGGAGGACTCAGTTCTTCAGTCCTGAAGGAGGATGTGGGCTGGCACATCATGGCGTCCACTAAAGATCCTTGCTCAGTCCTCACCATCCCCAAACTCCATGGCACCATCCCACAAGCTTTACAATTTTTTGAAGATAAATCTTACCCGAAAGGTTGGTGCTATCCACATAAATTCTTCTGGCTGGTTACATTCATAAGTTTGTTATTGGAGAAGAGAGCAGGACCAGTGCTGTAGAACAGAGCTATGACCAGCCAAAGGGATTCAAGGGAAAAAGAGGCTTGGCCTCAGACTTCTCATTGCACATGTGTGAGGCAGTGATGGCTGTGCTGTGCGAGCAGATGGGACAGTGCCTCTGGGCAGCTCCACAGTTGTACACTGCTTTCTTTGTGTGACTCTCTCTCTCTAGATAAATGGGCATATGATTGAGAAACGTCCTCAACCTGGGGAGAAGGAGGGGAATTCTAATAAGTTCTGTCTCTGTGTCACAATGTACTGGAAGGAACATGGGGTGTGAGGTCAGGTGGATGCTCAGTAAATCTGACCTCACCCTTTTCATCCACCCCCTCTTATCTCTATTTTCTGGGAGCAACTTCGCCGGCTTCTCCCAGCTTCCCAGTGTAATCCCTCAGGCCTTGAAGTTTTGTATTTTGCAACATAACTGTCTTCAGAGTCTGTGCTCTTCCAGGACAATCTTTGTCTGCCAGACTGCTTGGGTCCTGGGTCCACAGCATCATCCTGGTTCTACCATTTATACAGTCATTGTAGGCAAATTAGCTCACCCCTCTGACAGAGCTCCTTCTTGTAAAATGGTGACAATAATAGTTGTATTCTATACAGGTATATATACATATATACACATACTTATACTTACAGTATATATTTATGGATGTTAATATATTGTCAGACACTTAGCACAATTCCTGGCTCAAAGTAAGTGCCCCATGTTGGCCATTATCAATGTCATTGTTTCATTTTCACAATTATCAAGTTGTCCTTAGGTGTCATCCTCTGTGAGGCTGACTAGGTCCCTGTTCCCTCATCTTTTCTTGCCCTTTGTCATTACCTCTTCTTGGGCTAGGTTTTCCACCCTCCTTTGTGGAGACTCCCTTGACTTCCCCAGCATACAGACCACTTCCCCACCTCTGCACTCCGATAGGACTTTCCTCCTGGATTCCAGAGTTGATCTCCTGGGTTCTGTCATTAGTCCTGTGATTTTTTGTTCTCTCCTGGATCGAGGAACATGATCATTGTCAGATTGGAAGGGAGATCAAACATTGACCTTGGTAAGCTGAAACCTATGATATTGAGATGACTCTAAAAAACAGGTCACTGTTTGCGGTAAAGAAGGCCTCCCAGCCTAGAATAATTATGTACCAATAGCTCTGCTCTCTGGGTCATTCTCTTCTTGCTTTTTCCACCAGAGCACCCCACCTCCAAGACAAAAGTTCCCAGAGACCTTTTGTTTTTTCTCTCCTTCTCTTCTTCTCACTCTAGCTCCCTTTCTCCTCCAACTCTATCCCTCTTTCCTTCATTTCTTTCTTTCACAGATATTGATTGAGCCACTTCCATGTGCAGGGCACTGGAGACCAATGGTGAGTGAGCAAGATGAGTAAGACACTTAACAGTTCAACAGGGAAGACCAAGTGCTAGGTAGTGTGCTTTGAAAGGAGGTTTGGGAAGGCATGGGAGTACGTGGCTGGGACACTTGCTGCTCCTCCCAGGTAAGGGAGGGTTTTCTCAAATACCCTTTGCCTGTATACAGAACATAAGAAATGAGAAAAACTGGAGACATATAGTGGGTGGAGATAAAAGGAACATCTCCAGGACTCTTCCTGGTTTCTGTTTTCCTATTCTTGACCTTTCTTCTATCACTTTTAACTACTTGGTACCTGCCTCTGGCTCATTCAGCAAATACCCGTTGAATGACTGTTGCGTGTCAGGTACTGCACTAGCAGCAGGGAATAGACCAGTGAATAAGACACAGTCAGTTTCCTGCCCTCATATAGCTGACAGTTCTATCCTAGGCCTTGGGACCAGACCTGAATTTGGTGATTTATGGGACAGTATGCAAGCTCCAAACATTTCACATGTATTAGGTAATCTAATCCTTGAACTAGCCCTATGTGGTAAGTACCATTATTGTCCTCATTTTACAGGTAAGAAGACTGAGGCACAAAGAGGTCCAGTCACTTGCTCAAGGTCCCATAGCTAGCTTGAATCTGGACTCTACCACTTAGAAGTTATGTGACCTTGGCCACCTTACTTAATCTTTACAACAACCTTATAAGGTAGGGATTATTATTATCATCTACATTTTATAGGTGAGAAAACTGAGGCACAAGAAGATTGTTAGTTAATCAATGTAAAACACTTAGCATGGTTCCTAGCAATGGCTGCTATGATGATTATTGAGAAAAAAGAGTGGGAGAAATGGAACAGTTACAGAGGTCTGGAGATGAGCCAATGTGGCTCCAAATTTTCATAACTGTATGATTCTACCACTGTAACCTGATGAGCTGACATAGGTACTGGGTAAGAATCTGTTACTTTTGGCTGAAAGAATTATTCATGAATCATTGAAAAGGTAGTGTTGAGCACTTTGCTCTTTCTCACATATCATTGGGTATGTTAGACATAGCTTGACAGCAGCATATGAAGGGAGAAATGTAGAGATTTTGATTGATGGTAGGCATCATATATTAGTCTGTTCAGGCTGCCATATCAAAATACCACAGACTGGGTGGCTTAAATGACATTTATTTTCTCACAGTTCTGAAGGTTGGAAGTCCATAATCACGGTGCCAGCAAACTCAGTTTCTGGTGAAGCCTTTTTTCCTGGCTTGCATGTGGCCACCTTCTCATTGCATCCTCACATTGCCTTTCCTCTGTGGCATGGAGAAGGAACAAGAGAGAGAGAGAGAGAGAGAGACAGAGACAGAGACAGAGACAGAGAGGTGGTCTGACTTCCTCTTCTCATAAAGACACCAGTCCTATCACATTAGGGCCCAACCCCTGTAACCTCATTTAACATTCATTATATCTTCAAATATAGTCACATTGGGGGGTGAAGCCTTCAATATATGAATTTTGGAGGGACACAGTTCAGTCCATAGCATGCCACATTAGTCTTCAGTGTGACATAGCTACAGGAAACACCAACCTATATATTATGTTAATAGAAGTGCCCCCAAGCGATCTATTTCATCTCATTTGTTATGCGAGCCTCACTTAAAGATGGAAAACAAACATTTATTAAGCTTATACTACATTTGATACTTTATTTAGTCCTTAGGACAACCTTTTAAGTTGTTGCTATTACGATTCCCACTTGAAAAAATTGATGAGCAATCTGTTACTTAAAACGACATTCATTATGGTACCGAGGTCAGCCAGCTAAGGGAGTGGGGAAGCTGGGGTTTGAACCCAAATGAGAGTTATGGGAATAGGGGGTCTTGAAAAGAGAAACTATGAGAAAATATTGAAGATATTGTGGATGATTATCCTGGGAAAAGCAAATTTTAATAGGCTCCTTCAATGTGATTCCAGAAGACAGTGCATAAATAAATTGGTGGAAATTATAAGGAAGAAGGTTTGGATTTAATATATGTAAAAAAAATTTTTTTAAACTACAGCTCTCCACAATAGAATAGGTTATTTTAGGAGCTGCTCACTATTGGAAGTGCTCTAAAGCTAGAAACTTTTTTTTTTTTTTTTTTTTTTGCGGTACGTGGGCCTCTCACTGTTGTGGCCTCTCCCATTGCGGAGCACAGGCTCTGGACGTGCAGGCTCAGGGGCCATGGCTCAGGGGCTATGGCTCAGGGGCCTAGCCGCTCCATGGCATGTGGGATTTTCCCGGACCTGGGCACGAACCCGTGTCCCCCGCATCGGCAGGCGGACTCTCAACCACTGCGCCACCAGGGAAGCCCTAAAGCTAGAAACTCTTGTGGGAGGCAGATGGATTGGAATGGAGAATGGGCTTTTATGTTCTCCATTTTTCCAAGTTTGGTGAAATGTTCTATTATCATAGAAAGAATTCCCCAAGAGCAGTTTTGATGGTACATGAAATCCTAAATACTTTAACCTTTGGGCAGTAGAGTAGTTCAAGAAATTTATCTGATGCACAGTTGCTGCTAATTGGTTTCTAAATATTTTTATATATGAAAATGCAGTCAGTTCAATAGGAATCTATTTGAATTAAGTTATTAGAATTTAAAAAATCATGAGAATCATTTCTCTTTATGACAGCTGGTAACCATCTCCCAAGAATGCCCTTGTAATTACATTTAGAGTTGCTTATCTAGGGCACATCAAAGAATTAGATGCAAGTGGTCATTGCACTAATGAAATGCTTATCTTCCTGAGCTCATCATGCTGAAGAGCTTTTAGGAATGGCTGATATTTAGACTCTTCTTCCATTATTAATTAATTGAATGGGCATCAGGGCTCCCAAGCTCTAGTAAATGAGGCAAGACCTAGATTAATTCGGTTTCTATACAATAAGTATGTTTGAATGCTAACAATTTTCAACACGATCATAAAATAGATCCAGGTTGGGATGCATCAAAGAATGGCACTCCTCCCTTCAGAGATGCCTATTTTGTAAATAGTAAAAGCAAAAAATGCCTTGAGACTTTGTTTTCTTAGGGAATCTGAAATTAAACTTACATCATTGCCTTTAAAATAAGTATCTTCTACAAACCTGAAACATATTTGGATTATTACAATTCTCTAGATACACCCACACTTCATATTCTAATTTTGAATGTGTTTAGGACTGACAGCTCTTGGTTAAAATCTATTGTGAAGCAAAAATACTCTTGGCTGCTTTGGCTGTTCCACCCATCCAAGTGGTTCTGGCAAATAAGCTCAATGGGCAAAAGCTAATATCCCCCCAAATCTCCTGGCCTGTTGAAACTTCTGCCCAAACTTTATTTGTCCTTAGTATCAGAATAAGCACTGATTTTAGTAAGAAAGATCATTGCAAGCTTTCCCAATTGGAGATCACTAGCAAATAAAACAGTTTTCAACTGAAATGGAAAATGGTTGGATCACTAAAAGACACTTGGATGGAGCAAAACTTTTAATTATTCACAGGAAATTTTGGCTTCATATGGCCTTTCAGTGTGTTTGGGACCTTGAGACCAACTTTTGTTTTCTTAGCTCTGCCTTATAATATGTCGGAAAAATTCCAGCCTCTTTTCTCAACCTGTATCTCAAGCCTCCTCTCCCTGCCCATCATCCCATTTCTTTATGCAGAAGAAAGCTTCAAGCATCTCGTCTAGCAGGACACTGCAGGGATCGCTCTGCATGGGAAATAATTATTTTAAACCACATTTGTTTGTTGTGTTTTGCCTGCTGGGGTGAGCCTTGCTTCCCAAGCAAGTTGCCACAGGCCAGCTTTCGCTTGTAACTCAAACACGTGTTGGTTCCACCATAACCCGAAAACTTAGTGAGGGGAGTGCGTTTCCACGTTTAATGTTACCACCACATTGCAAACCACACATGATGTCAGGTTTTGACAGTTTCCTTTTTTTAAAAAAAAAAGTGTTTTATTTATTTATTTATTTGGCTGCGTCGGGTCTTAGTTGCGGCTTGCAGGATCTTCGTTGCGGCACGTGGGAACTTTTTTTGCGGCGCACAGGCTCTTCATTGCGGTGCGCGGGCTTCTCTCTAGTTACGGCACATGGGCTCCAGGGCACCCAGGCTCATTAGTTGCAGCACGTGAGCTCTCTAGGTGTGGCACGCAGCTCTAGAGTGCACGGGCTCAGTAGTTGCAGCATGCGGGTTCTCTAGTTGTGGCACGTGGGCTCTAGAGTGTGCAGGCTCAGTAGTCGTGGCACATGGGCTTAGTTGCCCTGCGACATGTGGGATCTTAGTTCCCCGACCAGGGATCGAACCTGCATCCCCTGCATTGGAAGGCGGATTCTTAACTACTGGACCACCAGGGAAGTCCCTCAATAAATATTTTTGATTGAAGTAGTATTGTTGACCAATTTTGATATAAAGGTTAGATAAGCTAGACAGAATTCTTAAGAGATGATTTATTTAGATATCTAAAACTGAAAGATGCTCCCTTAAAACTCAAAATCAGTCTTTTAAAAATATCTAATTCTCTATTACAAACTTTCCTAAAAATACAGATGTCTATTGCTGCATATCACCCCAAAATTTAGTCGCTTAGAACAATGAACATTTATTATCACACAGTATCTGTAGGTCAGGAATCTGCGTGAGGCTAAGTGACTCTGGCTTAAGGTCTCTCATGAGGTTTGACAGTTTCCTTTGAAGAAATTAACCTTTGACTGAACTTAGAGGGAAAAATTTATACTCAGTTGAGTAACTTGTTGCTGACTAGAGTGGTGAGAATATCGTTGATATGTGAATAATTTGAGTGATGCTAGAGGGCTCTATGTTTTACTTTCAGAAACTCTCAGGTTGGGTCAAGTGTACAGGCTGACTACTTCCTGGTCAGGAGACAGTGAAACCTGATATACAAATACACCTGCAATTTGATAGACGCCAGGTATAATCTTTACAAGCAAATTGTTTCTTCAGAACTCTTGTGTGAAATGGCTTTTATCTACTTTTCTTTTGGGATGCTGGGCTGAGTGAGAAATCAATAATCATGGTGTTCTGTTTGGGTAGCCTGTGGACCAAGTCTATGAAGTAAGCAGTTGTATTGTGACTTTTGAGGGGCTCTGAAACTTCCTTTATGCTCCCAGTTCCCCCCAAACATATCCCTCACTAATTCTGTGAAGGCCTGAAATAGTTTGACTTATGACTCTCAGGGTTGGAAGGAATCTTCTACCCTGAGAGGTAGATAGAAGGTGATGAACTGACGCTGAGGAATCTCAATGAAGGGATATCCTCTACAACAACTTCACTCAGTTACCTAAATTTCATATCCAACTTTGCCAAATATTTAGAGCAATTGTTGCTACTGTCCCTGAATTTGCCCATGGCAAACATTGTCAACCTTGATCCTCTTTCCAGCTGAACCAGACCCAGGTCTTTAGAATCCTTTCTAAGACAATTCTCTATGCAGCCACCATCCATCCTTTGGTGTTGGGGGAAAAGAAGAGACGTATTTTCCATTCTGGTTTCAGAATGAATCCTTCACCTGCATGTGTTTTTCCGCCATGCATCTAGTGGGCCTAGAGAGAAGGTTCACAGGACGTGGATTTCCCTTTCAGGTTTTTTTTGACTAAAGTTTTGTTTTTCAGAGTAGAGAACAAACTTATGGTTACCGGGGGGAGGGATGGGGGGATGGGAGGGATAGATTGGGAGTTTGGGATTGACATGTACACACTGCTATATTTAAAATAGATAACCAACAAGGACTTACTGTATAGCACAGGGAACTCTGCTCAATATTCTGTAATAACCTAAATGGGAAAAGAATTTGAAAAAGAATAGATACATGCATATGTATAACTGAATCACTTTGCTTTACACCTGAAATTAACACAACATTTTTAATCAACTATACTCCAATATAAAATAAAAATTAAAAAATAAAGTTTTATTTCTTTTTTATATAGTCATCATCACAACATACGCACCAGTTTTTGTGTTCTATTTTTTATTATGAAAAGTATATTTTAATTTTATTATAAACACTTGATACATATGATGTTAAATGAATGTGTAATATTTCATATAATCTGTATTATTATTTTCATAACTATTTCCTTATGTTGGACATTAGTTTCCCTCTGGTGCTTTGCCCTTATAAATAATTGATAGGAATATGACAGAATTAATTTTTACATGTACAGATCTTGCCATATTTGGGATTATTTCCTTAGGTTTTCAGAAGTGGATTATTGGGTCATGAGCATTTTACGACATTTAAGACATTTAAGATTACCCAACTGCTTTCCAATGGATTATATCAATTTATACTCCCAAATACTATTTCACCTACCCCCTACCAATTTTGCATATATTTTAAAATTTATAGGGACTACTGTTCATAGCATTTAAGTTGCTTTTCTAGGATTCCTGGTATCTGCTTTGTGGTATGGTGTGCTCATTGCTCTGCTGCCATGCTCTGTCTTCTGCTAGGGGGCTGTCAAGATTGCCCAGGCCTCTGGGATATTTATGGCTTCACCCAAGTTCCCTAGGCATTGGCCTGTGAATTCCTCTGTTGCATCCGCCAGAGACTACAGTTCTCTTGGCAATATTTATAATTAACAGCTTGGTTCTCTGCTCCAAACCTCCTCCATTCTAACCCTTAATAGTAAGAACAACAACTACTCTGCTGTTACTGTTGCTGTTACTGAGCACTAGTTATGCACTGGGCATGAGTCTAAGCACTCCAAATGTAACACTTCATTTAGTCCTCACTGCAACCCACTGAGGTTGGTGTTATCAGCCCCAATTTACACATGAGTAGTTAGTTGAAATTTAGCAAGCTCAGTAACTTCCTCAAGGTCACTCAAGTGCTGAGTAGAGTAGCTGAGATTTGAATGGAGGCTGTATCTTATTTCCCATTCCAGGTTTTTAACCATTCTGTATAATGGCTCTAAGTCCCCTCACCTCTCGGCTCAGTCCATCCTTTGCTTCTAGAACCAATCCAATTCTGAGTCGAGGAAAATTAAGGAACTTTAGCTCATCATCTGAAGTCACTCTTGCTGCTATGCCAGCTCTTACCTTGTACTTGATTCACACTGAATGGCCTTCTGCTTGGTGATAGAGCTGAAAGGATGTCAGGGGGACTAGGGCTAAGGAGAACATTCAGTAAAAGTGAGCCTTTGCAAACACTGAAAGAAGGTTATTTTGGGGTGATGACATATTTTAGTTGTTCCCTCCCCTGAATGGTGAAAATTTGACCACTCTTCAGCTTCTGCTTCTACCTTTTTCTTGTGACCAAATCTCTATATTGTTTGCAATTCCAGTGACTATGCTCTTGCCTCAGTTTCTCATGACTGATTCCTGGTCTTGATAAATTTCCCATTAGCTTAGCTTCTATAAGCTTTGCAGAAGAATAGTAAGTTCTCGCTACTATGTATTGGCAGAAAAGGGGAGAATACAAGTAGAAAAGATCTTGAGGGTTTTAGAATAGGGGGTGGAATATAAGGCTAAAGTTATTTATTTATTTATTTTTGCATTATATCTTTTTTGTTTGTTTGTTTGTTTATTTTTTGTTGACAGTTTTGCTTTTATTTATTTATTTATTTTTGGCTGTGTTGGGTCTTCGTTTCTGTGCGAGGGCTTTCTCCAGTTGTGGAGAGCAGGGGCCACTCTTCATCGCAGTGCGCGGGCCTCTCACTATCGCGGCCTCTCTTGTTGCGGAGCACAGGCTCCAGACGCGCAGGCTCAGTAATTTTGGCTCAAGGGCCCAGCCGCTCCGCGGCATGTGGGATCCTCCCAAACCGGGGCACGAACCCGTGTCCCCTGCATCGGCAGGCAGACTCTCAACCACTGCGCCACCAGGGAAGCCCCAGGCTAAAGTTATTGACATGGGGATTTTCATCCTGTTACTCAGGACTCAATATTATGCCAAGTACTTGCCTGTCAGCTGACTATATTCCCTGGGAGAGTCTGGAGGACACTGTGTTTTAGTAATGGATTCACAGGTGAGGGAGGCACTCTCATTTTTGATAAACTTGTTAGTGGCTGTATTGTATGGCTATTGTATTCTGAGATTCAGAGAGGAGGATTCAGCCTTGGAATTGAGTCCCCTACTATCTTTGGGGATAATGGGATTGGGGAATAGCAGAGATCAGGTAGGAACTCTTAACTGTCTGTAGTGGATACAGTGGTTCTCTGCTCAGATCCCTTTTCCAAGGCCAGTGCACGGTGCTGCTGGGAATATTGGTGGTTAACAGGTCACAGACGTGTCTATCACCAGGAAATGCCTCACCCAAGGGTATGACCCTTCCGCATTGGCCTCTGGCTAATAACTGAAGATGTGCAGGTACAAAGGCCTGACCCCATTGCCTTAATTTTTGACTAGTCTCATGAGCCATCCTGGTTCTAGAGTTCTCTGTTGAATCAACTGAGGCCTCAGGGACAGTTGCATTGTGCATCAGCTTCATCATTTGCCCAATCCTTTCCTTTTTGTTTCTCTCAGATGTATCTCTAAAAGTACTCCCCAATAAACCTTCTGCAATTTTTCACTCAGAGTGTGTTTCCAGGGAACCCAATCTAACACAGATGGTCTCACAAGTGTCCTAGGAACCAGATTGACTCTAAAATTGGACTTTGCTGCTGGATCACTCACCAACCAGCTACCAATAACTCTATCACTGAGAGTAGGTGGAATATGGTTAGCCCCTAGCATTCTGTCACAGTGCAGTTGTTGAAACTTTCACCAGTGGTAAACTGGGATGGGAGACCAGTGGAAGGGGATGCACTGTCTGGTGTGATATCTCCATTGTATAAGAGGTGTGAGAGAAATTATTTTATGAGGACAATGGAACTGTGTGGCCATTGTTGAGTGCCACTGATTACTTGAAGAGAGAAAAAGTTAGGTTCCTGTGATTAATAACCAATTCAAGGCAAAATGTGAAAGCTAGAGGACCTGCTTGGTAGCAATTAAGTATACCCTGATGTCTTGCAGCCAAAGTGCAAACAGATGAAGGACCAGACTCAGAACTTAATTGTAAAAGTAGTGGAGCTTCACGCCAACCTCAGGGTGGACCCTGCGATTTGAGATGGGGCTATCTAGGTATATGTATTTGAAAACTTTGAACTCCTAAATTTCCTGAAGCCACTGGGCCTGCAGAAGGGGGCCTTTCTCCTTGTCAGAATATAATGGAACCCCTTGAAGAGCATGCCAAAGACTCAAATCATGCAAGTACTTTAAAAAAACTATGCTGTCTCTTGCCACCCTCCCTGAGCTCCATCTCCCTTCCAAATAACCAGACCAATAACAAAGATCAAATCTCATCATATCCTGGCTAGGGATGTGCTAGGCTGGGGAAGTAGGGGAGACTAAATACAGAAGGAGCTATGGCCAGGGGAGTATGCTTGGGACTGATACTGAGTAAAGAGGGTAGAACATGAAATTGAATAAAGGAGAGTTTATGAAATGGGATTTAATAGACTAAAAGACCCCAGAGATTGTGCTAATATAGTGCTAGGAATGCTCCTAGTAGCTTAGAAAAAACGATGGCCACACTAAGTGAAGAGAAAGTACCAGAACTGCTATGGCAGGTGGTACAGGAAAGGATCGAAAGGCACAAAAAAGTGGGCATGATAAAATGGATATACTACATAAGTCTAAAAACTCTTACTAACCAAGTATTCAACCTTCTGCGGGAAGGTAAGTGGCACCAACATTACTGAGAAGCTCGGTGGTAGCTGTCTTCTTCCTCAGCTCAGACCAGGAATGGTGGCAGAGATGCTGTTACAGAATTGGGCTCTCTGAGAACAAAGGGGATTGTAGTCATCAGAAGCAAGGTAGGTGCAATTACCACAATTGATGGCAAGGTCAGAGTTGTACCAGGAGAGATCTGACTCTCAGGGAGCTATGAGGTGGTTAGTTACCAGGTGCAGGTAGGGCTGCTGCTACACAGTGGGGACAGGGAAGAATATGGCTGGTGTTCAGTATACCCACTGGTGTGTTTCTTGGTGCTTCCATGTCCAATTTTAACAATTAATGGATGAGTACAGTAGCCACGGCTTGAGAAGGGCATGGTAACCAGGGACTCAAGTCCCTTAGAGATGAGAGTCTGAATCACCCCACAAGGCAAGCCACCTAGACCAGCAGAAATTGAAAATGGGTAGTAGAGGAGAAGGAGGAGGTGTATTAGTTATGGCCTCCTCATTACACATGAATTGTCCACTCTGTGTGGAGGGAAAATTGGCTTGATGGATGTATATGGTATGGTACATGGGCCCCTGGTCAATGGTAAATAGTTTGACTGGTTAACGAGGGGGTCTAGAAGGAACAGAACTGAAAGACTGATGACAAGGAAGTCAGGGAAAGGGGTATGTAGAGACCCAGTGGGAGTGGCACAAATTACATGTACTTCTGAGTCTCATGTGAATGACCTCCTGGAGAGGTTCTTAACAAACAGGTGAAGAGTTTGACCCATCTTATGGATGTCGGCCAGACTCTCTCCTTAGCCATCCTGATGCTTGCTTAATAACCCATGAATATAGTGATCATAGTATTCGATAGAAGGGATTGAGGCTGTGCGTGGACCCAATACCGTGGATCCCTCTCATTACGTCTGAGCCAGCTCCTGCCACCGCTGCCAGCAGCAGAGATGGACACTGCACCCTCAAACTGTCACCATTCCTCAGGGAAGCCAGGCAGCCAGAGTGGTAGGCCGACTACATCTGACCCCTTACACCTGGGAGAGGGTCACCGTTCATCCTTACTGGAGTTTGCCTTGCCTGCCTACAGCACCTCCACTAACACTACCATCTGTTCCATCGACATTATATCTCCCACCAATTGCCTTGGGCCAAGGGACCCATTTTATGGCAAAAAAAAAAAAAAAAAAAAAAAAAAAGCTAGACATCCCTGGTGGTTCAGTGGTTAAGACTCTGTGGTCCCAATGCAGGGGGCCTGGGTTCGATCCCTGGTCAGGGAACTAGATCCCACATGCATGCTGCAACTAAGAGTTTGCATGCTGCAACTAAGAGCCCGCATGCTGCAAAGAAGATCCCATGTGCTACAACTAAGACCTGGCGCAGCCAAATAGATAAATAAATAAATATTTTTTAAAAGCTGTGAAAATAGACTCATGACCAAAGGATTACCATGTACTTCATCACCCAGCAGTAGCCTGCCGGATTAAATGGTTAAACAGCCTATTGAAGCCTTAGCTAAGGTGTTGGTTAGCTGGGGACAACATCTTGCATGGTTGGAGCACTGTCTTCTGGGAAGTGGTACATGCATTAAGCCACTGGCTGATATGTGGTACTTTATCTCCCATATCTAGAATATGTGGGTCCATGAAGAAAAGTTGAAAGTAACAGCATCTCTGCTGACTATCACACTCAATGACCCACTTGTGAAATCTGTGCTTTCTGTTACTATAATATGTATAGACCCTACATAATATATATGTATATGTGCATGCAGCATACACACACATAATGAATATAATGACCATGCTGTAAAGCATACATTCAAGACCCTGGAGATTGCAAACATGCCTTCCATTTAAAGCAGTGTGTTACATTTATGCCGATTTAATCATTAACACTAGTAAGAGGCCAATTACACCGTTCAAGAGTAAGATGTTTTATGAGAAAATGACAAAAAGATACATGTAATCATTGCAATGCTAGTTTACCATCAGATAGGATGTGCAATAATCCCTTTAGCAAGCTTAAGCTTTTACATATTAATGGCAATATTGGAGAGCAGGAAGATGCCTTTTACAGCATTGCTGAGGTCCTTACAATAAAAAATGCCTTTGCTGCTTGGCCTGATTACTGTTATGTGCTGGGAGAATAATGCTGTTTTGTGGGCTCTTCCCTCCTCACTACTGGGGCCTGGGGTGGTTTTTTTTTTAAAGCAATGCTGTATAATGATTAATAATGAAGAAGGAAAAAATTCATTTAGACGTTTGGCAACATCTTTGTGGCACTCAGTATGGGTCTCATGTAGAATAGATTTGCCCTGTAGAGAAACGCTGGCAAGGCGTTATTCTTAAACATATGATTAACCAGCTGCCAGAGACAATAGAACATTTAAAACTCCTATTCCAATGACCCAGTTACCATCTATAGGTCTCAGAGCTACTAAGATGAATTTAAAAGTGAGCTGCAGGGCACAAAAGCATGTTTCCTGAAATGTAAAACAAAGGGTTTGAGTTAGATTATGGCCTCAACGATACCATTCTGTATGACAATACTTCACAGTGTAAAGACAAATAACGTAGCAAAGAAAAGCAACCTGTTGACTTAGGGAAGTGAAAAAGAAATTAAAGAAAATAAAGCAACAATAAGTCCAAAGGAAAATGTGTATCTTGGTTAAAAAATTAAGGCCAAGGAAAAATCTGAAATTCATTCTTGGGTATCTGCTGGATGCAACAGCTGCCTTTTCTTTTGAGCTTGCATATTATAGAGAAGACAACCCAAATGTCAATCAAGAGTGAATAGGATAACTAAATGTGGAAGTCTATTCAACAACACTGAATAAAGAACAATGCAGATAAATCTCACAAATACAACACTGAGCAAGAGGCAGCCATGAAAAAACATGTACTTCATGATTCCACTTGTTATAGTTCAGAAACAGGACAGCTGGACTCTGATGTTTAGGATACAGACATAGGTGGTGGAGTTGTAGGGGAGAAATAGGCAATGAGCACCACAGAGCTCAGGATGGAGATTCCTTCTGTGGGGGTGGAGGGGGGATGCTTGATGGGGTTATGATTGAGGAAGGGTCGACAGAGCTGCCATAGAGCCCTTTCATTCCTTTTTTTGACCTGAATGGTGGTCACATGACTTTTGCTTAATAATGATTGTGAAACCCTGTAAATATATTTTATGCCCTTTTCTGTATATACATTGTTTTACAAAACACAAAATACAGCAGAAAATATACTTTAAAACATTATATGCATTAACCAGAGTGATCTAATTTTAATATGTCCTTTAAAAAATTAACTAAATGGGACCCTACAGATAAAAGTGTAGTCTCCCCTGTGTACTTCTCAGTCCCACCCTCCTTCCCCTCATTTGAAGCAACTACAACATGAATTTGGGGTGTATTCTCTCATTCCTTGTTTGCATAATTTTAGATACATGCGTTTCCATAAGTAACATATTCTTTTGTGTATTTTTGAACTTTACATCAATTCTTTGATGCATGTATTATTTTGTCAACTTGCTTTTTACACTTGACCTTGTTTGTGAGATCCATTTATGATCATATGTGTGTGTGTGTATATATATATATATATATATATATATATATATATATATATGCGGCTCTGCTTCTCCATGCTCAGTTTCCTCATCAGCAAATATGACGATAATAATGGTATCCACCACACTGGGTTGTTATGAGGTTGAAATGAGTTAATATAGAGACATCATCGGACAATCCTGCAGCCTGTGGAACAAAAACCACATTCACAAAAAGATAGACAACATGAAAAGGCAGAGGGCTGTGTACCAGATGCAGGAACTAGATAAAACTCCAGAAAAACAACTAAATGAAGTGGAGATAGGCAACCTTCCATAAAAAGAATTCAGAATAATGATAGTGAAGATGATCCAGGACCTTGGAAAAACAATGGAGGCAAAGATCTAGAAGATGCAATAAATGTTTAACAAAGACCTAGAAGAATTAAAGAACAAACAAACAGAGATGAACAATACAATAACTGAAATGAAAACTACACTAGAAGGAATCAATAGCAGAATAACTGAGGCAGAAGAACGGATAAGTGACCTGGAAGACAGAATGGTGGAATTCACTGCTGCAGAACAGAATAAAGAAAAAAGAATGAACAGAAATGAAGACAGCCTAAGAGACCTCTGGGACAACATTAAACACAACAACATTTGCATTATAGGGGTCCCAGAAGGAGAAGAGAAAGAGAAAGGACCAGAGAAAATATTTGAAGAGATTATAGTCAAAAACTTCCCTCACATGGGAAAGGAAATAGCCACCCAAGTCCAGGAAGCGCAGCAAGTCCCATACAGGATAAACCCAAGGAGAAACATGCCAAGACACATAGTAATCAAATTGGCAAAAATTAAAGACAAAGAAAAATTATCGAAAGCAGCAAGGGAAAAATGGCAAATAACATACAAGGAACTCCCATAAGGTTAACAACTGAGTTCTCAGCAGAAACTCTACAAGCCAGAAGGGAGTGGCATGATATACTTAAAGTGATGAAAGGGAAGAACCTACACCCAAGATTACTCTACCTGGCAAGGATCTCATTCAGATTCAACGGAGAAATCAAAAGCTTTACAGACAAGCAAAAGCTAAGAGAATTCAGCACCACCAAACTAGCTCTACAACAAATGCTAAAGGAATTTCTCTAAGTGGGAAACACAAGAGAAGACAAGGACCTACAAAAACAAACCCAAAACAATTAAGGAAATGGTCATAGGAACATACAGATCGATAATTACCTTAAACGTGAATAGATTAAATGCTCCAACCAAAAGACACAGGCTTGCTGAATGGATACAAAAACAAGACCCATATATATGCTGTCTACAAGAGACCAACGTCAGACATAGGGACACATACAGACTTAAAGTGAGGAAATGGAAAAAGATATTCCATGCAAATGGAAATTAAAAGAAAGCTGGAGTAGCAATACTCATATCAGATAAAATAGATTTTAAAATAAAGACTGTTACAAGAGACAAGGAAGGACACTACATAATGATCAAGGGATTTATCCAAGAAGAAGATATAACAATTATAAATATATATGCACCAAACATAGGAGCACCTCAATACATAAGGCAACTGCTAACAGCTGTAAAAGAGGAAATTGACAGTAACACAATAATAATAGTGGGGGACTTTAACACCTCACTTACACCAATGGACAGCTCATCCAAAATGAAAATAAATACAGAAACAGAAGCTTTAAATGACACAATAGACCAGATAGATTTAATTGATATTTATAGGACATTCCTTCCAAAAACAGCAGATTACACTTTCTTCTCAAGTGCGCACGGAACATTCTCCAGGATAGATCACATCTTGGGTCACAAATCAAGCCTCAGTAAATTTAAGAAAATTGAAATCATATCAAGCATCTTTTCTGACCACAACGCTATGAGATTAGAAATGAATTACAGGGGGGAAAACGTAAAAAACACAAACACATGGAGGCTAAACACTACATTACTAAATAACCAAGAGATCACTGAAGAAATCAAAATATACCTAGAGACAAATGACAATGAAAACACCACAATCCAAAGCCTATGGGATGCAGCAAAAGCAGTTCTAAGAGGGAAGTTTATAGCTATACAAACCTACCTCAAGAAGCAAGAAAAATCTCAAATAAATAATTTAACCTTACATCTAAATGAGCTAGAGAAAGAAGAACAAACAAAACCCGAAGTTAGCAAAAGGAAAGAAATCATAAAGATCAGAGCAGAAATAAATGAAATGGAAACAAAGAAAACAATAGCAAAGATCAATAAAACTAAAAGCTGGTTCTTTGAGAAGATAAACAAAATTGATAAACCATTAGCCAGACTCATCAAGAAAAAGAGGGAGAGGACTCAAATCAATAGACTTAGAAATGAAAAAGGAGAAGTTACAACAGACACAGCAGAAATCAAAGCATCCTAAGAGACTACTACAAGCAACTCTATGCCAATAAAATGGACAACCTGGAAGAAATGGGCAAATTCTTAGAAAGGTAAAACCTTCCAAGACTGAACCAGGAAGAAATAGAAAATATGAACAGACTAATTGCAAGTAATGAAATTGAAACTGTGATTAAAAATATTGCCACAAACAAAATTCCAGGACCAGATGGCTTCACAGCTGAATTCTATCAAACATTTAGAGAAGAGCTAACACCCATCCTTCTCAAACTCTTCCAAAAAACTGCAGAGGAAGGAACACTCTCAAACTCATTCTATGAGGCCACCATCACCCTGATACCAAAACCAGACAAAGATAGTACAAAAAAGAAAATTACAGACCAATATCACTGATGAATATAGATGCAAAAATCTCAACAAAATACTAGCAAACAGAATCCAACAACACATTAAAAGGATCATACACCATGATCAAGTGGGATTTATCCCGGGGATGCAAGGATTCTTTAATACATGCAAATCAATCAATGTGATACACCATATTAAGAAACTGAAGAGTCAAAAATGGATTACAGATCTAAATGTAAGGCCAGAAGGTGGCGCAGGGCCTAGTGAACTGAGAGAGACTGAACCGAAAGAAGTGCGAAGCTTGGCCTCTGGGCGGAATCAAGGGGAGAGATCACTGGTGGACTTCCGGGTAAGATGGCGGAAGAGTAAGACGCGGAGATCACCTTCCTCCCCACGGATACACCAGAAATACAGCTACACGTGGAACAACTCCTACAGAACACCTACTGAATGCTGGCAGAAGACCCCAGACCTCCCAAAAGGCAAGAAACTCCCCACATACCTGGGTAGGGCAAAGCGGAGAGATTCCCGCACAGAGGATCGGTGCCGAGCGGCACTCACCAGCCCGAGAGGCTTGTCTGCTCGCCCACCAGGGCAGGCGGCGCTGGAAGCTGAGGCTCGGGCTTCGGTCAGAGCGCAGGGAGAGGACTGGGGCTGGCGGTGAGAACTCAGCCTGAAGGGGGCTAATGTGCCACAGCTAGCCGGCAGGGAGTCCAGGAAAACTCTGGAGCTGCCGAAGAGGCAAGAGACTTTTTCTTCCCTGTTGGTTTCCTGGTACACGAGGAGAGGGGATTAAGAGCACTGCTTAAAGGGGCTCCACAGACGGACACGAGTCACGACTGAAAGTGCGGAGCCCAGTGACGGGCGTGGGACGCTGGGGCTGCTGCTGCCGCCACCAAGAAGCCTGTGTGCAAGCGCAGGTCACTGTCCACACCGCCCTTCCGAGAACCTGTGCAGCCCGCCACAGCCGGGGTCCCGGGATCCAGGGGCAGCTTCCCTGGGAGAACGCACAGCGCGCCTCGGGCTGGTGCAACGTCACGCCGACCTCTGCCGCTGCAGGCTCGCCCCGCACTCTGTGCCCCTCCCTCCCGCCCGGTCTGAGTGAGCCAGAGTCCCTGAAGAGGCTGCTCCTTTAACCCTGTCCTGTATGAGCGAAGAACAGACGCCCTCCGGCGACCTACACGCAGAGGCGGGGCCAAATCCAAAGCTGAGATCCAGGAGCTGTGAGAACAAAGAAGAGAAAGGGAAACCTCTCCCAGCAGCCTCAGAAGCAGCAGATTAAAGCTCCACAATCAACTTGATGTACCCTGCATCTGTGGAATACATGAATAGACAACAAATCATCCCAAATTGAGGAGCCAGGAGTCAGTGCTGTGCCTCTGAGGTGGGAGAGCCAACTTCAGGACACTGGTCCACAAGAGACCTCCCAGCTCCACATAATATCAAAGGGCGAAAATCTTCCAGAGATCTCCATCTCAACAGCAGCACCCAGCTTCACTCAACGACCAGCAAGCTACAGTGCTGGACACCCTATGCCAAACAACTAGCAAGACAGGAACACAACGCCACCCATTAGCAGAGAGGCTGCCTAAAATCATAAAAATTCCGCAGACACCCCAAAACACACCACCAGACGTGGACCTGCCCACCAGAAAGACAAGATCCAGCCTCATCCACCAGAACACAGGCACTAGTCCCCTCCACCAGGAAGCCTCCACAACCCACTAAACCAACCTTAGCCACTGGGGACAGACACCAAAAACAACGGGAACTACGAACCTGCAGCCTGCAAAAAGGAGACCCCAAACACAGTAACATAAGCAAAATGAGAAGACAGAAAAACACACAGCAGGAGAAGGAGCAAGATAAAAACCCCCCAGACCTAACAAATGAAGAGGTAATAGGCAGTCTACCTGAAAAAGAATTCAGAATAATGATGGTAAAGATGATCCAAGATTCTATTTCCCAGATCCAAAATCTTGGAAATAGAATAGACAAAATGCAAGAAACAGTTAACAAGGACCTAGAAGAACTAAAGATGAATCAAGCATCGATTAAAAACACAATACATGAAATAAAAAATACTCTAGATGGGATCAATAGCAGAATAACTGAGGCAGAAGAACGGATAAGTGAGGTGGAAGATAAAATAGTGGAAATAACTGCTGCAGAGCAAAATAAAGAAAAAAGAATGAAAAGAACAGAGGACAGTCTCAGAGACCTCTGGGACAACATTAAACGCACCAACATTCGAATTATAGGGGTTCCAGAAGAAGAAGAGAAAAAGAAAGGGACTGAGAAAATATTTGAAGAGATTATAGTTGAAAACTTCCCTAATATGGGAAAGGAAATAGTTAATCAAGTCCAGGAGGCACAGAGAGTCCCATACAGAATAAATCCAAGGAGAAATACGCCAAGACACATATTAATCAAAGTGTCAAAAATTAAACACAAAGAAATCATATTAAAAGCAGCAAGGCAAAAACAACAAATAACACACAAGGGAATCCCCATCAGGATAACAGCTGATCTCTCAGCAGAAACTCTACAAGCCAGAAGGGAGTGGCAGGACATAATTAAAGTGATGAAAGAGAAAAACCTGCAACCAAGATTACTCTACCCAGCAAGGATCTCATTCAGATTTGATGGAGAAATTAAAACGTTTACAGACAAGCAAAAGCTGAGAGAGTTCAGCACCACCAAACCAGCTTTACAACAAATGCTAAAGGAACTTCTCTAGGTAAGAAACACAACGAAGGAAAACACCTACAATAACGAACCCAAAACAATTAAGAAAATGGGAATAGGAACATACATATCAATAATTACCTTAAATGTAAATGGACTAAATGCTCCCACCAAAAGACACAGATTGGCTGAATGGATACAAAAGCAAGACCCATATATATGCTGTCTACAAGAGACCCACTTCAGACCTAGAGACACATACAGACTGAAAGTAAGGGGATGGAAAAAGATATTCCATGCAAATGGAAACCAAAAGAAAGCTGGAGTAGCAATTCTCATATCAGACAAAATAGACTTTAAAATAAAGACTACTAGAAGAGACAAAGAAGGACACTACATAATGATCAAGGGATCGATCCAAGAAGAAGATATAACAATTGTAAATATTTATGCACCCAACATAGGAGCACCTCAATACATAAGGCAAATACTGACAGCCATAAAAGGAGAAATTGACAGTAACACAATCATAGTAGAGGACTTTAACACCCCACTTTCACCAATGGACAGCTCTTCCAAAATGAAAATAAATAAGGAAACACAAGCTCTAAATGATACATTAAACAAGATGGACTTAATTGATATTTATAGGACATTCCATCCAAAAACAACAGAATACACATTTTTCTCAAGTGCTCATGGAACATTCTCCAGGACAGATCATATCTTGGGTCACAAATCAAGCCTTGGTAAATTTAAGAAAATTGAAATTGTATCAAGTATCTTTTCTGACCACAGTGCTATGAGACTAGATATCAATTACAGGAAAAGAGCTATAAAAAATACAAACACATGGAGGCTAAACAATACACTACTTAATAACGAAGTGATCACTGAAGAAATCAAAGAGGAAATAAAAAAATACCTAGAAACAAATGACAATGGAGACACGACGACCCAAAACCTATGGGATGCAGCAAAAGCAGTTCTAAGAGGGAAGTTTATAGCAATACAATCCCACCTTAAGAAACAGGGAACATCTCGAATAAACAACCTAACCTTGCACCTAAAGCAATTAGAGAAAGAAGAACAAAAAACCCCCAAAGTTAGCAGAAGGAAAGAAATCATAAAAATCGATCAGAAATAAATGAAAAAGAAATGAAGGAAATGATAGCAAAGATCAATAAAACTAAAAGCTGGTTCTTTGAGAAGATAAACAAAATTGATAAACCATTAGCCAGACTCATCAAGAAAAGAAGGGAGAAGACTCAAATCAATAGAATTAGAAATGAAAAAGGAGAAGTAACAACTGACACTGCAGAAATACAAAAGATCATGAGAGATTACTATAAGCAACTCTATGCCCATAAAATGGACAACCTGGAAGAAATGGACAAATTCTTAGAAATGCACAACCTGCCAAGACTGAATCAGGAAGAAATAGAACATATGAACAGGCCAATCACAAGCACTGAAATTGAAACTGTGATTAAAAATCTTCCATCAAACAAAAGCCCAGGACCCGATGGCTTCACAGGCGAATTCTATCAAACATTTAGAGAAGAGCCAACACCCATCCTTCTCAAACTCTTCCAAACAACATCAGAGGAAGGAACACTCCCAAACTCATTCTACGAGGCCACCATCACCTTGATACCAAAACCAGGCAAGGATGTCACAAAGAAAGAAAACTACAGGCCAATATCACTGATGAACATAGATGCAAAAATCCTCAACAAAATACTAGCAAACAGAATCCAACAGCACATTAAAAGGATCATACACCATGATCAAGTGGGGTTTATTCCAGGAATGCAAGGATTCTTCAATATACGCAAATCAATCAATGTGATACACCATATTAACAAGTTGAAGGAGAAAAACCATATGATCATCTCAATAGATGCAGAGAAAGCTTTCGACAAAATTCAACACCCATTTATGATAAAAACCCTGCAGAAAGTAGGCATAGAGGGAACTTTCCTCAACATAATAAAGGCCATATATGACAAACCCACAGCCAACATTGTCCTCAATGGTGAAAAACTGAAACCATTTCCACTAAGATCAGGAACAAGACAAGGCTGCCCACTCTCACCACTCTTATTCAACCTAGTTTTGGAAGTTTTAGCCACAGCAGTCAGAGAAGAAAAGGAAATAAAAGGAATCCAAATTGGAAAAGAAGAAGTAAAGCTGTCACTGTTTGCAGATGACATGATACTATACATAGAGAATCCTAAAGATGCTACCGAAAAACTACTAGAGCTAATCAATGAATTTGGTAAAGTAGCAGGATACAAAATTAATGTACAGAAATCTCTGGCATTCCTGTACACTAATGATGAAAAATCTGAAAATGAAATCAAGAAAACACTCCCATTTACCATTGCAACAAAAAGAATAAAATATCTAGGAATAAACCTACCTAAGGAGACAAAAGACCTGTATGTCGAAAATTATAAGACACTGATGAAAGAAATTAAAGATGATACAAATAGATGGAGAGATATACCATGTTCCTGGATTGGAAGAATAAATATTGTGAAAATGACTCTACTACCCAAAGCAATCTACAGATTCAATGCAATCCCTATCAAACTACCACTGGCATTTTTCACAGAACTAGAACAAAAAATTTCAAAATTTGTTTGGAAAAACAAAAGACCCCGAATAGCCAAAGCAATCTTGAGAACGAAAAACGGAGCTGGAGGAATCAGGCTCCCTGACTTCAGACTATACTACAAAGCTACAGTAATCAAGACAGTGTGGTACTGGCATAAAAACAGAAAGATAGATCAGTGGATCAGGATAGAAAGCCCAGAGATAAACCCACGCACATATGGCCAACTTATCTTTGATAAAGGAGGCAGAAATGTACAGTGGAGAAAGGACAGCCTCTTCAATAAGTGGTGCTGGGAAAACTGGACAGGGACATGTAAAAGTTTGAGATTAGACCATTCCCTAACACCATACACAAAAATATGCTCAAAATGGATTAAAGACTTAAATGTAAGGCCAGAAACTATCAAACTCTTAGAGGAAAACATAGGCAGAACACTCTATGACATAAATCACAGCAAGAGCCTTTTGGACCCACCTCCTAGAGAAATGGAAATAAAAACAAAGATAAACAAATGGGACCTAATGAAACTTCAAAGCTTTTGCACAGCAAAGGAAACCATAAACAAGACCAAAAGAGAACCCTCAGAATGGGAGAAAATATTTGCAAATGAAGCAACTGACAAAGGATTAATCTCCAAAATTTATAAACAGCTCATGCAGCTCAATAGCAAAAAAACAAACAACCCAATCCAAAAATGGGCAGAAGACTTAAATAGGCATTTCTCCAAAGAAGATATACAGACTGCCAACAAACACATGAAAGAATGCTCAACATCATTAATCATTAGAGAAATGCAAATCAAAACTACAATGAGATATCATCTCACACCAGTCAGAATGGCCATCATCAAGAAATCTAGAAACAATAAATGCTGGAGAGGGTGTGGAGAAAAGGGAACACTCTTGCACTGCTGGTGGGAATGTGAATTGGTACAGCCACTATGGAGAACAGTATGGAGGTTCCTTAAAAAACTACAAATAGAACTACCATATGACCCAGCAATCCCACTACTAGGCATATACCCTGAGAAAACCATAATTCAAAAAGAGACATGTACCAAAATGTTCATTGCAGCTCTATTCACAATAGCCCGAAGCTGGAAACAACCTAAGTGTCCATCATCGGATGAATGGATAAAGAAGATGTGGCACATATATACAATGGAATATTAGTCAGCCATAAAAAGAAACGAAACTGAGCTATTTGTAATGAGGTGGATAGACCTAGAGTCTGTCATACAGAGTGAAGTAAGTCAGAAAGAGAAAGACAAATACCGTATGCTAACACATATATACGGAATTAAAAAAAAATGTCATGAAGAACTTAGGGGTAAAACGGGAATAAAGACACAGACCTACTTGAGAATGGACTTGTGGATATGGGGAGGGGGAAGGGTAAGCTGTGACAAAGCGAAAGAGAGGCATGGACATATAAAAAAAAAAAAAAAAAAAAAAAAGAAAGAAACTGAAGAATAAAAACCATATGATCATCTCAATAGATGCAGAAAAAGCTTTTGACAAAATTCAAAACCCATTTATGATAAAAACTCTCCAGAAAGTGGGCATAGAGGGAACCTACCTCAACGAAATAAAGGTCATATATGACAAGCCCACAGCAAACATCATTCTCAATGGTGAAAAACTGAAAGCATTTTCTCTAGGATCAGGAACAAGGCAAGGATGTCCACTCTCACCACTATTATTCAACATAGTTTTGGAAGTCCTAGCCTTGGCAATCAGAGAAGAAAAAGAAATAAAATGAATCCAAATTGGAAAAGAAGAAGTAAAACTGTCACTGTTTACAGATGACACGATACTATACATAGAGAATCCTAAAGATGCCACCAAAAAACTACTAGAGCTGATCAATGAATTTGGTAAAGTAGCAGGATATAAAATTAATGCACAGAAATCTCTTGCATTCCTATACACTAATGATGAAAAATCTGAAAGAGAAATTAAGGAAACACTCCCATTTACCATTGCAACAAAAAGAATAAAATACCTAGGAATAAACCTACCTAGGGAGACAAAATACCTGTATGCAGAAAACTATAAGACACTAATGAAAGAAATTAAAGATGATACCAACAGATGGAGAGATATACCATGTTATTGGATTGCAAGAATCAATATTGTGAAAATGACTATACTACCCAAAGCAATCTGCAGATTCAATGCAATCCCTATCAAATTACCAATGGCATTTTTTACAGAACTAGAACAAAAAAAATCTTAAAATTTGTATGGAGACACAAAAGACCCCAAATAGCCAAAGCAGTCTTGAGGTAAAAAAAACAGAGCTGGAGGAATCAGACTCCCTGACTTCAGACTATAATACAAAGCTACAGTAATCATGACAATATGGTACTGGCACAAAAACAGAAACATAGATCAATGGAACAAGATACAAAGCCCAGAGATAAACCCACGCACCTATGGTCAACTAATGTATGACAAAGGAGGCAAGGATATACAATGGAGAAAAGACAGTCTCTTCAATAAGTGGTGCTGGGAAAACTGGACCGCTACATGTAAAAGAACGAAATTAGAACACTCGCTAAAACCATACACAAAAATAAACTCAAAATGGATTAGAGACCTAAATGTAAGACAGGACACTATAAAACTCTTAGAGGAAAACATAGGAAGAACACTCTTTGACATAAATCACAGCAAAATCTTTTTTGATCCACCTCCTAGAGTAATGGAAATAAAAACAAAAGTAAGCAAATGGGACCTAATGAAACTTAAAATCTTTTGCACAACAAAGGAAAACATAAACAAGATGAAAAGACAACCCTCAGAATGGGAGAAAATATTTGCAAATGAATCAACGGACAAAGGATTAAGCTCCAAGATATATAAACAGCTCATGGAGCTCAATATTAAAAAAAGAAACAACACAATCCAAAAATGGACAGAAGACCTAAATAGAAATTTCTCCAAAGAAGGCATACAGATGGCCAAGAAGCACATGAAAAGCTGCTCAACATCACTAGTCATTAGAGAAATGCAAATCAAAACTACAATGAGGTGTCACCTCACACCAGTTAGAATGGGCTTCATCAGAAATTTTACAAACAGCAAATGCTGGAGAGGGTGTGGAGAAAAGGGAACCCTCTTGCACTGTTGGTGGGAATGTAAACTGATACAGCCACTATGGAGAACAGTATCGAGGTTCCTCAAAAAACTAAAAATAGGGCTTCCCTGGTGGCGCAGTGGTTGGGGGTCCGCCTGCCGATGCGGGGGACGCGGGTTCGTGCCCTGGTCCGGGAGGGTCCCGCGTGCCGTGGAGCGGCTGGGCCTGTGAGCCGTGGCCGCTGAGCCTGCGCGTCCGGAGCCTGTGCTCCGCGACGGGAGAGGCCACAGCAGTGAGAGGCCCACGTAACGCAAAAAAAAAAAAAAAAACTAAAAATAGAATTACCATATGATCCAGCAATCCTACTACTGGGCATATACCCAGAGAAAACCACAATTCAAAAAGACACATGTACCCCAATGTTCATTGCAGCACTATTTACAATAGCCAGGTCATGGAAGCAGCCTAAATGCCCATCGACAGACGAATGGATAAAGAAGATGTGGTACATACATACAATGGAATATTACGCAGCCATAAAAAGGAACGAAACTGAGTCATTTGTTGAGACATGGATGGACCTAGATACTGTCAATCAGAGTGAAGTAAGCCAGAAAGAGAAAAACAAATATCGTATATTAACACGTATATGTGGAACCTAGAAAAATGGTACAGATGAACCAGTTTGCAGGGCAGAAATTGAGACACAGATGCAGAGAACAAACGTATGGACACCAAGGGGGGAAAGTGGTGGGGTGATGGGGGTGGTGGTGGGATGAATTGGGAGATTGGGATTTTTTTAAAATAAATTTATTTATTTTATTATTTTATTTTATTTATTGTTTCTGGCTGCGTTGGGTCTTTGTTGCTGTGCACAGGTTTTTCTCTGGTTGCGGCGAGTGGGGGCTACTCTTTGTTGCGGTGTGTGTGCTTCTCATTGCAGTGGCTTCTCTTGTTGTGGAGCATGGGCTCTAGGCGCTCAGGCTTCAGTGGTTGTGGCACGTGGGCTCAGTAGTTGTGGCTCACGGGGTCTAGAGCACAGGCTCAGTGGTTGTGGCGCACTGAAAAGCAGTTTCTCAACCATGGCACCACCAGGGAAGCCCGGGAGATTGGGATTGACATGTATACACTGATGTGTATAAAATTGATGACTAATAAGAACCTGCTATATAAAAAAAAATAATAAGATACAAGGATGTATTATACAACAGGGAATACAGCCAATGTTCTATAAAAAAAAAAGATTAAGTAAAAAAAAAAGGAATCATCGGACATAGAGTAAGGACTATATTTGCTTACATAAATATTCTAGTTAATTTATTCATTGACTAATCTAATTAATTAATTAATTTTACCAGTGCCATATTTCTTCATCCATTTATTTATCCATTTCTCAGTAATGGACAGTTAGGGCTTTCCAATATTTAGAATTATAAATAAGGCTGTAATAAATAACTGTATATCCCTGCCTTAAAAAAAAAATCTATTTGGCGTCTCCCCCAGAACTTAAGGGGCCAGTGTGTTTTCTGATTCTAACTTTGATAAGAATGGGAAAGAAGCCCCAGAACAGAGCAAGTCCTCACATCTTTGGAATTCAAGGGCAGTCATTAAAGCCTAGGGGGTTTTTTTTGTTTGTTTTGTTTTGTTTTTTGCGGTACGCGGGCCTCTCACTGTTGTTGCCTCTCCCGTTGCGGAGCACAGGCTCCGAACGCGCAGGCTCAGCGGCCATGGCTCACGGGCCCAGCCGCTCCACGGCATGTGGGATCTTCCCAGACCGGGGCACGAACCCGTGTCCGCTGCATCGACAGGCGGACTCTCAACCACTGCGCCACCAGGGAAGCCCAAGCCTAGGGCTTTTAAGGATGAAACTCCAGAGCAGTTGAGAGGAGGGGAATCACTAACGTATAGTGGCACTTAGTTTCTCATTGGTATAGGCGGCAAATATTATTATCTCCATTTTTCAGATGAGAAAACGGAGGCTTGGATAGTTAAAGAACACGGTTAAGATCTCACAGCTGTAAGGAGAGGAGCTGGCATTCGAAAGAAGTAATAGAAAATGGAAGGAATAAAGGTCAGGAAAAAATGGGTTAACAGTTTACCTCAGAAAGGGGAATAAAAAAGGATAATCGGATGCACACCAAACGCCTATATCTTATAAAAATCCTATTACACTTCGGTCGAGGCCCAGGCAGAATTTTACCCTCCCGATGACCATGCGCCTTGTTCAGCATCTTTGCCTCACTCTGCCCTTCGCAAAGGCCCAAATGGTGCTGGGAGCTTTGAAGATGGTGGCAAGGGGGGAAGAACTGGGGTGGGAGAGTAGAAAAGGATATGCTACAGAGATGATTATTGAAAGTTGACAGCTGCCAAACACACTGTGTCCCTGGCAACACCTGTTGAGCCAGCCGCTGTGGTGGAGAGTCAAATGAAGAAAGACAGCTGTATACATGCCAACAGCAGCAGGATGCTGTGCTGGGCTCGTGCTCTGCCAGCAGAAGATGTGCCAAACTCGCTGGCCCAGATTCAGATAGCTGGGTGTCCACTCGTTTTGCCAGCAAATAAGCCCGGAGAATACATTTGCATTAACACGGCTCTGCCACCTCCCCGTGCTCCCACTTCCCCAGTGCCTCCCCGCCACACAGAACATAGTTCCTCTTTCCAGAATGTCATCTTCAGGCTGCTTTTCAGAACCTGTATTTCAGTGGAACATGAGGTAAGCCAGATGCTGTCCTGAATTGCCTCGGAGGAAGCCAGCATCAGCAGTCAAGAGCAAGACAAAAAAAACTCCACTTCAGGTTTTTGGCAGTTGGCTAGAAAAATATCCTGGGTAATTTTAATTTTTTTTTCTGAGAAGAAAGAATAGATGGGGTTTTACATTTTATCTCATGCAAACATTATGCTAACCCAGACCCTTCCTTTATTTGAGCACCTTGAAATTAGGGGGATTCTCAACTAAGCTGAAAGAGTTTCACAACTGCAGTGGGATGTTATGGGAAAGTTTGGTTCTGCCTACAAAACTGCTTCCTAAGATGGAGAAGTGTCAGATATGTCTAATTTCTTCTTATCTTTTCTCAAGACTCCAGGGATACCCTTGAGGAATAAGAAGTCTCAGATCTGGATGAGGGAGTTTTTCTCTACACAGACCACTGATTGTGATTTGGAGATCTATCTGTCTATCTATCTATCTATCTATATATTATAGCATATATCATTTCAGCCACTTCACGCCAGCATGCAGCAGAGGTGGTGAGAGAGATAAAGCCTTAAGGAAGAGAGAAGCTTTGTGGATTACTGTTTCCGATAGCCTTTCTCCCAGAGGTCTTAATGAGTAACTAGACCTTGAATGATAGAAATTACCCCGTTCTTCTTTCTGACCTTCTAACATTGTGCACACACACACACACACACAAACACACACCACTCCTTAATAAAAACTTTCACTTCATTTCAATGTAGGTTTTGTAAAGGAAGAGCATTAACACTCTTGTGATCATTAACATTCCTTTCTCTCTTAATGATGATAAATCTTTCTTGAGTAGCTTTCTGTTAAAATAATTAAGTAATGTCAGAAATTCCCAGTTAAGTAACATGTTTTGAGTCAAAAATTTATCTTAGGAATTTATCTCTAACATACACTTATATATGTACATAAAGGGTATTGAATACAGAATTGTTTCAAATAATAGCAAAATACCGGGAAAACTCTAAAGGCCCATCTGTAGGGCATAACTCATGGATAGTAAGTATATCCTTAAAAACAGCATTATGCAACTGTTCAGAAGAGTGAATTAGCTCCGTATGTGTAGACATGGGCTAACCTTTGAGACAAACCACAAGGGCAAAAAGTGAGGTGTAGAATAATGTGTATATTTTTCCTTCATTTGTGTAAAAACAGAAAAGAAATATACATACATGCATATATATATTTATCTATACATAGACTGTGTCTGGAGGATAAACAAGAAACACTTAATAGTGGTTACCTCTGGGAATAGGAGACAAGTGATCTGACATTCAGGTTTTACTGTGTATTGTTTTGTACTGTTTGAATTTTTTCTATTATTTTGTACCTATGCCACGTTTTCAAAAGTATAAAAAAGTAAATTAATAAAATAAACTTATTTCTCACCAAGCTCTGAAGTTGAGTACTAGATATTTAATTTCTAGGTTCTTTTTGTTTTAAGTGTGTGAGTTTGATGTCACACACAAGTACTTTGACCATTATTACAGATTAGTAACTTGATTAGTTGAATTCAACATTCTAGTGACTAATTAGAAAATATGAGTCAATGTAGTCAAAAGATCTATTATGAGTTTAAATTGAGACAAGGTTATTTTTCTTCCTCAGTCACATAAATCAGCTCAGATGAATTGTTGCTCTCCACGAATGAAATAAGATTGCTTTTAAGGACTTAACTGCCATAATTCTGCAATAGCACTTGTGCCCCCAGTCTTTTGTATTGCATTTTGATGCCTTCAGTGTTATTCTTGTATATTCATAGTCACATGACTCCATTTATAATAAATAATGGGAAAAACTAGTGAAAATTTTCATGGATCCAAGAACATACTTGAAATGTTCACCTACTTTCACATCAGAATTCTCTCTCTCTTTCTTCCGTAGACAAAATGTCAAAGAAATACATTGAAAGAGAGGGAATTTTTGCCTACAGAGTTCATAACATCAAAATTCTGATACTGCCCTTGAATCAAAGAATGTCGAACTTTAAATCAGAGGTGAGTTTGTTCCCTTTGGGGAATTTGGATTCAGAAAATTCTGAGTTTCTGTCAAATGAGTCTCCTGCTTCTCCTAGTCTCAATACAATATAAAATGAGTGAAATGGTGCTCATCTTATAGGACTGTTCAGAGAGCCAAATGAGCTAGTGGGTAATGAAAGAGCACTTTGAAATTGTGATGCTCTAGTAGTTATTTTTATTGGATATCACATTCATTTTGGATAAGAATAAAGTGGATTTTGTTTCAAAGTTCTTTGCTGAACCTGACTTCTGTACAGTGGTTGGAATGAACATTGTCAGTATTTTCAAGTTGATTTATGCCTGCCATTTCCAAGGGCAGCTTTCCCTAAGAGGACTGATGCTGTGGCAGCATCCAAACAGAGTGAACCTAAAATGAGACCCGAGGCACATTTAAGGCAGATAACTCTGAGACCACTGGACTCAGCCCATTCTTGTGGGTTTAGATGTGCGCAAGGACAGAACCCTGGAAAGTGCAGACACATTTTATGAGCTGACTATTTTATGCTTGCATAATCTTAAATTCATGCAAAGAATTGTATTTAGACACTTTGAGTAAGATTTAAGTGGGGTTCCTTGATCATGTTTCTCAGAAATAAGAAAGTTTTGAACAACTAAGTACTGTCCTTTAATTTCACTTGTTTTGAATGCATTTTATTTGATGAACTTCTCTGTATTTCTGTTCATTGATAGACAGTATTTCCTATTGAGAATTTGACTCTAAATGTAGTGGTTTTAAGTTGGAAGACAGCACTAAGGCATTATATCTCATCTTTCAGCACAATGGTTTTAGAACATATGTGTTTTTAAAGTGGCAGAACATTTTGTTCAAAAGAAGTAGTAGGCAGATTTCCAGTATGATTAAAAAAAAAAAAAGGCGGGTGGTGGGCAAAGTGGAGCTGAAGTGAAAGAAAGTGTGTGTGTGTGCACGTGTGCGTGTGTGTGCATGTTAAAGGATATGGAGCCCAACTTATTGAACTGCCTCTTCTCCAATGCTCTCATGACAATTTCCATTAGTGGCCAGTGAAATTGAATGAGTATTCCCAAGATGTGGGATCCTTATGCTGAGGCTGAATTGTAATAATGAGTTAGATCATGTTCAGCTCTGTATCTTGTACAGATACAAAAAAGAGCTGAGTGGAAGTTCAGGGACAGAAATGGTTCCCCTGGGATTTCTTTTACAGGTATCTGGTCATTATGAGTCATGCCAAGATTACAGAGTTTGGGATTTGAAGACATTTATAATAGAAAATATAAGAGAACTTGTAATGACAGGCTTGAGAGACATGCTCACAGCAAAAAAGCAAGTTGTCTGGCAAAATAGTTAATTTCTGAACTTCTGTGTACAAAGGTGAAGTGAAAGTCACTCTGTATTGAAAAGCACCAGGATATGTTCAGTTTCTTCTCGAGCTAAAATAATCTCTTTTATAGCATATATTTCAATTTTATCTCTGTGGGATTGTACAGTGACATTTTCCTTATTGGCTATGAGTCATCTAACTCTTCACCTTGGCATAATATAATAGAACTAATAGCTATATATCCTAAAATGTATATTAAATCAAGACTTTTATGTCCATGCTTCTCTGCTCAAATAAATTCAAACATGTATGGAATGAAAGGCAATTTATATGTGGCATTGTTAGCCTCCAATATCTAGGAAAAACATTGAAATTTTTATCTCACAAAGAGAAACCAAAAGAACTATTGACAGTCTTCTTGTTAAAGGAAAAGCAGAGTTCACTTCTTAACTCTACTGATAGAGGACCACGTATGTCTCTTGGCATATTTGACATGAAAAAAAAACCATCAAGCAGCAACCTTTATTTAATTTAGACTACGTGTTGGGGATTATCTTTCATGAGCTTTTCATCCTCGGAAGGCTTCATATAAACTCAGTTCAAAAATCGTCACTTACTAGTTATATCTTTGTTCTAATCATTTTATTCTTTGCATATTTTTAGAATGTTTGTATTTAATTATAATTTACATCTTATCTTTTTTTTTTTGCTTTTGTTAACATGTTGCTTCAAAAATTTAAGGTGTCTTATATGTGTACATTTAATCTCTACAACTAGACCATAAATTCCATGAAGGCAGGGATTTCTTCAATGTCCTCAAAGAATAACAAGTCCAGTCTTCTGCACTAGATGATCTATGCACTACACACCCCCTTACTTCTCCTTAACGTGTGAACACTCCCCAACTTACTCACTTGGTTTATGCTCAGGGAAAACAAACTGATTTACTAGTCTGAATAAGCAACATTCAATAGGCAGGTAAATCTGTTGCTGCAAAAATAATATAAATTGGGCTTCCCTGGTGGCGCAGTGGTTGAGAGTCCGCCTGCTGATGCAGGGGACACGGGTTCGTGCCCCTGTCTGGGAAGATCCCGCATCCCGCGGAGCGGCTGGGCCCGTGAGCCATGGCCACTGAGCCCGCGCGTCCAGAGCCTGTGCTCCGCAACGGGAGAGGCCACAACAGTGAGAGGTACCATTAAAAAAAAATATATATATATATATATATATATATATATATACATAAATTGCAAATCAAAGCAAAATATAAGTGGCTTTTGTATTATCCACTCTCTGCAGTCCTTAAACAGAAACCATTATCATTTGATTAAGATTACATTCATTATAAAGAAATAATATTTTCAGTAGATTCTAAACACCCATGACTTTAGAACTGTTACATGGTCTTGTCTCAGGACAAATTGGCTTGTTTGGTATACCTTTATGCATTTCTGTAAAGTGCATTCATCACTCTTTTATTTGTATTCTGATAAATCCAGAGGGTTTTTCAGTGGCTAAGTGTGATTTTAGAATAGACATTATTTGTACTGTTATTTTCAATTTATGTTTTGGTATTGTTACATTTGGTCATAATATATAAAAGTTGTACTGGGGTTTAAAATCAAGAGGAAGAATTCCACCTTCCTGTGTTGAAGTTTATCAGATCTGTGACTACAAGTCTTATGTAGTCTCCCTCTTTGCAGCAGATATCAACAGAAACACACAACGGACGGCACAGTCAATCTTAGTTTGGATCCTGTGCTACCCAGCTATGTGACCATGTAAACTTGGGTAAGTTTCTTAACTTCTCTGATCCTCAATTTCCTCATCTATAAAATGAAGATAATAGAGATCATGAGGGTTAAGTAAGATACTTAGTATTTTATTATGTCAAATACTTAGTATAGTTGTGGGTCCACCTTAAGCATTTGATAAATATTAGCTGTTCTGATTAGCAGATGCTTCTCTAAGTTGTAATTTGATTCCCAGAAAGATCAGCTCTGCTCTTCAATTCCAGCCCATCTCTCTGGACACAGTCATGGAAAGGGTGCTTCACAGTCATATTGGCCGTATTGGGTCAAGTCCCCAGTTCTCTCTCCCTTCATTTAGGTGGGATAACCCACACAGATCTACAAATGAATGTAAGCCATTGTCAAAGTAGAATCTTTGGAAGTACTTGTAAATCTTACAGTAGATTGTGTTTGAATAGCAACAGCATTGTTCCAAACCATGAGACTTTCTTAGAAGTCAGAACATTTTACACAGAGGGGTTTCAATGCCTACACCTCATAGGTGGTACCTGAAGTAGATTTTCTTCTGTGAACACTACTCTCTGCTCAGATTTCTCTACTAAGATCTACATGATATTTTCAGCTTGTTCCACACCTTGCTCACTTCCCAGTTTCAGAGAGGCTTTCATTTGGCTGGGGGAATCTGTCCAGTCCTTTCCCAGGGCATCAAATGAAACCATGTAAAGTGAAGCACTCACAAATATTCCTTCAAATCAACAGGGTTAAGAAACTCTATCAACCGCATCTTTCGTTGAAAACCCAGATCGTTGAGATGGTGGTCACACTGTCAACTGGTTAGTGTGCAGATCTGACTACTAAGAAATGAAAATATATTAACTGATTTAGAGTAGTGCAGAGAAAGAACCTAAAAATGGAGCACAGTGCTTCTGGATCCTCCTGTCCACCTGAGGTGTTGTTTTTTATCTAGCCTTAATTTCAACGATAAATTTCAGATATTGGAAAAGTCTTCCTTAGTGTCTCAGGTTGCTGGTCATCTTTTATTTATTAATTAAAATATTATTTATTTCTAAAATTTAAAAAATATTAAAGCACAAAGAAATAAGTTTTTAATAAATCCACCACCTAGAAATAACAACTGTTGACTTATTTTCTAATAATTTTCTGTGGCATATTTTATATCCATATTTTTAAGTAAGAAAAAAATTTCACTATTTTAATAAAAATGAAACATACACGTAGAAAAGAATCAGACATTGACAAATAATGCTGAATATTTAAAAAACACCTCAAATTTAATTACCCAGAAATAATATTGTAATCATTACATTAGATGAACATATTTTCAGATATCTTTCTGTGTGTACACCTACAAATACAGAGAGCGAGACAGAGGGATAGAGGGAGAGGGAGAGAGAGAAATCCTTTTATAAAATGGAGACCAGGGCTTCCCTGGTGGCGCAGTGGTTGAGAGTCCGCCTGCTGATGCAGAAGACACTGGTTCGTGCCCCGGTCCGGGAAGATCCCGAATGCCGCGGAGCAACTGGGCCCGCTGAGCCTGCATGTCTGGAGCCTGTGCTCCGCAACGGGAGAGGCCGCAACAGTGAGAGGCCCGCGTACCGAAAAAAAAAAAATGGAGACCATACTCTAGAAGTTATTTTTAACAAAACAAAAACAAAATACATGTAATTTTCTTTTGATTTAATGGGGAAAAGGAAACTTCAGGAACTGTGGAACTTAAACTAAGTGTGTTTTCATGGTAAGAATTAACATATTCCACATGATATCTCTAAATTTTTTTTTTTTTTTTTTTTTTTTTTGCGGCACGCGGGCCTCTCACTGTTGTGGCTTCTCCCGTTGTGGAGCACAGGCTCCGGACGCACAGGCTCAGCGGCCATGGCTCACGGGTCCAGCCGCTCCGCGGCATGTGGGATCCTCCCGGACCGGGGCACGAACCCGTGTCCCCTGCATCGGCAGGCGGACTCTCAACAACTGCGCCACCAGGGAAGCCCGATATCTCTAAATTGAAGAAAAAAGATTATAACAAGTTTGAACTGCAGTTATTTATATTTCAATATTAGATATCACCAAGCTGGTTCCCTTTGATATAAAGCAGAAAGTAACATACCATTGTGAAGCAATTATACTCCAATAAAGATGTTAAAAAAAAATTAGATATTACCCATTAAGCTTTTCTGTGAAATAAGAGAATCTTTGTACTCTTACATACTCTCTCATCTCCTCTGCTCTCACTTCCCAGTTTTTATGTTATTATTTGTACAACGCCCATGTTTGTAATATTGAGATTCTGATCTTTAAAAATGAATTGTATTAATTCATTTAATACATTTAAATGACTATAATGCTCATTTCCAGTCCTTTTACAACAGCTTCCATTCTAAGTTATGAATTTTGATTAATCTCAGAATAAGATGAATTTAATTGTCAAGTATTTTTTTCTAAAGAAGGGTATATGGATGCTTTATTTCTAAGGGTTTTTTTCCCCTAGTTTGAGAATATCTACCTGTAGCTTTCATACAAGAATAACATTTACCTCACTGGATAAGAGTTTCTTGGATCACATTTTCTTTTCTTCAGAACTCTGATCTGCATGTATACATTTGTATAACATAACCACCACCAGAATCAATATGTAGAACTATTCCATGACTTTATAGTCATACCTACTTTTCTTCTCCACCACCATTCTTTTTTTGGAAGTATAGTTGATTTACAATATTGTGTTAGTTTCTGGTGTGCAGCAAAGTAATTCAGTTATATATAAGTGTGTATATATATATATAGAGAGAGAGAGAGAGAGTATATATATATATAGTATATAGTATATATGTTCTTTTTCATATTCTTTTCCATTACGGTTTATTACAGAATATTGACTATAGTTCCTTGTGCTATATAGTAGGACCTTGTTGTTTATTTTATATATAGTAGTTTTATCTGCTAATCCCAAACCCCTAATTTATCCCTCCCCCACCCCCTTTCCCCTTTGATAACCCTAAGTTTGTTTTCTATGTTTGTGAGTCTGTTTCTGTTTTGTAAATAAGTTCATTTGTACCATATTTTAGATTCCACATATAAGTGAAATCGTATGATATTTGTCTTTGACTTACTTCACTTAGTATGATAATCTTTAGGACCATCCATGTTGCTGCAAATGGCATTATTTCATTCTTGTTTTGTGGCTAATATTCCATTATATATACGTACCACATCTTTATCAATTCATCTGTCGATGGACATTTAGGTTGCTTCCATGTCTTGGCTATTGTAAATAGTGCTGCTACGAACATAGGGGTGCATGTATCTTTTCAATTAGAGTTTTCTCCAGATATATGCCCAGGAGTACGATTCCACCACCATTCTTACCCCCTAACAACCATTAATTTCTTCTCCATCTCTATAATTTTGTCATGCTGAGAATGTTATATATATGTGAACCTTTAGACTGACTTTTTTCCTTTGAAATGCCTTTGAGATCCAGTTGGGATGTCTCTTTATTGTACAGTGGCCATTCATTGATTTTCTTCCTCCTTCTTCTAATGAGAGCATGCTAATTTTCCTTTGGAGGATCACTCCTCCTCCATTCTTAGTACGTTCACCCCCGTGCTCCCAACGGAGGTCACATAACCAAAACTTGTCCTCAAATTGCTCTCAGTGTGAGGGGGAAGGGGCAGAAATGGAGACAGGTATTATACTCTCTACAATTCACTATGCTAAGTCTTTTAGTAGTGATGGTACAGAGAAACAGGGTGAAAATAATAAAATTCTGGCATAAAATTTGAAAAGCCTTTTCAGAGGAGGAGATTTTGGGATTGAGTCCTGAAGGCTGAGTAATATTTTTCTAGCAGAGAAAGCAGAGTGATAAAACATCATCATTGCCAGTGAAAGATTAAGAACAGATACACACACCCATATGTTAAAAGACACAAAAAATATGAAGATTGTGTGTACCATTATCTGAAAATACTGCTGCAAGGGAGAACTCAGAAAAAATTTATGAACTAAGCATATATGCTGTTATTTAATTTAGAAAGGTAATTATTTAGCTAAGATTACCTGTTATGATTAAAGGCTATTAACAAATAAAATTGTGTTTGAATTTGAAAAGAGTATTCAAATTTCATGAAACACACATACAAAGAAGTTAAAACTATTTTAAAATAGATATCTCATTAAAACTTTTAAAAGATTTATTTGAACAAGCTAAAGTATAAAGAGAAGGATAATTGATGAATTTACCAACTCTCTTTTTCTGACCTGTTTGGTTTTTAGACATATTCCATCCACCACACTTCTTTCCTTCCATCAGCCTTGGTATATGAATAGAAACTCTGCAGAAAAGGTTTATAACAATCACTTGGCAAACTAATAATAAAAATCTCTCCACATATTAACTGACATTCTTCTACTCAATTGCTGAAGCATATACTTTTGATTGACCCACTTACCATTCAACCTCTTTTTTGTGTGCTTTCCTATGCTGCAGAAGCTAAAAATCTGAAAACTACATTTCCTGGACTCCCTTGCAGACTAGATGTAGACTCAAATGTAATTTGATTTCACCAGTCAGATATGTTTACCAAAGACTGAGTTAAGAAGAATTAACAGATCTACTGCTTCAGGCAGTTCCTAGAAACTCAGCCTAGAATCTGTTTCTTTGGCCATCCCACCCATCGCATAGGCCATGCGGCACAGTGTAATAAATCCATTTCTACCTCAGTGAACCAGAGTAGATTCTGTTCTCTGTAACTGAACCTGCACTGATAGTGCCACCTTTGGTCAAAGCTTCTAGATTTGATTTTTTGAAAAAAAAAAAATCACTTAAGTATGAATTTATGTATTAAAGTAGAATTTGGTGCTGAGCACTCAAAAAAGTTTTTATTTTAAAATCAAATGGATTGCTTCTTTCTTTGTTCAAAATGGAAACAGTTTTATAGCTTTAGTTCTGATTGTAAAATGAACTTGTGCACATATTAAGTATGTTAAGCAACAGTAAAAAGAATAAGAAAAACAGCAAAAGCTTATTTACAGACATTTTACCTGAGATAATTGCCGTTCTTTTTCTGTGCTTGGACATACATAACACACATATTTTATAAAATCAAGAACATGACAAAAAGATTGCTCTGTAATATGCTTTTCACCTGATATATTGTGAACATATTTTCATATCAAATCTGCATATTAATATCAAAAACTGATATTAAATTCTTAGGAGACATTGTATATATCTTCCATATATAAAAGATACCCCCATTTTGAATATTCAACTTGTCTTTAATTTTTATGAACAAAGCCAAAATGAACATTTTAAATTTCTTTTTATCTATTTCCTCAGTGTAAATTCATAGAGGAGGAATTTCTAAGTCCATTTTAAAGATTTTTTTTTAATTTATTCATTTCATTTATTTATTTATTTTGGCTGCATTGGGTTTTCGTTGCTGTGCACAGGCTTTCCCTAGTTGCAGCGAGCAGGGGCTACGCTTCGTTGCAGTGCGCGGGCTTCTCATTGCGGTGGCTTCTCTTGTTGTGGAGCACAGGCTCTAGGTGTGCAGGCTTCAGTAGTTGTGGCACGAGAGCTCAGTAGTTGTGGCTCGCAGGCTCTAGAGCACAGGCTCAGTAGTTGTGGCGCATGGGCTTAATCGCTCCACGGCATGTGGGATCTTCCTGGACCAGGGAACAAACCTGTGTCCCCTGCATTGACAGGTGGATTCTTAAACACTGAGCCACCAGGGAAGTCCCCATTTTAAAGATTTTTGATATGTATTGTCAGATTGCCCTCTACAAAGATTGTATCAGTTTCCAGGGTCACCAGCAGCTATGCTAATGCCTATTATTTTGCATGTCACCAACACTGGATGTAAAAAAAACCCTATTTCTTTAGTTGTATATATATAAAAATATATATATATATATGTATTTTTTTCTTTTCCCTAAAGATCACTATTTTATGTTTTTGGCTTCTTTAGTTCAGGTTTATTATCCAGACATCTTCTGTATTGTGATGTTAAATGTAGATATGGGGCTTCCCTGGTGGCACAGTGGTTGAGAGTCCGCCTGCCGATGCAGGGGACACGGGTTCGTGCCCCGGTCTGGGAAGATCCCACATGCGGCGGAGCGGCTGGACCCGTGAGCCATGGCCGCTGAGCCTGTGCGTCCGGAGCCTGTGCTCCGCAACGGAGAGGCCACAGCAGTGAGAGGCCCGCATACCGCCAAAAAAAAAAAAAAAAAAAAAAATGTAGATATGGGTTTAAAAGCTGCAGTTTTTCTTCAAGTGTTTTGAAAAACTATTTCTGAAGCTGAAGCTGAATCACATGGCACAATTTCAAGTACTTTCTGACTTTGTAATTTCAGTAGCATTCACTAGAGCAACACTCTAGGATGTAGAGGGGCCAGTGTCACAACTTTAAACATTTAGGGTCATGGAGGAGAGCTCCCTGGCACTCTGTATATGGTTCTGTGGTAGAAGTTATCAAAGCTAATTTGATTGCTACCTCTGGATACACAGAGTCTCTCTTCAAACAGTCACAGGGCTCATTGCTATTATTAATCTGTCTCTGTTGCCAGATTCACAGCTTCAGAGTAAGAAAATATTATCTGAGCAAATATTTAAGCAGAATTCTCTACACTGTTATGCTTCATTAAAGAACAGTTTTCATTCGGTTTGTTCTGGAGTAAAGTGAGATGCTCCAAATCAATACACTCTCCAGTTTTTCCCAGCGTTTTTTTTTTCCACAATAGGAAAACAAGGACTTCTCAGGAAAAAAGGCTTTATGATGATGAACCCTCCTCTCTTATCCATGCCCATCTACCAGAATTTGGTCTGTGGCAGGAAAACACTGTGACAGGAATGGATCAAATAAAGGGTGTTTGTGTGCATCCTTGTGCAAAGTGGTTACATATGAGTGAGTGACATTCTTCTACCAGCTGCTGAAGCATATATGCTTTGAATTAGCGCATGTACCATTCAGCCTCCTTCTTGTGTGCTTTCCCATGCAGCAAAATTTTTGAGTATTTGGCTGGATTGGAAAGCATAAACGTGTCACCTGTTCAGTATCCTATGGTAATATGGTGCCAGCACTCCTATCCTTATACATTATAAGGTCTTTCCTTCCCTCTTCTCCTTCAGTTGTCCCCTCCTTATTCCTCGGTTGAATGTACATGCTGTAGAAAGCACCAGGGTAAAGTGACTGCAACAAAAACAAAAACAAAAACCTCGATATTGTAATTATTGATCTGGATAACTAATGTTAGTTAAACTAGTATGATTTATCGGGGGAAAAAAAACCAAGCCTGGAAAGCAGTGTTCCTAAAATATCTAATCACTAATATTTTGGGGGGTATTGGGAGAATGTCTTTCTGGTATGGTTCACATTGGCATAGGTGATTTTTGGAAATTTTCTTCTAAGCTGTTGTTCGAAGAGCAGTGTCTTCCAGCTGGTGTTGTTCATGTTGATAACTGCCTCTTAATGTCATTGTTGATAATAACCTTATGGGCGGAAGAAATACTGATGAGCTTTATGCGGAGTCTGGGAATGGCAAACCTTTCAAACTCCTTTTTGATTCATCTCGGGTAAGGGAAATTTGGCTAGTAAACCAGACTCCTTTTCTCTTAAGAATTTTCTCCCTTATGTTTTTATATCCATGCTCACTGAAATATGCCTGTTGCTAGCTCCTCCCACCATATTTTATATTAAAGCTTTTTGGAATGGAGTCCTGTTCTCAGTTTCCAGAAAGGCTACCCTCTCAGTGTCTTCAGGCAACTGCATCAGTTTTATTATTTAGTAACTTCAATAAAAGTTGTGGCATGTTTGTGTAACGAATTGCTTGAGAATCTGTGAGAGTTGGGTCATATGGATGTTTTTTCAACACACATATGGAAGAAAACCCATAATTTATTATTTTGGATCACAGAATTGTATTTAGAATTACAGATAAAAATATCAAACTTTTATATTTTAAAATAGACATTTTATTATATTAAGAAAAAACATCTAGCTCTATCTTGTTATTTCTTTATCACAAAGAAGAGAGAAGTGAAATCCGTATTTAAAAGGCTATGGAACATTGTGCATTTAAAATACTCAGCAAGTTATTCCCTAAAGCACTCCATATGATATGTAAATCTTTTGATCTTTCACAAAATGCATGAATACTATAAAGAATAATGAGTACAAGCTTGGAAAATACAATATTGACTGTCAGTGTTGTGCACTTAGCCACAATTATTATTTGCATGGCTTTTGCAACATAACTGGAGGGGATACTTCTGTGAATATGTTAAGTACATGCAGTGTCTGCTAAAGATTTAATTTTATAAGAAATACTTCATTTTCCCTTTCCCCTTCCACTAGTTATTCTTTTTTCCAAACCATTTTCTCAAGATAGAAAGAATCTTTGAGAAAGTGTGGAATCGACTAGAATTTTAAAAGAAAAAAAAAGAATTTAAAAAGAGAAGCTCTGCTACCCCGTTGCTATTAATTACCATATGATGGATAAAGTAACTAGGCTTTGGAAAGTATCACTCTATGATACCCTGCAGAAAGAATATTTAAGTCATGGTAAGCTGTTCTTTATAGAAATCTTTATTTAAAACTTAGTTCAGCAATTGGAATAAATTTTTTCTTCAGTTTTCTTTAGAAATTACAGATTTTGTTTCAGCTTATTCAATAGGATTAACTTGAAACAAACAAGCCACAATTTTTTAAATGGATCAGTTAAAATTTTGATATGGATGCATGGAACTCTATTTGGATGCATGGCTATATTAAACATTTTAAATTTCAGTTTTTAAGAGTACGTGAATAGATTTTGATTCTAAAATTTGTATGGAAATGCAAAGAACCTAGAATATCTAATAGGAGCTTGAAAAAGAAGTACAGGTTTGGAGGACTTTGCTTTCCGATTTTATGACTTATTATGAAGCTACAGTAATCAAAACCTGTGGTATTGACACACAGACAGATAAATAGACAATGGAACCGAATAAAGAGCCCACACTTACTGACATTTGATTTTTGATAAAGGTACTAAAGTAATCCAATGAGGAAGGAAAGTCTTTTCAACAAATGGTGCTGGAATAACTGGATAACCATATGGAAAAATGAAAAAAGAACCTTGATCTTACATCACATCACAGAGGAAAATCAATTCAAGATGGATCATACACTTAAATGTAAAAGTTAGAACTCTAAAGATTTTTAAAGTATAGGATAATATTTGCAGTTTGAGGGTAGGCAAATACTTCTTAGACAGGACACAGAATGCACAAACAATAAAAAGAAAAATCTGATAAATTAGATTTCACCAAATTTATAACTCTGCTCATCAAAAAATATCAATAAGAAAAGGAACAGGCAAATCACAGATGAGGAGAAGATATTTATGAAATATGTATTTGACAAAGAATGTGCATCCAAAATGTGTAAAGAACTTATACAACTAAAAATATAAAGATAACCCAATTTAAAATTAGAAAAATGATTTGAACAATAAAGGGAGTTATATAAATGCCTGAGTACACAAAAAAAGGTGTTTAACATCATTATCCATAAAGGATATGCAAATTTAAGCCACAACAAAATACCATTACAGCTGTACACCTGAAACTAACACAACATTGTATATCAACTATTCTTCAATGTAAAAAAACCCACCATTACACACCTACCAGAATAGTTAAAATTTAAAAGACTGATATCATCAAATATTAGTGGGGAAATGGGAATGACTGAAACTCGCATACAGTGTTGGTGAGAATGTAAAATGGCATAACCACTTTGGAAAACAGCCTGATGATTTCTTCTAAAACTAAATATACACCTATCTTATGTCCCAACAATTCCACTCCTGAGTAATTGCCCAAGAGAAATGAAAACATATTAAAAAAAACAAAAAAAAATCTTTTACAAGAATAAAAGCTTTTGGGCTTCCCTGGTGGCGCAGTGGTTGAGAGTCTGCCTGCCGATGCAGGGGACACAGGTTCGTGTCCCGGTCCGGGAGGATCCCACATGCCGCAGAGCGGCTGCACTCGTGAGCCATGGCCGCTGAGCCTGTACGACCGGAGCCTATGCTCCGCAACGGGAGAGGCCACAACAGTGAGAGGCCCACGTACAACAACAACAACAACAACAAAACAAAAACAAAAACAAAACCAAAACAAAAAACAAACAAACAAACAAACAAAAAGAATAAAAGCTTTTAATTCATAACAACCCAACCTGGAAACAGCCCTGGTGTGGGGGCGGGGCGAGGGGGAGGTCCAAGAGGGAGGGGATATATATATATATATATATATATATATATATATATATATATATATATATATATATACACGTATAGCTGATTCACTTCGTGGTACAGCAGAAACTAGCACAACATTGTAAAGCAACTATACTCCAATTAAAAAAAAAAAGAATCAACAAAAGAATGAATAAATTGTGGTAAATTTATTGAATGGTATGCTACTCAGCAACAAAAAGGAGCAAACTACTAAACCATGCAATATGTAAGAATTTCAAAAGCATTTTGCAGAGTGAAAGAAGCCAGACGCAAAAGAATATATACCGTATGATTCCACATACAGGAAGCTCTAGAACATGCAAAATTGATCTGTGGTGCTCCTGGGGTGGAGGAGGTTGATACTTTTCTATATCTAGATAGTGGTTTAGGCTATACAGGTTGTCAAAACTAATTAAATGGTACACTTACGATCATTAATTGTAAGAAAATTTTACCTCAAAAGTAAGAATTCATGAACAAATATTTAACTCTATTTGTAATATGCATGCTCTATTCTTTAGGAGTGTTGTGTAATGATGTCTGCATCTTACTTTGAAATGCATCCAAAAAATAAGATGGATTGATGGATAGATAGGTAAGTGATTTAAAGCAAGTAAAGTAACATGTTAATAGTAGAATCTAGGTGGTGGGTATATAACTACTCACTGTGTAAGCCTTTCAACTTTTCTGTATGTTTGAAAGTTTTCATAATAAAATAGGAAAAGTAAATGAGTAGCTTTCACTACTGTAGACTACACTTTATTTTGTACTCATTTAATATTTAGGAGAAAGATTATGCAGATTGAGCCATTTTCTCATTTATCTCACTTAGCTGATGAATAAAATTTGGAGTGTAATAACAAGAAAGGCTGCCAATAATAACAGTGTGAACTAGTAAATTTAAATGTATAGGAAAGGTTCAGACCTCTAAACCAATAGTTGCAAACTTGACCAATTATCTGGATCACATGAGGGAATTTATGAAAATATAGATTCCATGGCCTCACTCAGATTATGGCATATCTGAGAGTGAGGACAGAGTCTTGTAATGCTAGTAGCACCTGGATGATTCCACTGCAGCTCAGGTGTTGGGAATCAGTTGTGGACGGTGGCTCAGATAATGGGCGTGTTTCACAGTGCATTTTCCTTGCAGTTTCTGGGGCAAGCAACTTCCAGGGTTCTGGAAATTATGGTAGGGGCGTGTCTGCTTCTTGGTGTGGCATCCTGAAAACTGCTAACGTGGCACGCTATGAAAATCAAGCTGGAGGTCCAGCATCACAAAGCATTTGAAAAGGAAACACTTGAGAGTTCTTCCTTCATTCACGGTAAAGAACCAAGTGCTCAGAGAGGCTCTGAGCCAACCCAGCAAGTTCATGGATGAGCCAGGCCTGGAACCCAAGTGTACTTCCTCCAGTCAGTGCTCTTTCTATGCCACTTGATCTTCAAGGTTCTCAGGAGAAATTACCAAAGCCTTTTTTTATTTCACCCTTCTGTCCTTACAAAAGAAAGACAGTGTTTTTAAATGCACCAAATGTAAATAACTGTGCTCAGGTTACCCCATTACATCCTGAATTTTTAGCTTTTTGAAAATTGAGGAGGGGCTTCCCTGGTGGCACAGTGGTTAAGAATCCACCTGCCAATGCAGGGGACACAGGTTCAATGAGGTATCACCGCACACTGGTCAGAATGGCTATCATAAAAAAATCTACAAACAATAAATGCTGGAGAGGGTGTGGAGAAAAGGGAACCCTCTTGCACTGTTGGTGGAAATGTAAATTGATACAGCCACTATGGAGAACAGTATGGAGATTCCTTAAAAAACTAAAAACAGAACTACCATACGACCCAGCAATCCCATTACCGGGCATATACCCTGAGAAAACCATAATTCAAAAAGAGTCATGTACCACAATGTTCATTGCAGCTCTATTTACAATAGCCAGGACATGGAAGCAACCTAAGTGTCCATCAACAGATGAATGCATAAAGAAGATGTGGCACATATATACAATGGAATATTACTCAGCCATTAAAAGAAACGAAATTGAGTTATTTGTAGTGAGGTGGATGGACCTAGAGTCTGTCATACAGAGTGAAGTAAGAAAGAGAAAAAAAAATCCCGTATGCTAACACATGCATGTGGAATCTAAGGGGGAAAAAATGGTCATGAAGAACCTAGGGGCAAGACAGGAATAAAGACGCAGACCTACTAGAGAATGGACTTGAGGACACCAGGAGGGGGAAGGGTAAGCTGGGACAAAGTGAGAGAGTTGCATGGACATATATACAGTACCAAATGTAAAATCGATAGCTAGTGGAAAGCAGCTGCATAGCACAGGGAGATCAGCTCGGTGCTTTGTGACCACCTAGAGGAGTGGGATAGGGAGGGTGGGAAGGAGGGAGATGCAAGAGAGAATAGATATGGGGATATATGTATATGTATAGCTGATTCACTTTGTTATAAAGCAGAAACTAACACACCATTGTAAAGCAATTATACTCCAATAAAGATGTTAAAAAAAACAGACAAATTTGAATTAACTTTGACACAAAATATTAATTTATTGAATCAATATTTTTGGAAATGAATACATTAGTAACTATAAAATGCTTAAAGAAATATCTGGTCAATATTAAGTGTGGAATAAATTCTTATTAATTATAAAAAAAATTGAGGAGGGGCTTCCCTGATGGCGCAGTGGTTAAGAATCTGCCTCCCAATGCAGGGAACATGAGTTCAAGCCCTGATCCGGGAAGATCCCACATGCTGCGGAGCAGCTAAGCCCGTGCGCCACATCTACTGAGCCCATGTGCCACAACTACAGAAGCCCACGAGCCTAGAGCCCGTGCTCTGCAACAAGAGAAGCCACCGCGACGAGAAGCCCATGCACCACAACAAAGAGTAGCCCCACTTGCTGCAACTAGAGAAAGCCTGCACGCAGCAACAAAGACCCAACCCAGCCAAAAATAAATAAATAAAATTAATTTATTTTTTAAAAATTGAGGAATAATTGACATAGAACATTATATTAGTTTCAGGTGTACAACATAATGATTCCACATTTGTGTATATACTGTGAAATGATCACCACAATAAGTCTAGTTAGCTGAATTTTTAACTTTCGGTATATGTTCAATTATGAAATAATCCAGATGATTATTTTATACTAGATCACACCTTCACTTACCTACTTAAGGTCTCAATTCCTTCCTTTCTCTCCTTGGTCACCAGATTTTTGATCTCCTCATGGATCATTCATTTCTTTCAGCATCAAATATTTCATCCATTAAAAAAAAAATCTCTCGGGCTTCCCTGGTGGCGCAGTGGTTGAGAGTCCGCCTGCCGATGCAGGGGACACGGGTTCATGCCTTGGTCTGGGAAGATCCCACATGCCGCGGAACGGCTGGGCCCGTGAGCCATGCCCGCTGAGCCTGCGCGTCCGGAGCCTGTGCTCCACAACGGGAGAGGCCACAACAGTGAGAGGCCCGCGTACTGGAAAAAAAAAAAAAATCTCTCTCTTGTTCCCACTTTTCTCCTCTTCATGGCAAAAATTCTTGAAAGAGTTGTCTATACTGTTGTCATCAATTTCTCTCCATCCATTCTTTTTGAACCGCCTCCCATTAGGCATTTTACTCTCACCTCTCCACTAGGACTACTTCTATCCAGGTCACCAGTGACATCCACATTGCTAGAGCCAATGGTAAATTATCTGGTTCCACCTCACTTGGCCAATCAGTGGCATTATACCTTATGGATCCACCTTCCTCCTTGAAGGAAGATGGATCACTTCACTTCTAACTCATGGTTTTTCAGTATCTCTCTAATCCCTCTTCTTAGGATGCTCTGCCATTTCCTTCTCATCTCTCAATTGCCTACATCTCCATTTGTATATCTAATAGACCCCTCAAACTTAATGTGATTAAAATAGAGCTCATTCTGGTACCCTCCAAACTCATTTCTCCAGTCTTCCCATCTCTGTTAATGACAACCACACCCTTTTGGTTGCTCAGGACTTTCTTGACTCCTTTCTTTGTCTTACGCCCCATATTTGATCTGTCAGTAAATACAGTTATCCATACCCTAAAAAATCTATCTAGGATTCTATGGCTTCTCAACATCCTACTGTGGCCTAGTGTAAGCCATCATCATCTCTTGCCTAGATTATTGCAGTAGCAATAACTAGTCTCTCTGCTTCCACCCTTGCCCTGCTTCAGCCTGAGTGAGCCTACAGAAAAACAAAGTCAGACAGATCATGTTATCCCTCTACTCAAAACCTTTCTATGGGTCTCCCATCTCACTCAGAATAATGGCTGAAATTCTTACAATTACCCAAACCCCCCTGTATGATCTGACCCCTGTTATCTCTATGACTTCATCTCCTATTTCTCTCCCCCTTCTGCCCCATCCACCCTGGAGTTCTCACTGTTTCTTGAAAACACCAAGACCTCATCAGCCTCAGTGCCTTTGCACTTGCTGTCCAATCTTCCTACAGTGTTCTCCCAGGCTATATGCTGGGCTTGCTCCTTCACCTCATTTAAGTCTCTACTCAATATCATCTTCTCAGTGAGGTCTTTCTGGTCATGTTACATAAAATATCAACATCCCCTACATACACACATGCACACAATTCTTTTTATTTGCTTATTTTTCTAACTTAAAATTTATCAATATTTAATATATTTTTAATTTATTTAAGTTGCTTGTTATCTGTCTTTCCCACCAGAATTTAAGCTCCTTGAAAGCAGGGAGAGTTTTTTTTTTTGTCTGTTTTGTTCACTGGTTAATCCCTAGCACCCAGAAAAGTGCCTAGCATGTAGTAGACACTTAATAAATTGTTGGTGGATGAATAAGGTGCATGTACTTTGCTGAGAGCTTTGGGCTTTGCTCTGTTGGAAGCTCCTCAGGTTTCTTAAGTGGAGGACCATCAGAGAGAGAAAATTTCATATTAGAAAGATTACCCTGGTGGCAACATGAGGGTGAACTGAAGGTGAGAACCTGACAAATCAGGATCCAGGGAGTCCAGTTTGGAAATTTACAAGTGACTTGATGTGTGGAGATAGGGGCAGACAAGCAGTCATAAGGAGAAGGGACACAGCTGACACTTAAAAGATAGAATCAGGGCTTCCCTGGTGGCGCAGTGGTTGAGGGTCCACTTGCCGATGCAGGGGACACGGGTTCGTGCCCCGATCCAGGAAGATCCCACATGCCGCGGAGCGGCTGGGCCCGTGAGCCATGGCCACTGAGCCTGCGCGTCCGGAACCTGTGCTCCGCAACCGGAGAGGCCACAACAGTGAGAGGTCCGTGTAAGGCAAAAAAAAAAAAAAAGATAGAATCAGCAAGATTTAGCTGAGGAGGAGATTCAGAGGTAGGGGCTGGTAGAGAAGGAAGCATGAAGACTACCCCCTAGGTTTCTGGCGTGGATAAGTAGTGGTACTATTCGTTATAGGAAATAGAGGGGAAGGCACTTTTGAAGGGAACTTTGGAAGCTGAGTCTTGCTTATTTTGCATTTGAGATTTCTGGGGAGGAACAGCCAGAAATGACCAACTGACAGTTCTCTTTGTAAGTTATAAGCATGAATAAAATCCCCCAGAGTAAGTGTATACATTAATAAAAGATTAAAGGTCAGAGTTCTTAGAAACACCAATATTTAAGGCTCAGATAGATGGAAAGAGGTGTAGAAAATGATCTGATTCTGGAGAAGCTGATTAGAAATGAGCAGTGCCACAGAAACAAGGGAGGCCACGCTCCAGCGACATCTGTGTTTGTGGCTGGATCCTTGGTGTATCTCTAGCCTCTTTCATTTGCTTCCCTTGAATCTAGGAGTGCATAGAAAACTTAAATATTAAGCTTCCAGTCAGGGGCCACAAGACTGGGGTTTAGTGGCTTGGTTTAGTTGCCATAATCAAGTAATTTCTGCTCTTTAAAATGTCTAATCACTGGACTTCCCTGGAGGTCCAGTGGTTGAGACTCCACGCTTCCAATGCAGGGGGTGCAGTTTCGATCTTTGGTCGGGGCACTAAGATCCCACATGTCACGGGGTGCAGCCAAAAAGTGAAAAAAAAAGAAAAAAAATATGTCTGGTCACAAGGTCCTGAAGCTGGATCTCATAAATGGGAGCACAATGTCAATGGTACACTCTAGTCTTTGTGTTTGTGAGTTTCTTTGATAGGGATCCACTTGTGTGGTTGTACCTATGCACCATCTTGACTCCAAAATCAGAAAGAAAGAGAGATAATATGAACGATATTTATATCAAATCGCTTGAATATTTAAAAATATAAAAATGGATCTACTGCTGCAACCTCAGCGCATGAGAAAGCTTTTGTGCTGATTCATTCTGTTGCTTTAAAAAAATGCCTCATTATTGAAGCAAATGCCACATCTAAGCGTTTTCTTGTGTTAGCAAGGTGCAGAATGCTTTCCTGAAGAAATACAAAGAAATCTTGTGCATTTCTATATGTCACAATGTTTCTAGGAGTCAATTTTCTTTGAGAAGTGTCTTCTTGTTTTGAATGAGAACTCATATAATTACACCAACAAACACTACTATTCACTGTAGCAACCAAACAGATGGATAGCCATATATACCCACTGGAAAATCAAAAAGACCAAGATACAAATTTCTCTGTGTTTTCGTTTGGGTTTGGTTTTTTTTTTTGAGTTTATTTATTATTATTATTATTATTAGCTGCTGTTGATGACTCTAAATTTGGAAATCCTCAGTAAAAGAGTATATTTTAAAAAACAAATTTTTGTTCTTGGGTAATTGATCCTATTTTTAACTTAGTCAATAGTTACAAATTTGTTTAGAAATAATTACTTTTTTCAGATTCTAGTTTGAATGAGCAATGTTTGAAAAAAGGCCAGATGTTGGAAAGTTGAGAGTAAGAGTTATGATTTCCACTCCATCAACAGGGACAGGAAGAAGAATGTTCTGGATAAATCCATGTTTTGCTAACTCAAACACAACAATTAAGGAAAAGTGATACTTTCCTTGAGGGTAGTTATGCTTTGATCTAATCTCATCTCTTCTGATATATTTGAAAAGTTCAGCGCATTTGAGAATGGTATTAGTTAGGGTAGAGGTTAAGTTGCTTTAACAAAGCAACCTTAAATACAGTGGCTTAAAGAAGATAGTTCTAGGGAGAATATATTCCACAGTGGTAGGAAAGTTCTATTCCACATGGTCATTCAGGAACCCATCTTGTTGTTTTGTCATCCCTTAGGGCTTCATCCTTGTCCGAATAATCAAAGCTGGCCTTGCTTAATCAAATCATGGACATGGTCACATCCACATCCCAGCTTTATGGGAATAGGAACGAGAAGTGCATTGGGACAAGTGGCTTGACTTTAAAGGTGGAAGTCCCAAAAGTTGCACGCATTCCATTGGCCTGAACTTAGTCACATAACCACATCCCGTGAGAAGGAGGCCGAAAATGTAGTCTCTAGCTGAGCATCCACATGCCTAGTTTAAATTCTAGTGCTATGGAAAGAGGGGAGAACAGATTTTGGAGGACAATCCGCAGTTTTCCAGTCTTTGAGAGACAATCTGATAGAAACATTATAACGCTGAGCTTGGAAGCACTAACTTCAAAAGGCAGGATTCATGGTTCAAACAATCGTTAATATGTACTAAAGATCATATTGCAGAATAAGGGAATGCAATCTATTCCAAATGGATACTTTTGGGAGAAGCAGTAATGCAGAAAGATGGTAAAAGGCCCAGAGCTTAAATAAACACATTTGAATAGGAGGTGCTATGTGTCAAGACAAATGAAAATCAGCTGATTTACCATGCCTCGGTCCAAACGAAAAACAGATCACCCCTGATTCTGAGGAGTTCATATAAGAATTCTAATTAGGATTAAGAACATTATCTCTCTCCAAATGTCTGCAAGCATAGACGATTGGTTCTGTCTCTGGCTATACCTATAATTTCACAATACAATACAACTTCTTTAAAAGGAGGAGACAATTTGGTAAACTGATAACTAATTTAGATAATGCTAATTGTATTGGGTGGAAGATGATTAGGAGAGTTATAAAAGAAACCTCAAGGGTGCTCTGCAAGGGATATTATTGAAAACATGAATACGTGTAAAGTTGTTATCCGTTCCACAAAACAGCGATGATTCCTGGATGTGTTTGTATTTCACAAAATCAGAAGTGGAAGAGCTGGGGGCAGGGGTAGAGGGCATAGTGGTTATGCTAATTTTGGTATACTCCAGAATCCCTCTTTAATTCCTTTCTGGGAATGGTGCATGTGCACATGGACACGTGACCTAATTGCATAACATCCTCACCTGGCCTTCCAATTACAAACTGTACTCTGCAAGTGGATTACCAATACAAATTTACTTCCTTTTCAGTTAAATGCAGGTAGCCTTGGATATTAAGTAACCCCTCCTTATTTTAATTATGTACACAATTTGCTGCCTTAGAACATTGTGGGACTTATATAACCCTTCCTGTGGAATAGTTGCTATCATTGAGTCAGTTTTTGGAGACTTAGTCAAACATTTGTTTCCCATTTTAAGTAAACATAGTGTGCTAATCTCCACAAGTGTGGTGTTCATATAGACCCCATTTAGTGCTATTTGGAGTAATCATATTTCTTTCTTCATATCGTGTGATAACCTACAGGAATGATAACTATCCCTTGAGCACTCTATAGAGCAAAAGGTATGTCCCTTATGAGATGCAGCAAACACCCTTCCACTTCTGAAATCCAAGTCAAGCAACCCATCTGAGCTTGTTATTTTCTGTCCTTTCCCTCCCAACCTGCTGAGCGTGGCAAGATGGACCCATGGCATAAAGACCCCGTCTTATTTGGACCACATCTCCTGAGCTCCCTTGCTGGTGGACTTAGCTTTGATCCATTTTGGGAGATCAGAGGGTGAGCGTGAAGGTTTGGGCAGTTTCTCTGGGCTCTCTCCTTCGTTCCAGGCTCTATCTCAGGCACAGTTGGTTCTCTTTATGACCACAGCTCCCACTGGGTGACTCTGCTCTGCTCTTTCGTCTCTCATTATGTTCCAGTAACCTGATTTCTTCTTCTTGTCCCTTCAGTTTAGAGGCGATAACAGCTTCCCACTATAGCTAGTGCCTGGGACTTCACCATCTGTTGTTTACTCCCGTGACCCAGCCCAAACCTCCTTAAGTAATACTTTCCTGAAAGTTTCTTCATTTAAACCAGCTGGGGTGAATTCCGTTTCCTGTCACAATGATGACAGGGAAGATAGCTGATACACCTTTGTGTTCTGATACACCTTTGTGTTGATATACATTCAACAGGTTCTGGAGAGAGTTAGCCATGCCTACTCTTCTAATTTCCTTTCTTTATTTTTCTCTTGAATTCATTCCTACAAGTCAATGCCCCTATCACTCTACCACTAACGTTGTCACCAACAATGTTAATAATAATAATACGATGGTCAGTTCTTAGCCCTCATCTTAATCTCTCAGCAGCAATGGGCACAGTTGACCTTTCTCTCCTCCTTGAAATCCTTTCTTCACTTGGCTTCCTGGACATCATGCCCTACTGACTTTTCTAATGCCTCATAAGCCTGTCTTTTTCAGCCCCCTTTCCTGGTTCCTCCTTGTGGCAGAGCCTGGGTGGCTGCTTACCAAATGTGCTTTCTGTTTCTCATGAGCACTTATTTAGACCTCATTTCTGAATCTCCCTTGCAATTTGAAGGGCCCATGGGTACCACTTCTAAGCATGGTTCCTAAAATTTTGCCATGCACCATCCTCCACGTTCCTTCCTTCCTCCTTGCATGATGCATATGCTCATGATGACCTCAGAATCCATGTGTTGAAGATTGAAGAGCCACAATATGGAAGCAGAGTCACCCACCAATCAGGACACCCATTTTGGACTTTATGTGAGTGAGAAATGTACTTCTATTGAGTTTGAACCATTATTCATTTCTGGTTTTGCTGGTTACAGCAAGTAGAAGTATCTGGACTAATTTGCTCCTTACCTGCCCGTACCCTCAACACTGAGTGCCCAGGGCTCAGTCCTTGGATCTCTTCTCTTTCTACCCTCTTTCCCTTGTGACCTCATCCAGTCTCACACCTTTCAATACCAACTCTATTTTTGTCAGCTTCATTCTCCCAGCTGCTCAGGCTAAAAACCATTCTTGAGCCCCACACTTATCAGCCAATAAATCCTAGTGGCTCTACCTTCAAAATATATCCAGTATATTTCTCCTTCTCACCATCTCCATAGGGATCAGGCTAGTCAAAATCTGCACCTGGAATACGTAATAGCCTCTTACTGGTCTTCCTGCTTCTGACCTTGCCCTTTTCAGTCTGTCCTTAACCTAGTCACTAAAATGAGTCAGGATAAAAGTTAGATCATGGCACTCCTCTGCTCAAAGCCTTTATAACTTTGCATCCCACTCTCTGGAGTCTTTACAATGGCTTCCAAGATCCTGCATGAGCAGCCCCTGTTACCACTTTGACTTCATTTCCTACAGCTTTCCGTCCCGACACCCTCACCATGCTGGCCGCCTTGCAGCTCCTCCTTGCATATTCCCACCTCAGAGCCTCTTTTCTTCCTGTTTTTTTCCCCAGATGGTCCCAGGGCCTCCACCTGTCACCTTGACTCAAATACCATTTCGTCAGTGAAATTTCCATGACCATCCATTTAAATTTCAACCCTTCCACACACACTCACTTCTCTCCTTTCCTTTTCAGATTTTCTCCTTAGAAGTTATCACCATCATGCATAAAATTTATTTGATTTTCTGTTTTCTTTGGTCTTCCCTCCCTAGGATTTAGCTCACTGCAGGCAGGGATTTTTGTTTGTTTTGTTTCCTGCTGTATTTCAGTACCTAGAACAGGGCCTGGCACACATAGTAGTGCTCGAGAAATATTTGTGGAATGAACGAATGAATGAATGCATTCTCTGCTTTCCTTTTAAGTCAGACAGGAAAAAACAAACTTTAAAATGCTTCTTAAAAATAAACCATTTGTAAGAGGAAGGAAGGAAGGAAGGAAGGAAGGAGAAGCAGAGAAAGGAAGAAGGAAAGAAAAAAGAAAAATCTGTGGCTTCACATTCTAGCAAAATACACTGCACCTTTACCAGCCGGCATTTTCACAGCCCTCAAAATTGAATCCATGCCAATAACCACGCTTACAGAGCCATTCGTGGAAGATTGAGGCCCTATGACCAGCATTCCAAGAACCCATGGCAAGCAGGCACTTGAAGCTGGTGTTGTTAGAGTGAACATAACAATATGTTAAACCAAGTGTGTCTTTATTTTATGTAATATTACTAAGTGGTTATCACTTTAACATGTTTTAAAATGTATATTTCTCTTTGTAAAAAATATTATATACACAGTATACATAATTTGGAAAATATAAGAAAGAATAAAGGAATAAACAATGAAATAGAATGGAAAAAACTTAGAAAGGAACACCCATAGTCACAAAGACATGTACAATTAACATATTGTCTCAGGACCTACATTCATTTCTTTACATTAAAAAAAGTCATCTTTCAATGAGCTTAATAAGTTAAATACATTAGCATGAACCTCAGTGCACATAACACAAACCACTTATCAAATACTGAAGCAGAGCTGCTCTTATTTCTTGCTGCATACACTTAGCAATCAGTTCCCACGATCATAATTATCCTGTCATCGGCAGCATTTAACAACAGACAGGGCCATTCAGACATTATAAACAACCAAATGTGCAGATTTGAGTAGCCCGTTTTTCTCAATGTGAAATAACAATTCCATTTATGTAGCAGTAATGAAACATTTCTTAGTGAAAAACTGTGAGAGATTAAAAATGGTTTTGGCCTTGCCTGTGAGTAATGATGTCAAGTGATGTAGTGGGGTAATTATTGTGAAGACTTAATTCCTGTGTCATCAGGTATTTATAGATATACAAAGCATTCTACTGATTAAACAGCATTCAAGGTGACTAAACATTAACTGTGATTGACAGTTTACAGCTCAGACAGACTAAAAAGATTAAATAACATTAGAAAGTGGCAGGTGACTTCTTTTCCCTCCGGGCATTTTGCCCTGTGAGGAAACGGTTGAGACTTCTAATAATATTGCTAACAAGTAAGTTCTGAACTGTTTGCTTGTAGCAGTCATATTCTGAGAAGGAATGCAAATCCTGTTATGCATCTGTTTCATCTTGGTGAGGTTGCAATGGCTATAAAAGTTAGATATAAGGTAAAAGCAAGTATAACTTCCCTTGAGACTTAAAATACCCTGAAACATGTCCAACTTCTAGGGGCAGATAATGTTTCAAAGCTGTTGGCCAAGATCAATTTGTTTTATATCTGATACATTCTCTCTCAGAAATAGAGCCAAGATTATCCCAAATTCAATTATTCAGAATTTTAGGTAAACAACATTACTTCTCTATAAAATTTCCCCTATAGCTGAGCCTTCAGCTATATTACATGATTCCTAACTACATACTTATGAGTGCCTTACCTCAGCCTCTATCCTTTTTTCTTTCTAGAAGTTTCAGAGATTCTTTTTTTAAGCAGTTTTTTTTTTTTTTTTTTTTTTTGGCTGTGTTGGGTCTTCGTTGCTGTGCACGCGCTTTCTCTAGTTGCGGTGAGCGGGGACTACTCTTCTTTGCGGGGCACGGGCTTCTCATTGCAGTGGCTTCTCTTGTTGCGGAGCACGGGCTCTAGGCGCACGGGCTTCAGTAGTTGTGACACACGGGCTTAGTTGCTCTGCGGCATGTGGGATCTTCCTGGACCAGGGATCGAACCCATGTCCCCTGCACTGGCAGGAAATTCTTTTTTTTTTTTTAAACCCATCATCTATACTGTAGAATTAATACTTAGAAATTAAAGAATTATAAAATTAATTGTCCAGTTTGTTTGGAAGGTAAGATTTTTATAAATCTAACTTAAAACTTTTATCAACAGAAGTGCCTTCCTGTTGCTCATTTAATTAATTTTATTGTTTTACAATATCAAGATAAGGGGGCAGTTAATTGACATATAAATTAATTGAACTCTGTAATGAAATACCAGTTTAATTCATCATTTATGATATATAATTGGAAAGGTGAGAAAATTCAGCAGAAAATGCCACACTATCATTACTCTCATTTTTTTTTTCCTATCTCAAGACAAATCAAAGTCATTTTGTGAACCCTGCGTTCTATTTTTTTTGACTGTGAAAATTTGTGTCATGGCCTTGATCGAAATAACTGACATGTAAAATTTATTACTTACTTGCTCTTAATTTCTTCCTCACTTGTTAATCATTTTATTTAAAAATAAAACACAGACACAGAACTGAATAAAACAAATATGTAACTTAGTAAGTTATTACAAGGCATCATTCTTGTAACTACCACTCAGATCAAGAAATAGAATCTGAGGACTTCCCTGGTGGCACAATGGTTAAGAATCCACCTGCCAATGCAGGGGACACAGGCTCAAGCCCTGGTCCGGGAAGATCCCACATGCCGCAGAGCAACCAATCCTGTGTGCACAACTACTGAGCCTGGCAGGCAATTCTTAACCACTGTGCCACCAGGGAAGTCCCTAGAGGAGAATTTTTTACCATCTTCTCTTTAAACAGATAGTACTACTTCCTATAAAATCATAATCATCAAACCTGATATGCTTGTCGTTCTTTGAACTTTCTGAAATGTTTCTTTTTTTCCTCTTTTACCTCATAGTAATAATAATACATGTGCACAGGGTTATGACTAGAGCTAGGTGAAAGAATGCATGTGAAGTGCTTAGCACAGTGCTGGCCCATAGCATTTGCCAAATAATTGTAAACCATTTAAATGAACTAATTTACTATATCTCATCCTTACAGTAGCTTCATAAAATAGACAGAGTAAGCAGGATTATTTTTGCTTCATGAGTGCCTTTGAATCCAAGGCACAAAGGTTGAATGGCTCTCCTAAAGTCCAGAAACTTTTGGGGGATCTGAATCAACATTAGAATCCATACCTCCTGGTTTCCAACCTCAAGTGTGTTGCCTAGGGTCTTCTAAACCACATCATCTCTCTGGGGTGAGATGGCCCAACACTTCTCCATGTGTCATCCCTTAAGGCATCATAACTATCAGTAATGCTCCCCAGCTATGCTCTCATCAGCTCCTTTAGTCCCCATCCCATGCCTCTTTTATTAAGACTGCATTTTGTGCTCGTTAAGAGCACAAGCTTTGCTCTCTGACAGATCTGTGTTTGAATCCTGATTCTGGTTCTTAAAAGCTGTGTATAAAGTGGATATAGATTTGTAAAGAAAGTGAGATATTGCCCGTGTAGTTCCTGGCACATGGAAAGCACTCAGTAGATTATTTTCATTGTTATTATTATTATTTCTAGATAAACTCCAGAGCTGCACTGCTGTACCTGCTACCATAGCCACATCTCCACACCAGCTGCCTCCTTGGGCTCCAGCCAACCTACCAAACTACTGTTCTCCCTGTCAGTGAATCCCCCTGACCACTCCAGGACCTCTCCTGCTTTGGGTACTGTGGACTCCCTCCTCTCCACTGGATGCTTTTCAATTTTGACATCAGGGCACCCACCCTCATGGTTTTCCTCATACATGACTCCTTCCCCTTCCAATGGCGCCACTTCCCACCCTTTATCCCACCCTCCAGAGTTCTGCCTGTCCCTGCAGACAGAGTCTTCAACGTACTGTTCTCCTCTTCAACTGTGCTCTGCATGGGTCATGGTTTTATTTACCCCTCCATATTCACCACATTGCATTCACCATATCTGCTTCTAGACCAATTAATTGGTTTATCCTCATATTACATATATATATGTGTGTGTATATATATATGATATATATACATACATATATAATTTTTTCCCTAAGGGCTTGGTGGGAGCAGTTGAAGGAATGTGATTAACATTGTTGGCAGGAAGCTAACTGGAAAATGCCTAAGCATCATCTGCATGTTTTAACCACCCTTTACAAACCTTCAGAGGTAAGTCATGGAACCTCCATGGCTCTCATCCCTTCAGTGAAGGCATCCAGCAGCCAGATAAGGGAGTAATTCACCCACTATCTCCTGTCCCTGCAAGGTCTTAGCAATCTTTTAAAAGATTAGAAACTTATGAATAAACAAGGCACAACTCCAGCACTGGTGTCCCATTTGGAGTCTCATTAAGGTGGCAATAAATTCAAACTTATATAAATACTCTGGCCCTGCTGGGCACTCCAGAGCAAGTGAAGCTCGGGCATCCTGTCTGAATAACCACTTCTGCTGCCACTATCTCAACACATGGGAAATTGTTATTATAACTTGCTCTTCACAATCATATAGTGCTGAAAACCCCTCTAAAATCTCAAAAAACCCTCCCATTCTTGTCTCCTTCACCCCCATGTGCCATGGTGTATCTCATTCTACAACTGTCACTGCTCTACCATGGGTCATTGATTAGGGTGTTGTGTTGGCCCCAGGCATCCTGAACACCTTGTTACAAAGACACAGATACAGCAAAACTATGGCCATTGACACAAAGTGCTTCTAACAAGGAAGAAATTTGGGAATAAAGGGTGGGAACACTGGAGCCTCTTTCTCCTTCTCCAGTTTGGTGCCTGGAGAGACCCCAAGTATGGTATAGACGTGCACGTCAGTGCCCTTTTACATAGAAAATAGGAAATGAATTCCAAACAATACTGGAAACAGCTGACCCTTTTAGCACAATGCTTAAATATGCTAGTACTGAGCCAAGGCAGCATGTGCAGAGTAAATATTTTAATCCCTAATTAATCACTTTGGTTAGATTGGTAAAACACAAGTCTAATGAAAATAATTTGAAATTTCCTTCATGAATAATTGCCTTGTTCGGGGAATTGTGGGAAGAGTCAACTGACTGACCTTCCATTCTTACTCAGCTGTACTGCTCTGAGACTTAATTTGTGTCCTTCAACCTCTTGCAGTCACCGTCATGAGATTAGAAATACCTTTTGTGCAGTTCAGCAGCAAATATGCAATATGACAGTTAAGTCAGCAGAGAGGTAAAGAACCAAGCAACTCCTGGCTTTCTCACTGTGGAGCCATACAGGACCCTGTAGAGGGGAGGGTATCTTCACAACCCTGCATTCTTTTATTAGGTTGTGAGCATGATGGATTGCTCCAGGTTATTGAACTGTTCCTGTTCCTTTTTAATTAAAAACCTGAATAATAAGGTGCCCAGGGTTTGGGCATTTACAAAGGGGAGAGAAAGAATTTTCCAGCTCTGAGTGCTGATGAATGCTATCCTGATTAGCACTGTGCCACCAGATTTAATTACTTCTTTGAGTAAATCAAATCTTTCTTACAGGGCAATGTTCCTGGGTGTGCAGAGACCAAAGGTTAAGCCACCTTACTAGTTACCTGTTCAGACATGTTGGAACCTCTTAGATGTGGGTTGTGAGTGTGCTCTATGCCATCCCTGTTCCATCCTGCTTGCCTGCCCATTCTCCTTAACTTCCTCCCTGGTGCCCCTCAACCCCCTTCCTGCAATGAATGTATTGCTTATCTGGTTGGAATGTCACTAGGAGTAATGCCTGGCAATGTGCCATATGGCTGGTGTACTCTGGCTCACACTGCAATCATTGCTAAAAATTGCCTGGTCCACCAGTCAGTTTGGCCAGTTCTGTGGACTGTCAAGGTCCACCTGGTGGACCATCTGCCACCTCCCCCTGGAGGTTCCTCCTCTCTTTTGTTTTCCAGTCTGGTCCTCCTCCTCAACCTTGCTCTTTTATTTGGAAGATACAAATATTTGGGGGAATTTTGCTTTTGCTTCTCAACATTCAGGAGGACATGATGTTCTGGGGTTGCTGAGATGCATTGGGATAATAGCACATTAACTCTTTGTTGTCCTGCAGTTGCCTTGCACAGCGGCCAATAAATGGCTTAAGAAGCTTGGTTATAGGGTGGCAAAATACCATTCAAATGGAGAAGCATAGAGGCAGGCAACTTGTAACCCAGGTGGTAATTGAACCAAATTTTGGAGCAGATTTGGTGTCTCTATTCACAAATGGAATTAACCACATCTCATGCCAAAAGGATCACAGAAGCGCTCCCATTTTATAGGGCCAGAGGCATAGAGAATTAGAGGCCAACCCACTGGTTTTCAATATACTTTGACCATTGTGGGTGTATGGAAGGATAACTATGCATCCAATAGCATGACACATGGTTAAACATAACTGGTTGATCATACTGTTGTCCTAATGATCACCTTTAAAAATAGCTCTAGGACTTCCCTGGTGGCGCAGTGGTTAAGAATCCACCTGCCAATGCAGGGGACACAGGTTTGAGCCCTGGTCCAGGAAGATCCCACATGCCGTGGAGCAACTAAGCTTGAGTGCCATAACTACTGAGCCTACGCTCCAGAGCCTGCGAGCCACAACTACTGAGCCCACGTGCCACAGCTACTGAAGCCTGCATGCCTAGAGCCCGTGCTCCACAACAAGAGAAGCCACCACAATGAGAAGCCTGGGCACCTCAACGAAGAGTAGCCCCCTCTTGCCGCAACTAGAGAAAGCCCGCGCGCAGCAATGAAGACCCAATGCAGCCTAAACAAACAAACAAACAAACAAATAAATAAATACACTAGCTCTAAAGGATTCCTCCCCAGAGCTCCTGATGCCAGATCTCTGAATCAAAGAGTTGCCAGCAACAAGTCTAATTCCAGGGAAGCGGGCAGCCAGAGGGCACTGGGCTGCAGAAGGCAAACATTGACTGTTTGATCATCATTGTGCCCAGGTTGGGTCCTGCTGCTGGCATCTAAAGAGTGCTTGCCCTCCCTCACCGGGGAATGTGTGCTAGAAAGGAGCAAAGTGATTGCTCATTCTTCCAGAGTTCAGCTCTGCAGCTTGACTGCCTTTGATTCCAGCCACACCAACCTGTGTGGGAGCTCTCCACAAAGCAGACCAGGAACTGGTTTTGAAATTGTCTGTCTGCGCTCTTGCTTTTCCCAATTTTCCTGATATAAATAAGTCAGGTCAGAACACTCACAGACCCCATGGTATGAATACAAAAATGTCCTTTGCGGTTGTGTGACTCTGTATTTCTAGAGTCGTCAGATAGAATTTGAACTCTGGTAGTGCCCCCCTCACAACTTAACCCTACACTGGAGCGTGTTCATCCATTACCTGAGAGTCTTTGTCTATAAGTGTTTCATTCATTCAGTATTAACTAAGCACCCACTAGACACCAAGTGTCGTGCTGGGAACTGCCCTAATCAAATGTAGCCCCTCCCCTATTTAAGTTTTTCTCAACATTGCAATTTAATTCTGTCTTCCTGCTTCTTCAGTTGTTTTAAGATCTACCATTGAGTTACCATGCATTTGGCCATTCATACATTTTTGCCTTCCCTCCAACATTGCTTAGTTTAGTCTTAAATCCCTCTTATGGCTGAACCTAGAAACACAGTAATACTAAAACTACGTTGGACCATTTTGCAGAGAGATGGATATGAATATATGAATAGATGGATGGATAGATAGGTGGTAGATAGATAGATAGACGGATGGATAAACAGATAGGTAGATGATAATAGAGATATCTTTTGGTGTGAGCTGTTATGTGGCACAGAAGCATTAAATTGGAAGAAATGTAAGACATTCTGTGAGAGTCCTTTCCTCATAGAGGTTCACAGGTCTGAGTGACTTGCTTAAGGTCACAGCTAACTGTTTTACAGTTGAGACTAGAGAACTGGCTTCTGACTCTTGGTCATTACTGTTTCCAACACACAGTGATCCTTAACCTGTATAATTCAGGCTCTATGCTTTGATTCTTCTGCTATCTAATCAGTAAGAAATGGGTGAAATATCAAAAAGATTCACACATTTTAATAATAATAATAATAATGTGTGTATGAAACCTGCTCATTTCAGCATGCCCAAAATACATTCACAAAATGTTGGAACTTTCACCTGCTGGTTTTTGGGATAGCTATTCCAGGCAACAGCCCAGAACTTGGCTGTCATCAACAGTGGAGAGACTTCAGAACTTCCTGTGCCTTCTCCTATCCTGTTTTAATTACTTTCGTGGTGCTTCTTCATCAGCTGAGTTTCTACATTAAGGCTGAATACCTGGCCCAGCTCCAGAGCTGCCTCCTGGACGAGGTTAACTCTAGGTCTGAGTTTGGAGGTCAAGATGTGAGTCCCTCTTGTTGTCCCCTCAGCCTTTCATAATTTAGTTCCAGAAATTACATAGACCCTTTTTTCCTTTCATAAAGATGCCTAGTTTCCAGAAATCAGCTCATCAAACCTCAAGCAAACGAGACTCATTTTTGGGGGGCAGACATCTCATTCACAGAAGCTTCCTTTTCTTTATTCAAATCTTAAAAGCAATTTCTTATTGATTTGTTGCTTGTTTATATCACAGTGGCTAATATTTTTTAAAAATATAGCCATGAGTTCCAAAAAGAATCACATACTGAAAACCTCAAAGAGTTTGAGTCTGTGAAAGCAGGTTGCCATTAACAAAGTGAAGCACACAGCCAAGGCACTTGAGGCTCGCACTTCTCTTTTTTTGTTGTTTTTGTGAGTCATTGTCAGAAGCCAGGATTGTGGTAGCTGAGGTCAAGGGGTGGCTATGTTATCAAGGCCACAGAAATTTAGAGTGTAGATTGGGGAATGAAGGCAGAGCAGATGTCAGGTGGCTTGGGGAGACTGAAGACAACTCCCAGAGTTAGTTTCCCTAGCTATGTCAGTGCTGTGGAAAATGGTGGAACTTAGTGGTTTTATCCTTACAGTGGCTGCTGGTGGAACTGGCCTCATAGGCTTTCAAATCCTGGGCCCATATGTGTCCCCTCTGGTCCATGACAGTGCTCTTGAGAATATCATTTTATTTGGAAAGTTCTGAGGAGAGAGGGGAAAGCAGTGCCCTGTACCTGTCTCACCCTGAATGCAAATTGGACTTATGGGGAGCAGGTTTGCACTCAGTATGAATAAGAACATTGTAACAAGTAGGGAAGGTCAGTCAGCTGAGATGTACAATGAGCTCTCTGGCATTGGAAGTAAGAGGCTTAAAGACTATCTTTCAAGGATTCAGAAAGGGGGTTCCTGTTTTGGATGAAAAGTTGGATAGACAACTTTTAAGATTCATATAACCAAAAGGATTGTGATTCCCTGAATATCGTTAACATAAATCTATGTCATAGGTTTATGAATATTATTTAATTCTGTTTCCAAATTGGCTCATTAGTGTACATGAAGGCCAATAGCAAGTTCAGAATAGGCAACTGCTCCTAGGATTGGGTTTCAAGGAACTCAGGAAGCCTCCACGGATTAGAAACAGACACAATTACAGCCTCACTCTTTTACTTAAGGCTGTGTCCCCTAGCCAGTGCAACCTGTCTGGGAAAAGCAATGCACTAAGTGTTACCAGTCATCTTGTCCCGGTGCACTGAGGCATAATGATTGCAGAGTCATGTGTTTAAGAGAATGAGCTTTGCAATGAGACTTCCTGGGTTGGAATCCCTGTGTGAATTTCAGCAAATCCCTAGCCTCATCTGTAAAATGGGGATGAGAATAATGCCTATCTTATAGGGATGCTGGGAGAATTAAATGAAATACATGTCAAATGCTTAGACCAATGCCTGGGAGAAAGTGAGAGATCAGGAAATACCAGCTGTTATTTACTCCTTGGTTTGAAGGGTTTGATCAGACTCTTTCTTGAGAGTAAGTTTGGCTTTGTGTAGGTGAGGGGCAAGGAGGGATTTTTGCTTTAGGGAAGGTGGTTCTCTGAACGGCTGGAGATGGGAAGCAAGGGGGAGGAAGCTAAAGAAAGCAGAACACAGTGCAGGGGACAACAGCTTCTATTTTGAAATGTTGCCCAAGGAAGTCCCATCCTGCCTGGTTTCCTGAGTTTCCATTTGATGAGTAAACCCCAGATAAAAAGTCTTGAGGATTCAGCTGCCTATCAACTCATCAGATTTGAAATGCATAGGAGACCCACCAGTTTTTCAGTCTTTCAGGTTTTCCCCTCTCAAGTAAAACAAGTCGAGAGAATCGAAGCCCCCAAACAGAATGTGTTTACTTTAAGGGCCTAATCAACTTCCTGGAAAATTGTCCGCAGATTTTAATTAAGTTCTAAAGACCAGTGAACCTAGAGGGCTCAACACAAAGGGGGAGAAGCAGCCTGCCAGGGGTGCGCCTTTCAGCAGCTTCTCAGAGAAGATAAGGTGAGCATTCCCAACTTTTGTCTTTCTCGAGACTGGGCCCAGCTTTATCATAACGTAAAGAAAATTCATGTCATGTTATGAAGGGAGTCTTTGAAGCCTCCTCAGTAGTTGTTTTAACAACTCAGAACAGCTGCCTTGCTGTTAGTTATTCCCCCCGCCCTGCCCCACCCCACCCTCTGATTATGTGCAGTTTAAAAATTAATTTAGAATACATGAGATCAGCGAAACAAGGGCATTAGATGGTGTCCCCAGAAATGGACTTCTTGTACTCCTAAAATGTTCTTAGAAACACATGTGAGTTTCTTTGCTCTCAAATTAAGGAGGATTAAAGCCGCCAGACAGTTGTTTCTCAGTTCCTTCGGATCATGTGGCCAAGGCTGAAAAGCCTTAAGTTGCTGGCATGAGCCTAAGTCAGTTGCCTGATCTCCAAATTAATTTTTGAATTAAATGATTGTCCCCCCTCCCTTTTTTTCTTCTAATTGAGACTTCCATTGAAAAATGCTTAGCAAACAGATGGAAAAAGCCAGAACAAAAGACTATTGTGGAATAATGAAATGGGGGTCATTTGAAACAGTTTTAGGTTAGTACTAAAGGTGCAATTAAATCTTTCTTTTAATTATATTTTTATTAGCTATAAAGGTATTTAAAATAAATTATAAGCATTGTATACAGGTAGAACCTAAAGAATGACTGAAAGAGCTTAGATCATTTCATAGTTCACTTGCATGAGCTTCTTCCCAGTGACACAGAACAAAGACTTTCAGGCAGAATAGCTTCATGTTTAATTTTGAAATAACAATGACTTATCTTATAGATAAGCAATGCTTTAATGACCTGAACACTTGTAAAATGTTTCTATAAGATAAAATAAAAAGAGAGATAATTTTTAAGTCCCTGAATAAGAAAAAGCCACATACTTAATAGTGAGGACAGACAAGTGTTTGAATAAGGAAGTGATATTCAGAAAGTAAAGGTTTATTTGAAAAAACAAAAAAAGACAAAATGTTAACATTAAGAATGTGCAAAAATTTCACTTGTGCTGAAGGCTTAGATTCAAAATATTCAGTAGAAAACTTCATGCTGAAAAAAATGCAGTATTGTGTAGTTATATGCATACTTCAAAATCTTAAAAAGTCAACTTCATCAATAAAAACAGTCTTAAAGCCAATAATTATTGGCTGTGAAATGAACAGTGAAATAAACAGTTTGCCCAATCAAATTTATTTCGACCAGCCACCATTTAGTCACCAGATTCATGGCAAGACTGTGTGTGAATAGTGCAAGTTTTCTCAGTTTTATCACCCTAAAAACCTCTTTGTGGATTGAAAAAAGCTAAAGGAATAGTTGTGAACAAATACAATTTCTTTTTATGTATAATCATCATGTTTATTTTTATTTATCACCATTATGACATTTCTGACTAATTTTTTAGCATTTATAAATTTCTAGGTTCTTAGAACAAATATTATTTCTGACTTACGTGCTGGAAAGATGTCCTGTGGCTCAATGAGTTAAAAGGAAATTCTCAGAGCTCTTAGGATATGGTTGTTACACCCATGTAGGGTTAAGTCAGAGCAACTTTATTAAAGGAGTATCATGGGTGTGTGAGGGGAAGGGACAAGTCCTTGGAGCAGCAATTAAAAATCAGAACAGCTAACTAGACCTGGCTCTTTCAAGATTTTTTTAATCTTGAGTTTTAAAATGTTGACTACAGACCGTTTGTGATTAATTTGTACACAAACTCTAATAGATCCTTAATGGCTTACTTTTCTTTGTCTTGCCATGTTGAAGTTCCCTCTTTGCTGGTCCAGCTGCAGGGATGATTCTTTACCTGCTCTCCCTTCTTGCAGAAGATGACACTAACGAGAACCTGAGATGGGTGAAGAGATGATGGGAGTAGCCAGTTGCTCTAAATGAGTTTGTCAGTGTCCTGACTTTCATTCATTCACTCAAAAAATATTTATTGCATACCTGGCACTGTTCTAGAGGCTGGGAGTACATTAGTGAACAAACCAGATGAAAAGCTGGCCTACTGGAATTTACATTCTCGGGGGAGTTAGAAAAAATACAGGCAATAAGCAAATAACTATGTCAGAAGGTGAAAAGTGCTATGGAGAAGAGTAAAGCAGAGATGGGGAGGAGGGAGTGCTACAGAGAGAGATGGTGATTGCAGTTTAGAACAGGAAAGTCAGGAAGGGCTCACTGAGAAGTGAATCTTCAGCAAAGGAGTATAGAGGGCATCCCCGTAGACATCTGGGGCGTGAGTTCTCCACTCAGAAGGAACAACAAGGGCTTCCCTGGTGGCGCAGTGGTTGAGAATACGCCTGCTAATGCAGGGGACATGAGTTCGATCCCTGGTGTGGGAAGATCCCACGTGCCACAGAGCAACTAAGCCTGTGCGCCACAACTACTGAGCCTGTGTTCTAGAGCCCATGAGCCACAACTTCTGAGCCTGCGTACCACAACTACTGAAGCCCGCACGCCTAAAACCTGTGCTCTGCAACAAGAGAAGCCATCGCAATAAGAAACCCGTACACTGCAACAAAGAGTAGCCCCTGCTCACCTCAACTAGAGAAAGCCCACACGCAGCAACGAAGAACCAACTCAGCCAAAAATAAATAAATAAATTTATTTTAAAAAATAAAAGAAGGAACAACAAGTGCAAAGATCCTGTGGTGGGGTGTGCCTAGCTTGTCCTAGGAGTTAGTGAGAAAGAGAATCAAAATCTAAACATATTTCAATGGACCAACCCAAACAAGATGGAATTTAACAGGTGGGAACGAGGGCAGAGGGATGGTAGATGAGGTTAAAGAAGTAAGAGGGGCCCATTTGTGAAGGGTCTTATAGGCCATTGTGGGGACATTTTAGGTCCCCCTGAGGGAAAGAGCAAAGAAGATTGATCAACCACTGTTGACTATCTAACAGATAAAACAGAAAATGGGAAAGAAGTGAAAAGGCTAAAGATGGGAAGTGTCTGGTGTTTAGAAGGTGGAAGTAGTTGGATATGGCAAATTATAGACCAGGGGTTGGCTGTTAAAGTAAAGGATCAGGGAGTTCCCTGGTGGTCTAGTGGTTAGGATTCAGCGTTTTCATGGCCTGGGTTCAATCCCTGGTCAGGGAACAGAGATCCTACAAGCCGCGCTACGCGGCCAAAATTTTAAAGAAAAGGAATAGTTAAAGTAAAGGATCACATGGTAAATGTGTGAGGTGTTGAGGGCCTCTGGTCTTTGTCACAACAATTCAACTCTGCCTTTAAGGCATGAAAGCAACCATAGAGAGTACATAAATGAACGAGCATGGCTATGTTCAGTAAAACTTTATTTACAATAACAGATGATGAGCTGAATTTGGTCTGCAGGCTGTAGTTAGCTAACTTATGCATATAGACCAATAATTTGTGAGGACTTGGATGAGAAAGCAAGAGATCACCAAAAATAAGTTATGGCAGAATCATCTTATTTCTTAATTTAATGGGACTATCAGTGTATTAGGATAAGTCAAATGGAGTCAAGATTATGGATCTGGACTTCACCGGGACACTTAAGAAACTCTTTTTTTTTTTTTAATTAATTAATTTTATTTATTTATTTTTGGCTGCGTTGGGTCTTCGGCACTGCACGCAGGCTTTCTCTAGTTGCGGCGAGCGGGGGGCCGCTCTTTGCTGTGGTGCGCGAGCTTCTCATTGCAGTGGCTTCTCTTGTTGAGGAGCACTGGCTCTAGAGTGCAGGCTCAGTAGTTGTGGTGCACGGGCTTAGTTGCTCCGCGGCATGTGGGATCTTTCTGGACCACAGCTCGAACCCATGTCTCCTGCACTGGCAGGTGGATTCTTTTTTTTTTTAATTTTTGAATTTTATTTTATTTACTTTTTTATACAGCAGCTTCTTATTAGTCATAAATTTTATACACATCAGTGTATACATGTCAATCCCAATCACCCAATTCAGCACACCACCATCTCCACCCCCCCATGGCTTTCCCCCCTTGGTGTCCATATATTTGTTCTCTACATCTGTGTCTCAACTTCTGCCCTGCAAACCGGTTCATCTGTACCATTTTTCTAGGTTCCACATACATGTGTTAATATACAATATTTGTTTTCCTCTTTCTGACTTACTTTACTCTGTATGACAGTCTCTAGATCCATCCACGTCTCAACAAATGACTCAATTTCATTAACAGGTGGATTCTTAACCACTGCACCACCAGGGAAGCTCCCCAGACACTGATACTGTGTGAGTGTGTTTTTGTTATATAAAGTTTTCTAAAGGATAACTTCCATTGATTAGAGAAGTAGTATAAAATCACATAATTATATTAGGATAACTCAAAAAAATATATCCTCCTAGTGGTCATTAATTTAAGAGGTGCTCCTGTAGTATATCTCTAGGGTGACTTTGGGAGAGAATAAGGGCTATTAGATGGCTTTTAGAGACTGAGCCAAACAAATCTGTCCTGTCACCCTTTCTGCTTCATAAATTTCCCTGTGTCAAATATATGTGGCCTACACGTGGTCAGCATAAAAGGGCTGAAGTAGAAACCATTAGATGTTTGTAGTCAGGACAGAGAGTGTCTGGTGGAAGATGAAGGATCTTCGATTCCATAAGAGAAACTCTTTTCTTATTTTCTTGTGAGCAAGATGGAGAAACTGTCTTAGATTCAAGAATGCTTCTCTGCTCTGTGTCGCAGAGGCTGACCTAAGCCAGCTGTGTTGCCTAAGCTCCTGCATCAGCTGGTTTCCAGCTCGGTTAGGCCAAAGGTAGGAAGGGAGGAGTGGGGTATTTTGCCTCCTGCTTCTGTGCCTTGGGTGGCAGCTCCAGCAGTGGCTGCATCTCCTCCTTGGCTCCACTTTTCACTGCTATGTAGGTTCTACTACCCCTACCCCCATGTGTACTCCAGTCTACGACTGACAATGGCTTCCTGTTGTTGCTACTCTTGGTTGCCTAACTGTTCCTTGGTTGACTTCTCAGATCTTCTAGTGCCTGGGAAACAACTCCCATGTATTAGATCCTCTCTGTTTTAAATACTCAGGGTGGTTTCTGTTTTCCTGTTTGGACCCTGACTGATACAGGGGCTAATTTATGTCACCCAAGAGGGACGTTTAGACCCCAGTATTGCCAGGCTTTCTTCTCTGCTCTCACCATTTTAATCAATAATTTGGATGATGATGTAGTTAGTGTGTATGCTAATCACACTTGCAAATGGCAGAATCAGAATCTAAAAATATCTCAATGGGCCAAGTCTAACAGAAAGGAATGTAATAAGAAAAAAATATGAACTCCTGCACTTGGGTCCAAAAATCAAGCATGGAATGGGGAAATTGTGACAACAGCACATGAGAGCTTCAGGTTTTTGGACTGACATTGCAATGTGGCCATAGTTTACCAAAAAATTAAAAGGCCACAGGGAGTACTGGTTGTACTAATACTTTAGTACAGAGAAAAAGGGAGTTAAGTGGACTCTTCTCTATTAGTCAGACCACTCGGGGTACTACACTTAGTCTGGGGCAAACATTTAAAAATACTATTGATAAAGTAGCTTGAGACACAGGAGAATGATGGACTAGTAAAAGGCAGTGTAAGTTATTGAAAGAAACTAGAAAGAAGCACTCAGAGCAATGGGTAGGAATCAAACATTTCCACGTCTAAAGGGATACCAGGCCAGCAGTGGTTGTCTAGAATGACACATTGTCTGGCACCTCTTTTCTGAACGGGCAGAGGGTGTACCTTCTCCCTTCTTGGCATACTCTACTAGCTTACATTTTCATATTAGGGAAGTTGTCCTTATGTCTATCCCCAAATTTTTGCGCTCTACTGAAAGTCCCGATGCAGTCATTGTTGACATGAGAACTCGATTTTTCATGTAATCAATGACTCAGGAATCAGACTTATTCTAATTCTAGGCACTGATTCCTTTTGTGACCCTAACTAACTCACTCTTTAATTGCCTCCATTTTCTCACCAAAAAAACCTGCTCTGGATCACACTTAGCATATACTGGACTTCCAAAGCTTAGTAAAGATTTTTTTTTCCTGCTTCTTACTGTTTACATGTTTTACAGAAATCAGAAGCACCAACATCCTGGGGTTTTTATGCAGATGTGATGAAAAGTCTTACGTGAGTAAGACTGTAACTAGGACAAAATAAGGAACGGCTGCCTTGATATTCCGTACAGCCTCATTAGAAAGGCTGTTACTGTCGTTAGGTTGCAATACGTCTATCACGTGTTTTCTTCTTTTCTTGGTTGGTAAGACTTTTTTGTAAACTTGAATATCTAGTCTGCGTTGTGCTTTAACAGAAACCTCATGTAATTCTGCAGCCCAAGCTGTTTTTTTCTTTGCACTCTGATTCTTAGCTGTGGGATGCATTCGGTCTGGCCTCTTTACCTGGTGACCACTTCCTTCTCTTGATTCTTTGAGAAAAGAATAAGAAATTGACTGACACATTTTCTGCATGTACAGAATCAACCTGCAGAACTTAGAGTCAGGAATTACTGTTTCCTTATGTTGCCTAACAATGCTAAACTCATTAGCACTTACACTGGATATCTTGGTGTGTTTATCATAGGCAGGTTAAAACAAAAACAACTTAATAATGCTTAACCTAGTATTTTGTGCTATTTTGATGGATTTAGGAAAAACTGTGGGTGTTGCTGCTCTAATAGGTAATATGAATTACTACTAAATTTTCTTTGTGATACAGTTGTCATGCTTGACAAATTCTAAAATAATCAATGTAGCTCTACAATAGAACACTAGGTTTATATAGCATATGCCATCATTAGCTTTAAATGTTTTATAACCAGAAGTGATCTTAGTGATTATTCAATTTCTGTTACAGATAAGGAAACTGAGGCCCAGAGAGGTGAGATGAGTCACCTAAGTTTGCCGGTGAGAGTGAGAATTGGATTTAGAATACCAAGCCCTTTCCACTATACCAGCCCGAGGAAGCTTTGCTGTTTCCCTCTCCATGACCTCACATGTAAACTGTAAAATGCAGATCGATGTTAACTGGACTATCATGGCAATCATTTTGCAATATATATGAATATCAAGTCATTGTGTTGTACCCCTTAAACTAATATAATGTTATATGTCAATGATAGCTCAATGAAAAAAATTTTAATGCAGGTCAGGAATAGTATTATAACACCATAGAATAACACTTCTATCAGCTTAGACTTGGGACTTGTGATAATCCTATTCTGTCAGTAGAAAATGCATGTGGATTTGTAGGCACCACCTATTTCGTTTGCACTAAGGTGCCCTTGGTTGTAAATTGCATAATTATGAAATTTTATTTTATATTTCCTAATAGAACTCTTTAAGGCTTATTTAGATACTTATTTCTATGATGTCTTACTCTTGTGTATAAATAAAAAGAAGATATAAACAAGTCTAATGATATTTCTAAAACTTCTTTATATGCAGGGTTCAATTCTTCTGAATCATTTTTGGACTTGCAGTTGTTGCCATACATGTTTTTTCACCCAGTGTTCTTTGTACCGTCGAGAATATCAGTGATGCAGTACTTCTGGAAAGAGTGCTCTATTAGAGTCTTGGGACACCAATGCTGCAAGTTTTGATGCACATGTCCAGGTAAAGACAACTATGTCTCAACTGCCACCTGGTAACAGCAAATTTAAGATACATTCTGATTTCAGAGGTGTTAAAATGCTGAAAATTTTAAAGAAAAAAAGAAAGAAAGGAAGAAAGGAAAGAAGGAAGAAGAAGGAAGAAAGGGAAAACGGAAAGGGTCTTAGTGAAAAGTATAGCATGTCATTTGGCATTTGTTCCTAGCATTCCTTCTCTGTTTAATGTATGACTGTATATGTGTGTACGTGTTTGGGAACTGCTGGCAGCCATATTCCCCAGGCCCCTTGAGGAAGGACATTTGCAAAACAAGAGAATTAATGAGGCCCACATTTAGTGGAAGGCAAATCTGAGAGACAGAGAAAGTTTGGATGACATTTGCCCCTGGATTCTGCCATACTTGAAGCTAGTTTTGTACTTCCCATTTGAGTGAGCCAATCAAATACCTTTTAAGGCTTAAACTAGCTTGACCTGGTTTTCCTTTACTAGCACCCCCAAAGAATCTTGACTAATACATGGGCCACTCCAATGCATATTCAAAGAATATTCTATAGATTTAAACATTTACAGGGCAGTAAAAAGAAAAAAAAATTGTCTGAATGCAATGTCAGATAATTTTCTTCACAAGCATGGACCAAAAAGAATACTGAGGAAACAGAAAAAGAAAGAACCAAGACAAATGACAGAGTTTATTAAATAAAGCTGAAGTTGTGAAATTTAGTCTGTAAAGTATACTCAGAAACCCAAATCGTGTTTTCAAGTAGAACTAATCCAGAGCTGCTTCTGCAAATGCTGCCGACATTGTGGGTTAGTTGTGGCTCTCTGTGCAACTGAGCATGGACAAAACTCACAGTGTTCCACAGGACACTCCCACAGACACTGTCGCTTGCTGGGACGACACACCTCCGAAACCTATTTCCCATCCCTGGCTGACACAGGAAGGAGGCAACTAATAAATGCAAGCTTGCTTTCTATTTCCCACTCTAATCATGGCACGTGACTTAAGAGGAAAGGTTAGAATGTAGTTGTTCATCCCTTCCCTTTCACAGAAACTTATTATATGCCCTGCCAGGGTTGCTTTCCTTTTAAGGAAAGCTCCGGACTTTGGCTGATGGTAATGTGTGTATGTGAGTGTGTGTGTGTGTGTGTGTGTGTGTGTGTGTGTGTACTTACCCAACAGCTAGGATAACTATATAATTTATCCTTTAAAATGGGACATTTTTGAGACTGAAAGGGCTCACTAGAAATAAACACTCAGGAACAAGTGCATGGACACCTGTTAATAGCACTAACTTGGATAGTGCTTTTTTATTCAACTTCATTCCCTTAGTCAAACTTGCTGTCATCTACTAAACTGTGAGCCCTGTGAGGAAAAGGTTCAGATCCTCATGTTCCTAGTGCAGTAGAGCAAGGCAGGCACTCGGTGAATGTTGAGTGTCACAGAAAACATCAGGAGCAAAGCAACAGTCGTAACAAACACGCACGAAAACGATGGGCCTTTTCATTTTTTTCAGGTGGTGAGTGGCCACCCATGCTTCCTGAGCAGACCACTCAGAAGACTGGGCAGATACGCAGTCAGAGCCGTAATCCAGAGCAGATGTCTTAACAAGTCATCTGACACTTACATGTGTGCCTAGTCGTAACTGTCCTGCCGGTTGCTGGGCATACATGGGAACACGACTTACAAGAGACTTGAACAGGGTCACATCCAGCAGAAGGTGGGGAAATAAAGCGGGAGTTTCTCTGAGACTTCTGCAGGGACCTACACCCAGATCCTGGTGTGGAGGGGGGACAGGGGTGCCTGACACCCTGGTGTTACTAGTAGGGACAGGGAAGCGTCTAAGTCTTCAGACCAGCTGCTGCCTCCCCTCCTCCCCTTCTCTGTGAGGTGTCCTTCTTCAAGGAAGGAAAGCAGCACCTCCGAATCAGGTATCCCAGATGTCACAGCCACCACACAAGGAGGAACGAGAAACCTGGCTGACCCATCCCTATCACGTCCCTGGCAGGGAGGGACTTGGGCCCTGGAGTATCCCCTCCTCTCCCCTCTTTTCTTCAAAGTTCCTCACTTTAGTCTATCGGCCTCTGAGTTACTTTCTACTCCAGCAGGATTGACTTAGTTTTATATTGTCTCCTTTTTCCTCTTGACTTCCCATCCCTAACCAGGTGAAGAGGGGAGGTGGAAAGGAGCAGGGTCAGGAAGTGTGGTGGAGGTTTTGGGGAGGACACATGCCCTGACCCAACCCCACTGCCAGAGTGCTGCTGTGGGTGGGGGCGACAGGAAGAGTGAGCCCTCGTGCACAGTGTTCACACTGAAGCGCTGGTGCTTCATTCTTGCCAGGGGTGCCTGAGCTGGAGTGTAGTGGGGAGGACTCCCCATGCCGGAAGGAGAGCATGAGAGGTGAGTGAGACCGTGAGCCCTAGAAGGCCAGCGGGGGGCCAGGTGGGAGACTTGCTATCTGAGGCTCCTGGGAGACCCCGAACTGAAAGGTGAGCCCAGCAGTGCTGGCAGAGGACCAGTGAGGGGCTGGAGAAAGGGAGGGTGGACACAGACATCACGGGACCATTTCGGAGCCAGTGAAAATGGGATTGAGGCACTACCAAGAGGCAGACAGGGTTGAGGGGAGGGTCTGGGTCTTGGACCCCGGCTGCTGTGTGCTCTTTCTCCACAGGCCAGGAGGATGGCTTGGCTCGTTTTCTAGGCCAGCGTTGAACAGACAGTGGTGAGGAGGATGGGGGTGGGAAGGAGAAGGAAGCCCCATTTAGAAGTGATGTTCTTGCTTGAAGCCTTCACCTCCACGGATTCAGAGATCCCTTTAGCAGGTGTCCAGGTATCCATTACCATAAGCAAAAATGCTTCCAAGTTCTACTTAGGCCTGCCCTTCTAGGAGGGGCTCTTGCTCAAAGCTCATCTCTCAGGCCCACCTCTCCTTCCTCCTTTTCCTTCAGTCAATGTCATGTGCAGGTGGTGAAAGTGTATTTAAGTTAGTTCATTTACTGTTCAGTGTTTTAAACTTTTTAACATCTAGCTCTCAAAGTGATATTATCTGAAACATAAAGGCACTTGGTACTGAAAAATATGAGTATTGGAGACCAGTCGACCTGGGTTCAAATCCCCATTCCTGCTGTATGGACCTGGGCACATTATCTAACTTCCCAGCATCTGCATCTGTACACCTGGGAAGCATGTCCATTTCACTCAGGATTGTAAATAAACTGCTTAGCCAGTGCCTGGATGCCGAGTAGATACTAAGTAATTATCCTTCCCTTTACTCCTTTCAAATTCCTCAAAATCATAGATCAGTATTCCCCGTTTAATGATTGGTAGGTAGTTGTTTTCATTTGGCTAGAGTCCACTGAAAGGAATGAGGTCAAGTAATCTTAAACATCAGATTAATTTTTAAAATTAGCTTATTGTCAATTGTGCTTCAGATTATATTATTTTGATTATTTGGAGTAAAGCAACAGTTAATATTTAGACTTTTACTTATAAAATGAAATATGAATATTTTATGTGTTTCTAATCATTTTAAATGGTAAAAACAGTAATTAACTATGCCTCATCATTACAAAGGGGCCATCTGGCTGCTCTGTAGCAAAAGCAATCAAGAAAATGAGGGCAGAGTGGGTTTTTATGACATTATTCTTTAGAGAAAGGAAGAAGATCATGAAGAGTTGTGGTTCACAGTTTAAGGCATTTAGAAAGTTAAAGAAAGGAATAAAAAGAGAGTTGGGTAAAGGTAGTCAAAAGGTACAAACTTCCAGTTATAATATAAATAAGTGCTAGGGATGTAATTACAACACGAAGACTACACTTACATGGCTGTATGGTATATTTGAAAGTTGCTGAGAGAGTAAACCCTAGGAGCTCTCATCGCAAGGGAAAAATTTTTTTTCTTTTTCTTTTATTTTGTATCTATAGGGCATGGTGGATGTTAACAACTTACTGTGGTAATCATTTCACAATATATGTAAGTCAATTCATTAAACTTAGTGCTGTATGTCAACTATATCTCAATAAAACCAGAAAAAAAGAGATTTTAAGCTATTTATTTATAAATGGAAAATCAAAAATCTTCAGGCACATGGTAGCAAACATAGGCCTATGAGATCTGAACCTACAGGCCAAGAGCATCTTTCTTGAAAAGTCTGGCAGAACTTGATTTTGTTGGTGTTCTTTCTGTAAAAACTCCACATCAATAGGTGTATAAATTCATTGCAGTCATAAAAGCAGGGGTTAGTAACCATTGCCCTAGAGAATCGTTCAGTAGTTGATTTCTTTCTTTCTTTCTTTCTTTTTAATTCATATCTGAGAGATGAGGGAATACGATGAAAAAAAAGGTGTGGAAATGGTTCTAGAAGGTTGTGAGGGAGAAGCCCTCCTTCTTGCCTTTCTGCCCGCAACCCTCCCCAGATGGGGAGCAGAGAAAAGCCAATTCAGTGAAGAGGAGATGTTTAATGAACTTCTCAGAATAGCCCACCACTGCCTGAATTAACCAAATGTGCACCAAGCTGATAATAGAAAAACTAACCGGGTTTGGCTTTGAGAGGCCTTGGTTCTTGCCCCCCTCATGTAAAACTTTTCCTTTTTCCCATAACACAGTTTCTTTCCTGAGAATGTTTTCAGTGGGAGATACTGCACAGAAAGTGTACAATACCACTGGTTGTCAAAGAAGCAAAGCCGGGTCTCTTCTAGTGGGTGGTAGGTAAGAATTACTAATCCAATCTGCTTGAGTTAACTCAAAACAAGGATTAGTGTAAAGTTCCAGAATATGTTAATCTTCCTTTATAGAAGTAAACTTCAGCACTGCCACCAACCCCATGGTTTATAGTTCCTGGGAACAATGAACCAATTAAACTTGAGAGGGAAAAGGATCTTGCCCAAGTTTACTGATTGTTACCTAATACTTTGAGTTGCTTTGATTCTTGATTATTTGGCTTTGTGTCTCAGACACAGGAAATAAAACATCATTTATTATTCATTAGAATGTCTCTAAGTACAGTATACCTCCTAATTAAACACATACTATTGTGAGCTGGTATTTTTCATCTCCTGCCTTATTAAAGAGGCTGTTTAAAATGGCTTTTGTGCATAGCTGATATTGCTTTGCCAAGTACGTCCGTCAATATTAATATACTTTTTTTCAAAAACATATTTAGAGCTTACATGATTAATGAATGGAGCAAACTGTAAGTTATTTGTATTCAGACCTACTTGGTAGAGATTTTCAAATAGACTCTTACTTTCAGATTAAAAACATCATATGAAAGACTAGAGAAATATCACCCCTTCTCCCTGCCAATCTGGCACTGTTATGTGGGGAGAATTTTTGCATCTAACCTAAAATTGTTGACATTAACTTAATTTTAAGAAGGTTTTGATATCTGAAAACATTTTGAAATTATTTACTTTTATTTATTACTAGTTTTTTGCTTTCTATCAGTAATGATTGGCTTATTTTATTGAAATATAGGATCAGGAATAGAAGCTGTAATAGATCAATTACTTTGATCATTAGCAGTCAGATATTTATCTAGAAACTACTCCAATAACTAAGTAACAACAAGCAACATTTGCTAGACAATAGCTAGGTTCAAAACACTTTACGTATGTTTCCTTATTTATGTGATATATATCAATTTTACAGTTTAAAATTACTTTGGAGTTTGAACTGTACAGAACTCACGTAACATCTCAAGTGATCCTCAGAGTATGTGTTAATATACTTTTGTGACAATTAAAAAAAGCTTAAAACTAATTTCTTCGTTAATGAAATTTTCAAGCAGACAAATAATTTTAGAATTCTGTACCTTTCAAAAGATATTTTCATTATGAATCTAACTTTTAGGTGTCAGAATCATTTAAAACTCATTGTATTTAAACCGATTTATATTATTCAGGTTAAATAATGACTTGATATCAGTACCAGCTATAACCAGCTTTCTTGTTTTGTTTTGTTTTGATTTTCAGCATCAGAAAGTTAGAGAAATAAAACTCAAAAAAATCCTTTAAGTTTTAAAAAAATCTTGATTCTCTTTTCTCATCAGTGCCCATGTGTGAACTACCCACACATCAACAGCGGCAAAGTCTCCCACAAATAGGCTGACATGAATGTGTGTCCAGAACTTGGGCTTTGTGGTTCAGACAGCCTAACAATATTCTCAAAGAACTGGAAACTGTTACATTTCAAGTACATGAAAATGTGTGTGTGTGTGTGTGTGCGCGTTTTAAATTTTTGCATTTTATTTGCAGTATCAATATGCAAATTTATTTATTATAAATTGAATCTCATTGAAATGAAAAGGCAATACTACTTCTTTAACATGGTTCACTAACCCTGTTCACACCGAGTACTGACGCTCAGTAAGAGTTTGCCAACAGCAGTTCAACTCAACCCTTGATGATTATGGAGGATTTAATTATAACTGAAAATGTAAAAAAATAAAATAAAATAAAGACAAAATCTAATCCAAAAATCAGTTTTGCATAGAATTTAATAACAGATAAAAGCTCAAAATTCTATAACTAACAAATGAAAAATATCAGCACTAGGAAATAAGACTTTCGTTCCCAGCATCAATCCCACACCTGTGTAGATGCTTCCTGACCTGGCTTCTTTCATCCACTTCATGACAAAGGAATTGGTCTCACACTGAGGCATGGCAAATACATTATGAAATAAAGGCAGGCATTATAAACAATATAAACCATGTGAGATAAAGGGAAAAACAGGGCTGCAAACAGGCACAGTTTCTTCCTCTCTTGCATTAAAGCAGAGATTTCCCACATCTGCAGTCTCTAGTTTTTAGATTCCTCATCTTGGGCCTGCTGTGAAATGTATGAAACATAGCCTTCAGTGGTCACCCACAAAGTTAAAATAGCTCAGTAATGGTCTATCTCTCGGATGGTTCTTCTGTATCTGCCATCACACCAACAGAAAAATCTCAGGACAGAGTAAGTGAAGTTTCCTTGTTTGGCTTGAATGCCTGTAGGAGGGGTTCATGAGGGTGGGCCTGCTCTCTGTTTTATACATAACATAAACCTCTTGATTCATTACAGTAAAAAGTTAGCATATATTATTTAAAGTGTGGTGTATGTTTCTATTTTCTTGATACAATAATTCATTATCTGAGAAAGTTGATTGGTTGTTTTTAAAAAAATGGACAGTGGGAGTTTGGGATTGGCAGATGCAAACTGGTATATATAGAATGGATAAACAACAAGTTCCTACTGTATAGCACAGGGAACTAGATTCAATATCTTGTGATAAACCATAATGGCAAAGAATATGAAAAAGAATGCATATGTATGTATAGCTGAGTCACTTCACTGTACAGCAGAAATTCATACAACATTGAAATTCAACTTTACTTCAATAAAAAAAATTAAATGGACAGTGATAAAATATGGAGGTTTATGAAATGGTGTCCACTTAAAGAAAAAAGCCACTGCCAAAATTTGAAAGGAAGGATTTCCAAATTGCAGGTGTGTCCTACATATTGAACTCAGTTTTCCCATTAGGACTCCATTAAGATTTTGTTGGGAAGGAACAACTTGATGGTTCCCCAGCCAGGCCCCCTTACTAGGTTCTACTGCAAATAAATAACAACCCCCTCCCCAGTGTCCTGCTGTCCCCCGGGGAGGGGCCGGGGCCCATGTGCCTGGGCAGCTGACTCATCACTTGGGGTCATACTAGTAATAATGTAACTGTATTATGGTGCTGGACTGAGGGGACCAGCAGATCATTTGCTTGAAAACATGACCTTTTAATTTAAACAAAAGGCTTGGAAAAATAAAAGTGGGTCTTAAATGTAGTTTAATCAGTCAGGCGAGAGATGTCTAATGAAGCTGCCAGACAGATTTGTAGCCAGGCTGTCACTTCGGCCATCATGTTTACAGCTACGGGAGTGAGATTAGCTCTGTGTGAAGGCGCAAATTTGGTCAAAATTTCTTGTGTCCGGGATGGCTGTAAATTTTAAGAATTTGACAAATTATTTTGTTGCCGTGATGACGGTTTAGAAAACCTGACATGTGAGAATTTAGTTCCTTGAGAGCTCCCTTCTTTCCACTGGCCCCAGAGCATTATATCAATGCAACAAAGGTAGCAACCTTTGTAAAAAAAAAAAAAAAAAAAGTATATATATATATAGATAGATAGATATAGATATAGATATATAGATATAGATATATAAAATCTCTATATATAGAGAGAATATGTGTGTGCATATATCTATATATCTATAGCTATATATATATATACTGAAACATTGGTAAATGGATTTTCACATTTTCTTCATATGTTATTTCATCCAATACTATCAAGAAAAAATTGCCATTGTGGCCTGTTCTTCAGCTAAAAGTTCTTTCCAAAGATTTTTCAATTGAGGAAAAAGTCTCTCATGTGCCAGTGTGACCATATCATGTCATAGTTATTAATTAGTTCATCTACAATTTGAATTTCCATTGCATTGGGCCTTTTGCCATCAGGGAAGATTTGAGTATAAGTTTTGAAATATGTCTGTTGGATATATTTGCTAAATACCGGGGAATTTCAGTAAGTCAGTATTCTGCTGCACTGGTATTCTTTCTTAGCACTGTTAGACATGCCAAATCTTAATTCCCTTTTGAAATAAATCTTCACTGAGAGTTTAGTTGAAGACATGCAATATAAACTTTTTTATTATTGTTTTTCAGTGATTTTTTTAATGGAAAATTACAGGAAAGGTAATTATCACCCTGGAAAAAAATAATGGTTGAGTTGTTAAAAATTCGTTGTATTTATTTGCTGAAAACGTCATGCAGTTGTGCATAAACACTAGTATTATCCACTTTGCTTCCCGTTAATAATCTAGGGAAGCCTCAGCTTAATCTCTTACTCATTTCATGCCAAAAGCACAAATGTATTGCTTTTGTTTTACTACATGTTTCATTCCATCTGTTGGAAGCCTAGTAAGTCAATATTTATCACATTTATAAATTATAATTGTGACTAGGGGGGAAAAATCACATGGGGGAAAAAACATGCACATCATTTTTTCTTGACTGTTTTAAAGTTTTAAAGTGTTGTCTCTGTGATGTTAATTTATCTCTGTTGAGCTAAAATAATGCCACTTGCATGATTTTTCATTAAAAAAATTTTTTTAACTACATGTTTTTCATTTCCCCTCAACCTCTCTATAATTTCCTTGTCATGATGATCATTTTCCTTTCACTGTTGCTTTCTATGGAAGCCCCAGGAAAGAGTTCCTAAAAATTAAATTTCATGCTTGCATGTGTTTCTGTGATCTGCAGCGTGTATGATCTCTGAGTGGAAAACTTCTCTAAAAATAAATGGATTACCCTTTTTACTACACTGTCTGATGTCTCTTCAACAGATAGCACTGCTTCCTGTGATCTCTAACCCACCACAATTGAAATGACAAGCGTTGAAATGGGAGCCTCACGGTGGCGCCCTCTACCTTTGCTGGCCTCTTCTGCAGCAGGGAACGAGTGGTTCACGCAGCAGAGCTCTGGTTCTCAAACTTGAATAATGCCAGGACCCCTTTTAAAAGCATAGAATTGTCTTCACACACCCCACAATACATCAGCGGATCCACTTTGGGAAACACTGACTTAAAAATGAGGATCTTTTTCTACATCAGTGTATTTCAATTGAGAATTATAACTGCAAAGAAAGGTTCTGTCTTTTTTTTTTTATAATTTATGTTAACCCTCTTATTTATTTATTTATTTATTGGCTGCGTTGGGTCTTCGTTGTAGCTTCTCTCGTTGGGGAGCATGGACTCTAGGTGTGCAGGCTTCAGTAGTTGTGGCACTCCAGTTCAGTAGTTGTGGCTTGCAGGCTCAGTAATTGTGGCTCATGGGCTAAGTTGCTCCATGGCATGTGGGATCTTCCCGGCCCAGGGCTTGAACCCGTGTCCCTTGCATTGGCAGGTGGATTCTTAACCACTGCACCACCAGCGAAGCCCAAAAAGTTCTGTCTTGATAACTGCTAAAAGGTTGATTTTTAAAATCTTTATTCTGTTATTGAGATACAACGATTAAAAATATTTTCAACATCCTAAAAGTCACAGATTCCTGAAAACATGTCCATGGGCCACCATTTGAAAACCTACTTTTCCTTTTACAAGGTCATGCATCACTTGCTGGAAGAAGACGGGCATTTGACCTTTTATAAACTGCTCTGTAAATATCATCACTGCTTAGTTTGTGCAAGACTAATGTGTTTCCACTAACAAAACTGTCTTTCCAGGGTTGCTGCTTCTTAGAATAATGCTTGTTTTCCTAGTGTGCTTTCTATTGCTGGTGTTTTTTTAAAGGCAACTAAATTTGTCTAAGGGATTGCACTTTGAGGCAATCCAAGGAACTTTAATCAAGAACCAATGAGAAAGCCAAAGCACCTAATGGGGCAAAAAAAAAAAAAAAAAAAAAAAAGAAGATAAAATAGCTTGGTCAGTATCAAAAATTTTGATACTTGTTCAATATCAAAAAATACTGACCAGGTAGATTTTTTGATATTTTAACTAGAGAATCAACTCTATTTGTTTCTACAACATTTTTAAGCAAAAGTTAAAAATAAGTTAAGTATTTTTTATGGGATAACAGCTTCTATATTAAGTAATATCAACAAAAAATAGTTGACTTTTCTCTCCTCCTAGCAATCAACAAGTTGGACTTTCTTACACCAGAATAAATGATGCCACTAAAGGATCTATTCTCTCAAAAAGGGTGAATTATAAGGGAAAGGTGAAGAGATGAATATTAGAACATTGATATCCCCATAACCTAACTCATCTGTTCTTGTTTGTAACAGAAGAAGGAGACAAACCAACTAATAGTCCTACTAATAATGAACTTTGAACCAAAGTCTTTGTCCAGGAAAATTGAGCCAAATTGCTCAAAGGTATTAGGGTCTCCTTGAGTCCTTTACAGTTCTTGGAATTCTAATTCACCACAGGTAAGGCTAGCACTGTTGTCTACCTCTGAGCCAATTCAAACACCTCAAAAACAAATACATATTGTGACTCATGTGCCACCGTGGGAATGTACCATGAAACCAACAGAAAGAAAAATAGTAAACATGTCATACAGTAAGCACACACTATGATGTGTAGCTTCAGGTTTTCAATAGCTGAGCTTTATTACAATAACCACAACATGAACAGTTTTGGGAAACAGAACAATAAGGTCAACATGGAGGCCAAAAGAATCCATCACTCAAATGGTCTTCTTTTCAAAACATAGCTATCTGTGTGAGGCTAGAGTTAAGAACTTGGCACCAGAAGACTGTTCATCTTAGTAGCTTCAAAGATAAAAATTACGCTATTCAGTCTGGATTGAAACTCATTTTGATAGGTCAAAGAAGTTTAGTAAGTAAATCTTTGTTATAAATCCTAGGAAGATCATATTTTAATTAACCTGGTATTTAATCAGGCTGTATGTTATAGATGACCACAAGTAATCTGTCATAAAAGCCTAAAAATTAGGAGCCTCATTTCCTAAGAGGCTCAATATGCCCCTTAAGTAAGAATAGATAGTGCTTCTTTTATGTGATTATTATTTGCTGGACTTAAAATACTGCATCAAAAAATACATTAAAGTTTTTATATAAAATTACAATTATCTCCTCAATTTACCACAGTGTTATTCCTAATTTTAAATATCCAGCAATTCTCAAAAAAAAAAAAAATTAACCCCTTAGCCATTTCTTTTAGTTTAAAAATATAATGCCATTGGGCTACTAGTATTTTATTAAACCAGAATGTGTTAGCTGAAGATAGATATTTTGTTTTGTCTTATCATGTATCCTCAGCACCTAGATCAGCACCTGACATATAGTAGGTGCTCAATAAATATTTATTGAATGAATGAGTGAATTCTATGCTAAGCTGATAAAAGGCATATATTTTAGTTGTATAATTATGTGAAGGCTATAATTATGGTTATCACAGTAAAAACAGAGCTTGCCTTTTGGTGTTTGTATTCCCCTAAATATGACCAGGGAGTCCCTAGCCCTTTTTAATATTGTTGCATGTAACAGAAAAACGGATTCTTCTGTGCCTTGGAAAATTTTGTGCTTCCAAAAAGGATCTTACTGAAATGAATGCTCATCAGGGAAATGTCTATTTTTAGGTAAATCTTAAGGAATCCATTTAGTTTTTATGATTGTTGCTTTGGATCCTTCCCATAATATACATGTTTGCATGTGAAATTGGGAACATGGGTCTACCTATGATCTACAGAAATAAAGTGCTGTATGTATGTGATGTGAAAGAGCTCCAGCTTGGATATGATGTATTATCTACATAACATTAGCCTTTAGGTATATGTGGCAGTGTGCTGGCAAAAAGTAAAGTCTCTACAAGACTTCTAGGGTAGAATCATCTTAATTATTTTAGAAATTCATTCTATTACAAAATCTTAGCCCTCAAGTATTTCTAATTTTTCATTTTTCTGTCAAGTAGAAAAGCACATATACTAGGGGCAAAAGAATTATTGTCAGTGCTTAAAATATTTGACAGTGCAGTCCAGGCAGAGGAGAGATACTTCACTGACAAGTATTTTTAAGCATCCACTGTGCCCAGACTTGCGCAAGGCACTTTGGGAATTCAAAAGAGAGGAAAATAAAGGATCTGACTTAAGGGACCTGTAGTCAATTGAAGAAGTGAAGCACACGTGCATGTGTGTGTGCACACACAGACACACACACAAATTAATAAGAGAATAATTAAAAACAACACATGAATAATAATAATTGCAAGATGGCAAGATTAACAGCTTATATAGAAATCCATGAGTACAAAGTGCCTTCTAAGAGTGGGATTCGTCAGGAAAAGCCCTCTGAAGTAGTGGGATTTGAGCAGAGCTTGTTAAAAGCAATATTTTATGTTACCTTTTATTCAACAAACGTTTGTGAAATGTCTCTGTGGGCTGGGTCCTGGGTCTGTGAACATCTTGGATGGCAGGATGAACGAGACAAGGTCATATTCCCAAGGCTTAGTGTTCATTTTGACCGCACTTCATACGGTGTTCTGTACTGTATTAGAATTTTTTCTTGATGGTTTCTAGATCTAGGGACTGATGTCGACTTTCTGATCACTGCAAGAGCAGGGAGAATTAAAAGAGTAATAAAGTCTGTTACCTAAGGTGTATCATCAGAGCTAATGTAGAAAGGACACCCCAAAATTCTGTACCAAAAGGAGCACAATGAATGTCTCAAGCCCATGTGGACTTCTTAAAATCATCCAGCAGTTTGGCCTGTTCTGTCAAAAAGTATTCAGGTTAGCAGTTTGCCATTTTGCTTACGAAAGAGTTGCTTTATTGAACTTTTCATTTAGCAGGGTTGTTATTATAGAGACACAAATTTAAAGGTTCCCTTCAAATTTCCACTGATGTTTTCAATCTCTTATACTTATGATACTGTCTTAAAAGATTTAAATTTTTCTTTTTCATGGAGGAAGGTTTCTTATAGCTTTTCTAACTGCCACATTTTTTAAATGAAAATTGACTGTGAAACTGGCCTCTCCGCCTTTGTGAATCCCTGTGTTCTAGCTGCCACACCGTCTCTGAGCCTCCCTCTCTATATTTTCTGGCTCCTTTCCCTCACACCCTCCCTAACTGCTGCCCCCTCACCCTTCTGGTCTTTATGGTGGCGTCCAAATGTTGCCATCTCCTAAAGGTCTTTGCCTAGTGCTCCTGGTACATCTATCTTGTATTTCCAAAAACCCACACTTCGTCATTCCACATCTCAAAATCAGCGTAGCCAGTGTGCAATTTATCATCTTCTCTCCTGAACATGGTTTCTTTCCTACTCATCCCATCTTTGTCAGTGTTCCCTTTCCCAACCTCCCAGCAGAGGGGCACCACGCTTTCCTGGTTTTACTCCCGCTTTTCCGACACTTCTTTCTCAGTCTCTTTTGTGGCTTCCCTTCTGCCACTTACTCCCTGAACATGAGTGTTTGCCAGGGTTCTGTCCGGTTTCTCCTCCCTTGTCACCCCACAGTGTTTCCCTCGGTGAGCTCTACCAAACCTATATCTCCAGCCCAGACCCACACCTCAAAGTGTGCAGAATTATATCCATCACTTCTCCCCAGTGCAACCCTCTCCTCACACACCACACGTACCTTCTGTGTTCAGTGAGTGTGACCCCACACACCTGGCCGTCCATGACTGAAATCTGGGGCTCACCCTCGACTCTTTCCACACTCAGTCAATCCTCTTCATTCGACCTCCTTAACATCTCAGGAGCATTTCCCCTTATTTCCACCCCTATTTTACCTTCTCGCAGACCTTCATCAGTTCTCATCTGGATTTCTAACACACCATCTTAGACAGTCCCCTTTTCCAGAAGAAAAAACTGAAGCTTTGTTATATTAAGTATCTGGTGCTCGTGATGACAACTGTTGGTACCAGGATTTGAACCACAAATTATATTTTGCTACTCAAAGTGTAGTCTATTCTCTTGCTACCCAAAGTGTGGTCCAGAGAACCACAGCATTGCATCATCTGGGACCTTGCTAGAATGCCAAATCTCAGAGCCAAAGATTCTGCATCAGAATCTGCCTTTAACTACATGCCTGGGTGATCCATGGAAGCCCTGCTTATGAAGCCCTACTGGAGGCCAGCTTCTGAGAGTGATGTGTAGGTGTGGATAATTAAACCCAATGCTTGCCTTCATGTCCCTATTCTTTAATTCCCTCTCAAATGGACTTATCTGTAGTTTGAGGTGAGAATTTTCTTTTAAGACAGAAGCACTTCTAACCAATGGCAATGCATCTTTCTAACACAGCTCAAGAAGCTTTGGGGACACATGAAAAGAGAAGTGGGGACCTAGCATCACAGCTGTGTGACTGGAGAATATGTGCTCACTCTAGGATGCCAGCTCCATGCCTGGCAGTCTTCTACGTATTTGAACAGGAAAAGGTATGCATCAAGGTATTTCTGAGAGCCTCACTAATGTGGAGGGAAAATATTGTCCCTCCCGCCATTTTTTTGCGCTGCCTGATAGCTGAGTCATACTCATTTATAGTCATGAAAAACAGAGGTGGAGAATAACGAAAGCTCCAGTGCGCAGAGAGTAGATGTAATCACAAGACCCAAGAATTCCTAGCTCTTATTCCCTGGCTCTAGCAATGGGACCACACACGTGAAACCATCTTTTGTACTGATTATTGAGTCCTCCTTTACAAAAACCTTGCCCTGGGAACCCTTGTCTCCATTTCTGAGGCTGTGCACATGGAAGTCATGAATGCCACCTCGTCTGCTCGTGGAGGGGAGATTTGCTTTCTATATTTGCACTGACATCTATAGCCTGTGTTACTCTTCTTTGATGCCTCGGAACTATATCCAAAGACGGCTATTGTCTTACTGCTTATATAAGAAAATCCTTATCTTGGCTGTAGAATCAACACAGAGTGCTAAATGGCAATATTGATGAGTCTGGGGAGAGAACCAGAGTCTGGGGAAAATGTGAATGAATTTCTTTTTTTAAAAGGCAGACTTAGTGGAAATTTATAGCACTGAATCCAATCCCATTAAAACGGGTTGTAAAAAAAATAAAGTTTCCATGCTGCTAAGCTGCTTTTATGTGGCAGTGGCATCTCGGCAGGCAGCGTATCTGTTTGTGATGCTTCGGTTCCAAATCAAGCTGGTGCAAAGGTAGTCCTCAGATCTGCTGTCTTCACTTAGGAGTCTTGCGAGAGAAACACCCGCCAACTCAATCTCTCTCTGACTAAGAGACACTGGAGCCCTCAGATGGAGAAAAAGGAAAAGTTTAATCAAGCACAGTTTCATAAATACCTGTGACTCATTGTGAGCCCACACTGCAGAAAACTGACAGCAGGAACACATGATGCTGACCTAGTTTGCCAGAACAAAGACAGGATTTACTTTTTTGGTTGTTGTGAATTTCTCTTCTTTATTAAGGGAGAGGAATTTAATGGACATTAGTTCTTAAGGAAACCAGAGGCAGATAAGGGAGGGAGGAGCTGGGACTCCTTTATCCTCTGTCTTCCTTGCCTGGCCCGGCCACCAGGCCTCAGCCGCAACCTTCAGAACCCTTCTCTGTCCACTGAAGTGGCAGACTTCTTTAACCTTTGACCTAAATTGTGTTTGAACCTTCATCTTGAGGAAGCAAAGATTTGAACATTAAGCCACTGAAGACTTCAAAGCCCCTGGATTTATGTCCTGTTCTTTAGCAAGAATCCCAATACCCTTGTCTTTGACCAGCAAATAAGGTGGAACCTACTCATCCCGGTTCTAGTAGTGGTATGCTTGGTGAAGAATTATCATAAGGAGGGGGTACTAATTTTCCTTCTTTGTTTGTTTGGTTTCTAATTTCTGGTCACAGAATAAATGTGAACTTAGCTTAAGCAAGACTTTCATTTCTGCCTCCCTGAAAGAACCGATAGGCACTTAAGCATTGTCGTGTTAGTATTTTAGGATCCAGATTTAGAAAGTCCAGAAGTTAAAATATCTCAGAGTCTCTTTAGAACAGGTTGCATTTAAAATGACAATGGCTGTTTTAATGGACTGCCCTCTATGTTCCCCACGAAATTCATGGGAGATTTGCACTTAAACATAAGCACACCCAGATGAAGATATGCCTCAAAGAGAATATCAGAAGGGCAAAGCAAGTCTGAGAGGATTAACAGCAGAATAAAACCCAAATTAAATCAAATAACCAAAGAAAAATTAGTAGAAGAACAAGAAAGCTTTTAATGTTTGTAAAAGGGAAATGCCAACCTCAGTGCGTTGAAAAAGGAGGGATATCCAGCTGACTTAAACCAAAGTCCAAAACTAACTCTGATTTATATTTGTAACTCTTCTGACTTGCTCTTTAAAAAAATAATTTACATTAGTTTTATTTGTCCTGTCAGTTAAAGTAACTGAGGCTGCCAAAACACTGTCATTTCTTATAACTGATTACTCCCCCCTTCCTGTGGCTGTCATATGTGTCTCAAGTGCATTTGTCTTTGGAATGTTGTTCCTTTATTGCCTTTTGTGGGACCTGTCTTACTTTGGCATTTTTACTGTGGTAGACACATTGCTATATTACAGTAGGCCAAAGGTCGTCTACACAGCCATCAATTCTAAGAATGATTTTTTGGTTAATAAAACTAATTTTCTTAGCTGAGGGCCACTTGCTGTGAGAAGGATTTATATCTGCCAGATCATATTTTGTAGAAAGTGGTAGAATGCCAATCATTAAACTATTATTTATGATGTTCTAATAGTTTGTCAAAAACCAAATTTTCTTTTTTTCTTTTTTTTTTTTTTTTTTGTGGTACGCGGGCCTCTCACTGCTGTGGCCTCTCCCGCCGCGGAGCACAGGCTCCGGACGCGCAGGCCCAGCGGCCATGGCTCACGGGACCAGCCGCTCCGCGGCATGCGGTATCCTCCCAGACCGGGGCACGAACCCGTGTCCCCTGCATCGGCAGGCGGACTCCCAACCACTGCGCCACCAGGGAAGCCCTTCTTTTTTTTAAGATGTGGATTTTAAGTACAATTTGAAATTTGAGGTTATGTGTGAAGTGACATGATGAAGCAAATATGTGTTCTGGAAGAATGTTTAACAAGTATTGTTTTCCTTCTGGCTCAGAAAGTACCTAGACAGAGAGAACAGAGGTTAAGTGCTAATTAAGAACCAGGATTTGGAGCCACAGAAATGTGGAATAGAAAACTGTCTTAGCCATAGGCACTGATCTTAGACAAGTTAATTAACTTCTCTCAGCCGAGGCGTTTTCATCTGTAAAATGGGCATGACAATAGTACCTGCCTCCTAAATTTATTTAGAGGATGAAATAGAATATGCACAAAAAGTGCTTGACCCTGTAAATTGTATCAGTCCAGCTAGGCTGCTTATACTGCATAACAAACAGCCCCATGTTCTCACGGGCTTGAAACAACTAAGTATTTCTAATTTATGCTACATGCCCACTGTTGGTTGGTGAGGTGGGGGCTCTGCTCATGATAGCCATTCAGGGGTCCAGGTGATGGAGCAGCCACCATCTTGGACTTTGTTGGTCACATGCAGAGGGCAAAAGAGCTCTAAGGGTTTCATGGCAGCATTAAAAGACTCAGTCTAGAAGTGACACACCTCTCATCAAATTCCTTGGTCAGTATCAGTCACATGACCTCACCTTCTCACAAAGGGGCCAGGAAGGAATATGCTCAGGAAGCAGAGAGCTGGAAATATTTGGAGAACAGCACTAATGGCAACCACAAAATGTTTTACATACATATATGTGTACACAAAAGTATATATGTATTGTGTTTGTGTGTGTGCATGTGTGTAGAGAGAGAGTGAGCACCCAATTCTCTTTTTCTACAGGTGAAGCAGGGAGAGTTACTCCAGGAGATCAGTATCCAATTAAGGCACCATAATCATCCGGGGTCACCAGACAAGCCGCAGGTGAGAGGGTCCACCCTATGGAACACCCCAGGCAATCTAAGGAAAGGAGTGGAATCAAAAGGGTACAATGGGGGCTTCCCTGGTGGCGCAGTGGCTGAGAGTCCACCTGCCAATGCAGGGGACACGGGTTCGTGCCATGGTCCAGGAGGATCCCACATGCCACGGAGCGGCTGGGCCCGTGAGCCATGGCCGCTGGGCCTGCACGTCCAAAGCCTGTGCTCCGCAGCGGGAGAGGCCGCAGCAGTGAGAGGCCCGCGTACCACACAAAAAAAAAAGGGCACAATGCATCTGGGCCCATTTTCAAGGAGAGTTTCCCTAACTCTACAGAGAAGATGCCCTTCCACCATTTCTGCTAGATATTTGGAGGAACAGTTTTATGTGAAACAATCTTTTCTCTCAGTAAGTCTATGCGGCACACATAAAATAACTAGCAAGAAAGAGAAAAATTTATATGGGTGACCTTACCCATCGGCCAAAAGGCCCCTACAGTGGCAGCTGTTGGGTAATGGGACACTCAACTGCAGTCAGGGGGCTGAGGCAAAACCCCCTTGCCTGGTGTGACACTGGGCAAGTCACTTCAGCTCTTAGATCCTCCGCGTCCTCACATGAGAAGCAAGGATAAGTCCTGTTCAGCAGGAAGTTAGAGTCATAGAGCGCAGATGCGCTGACAGTGAGAACTTCGGAAGCACATTGTAGAGCCACAGACACACAGGAGACATCAGTGGTCTTCCTCCATTCATTCATTCATTCATTCAATTTATCCCTCAGGGATCCCAGATTCTTCCTCTCTGTGCTCTTTAGAAAATAAACATTCCTCTCAGTTCTATTCATAAAATCATTTTCAGAAGCAGAGTTTCACAAATGAGCTCTGCCCTGGTTGGTGGTGATATGCACAGTGGGGTAAAATGCCAAGGGCCTCACCAGCAGGCCCTGGGGAGAAGCTATACGAGTATTCCTGGGCTCTTCCCCATGGGTCAGAGTTGCATTCCTGACACAGCCGGTGGGACAGAACCTGTCAGGGAGGCCTTGGCTAAGTGGCAAGTCTCCAACCTAAGAACCTGCTGCGCTGCCCTTCCTGGGTCTGAGCCGCTCCCAGCACAGCCACTTCCCCCCTGAGGCCCGAGGGCCTCCTAGAACTGGGCACTTGGCAGAAAGAACCTTGGGCTGGCAGTTGGCAAGACCTGGGTTCTGGTCCTGCCTCGGCTGCTGAGAGACCTTGTTCAGCCCACTTAACCTCCCTGGTCCTCAGTTTCTTTTGTGCAAAATGTGGGATCTGTATTCTCTTGGTGGTATTCAAATTTGTTTCCCTCATCTTCAGAGCCAAGGGAAATTCTGTAGTCCTCAAGATAAAACAGCAGAGCTGCTCCTTCTGACTTTATACATGTTCTCACTCTGAAAACCTTCCTCAGCTCCCTGTGTCCTTCGCATTGGCTTCTGGTGCCTGAAAGCCTAAGAACACCCCCCTCTTTTTTTTTTTTTTTGCGGTACGCAGGAAGGAATGAGAGAACAAGTGAATATATGAAACTGACTTAAATCTTGCAAAATTGGATTAAGTGAGAACAGGTGGGAAGAATGACAGATGAGGCTAGGAGGGCCTATGGGGTGACATAGAAGAGTTTAGACTTTTACCTTGAGAAAATGGAAAGCTAATGAAGGATTTCTCTACTTAGTAGGGAAATGACATAATCATATTAGCAATTTTGGTTAAATCAATTTGGAAATAGTTTAGGGAAAACATCACAAACTTAAGTATTTACAAACCTTTGAGCAAAGCTGGTCAAAGGTAAGAAAACACATAGGAAAATTCTTCACATCCTTAAAGAAATGTGTTTCTGGGACTTCCAGTGGTCCTAACCAGTGGTTAGGACTCCGCGCTTCCACTGCACGGGGCATGGGTTGGATCCCTGGTTGGAGAGCTAAGATCCTGCATGCCGCAAGGCACGGCCAAATATATATATATATATATATTTCCTCTCATTTTCTTGGAGACATGTAGCCCTATTAAACTGTCTTTAATTTTTCCATTTTTAGTAGATACAATAAATGAATAAAAGAAACATTTACTTTTCTCTTAGCTATAAGAGTTACTAACAGTAAATACTTGGACGTGTGACAATGCTTTGACTACTCTACTGAGCACGTGGGGTGAGGGCTGCAGTGAACTCTGGTGAGCAGATCAGGCCCCATCTAAAGGGTGAGATCCCCACTCATCTCCAGGGGACTGTTCCCAGGCAAGCATGTAGGCCAGATTGAGACCTCTGCTTTTCCAAAGAAATCTTAAGATTTCAAATGTTAACATAAAAATATACTGATTTTAAATACTGAAAAAAAAAAAAAAAGCAAGTAGGTCAAACTAGAATTGCCAGATAAGCAATGAATAATTTTTAGTAAAAGTATAACCCAAATATTGCAAGAGGCATACTTATATTAAAATATGACGTGTTGTTTATCTGAAATCAAATTTAACTGGGAGTCAAAGAGACACACACACGGATCACATCAGGAGTGTGAGCTATCAGATGGTGCCCTGTGGTCCAGATCACAGAGGTTCTAGACTCTCTGGGGAGTGCCACCCTTTTGTAGCAAATAGTTCACATCATCATGCTTATTGTGCTGAAATAAAATTCATAGATGATACAACCTATCACACATAATGTATTTTTTAATTAACATAAGGCCTTAATTATAAGATTAAGAGGAAATAAAAAGAAAATTATTTCAATAGGCAATTGCTTTGGTAGCCCTAGTGACTGTCTGGTGAGATGTTTGAGAGTTGTATGGGACACATGGCTGCCCAGGTATCGCGGGGTGTCTAGCTTCCTTGTGTGACTGCCCCACAATCTTTGTGACAACAAAAATACCCCCTCAAAATTTCTAAAATGCCCCTTGGTGGGATGCTGCCCCAAGAGATAAACACCAGTTAGAGACAGGATTGGCAGTAGGAGAGGGAAAGGCAGAGAAAGGCATATAAAGTTGGGAGGCCAATTAAGAAGTGACTGCTTTCATCTCAGGGATGAATGTCTGGGGAACCAGAAGGAAGTGAGGGAAAGGAAAGGAGGAAGTAAGTGGGACCATTCAAATAGGCAGGGAGTATGGGGTAGGAGTTTACTGTGGAATTAATGAATTCTATTTATTGAGGTTAAGATTTCTGTAGGAGACCTAAGAGGAACTGTCTTCTAGGTTGTTGAATCTGTGAGTGTGGTACACAGAGGTCTGGGCTGGAGGTAGAAATGTAGGAATGAGCAGTGCATCATCTATGCGTTCTGAAAGCCTTGGGACTGTATGAGATCCCTCACAGGCAGACTATAGGATAAGAGGTGATGTGGTCCATAGACACAGCCCTGGAGAGCACTAACCTTTAGGAGATGTCCAGCCTCTACTGTGGAGGTATGAAGGAGTTTCCAGAAGGAAAGTGGGCAGTCCAGGAGAAAATGGCATAATAGAGGCCATGGGAGGAGAAGTAAGAGGGGCCAACTCTGCAGAGAAAAGACTAATTCTATAGAGAGAAGTTCTACAGAGGCACAAACAAGATAAGAGTTGAACAATATCCAATTAGCAGATCCCTGGTGACCTGAGTGACATGCAGTTTCAGGCAGTGCTAGGTGTGAAAGCCTATTTAGAGGTGATAAGGAAATGCAGATAAGACATGCAGACCACTCTTGTAAGTGTCAAGGTTATGAAAGAGTATGAGAGGCTATTCAGCTTATAAGGCCCTTCTCATTTGAGGTCTCTGAAGTTTCCCTTACCTTCTGCATTCCTTAGGCTGCTTTTGCTGGTAAATAATAGAAAACTGAACTCAAACTTGCTTAAAATGTAAAATCCAATGGTGGCTTTAGGCTACTGAAAAAAATCCAGTGTGGACTTTAGGCATGGTTCAATCAGGGCTTTGGGTCCAATTCTCTGAGTTCTTTCCTTTGTGAGTTGGATTTGCCCTCAGACTGATTTCCTTATTTTATTTATTTATTTAACAAATATTTGTTGGGCACCTGCTGCATGCTAGACACTGTCCTAGGCTATTGGAATAGTAAACAAAACTGATAAAATATTCCTGCCCTTGTGGGGCATACATTCAAATGGGGGAAGACACATTTAAAAAAAAAAAAAATATATATATATATATATATATATATGCACACACACAGTTATAAATGTGTATATATGTATATACACACACATATGCAAATATAGCATGCTAAATGATGATGAAGTCTATGGAAAAAGAGGATCCCTCCAGCAGCTGCATTGAAAGTAGACTGCAAGGGAGCAAGAGTGGAATCTGGAAAACCAGTGAGGGCCTCTTCTAGTAATCCAGGCAGATGACCTGGATTGGTTGGACCAGGGTAGTGGCAAAGGTAATGAGACATAGTGGGATTCTGGAGAGAGAATGAATGTAGGGATAACAGAATTTCCTGACAGATTGGATGTGGAAGTTAATAGAAGAGTCAAGAATGACTCCCAGCTTTTTGTTGTAAGCCATTATCTGAGGCGGGAAAGGCTGTGGGTAGAGCAGGTATGGGGAGGAAGATCCAGGCTTGAGTTTTGGACATGTTGAATTTTAGAAGTCCACCAACATTCAGGTGTAGATGTTGAGTCGGCAGAGGGATCTGAGTCTGCATTTGGGAGAGGAGTCTAGACTGGTGAGACGTCTTTCAGCACTGTCAGCACACAGATAATATTTAAAGCCATAAGACTGGATGAATCACCAAGGAAGCAAGAGAAGGTAGAGAAGAGAAGACCAAGGACTGAACCATGGGGTCCTCAAAACCAAGAAGACTGGGAGAAGAGGGGAATGAGTGAAGGAGACTAAAGAGACTCATGATAGAAAGAAAATGGTAGGAAGGGTGGACTCGGAATGGACCAGTTTAGGTTCCTTGAACCAGTCTCTACCACCAATGAAGATAATAGCATCCATTTTTGAGCTAAACACTTGAAAAGGGTCTCAGATTGTGCTGAGTGGCTGGACACTTATGAAGACTCACCCCTGGAACCTAAGTGGGGGTCAATCACTTACAGTCCCACCCAAAGGGAAAATTGAATATTGGGAAGCAACCAGTAAAGTGAATTTACCATCTTTCCACACATCCTCCAGGGGAAATTAATCATTTCTTCTCATGTGCCCTCAGAGACTTTCCTTCAGATGGATAGTGTTACACTTACTATTTTGTGACACAGCTGGCTGTCTATTCACCAATTTCTTCTCAGATTGTTAGCTCCTTGAAGAGGAGCTGTTACTCATCTTTGAACCCCAGGACCTAGTCCCGGTGAATATTTGTTGAAGTGAGTTAAATGTGAACACGTGAAAGTGTGTCAATTTTTGGTTTTTCTGTGGAGCCTCCTGGGTCATCTGAAGCATTAAATTTAAAATGAAAAAATTTTAAAGGCTTAGAATAGTTTGATCCATCTGTTATATAAACACATAGACCGTCTTCTGGTTAAAAATTGCCTTTATGAAGTTATTTCTTAATAACTGTGGCTGCAAGAACAGTTAGTTCTTCAATAACTTTGAGACAGAGAAATCTGAAAGACCTCCTTGGTAAATGAACACACAGCTAATGGTTGAGAGTTCATGAAAGGTGCCTAAAGGACCTGTAAGGACCTATTAATTCATTATATATATATATATATATATATATATATATATATATATATATATATATATATATATATATATAAAAAATACTGGGACTTCCCTGGTGGTGACTGGTTAAGAATCCGCTTGCCAATGCAGGGGACACAGGTTCAATCCCTGGTCCAGGAAGATCCCACATGCCATGGAGCAACTAAGACCATGTGCCACAGCTACTGAGCCCACGTGCCTAGAACCCATGCTCCACGACAAGAGAAGCCACCACAATGAGGAGCCTGTGCACCACAACTAGAGAAAGCCCACGCACAGCAACGAAGACCCAATGCTGCCAAAAATAAATAAATTTATAATAAATAAATAAATAAATAAAATACTGTGTGCATATATATATATATATATATATATATATATATATAAAGTTTACGAGTGTTGATTAAAACTCAAAGATAATATAGTTGGCCAAAACAGTCTAGTGCATCATGAAAGTAAAAGCCTTAGGAGGAAACCAAATAGACAGGCATGTGCTCTGCAGTTTAAGGCTTTTTCTCTATATGGTAATGATTTTTTTTGTTGGACGTGATTTGTCTCACAGCATCTCTCAGTCTGTACCGTGAAGGGTATTAGTACAAAGGTCTAGCTAATTCTGTGCTTGGCCACAAGTAAAGTAACCTGGACTTTCTTAGAAGAGAATAGAAAAGCCAAAATATTTTTCTGTCCAGTTTATGAGTGAAAAAAAAGAATACCAAAATGTAAACATCCAAAATATTATAAAGTGTATTATACCCGTGCACTCTATTATTTACTATATACTTTTTGGAAATATTTTCCATTGTTACCTCCTTGCATAGACATATTAGGATATATTTGTCCACATGGGTATTTTCAGAAATTGAAGCACTAATTAACTTCTTTAAATTACAAAAGATTCCAAAGATTTATTTGTTTGCTTGTTTGATTTTACAAGATGATGGGAGGACCACTGAAACAGTCCTTTCGAATATTTGAAAACATTTGATAAAAAAAACATTTGATCCTTATCAAATAAACTGTCAGCATTTAAAATTTCCTTTTGAAGACAAATTCATTCAGTTCTTTTAAAAAGCATTGATTGTAAGAATGAAGAAACCGGTCACTGCCATGGAAGCTGCCAGCTCAACCTGCACAGGGTGCTTGACAGTTCTTGGATTATTAAGCAAGTCACTGATTTTGTTAGGCTAGACTCTCTTAGCAGTGAAATTAAAAAGACAACACATCTGAAAAACCAGATACTATAATGAATAAGACATTTGGTAAATAAGAGCAATTAAAAATCAAAAACAGTGGGACTTCCCTGGTGGCGCAGTGGTTAAGAATCCGCCTGCCAATGCAGGGGACACGGGTTCAAGCCCTGGTCCGGGAAGATCCCACATGCCGCTGAGCAACTAAACCTGTGTTCCGCAACTACTGAGCCTGCGCTCTATAGCCCGCGAGCCACAACTACTGAAGCCCGCGCACCTAGAGACTGTGCTCCACAACAAGAGAAGCCACTGCAATAAGAAGCCCACGCACTACAATGAAGAGCAGCCCCCACTCACCATAACTAGAGAAAGCCCGCCCACAGCAACGAAGACCCAATGCAGCCATAAATAAATAAATAAATATATATATATATATATATAATTTTTTAAAAAAATCAAAAACAGCACACATCTGAAAAAGCAGATAATAGAGCAGGTAAGAAACTTGGTAAATATGACCAAATAACGATGTTGTAAAATCTCAACCTGAATCAGTTTTCCAGTGATACGATTCTACATCAAGTGATTTTTCCCCCCTTTACTAGGTCTATCTAGATTTTTGAAAAACCAAGATAAACTCCAAAGGTCACAAAGAAGTTGTTCTCTTGACTGGTGTGAGGCTAGAAATGCAATGAGATGAGCATGCAGGTACTTTAAGAGGAGAGAGTTTGTGTTAGGGAGACATGGACCTTTCCTTAGCACAGCTCCCTCCTCCGTTTCTGAGGTGGGGACCCAGTGAAGTAGGAATGGGAAAGCAGAGTTTCAGTGGAGAGTGCGCAGGGCAGGGGCAATGGAGGACACGAGTTCTCCCATGAAGTGTTTTCCCGGTTTGGTGGTAGTGATGGTTTTATGTTGTTATTCCCTGTTCACTTGCAGAGCTCTCAGATCTCTTTGCTTGTGCCCTTGAAAATGGCGTTAAATGATTCTGTAGGTGTGCATTTGAGAAAGCCAATGCAATGTCCTATTAATCCACTGAGCTACTTCAGCAACTTGAAAATGATCAGAGCGTGGTTGATGACCGCGTTGGCCAGTTTGCGAAAGCTTTACAGAAGGGCCGCGAAAATCACTCCATTTAAGGGATCTTCTCTTCTGTGGTCACCCAAACCTCTTCTGCCCAACAACTCAGCAGCCTCCCTGTGGCCATTGCAGCCATCCTTCCAGGACACAAGGTCATTTCAGGTGGTGATCATTGCCTTCTTCTCCCTACAGGGAGCAACTTCTCTTCATAAGGATTCTTTTTCCCAGCAAGCAAAGATGACCTGGAAATTTGATAGTGCCAGAGTTACAAACTATACTTTCTCAAGAGAGAAATATTATTTTATAGAAACTAGCTTTTATCCTGCTGAGAAACTGTACTATGCTGTAGGGATTGTCTCTTATTAGAGCCGTGAGAGCTGAGGGAAGCATGTAGAGCTATCTTCCCCACACCAAAAAGGCTGCTGGTATCATGTATGACCCTGAAAAGAAACTGCAGTATGACTTAGGGGGGCAGCTGGGGGAAGACAGAAATGTCAACATAAGCCAGACCATTCCTCGTGCAGAGTGAGCTTGAATACTCTTAAACACACCAGGAGAAAAGTTCTCAAGGTTTTGAAACTCCTAGGTGATGGTGGAATTCTTGGCTAACTTCCTAGAGCATTATTAGGCATTATAAATGTCCTTCGAATCCATGCAGTCTCATAAGAACAAAAAAGTTGTTGTGGGGATTTTAGTATTTAATCTTCAGGGGTTCTAAAGCCTTTATTTTGCCATTTCTCAATAAAAACAAACCCTTATCATATAGAAGAGGGTAGAGAAGACAGGGAAGTAATTTTTCTTTTTTGAGGGGGAAGTAATTTTATAACAAAAAAGATAATCAACTCATTAAATAATATTCACTGAGCACTTCTGTGTACCAGGCACCGCAGAGGGGATGGGGTTATGCAGTGACTCTGCAGGCATGGTCCCTGCCCTCATGACTCTTACACTCTAGTGGGCAGGACAGGTACAGAGCAAGTGTGACAAGCTAGTCATGCCTAACGAAAAATGAGGTTAGGATTGACAGTCTCCCAACTCAGAGGGAACTAAGGGCATCTCCTTGTAGGATTTGGACGTCCAGTCTACTAGAGAGAACGCAACCTTAAAAATGCTCATGATGCCTTTCTTTTTCTTCTTCACTAAGCTGTCCTTTGGACATGCAGAACCATGTCCACGGAGGACCCTTATTCTTTCTTAGAGACTCTGAAGGTCTCAGTTATTCTTATGCAACACCTTACAAGAACACGTGCTGTGTCTTATAGGGGTTGTTATGTTTTCTTTTTTGGCTTTTCACATATATTTTCTCTCACAGCACCTTCTCACAACCTGTTTTACTCTGTGATTTTCCTTACCATTTTCAAAACCCTATGTACATCTATGTTAAACTAAGGTTAAACTAAGAATTCTCAAATATCTATTTGTCCCAGTCAGAGATATAAGATCTTACTTTCTAAAGAACAAAGATGCTCACATTTGCAAACTTGAACAATGTCCATTCATACCAAACTATGAGCAGAAGTATTTTTTCTTCACCTGAAAGTCTGTGCTAATAATTTTAGCATTTTATTTTCTAATTTTAATGATGGATATTTTCAAATATACACCAAAGTGAAGAGGATAATCTATTGAACCCCAGGGTATGCCTCATTTAAGCTTCAAAAATTCTGTAAATTTTATTTTATCAGTATAGCTTCCCCATCACACACAGATTTCTTTTTTAAAAACTTCTGGAGTATTTAAAATCAAATTTCAGACATTATATAATGTCACTCACAAATACCTCAGTATTCCTATCTAACAGATAAGGATTTTTTTTTTTTTTTTTTTTGCGGTACGCGGGCCTCTCACTGTTGTGGCCTCTCCCGTTGCGGAGCACAGGCTCCGGACGCGCAGGCTCAGAGGCCATGGCTCACGGGCCCAGCCGCTCCGCGGCATGTGGGATCTTCCCGGACCGGGGCATGAACCCGTGTCCCCTGCAGCGGCAGGCGGACTCCAAACCACTGCGCCACCAGGGAAGCCCCAGTTTTTATTTACTTCTAATTTTGTGTGTTCTATGAGTAGTCTACCTTTCAAAAAGTTTTAAAAAGTTTGCTTTGTAGTCAAATACACCATCAATTTCTCCATGTTTTATAGTCATACAAAAATGCACACTCTGAATTGGTAGGAAACAAGGTACATATAATTTTTAAAAATAAATTTATTTATTTATTTTATTTTTGGCTTCATTGGGTCTTCGTTGCTGCGTGCAGGCCTTCTCTAGTTGCAGTGAGTGGGGGCTACTCTTCATTGCAGTGCATGGGCTTCTCATCATGGTGGCTTCTCTTGTTGCGGAGCACAGGCTCTAGGCACGCGGGCTTCAGTAGTTGCAGTGCGTGGGCTCAGTAGTTGTGGCTCATAGGCTCTAGAGCACAGGCTCAGTACTTGTGGTGCATGGGCTTAGTTGCTCCGCGGCATGTGGGATCTTCCTGGACCAGGGCTCAAACCCATGTGCCCTGCATTGGCAGGCGGATTCTTAACCACTGCGCCACCAGGGAAGTCCCCATATAATTTTATTACATCTACTTTATTGCCTTTATTAGTCAATTTCTCTATGTCCTTATTCTTTTGTGTACTGAATCTTTCTGCTTCAAAAGAGATATTTTTAAATTGCAACTGTAACAATGTAATATTATTCAATCTTAAAAAGAAGGAAATTCTGACACAAGCTACAGCATGGATGAACCATGAAGTCATTATATTGAATGAAATTAGTCAACCAAAAAAGACAAATATTGTATGATCCCACTTATATGAGGTACCTAGAACAAATTCATAAAGAAGGAATGTAGAATTGTAAGAGGAGAAGGGAATGGAGAATTATTTTTTAATAGTATAGTGTTTTAGTTTTGTAAGATGAATAGAATTCTGGAAATTATTTGTATAGCAATGTGAATGTACTTAACACTACTGAACTATATACTTTAAAATAGTTAAAATAGTAAATTTTATGTTATGTGTATTTTACCACAATTTTTAAAATGTTTTAATTAAAAATAAAATAATGGCATGGGGAAAAAATAACAAATATATTGGATGTATAATAAAAATAATTATAATAATGACCAACTTGGGAATTATAAATTTGAATGAGAATATATACCATAATAACTTGTGAGACTGTTAGATATAATTAGAGTTAAAATTTACCAGGTCCTATATTGTAAAGAAAAAGGATACAGGTCATTGATTGACTACAGTGTTCTAGTCAATTATACATATTAAAAACTTTAAGAGTAACCATTAAAATATTACAGATCAAGGGCTCTCCTGGCAGTCCAGTGTTAAGACTCTGTGCTTCCACTGTAGGGGGCATGGATTTGATCCCCGGTCAGGGAACTAAGATCCCACATGCTGCACGGTGCACTCCCCCACAAAAAAAAAAAATTAAAAAAAAAATTACGGATCAAATGTGTATCATCCAGAACACTAAAGAAAAGGAGAGAGTACAGTGAAATTAATTAGTTTAAATAATCAGGAAAGAGAAAGATCAAAGAAGGACTAGTATGTTAAATATTAGATGTATTCCTCATGGATCTCTCTTGTTTTTGCATCTTGTAAGCAGAGGCATTGGATCCCTTTGTTCCAAATACCTTTTCAAGGGTTTTTGTACAGCAAACAGCCTTGGAAGAAAGAGGCTGTGTCTCTTTCCAGAGCAAAGAGTAGGTTTGTTGACTAACCAATATAATAAAGATAATGTCTCTCTTTGGGGCAAAGATCAGGCAGGCTTACTACCCAGTATAAAAGAATTGGTCTCCGTAGGATCAGGGCTCCTCTCCTATAGACAGCCAATTGCATGAGCAGGCATCATCTAGCCCTCTTCTTGATGCTCTGGGAAAACTGGGCATTGATGCAGATGATGATGCTCTGGCATCTGTTATTGCTATGAGTAATAAAGTTCTTTGTCTCTGATAAAAAACTGCTACTGCAATTTTATTAGGTTCTTGCATTTGTAAAAGTGTTTGTTTTATATATTCAGTTGTAAGGTTATTTGATGTACATGGGTTTGTGACTATTATATCTTTTCGTAACCTCTTATTTTTATTTTAATCAGCTTCTGTACTGCCATGGTCTCCTAGTTTTCTACTCATGTTTCCACCATTGCTTAACTGCACATATTCCTCTGTATTCTGTTTTTCTTCTCCTACTCCTCTAAATATGTATAAATCTACACCTCTTATCAAGATCTCTTGTATGAGCTCAAGACTCATGCAACTAATTTCTGCCTGGATATCTCTATTTGGTTGTTGCCACACACAGCTTAAAAAGCAACATTTCCCTCCCTCAACTCTAAATCTTCCTTTTTTTTCTTTTAAGCTTTATTGCATTTTGTTTTTCCACCACATCGAACATGACATAATCCAAGCAACTTGCCTAATGCAGTGCCTGATACATTTTGGGTTATCAGAAAAGTTAGGTACTATTATTAATAGAGTCCAAGTTTATAGCTCCATTGTGAATTTCAACTGTATACAGTCGGGGGTACTTTTTTGCCTCACTAGCACATTAGGGTTAGATCCTTGATCTTTTATGAAAGTCTAATCAAACAGCACAAGAAAGAGATAAATGAAATCTCAACACCTGTTGAGGGGTAAAACATGTCTTGTTCACTGCCAGAGTCAGATGCTATAATGGGAATCAAGGTACTGTTCTGTCCAGTGTTTCTTTTTAATGGCCCAAGAATTTACTTGACTCCATTATTTGCATTCTTGATTTCCAATGAAGTGACCAATTTATAATAGGTTTTGCATGAATTGAATTAAAGTTTGATGAATAGCCTAGATATTTTTTGTTTTCTCTTTTGAATCCTATTTAGTGGCAGAGAGCATATTTACTTGCCATTGAGCAATGGGTTTGACCATTAATTAAGAATCAGCTCCAGGAATTTGATTTTGCAGAAACCTTCAGTATTCTGGCTGCCTTAAGGCAAGTTGAACCCTCACCAAAGCACAGGCATGAAAGCACTAACATGTAGTACATGGTCCAATTAAAATAAGATTCAATAGAAACTGGTAACATGAAGACTTCTCTCTAATTATTCAAGCTCTCCCTTCTCTCCCCATCACCACTCACTCATGCACCCTTTCCAACATGGAACACAACTTTTGTGTCTGCATAGAAACTTCACTTCTTTTAATCGACTAAAAATCAAAGAAACTTGTCATTGATAAGCTTAAAATTTTTCCCCCTTTTCTCTCATCTTCTGCCCTTTGTCTCATATATCTTTCTCTTCTGTCACAGGCATGCAGGACTTGGATAAAAACAGGTCTTTATCTGCTCACACAAAAGAAAATTAAAAGAAGAAGGAGGAGAAAGAAGAAGGAAATGGGTAAGGAAAAGGTGAAAAAAGGAGAAGGAGGAGGGGGGAGGAGGAGAAAGCTTTATCATCAAGTTTATTATTCCCATAATGGTAAGCTTTTTATTTAAGGGAACATGCCCAAATTTCAGAACTAGTTTATGCTCTAAATAACATAGGTGATTATTTGCCTTTGTGTTTATTTGTGTGTCTGGCTATGACTTTAGATAAAGGGGTGGAATGCCCACATGATGAAGGCCAATATGAAGACCATTATTTAAAAGTCAAAGAGAGCAGTCTAGATTTTTTTTTTCTCTTTAAAAATCACAGCTTTTGCCTAAGTAACTAAATTTAAACTTTCTACACGGGAGCCTAAATAAAATCTTGAAGTTTTTTTAAACTTAGGGCCTTAAAATAACTAAAAATATTCATTTTCCCATTTCTGAGAAAATTATATTATCAAAAATTATTTGGGAAGACTCACACTTTGTGCAATTTTAATGTAATGAATAGAAAATTAAATATAATTTTGCACTGCAACTGACTTTGACAATGAATAAGATATATTTTACCTCACAATATGAGTGTTGAGTTTTTATTTCTGCTTCTTGTACTGATTGAATAATCTTTTTTATTTTAAGGGAGTCTAATATTTAAAGGAATATGTGGATATCCTCTAGTTTTACATTTAGATTATATTCCATGAAAAAATAACTACAGTAGAATTTAGAAATCCAGAGGGGTGAATGCCAGCAGCCAGGCTAATTTTAATTCATATGCTTATTGATGTTATGCAGTTCCTAAGACTTTGGGAAAGCTTAAAGTAAGCCAACATTAAGAAATAGATGTCAGGAGGCTTCCCTGGTGGCGCAGTGGTTGAGAGTCCGCCTGCCGATGCAGGGGACACAGGTTCATGCCCCGGTCCGGGAAGATCCTACATGCCGCGGAGCGGCTGGGCCCGTGAGCCATGGCCACTGAGCCTGCGCGTCCGGAGCCTGTGCTCCGTAACGGGAGAGGCCACAACAGTGAGAGGCCCGCTCACCGCAAAAAAAAAAAAAAAAAAAAGATGTCAGTGTGCCAACAGTTGGGATTGGACTGTGCACCATAAGAATATGTATTGCCTGGCATACTAGAAAACATTTTGCTACTGGTGTCATGTTTAAATGAGCAAAACACTTATTTCAGCAAAAATTTAGATCAAGGTTCTACAAACTTTTCTGTAAAAAGCAAAACAGTATATATTTTAGACTTTGTAAGCCATATGGTCTCTGCTGCAACTACTCATCTCTGTCACTGTGGTGGAAAAGCAGCCATAGACAATATGTAAATAAATGAGCATCGTTGTATTCCAATAAAACTTTACAAAAATTTTAATAAATAAAAAATTTTAAATAAGTAAAAATTTACAAAACAGGAAGCAGGCCAGATTTGGCCCACAGGCCATAGTTTGCTGATACCTGACTTAGATGATTGTTTGTCAATTTCCAAAATTGAAGAAAGCTTTTTTTGTTTTTTATCTCCTCCTACCATGAAAATTTCAACAACCCTTGTAATCTATCTCTTCTTCAATTTAATACCTTTAATTTGATGTCTATGAATAATTTAGACTCATTTCAGCAGCCCTGTAAAAATGTACTAGCTTTGGTATTGTAATGTTTGGAAATGTATATAAAAGTTTTACTCTAGCTCATTAGAAATCTTCCAAATGCTGACACAGCACTAGGCAAGCAGTGCTCCTTTCTCAAGGCTGAATTTCATCTCTCAAAACCCCACCTTTAAGCTTCTAAGTTTTATTAATTCCGACCTCTTCCTTTTGTTTCCCCAGCCCTCCTAGCAGTAGTGGTAGCTGCTTCCTGCAGTTGCTAGGTCTGTGAGAGCAGGTAGTTATCTTGTTTTAAACTGTTTAGTTACCAAGTTGATAATTTTGTACAGCTAAACTTAAACTTTGTATAGCTTTGAATTAAATTCTCTGTTCAAATACTGATGTGGTTTTGTCTCCTGAGTGGACCCTAATTGATACATATCCTGAAATGAAACTCAATTCAGTTATTGGAAAATTATTAAATATTTTTGGAACAACTTGGGTATGTGAATCTACTTTTTCTTTTTTCTTTTTTTGTCTTTGTTGGGTCTTAGTTGCCTTGCGGCACGTGGGATCTTCCTTGAGGCACACGGGATCTTTCGTTGTGGTGCACAGGCTCTTCGTTGCGGCGTGCCGGCTTCTATCTAGTTGCGGCGCACAGGCTCCAGGGCACGTGGGCTCTGTAGTTTGCGGCACGCGGGCTCTCTAGTTGAAGCGCTCGGGCTCAGTAGTTGTGGTGCACTGGCTTTGTTGCCCCGAGGCATGTGGAATCTTAATTCCCTAACCAGGGATGGAACCTGCCTCCCCTGCATTGGAAGGTGGATTCTTTACCACTGGACCACAGGGGAGGTCCCTGAATCTACTTTTTTAACTGTAAATTTTGTAAAATCTAACTACAGATCAAATATTTCCAATTAAATTAGTGTCAAATTGAGATGTGCTGTAAGTATAAAAAGAATGTAAAATATCTCATTAATTTTTAATAATGATTACATGTCAAAATAATAAAATTTTGAATATATTAGGTTAAATGAAGTATACTGTTAAAATTGCTTTCACCTGTTTCTTTTTACGTTTCTAAATGTGCCTATTAGAAAATTCTAAATTATGTATTTGGCTCTTATGATATTGCAATTGGACAGTCCTGTTCCATGTTTTTTTCTACATTTTTATCACATTTTACATGAGGATGAGAATCCAAGGGAGGGCAGAAGGACTGCCAGAAGACTGAGGGAGGACAAAAGGGAAAATTTTAATCTTCATTTTTAAATATACCTCAAGGTCACAATGCTTGAGCTTGGTTTTCAAGACTAAATTACATTTCAACATATTGTAGGAGGCCATCCAAATTTTCCTTTTGTACAATAATTTAATTCTATTCTATATTGTCTGTAACATCTGGTCCATTGGCTAGAGTCACCTTAAATATTTTTCAATTAAATAGATTGATTTCTCCAACAAGATTTGACTGTATAAGACTTTTTTTAAAAAAGATTTATTTATTTATTTGTCTTTGGCTGCATTGGGTCTTCCTTGCTGCACGTGGCTTTCTCTAGTTGCGGCGAGCGAGGGCTACTCTTCGTTGCAGTGCGCAGGCTTCTCATTGCGGTGGCTTCTCTTGCTGCGGAGCATGGGCTCCAGGCGTGCGGGCTTCAGTAGTTGTGGCACGTGGTCTCTAGAGCTCAGGCTCAGTAGTTGTGGCGCATGGGCTTAGTTGCTCCGCGGCATGTGGGATTTTCCCGGACCAGGGCTCGAACCCGTGTCCCCTGCATTGGCAGGCGGAGTCTTAACCACTGTGCCACCAGGGAAGTCCCTGTATAAGCCTTTGGCAAAATATATGTTTTGGTTCAACATTTTTAGAAAGTATATCCTGGTTTGTTAAAAAATAAATAACTAGCCTTTTTGTTCCATTTAAAACTAAAATGTTACATTGAACTTTTAACATAACAAACCCAAATGCATAAATGGCAATAAGTATTGTGACTTTGTTGGATTCATTAATATTCATTTAACAAGAGAAGCGAATTTAAAGTTTTAAGTAGAATTTCAATAGCTTTCGGACATGTAAATCAGTGGTGGCAATAGATTTAGAGCGTCAAGTGCTAACTCACAAGTGAAGGATTTGGCCCTGAAAATGGGACTATAACTAAAACTCAGCATTTTCTTGGAGAACTTAGGACTGAGATCTAGTCTTTGGGGGCCAAACCAATAGGACTGAACTCTATCTTTAAGAAGTATTAGCGGGCTTCCCTGGTGGCACAGTGGTTGAGAATCTGCCTGCCAATGCAGGGGACATGGGTTCGAGCCCTGGTCTGGGAAGATCCCACATGCCATGGAGCAACTGAGCCCGTGAGCCACAACTACTGAGCTTGTGTGTCTGGAGCCTGTGCTCCACAAGAGAGGCCGCGACAGTGAGAGGCCCGCACACCGCGATGAAGAGTGGCCCCCACTCGCCACAACTAGGGAAAGCCCTCGCACAGAAACGAAGACCCAACGCAGCCAAAAATAAATAAATAAATTAAAAAAAAAAAAAAAAGAAGAAGTATTAGCCCACAACCTTCGTTCTTTTGGGAACTGCTCCTTCTTGCTCCTGTATGGTTCTGGTGGCAGGGTTGCCAGATAAAATACAGAACACCCAGCTAAGTTTGAATTTCAGAAAAACAATAAATAAATGGGCCAACTCTACCTGCCAATCAGAATGTCTATCTACTTCTGGTTTCATAGGAGGGCATGTGACCCAGGACTGGCCAGTCACAGTATCCCTATCCCCCAGTTCACATTGACTGGTCTAATGCATAAATATTGTCCCAAGTAGGGCCAATCAGAGCCTTTCCATGTAATTTGATATAAGGGGTCTTGGAGAGAGATGGTCCCTTTTCCTTTTGAACTGCAGGCTACAAGGATTTGAGCCGGGTGGGCAGCAGCCATTTTTTCCTGCCATTTGGAGAGAGCCTGTGTATGGTAGAGGAAAAGAATGCTAAATACGGGCTTCCCTGGTGGCGCAGTGGTTGAGAATCCACCTGCCGATGCAGGGGACACAGGTTCGTGCCCCGGTCCACGAAGATCCCACATGCCGCGGAGCAGCTGGGCCCGTGAGCCATGGCCACTGAGCCTGCGCGTCCGGAGCCTGTGCTCTGCAACGGGAGAGGCCACAACAGTGGGAGGCCCACATACCGCAAAAGAATGCTAAATACAAAGAGCCAGGAAATGAAGACAGAGGGAAAGTACTCTGACCCTTTCTTCTGTTTGGGGGTGTGCCTCATGTTTTGTGCCTAGGTTTGGTAGTGATTAAGTGCTCTTCCCCTAGCAATATAGATAAACCCAATTGCCAGTTCTTACCCTACAACACGCATGAAATAAAGCCAACATCTTGGCCATAATGCCACTATAAAACATGTATTTTCTTATGTGCTTGGCATCATTTCTCTACAGTTTTACTGGGCAGGGTGGAGTTGTCTGGGTGTGATATATCTCAGGGCATTTATTCTTTGATAATAAATCTATGGTATCGCTACCATGAACACTTAGAAGGCAGAGACTGTGAGTTTCCCTTCCTTCAAAGAGTACTTGTAGGGCCTCCCTGGTGGCGCAGTGGTTGAGAGTCCGCCTGCCGATGCAGGGGATACGGGTTCGTGCCCTGGTCTGGGAGGATCCCATATGCCGCGGAGCGGCTGGGCCCGTGAGCCATGGCCGCTGGGCCTGCGCATCCGGAGCCTGTGCTCCGCAACGGGAGAGGCCACAACAGTGAGAGGCCCGCATACCGCAAAAAAAAAAAAAAAAAAAAAAAAGAGTACTTGTAAGAATGCAGTGTAAATGCATATTTTTTTAATTTCCTACTCTAACTCAATTACTATTCCATTAATTTTCTAAGACAGTCCTGTCATAGGTAGTACTTGCAAACATTAATCTGTGGGCTACTATTTCTAGAATCCCAAAGGCACGATGCTACTAATGCTGCCCTCAGAGAAAGGAGTGGCCCCCTAACTCCAGCTTGAATTCCGCAATCCATGGAAGTGCAGTGTAACAAGGGGAGGACTGGCTGCTCAATCGCTGGAACCAAATGAAAAAAAGGTATGTGTGTGTGTGTGTGTGTTTGTGTTTGTGTTTGTGTGTGTGTGTGTGTGTGTATAATGCTTAAGAACTTCAAGATGGCAACAGCAGAGCAATAAACCAAGCTTGGGCCCTGTCTAAGCGTGAGGTCCTGTGTAATTGCACAGGTCACAGACCCTGAAGCCAGCCCTACCTGAGAGTCATAGTTAATCTCTTGATGCCTTAAGTTCCTTATCTGTAGAATGAGAGGCAATACTGGCTTTTTAGTGTAACAAATATTAAGTGAGTTATTTGTGAAATTTGTGACGCTCCAGACACACGGTGGGTTCTTGGTAAACAGAGTAACCACCACCTGACTGAACTGTACGTGGTAGCCAGGAGTGAGAGGTCTGGAGTCAGCCAGACATGGACTCAAAGCCTGCCTCTGCCACTTTTTGGGGCCAATTACCTAATGTCTCTAAAGCTGCAATTCCTCTCCTATAAAGAGTAGTCAACACATCTACTCCTAAAAGATTATTTTGAGGACTAGAGGAAATACTATATTCAAAGCATTTAGCACAATTCCTGGCACATGGGGCCACTGAATGCTAGCCACTTGGCTATGTGCCAGGCCCAGTGCTAAGTGTTTTACATCTACTGGCTCACTGAATCCTTAAAACACCTGGAAATTCAGGTGTCATTACTTTCAGTAAATTGAAACTAGGGAGGTTAAGTGCCTTTCCGACTGTCACATTGTTACTACGTAGTGGGGCCATAACTGAGACCCCAGGTTTCTCTGATTCCAAAACCTCTGCCTCAACCCCTGTGCAGATTGTCTTTAGCTGTACAGTTTTCCCTTTCCCCATTCATTCCCGAATCCTAATGTCTGTCTGCCTCTCGGTAACTGCCAGTGGTGAGGGATGTTGTAGCACACATAAGGAAGTCTTTAAAAAGCAATATATTTGGATGGAAAGTGGAAGATTCCTCTCCATGCCTCTGTCTGTCTGTCCTAGTATCTGCCTATCTATCTTATGAAAAGCAAAGAAGTGCTGGCCACAAAAGCAATGACATTTAATGAGACCTGAACTCTTGAAGACTGGTGTGAGATTTAAAGATGTTTATCAAACTTCAGCCAGAGCTGGGTTTGTTTACCCTAATTATATGTCCTTCATTTGGGTGTTTCTGAAACAGTACTCTGAAGGGCCTTTTATGTTGTTTTTCTTTTCACTGAGCAATTATCATTTTTCTTTTGAGTGGATGCTGCTAGTTTCTTATGCAAGACTGAGGTAACACTACTCACACCCCTGTGTCAGCAGCAGCACAAAAGCAGTTAAAATTGCACTAAAGCTAGGATCAGTCTCTGCTTGTTCAGTCTTTGTTTTCTAACTATCAGGGTGTTGTTTTATTTTGCTTTCCTCCTGGTGCTGGAATTTGACCTTAAGTTCCAAGCCTTAAGAAAGTAGGGTGGTGGGAGGATGCTTTGGCTTTGCCATCTCTGGAACACTGAAAGTGCTTCTGTAGCCCTGAAAATGAACTCTAAGGCTGCTTGGAAATATCTGATCATCTACAGATGATCAGTACTTTCCAGGACTTTTTCTAGATCAGAATTTTTCTCTTGCCGTGAAACAGGTTAAAATATAAGGTGACAGCATGTCACCTTTAATATTTTTAATTAATTAAAGAGCAGGCCTTTTTATTAAATACCTGTTGTAAGCCTGCACTGTACTAGGATTGGAGACAAGCCTATGACAAAATGTATCATTGCTAAATTAAACAGATTTTAAACTACGCAATGTTACCTTTGTCCATTTCACTCTTTTCCCTTTCAGTGCTTCTTGCTTCCTTCCTCTCTTATACAGCCTTTCTTCCTCCTGACACCCTCCAAAGCATAAATTCTGAGAGATGTTGACAGGTGATTGCGTTTAATAGCCACAGTTCAGGGACTTCCCTGGTGGTGCAGTGGTTAAGAATCTGCCTGCCAATGCAGGGGACATGGGTTCGAGCCCTGGTCCGTGAAGATCCCACATGCCACGGAGCAACTAAGCCCGTGCGCCACAACTACTGAGGCTGCACTCTAGAGCCTGCACGCCTAGAGCCCACAAGCCACAACTACTGAGCCCGCGCACCCACAGCCCATGCTCTGCAACAAAAGAAGCCACCGCAATGAAAAGCCCGTGCACTGCAACGAAGAGTAGCCCCTGCTCGCTGCAACTGGAGAAAGCCCACACACAGCAACGAAGACCCAACGCAGCCAAAAGTAAATAAATATACAAAAAAAAAATAAACTTATAAAAAAAAATAGCCACAGTTCAGAAAGTTTAGAAAAAGCTGTGTTAATAGCTTTTATTGAGTGCTTCTATGTACTGGCCAGGTGTTAGGTGCTTTATATTCTTCATTTAATACCTCACTTAATTCTCGCAATAAATCTATAAGATAGGGGCTACTATTATCCTAGTATTATTATTGTCTAAGTCACACAACAGATAGGAGACAGAGTCATTATGCTAAACCAGACAGTTTCCTTAATGGGTATGTCTTACTCACCTCCACCAAACACAGCATAATTAGATTTCTTTACTGCACAACTTCTCAGAGGTTTTAGTATGCTGCAATACCCTGTCAATCTCCAAGATGAGAATATAGTTTGCTGTGGCTCCCTATTTATTTGTCTCCCTCTCCTTTTTTTTTTTATGGGGGACAATGAGAGGTCAGAATTCTGCACAGTTTGGGAAATATTGGCCCAAACATTTATATTTTAATTAAGAACTTGGAAAGCCAAAATGACTTCAGGGACAATTCTAATAGTATTTTAGAGATCCACAAAATAAGGAAGAGATGAGTGACTATGAGGCCTTTTAGTTGCCCCTGAAATAACTATGTTTGCATGCTCAATAGTTCTTACTTATAAGACTGGTTTTTTGAATGCTGTTTTTCTGTTGTTAAAGACAATAAACATAACAAGGTTACTCTTAGATGAGTTAAGTTGGATGGTAGAAAACATTTAAAAGGTTCAAAAGTGAAAAATGGTCAGTCATAATCATGAATTTCAACCAAGTTGCTTAGTCCCTACTCTGTCAAACACTGTGCTGTTCTGGGCCATCTCTAGAGTCAAATTAAGATACTGAGGCTGCCCTCAAGCCGAGAAAGAGATGCTGTTCTCAAAGCACTTTTGTTTGCAGGAAACATAAGCCCACTCAAGCCAGTACAAATAAAGGGCTGTCTATTGTAAAGATCCAGTTCTCACAGAATCCAAGGATAAGAAATAAAACTGAGTTTTATTTAAAAATAAAAAATTATTTGCAAAGAAAAGCAGTATTTTAGCTCCTGAAAGGACCTCAGGAATGAAGTCTTTTCTGTCTCTCCTGGGGCTGCAGGATCTCTTGCCTTTATTTCTCTTTGGCATCTTCTCCATTTGCCTACTCCTCCCTATTGATTCATTGGCAGTGTTTATTCATCTCACATGTGGCAAAACATGGCCACCATGCCTGTGTCCTCATGGCTTTCCAGTGCTGGCAGTTACTCTTTTCAGCTCTTGATTCAAATTCATAAGATTAAAAATTTGACTGGCTCCCCTTGGTTAGATGTCTTACCCTGGTCATGAGTTGTGGCCATGGGGTGGGCTCATGTAACTTGTGGCCTCTCCAAGCAGGCCCCATGCCAGGAGAAGTAATGATACACCTATCTTCTACAAGTACTTAAAGAATCAAACAGTAAGACTGAGAATCTTTGAACAATAAGTCTAATCTTTTTTTTCTCATTTCATTATCTTTTTATGGGTCTTCACAGAACCATTTTAGTACATCTAGAGTACATTTAAAAGAATAGTACATCTATTCTTTTAAAAGAAATTAAAAGAATAGTACATCTATTCTTTTAAAAGAAAGATTAAGAGTTCATAAAATTAGCATTTACTTATCACGCTGAGACCTTCAAGGCAATCCTTCTCCCTAGATTCAAAGTTTGTTTAGGATATGTATATACATCTATACTGTGGAGTTGAGTCCAATCCCTAACTAGATCATGGATGAGTCTCTTTGGAGTCCTCCACTAAAGGCTTAGAAATCTAGAGTATTGGAAGGAACTTAAGAAATGTCAGACTGGAAGCAGATTTACTATTCGGACAAATACGACGACGAGGAGTTCGAGTACCGGTTAGTGCCGGCGCAGGGGCAATAACAAGGTCGTGAGCTTTGAAAAGCATGTGATGTTGCCCAAGGACATAGCCAAGCTGGTCCCTAAAACCCATTTGATGTCTGAATCTGAATGGAGGAATCTTGGCGTTCAGCAGAGTCAGGGATGGGTCCATTATATGATCCATGAACCAGAACCTCACATCTTGCTGTTCCGGCGGCCACTGCCCAAGAAGCCAAAGAAATGAAGCTGGGGAGCCACTTTTCAGCCTCAAGCTTTATACAGCTGTCCTCATTTGCTAACATCTTTCTGATGACATTATTATGTTACCTTCCTGTTTCTCACTTTGATATTTAAAGGATGTTCAGTACACTGTTTGAGCATGCTGGTGACTGCTTTACTTCTTGAGCAGAACCAACAGGACCATGGCCCAGCCGGACGACTGCTCTTTGGGTTGCAGCCTCAGCTAAGTGTGACCCCCAAAATCAATGTGAGCTCTGTATCCAGCAGAACACGCTTGGCAGGTGGAGGAAGCATCTAAGAATAAGACCATGGCTGTTACAGGGATTGTGTAAACTTCCTGTTTTGTTTTTTTCTGCCAGGTGTTGTATGTATGGTGATTTATGTTTCAATGTGTTGGAAACTTTCCATTTTATTCAAGAAATCTGTTCCATGTTAAAAAGCCTTGATTAAAGAGGAAGTTTTTATAATCTAAAAAAAAAAAAAAAAAAAAAGAAATGTCAGACTGAATCATTCTTCTAAGAGCCATATCTTTAAGGATGGTTGTATGACAAGGTGTTTTCCAGAAGTTGTTGGTAAAGGTTCAGGGAGGTCAAAAGGATGAGACAGCCCGGGACTGACTAAAGGCTCCCAGAATGGGAGGGGTGAGAGCAGCAACCTAAGCCTAGTTGTAACCAACTGGTCTACCCCATATTCCTATGTGATATGAGGGGAGTAAAGGCTGAGTGAATTAATTTTTGATAAATTTTGGCTGTCCTTCTTTTTCACTCTGAAGTGGAAAATGGACAAACCACAGTAAGACTTTGTTTTAGCTTTCCGGAGGGGAGAGTGGTCTTCATAATAGTTCTATTTGAAATGGACTTAAAAACTTTCCTCCATTGGGAAAGAATTCGTTCCTGCTCAACCTTGGGTGGAGTTGATAAGCTAAGAGAAAGAAGCCTGGCATTGTATGGAATATGTAGGGCAAAAGGACAGTGGAAGCATAGAAAGAGCAGCAGTAACAGAGGACATTTTTTGCTGTTAAGGCAGCAAACTTCTGTACTATAACTGGACATGGCACAGTTCACAGAGGGAGTCAGTGAAGCCCTGTGACCTCTAGACAACTACAGGATGTACCTCAGCTGAAGATGTCCACTGCTCACCTAGGACAGCATGGGACCTTAGAAGAGGACAACTCAGGTCAGGACAGAAAAGGACAAAGCAGAAAAGAGCAGAAAAACATTGGAACAGGACATAGTTATCTGTGGCTATAGATCCACTCTCTAGGAAAGGAGAATTTGTATTGAAATAAGACCATTGTACATCTAAGTTGTGAGTAATTCTGAATATATAAATTCCTCTAAGATATAACTCAGATATTTTCCAAAAGTGTATTTGTAAAAGAGCTTCACTCAGATTTTGTTGCAGTATGACATCTGGACTGGGGAAAACCTTAACTGTGCCCACTCAGGCACAGCTTAAATAGAGCATCCTATCAGAAATGAAATTATAATGCAAATTACTCTGCCCAGGACTGATTTGTGAATATTGCACTTTATCTTCTTAATGTTGATAAATGTTATAAACTCATTTTTGTTAATTAAACCTCTTAATATTAAAAAAATGCAAACTACTATCCTGATTAGAGGAGGGGCTCTAGAGTTATAGAGCACACTGCTATACAGATATCAAATCCTTATTACCAAAAGATGACAAGGTGACAAGGATGCTACCAAAAAAAAAAAAGGAAAATAACAGATCAAGATCCCGCTTAAACATAAAGGATAATTCTTAATACAATATTAGTAAATAATATTCAACAATATTTTTTAAAAATTAATACATTATGACCAAGGAGGGTTTATCCTAGAACTAACTACAAGGTAGTTTTAATATATAAAATCAATCATATAAGCACAATCAATATATTAATACAATAAAAAAGAAAAACCATATAATAACTTCTATGGAGTCAGAAAAACTTTTGACATGATTTAACATCAATTTATAATTTTAAAAAAACTGTCATCAAAATAAGAAAAAGATTGGAGACATTGCACAGATGCTTGCTCTCACCACTCTATTCAATGTTGTACTGGGGTTGGGGTTCTAGCCATTGTAATAAGGCAAGACAAATAAATAAAAGTCATAAATGGGGCTTCCCTGGTGGTGCAGTGGTTAAGAATCTGCCTGTCTGCCAATGCAGGGGACGTGGGTTTGTGTCCCAGTCCGGGAAGATCCCACATGCCGTGCAGCAGCTGGGCCCGTGAACCATGGCTGCTGGGCCTGTGCGTCTGGAGCCTGTGCTCCGCAACGAGAGAGGCCACAACAGTGAGAGGCCCGTGTACAGAAAAAAAAAAAAAGTCATAAATATTGGAGAGAGAAAAATAAAATCATTTGTTTCTGAAAACATGACTACAGAGAAAATCCTAAAGAATCTAAAATACAATTACTAGAACTAATAAGTAAATTTAGTAAGATCATAAGATACAAGGTTAGTATAACAAAATCAGTTATATATTTATGTACCAGCCACAAGCAATTGGAAAATTGAATTTTAAAAATAAATTCCATTTACAGTAGTGTCCAAAAACAAAAACTACTCGCAAATAAAATCATCAGAAGATCTGTGCAAGACCTCTACACTAAAAACTGCTGAACATTACCAGGAAAAAAATTTTAAGTCCTAAATAAATGGAAACATTCTATTGTCATGAATTAAAAGGCTTAGTATTCTTAGGATGCCAGTTATCCACAAATTGATTAATAGACTAAAAACTGAAAATACTGAACAAAAGCTCAGTAGGCAATCATAGAAATTGGCAAGCTGCTGTTGAAATGTATAACAAAATGCAAGTGTCTTGGAATAACCAGTGCAATTAAAAAAAAAAACAAAAACAAAATGAGAAGATATCACTACCTGATTTCAACTTACTATAAAATTATAAAAATCAATTCAGTGTTGATGAAAGGATATATACATAGATCAACAGAGCAGAGAGTCAGAAATAGACCCACACACATATATAGTTAATTGATGTTTCAACAAAGGTGCCAGGAAAATTCAACAGGGAAAGGAGAAGTCTTTTTCAACAAATGGTGCTGGAATAATTGGATATCTTATGGGGGAAAAAACACAGACTTTTATCTTACATCATATACTAATATTAACCCAAAATGGGTCACAGACTTAAAGGCAAAGACATAAAACTTCTAAAACAATGTACAAAAGAAAAAATCTTTGAAAACTTGGAATAGGCAAATATTCCTTAGATAGGCAGAAAAAGGCACACTCCATAAAACGGAGAATTGATAAATTGAACTTTATCAAAATTAAAACCTTTTGTTCAAAGTATACCATTAAATAACCAAAAAGGCAAGTCACAGAATGGGAGAAAATATTTGATAGATAGATGAATATTGATAGATGATAGATAGATAGATAGATCTGTAAAAAGATTGTATCCAGCATACACAAAGAACTCTTCCAAGTCAATAAAAAAAGAAAATTTTTTTAAATGAGCAAAAATTTGAACAAACACATCACCAAACAAGATATAAGAATGGTAAATATGCATATCATTCATCACAAGGAAATGCAAGTTAAAACCACAAATGAGATACTACTACATATTCATTAGAGCGGCTAAAATTAAAAAGACTGACAATATCAAGTGTTGAAGAGGTTATGAGACAACTGGAACTCTCATACACTACTGGTGGGTACAATCACTTTGGAAAACTTTGGGGCAGTTTTTTTTAAAATTAAGCATACACCTACCAAACGACCAAGCAGTTCCACTACTAGGTATTTACCCAAAAGTAATGAAAACGTATGTCCATACAAAGACCTTTATGTGGATGTTCATTGCATCTTTATTCACAATAGCCAAAAACTGGAAACAGTCCAAATGTCCATTAATTGGGGAACAGAAAAACAAAATGTGGTCTATCTAGAGGACTCTAACTCAGTAATAAAAAGAAATGAGCTACTGACAAGCATGGCAAGGTGGATGAATCTCAAAATTCTTATGCTGAGTCAAAAAAGCCAGATCCACAAATGTTTATAAGGTATGATTCCATTTAAATAAAATTCCAGAAAATGCAAAGTATGTTCTAGTGACACAAATCACATCAGTAGTTGTGTCCAGTAGTTGCCCAGGGCCAGGGGTGGAGGGAGGGGTCATTTGCAAATGGCCACAAGGAAACACTTGAGATACATATATATATGTATACACACACACACACACACACACACACACACACACACGTCAAAACTCATTGATTTGTACACTTTAAATGAATGCAATGTATTTTCTGTAAATTATTCCTCAATAAATTTGAAAAATAAATAAACAAAAGTACTACCTGGTTCTTTCTCAAACCTGCCTTACTTTTCATTAATTAATCAATTTTTTTATATTTGGCTGCATCAGGTCTTAGTTGTGGCACGCAGACTTCTCTCTAGTTGTGGCACACAGGCTCCAGAGCACACTGGCTCAGTAGTTGTAGCCCACAAGCTCTTTAGTTGTGGTGTGCAGGCACAGTAGTTGGCCGGCGGCATGTGGGAATCTTAGTTCCCAGACCAGGAATCGAGCCAACATCCCCAGCATTGCAAGACAGATTCTTAACCACTGAACCACCAGGGGAGCCCCAAACCTGCCTTCTTTTTGAAGTCTCTTATTGTTGACTCACTTTAGTGATTCCAACTTTAATGTTTAAAAACATATACCTGTTTATTTTGCATTCTATATCCGATAAATTCTGATCATTTAGTCCTAGAAGATCTAAGGCTGTTGATTGTTTCCACTGACTCTCACTTATAGAGGATTACTTTCTTGTATCATTGGTGGTCTTAGATTGGAAGTTTATATTTCATTAATCTTAATCCCTTGAAAACCTGGGGTGGGGGGTGTCTAACCTGATGGTGTTTTACTCCAGACAGGATTTGGGTTTGCTTTTACAGGGAACCAGGAGCACTGTTGGGCTGAGAGCACACCAGGTTCATTCCAGGTTTTCCAGCTTAATGGTGAGACTCAGGTCCAGCAACCTCCCTTGTCTCCAGTCCAGAGCTGAGTCCATGCCAGCCCTGCCCTCAGAGAAACCTCACATGCTCTTTCTACTCAAAGTCTCCTGTTCCAATTCATGGATTTCTCTCCTCTCCACCACCCAGAGGTTTCCCTTACTCCCTGCAAGCTCAGCTACATATTATAAAGTATGGTACTTGCGGAATTTGTTTTACAGCAAAAGGAACCCTCAGTGAATCTCTTATACTACTAGAAGGGCATAGCACGTTTGCTCTCCTCTTTTTGAGTCTCAGAGAACAGGGAAAGGAGCCTTAAACAATAAAATGACAGCCTTGCCTTATAAGGGTTTTGAACTAAAAATTGGTGAGAAAATATCCATCATAGCCCCAAACCCAGGATCTTTCTCTAAATCTGATTATGGGCAGCCAAGCTAAGTGCTACTTATATATAGCTTTTCATTTTGTGCTGAGATCTAGTAGAGAAGTGTCTGGGGCAAAGATAAAAAAACAACTCTACAGAGAGCATCAGAGAGAACAATTGAATGTAAAAATCTGGAGTATCATATCAAACCTAACAAAAATAATTTAGAAACGGGACGACTATGGCCTTTCCCAATTGTCAACACTTTTTTTTTCCCTCTGAATTTTTACCCAGAGTATATTTTAGTTATCCTTAGGAATTAAATTATAGTAATTTTAATTATTTGGATCTTGAATATTCACTCGATTTTGAATGTAATCTACTACTTTAAGTGACTAGCTCCCCGACAGGAGTTTTGAGGTTGATAGTGGTGGATAGCTGTGTCTAATTCAAGATTCCAGTTCCCGTCTCTCTTTACATAAGAAATGGTGTAAAAAGTTCATTGAATGTTTTAATTAGCATGCAAGCTGAGTCTTAAATCCAAAGGAGAGCCTAATACTACTTTTAATCACATCCAACACAAGGTGATAAAAGAATACAATTTCAGAATAGTACAGGGTAAGAGACTTTTATTATTGTTATTTGCAATAATAATATAATCATTTATTAGAAACCCATTGTGTGCCAGGAGCTGAAGGAACATTTTCTTTTTTCTGATTAACACGCTGCCACAGTGGAGGCTCGTAGCAGTTTATTGTTCTGGTTTATGATCTTGGTCTGAATTCAGATAAAGCGGCAACGTGCCAGCTTCAGACCCTCATATACTTTCTTTACAACCTGGATGGTTAGCAGGGATGTAAGTCCATTTTTTTTTCGTTACTTTGAAATATGTAGCTAACCTGCTCAAAAACACTGATTTGGTTAGCCAATCAGGAAACAGAAATTAAGGGAATGCCTCATCCTGCTCTATTTTACTGAATGAACTTGACTGAATCACTTTGAGACCAAATTCTTCCTGGTTACAGTCTGCATCACATACAAATATTATCTGGTGGGTTTCCTTGGCTGGGGAGCCGGGGATGGCTAATGACGAGAGGCATATCCAAATCCCAGCAAGCCTCCTCAGGCGTTGAACTAAACTTTGGGACGTGACAGGACCTGGCAAAAATGGAAATACCTCCCCTGACATTTTTGCTCATGTTTTCTAAATTCACTTTCAGATAAGGGCAGTGGGTTTGCTAGAGTGGGAAGTGCTGACAGACAAAGTGTAGTCTACTACAAAATTCTTCCTGGCACTCTAATTATCCTTTCCTTCTCTACTTCAGTATCACATGTAGCCATGTGTAGAATCATAAAATAATTATGCAGTGTACAAGCTTTCTGGGAGCATGTACCACTGTTTTCCTAATTCTTTATCTCTCCCATTGATCGTGGCGTGTGTGCATTGATCCAAGTCGGCCATCTGGTTAGGCAAGATAAGCGTGCTAGTGTCTTTGCATTGCACTGTCACTAGGGGAGGGGGCACATTTTGGCTGTAGGGAATTACGGGGGCAGGATTAGCCCTCTTCCTATGAGGAAACTGAATTTTAAATGCAATGTTGCAGCTGCATGGACCATGTTGCTAACTTCTGTTTTTGCCATGAACTGGGTAGATTTTTCTTCTTGTTCATATTGTCTCCAAAGGTATAGCAATGCCTTGTATTAAATGAGGGTGGGGGGCTGGATTGGAGAGAAGATTCATTTTTAGCACATGTTAGACTTATAAGTAACTGATACATTATAGGATTTCTAAATGGTAAAACTGCTTTCAAATGACTACAAAAGGCTGCTGGATAAAAAAGCGTTTTAAACCAAGACTCGTTGGGTTCCCCCCCACCACAAACAAAATTATTTTAGAAAGGGAAGAAAGATTTGTATGAGTCTTTGCAAAAGAAAAATACAAAGGAAATTGAAAAAATTATGCGTGTATCATAGCAGAAGGAACTGCTGCTTGAAGGAAGGGCTGTGGGATAGCCTCTCCGTTTGTTTATCTCTCTCTTTCACGTATTGAAATTAATGTTTGCCCCAAGTTTATGACCACTGGGACTGACTGAATGTGCTATTTAACTCAAAGAGACTTTTTTCCAGTCCTGTTGGCCACTGTTGTTTTTAAAATTTGATCGCCGCCATTGTTGTCCCATATTCTGCAAATGTGTGGAAGACTCAAAAGCTTTTCCTCTAAAATTGAACAATTCTGTCAAAAAAGATTAGTTCTATTTTGTCTGCTGGGTGCTGACTATTCATGAATGTAAAGAGAGAGGGCTTGGGTGTCATACTAAGTTGCTAAGGTGGCTGGATTTCGGCTATTGACTTAAGGATACCAAACTGCAGTCTACAAAAGAGCAGCCAGAAGGAGAGGGGAGAGCCGGCCTGCCATGTGTTTGAGCTATACCTTCTTTAGCTGCCCATTTATTTCTTTTGTTGCCAGAACTTTTATTGTCATACAGTTGAAAAAAAATGTTAGACACAAGCTTCAGGCAGCACCAAGCAGAAAAAGGGATTAGCATATCACTAGGATCATCTTACACTGAACCAAATTCTTTTCAGGATGTATAATTAGCGAATACAGTCTTTTTTTGGTGGGGTGGGGGGAGCCTATGGACAGAAAAAATGAGCTCAGATCTTTGGCTAGAATATTAGAGGAAATAAAAGACAGTTGCCAGTTTCAGAGAGATATATACATAATAACTGTTTCTTTGCAGAACCTTTGCAATTCCCTCAAGAAATGTCTGGTTGAATGGGAAAACTTACTATGAATTCCTGCCATTGTCTCAGGTTTTCTAAAAGGGAAATACTGTGTCATTGAACACACGTTCAAAATTTTAGACTGATGAAATCAGATTCAGAATTAAATGAATGTAGAAGAACTTTTCCGAACAGGGGAAACTACAAGGAAATGTGTGGTTTTCACGAGATGATATTTTACTCTGCAGAAGGTACTTTGTAATTATAAATGTAATTGAGAAATTGAAGGCAGTAAAACGTACATTCTGGGTCTATTAGTGAATAATTCTGTGTGGCTGGCTTAAAGCCATCTAAAACTTCCCTTATAATTCGTGGGCATTGAATATGTTTATCTGAGAGTAAGAAAATGGAAGCCTGGGGTCGTTCTCTTTTATCTTCTCTCTTAGAGTTGTACATTTAAGCAGTTTACACTCAGCATATAGCAAAAAGCAGATTGTCTAATTAACTCACATTTCACTGGGTGGGTATCTATTTATATTTCCACATATGCAAGTTTTTAGAGAAAAACACATGGAGTGGAGGTGGACAAGAACCTTTTTTTCCTAAAGTATATTTTTAAGAATTAACAGAAATTAAAAGTACTCATCTGCATGTATCTCAGTTTAAATTTCTTGAGAGAGCTGATGTTTTTGTTTAACAGATGAGGTGTTATGTTGATTTGGGTTCTTCTGGATTCTTGGTTTTGAATAGTGGATACTTCATATTTTTCCCTCTTCGGTGGATTGTATCACTTTGTCCTACTGCTTTCGCTCAAGTAAATCGCCCACAAGATACACCTACCAGTCTTGATTCTGGTTCAAGTTTATTCCATATTTTCTGAGGATGCTCTTAGCTTATCTTACTGGTAATAATTTTAGAAATTGGCTCCTTTTAACTTAAGAGGCAATGGATACTTAGATCCATAGAAAGCAGTTATTTCAAGTTCTACAGCGCTTAAGGTACTGGGGGAAGTGTCCTTTGAGCTTTTCCTTGGAATTAGAGAACTCAGCCCTGGCTCTTTATTTTTATATTCCTTCTGGCTTGGAATTTTTTGTCAAATGTCTCTCTCTTGGCTAGAAGTAAACCATGGATCGAGGACTCAATTGTGTTGTCTTCATTTAAAGAAAATCACTTTAGTTTGCATGGGTTATGTCTCCATGGAAGACTATGTGTGCAATTAGCAACATGACAAGGAAGAAAGAATAAAAATTGCCGTTAAAAATATGTGAATTAGAGGGGCTTCCCTGGTAGCGCAGTGGTTGAGAGTCCGCCTGTCGATGCAGGGGAAACGGGTTCGTGTCCCCGTCCGGGAAGATCCCACATGCCGTGGAGCGGCTGGGCCCGTGAGCCATGGCCGCTGAGCCTGCGCGTCCGGAGCCTGTTCTCCGCAAAGGGAGAGGCCACAACAGTGAGAGGCCCGTGTACCACACACACAAAAAAAGTGAATTAGAGATATCATTCTTCAATTATTTTCTTCACTTATCATAATGATACTTTTTAAAAACCATTTCTTTGCTATTTCACTATTTGTAATTTTTTATAATTTGTAATATCCGTATTTTTCTCTGCCATTTATTTGTGGTCAGAAATATCAGTGCCTACAAGAAACTAGCTATATATACAGTTGCTCATGATTTAAGACAGTCTTAAGTCACTAACACTTTTGATAATTTTTTAAAGACATGGTTTAATCAAACTTGTGATATATTGTCTTCAAATCATTGGCTATTTAATTATTCACAGAAACTTCTTGGTCTTCCACCAGCTTAGGGCACACACCTAGGATCCTCTCATGCACACACAATTATACCCTCATAGATCGGAGACTTAGATATCCTTTCAGGGGACAAGCCTCATAAAAATAGCTCCTGGTCATCTAGACAATAAGAGAATGATGTTTAAATCTAAAGTTCAAATTGTTGAATTCAGAGAAATGTAATGTCAAACAAACACAGAATATCCACTGCTGGGTAACCTAAAAGTGAGTTCAAGAGTTTTTTTAAGAACTTGAGACCAAACACATTGAGTTGTGAAGGGTTTCAATTAAAGCAACATTTGGGTTACTCGGACCCTGGAGTGGCACGAGCAGTGGGCAGAGAAAGGAAGAGTGTGACCCACAGTTAAAACTCAGCACAATACAGAGAATTCACAAAGGTAATGAAGAGAAGGGAAAGGCAGGTGATGATAAACTATCTATTTTAGGCTTTGTGAACACCAAAAACAGAGAAATGAACAGAATATCTTTCTAAATACCAGGTTTGAGCTTTAAAAAAAAAAAGTAATTTGCAATTAATCAAAATATATTGATTGCTAATCTTAATAAGATCTTTAATATTTTTTAGCTCATCAGTGTATCACTAGCAATGTGATATTTTTATACAGAATATTGCACATACGTTTTACATTGTGTACGTAGTGTTAGCATGTTATTCAGATGAACCTACTTGACCTTTCTGTGACATACCAATAATGTCCCTTCTAAAGTTTAACATCCTTAGTGGCAGGAGCCATTTAATATAACATGCCACCAAGTCAGTATCACACATTCATTAAATACCATTAGCTAAATAATTTCAGATTACTATGATTAGGTAGGCTTTCGAAGACACAAATAAGATTCTCCAAAATATGGGTATGTTGAATATGACTCTAGTCTAACAAATCTCATGCCTCCTCTTAGAGAAGACCAAAGAGTCTTAGCATTTTAAGCTTACAGTAATGCCACACTTCCCATTTTAAAAACATTTGTATATATATGTATATAACTAGGGTATTTTTAATTGATTTCAAAGCTAGACCCGGGCTTCCCTGGTGGCGCAGTGGTTGAGAGTCCGCCTGCTGATGCAGGGGACACAGGTTCGTGCCCTAGTCCGGGAAGATCCCACATGCCACGGAGCGGCTGGGCCCGTGAGCCATGGCCGCTGAGCCTGCGCATCCGGAGTCTGTGCTCCGCAACGGGAGAGGCCACAACAGTGAGAGGCCCGCGTACCTCAAAAAAAAAAAAAAAAAAAGCTAGACCCAGTATAAATTATCTTTCATTTTTCTAAATGGATCATTTACTCTATGCAGCTAAATCAACTGGCTTTTTTGACACTGTGTGTGTACACAGCTATCAAGAGGAGAATTTCCACTCTTACAAGTAAAAATTATTATGCAATTAATATGCACCTGCAAATTTTTTATGATATGATAAAAGCACAGTTCCCTATCAGGCATAGCTCTAAAGGCAGGTGTTATAGCTAATGTTTGGGAAAAAAAGGATAATATTATGAGCGATGTGTTTCCAACATGTTCTTGTATGTTTTAGTGATTGATCTAGAATCTGAAAACAAGAGGCGATTCCATTTTAATGGTTAGTATTTGTTGAGTCCTAATCAAGGTCTAGGGACTGTTCTGAGATCTTTATAATGACCTTGTAACCATATGAAATGCTATTATTGTTTATACCCTTTTTATAGATGAGGAAACTGAGATTCAGGGAGGTCAAGTAACATGCTCAAGGTCATGCAGCTGGTAAGTGGTGAAGCTGGATTCAAAACCAGGTAATCTGTCTCAAATTTGTCTTAACCACACTACACTAGCCTTCTACATGTTCAATAGAGTTGAAAATATCAAGTTACCCCTATGCTTACAGGGTTATTCCAGTGAGAAGCATCTGCCCAGGGAAACAGAGGAAATATAGAGTCAATAGGACCAGCAATAGACAGCAATTGTCATAAGACCCTAAACTCCTGGTTAGGAGTTTTAATCTAGACAGGCAGATGCATAGGATGTGAGACTTATAGAGGAGTTAATAGTTCACCAAGTCTAATCCTTTTATTTTATAAATCGGGGAACTGAGGCCCAGACATGTGAAATGACTTACACTGTCAGAGACAAAACAAGAATGAGAACTCCCAGTTCTCTCAAGTCCCAAACTAGAGCTCTTCCCAGCGTTCAGAGTCAATAGGCTACCTCAGGATTCTTTGGGAAAGAGCAAAATAGGCAGAAAGATATGGATGAAGATGATGCCTGCTTCTGCTGGTAGGCATAGGAATTGCTGGAATGTCCAAAGATATGAAAGGAAGCGCCTATCGGATTGAACTGCTAACAGTTGATATGAACAATAGAGGGGAAAAAAAGTCTTAAAATTCAGTTTTAAGGCAATGGTGAAATTGAGAAAGGAGACAAGGACAGAAAATAAAATTTTATATATTAACATACTTGCTTTTAATTGGAAACGGATCCCCAAGTGGAGATGCCCATTGCCATTAAGGAGTCAGGAAATGGAAAGGGAAAAAAAGATCTGGACCAGAGATGCAGAGCTGAAAATCAGTGGGACACAAGAATTGGCATCAGGAGGTCCAACAAATCTTCACATGCACACACAGGCACACACACACTAACACACATAAACACATCCAGGTCTTCACCTTTTTTTTCTTTTTTCACTTCTTGCTGAAAGACATCTTTTAGGGATGGGAAATACCACCTTTGTTCTAAGTGAGGTTCCCAATCACACTCATAAGAGTAAATCTGGTCTGGAAAAAATCTTCATAACCCTCCCACTAGAACAGATAAAAAAATGGTACACGGCATGACAAAGCAGAAGGCAAGCTTTGGAGACGAGTCACACATTTTCTTTTTCCATTTTATAAGTTCTCATCGCCATTTTTCAAGGTCATATTTTTGGGTTAATGAGTGTTGCAAGATATTTATTTAAGCAATGTTCTGGACTGACATTCACAGAACCTTTAACTCTAAATCTGCTGCCACTAAATTAGATCTTGTTCAAATGAAGAAGGTTAATTGCAGTACACATTTGTTCCCCGTGTTGTCTGTTTTAATTATTACAAAGCTTGTCAAGACAGACAACTGTGTGGCATTTCTTGTAAAAGATATACCTGAAATGTAAAATGGTTAGATCAGGCCTGCATCCAGGTGTAGATGGCTTCCTATCCCTACCATTCCCATGTTAGTTTAGTGACAAAAGTTAGCGTTTTCAGAGGAGGAAAGTGGGTTGGTCACCAAAGACGGAGTTCTGTTTTTACTATGGGGAGAATGTAGTCTTAATTAGGTAAACAGAGAGGTTTTTCATTACACTGTAAACACATTTCACAAAAAGACTCATTTAAGTTTCTTTTTAAAGAAACTGGAAAATATTAAGAAAGTTAATTGGAGGGCACTCAAATGACAATTAATGAACAGACACAATTATCTTCTAACGAGTGTGTGGCTTAGGGATGTTTTTATCTTTTACTTATGGCACTGTTTTAAAATGTGGGAATGTCAACCCAAGTAGAGGCAGGCACAGTATTAAATGACACATTTCTCTATTTATATTTAAATAACCATGAAATTATGCACAAATCATAGAATAATTCCAAGCAGAAATTACAGTTTAGGAAAAAAAAAAAGTCTGAGACATGGTGTGCTTTTCATATTAAATTGCCCATTTCCAGAACATCACATACGTTTGCACAATGTAAAGATGCTGCCGTGCAGGCCAATACAAATTGCTCACAATGTTAATGAAGATGGATGGGGAAGGCTGAAAACATTCATTTACACGAAAGGGAGGAAAAGAGAGAAGCAGTGTTCACAATCTCTTCCTTAATTTTTTTGCCTTGATAATATCCAACCGAATGATGGTAACTTTAATAATAGAGCTCTTGGAAAGGTTTTGTGATAAATTTTCATTTTCAGAGTTGAATATGGCCTATTTTTTCCCATTCAGGGTGAAAATTGTGTGTGTGAAGTTTGGAGGCTTACTGCTAAGCTAGGAAAAGAAATCTTACTCTTTGAAGAATGATGAACAGGGTAGACTGACTACACAATTTAAATAAACTTTGAAATTGAAAAGAAAAAAATAAAACGCTTCCTCATCCTGAAATGACTTTCTTTCCAATTGAAAAAGAGCCAGGCCTCCCCACCCCCCAGCCCAGATAAACCATCCATCCTTCTTGAAGTTCCTTGGCCACAGGGCACCTATGGTTGAGTCTATGAAGAGTAGGACAGGCTCTAGGATAGGAAATCTATTCTAGGACTACAGTACCAGGACTTCCCTCAGCCCATCACAGCCTTTGCCTAAACTGTTTGCCTAAACAGTTTTGCCTAAACTGTTTGCCTAAACTGTTTGCCTAAACTGTTTACCTAAACTGTTTGCCTAAACACCTTTGCCTAAACTGTTAGAGGCTGGGGAATGGACACCCATGGAGTATCAGGAGGGGTGGGGTGCCCTTTACCAATCAGCGAAGGAAGGTGACCTGGGGAGGGTTTCAGTCTCACCATGGCTGCATCTCCACCATCCCCACCAACTCCCTCCCACCAACCCATATCTGGCATCCTTCCTCAGTCATCCAAAACTCTTTGACATCTCTGGCCCACTCTTGGGTAGTCCTTTGCTTTGAAGGTCATATCTGCATTTTGCAGTGTATCTCAGGAGGGTGAAATAAAGGCACAGAGCCACTCAATCAAACATACTAAAAGGTTGCCATTCCTCAGGCTCCAAGGTAATTCCTTCTCCTTGAATCCTCCTATTCAAGAACCCATTTTGCTAATTTGTTTATTCATTTGTTCGATAAATATTTATTGAGGTCAATCCTATGCTAAATACTGGGAATACCACTGTAGACAAGAGAAGTACGATCCCTGTCATCCCAAATCTGACAGACCAACGATCGACACATGGCATTAAAGGTGAACATACGAGGGACTTGTAACCCAGACTAAGGATGACTCCCTGACAGAACGAACATCTAAGCTGAGATGTGAATTGATTGAGCACCTATTTTGTGTAAGATCCTGTACTACACCCTGAGGTGTGAAAACAGCTACCAGTTAGTCTACCAGCTGGTAGGAAGTGTGCAGATGATTACAAGCGGATATCATCAATGCCACCAAGGAGGAACAAGAAGCTCTCAGGCGGAGGCATCAACTCCAATTTGGAGGGGAGAGAAAACTTGGCAAACAAAATGGCATTTAAGGTTAAGTCTCACAGAATAACTGGACATCAATTCAGAAGTAGAATCGAAAGTCAGGAAGTCAAGGCAAAAGGATCTGAGCAAAGCTGCAGACGTGAGAAATCCTGAGATACGTCGGAGGAACAGAAGTGGTTGTGCCTGGCTGGGCTGTGGGAGGAGCGAGAGGGCACACGCTGAAGGACCTCGGAGAAATGGACCATGTCCTTTGGAGGACTGGCTGAAGGAGACGATAGCAGGCACTGCCCTCTGAGTGGCACTCCACTAGTTCTCCCTGCCTGGTGCCCCTGGAAGGTGAACGAGGCATGTGTGCCTGGGGAGCCCATGGGGCTTTGGCCCCTCTACCCCTGCAACTGAGGAGCAGCTGAGGGCTGGACCACTTGGGCCCTTCCCAAATCCTCTGCCCAGGAACCAAGGTTCCTCATTAAGCCCTGGGGCACGTGCTTAATTAGATCTCATTGCAGAAGAGCTTCAACGTGCATTGGGCACCCACTCTGTTCTAGCCTTTGTACAGAGAAGAAGAGATACACATAGACCTAGATTTATAGGCTCCTTTAAATTAAGAGTTAGGACTGTTGTTACTCTAGCCATACCAAGATGCTTACAGTTTCCAAATACTACACTGTATCTTGGGCTTTCACATGTGTTGTTACTGTTATCCTGGGATGCCCCTCTCCACATCATACCTTGCACCCCTGAGCTCCCACCCTCGTTTTGCTCCCCACAATTCAACACCCATCTCAATCACCCTCTCCTTTGAGCAGCCTTCATCCTTAATCCGAAGCCTAACCACTCCCAGATTAGTTAGATGCCTCTCCTCTGGGTTTCCCTTCTGTCCCAAAGCACCTTAATACTCCAGGTAGAAATGATTGATTTTTCTGGTCTGCTTCCCTTCGAGACTATGGATAGGTTAATACATCTTGCATTGCCATATCCGCAGCACTTAGTACATACAATACACAGTGTCTGATATAGGGTAGGCATTTGCCAAATATTGTTGAAAGGTTGAAGAAATACATCACTCCCTCACCTTCCTTGCTCTCTTTCTGCCTCTTAATTTGTATACTTTTTAATTTAATAAAGATTGAGAAAGGGGTTTCAAAATTCCCTACTGGCTACGTCAACTTCTCTACTTACAGCCTTTCTCCTTACTCCTTTGTTTACAAGTCCAGCCTCAGTCGGCCAGAATACCACACTCCTAATGCAACCCTATTCTATTCAGCAATGCTGGACAGCACGCCTGAGAGAGTCTGAATATCACGTGTGTGATATTTCAGGGAGGAGTGGTAGGTTCAGGGAAAGAATTGGTGTTTATTGTTTGCCAAGTAGAAGATTTGAGCTCACATTTAAAAGATCACTAGGTGAAAAAGCCCCCAATGTGGAGCCTGGATCCCTTGGGGAATCTCTTTAATCCTGGAATCAGATGGAGATCCTGAGGCAAAGAATACTCTCCTTTGTTATTGTTTGTAAGTCGTGGGTGGGCAGTCGGGGTGCTGGAGAGAGAGCAAATGGATGGAGAAGAAGAAGCAAGTTGTTGGCTATTTCTTGTAGCGTAAGTGACAAATATAGAAATACTAGCTAGGGAGATTATAGGACAGGATGCATCTATTGATTAAAACACCCCAAAAGCCTTCAAAGTAAAGTTAGGTATTTCAAGAGCAGAATTAACCACTTCTGGTGAATATGCTTTGACTATCCTTGTGGAATCGTTTCTGTTGGTGAGGAGGTCCATTCATGCACAGTCTACTGTGTTCTCTGCTCTCCAAGCACTACAGACAATACTAGAGGTGAGGACATCCCTGCTCTTACCCAAAGGACATGTCCCACAGGAGACTGAGTGGGGTCCTCCAGAAAGAAATCCAGTGTGGACAAACACCATTTTCCAGTTTTACCAAAGCTTGATCTTCTAAAAAATAATAATGAGTGGTTGATCTTCGCGATCACGTGGGTCCTCAGTGGCCAATCATAGAAGAGTGAAGTCAGCACGGAAATCTAATCAGTACATCCCAGGACAGTGGGAGGGAGATGCATTTTAAGTAGAAGTGGGGCTGCAGAAAGGAGGCAACTCTGGCCTGGACCAGTTTCACAGCATCTGAAGACAAAATGGCTTGAGGCTTAGTCATTGTTTAAAAGCCATTCCTCAAATTCCTTGTTTACTGTCAGCACAGTGAGTTGTGGACTCTGTGACTTTAGCTGTTAATGGGACTAAACACTTATGCCAACAGATTAAGCCTTGCTGAAACATTAAGAAAATTGGCCCAGAGTTTGGATAGGTTGTTGTTTAGTGGCTGTTTCTCTTTTTCAGGGGCGGGGGGTGACTGTCCCAAGACAATGGCTTTTTGATACCTGTGAAACAGTGGCAATTGGTGAGAGCCACTGGGTAGATTTTCTGCTACAGGAAAGAGATTGTTAAAAAAGCAAACATTTAATTTCAATCGTTTGGACTGACTGCACAGAATATAAATGAGATTTTCTGAAACTAAAACTGACAAATACTTTGAGGCCCACCAAATGTCTTAAAAAGGTGGGTTTTTTTCCTTTTTAAGTTATAATCAATTTCTAGGAGAAATGAAAAAAATCACTATTTCTTTCATTGCAAAAGGATCCTCCAGGCAGCTGGATGATATTGAAGGGGGGAAAACTTTTCTTTGTTACACTTGAACCTTTTAAGATTTGTCAAACCTATTTCTTGTCGTGCAGAAGAGGAGCAGTGCTTGCACAGTAAATGTATTAAACTTCAAAAATAGTTTTTCAAGTCTTTCAGACACCAAACCCCCTTCATGTAAATTCATATCTTTACTTGACATGTCTTCTTAAGCAAGGATTTTTTTTAAGGTGGCTTTTATAAATCTTCTTCCAAGAAGGAAGCGAGAACAATTAAATGTTCCATGTAGATTCCAGGTCTTAAACTTACAGTTTGGAAAGGACTTGACATTCAGAATTAGAACATTGTTCCATTCTTGCTGTAATCAGAAAAATATGTATATTAAAATCTTTCAGATTAAAACTTCAAGGGTCAAAATTGAATGCAAAGTTGATTTCGAGTTTGGAAATTAAAAGTTCATACCCTGTAACAATTATTCTTTGTGTATATACATCATGAAAATACACTACATTTGTTTTCTAGGAAGATGTAGACCGAATGATGACTGACTATGTTATTCATCTCTCTAACGCTTCCTTACATTTTCTTTCAAGGCCAAGTTGTTTATTCCATATTTACTATCATGAGTCACAAATTTCTTTTTGCTAGTAACTTTCTCAATAGTCCTTAAAGGAGAGAAAATAAGGGAGGGAGGGAGAGAGAAGGGAAAGAAAAGGGAAAAGAAAAGAGAAGAAATGGAATCTTTAGTGCTTTCTCTTCATTGCTCATATTCAGAGAGGTGCTGAGATGTCTGTGATTCCGATGTCTTTGGAAACTTCAAACTTGACTTTGATTAACCGTGCTAATAACCAGGGTGCTTCTTTTTAGTTTTACTCCTAATGTCACTTACCAGAGCTGTAAAGACATGCTCATAATATTTGCTTTTCATCTGAATGAAGAAGGCATCGCTAAGCAAAAAAAGTATTTAGCAGTGCATATAAGATTGAAGCGATGATAATCAGGGACCCTGGTAATTGAAGCTTCTGGGGAGGGGAAGAGAACCTTTCTTCTGGATCTTTCAGTCTGTTTAATAGGATAAAACTAGCTTGAGTGGTTGGTGTTTGAAGAGGATATGATGTAATTGGAAGTGCCTCTTGGGTTTGCTGCTGGACAAAGCAATCAGGTGGAGACATGGGAGAGCATGGGACGCTCTGAGGTACGAATCTCGGCTTCCGCCACCCTAATTAGCCTAAATTAGCTATGCCAGTTTTCTGCTTGCTTTTGAATTTCCCTGCTAATGCTTCTTTCAGGGCTGAGAGAAAAGAAATATGAAATGCCCACCAAGTTCCTATCTAGCAGTCGAATGACTGCATCTAAAACTGGAGGGTCAGGCTTTATTGTTAAGGCCTTAAAAAGTGAGCCACTCCCAGGGAATACAAATGGGCGATGGGCACAAACCATAGGGACTGGTGGACGCTGTCGCTTGTTCTGTATAATGAAGAAGTTTACAAGGCATCTGTAGGAAATTATTTCGAGAATTTTCCACATGTCACTTAGAGGCCTCACCTGAGAGCACTCCCGTTGACTATTTAACTTGAGGTGAACTAGGTAGGCCTTCTCACGGCAGACTCGTTTCTTCTCAGATTGAATTTCAAAGTGCAGACGCCAGAAGTGTTTTTGTGTGTGTGTGCATGCAAGCTACTGCCGGTTAAAATTTTTCACTTCTGACCCCAATTAGTCAACTTTGTGCAAAGAGCTTTGCAGCACACTCAAATTAGTTTGTACAAATGTATTTTAATTGAAGTCGGTATTTGGGTAGAAATGATATCTCAATCTTAAAGTCACAGATTTTAATTTGGCCAATGGGTAAAACAAAATATAATGGTATATATGCTAAATAATAAAAACAAATAGGAAATTATTTTATTAGCCATTGTCCATAGTCATCCAACAAAAGCACAGGGCTCTCCCTCCGTCCCTTATCTTTGGTCCTCATAGATAAACTTTCAGTTACTCCTACACAGGTCTTTGGGGTAAAATGCCATTTTTTTTTCCATTTTTTGGTAAACTCTGAATATCTAGAGCCAAATATTAAGAGGAGTATTAGAAACACACACACACCGTGTGCTTTGTTCAATTTATTTAATTTGCTATATCAAATGCATACTGAGCCCTGCAGTGTGGAAGTTTCTATGCTAGGCCCTTCCGAGGTGCCAAAAACCTCACTGGTGTCTGTCAGTGTTTCTCTGTAGAAGATGGCTAATAAAAGCATTTTCAAAAATTTTGGAGAAGGGCAAGAGAAAACAGAGGCTGGGTGGATTCAGGTTTTGGAGGGCCTGAAACATATACAATTTGGGAGCCTCTTTAGGAAAAAGAATATGCAATTACAAAACATTGTTCCCTCTGCCCTTGGAAGGCACCCATGGGTGTTCTGAAGCTCCTCCTTCATTAGCTTCGGGGCACATCTGCTCTGGCTATAGGACAGCTGCCTTCAGATGTGTCTTTTCTGTCCTCTTTTCATACCCAGGAGCCCATCCAATTCCTTCCTCCACTTCCTTTACAGGAATTTTGACCATTTATTAAAACAGTCTGTGAGGATGAACTTATTTGCAAAGCAGAAAGAGAGATGCGGACATATGGATACCAGGGGGAGATGGGGGTGGGGTGGGGGGGTGGGATGAATTGGGAGATTGGCATTGACATATATACACTACTATGTATAAAATAGATAATTAACGAGAACCTACTGTACAGCACAGGGAACTCTACTCAATGCTCTGTGGTGACCTATATGGGAAAAAATCCAAAAAAAGAGGGCATATATGCATATGTATAGCTGATTCACTTTGTTGTGCAGCAGAAACTAATACAACATTGTAAAGCAACTATACTTCAATAAAAATTAATTTAAAAAAAAACCACAACACTCTGTGAGACCTTCAGAGACACAAGCTTCGTGATTTCAAAATATTCACATTATGCAACTTGGCTTAGTAACTCAGAGAGTGACCAGGAACAGTTGCAGTCTACACAATAGACATGATTTGGTTTGTGTTTGCAATATTAGCAAACAGCTCATATGAAATTGGGCGGTGCCCAGGTGGGCAGCTATGAGAGATGTAGCGGTGTGCTTTGCAGTTCTCCACGGTGAAACGCTGCCCACACTTCCTGTTTGCTGGAGCTCCTCAGGCATTTCCAGGACCCCATCCATCCAGGCACTGGCTCTCAGCATAGGGAATGGAATGGTTGAAAGGTTTCAGTTGTGAAATTGTGTGTTTATACAACGCATAGAAGCCGCGTGTTAAGATCGCACATTGTTCGGAATGACTCAGTAGTTTTCAGGCTTCAGTTTAAGAGATGATACTTTGTCCTCCCTATGGTTATAAATGGAAAGTTGGGCAGTGTTGTGACTTTCTTATCAACCCATCTTGACTCAGTAGTTGGCACTTTAGGACTTGGGTTTCTGTGACATAGCTTCTCCCAATAGTGCAATATTTTCACTCCATGCATTCTTGATACAAAGCAACCGTAGTGCTGGGCAGCTTCAAAAGGGGGCAGTGTGCAGTTTTCCATGCAGGCTTTGTGAAAATTTTTTATTGATTCACTTTGAATTCCAAGTCTAATTACTGAGGTTGATGTATATCTTTTATGACACATCTTTTCATTTAAATTGTGTTTGGTCTTCACTTTTAGAAGTCCTAAGATAATGGTGTCCATTGGTTCAAGGATTTTTCTGATGCCTGATACAAGTAACTGTTGACTTGTTATCTAGTTCATGTGCTGTTGTTTAAGCACCAATCTTAGGACAAACAAATTAACAGCAATAGTCACGTAGCGCTTCAAGGGGAACATCCGTGCATTCACCTATTCAACAGAATGCCTACATGTGTCAGGAACAGTTTTGGATGCTGGAAAATATAGAAGTGAACATACTAGAAATGGCCCTGCCTTCATGGGTTTCCAGACTAGCAAACCGAGTGAAGAAAAAATAAATAAACAAGTCCATTTTGTATAATGTTAAAGACCATGAAAAAAATCAGGTAAAATCACAATGAGCTACTATTTCACACCTATTAGGATCGTTATAATTTTTTTTTTTTTTTTTGCGGTACACGGGCCTCTCATGTTGTGGCCTCTCCCGTTGCAGAGCACAGGCTCTGGACACGCAGGCTCAGCGGCCATGGCTCACGGGCCCAGCCGCTCCGCGGCATGTGGGATCTTCCCGGACCGGGGCACGAACCCGTGTCCCCTGCATCGGCAGGCAGACTCTGAACCACTGCGCCACCAGGGAAGCCCTATAATTTTTTTAAAGCAAGATTTCTTCTTCTTCTTTTTTTTTTTTTTTGGCTGCACCACATGACTTGTGGAATCTTAGTTCCCTGACCAGGGATCGAACATGGGCCCCTCAGCAGTGAAAGTGAGGTGTTCTAACCACTGGACCACCAGGGAATTCGCTGGATGGCTATACTTTTTAAAAAATGGAAAGTAACAAGTGTTGGCAAGGATATGGAGAAATTATAACCCTCAGACATTACTGGTGAGAATACAAAATGGTAGAAACTGCAGTAGAAAACAATTTGGTGGTTTCCCAAAGAGTTAAACATAAAACTAAAGTATGATCCAGCAATTCCACACCTAGGTTTATACCCAAAAGTCTTAAATAAATAATTGTACACCAGTGTTCACAGCAACATTACTCACAATATCCACACAATGGAGACAACTCAAATCAGATGAATGGATAAACAAAATATAGTATATGCCTACAATGAAATATTATTCGGCCATAAAAAAAGAATGACACTTCAATATATGCTACAACATGAATGGACCTAGAAAACATCATGCTTAGTAAAGTAAGCCAGATACAGAGGGGCAAACATTACATGCTTCCACTTATATGAGGTACCTACAATAGGTGAATTCATAGAGACACAAGGTAAAATAGAGGTTACCCGGAACTGGGGGGATAGAAGAGTAGAGGGAGTTATTGTAATGGGTACAGAGTTTATGTTGCTAAAAAAGTTTTGGGTAAAGATAGCACTGATGGCCGCACAACATTGTGACTATATTTAATGCCACCAAACTGTACACTTACAAATCGTTAAATGATCAATAGTATGCTATGTATATTTTACCACAATTTTAAAAAATAATCAGAGAGCTGTGGCAGAGAATGAGTGGAGTGGGGTGGAGGGGCGCTTGCCAAGCTATAGGTAGGGGCAAGGTTTTGAGGAAGAGAGAAGCAGGGTGTGCCTGGAGCAGGGTGTAGGAGGGACCAAGTAGCCAGCAAAGTGTACAATTTAGTGCTCCTCACTTGCACAAGCCCCTTCGAGGACACAGTACCTAATTTTATATTTGCAATTTTAATTCTTCTTAAAGAAGGGACTTTCTGTTGTACTAACTTCAGGCTCTGCAAAACCTGGATCTGCTCTTGGGAATAAATGATGTAAAAATGAGACCTGAACGCTAACATTAGTAGATGCTGGGTATCGTCATTTATATATTTTTGCTTGGGAAATTAAATTGATGTGTTTATTCACATACTCACTCATTACGTTATTCATTCACTTATGTAAGAAACATTTAAGAGGCTCCTAACATGCCTACCTGGTGCCAAGCTGCAGAGAAGATGCAAAGACACAACCACAGCCCCCAGGTTCAAGATCTGGTGGAGAAAAAACACACCAAAACAATTACAATATAAGGTTTAAAAACATTTCTAAATATTGAGTCTGTTTCATCACCCCAGTGGATTGTAAGTTCTTGGAAGAGAGGACATCATATTTTATAGCTATAAGGGACTTAAAAGGTCATTAAGTGGAATGTCTCAATTTATATCCAATAAACTCTGGCTCAGAGAAACTAGATAAGCTGTCTAAGGCCAAGGAAATAACGTGTAAGACCCAAGACTAGAAGGCAGATGTGCCTGACCACTAGGGCTGGTCTTGTCCCACCATTCCACACTGCCATCCTTCCTTGGGCTCCTTCCATGTCTCCTTCATCCCTTTCATCATGTAAGCGTCTGAATCTAGTGTTCCAAACATGATGGGCATTGGATAAATGGGAATTTGATGATAACAGTCATGTGTATATATTGTGAGAGCTCCAGACTATCTACATGGACAGCCTTCAGGATTGCAATCAGCATTAACTTAGCAACCACACTGCCTTGACTTGGATAAGATGTTTATTTTGAGAGGCTTGGAGGAGGCAGTTATGATAAGTTAAAGACTCCCAAGGTCGCCTGATCTCATTGCCAACACTGGACATACAACAGTTACTGGCTTGTCTGTTAGTTGACTACTGTGCTTCTTGAACCCTTGGTTTTCTCATTACTAATGTGGGGGTTGTCATGAGAATCTTGTGAGATAATATAGGGTAAGCTCTTAGCACAGTGCTAGGCACACAGTAAGGGCACAATCGATGTGAGCTTTTGTTATTAGTGTCATTATCATTAATGCTGACAAATTCTTATGAGTTTTTAAAGGATGTTTGTATTACAGTCAATTTTCTAAACCTAAGAAATTGAGTTTGGGAATTTATTTCTCTCAAATTTAAAAGGTATGTACAAATTGAAATATCATACCACCTAATTAAGAAAACTTACAATAAATATTGACTATCACCCTACCACCACTACCATTTAAAATCCACTCAAAATCATCACCTCTGTTAGTCACCCAAAAAGTAGAGTAATTGAAAACCACATTCTCTAGCCCTCCTTGTGTAAACTGCTATTTGCCCCAGGCTGTTTTCAAGGCTGTAAACAGATGTTAAAGAACATTGACAAGAGACAGGATAATCAAAAAGGCTTGAAAATGATTAAGGTGTTGCAGTCAAGATAAGAATTTTGAGCAGTTTGCAATTCTATCTTCAACACCGACAAACTGGTTCGTTTCCTTTTATGTGGACAAACAGTTATAACATTGCTCACTTCACTAATTTAAACTTTTACTCAATGAAAACCAAATATTTCTTGTCATATATGTATTTTTTCCCTGAGAAATAATAGCTTTAGGTGTACAGAAGTTCTAAGATGGTGAACTTTATGGGAACATAAGGAAATGCTTGGCTTTATTTCTTGTTGAGAGGAGGAAAGTTATGCTGAATCATATTACCTTCCTCCTGTTTTTACAACTGCTTGCTCTGCAAGTCAGTGTTTGCCCCTGGAGTAGAAGTGAAACTTGAGAAACATCACTGTCTCCATACATTGGAGAAAAAGTTTGTGGAAATATTAACTGCATCTTGACTGGGCTTGAGGAGACAATTACAGGCACTATGCAAATCTATCTGACATATCTGTAGCTTTTCTTCTCTAAATATTTTCAGGCTTTTTCTTTATTCATTTAAAACCTGAGGTTCAATTTGCAGCACAGCATCAATCTGGATAAATCTCTTTTGCAAAATTTGCAGGTATCTTCTTTTTTAAACGTAAGAGTAAGGTGTGAGTTAACCTGAGCAATTACCAAATTTATACGACCCAAGCTTACCCAAGCTTATTAAGTAAGAAATTGAGTAGAACCAGCCAATAAATGAAAATCAGGAGGCAGGAACAGCAAGGTAATGAAACGCAAATTTCTTTTTCATAAGTTTCATTTTTCATTGTTCTTAAATGATTTACATCTAATTTGGAAATTGCTTCTGAAGATGACATGTGACGTAGGGTCAGTGGAGGTTTCCAACATATAAGATATAAATTCATGGTGATCCCTATTACATCATCCTGTTTCATATTCTTTACAGCACTTAACACCATCTGATTCCTTTTGGTTTATTTGTTGGTTGGTTAGACGGTTGGTTTATTGTCTGTCTCCTCACACTAGAAAGGAAGTGCCATGAAAAACAAGAGCCTTGTCTATCTTCCTCACCCTTATGTCCCCTTGAGCACCTGGCTCACAGTGGGCCCTCCACAGCTGTTTGCTGAGAGAATCACTGCCTGTGCTCAGTAGAGCCACATATCTCAAATTATGTTCAAGAGGACCAGAGCTTGGGGATTCTAGAAGTAAAGTGAGGTGTGTTTCTTTGCTACAGTTGAAGAGTGAAGTTCTTCCTGCTTCTCCATTTCCAGAAAAACAAGATAGTTAATGTATAATGGTTCACGATTTAGAATTTGCTCCTTTAAATTTCTCATGCCTTAACTTTTTGCTATCCCTTATCTCTTTGCAATCAACATAATGATAAGCGATTAGCAAGCCAATATTTTCAGAAAAATTTGGGAATAGACAATAGCACTAAATTCAACAGGCTCTTAATATATTTGTGTATATATTTTACCACAATTTAAAAAATGGTTAAAATAAATAAATATATATATGTGTGTATATATATACATATATAAATTTTTTTAAAGCTCCGGAGATAGATGGTGGCGATATTTGCATAGCAATATAAATGTACTTAATGACACTGAACTATACACTTAAAATTGTAAATTTTTTTTAAATTGTAAATTTTTTAATGCATATTTTACCACAATTGAAAAATGGTTTTAAAAATATTCAGCCAGTGACTAGTGAGTACTCGAAATGTGGCTAGTGCAACTGAAGGACTGAATTTTTTATTTAATTTATTTTGAATTTATTTTTATTTAAATTTAAAGAGTCACATATGCCTTCTAGCTACTGTATTAGACAGAACAGGGCTAAACACCTGGACCACTTCACTTAAATAATGCCATTAGAGAGCTAATTTTTAAAGTTATCATTTGGATAGGTTTTTCCCTTGTTTTTGGATATTTTATTTTAAATTGTCAAACTTACACAAATGTAGGGAGAATAGTATAATGCATAGCAATATGTTCATCACCTAGATTTAACAATTGTTAATATTTTACCATATTTGCGACAGATACTTGAGATTCAATATTACTAATACTTGAGATTAGTAATACTAATTACTAATTACTAATTAGTGGTTACTAATACTTGAGATTACTAATACTAATACTTGAGATTCAGCTATGCTAATAAGTTGAGATCAAAGCTATGGAACTGAGAAGGGCTCAGTCATACAAACATCTCTCTGGAGTCAAAACCAATTCCATTAGCCCTGCCCTTCCGTTTTGCTAGCTGGTTACACTTTTTTCCCCACAGTTTCTAGAGTAATTGTGCCAGAAATTACAAGAATTTAATGACAGTTATTTGTGAATATGATAATATTTATAACTTCTAAGTTGTCTCAGATTTGAGCTAGGATTGCTTTGCTATTAAATTGTGACTTCTTGTGGTACTCAGATATTAATAGTAAAAAGTCACCAGCCACTGAGTGTGTGACACCTCCAATGAGACATAGGTGTCATTCAGCAAGTATGGCCAAGATGACAGGTTAATTGGTTTTCTGAAATTTATATTCACTTTTAATTGGACTGGGAGGATGGCTATGAAATGATGATACCTATAAGCCACTCTGACCAGTGCTTTCCATCATGATGATGCTGTGGTTATAAGTTTTCGTGTGATCATCAGGAGTAATGGGCTTCTGGCTTTGCTCTCCTTTTTTGGAGTTGTTCATTGTTGGCATGGTTAGAAAGCTGGCTAATCACAAGTCAAAACTTGCCAAATTATTTACAGGAGGTAAACCATAGAACATTAAAAGTGGTTTCGAGAAAAAGAAAAAAACTTGCTAAACTAAAATGGGGCAGAAAAAAACCCCCAATATTTCAATAAGGCATATTGAAAATGCAACTCCAGAACCATAGGCAAACACACGGCTTGACCCAAGTATCTACAATGAGTCCTGACGTTTTTTATATGGTGACTATGGTCCCACTCAAAGAAGGTAGATATAGTAGCATGAATAAACATGGGGCTCTAGCACCAAACTTCTTAGTTTCAAATCCTGGCTTTGCCACTTCCTGATTGTGGGCCTTGGCCAAATTACATAAACTTTCTATATCTCAGTTTTCTCATTAGTAAAATGGAATTAATAGTAGAATTAAATGAGATAGTTAGCATAGTGTGTTGCACAAAATGTGTGTTCCATGTTAAATTATGCAGCAAAACATGATAATATTCACATTTAAAAATAATAGCTCTTAAGGTACAGAAGCAACCCTAGTGTCCATTCCATCAACACATCAACAGATGAATGGATAAAGAAGATGTGGTGCATATATATATATATATATATATATATATATATATATATACACACACACACACATGGAATACTACCCAGCTGTAAAGAAGAATGAAATTTTACCATTTGCACAAACATGGATGGACTTGGAGGGCATTATGCTAAGTGAAATAAGTCCGATAGAGAAAGACAAATACTGTATGATATCACTTACATATGGAATCTAAAAACTACAACAAACTAGTGAATAAAACAAAAAAGAAGCAGACTCACAGATATAGAGAACAAACTAGTGGTTACCAGTGGGGAGAGGAAAGAGCGGAGGGAGAAGATGGGGAGGGAGGATGTTTATTATGGGATTATATAAAATCATGTGTGTGAAACTTTTGAAAACTGTAAAGCACTATAGAATTTAAAGAATATTTCATTCAATAAAAAAAAATTTTAAGAAGTCAATGTATGAAAAAAATAAATGAGATACAAAAAAAAAAAAAAGATAATAGCCCTTTGAGGAAAGTAATAAATAAGGGCAGTTGAGATTGTCTTTATAACCACAGTCCTCATGGTCTAAGGAAGCATCACATTCCAGGCGGCTGGATGTAGAAAGGAACAGGGAAAGGACAAAGGATATTTGTCAATTGTTTCTACAGTTTTCTAGAAGTTACGGCATAATATGTAATTCTGAAATCCAGAAAGCTCTGAAAAATAAAACTTTTTTAATACGTTTTCAACAAAAACTCATGTGAAGGTAAAACTTGACCTGAGTTGACATGAGACCATGATCTTTATTTATCCCACTTAGAGTAAACATTATGCTTTGCTGCAGTTGATGGTGAGTGCTGCCCCCGACTCCAATGGACATATTCCATAATAAGCAGTACATGAATCGTATCACCTTCAAAATCTGGAAAAATCTGAATTCCAAACCATGTCTGGCCCCAGGAATTTGGGATAAGGAATTTTGGACCATCACTCTTATATTCCATTGGCCAGAACTTAGTGATGGGTCCACTATTAGCTGCAAGGGTGCCTGGGAAATATAGCCTTTATTCCGGGCAGCCATGCATCCAACGAAAATTCTATTACTATGGAATAGAGAAGGTTGGACATCAGCACCCAGCCAGTAGTCTCTGACCCCGTCTCATTTTTTCCCTAAAGCTTTATCCTAAAGCACCCCCCAGAACCTCCTGAATAAGATCAGAATAAATAGGAATTATCCCTTCTTTGTAAGTAGCCTGGATTGACTTCAGATAACCCAGTTCTGTTTTCAAAATCTCCAGACATGGTTGGCTACTCATATTCCTACAGAATGCTACCTTGACTTCTTAGGCAAATCTACAGTTCATAATTTTTCCTCTTATAGAACTACCTCGATCTCACAGATGTTTCCTAGTCTTCTGGTAAATTCAGGACAAGACTTTTGGTTCCGACTGGCCAGGGTCTCTACAAGTTGGGACCCTCCTATGGATTAACTGCCAATGTCTCTCCAACCTTTCCTCTTGGAAGAGGTGGGACATCTCCATAAGAATGTTCAAGAAACAACTTTCAATAACGAATATCCAGATTCAAACATTATCTGTTTGAAGTCATCAAACTCTATCTAATGCAAATTCTTCTCTCAAAAAAAAAATTATTCAAATTCAACAAATTCAGCTCTGGCATAGAGATAGCATTGTGTTCCAGGAAGCATGGAGAATGAAAGATGAGTATTTTTCTCTGCTTATTGCAACCGGACACAAAAGGAGGAATTTGGGGTAAGTGTTGAAAGAAGAAAAACAATTTAAAATTAGATTTTATTTTCAACTCAGAGGCTAAAGAACATATTTTTAAGAAAATGGATGTGGACAGTGTTTGGTAATAACCCAAACCTAGTCATTGGTAAAATCTAATTTTTCCTCTAGTATAAATGAAATGCAAGGTGAGCAAGAAAGAGTCACAAACAATAACAAAACAAGATTCTGCCTCTGGCTTGGGTGCAGTAAACTGTAAATAGATCAATGAGAGGCCTCTGGAATCCTACTTTATTTTATGCATTCCTTGTCGATTCCTACAAGAATGTGCTTTTGAATGTCCAATAGTTAAATCATCAAATGGAGATGCCAAACTTTAAGTATTCCTTAAGTTCTTTTTCAACTTTTCAAATGGCAGTTTGTACAACTGTTCCAGGTAAGTTTAAATAGATAAGTGTTCTGGGGAGTGTCAGTATTATTCAGCCTAGAAGCTAAGTGTAACATAAATGGAAAAATAGACTGTACTTTGTGCATTTCATACATTTTAATGGCCAGGTACTATTGACTGCTGTGCTTTTTTGCAAGTAAGGGAAAATTCACACATCGCATTGTATATTTCCTCGCCGTGGAAACTTATTTTGATTACACCTTACAAATGATCCATACTGATATTAAGTTTACAGTCTTGGGAGGAGGAGGAAAGAGAGAACTTAATTTGAATTTAGAAAGTCTCTAAATGATAATTGAATCACAAGTCTGGATTATAATTCTAGGAGCAACACTTGACTTGGTCAAAATCACTGTTATGAAGAGATGCAATTTTTACACAGTACTTCACGTTGATTAAGTAATGTGTGAAAATGGAAAAAAAAAGTATTTGAATCTTAATCACAGTCATTTGCATGAAATAAAAGTCTGTGTCAGGGGAATGCACATTATAATAACTCCTGGGTGTTTTGGTTGCATCAGTGAGCAAAGAAGTTGTATGCATTTTTTTTCGTGCTGATATACAAGAACTCCTTTTATATTTATTGTATCTTTGATTGTACGAAAATTCAGCAATATAGGATTTTGGCTGGTGAGAGACGACAACTGATTAACTACCTTAACAATGGCTGTAATTAAAACAGATGTTTGATAATACATGCGCCCGAATTAAACTGGGAACATTCAAAGAGGGAAAAGAGAAATAGGAATTTGATATGAACCTCATTCTCAGTCAGGCTCTCCATTAGATGGAAAGGTAGTAAATGGGAAATGAACTTCAGAAAAATTCTTACAGTCTCTCTCCTAAATATGCCTTCCCCACCCCACTGCTGTAAGCTTGGGAAGCTCAAAATGTAGAAAACCGAGGGTCTTGCTTGTGTGCTTCCCCTTCCCCCAATCCTACCTGAGGCTGGGCTACAAATCTATAGATTCTACTTTTCTGCACTGGCGCATACTGTATTAATACTTGCAACTTCACTGCCCTGATGAGAATCTTCAGAGTCCGAAATGCCTCCAAATCTGGAGCTAGACCCTCTCCTGCCTACTTCAGACCCCGAATAATAGATATCATCTTTTAACAACTTAAAATCTCCTGCTCAGCTGATATGCATTTCCTACAATGTTCTTTTTTTCTTTCTTTCTTATTTTGCTTGTCTACTTCTAGTTTAAAGGCAATATGACTTAAGAATAGAGATTTTAGCTTCTGAACATTTCCGCCTCCCCTGGTTTGTGGAGGAGAAGGAGAACACTCAGTAAAACAAGAGTTTTGATTCCTGAAGATGTTGAAATTTCCAAAAGACAATAATAATTTTTTGCAAGATGTATAATTCTAATTGTTCAACCCAGGTCAGAAGAAGAAAATTGCTAGGAAAATATCTGCCAGTTATGGCCCGTGGTAAGGGATAAACATGGAGCAGAGATGGGATGGTAATGGATGCAGCAGTGTCTTTAATTAGAACTGAATAATAGTAAAAATAATAATTATAATAACATTAATAATGATAAATACATCTATATATATTTCACTAACTAAAACTGAGTAAAAAATACAAAAACAGTAAAGAAAAAAGAAACAAAAAGATATCATTTCAGTGATAATAGAAAACAACTGTGAGCTCAATCTCACCTTAAAGGCAGAAACAAACACTCCGAGCACATGACGGCATCCATAAAATCTCAAAATAAATGTGCTGAGACAGGTGCACTGAAGTTATTATACACTCAAAAACTAACAACGCTCCAAAATGCAAGCTTTCCTTCTCGACAGCAGCACTCTTTCAACCTCAGCATCTAGGAGTTTGCTTTGATGCTTTCCTCTTTATCTTATGGTAGATTGCAGGCACTCCACAGTATCTATTGAAAGAAACAATCCCTCTTTCCAATCTCACAAAACCCACTTCTTCTTTTAAAAATACACGTTTAAGAAAGCACTCCTTCCTTCATATACCCTCTCCCACCAGCCTAGTCAGAGCCCTGCATTTCCAAAGATTATCTGCCCCCTCCTCTTCACCTCTCCAGAATCCTCCTTTCTCTAGGGCCAATTCCGATTCCATCTACTGCAAGGCTTCTGTGATCACTCCAGTCCACAGTTGTTTCTTCCTCCTCTGCACTCCTATTGCATCCAGGGAAAACACTCCCTAGTTCAGCACATAATCTTTCTTTATATTAATTTGTAGTGTTTCTCCCTCCCCAGTTATAAGCTCCTCCGTGATGGGAAGAATACCTTATATTCCCTTCTTCCTTCCCACCTTCCTTCCTTCTTTTCTTCAGCAAATACATAGTATTTAGTACCTACTCTGGGCCAAGCAGAGCACTTCCTGGGTTCCTCCCCCTGCATTTGGCAGCATTTACCATGTAGTAAAGCAAGCATGAATTACATATGCAGAGTGATTGAAGAAGTTTATTCAACAGCTCTCTATCGCCCTGGTTGCTTTAACTTAACTCATCTGCTGCTTTCTCCCAGCAAATATTCAACCCATTCTTTCTGACACAGAAAAACCTTCAGTATCACCACTTAGCCTACTTGGTACCTTCTGATAGAGGGAAGCAGAGAGGTTTATGCCAGAACAGCAAAAGCCTCTTCATGAAACCTGTTTCTGTACCCGGTTCCACCCAACTTCACATGCAGTATTGCTCAAATTCCTTGACTTCCTTGTGCCATCAGGTCCCTTCTAGAAAAGAAAGATGATAACATTGTATGCCACCCCCAACACTCCCTAGGGTGAGGGTTAATAGGATAATGGCTGTAAAACACTTTAAGTTCATCCAAAGAAAGGTGCCACACTGTATAAAACTGTAAAGAGTTATTATGTAACTAATCAGATTCAAAGTACACGTTGCAAATGGACCTGTGGAGTGTTGAAATGAAGCCTCAAGGAGGGATGCTTATGCTTAACTTGCACCGCAGGCCCAGGCAGTGCTTCTGGAAATTTCTCTTATATAAATTAACTTCAGAAAATACATTTCAAATCCATTTTTTTTAAAGGGAGGGAGGTTTATAACTGCAGAACAGAGATGAACTTGTACAGCCAGAATTCAGATCCCGCATACTTGCTCCCATATGAAGAGGTGTCACATTTGATTTTACATACAAACCATAAAAATGCAAATTCTCTGTACGGATGGGAGGATGAAGAGCAATTCCATCTTCTAGCCTCAAAGCTCTGTGAGGGTAGGAACTGATTTCTTTTTTTTTAATTAATTAATTAATTTATTTATTTATGGCTGCATTGGGTCTTCTTTGCTGTGCATGGGCTTTCTGAAGTTGGGGCGAGGGGACCACCAGGCCCAACACTCATTTACTTGAAGAAGGTGCTAAGAAAGTATATCGGCCACTAGGCTGATTGTGTGACAGCCACGTTATACGGGCATTGCCACAGGCTGCTGTCAGCCCACGGGGCTAGGTGGGTGCAGGAACAAAGACCATTTTCATCCCACATTTTGCTGGAATGTGCAATTTTGAGCATGCTAGCTGTAAATAGGAAACACACTAATCTCATTTGTGAATAAGACGTAAAACACCAAGTAAAAAATTAGCACATTTTACTATATAAGTAGTAGAATGAAGTAAGAACATATTATAACCAATTGGGGGTAATTCCAGACTTCCAAAGATAGTTCAATAATATAAAATCTATTAAGAGACCTTATTGTATAAATAGATCAGAGAATTAAAACCACGTTTCAACAACAAGGACTACAGTATAGCACAGGGAACTATATTCAAAATCTTATAATAATCTATAATGGAAAAGAATCTGAAAAAGAGTAGATACATAAATGTATATGTATAACTGAATCACTTTGCAGTACACCTGAAACATTGTAAGTCAACTATACTTCAATAAAAACTTTTTTTAATTTTTAAAAAGAACTCACATGACTAGTTTAATATTTGCTGTCCCCCCAAAAAATGGCTTTTTAAAAGATCTTAATATTGTGATAATAGAACAAAACTTTTTAAGCCATATATTTAAAAAGATATTTCATATATATCTTGTGTGTCACAAAGTAACAGCCAGTGTAATACTTACTGGTGGAAACCTAGAAGTAGTCTCATTAGAGCCAGATACAAGACAAGGGTACTTGTTATCACCACAATTATTTAATGATTGTTCTTGAAATGCTCACCAACGTAATTAGATGAGAGAATAGATAAGAAGCATAAATATTGGGTAGGGAGAGACAGAAGTTCATTATTTGCAGATAATAAAAATTACAGTCTTGAAAAACCCAAGTGAATCATCTGAAAAACTATTAGAAACATGAGAGAATTCAGTAGATTATCTGGTTTAAAATACAAATATACAAAGTAATAACTTTCTTAGTTGCCTGCAATAACTAGTTAGAAAGTAAAACAGATAAAGTAGTTACCCATTCATAAAAGAAAAAAATAACAAGAAATGAGTATGGTTTGTATTAAGGAAATTATAAAACTTTACAGAAGGACATTATAAACATGGAAAGAAAAACAATATTTTAAAATGTTATTATAGACTAAACTAGGCTATAAATACAATATAAAAACAATCAAATTCCTAGCAGGTCTTTTTTTGACAAACTTGATAAAAGTGATTCTAAAATTTATTTGTAGAATAAGCATGTGAGAATAACCAAAACAGAGCTGAAAATGAGTAGAAAATTAATTTTTATTATATATTGATAATTTCCTTTATAATATATTACATAATATATAAATTGATAATACATTAATAATTTCAATTTTAAATTAGGAATTAAAAGAGTGTGGTACTGATCAAAGAAACAGAACAGAAAACCCAGAAATAAATCCACATTCACAAGGGAAGTCAGTACATGAGAAAGACACTTTTCTCCTGATAGGCAAAAAGACAAATTGTTTAACAAATTATATTGAGGTATCTGGCTCAGGCTAAACACCTTGGTGTCATTCTGATTGGTCTCTTTCCCTCCCTACCATCCCTTCCATCTATTGTGAGTCCTACCTGCTCTTCTTTCAAAACACACCTGAATCTGGTCACTTCTCACTACCTCCACAAACAGCTACCAGCTCCCTCATCTCTTACCTGGATTTCTATAGCTTCCTAGTCGACCTTCTGGTTTCTCTCTTGCCTTCCAACAATCTTCTCCACATTGTAGTCAGGGTTGTGTTTCAAAAATGTAAGTCAAGGGGCTTCCCTGGTGGTGCAGTGGTTGAGAGTCCGCCTGCCAATGCAGGGGACACGGGTTCGTGCCCCGGTCCGGGAGGATCCCACATGCCGCGGAGCGGCTGGCCGCTGAGCCTGCGCGTCCGGAGCCTGTGCTCCGCAACGGGAGAGGCCGCAGCAGTGAGAGGCCCGCGTAAAAAAAAAAAAAAAAAAAAAAAAATGTAAGTCAAATGATGTCACTCCCTTCCTCAAGACCTTGAATATCTTCCCATCGTACTTAAGAAAAGTCTCAACTTCTTGCAAGTGGTAGATGTCCCCTGCATGCCTGGCCCCTGACTGGCTCTCAACTTCATCGTTCCCCTCTCACTCACTCCACTCCAGACACATTAGCCTTCTAGGACACTCTAAATGTTTTCCCACCTCAAATCTTTGCATTTTCTTTTCTCTCTGCCAGAGTGGCTCTTCCCCTAGATCTTCAGATAGCTCACCCTTCACATCCTTCAAGTTTTCCTGCACAAATGTCCACTCCACAAACAGGCCATGCTTTACCATCCTATCCAACATACTCCCTTCCCTTAACCCTCTGCTTCATCTTCGTTGCTTTTATCAGTCACCCGAAATTGATTCATAAGATAACTTTGTTTATTATCTGTCTCTCCTGCTACATTATAGGCTCCATGAGGGCAGAGACTGTTTTGCTCACCACTGTAACCCTAGTGCATGGAGCACAGTGCCTGGAGCATGGTAGCTTCTTAATAAGTATTTGTTCAATCAATGAATTGCAGAGGGAATAGAGAAAAGGGGATGGAACTGAGTTATTTAGCAGGTGGAACCTATTGGACTTTGAGATTTATTCAACGGATGAATTCAGTGGAGGAATCCTAAGGGACTTAGGATGATTCTAAATTTCTGGACCAGAGAATTGAAGAGATATTGCACCATTTGTATGTTAAGGATTTGAGGATAAGAAACTGCATTCCTAGGGAATATGGAATTTAGGTTTAGCTCAGTTTAGGGTCTGAGGTGTCTATGAGACCCTCATATAGGATCTCCAGAGGGCGACTGGTAATACTGGTTCACAGTTCAGGAAATTAGAAATAGTTTAGGGTTCATCACTCATTATTTTTTTTAATGTATTGAACTTTTTTTTTTTTTTTTTTTTTGCGGTACGCGGGCCTCTCACTGTTGTGGCCTCTCCCGTTGCGGAGAACAGGCTCCAGACGCGCAGGTTTAGCGGCCATGGCTCATGGGCCCAGCCATTCCGTGGCATGTGGGAATCTTCCCGGACCTGGGCATGAACCCGTGTCCCCTGCGTCGGCAGGCGGACTCTCAACCACTGCGCCACCTGGGAAGGCCCCAATGTATTGAACTTTTTAAGAGAGTAAAAGTAGAGAAAGAAAAGACTTGCCAAAAACAAAAACAAAACAAAACACTGGGTAAAGATATCACCAAGAAAGGAATTCTCAAGTTACTTGCACTATTTTGACACAGAGGCAAATTTTCTTCTGCCATGGATAACTGAAATGACCCGCCAACTGTAAATAAGATGAATTCTCTTAACTACGAATAGACCAATGACCGTGTCTCAATAAAGAGATGAGATGCCAAACGTTAGAACTCCAAATTTAATGATAAAGGATATAGTTCAGTTGAGTGATCAAAGAGCATCTGTTGAATAACTAATTAATGCTGTTTTTCTCTCTTTAAGTGGCAAATACGAGGTATCCACTGAAGGCTGATCACCTCTGTAAGTGCCTATGGTAGATGCAAACTAGCAAATATGAGCCCTGCTCTTCATGAAGCTGACCATCCAACAGGGGAGACAGGTTAAGATGTTATTTTGACCATTTTACCTGTTTAGTCATTAGAGGTATTTTAAAACGACTAATTCTTTACCAGTTTGATGAAACGCATGGTGCATGAAGCATAGTTTTAGTAAAAGACCCTAACTGCTCTTGGTAAAGGAGAAGTATTTCAGACGAGGTATGTACTCAACTCTAGGTTTGAAACCAGAACAGCTACTTCTTCAATCCTCCATTGGCCTCCGAATGGGAACCCAGACATTCTGCCTCAGCTGCTCACCAGATTATCTGTTTATGTTTTTGTTTTTCACTTTTATCATACAGGTAATACTCTGTAGAAAAAAATTTAAATACAGATAAATATTTTAAATTTATCTGAATATATTCAGAGGTCATCACTATTAACATTTTGGCAAATACACTTCCAGGCAATTATATCCACACATATAATATGTACATTTACAGCACAATCCAAATTTACATACTGTTTTATTCCTTAACAATATACCACAAGCATCTCCCTATGTCAGTAAGCATACATTTACATTATTGTTTTAAATGGCTATAGCACACAATTGATAGATGTCCCAAAATTTATTGAACTAATCCTCTATTATTGGATATTAAATTACGTCATATAATTTGCTATTAGGTTTGCTGTGGTGTGATTTGCTGTGGTAAATTTCCTTTTTTTTTTTTTTTTTTGCGGTACGCGGGCCTCTCACGTTGTGGACCATAGGCTCCGGATGCGCAGGCTCAGCAGCCATGGCTCACGGGCCCAGCCGCTCCGTGGCATGTGGGATCTTCCCGGACCTGGGCACGAACCCTGTCCCCTGCATCGGCAGGCGGACTCTCAACCACTGTGCCACCAGGGAAGCCCAGGTAAATTTCCTTTTACATTGAGTTTTGCCCACTTATACAAATATATTTTCAGAGAGAATTCTTAGGTGTGAAAGTGTGAGTTAAAGAAGACACACATTCTAAGGTTTTTACTTTGAGTTGCCACAGTACCATGTACTGAGCTCTTGATTACTCTTCCTGATCTTGGTTCCATCAGGCACATCTGTGGGCTTCACTCTAGTTTCTCTACCAATGGTATAGATCACCTAAAAACAATAGATATGGATGCATCTTAGGGTGACCAATATAATGCCTAGAAGTTAATCAGCAAAGGTTTTCTTTTTAAAGATCTTTTAGGAAATGGAAGGATAATGTCAGTATCAACCTTCCAAGTTGTTCATTTTTTTTCTCCTAGAGACTTAGAAATTTCTCTCATTTGCCCAATGTCCCATCTCCTACTTGAAGAACTAAATGTTGTTAACCAGAGTATTGTATTTCTCCAGCTACCTCTAAATTCCAGTGGCTGCTTACTAGTCTACTATTTTCCATGTCATACCATCATTGCTACTCTCACTGCTAATCCAGTGAATGCTATCTGCTTAGCACGGGCTTCAAAAGTCACTTGCAGGTGGTCCTGTCCAAAGAAAACTGTCCCCTAAACCAAAACATTCTCATCAGATCAAAAACCTCAGCAAGTCTCCAAAAATCTCTGAAGAGTAAAGAAAATGGTTAAGGTAGAGAAGAAGGTAGAAGGATCTCAAAGGGTGACAGGCTGTAAGACACAAATTCAAGAACAAATCTTTCCTGTCCCTCGTAGTTTTAAAAATATGCTACGTCTAAAGTGCTCATATCACATGTACCACAATGTTCACTGCAGCACTATTTACAATAGCCAGGACAGGGAAGCAACCTAAATGTCCATCGACAGATGAATGGATAAAGAAGGTGTGGCACATATATACAATGGAATATTACTCTTCCATAAAATTGAATGAAAATGAGTTATTTGTAATGAGGTGGACGGACCTAGAGTCTGCCATACAGAGTGCAGTAAGTCAGAAAGAGAAAAACAAATACCGTATGCTAACACATATATATGGAATCTAAAAAAGTGGTACTGATGAACCTAGTGGCAAGGCAGGAATAAAGATGCAGATGTAGAGAACGGACTTGAGGACACAGGGGGGAAGGGGAAGCTGGGACGAAGTGAGAGAGTAGCATTGACACATATACGCTATCAAATGTAAAATGGATGGCTAATGGGAAGCTGCTGCATAGCACAGGGAGATCAGCTCGGTGCTTTGTGACGACCTAGAGGAGTGGGATAGGGAAGGTGAGAGGGAGGCTCAAGACGGAGGGGATATGGGGATATATGTATACATATAGCTGATTCACTTTGTTGTACAGCAGGAACTAACACAACATTGTAAAGCAATTATACTCCAATAAATATATTTTTAAAAATAAAATAATAAAAAGACATTAAAACCACATTGTAATAATGAAATAGATAATCCAGAATAAATATTTGACAGTCATAAAAAACAAATAAAGTGCCCATATCATTCATTATGATTGTTCTATCAATAATAATAACTACTAATATTTATTGTCTACTTTGAGATAGGCATTATTCTAAGCATTTTAATATAATGACTCTTTTTTTTCTTTCTTGTTTTTTTTTTTTTTTTGCGGTACTTGGGCCTCTCACTGTTGTGGCCTCTCCCATTGCGGAGCACAGGCTCTGGACGCGCAGGCCCAGCGGCCATGGCTCACGGGCCCAGCCACTCCGCGGCATGTGGGATTTTCCCGGACCGGGGCACGAACCTGTGTCCCCTGCGTCGGCAGGCGGACTCTCAACCACTGCGCCACCAGGGAAGCCCTAATATAATGACTCTTTATCTTCACTTAAACAAACAAACCCTTACTATTATTGTTCCCAGGTAGGAAAAAATTATAGACAGTTTCAATAATTTTCCCTAGAACTCACAGCTAGTAAGTAACAGAGCTAGACTGAAAATGAAGGTCCCAACATGATCCTTGCAGCCATTTACCACCCCAAAAAGTTACATAATTTCAAATCATATTTGCAAAGTTTGGGTGAAGTATTTAGGAAAGAGACAAGATCAATATTTTATCTATTTGAAGTTTTTAAAATAAGTATTTTTTTCATTTATTCAAAAGCATTTAAGGACCACATATTAAGTTGGAACTATCATACCTAAGATTGTAAGAAATGCAAAAGGGAACTCATTTAATTCATTTAACAGATATCTATGGGGCAATTTCTATCTTCCCTGCACTCTGATGGGCCCAGGGGATACATCTGTGATCTCTTCCCTTGAAGAGTTTACAGAGAAGTTCAAGGACAAGTAAATATTGTAGGGTGTGAAGTGCTCCCACAAGGGGACAGTTTATAATTCCACATTAAGAAATGGGATCACTTAGTGAATTATAATCACTATCATGGGAGGGGAAAAAATGAGTGTTATTACTCAAAGAAGGATGAGATAGACTTATATAGACTTCAGTGTAAACAGTTCATACCAGGTCAGATTTGGGGCTCTAAATTAGAGCTATTGATGAGTACTCTATTTCTTCATGGGTCAGTCATATTTTAGGAGCTGAGGGAACAAATGAGAATGATCTTGGATCTGGAAAAGCACATATTCAATCAAGTTTTAAGAGGGCTAGCCTTGCAGTAGTGTACAGAATGGACTCAGTGGAAGGCTAGGGATTGAGGGGGTCTAGGGTGACAAACCAGACATGAGCCAGAGGTAGGGAAAGTGGCAGTAAGTACGGAAGGGAAGGGGAGATGAAAAGAACATTGAGAAAGAAGACATAACACTTCGCAGAGAAATGCAGTGGGAAAGCAGAGGGTTTGGAATCAACGAGAATCTGATGAGCCACTTACTATATATGTGACCTTGGGTGAGTCCCTCTGCCTTTTGTCAATAAATGGGTATAACAATATGAGCATCACAGGTGTTACAGTAAGTCCCCTACATAAGAACCTTCAAGTTGCGAACTTTCAAAGATGTGAACGTGGGGCCTCCCTGGTGGCGCAGTGGTTGAGAGTCCGCCTGCCGATGCAGGGGATACGGGTTCGTGCCCTGGTCTGGGAGGATCCCATATGCCGCGGAGCGGCTGGGCCCGTGAGCCATGGCCGCTGGGCCTGCGCGTCCGGAGCCTGTGCTCCGCAACGGGAGAGGCCACAACAGTGAGAGGCCCGCATACCACAAAAAAAAAAAAAAAAAAAAAAAAAAAAGATGTGAACGTGCATCTGGTTCCAGCAAGGAACCTGAACCTGTGCCATCAACGTCAGGCATGAGTGACATGGCAGCTTGCCCTCCATCTCCTATTGCTGACGATCCTTCAGCTCTACCATCTCCCACCTCCTCTCCCTCCTCCAGTCAGTAACTCTTCTTGCCCGTTCACTCGATGCCAGCTCCTGTGTGCCAGCTGTTATACTGTACCACTGTACTTTTCAAGGTACTGTAATATAAGATTAAAAATGTTTTATTTTTGTGTTTGTTTTTTATGGATTATTTGTGTGAAAAGTGTTATAAACCCATTAAGTACAGTACTATATAGCCGATTGTGTTAGTTGGGTACCTAGGCTATCTTTGTTGGACTTACAAACAAACTGGACTTACGAACGCACTCTTGGAACGGAACTTGTTCGTATGTAGGGGACTTACTGTACTTCCATAAGAATTCAATGAGGCAATAGTAGTTATAATCATTATTGATGACTCTCCTCAAAACTGTCACCCTCTATCTCCTTACTCCATTTCTTGTCAAAGTTCAAGGCGTCCTTTGGGAAAAAGCCATAAATAAGGACACTTGTAAAGGAATAAAGGTAGTCTCTGATTTCCCATGAATTGGGCTTGATGAGTACCCAAAAAATATCACTTTCCTTCTCCTTATTAATTCTGAACCAAGTAGAAATAGATAAAATATAATAGTAAAGCAGACATAGACCAAAATGCCACCTTTATCACTGGCAAAGCTGATATTGGAGAGTGTGGCTTTTATCGGCGGACAATATTTTCTAGTACTGAACAGAGATAAGCAGACCTGTACCTACCCCCACCCACAGGTACAGGCTGCGCTGGATGGCCAGAGGCCTTCCGCCTGGGACAGGCCTCCTGTGACACGTACTGCAGAGAGAAGGATGGGAGAGTGCTGTGTCTGGCGGCTCACTCCTAAGAGAAGAGGAGAGGAAGGGGATGACTTTCACAGATTCACCAATCAACCCTCATGTTGGCATGAGTGAGAGACCAGGAGACCCACAGGGTTAGCTTAGGGATAGTGACTCCTACCAGCATCCAGCCTCATGCTGCTCCCTCTTTCATCTTCTTTCCCTCTGCCTCTCACCTTCTCACTTGGTTCTCGGTGCCTTATTCACAGTAAGGCAGAACTGCTTTCTCCCCCAGGGGGTTGGACCCTTAACAGGTATTCAGATCCCTTAAATGAGAGGAATGAAGGTCCTATGGGGAGTTTTGGTGGTAATTTGTGCAGTCAGTAAATCCTTTTCAGAGCTTCTGCAAACAATACTCCTTCAGGTGGTAATCTGCTGGTCAATGCTACCAAGATATTTGACGTTGTCAACCCGGGGCCCAGGGTATAGAGTATTTGTCTTCCCTGAAGCAACTTTTCTGGCATAGCAGAGCTCTCACTTTTAGGGAGATGTATGACTCTGCTGGGGTAGCTCTTCTAGAAGCATACATTTTGCAGAATGAAAATACAGCAGGACAACTTAAGAAGGAAAATGAGACATGTGGTTTGACTAACCAAGTACCTCAGTTTATACTATTACTTGCCGCCCACCCCAGTTTTTTCCTAATCCTCCTCAAGCAGCTGTCATGGAGGAGGAAAGCCCTAGCCTTGGACCAGAAGTTCTGGCTCTGCCTCTTTCTAGCTTTGGAAACTCAGACACATGATAACTTTTCTGAGTTTCCATTCCCACATTTTAAAAAATGGGGCTTTACTGCCAAGATGTCCTTCAGTGGGTGAATGGATAAACATGTCCATACAATGGAATATTATTCTGTGATTAAAAAAATGAGCTATCAAGCTTCGAAAAGACATGGAGAACCTGAGATGCACATTGCTAAGTGAAAGAAGCCTGTCTGAAAAGGCTACATATGGTATGATTCCAACTATATGACATTCTGGAAAAGGCAAAACTATAGAGACAGTAAAAAAAAAACCGAACAGTTGACAAAGGGAAGGGAGAAAGAAAAGAATGAATGGCTAGAGCACAGGGGGTTTTTTAGGGCAGGAAACTATTCTGTATGATACCGTATTACTAGATACATAACACTATGCATTTGTCAAGGCTCGCAGAACTGTGCAACACAAAGAGTGAGCCCTAGTGTAGATGGTGGGCTTTAGTTAATAATAGCATATCATATCCACTCATGAATTGTGACAAAGGTACCATGCTAATGCAAGATGTTAATAATAAGGGAAACTGGGGGGAGGGGGGTATATGGGAACTACGGGAATTCTATACTATCTGAACAACTTTTCTGTACACCGAAAACTTCCAGGGCTTTGACGTCTACCTCCCAGTGTTGTCAAGGGGACTAAAGATGATGCTCCGGGCACCTAGAGAGTTCCGGGCACCTAGCAACTATGCAGTAGTGTTCAGCCTGTCAGATGCCCATGGCTCCAGCTGTCCCCCCTTCTCTTTCTTAATCACTTAAGGGGGGTTACTTTCCTGGTAGTGATCACACCTAGAAATATTCACTTTCAGTGTCTGGACATGATGATCAGTTCCCCCGTAAATCTAGCTGCTTTTCAAAATGCTCATGTTCCAGTTGTTGTTTTTTTCCAGGTATGCCAATCTTATTTTATCTTTCTGTTAGCCAGCACATCTTCTGACCTTAGGAATCCTGGCAGCTGCAGTATAGCAGTGAAGGGCATGGGGGTCAGAGCCAGACCACACTTATATCCCAGCTGCACCATCTACCAAGGGACCAGGCAACCTTGTACAAGTTGTTGGACCTTCCTCTGCCTCTGCTTCCTCATCTGTTAATTAGTGATAAAAAAATTCTGTTAGAGTGATAAAAATAATACCTCCTTGCACATTTTTTGAGATGATTAAATGAGATGACCCATGGAAAGCAATTAGAACAGTGACTAGCATATAATAAAAAATTAATGTTATTTTCCTAAATGAGCATTTACATGTCAAAGATTTTGTCTTTATGGCCATTGGTTCTCTCCATATGGCTTTGCCCACAGTCACATCTGTGCTATTGGGAAAGAGAAGGTATGTTCTTCCATCCACTTCCTGGGTAAACCTTGGAATTTTGTCAAGCAGACAGTGAAGAATTTGGTGTGTGAGTTTTTCAGATCCATGTTAGACTGACCCAATGGCCAGATCCACTGTTAGGATAAGATCTGGATGAGGAAAACATGAGGATAATTTGGAGTTCTAGAACTCCTAGTTTAACTAATAAATGATTATCTATCTATGCTAAAATAAAACATCTGTATATTTAATTGGTAATTATATGTTGAGTACATATGTAGGGGACAGCCATCCCCTAACCAGTTCTGCATTTTCAGCATCTTATTCCGCAATGCAACACCCTTCTGCGTTTTGGAAATGTGCTGTTTTCTCTCTTTCAGGAAGGAAACAAAGATCTTTCAGATGGACAGTGAGGTCACTTCTCCCTGTCCCCTTCCTTCTCCACACCTTGTCCACAGCCCCTGAGCTCTGCTGAATTGAATAGCACTGGCATCCTCAAGAAGCGAGCTCCATGAGAAAACGTGTGCTCTTTATATTTACATTCAGCACGTCTAGATCAGCAGCTTCATCTGGGACTTAGACCCACAATGTTGATGATGCAGAGAGCCAGATATTTAGTCACATCAAAGCAATTTGCTAATTACAGATGCTGCCTTTCTGTTTAATGTTTCATGTGCAAGATTAGGTGGTTGATTTAACTGGTTCATAGTGCCTGTTTTATCTCATTAGCTATCTTTAAAGGAAATCAAATCATGTCACATATAGACAGAGGACACTAATTATCTGGAAAACATAATAGTATAACCTGTATATGAGTGTATGAGAGAGATGATTTAAGTCACTGTTAATTTTCTAGCCTCTTAAATATATGAGAACTCATATAGAGATAAACATGTTAACCTACAAGAGGGTCTTATATATGAATTAGGTATCTGTGCATGTCAATTACAGTATATGCACTCAACATATAATCATCAGTTAAATATACACAAGCTTCATTTTAGCACAGAAAGATAATCATTTATAAGTTAAACTTGGAGTTCTAGAGCTCCAGGTTATTCTGATGTTTTCCTCATCTCTTTTATCTTTAGTACATTTTCAACCATAGTTCTAGCAAAAAGTGCAGATAGCTTTAATGTTGCTCTCACCATCTTTTGCTCCAACTATGTTCCTGGTCTAAGCTTTATTTTCATAGACTCTAACTAACATTTAATTTAGTCTAAGTATGCAACTAAAACATTCAACCTGAGACAAAGCAGCATTATCATATTTGGGAGAAATCATAAAATTTCCAAAGGAAAAAGAATCCACAAAATCTGTACTTTAGACATTCCTCTGGTAAGGGATGTCAATAGTGGCGGAGGCTGTGCATATGTGGGGAAGGGGGTCTACGAGAACTCTCTGTACTTCCTGTTCAATTTTGCTGTGAACCTAAAATGGTCTAAAAAATAGTCTAAAAGAAAAAATTATCTGTGATATTAGTATCAAAAAATAATGTGTTCAGTGTAGTAAACCAGGGTCATGCATGGGTTTGGCCTGTAATAAGGACTGATGCTTGTACTATTTATACTGCCATGCCACCAGCATAGAGATATCATGATAGCCAATAACAACTCCTTAGGGGATGTTTATCATGTCACTGAGCTTTGAATTCACAGAGCTTTACCAAGCCATCAGCCACTGAGGATTATCAAGGAAGGAATTCTTCATTTAAATGCTCCCCACTATTTTACATGATAGAGTACAGCAATCTTTATATCATATTGATTTTTTTTTTAGTCTCTGAGAATAAATGAAGACAAGTACAGACAAGAGCACCACGAGACTCTGCTCTCCCTTTATGTCTCCCACTCCTACCACTAAAGGAGTGATTTACTTCTACAAACTCTCAGGACCTGGTGTTCTAATCCCAGGGCTTGTATGTGGATGCAAGGGGACCACTCATGTTTCCCAGTCTTTACCTAAGCAATGGGCTCAGCTCTATACGGGCATTAGCGATGCTCTGGTCCAACTGGATAGACTTTGTCTACTTTGGTTCATGTTCTTGCCACAAGGGTTAAGGCAGATTGCAAAGACATTGATATTTTAAATCAGTTCCTTAATCAGTAAGAGAGACTAGTATAAATTTTTTAATGTTTATATCTTACAATAAATTTTTTAATGCAACTAAATAAGTTCCTTTTGGGAGATCAATGTACCCTCGGAAGTCATTCTTTGACAAGGCCAAGATGCTGATAGTATAAAGCAGTATAAAGTAAGTGATGCTCCAACTCACTTAATTATAGAATATATTGAAGTAAAAAATGATAACTAGTAATTTTTTTCAATCAGAAAAGATATGCTTCCCAGAGTACAAAGGTAATGAGTATACTGCAAAGCTGTCTTAGAGCACAGGCTCCAGACGCGCAGGCTCAGCGGCCATGGCTCACGGGCCCAGCCGCTCTGCAGCATGTGGGATCCTCCCAGACCGGGGCACGAACACGTGTCCCCTGCATCGGCAGGCGGACTCTCAACCACTGCACCACCAGGGAAGCCCCCAAAGCTGTCTTTTGAACGGAATTTTACTTTCCACCCAAAGAACGGTGCATTAGTTCGCATGAACATCCTCCAAGCAATCACAGTGTCTTTAATCACCTTTTGCTCAGGCCCCACATCATGTAAGGATTCCCATTGCACCGTACTTGGCAGAGCAGATTTTGAAAACCTGACCGCTTTTAAGAGGAAAATGATTTCTTCAATGCACTGCAGCTACATAACTCTTCCAGCCATTTTCTGCACCACAATTTTTCTCATTTTGCTTCCTTTGTGTTCCATTCAAGGTTTTCCTGCACTGAGACAATCTTTTACATTTTGTTCTTCTTCTGCCTGCATCAAAGTTAGGACTTTGTTAGGGATGCTTTGCTATCGGCATCTGTTACCTCTTTTTCTTAGGGGCTAAGGAGGAGGCTGCTGTGTGGCTGAAAAAGACTCTCATTCAGTTTGGAATTGCCTCCCTTTGCTTTCCTGTCAGTCTGTCAAGCTCAATCAGAACGCCATGAAAGTGATACAGAGGCGAGGCTTTGCTGGCGAGACTTAGAACAAAGACAGCTCCATAGCCGAGTACAGATTTCACATCCAATTTAACTCTTTGGAAAAGGATTTCAGGAAATACATAGTCAAGAGTTGAAAAAATGGAGTTGGGTCTACTATAAAGGCTAAAAGTATTATCCTGGCTTAGATAAGCTACAAAGATAGGTTGATACTATTTTCTAGCATAAACCACATTAGCCGGCATTACACATTGAGCTTTCTTTACTCGTTAAGTTGCAAGGAGATTTGAGAGGAATTTAACAGCTACATAAAATGACTCTTTCATGATTCTAGCTTTACCAGTCATTTTAGTTGTACAAGGTGCATGAATAGCAAGGACCTAAATCATGTTGTTTAACAAATCTGGTATTAGAGGGTTAGTCTCAGTTTACTTATTAAGAATTTAGTTGAGTAAAGGATTTTAGGACTCAGTTCTTTGTGTAGATGACAATGAACAGGCCAATACTTGTATTTTTGGGGGGAAACATACATCAGCTACACATGTTTTGAACAGTGCTGTTGGGCCCATAACTAATGTTTTGCATTCAATATATTTTTCCACGGGGAACTAACTGTAAAGAAGAAAATTCATTGAGAAGGACATAGGTCAACGGTGACCTTAGTGGACTCTACCATGACTTCCTTTCTGAAGCCTACTTTCCACTTTTCTTTACCGTAAAAGAGACTTGGTTTAATTCTCTGAATTTTTCAAATTTAGGTCATGACAAGAAAGAAGTGTTGTTAGATTAGTGATTTGATTTTAAAGAATGGTGGTCCTCATTTTTTCTCGATGGACTTGAAAAATGCTGAAAGCTGGTCCATATAACACACACCAGTGGTAAATCTTAAACATTCTATACAGTAGCAATAATGCTAATGCAATAGTGAGGAGAACCTCCAATAGTTTAAATGAACTATTTTTATAAACTATTCTTTAAAACGGTTATGGTCATAGATATCATTGTCAAAATGCCAATGTTTGTTATTTAGGCAATGATAGGTATTTTTTGTATGTCTATGTACTTTTATCTTATTGAAAGTACAAATTTTTAAATAACTTTATATATACATGTTTCTATACACTCATAGAGAGAGAGAGACATTGAAATTATTTTAAGACACAATTGCATTTAAGAGGAAAACATTCATATAGCTGGTACCACATCATCATATTAAAGAAGATATCTCTGGAAAATTTTCCATGAACAAGAGATGATTAGAAGCAAGCATATGATAGACACCAACATTTCATCTCTGCATGCAATTATGATACAAATTAGAAATGCTATTATGTTGGTGCTCCATAATTAAGTAAGCAATTAAAAACAAAACTAGTTCATTAACAAATTGTCATAGCTAGGCCGACAAGTGCCCAGTGAGGTCACGGCAATTGCACAAGATGATGACTTCCTGAGAGCAAAAATCCCAATGAACAGCAATGGTTCCATTTCTAATTCATGTCTTATATAAATAGCCATTTTGTGGTGGAAAAATGGAAATAAGTATTGTAGACAAATGTGGGGAAGAGGAGAGCTCTTCATGGTAAGTTATCTGTGCCATTTGTTAGAATATGGTTAGACTCTAAGATGAAATGTTAGGTTTATTCAAAACTGAAAATAAAATCTCCTTTGATACTTGATATGGCTATGGTTTTTTTCTCATAATTCTCTGGCCAGTTGATTCATTCAGTCTCTTTGCTTTTGGGGAATCTATGCTTCTGTCTTAATGAAGATGGTGACTAGAAATGAGCAGTTACTGGTGGAAGCTGTGAGATCCAGATATTTGTATGTATTTTTTAAGTGGCCATCAGTTCATAAGTATTTCATTACAAAAAAAAAAAGGTTTCCTATTATTTCCGGTGAAACCAGATAGTGTCACAGAAAGAAATTATGTCAACAATGAACACGTTTAATAAATAAGAATTAAAAAAAGTAAAATGGTTAATCCTTGTACTAATTATTTGCCCCATTTTTGTTAATACAAATTAAATGTTTCACTTGGTTAATGACAAGTTTGATCAAACAGTTCATAAACTGATGGACTGACTTTGAAATGAATTCAGGGGAAAAAAATGACATGATGTGGAGCTGGCAAAGGGCCGCCTCTAGTGGGAACAGATGCCCAACAAATTTGGCGAGTAGTTTTGTTCTCTTCTATCTGTTGCAGTTCACAATCCTAATGAATGTTATGTTTAAATAACATGAATAAAGATAAAGTGAAAATGAATTCAACTCCAGTTTGAGCAGCAGAATAAAAATGAGCAAACTGTATTATCTTCTGCCACCTAATCTGGGTTGAATTTCCTCTGTATCTTTTTTGTTTGTTGAAGAATCCTTTTCTTGAGTCTCCTTGGCCATTGACAAGGTCTTTTGAGATGAATATGAAAAGATAGATTTAAAGGTTAAGGCCAGGGTCAGATGGTTGCAGATGTTTTGTGAGAGATTGTTCGGTTCAGTTTGTGGTACTTCTCCTGACTAAGGTATTTCAAACAGGCAGACTCATGGCCAGCAACTGTCAATGAATGTTGTTTGCCTCACAATTGATCCATGCAAACACAAACACACAGTAGAAGGAGTGTTTGTTTTTTCTTAGGCAGATAATTTTCCCCCAGCCCAAAGATATTGTCAAAAGCCAGAGAAGAAGATGCAGTTTTTATTTCTAGAAAGTAGGATATTTTAGGTTTGGCTCTTCAGATGATCATCTAAGACCATTTTTCAGGGGACGAATAAAGGCACCATATGACAGAAATTGATTAAACAGTAAAAGGTTGCAAAATTTTTGAAAAGGAAGAAAAAGGAAGTAGTGCTTAGACATAAAAAAAAATGATAAATGAACTAATCTTATCTCTTGACTTCAAATTCTAATTAACAGACAATGTGAAAATAAAGGGACAGGAATTCATGGAGGTCATACTGATTACCATTGGGATATTTCATTATTTAATTGATTTAGATCAAACTCTGTCTCCTCATAAGGAAGGTTAGAATAAATAAAGGTGTGTGTGTATATATACATATATATATATGTATATATACACACACACATATAATGTGTAAATATATATAATGTGTATATATAAAATATGCATTTGCAAGAATTGTTATTTACTATTTGCTCAAGTTTATAAACATGATTAAAACATCCCCATGGGCCATTTCCCACCCCTCCCTCGAGTATTTTAACATTAGGTATGAACATTGAGATCCTATACTTAATTGACTAAGGCCAATGGGATGGTTCCTTTCTACAAACGTGCAAGTCAGAACCCACAAGATTGGGATAGTTCTTTTCTTAGATCTTGTAAAAAAGGCTTTTGATTAAAGTATATTTTGGAAAATTCTATGTAAATATCTAGGATTTTGAAAGATACAAAAAACTATGAATTTTTCAAACAACATACTGATAGGAAGCATTTATAGCTCTTACTTTCCTATCATCTATTCAACATTAGTCTCTCTTTACATTTACATTCTTCTGAATTTTATCCTGCCTAATGCTACTGGGAAGACAGTGTTTATTATTCTGACTTGATTCTTTGTGAAATAGGTGCTTGATAAGGATTATTTTTAAAAGACCAAAAGCCCCTCAAGTGATTACCCTCTCAAACTTCTTGTAAAGGAGGACAGATAGTGATTCTCATCATCACCGAAGGCAAATCTAGAATTTTCCAATGTTTTACATACTTGCATATCACACAATATAATCAAAGGGTTTTTGTTGTTGTTGTTCTGTTTTGCTTTTTATGCTAAGGTGAAAAACTAGACTTCTTTTTTCTTCCTGAGGCCTGTTGCCTCTGTTGAACATTTAGTCACATTTCAAAAGCATAGTGAATATTCTGGTCATTCCTAAATATTTGAACCACTTGAGAATGCTATAGGTTTGCAAAAAATATGAACAAAATCATTCTCATGCTTCTTCCTGTAATAATGAAAGTATTCGGAAATATAAGTGGAAATTTAAGCTTCAAATCTACTTCATGCCATCAACACATGCATAAAAGATAGGAAACATTCTCTTTACAAGGGTTCACCAATGTCAGTTTCACTCTTTTAGACTGTAAAGTGAAATTATTATCTTTTTACACAATATTATCCATTTTCCAACCTCATCCAACTAAACCATTTCATTACAGGACACGAGGTTTTTAAGATCGTGATTTTGGTAGAGAGGGTGTTATCTGTACAACTTTCCTAAGTATGTGGAATGCTATTTGAAATATACATTTCACTTTTTGTTTTTTGGCTCTTCTGAAGGCAAGAGAAAAAACATTCAAGGAGCCAAAAAGAAAATTCCACAATAAAAACAAAGAAACCTATATAACAGTTATGGTTTTTGCAAGTGCTGGTTTTAAAAGCTTTATGATAAACAGGAATCAATATAATTTATTCATATCACAATTTTCTAAAGCACATTTACAAGTTTTTTTCCTAATACACACTCTGCCATCATTCTGTTTTCATATATGTTCATTTAAAAATATTTGCCAAACATAAATAAGAACAATTACAGAATTACAGAGTAGGATTACTTCTGAAAAAAAAAATTATCATCAGTTGTATTCTCATCAGCTATCCTATTTGACTTCATCATTAAGAAAAGTATTCAGGATGTCTAGTGGGTGAAGAGAGCAGAAGTGTGTTTTCATTTTGATATGATAGCTGCATTCAAGTTATTCTCTTTACAATAGATTTTACCTAGCTTTATCTTCATAGGAAGCTGCTTTCAGTTGAAAAGCAGAAGTGAATAGAAGTGTCATGACATGGGATTAACAGGACAACCGGTTAGTAAATCAAATGTTTGAGGTGAAGAAAGTAGAATGTGACATGCATCAGCAGGATGGACTGGCAGGATTTTATGGAGACAAGTGAAAAGAAAAATTTGAATCATTGGTCGATGCTCCTAGTATCTGTACTATTTTGAAAGCACGTGGTCCATTTAACCAGTCAGTCACTGTAACGAATCTGAGTGCAGAGAGACATTCTCAGCAATGTTAGTTCATGTTGAAGTGATAACCATAGAAGAAACTAGCCGAAGTTCTGTTTCCAACTACTAAAAAAAGAAAAAGAAAAATGTTCCTGAGGCTGGAAAACTGGCCAGGATGGTTCACTTTTGAGATGCCAAACCTCGCTGTGGGTTCATGTCATAACATCCACGTTATTCACTAAAGAATTAACTTATTCCAAAAATCCTTCATGCCAACACTTACATAGATTTTATAAAGTACTCAGAGTTAAGATTGGAAAAATTTGAGTGTTCACCTCAAGTTTTAAACAGATAATAAACAATCTATTGGGAGCACTTAAAAATGCGTGTTTAAGCACATCCATGGGTTTCTTTCCTCCTTCTGGTAAGTATCCGCAGAAATACGTAAAAACTTAAATTGAAATTGGTAATGCTTAAAGATTTATCTGAGTAGCCTTGGAGATTATCTAAAAGGTTAATTTAAAGGCTTAATAAGAGATACTTCATGTCATCATCTGTCTCTTCACATGGAAGATTCTTAAAATTCCACATAATTTGCCATTTGCTCCATAACTCCGTATTTTTCAGTCTCCATTTTTTATACAACAAGTTACCCTAAGAATAGGGTTAAAACTGTCACGTGCCTGATTTTTACTTAAAACTGTGTTTTTTTTAAAAAGCTGAATTAACACACCAAAAAAAGCTCATTATATACCCACACTTTAATATACGTTCCTCAGAAACAAATGTACAGTTAGATAACACATAAAGAATTATGAATGACTAATTATATTTTGCATATTTACAGCAAAGACAATTAGCAAATAGCTTTTATATGCAAAATAATGAAAAAGTAATTAAGATGCACTAACCAGAGCAGCAATATCAAGTCTGTTGTCTTGTGATTCATTCCTAACAAACATAATAATTATGCATTCATTGTCATATAATTAAAACAGCTCTGTCCTTTAGAAAAATGGTTATTTACTGTATAATAACATGAAGAGTAGCAGAAGTTCCTCATAATGGTAAGCAGGATAATTAAATATTTCTTTTTAGGAAATGCTCACCCAGTTTAGTTTATTATCATAAATTTCTACCAGCAAGCAGCTGTCCCTCAGGAATGCCAAGTGTTTTCTCTGAGGTCTGGGAAATTTGTTTTCTGTTTTGTTCATATGCTCCTGTCTTCGTCTTTCTGTTGAATTGAGCAGGGATGCTCCTGAGCCACTTTTCACCTTCCTAAGCCTGGTCCCCCTGGAGGCCATCCGGAGTTCCAGAGGGCTTCGGGAAACAACTTCGAGGCCCTTCTCTCTCTGCCGCTAGGTCTGCATTTGGTGGCATACAAATGTGTTATGATTGCTTCTCTGACCGAGTATATTCTCTTTTTGAAGATATTCCAGGACTTTTAGTCTTTAATCACTAAAATAGGCCTAAATGTTAACATGAGACTTCAGACAATGTATTAATTAATTAATTAATTAATTATTAACATCCAGTATATCTTGTCAGATAAACCACCTGCTTTTTAGAAATACAGGAACACATTTCAAAATGGTTAATGTATTTGGTATTTAGTCTAATTAATGTGATAGAGACTGTCCTCCGTATCCTCTACAAATAGATTGTGGGAGCCATTTTGCTTCCCCAAAGCTGAGAACATCTTTATGTTATATTACTGACAATTGTTCACCCTTCATGTAAGTATAGTACCTATATAATGCAGTCAGAAATCATTTAAGCAGGAGATATAAATTATCTTGTGACTTTGGTGTGTTATTTTTATATACTGATGCTATTATGTTGTCATGAATGTATAGTCAATAAAATTAACTTATTTTATATAATAAAATCATGTGTCCAGAGAGAGTGGAGAGTGTAGGGGTATTTGGGGAGAGCAGTATCTGTTTATTATCAGTTACTGATTTTTAGAAAATATAATAGCAACTTTGAAATTTACTGTTTATAACATCTTTGGTATTAGAGAAAGATAAATCTTAAGTAGGAAAAAAATGTATTGAATTATTGAACTTTTATTATTTAAAATATCCTTTTTATTATACTTATTACATAATTTTAATAATATTAAATGTAAACATCAACCTTAGAGGGTAAGAAAATAAATGGTTTTGGTTAAGTTTTGTGATTTGACTTTATTAATATATTTGAAACTAATTATTTCAGCAATCACTGAGCTATCATTCATTTATTGATTGAGTTCAAGAAACAGATAGCAAACGGTAAGTATAACATTTTGTTTTGTTTAATTTAAGTAAAGAGCCATGACTTTATTTTGAACACTCTATCCTGAAGTATTTAGAAATTTTCTAAATATTCTACACTATAAGCTCATTTGGCTTGTGATAAAATGGATACATGGACAAAGGAGATAATATATGCTCCTTGTTCCTGGTTACATTTAGGATAACTTAACCATAGCTTAGGATGCTAAAAAGGAATAATTGCCCTGAAGTGAAACTGGTTAAGTATGTTGTTAGAGCTCCTGTATGCTACCAACAGAATTTGGGAGTAGAAGGAAAACAGAACTTAGAATCGTAACAGGGCATTCTGATAGCTACTTTATCAGTAAAAGGTAGAAAAGAAAAACAATGTGGTCACATCTTAAACTCTAATGCAAAAACAGTTCAGGATTACCATTACCAATATACCAGAGGCACCAGGAAAAGTAAAAAATATATATATTTTAGATTTTGTAGTTCATTTTTTAATGAAAACCAGTAATCTCAAAATAATTCTAAGTAGTCATCATGGGGGAAAAATCATATCTTTATTTCTTCTTACATTTGTTTTCTGTTTGGTATCGGTTTTAAATTTTAGCTACTTGGGCTACAGAAGAGGCAAGGAACACCATAATTTTTTCAATTCTTGGTGCTTATTAAAGGTGCTCATGTACCTATATATACATATGTATTTCATCTAATTTAAATTCCTATTTCAGTATGTCAGTAATCTATCTTGAAGGTTTAAAGAATAGTGAGATAATAGGAATATCAGTTTTTATATCTGCTATAACAGACAGTAAAAATGATCAAATGTTAATTCTTAGTAATGAGTTTGCTTCTCTTTTCAAGGAACAAAGTTTATAAGGGTGGGAGATGAGAAGGGACAAAGGTGAATTCATGCACCTGTTCATGCACCTCTTGCTATCTTCCTCCCCAGAGCACACATTTCTCAGCAAAATGGGAGATAGTAAGTCCAAGCCCCAACTTTCAGAGCACATCACAAAAATTGTAATTGTTCGAAATTTACAGTTCACCTTGAAGTTGTTATCCGTACCTTTCAATGGAGCCTCATCAACCACCAAGAGTTAACTGCTTTATGTGTACATATCATGGGCATGCAGCCAGACTATGGAATGGAAAATCCTGGGAGACAGGGACAATGTCCTTTCTTGTGTGAGTACATGAGATGGTGCATGAGACGTGGCAGTCGCTTGATAGACACTACTGAATGAATACTTCCATCATACTCAACGGACATACACCAAGGGTCTTTGCCCCTTTTCAAAATAATGTTGAAGAAGAACTCTGTTTCTGTCTCAATATTATTCATCCCCAACCCAGTCCTTGCTTTCCTCTGCTATATGTAGTCTCAGTTCCCATATACCTTACATAAATACACACAACCACAGCTGTATCTGTTGTCATCTGTATGATATATATGCAGTAGAACCTCAGTCAATAGTCATTGAGTGACCAATTGACACGCTAAATAAATGAAAGAAAAGAAGGAATGAATAAGTAATAAAAATATTAATTGAATGTGTTATGGAGATGTGGAAGCACCTTCTCAACAAACGTAAATATCTTTTCTCTGTCTCATCTTTGGCCAGTATGAAATTTGTGATGTGGCCATCTCTGTCATGGCAGCTTGAACTCTCATGCATAAAGTCCATGAAATCTCTCTAGGTGTGTATTTTGGAAATAAATACTCTGTATTTAGGAATGGAAGACAGTCAAAAAGGGAGATAAGAAAAATAATTAATTGTTTCTGCTGCAGACACAGACCTTCCATTTGAAACTCCCTTTTGGCTCTTGGGCCAGTCCCTGCTATGATTGTTGACCTAGAGGGTTCCATGTGCTCCCAGAGTGTTTATGTAGAGCTACACTATGCACTTTGAATCACCAATAGTCCCTTGTGTGCAGCCCAAACAATTATACTGCAGAAATTTTTGCTAAGAAGAGGTCAAACTAAATGGGACTTTTTTGAATTGATGGCCTTACTGTAAAAATGTCTTTATAAAGAATTTCCTAGGTACTTTATTAAAATTTGATGTAAAAATACTTGTAAGTCTAATATTACTCATAAGTCTAACAAACTAGGGCAAAAAGAAAGACTTTTATAAGGCTTGTATTCAAAAGCAGAACAGAAAGAAAGATCTTAGGTATAGATAATGAAATATCGACTCAAAATACACTCTCCAACTCACCTAAGGCTTAATAAAATGGATGATCCTCAAGAACATAAAAACATGACTTTTTATTGCTTGCAACCTTCATTTCTGACTATTGGTTTTCATTGACTTAATGGATCTCCTAAGGAATAAACATTAGCAGGTGCAAAGTAAAAGGAAGTTTATTTATAGACTCCAAATGATGCCATGAGAGAGAAAATTGGGTTAGAATCAAACTGGCCTAGAATGTTGGAATGTAAGATAGGTGAGTCCAAGAAAGCACATATAAAGTTTTCATGGCCCTTTTTGCCCAGTAAATCAGCAAGTATTTTCTGAACTCCCCACTTCTGTGCCTTAAGACTCTCCTGTAACTTTGGTTTAATTTGAAAAATAGCATAGTCAAGTAAACCCTAGAAAAATTATTGTATAAATATACACACAAAAAATATCAAAAAAACAAAAATCAAGGTAGAATGCTGGGGTGAAATCCACGGTTAATATGTAGAAATTAAACACAGACCTTTTCATTTTTTTAAATCTTATATGTGTGCTTGTTAGTTTTATCATGACAGAATCACGATAATCATTCTCAAATACAATTGGTGAATAACCCAGAGGGAGGGCAGGCTAGTCTGACTTTACCATTGCACATGCTATGGGCCCGTTGAGACTTAATATGGGCTCCATGCTGAGTACGTCCAAACCCCTTAAACTCCTGGGCTTTGGGATTGGCACTCCCTGTTCCTCATTTACGTCCCAGAAAGAACCAATCACCCACAAATGAGGCTGGTTATTTCATCATGAGGAAGTAACACATCAGGACTATTTCAGGCAAGGGAAAGAGCAGTGATAGGACAAGACATGTCTGTGGTGAGTGCTGCAAGCATGTTCAAGAAAACCCCTTTTCTGCCAGCCAAAGGCTCCCCAATGTAGGAAGAATCAAATTCCACCAGCTTCAATCCGGCTATATTATATTTGGATAATAATCCTGAACTGCACATTGATGCTGAAGAAGTTGCTTCTTCAAAACTTTCAGGCAACAATTAAGTATTCCTTTGTCATGGCTCAATTAAATGGTTTGGCCTGAGAAAATTGGGGATTGTAAAGTGAGGATGGAATGTGCTTTGATCCTCTTTCCAGGGTTATTGTTTCATTAATAAATGAACATGTCATTTGTCTCACCAGAGGGAGCTCATGCCCTCCAGGCTTTTTTCCTTTTTTTGTTCAGGTTTTATAAAGATGAATTTCCAGTGCTCTGAAATACCATGGATTAGTAGTTAAGCCTGACAGCACTTCGGGGAGTAGCGAGCTTAAAGTGCCTCACACAGGTCTCCAAAGCACTTGTTTACTAATAGAGGAAATCAGCGACCGTCTGCAGCTGCTGATATCGTATTACCATTTGGAGAGACAGTAGCTGAGATAACAAATCACACAGTTTTAATAATTACACTTGCATTCCCGTTTTTTGTTTCCTGCATAACAGTAAAAACTGGATTTCTTCCAAATAAACAGATAAAAACAGTATGGAACTTTTATCTTTTAATGATAATGACAACACATCATGTTTCACTAAAAGTTTCCTGCTGAATTTTTTCTGATTTCTAGAGTTTCAGTAAAATGTAATTATACTTTATAATTCCACTCTTTTAATCTTCACTTCAAAAACTATTCACAGTGAGCAAGTGTGCCACGCACCCAGAGTAGGGGACAATCTGCCTGGACTCACCCATGTGGACCCGCTCCTGCATTCTGTCTTGGGGTAAACCTGTCATTGAAACTGCATCCTGTACATTGAGCTGCTTTGCATTCAAATTAATAGCTAGTTTAATTTGAATGTAAAACAGCTCCATTTACACCATCATTTGAAAAAAAAAAAGAAGTAAGGCATTAGGCAATGAATGGATGTTTAAGATATGATACATTTGCAACATATTTTTAATCCTAAATTGAACCTATATTAGGATGGGCACATTTTAATATCAATAGATAAGTCATAAAAGGGGTCCTTTTAAAAATCTGCATAGTAAATATGTACTTTAGGGGTCAAAACTACTCCATTGTACAGATACAGTACAGGGTTTAGTTCATATGGTTGGCGCTGGGCATTTTCTGGCAAATCTGTGTATTGTTACATTTCTATAGTCCAAGAATGGCAATTGATTTTTAAAACACATGCTGCAACTTTATTTGCTCAGTAATTACATGGACTTTATCTGGAGGTCAGTGAAAGAACAACTAAACAGGAAAATGAAGCCTTCCTCCCTTGTGCAATGAAATCATCAAAGTTGGCAGACAGAAAGGAATGCTAAACTTTTTCCCAGAGCTCCGAGTTTGGTTTCCACTGGTCCATGTTCCATTGGGTGATTAGAGAAAGCTTTTTTAAAGCCTTACTTCAGAATGATCTTAATTGGTGCAAGGTTGAGCCCTTTCTAGGAGGGGAGGGAAAAGGTTGAATAGCCTTTTCAAGTCACATGAAAGTTTCCAGGATGAATGTACGATAATTAGATTAATAAGTAGCTTAATTTATCACAGCTGAGGATTTCAACAGCCACACATTAGAGCAAGAAAAAAAGATTAGTGTGATTCTAGTTTGTGAAAAAAATTGTACTGAAACTTGATTAACCTTAAACACAAAGTGCCTTTCTTCCTCAGTCTAAATGTCTGAAGCGGGGAGGGTGTGTGGAGTGGGGAAGTGGGACAGAGGGCCTGAAATAATCAGAAAAGTCCTAATTTATTCCATTCTGTCTCCCAGTTAATGAGCGGGATCAGGATTGCTTGAATCAACTTTTCCCTTTACTGTTTCTTAGCCTTAAAATAATGGGCTAGGCATAAGCCTGTAAAATCTTAAACTATGTTGCCCAACCACATCATAGAGATGCGTCTTTTCTGATGTGCAATTTGTCATAAGCAGATTCTCCCATCTCTGTTGAAAAGAGAAAGAAGTAATGTGGTTGGGAGAAGAATGGGATTTGGAGGAGATCATAATTCCGGTTAGGGTGTGGTGGGAGCATCGAGGTTTAGATTGTTGGCTTTTTCCAAGAGTTATCTCAGGGCTTTAAAACCTGAATTTAGTCTCATACCTTCAAAAATCATAGGTTACCACACAAAGGGCAGCAATGAATTAAGATAAGCAGTATTCATTGCTAAAACATGCTGAATCAAGACAATTAGTATGAAAGCAAGAATAATTGACTCAAACAGTATTAAAAAATCAGACAGGAACTGACACAAAATAATATGCATCAAATCAGATTATGGTCCATTGGGAGTCTTTTTCTCCATTTCCTCCACATATACACCATAAAATATTTTGACAAAAAGTGGAATCTGCTGGACCATCTGATGGTCATATCCAACAGGGGTGGGCCAACATCAGATTTGATTAAGCTTCAACTTCCTGACTCCTGTCTAGCTACAAAAGAAACTTGGGCGCTGTGTGGAACAAAGCCGCTGGCATCAGCGTCGGATTCGCAGTGGAAGACCCTGGAGCGTGAATCTATGGTACCTGTCAACACTCAACAGTCATCGCGATGGGGAGGCCAGCTAATGCGAGCCCAGCGGTGGATTGGTGTAGGGGGCACTGCCCCTGTGGCTGCTTGAGAAGGTGTGTGGCTGCATGTGGGCAAGCAGTGGCGGCACCCTCCAACTGGAAGGAAAAAATACAAAGCTAAAATACCAGAGGACCTCATGACAGCACTACGTCTAACACCACAAAAGTCACCGCGCCTCCGAAACTTACACAGCGTTCCGAGGGAGGTGCGGGTGTGGTCCCAGTGAACACGGCGGAATGTTACTGTAGCCCAGCCTGATCAACAAGGGCAATGCCAAGTGCACTCACGCACCAGTCTGTGAGAAGTTCAGAAACAGAAGCCAGAGCCCAAGGTGAATCCATTTCCACTGTGGAAGTCTTCTCAGAGCACGGCTTCTCTTCTGCTGGGATGAAAGAGAAGATTTAAATTAAAAAAAAAAATCATATAATGCAAAACATCACATTATTTCAAAATACTGAAATTTAAAACATTACTGTAATTATGGACTCTGAGTAAACTTGGAAAACTAAAGCACAGTTAAGCCACCTGCTAGAACCTGAGTGTGTTTTCATCTAAAATGGATATCTCATTACTGGTTAACAGTATTTAGTTAGGTGGAGATATGACCTCTAATTTGCCTTTAAAAGATTAATTTGGTGTTTAAATAAGTGTCTTTTATTTAATAATGTTTTCTTCAACCAATTCACTTATGTCAATAAACTCTCTGTTTAACCTTCTTAAAGGAAACATTTTCTCTGCTCAGAGGCAATTAATGAGCTATCAGATAAATAGTTACAGGAAAATGAACTAAAATTAAGGGCTGCCCAGGACAGCAAATGTGCTTTAATCTATGAAGTGGGGACTGTATGTTACTGTCCACTACGCCATAGGAAGTGTATCTGTTCTGTCATCCTGCCATCCACCTCCTTTCTGTCAGAGTTCATGGCAGAAACAACTCACATAGGAAAACCTGCTGACATGGGAACATCCCATACACGGTCAGAGGCATTTTCTCTTGACTGCTGTTTCTTTAAGTCTGGTGAAAAGAATTATAAATCTTCAATGTGGGGTTGAGTTGTCATTTTTAATGGGAAATTAAGGGAAAATGAAAATATATGCCATATTAATATAAAAAATTAATATAAATAATATCAATTTTTACTGAAGGATAGTCGATTTACAATGTTGGGTTAGTTTCTGGTGTACAGCAAAATGATTCAGTTAAACATATGTACATATTCTTTTTTATATTCTTTTCTATTATGATTTATTACAGGATATTGAAGACAGCTCCCTGTGCTATACAGCAGGACCTTGCTGGTTATCTATTTTATATATAGTAGATTGTATCTGCTAATCCCAAACTTCTATTTATCCCTCCCCCACACCCTTCCCCCTTTGGTAATCCTAAGTTTGTTTTCTATGTCCATGAGTCTGTTACTATTTTGTAAATAAGTTCTTTTGTGTCATATTTTAGATTCCACATATAAATGATATCATATAGTATTTGTCTTTCTCTTTCTGAGTTACTTCACTTAGTATGATAATCTCTAGGTCTATCCATGTTGCTGAAAATGTCATTATTTGTTTTTTTTATGGCTGAGTAGTATTTCATTGTGTATATATACCACATCTTCTTTATCCATTCATCTGTCTATGGCCATTTAGTTTGCTTTCATGTCTTGGCTATTGTAAATAGTGCTGCTATGAACACAGGGGTGCATGTATCTTTTTTTTTTTATAAGAGATCACTTTTTTAAATTTTATTTTATTTATTTATTTTTGGCTGTGTTGGGTCTTCGTTGCTGTGCGTGGACTGTCTCTAGTTGTGGCGAGCGGGGGATACTCTTCGTTGCAGATCTGGGCTCTAGGAGCTCAAACTTCAGTAGTTGTGGCACATGGCATGTGGGATCTTCCCAGACCAGGGATCGAACCCATGTCTCCTGCATTGGCAGGAGGATTCTTAACCACTGTGCCACCAGGGAAATCCCCATGTATCTTTTTGAATTAGATTTTCCTCTGGATATATGCCCAGGAGTGGGATTGCTGGATCATATGGCAACTCTATTCTTAGTTTTTTAAGGAACCTCCATACTGTTTTCCATAGTGTTTGCACCAATATTAATATCAGAGTGTCAAATAGTATCTTTTTCAGTCTTGGGGACGTAAAAATGTATCATGGATAACTTAGTTTATCATTTTTCAGGTAACTTTTTAAAAATTTTATTTTGGCTGAGTTGGGTCTTCGTTGCTGCGTGCAGGCTTTCTCTAGTTGCAGCGAGCGGAGGCTACTCTTCCTTGAGGTGCCCGGGCTTCTCACTGTGGTGGCTTCTCTTGCTGAGGAGCACAGCCTCGAGGCATGCGGGATTCAGTAGTTGCAGCACATGGGCTCAGTAGCTGTGGTTCGCGGGCTCTAGAGCGCAGGCTCAGTAGTTGTAGCGCACCGGCTTAGTTGCTCCGCGGCATGTGGGATCTTCCCGGACCAGGGCTCAAACCCATGTCCCCTGCATTGGCAGGCGGATTCTCAACCACTGCACCACCAGGGAAGTCCCAGGTAACATTTTAAAATACAGTTTTTCTAGATAGTTATCTATGGGATTCAAATGCATTTTGCTTTTTGGGGTATTAATAGAGCTCAAAGCTTGTCAAATTTTGTTTAGCTTTCTATAGTACGTGACAAGCAATTTTTTTAAAAACTTGACCAGTAGTAACAATCATCATTATTTTTATTTTATTTTGTTTTTTTAATACATTTTTGGCCACACTACATGGCATATGGGTGCTTAGTTCCCCGAAAAGGAATCGAACCTGAGGGAAGTCCCCCAACATTATTTTTTTTGTTTTTTTTTTTTGCGGTACGCAGGCCTCCCACCGCCGCGGCCTCTCCCACCGCAGAGCACAGGCTCTGGACACGCAGGCCCAACGGCCATGGCTCACGGGCCCAGCCGCTCCGCGGAACGTGGGATCCTCCCAGACCGGGGCACGAACCCGCGTCCCCTGCATAGGCAGGCAGGCTCTCAACCACTGCACCACCGGGAAAGCGCCCCCCCCAACATTATTTTTAAATTCAGAGATTTTTCTAATAGGAGTAAATGAGGCACCAAAATCTCTCCTTCTCAGAAGAGAAGCATACTGAGTATGGCAGAGACTGCTGGCCATCCCCTAATAATTATGCCTTTTTTCCCATAGTTATGGATTTTTGCCATAGAGCACACAGCCAACAAAAAATACAGATGACATTTACAATCCTTCTCGTAACTGCTCGCTGCAGTCATAAGACTCAGTTCTGGCCAAGTTGAGGTGAGTGGAAGTGATGTGGGCAATGAACATCCAGGTTATGTCCTTAAAGGGCACATCTTCCTTTTCCTCTTCCCCTCTTCAAATAAAAATAAAAAGAGCCTTTAACGGCTTCCTGGAATAGAGTTGGCATCTCAGCTCAACTTCTATGTGAGAGAAATAAGCTTCTGTCTTATTTAAAGTCCTGTGCTTTCAGCTAAACCTACATCCTAACTAATACACTGACTAAAAATAGACATAAAATAAATTCAAACTTATGTACTGCCTGTGCCACATTAAACTATCCAATAAGTCTCTCTCTCTCTCTCACTCTCTCTCTCTCACTCTCTCTCTGTTTTAAATTACTCTTTAAAAAAAATTACTCTTCCCTAAAATACACTTTTGATTGAGAATCCTTCAAAACCTTTTGGATGGCTCCCCATTGCCTTCTGAATTAAGGACAACCCCTCACTAGACATTCAACACTCCATGCTTTTTCCAGCCTCCGCTACTCACATACATTCTGCACACAAGTCCCTACCTTCTCTGATCATGTTAGAGAGTCGCACTTTGGGGGCCATGCCTGTCCTTCCTCTCTGCCAGTGCAAGTCTTATCCACCATGTTACCAAAGTGAGAAAGAGTTATATCAATTGAAGGCTTTGGCATCAAATAGACCCCATTGGAAGCCATGGGGTCCTCACACAACACCCTCTGACTTTCCCTCATAGCACTTCTCACATCTTGTTACTGCACATTTGGCTGCTGTCTGCCTCCCTACTAGACCATAAGCTCCACATGGGCAAGGATGATGTCTAATTGTCTCATCATCTTATCTCCAGGAATAGCATGGTGCCTGGCAACTGACAGATAATAAACATTTGTGGAGTGGATGGATAAACATCTCTGAATCTGTTTTCTCACCTATTACATAAGGCTATAATATCTAATTCACAGAGTCGTTGCTAGAAATAAATGAGAAAATAAAATGAGGTAATGTGTGTCAAAAGACTGTCCCATAGTACATACTCAATAAATGAGAAGCAATATTGTGCAGTGATTCACAGCATGGACTTTGGAATTAAACCTACCTGGGTATGGCTTTAGCCAGGTATGTGTTGGATGACATTGGACAAGTTATTTATTTGTTCTAGACTTCCATTTCTTCCTCTATAAAGCTGATAGGAAATTTTTCTGGTATTATTGTTGAATGTATTAAATTTGACCACCTATGTGCTTTACCACAACATGTGTTACCTAATAGGCATCCACAAATGGTATCTATTGTTACCCATCACTCATCTAATCATTCATTTATTTGTTCAACAGATTTTTTTATTGACTGAATACTATATACCAGGCCCTGGGCTTTGTGCTGGGAATACAATGGGGAACAAAGCAGAGTGGTCCATGGAGCTCACCACTTGAAATCTACAGCTTGGTGAGGTAGACCATTAAATACAGAAACATATATATAAATACATATATATAAGTATTGGTTGTGAGTAACTGCTAAGGAAGAAAAGGACAGGGTGCTTTGAGAAAGACCCTGGATTTACAGAAACAGGTACTCTTCATGAGCCAGCTCAAATGACAGCAGCTCCATAAAACCTGCCTTATCCCTCCCTATCCTCTCCTTACATGGTCTTTCTCCTTCATTCAAACCATATATCATATTATTCTTTTATTGTGACATTTGTTCTTTTACTTGTTTATTTTTACTCATAAGAATAGCTAAATGATGACAGCTGTTATCAGGGATTCTTAAAAAGGTCTAATTTAAGCCTTTGTAATCTGGACTAAGAACTTCTCACGGGTAAATTCTATGTCTTACTCACCTTTATTGTACCTGTAGATCTAGCAGGGTTCCTGGCACAAATTAAGGGCTCCAGGAATATTTGTGGAATTGAAATAAATTGTACTATCTCCTCTGGCTTCCAAATATGAAAGATTGGCTCTAATTCAAATGACTCTCTCTAATCTTTATATGTAAGGCTATTTCTTTAGCTAGTGGATTGTGATCCATCAATTTCTTTAACATATTATAGATGGTAAATAAATCAAAAGTACATTACAATAGTCAGAGTGTTAATCATGAAAAAGCTTTAACATCCCATGGAAAGAAGGATATTCTTGGAAGAATCCCAGACTGAAATCCCTTGACCAACATCTAAAGACATTCTGTTTTCTACAGCATTTGGAAATGCCTTCCCAATATAAAATTCTGCTGCTGTTTGTCCCATGATCTTGACAAAAAGAACAGTCATCATTACTTACAACAGAAAGCATCCTAATGGCTGTTTCTGGCAGCATAATCCCTTTACAGAAATGAAAACATTCACATTATACCCACATTGAAAGGAAATAATACAGTAAAGAATATTTATCAGTTCACATAACTGAAAAATCCAGAGATAGGGATGTTTTAGATGAGGCTTGATCCAATGCCTTAAGGATATCCAAAAGACCTGGGTTCTTCCCATCTTTCTGTGTCAGCTTCAGCCTAAGGCTGGCTCCATTCCTAGTCCCAAGATGACTGCTTACAGCTTTGGGGGCCATATGCTTTCTTTTTTTACTTTTTTTTTTTTTTTTTTTGCGGTACGCGGGCCTCTCACTGTTGTGGCCTCTCCCGTTGCGGAGCACAGGCTCCGGACGCGCAGGCTCCGGACGTGCAGGCTCAGCAGCCATGGCGCACGGGCTCAGCCGCTCCGCGGCATGTGGGATCTTCCCGAACTGGGGCACGAACCCGTGTCACCTGCACCGGCAGGCAGACTCTCAACCACTGCTCCACCAGGGAAGCCCATAAATATAACTTTTACATGCACTGGAAAACAAAAAAACTTGTGTGATTCATTTAATTTCGATATTTGCTAGATTATGGTGGTCTGGAACCGAACTCAAAATATCTCTAATGTATGCCTGTACAAGGATGTCTCAGACATCGTTTGTACTAAGAAGCATGAAAATTAGAAACAGTAAGGGAGTGAATACATAAAATGTGTCATGTGGGATATTCATACTGTTGATCACTACCATAGCAGTTAAAAATGAACTATCTTAATTCACTTAAGAAATATTTATTGAGTGCCTACTCTATGTCAAATACTGTTCTAGGTTCTGGGGATTCAGTGATGAGCAAGCCAAAAACCCTGCCCTTGGGGAGCTCACAACTACATCTGCATTTACCAGCACAGATAAGGTACAGAAACATCCTGTAGAGAAAATATGTAGGCTGCGAAATATGAAATGTGTAAATTCTTCAATTACCCACTAAACAATCCTATGTCTTATTTATGTATACACACATGTAAACGTATACTTTAATGACCTTAAAGAACACATGCAAAAATCATAATAGTGTTGCTTCTGGGAAGGAAAAGGTGATCAGACTGAGGATGTGGGTCAAAGGGAACTTCAACTTTATGGGTAATTTTTCTTTTTGTTAGAATATCATAACATTAATAATGGTGATTTCTGGGTATTGGAAAAACTCATATTTGTTATATTTATTTCTGTACTTTAATTTTTAATTTCTCCAAACTAAAGAACCTATGATAAGGGAATTTCGGGTTTTGAGGAACAGAAGGTACAATCTATAGAGAAAAGTCCTTAGAGGAGTTGGGTTCAATCTAGAAATAAGAGGAATGACTCTGCCTCTGAGACAGAAGAGCAGAAGCAGCAATGGATGAAGAAAAATAGAAAAGAGTGAGGAAAGAAATAGTAAGTTTCAGGAGATTTACAGATGGCCTTGAACTTCTCAGTAAGGCAGGAGGCAAGAGCATCTTCTGGTATCAAGGGGAAGGGAAGATCAAACAGTGAGTTCCAAAATATGAAAAAGTTTTTAAACAACCTGTGTAGGAAATTCACTACTGAATCTCTAAGAGATTAATAAAAGAAGTACAGAGCAGCAATGAGACCCAGGTGAGGCTCAATAGCATGAATTTTCAGTGAATTGAATCTGAATGGTTTCATGTTTTTCTCTAGAAAAAAACTGGCAGCCTAGGAAAAAAAGAGAGAAATTAACTGATAGTGTTGAATACAATTTAGGGAATGATTGTGTGAATACTTGGTGAAAACTTAAGGAGGGGATGAAGTATACTAGAATGATAATTAAAGCATCCTTTAAAGCTCTCAACTTGGGGCTTAGACTGGACAGAGAAAAAAATGGAGCTGGGAAAAGCTTTGGCTTTCTCAGACTTGGGTTTGGCAAGGGCAGGGCACACGTGCCAACTATTCTGTCCCTGAGCCATTGGCAGATCACTGATTGATCCTGGCATCCTTTCTTACCAAACCTAGACATGAGCCCAGAACACTCCTCAATTCAGTATTCCAGGGATGCACTCCCAATTGCTTAGAGTGGACACACATTGTGAAACCAGTATGCTGGACATGCCTGCACCAGACAGCAAGTTTCCTCCAGGCAGTAAGCATGTCCTCTTTGAATCTCCAAAGGCTGTACCTGGCACATAATAAGCTCTTACTCAATAAGTAATTGTGGGGAATTCCCTGGTGGTCCAGTGGTTAGAACTTGACATTTTTTTCACTTCCCGGGGCCCAGTTCAATCTCTGGTCGGTGAACTAAGATCCTACAAGCTGCGTGGCATGGCCAAATTTAAAAAATAAAATAAAATGAATGTATCTTTAAAAAAAAATAATAATTGTGGAAAGAAGGAATGAAGGGAGAAAAGGAGCGAGAGAATGGAGTCCCTGATGAAAAACAAAGAACAGGTTCAGGAGAAATGAAAGAAAAGAGAAAGTAAAAGAAGGTCAGATTGGGGTCAGAACAGGGAGCTCAAAACTGGTGACCTTGGGACTTCCCTGGTGGTCATTAAGGTGGAACCGTTTCAAGTAGTGAAAAAAGTTAAAGGTCTGCCTCTTGTAATGAATGAAAAAAAAAAAAGAGAGAGAGAGAGAGTTGTTATGCCCTTACTCTAAATTTTCTTCTGTGAATTCTTATTCTTCTCCTGCAAAGAGTTTCTCTTATAAGGTAGCTTATAAAAGGTGACATACTTAAATAAACTTTTGCCATCTAAACATTTAGAAATGAAGAGTTCAGTAATATTTTGTTTTGTTTACATACTATGCATTTTTTGTGAGGAAAAAATACTTTCTGTCACATTGCTATAGAACCATAGAATTTTCAATTGACAAAAGTATGTGATTTTTGTATTCATGTTTTCCATAAAAATCACAGAAAACTTTAGCTAGAATCTAGTACAATATGGAATACAGGGTAAATATACCTCATTCTTCTGATCCTTAAATTAAAGAGAAAATTCAGGATACTTGGTTGCCTGAATTTTTTTTTTTTTTTTTTTTTTTTTTTTCTGTATGCGGGCCTCACTGTTGTGGCCTCTTCCGTCGCGGAGCACAGGCTCCGGACACGCAGGCTCAGTGGCCATGGCTCACGGGCCCAGCCGCTCCGTGGCATGTGGTATCCTCCCGGACCATGGCACAAACCTGTGTCCCCTGCAACGGCAGGCGGACTCTCAACCACTGCGCCACCAGGGAAGCCCTGCCTGAATTTTTTAACCATTAAAAATTCAGTAATGAATTATGGATGCAAATGTTTTTAGCAATGCTGTCTTAAAATTTACCTGAAAATAAAATTAACTGCTTTTCTCTCCAGGTCATGAATAAAATTAGTCTAATATGGTTGTCCCCTAACTGGGTCTTTTATGGAAATATTGGGTGTTTTCGTTTGTTTTTTTTTTGTCCAAACTGCCTATGCTGAACTCTCATGGGGCAAAACTCGCCAATCCTCCTTATCAACCCCCTCACCTGTGGCGGGACCAGAGCTTTGTTTCTAGATATCAACTCAACAAGACTTGAGTGTGGAGGTAAATCTTTAGGTATGTGAAAAGTATTTAAAATAAAAGTACCTTCATGGTATGTACGTACAATGGAATATTATTCAGCCTTAAAAAGGAAGGAAATTCTGACACATGCAACAACATGGATGAACCTTGAAGACATTAGGCTAAGTGAAATAAACTAGACACAAAAGGCCATATAGTGTATGATTCCACTTATACGAGATACTTAAAGTGGTCAAATTCATAGTGACAGAAGGAGGAAGGGTAGTTAACAGGGGCTGCAGAGAGGGGGATGGGGAGTAATTGTTTAAGAAACACAATTTCAGTTTGGGAAGATGAAAAAGTTCTGAAGCTGGATTGTGGTGATTCACAGCAATGTGAAAGTATTAACGCCACCGAATTATACACCTAAAAATGGTTAAAGTGCTAAGTTTTATGTTATATATGTTGTACCACAACAAAAATAAAATAAATTTTAACTATATTTTCAAAAGCAAAGGCAACTGTGGCTGATTTTGATTCACTGTAATATAAAGTAACTAGAAGATTTTTCCCCCATGGAAACATTGTAAACATCAAAATAAATACTTTTATTTTAAATGGTCCTTATCATCTTGGCCAAAAATTTATTCTATAAAAAGAAAACTGGACAAGACATTTAACAAGGAAATGTCATTTGATGTGAGATGAAAAGGAAAAATGAAGACATACACTCCACATCTTCAACAATGTTTCCCTCTGTGGTCTGGGAAGCCTTGCATGAATTAGATTGAAATTAGATTGGAACTATATTATCTTTGGTTCGAGAAGACTTTTTTTTTTAATTAATAACTTAAAATGTTCATTTTGGCCAATTAGGAAAAATCAAAAGTAGAAACACTGAAAAGGAGAATTTTTAATGTGTAGATGGTTAAAATGTGTCAGTATCACATATTTAGGCAAGGATAGAAAAGTAAATTACATTTATGTGTTTGTCTTCCCTAACTGTTTTCTTGGCCTGAAATTACTCAACATGTAAAAAGATTCCCAGTAACGTCAATGACTACATAGGAAATTGATAACGGCTAAACCTCCCACTCTCCTTGCCACCCGACAAGAAAATAAAATAAAATCTGAGCCCCTGGCTGCACAGTGCCCTCAGTTGCTTTGTTACCCTGGGAAATGCAGAGGGTCGGTGGAAATTATCCTATAATGAGCAATCCATCTGGCTGCACCTAAAAATGGAATAAAAATGCCACCCTTGACTTTTCCATGGTAGTAAATTAAAGCCTAATGTATAGTTCTAATTACTAGCATTTTCTCTCTAATGGTTCAGTTTGGCTAGGATTTCCGACAATCCCCTTGTTCCCCTAAAGCAAACACCAGAGAATGTTCTAACCCCACTGGTGGCATTTATTAATAACCCCCTTGACAGATGAAAAAAAATCATTATTCTATATTAGACAGGAAAGGATTTTCTCAGCAAAAGCTAATTGATTTTAAAAAACTCAGACGCTATAGAGGAATTAATTTCAGAGAGGGGGAAAAATACAACAGCGTCAAATAAAAACAGATTCTTGTATAGTATGATGTTGCCTGGGCACTGTTTGGGGTACCAGCTAGGGGAAAAAAAAACCTGATAAATGTATGAAAAAATATCCATGCCTCCTTATATACTGGGATGAAGAGATGAGAGGAAGAGGGCTCTCTTGTGAAGAATTCTTACTTTGTGCCTCCATGAAAGAGATAAGATATGATAAGTTGGTTTTTATGGATGGCAAATACAAACACATACAAAAAAAAATTGTTGGAAATGTTTCCACATTCTTCTATTTAATCTCTTTCATTCTTATTTTTAAAAGACGTTATTCTTTTTAAACTCATGTACAAATACATGCTAAATACAAATCAGTATTAATCTATAGGTCTAGTTCTCATCAAACAGTATACAGCTTTCTGAGTGACAATTAATAATTTAGAAGTACTAAACAAAAATAAGATTTGTGATATACTGAGAGGAGGCATGGTAGAAAAAAGAAATATGCTGAAATAAATATTTTTGTAAGCTACACTCCAAAGTATGCCAGTAGCAAATAGAAATACAACTTTATAAAGCAAAGCAGTGGTGGACCCATGCAGGTGGGGTCAGGGTGTCAGGGAAGCAGTGGAAGCAGTGGCTTCTGGTACAAACACTAAAGCAGTGTCTACAGAGAGTGGAAACCCAATATGAAAACCAACTAAAATCCAATCTACCTTTTAGTATCATCATGCACTGACCATTCTAAACAGTCAGGAATAAAATACTTTTCTCTGCAAAAATACTGTTTGTCTAAATTCTAAACAATTTCTGTGGTTACCCTTAAATTTTGATAATGTAAGTGTACACTTCAAGTTAGCACATTTTTGTTACTTAGGGTTTATAAACATTGTATTCTACATAAAAGTTAATTTTAAAACTGCCAGATGCACTGTGCTGGACCCCCATGAATTCAGCTACACACATTCATTACTACAACAGACAAATACGTAGATATAATATTTCCCCTTATGTCAAAAATGCATTAATCTATTTTAAAACTATTAATCTTTGTTTATTTTTGTACTGTAATCTCTATTTTATTTATAATTATTTTTCTTTTACTTGCAAACTATAAATACAAAGTTCAATAAAAGAAAATATTCAGTATCTGTATTTCTTTTCTGGACATTATTTTTTTTTAAGATTTATGTATGTATTTATTTATTTATTTATAATTTTGGCACGCCAGGTCTTAGTTGCAGTACACGGGATCTTCGTTGTGGCATGTGGATTCTTAGTTGCAGCATGCATGCGGGATCTAGTTCCCTGACCAAGGATCAAACCTAGGCTCCCTGCATCGGGACCGCCGAGTCTTACCCACTGGACCACCAGGGAAGTCCCTGAACATTATTATTATATTTCATTTCATGATTTTTACAGAAAATAATTTTGTTGTATAAAACATGGGAAATGTTAAAAAGAAAAAGAAAAACGGACCTGCTTGGGTTATTGAATACACTATGTTCTCTACTAAAGCAAAGAAAATAAATTATGTTATCTGAATGACTGGAGGATAAGGTCTTCAGTTTAATCAACTAATCTAGCGAAACGGTTTTCTAATAGATGGTCAATTATTATAAAGTGACGACTAAAAGCAAAAATCAGATAAAATTAGATTGTGTGCAAATGAATCTTTCTTTGATAATTAAAAAGGTCTTTCACTGACTCAGAATTAACATTGCTGTGTAAATATGCAGAAATGCTCATTAGTGGAAGCATTAGGAAATAGATAGGTAATAGAACATTAAAAAGTTAAAATGAAGGCTTATGTTGAATGCTGTTTAATTCACACCCCCATTTCTCAAAGAATGTAAAAGTCATCTGCAATTTACTGTGTTAAGTCTCAAATAAAATTTCTATAGGCCTGAAATATAATTTTTTTTTTTTTTTTTTTTTTTTGGTCCGAGCCTCACAGCTTGTAGGATCTTAGTTCCTCAACCAGGGATTGAAAACCGGGCCCTGAGAGAGTGGAGTCCTAACCACTGAACCACTAGGAAATTCCCCTGAAATATAATCTTAAAGTGTACTTTTATTGTGAAAAAAGAGTTGTCACATTTATCATTATTCACACTGAGATTTATATGTTTCAATGAGCTAAATAATATTTTAGGACTTCTTTTGTAATCAAAAGACTTGGTTCTGGGCTTCCCTGGTGGCACAGTGTTGAGAGTCCACCTGCCGATGCAGGGGACACGGTCCGGGAGCATCCCGCATGCCACGGAGCAGCTGGGCCCGTGAGCCATGGCCGCTGAGCCTGCGCGTCCGGAGCCTGTGCTCCGCAACGGGAGAGGCCACAGCGGTGAGTGGCCCGCGTACCACAAAAAACAACAACAACAAAAAAAAACAACAACAAAAGACTTGGTTCCTCCCAATCAGCTGATTAGATTAGTTCTTTGTTACTCAACTCTTTGTTGATCCATGCCATGGTGAAGATTCCTGAAACACTCATGGGCAAGTCTATGAGGCAAAATAATAGCAACATGAAGTTCCCGGCTATTTGATGGAAAGATATCAGTGCTCTGCCGCTCAGATCTCTTTGAATTTACCTTTCAGTTGTTGCTGAAAACCAATTACTATAAGTTAAGGGTGGGTTGTGGACCTTGGTCAGGTTTTCATGTGAAGGGCTTCTGTTTTCTACTCCAACAGCCTGAGGCACAAATAGGCACCTACAGATTCATTTGGGCATCAATGGAATGGCAGAAAGCTCAATATTCATGCTGAAGCTCCATTAGCTACACAAATCTGACATCCTGTCAACACATTGACCCAAATTTGTATATGCAAAGGTTTGCCTTGGCAACCTCAGCAGCTATCTAAGGGGATCTCCTCTGAAAGGAAGCCTGCCCTTTGGGGGAGGAGATGCTTCCTTAAAGCCTAGTTTTTATCAGTTTTCCACTTAAAGGGACACTCTGCATTTCATCAAGAAGTAAAAATGTGAATGAATTGCAACTCATAAGTTTCCATAAATTATAAAAATTTACATGGTTTTTACTGCAACTTGTGCTGGCTGTGAAGAAAACAACAGCTTAAGACAAAATTAAAATAATCATTCAGCAATTAATAACTGAGTAACAACTATGGCAGTCCCCAAACTAAGCATTGTGGCTCTAGGAAAAAGCACATGGTAGGTACTCAAGAAGACAGGTTCCTGTGAATAAACATATATACCTAGCTGGTGAGATTACATGAATGTATGCATACAAACTGAAACTATCGTGAAAAGTCTATGTGTGACAAGTTCCAAGTGAGTGGTACAGAAAGTAAGTGCTAGACATGTTTATAAAAGAAAGAACTCTCTGTAGATTGCGGGAACAGGTGAGCAAGTCTACATGTTCTAAAATGAGTCTTGGATTAAACTGAACATTAAACTGACCAGCTGTATGAACTATGAAAGCTTTATGGAAAGTAAAACTTTTGAGCTGGACAATAGCAATACCTCCTTACTAAGTCAAGATAAAATATCTTTCTATTTAATGGTAATAGTTCATGTTAAATTATATTCAGTTCCTGGCCCCGTACGATTGCCAAGTCATTTTCCGCTATTCTTCAGATCTTCTATTATAGAGCTCATTATTCTGCATTTTCCACTCTAATTGTGAGCAGTTACTCCACCATCTTACCTTGACACAAAGGTACCAGGGGAGTAAATTTTTTGCCTTCCACAAGTGGAGAATGCCTGTACACCCATCACCTTGAAGAGAAGGTGATGTTCCTAATCCACTTCTTATTCAACCCCTGTCAGTATCCCACAACTTCAAACTTGTGAAGTCTGTGCCATTTTGATTGCCAACTTTTCTTTCCCCTGTTGTCACTGCCACTGACCACACTCCAGCACTTTGTTCCAAGTATCTATCTCTCCATCCCATCCCCTGCCATTCCTTAGTGACTCAGGGAGCCTAATGATCTCTTCAACCTCAGTGACTTTTATTGTTACTCCTTTTTTAAAAAATTCATGCAATGAGTCCTAGTGGTCAGGATGTTTGTAATCTTTATCTTATCAAGAAAATACAACTCGAAGTCATTTGTCATCACCCATTGTAGGACTAAATATCCAAGAGGAGAGGGGAGATAAGTGAGTATAACAATGATAAGTACGATCACCAAGTACATCTCTTTTGATGTATGAAATAAATATATACTGTACAACATTCCTGAGCAAATGACTATGCAGTCTTTGTGAAAGTTACCAGTGAAAATGTTGTTATTGTCATATTCTTCTAAGGTAAATGCTTGGGGACTGTCCCCCTACAAATTTAGAACTTCTGTGTAAATTTTTGTTAGTAACAACTAAATAACCGTTAAAATGAAATTAGTGAATATTAAAATAGAATTATTAATTGCTGCTACTAATACAGTGGTTTTATTAGTGACTACTAAAATAGAATTTCTTTTCTGTATGTCTAAAGCCATAAGTTGAGGTCTCTGGCTACATTTTAACTGCAGCACATTGCACAGCAGGAGTGGGAGCGGGAAAAGAGATGGACGTTGGACTCAGAACATCTAAGTTTAATTCCCAGGACTGCCAGACTGCCATTTAATGGCACTGCGATCTTTGACAAATCATTTCTCAGTTTTCCCATGTGTAAAGTAGGGATAATGATTATATTAGCTCAGGATCATTGAATGTTATCAAAGGAGGAAATATGTGAAAATAGTTCATACATTTTAGAAGCACATAGCAAATGCTAATTGTTGTTACTTCACATTATTTCACTGAATAAAATTTAACAAAGTGGCTAAGACTGTGGTCTCCAGACCAGACTGCCTGGATTTAAATCCCACCTCCCCCAGTACTAGATATGAAAGTCCTTTAACTTTTTCAAGCCTGATTCCTCCTCTGTAAAGAAGGACAGTACCTATTTAATAGTGTGTTGTGAGGCTTAAGTGAGCTAAGTCACGCAAAGCACTTATACCACACTCTGGAAAATCATGAAATACTAATAAATATTTGTTCATTTCATTTATTCAACAAATGTTTATTGAGTGCGTACTCTATGCCAGGCTTATTCTAGGACTGGGAATATAGTACAGAATACAAGACCAAAAATGTCCTCACTCTCATGTGGCATATAACTTAGTTGGGGTAGAGAAGATTTTATTATGATTGCAAATAATAATATATATGAGAAATATATTTGGAGGTGATACATGCTATGAAGAAAATAAAACAGGACAATATGTTACAGAATGACACAGGACCCCTACTCTTACTAACCAGAAGTTGAGTTATTACTACACTACTATTACTACCAAACTCTGCCTTCCACATCTACACTGTTGAGGCACTTCCTTGTCATGTGTGTGCTCCACTTTGGCTGAGAGATCAAAACGCTTTTAAAGCATTTTCCCTCCCAGTGACACGTAAGAACAACAGCATCACCAAACAACACTGGAAATCCAAGCATCATGTGATAAGTCTCACCTTATAGACATAGAAATGGACAGAGAACTTGACTTTAACCTATCTAGGATTTTGAAAGTCAATCTTTTATGTATAAGATTCCAATATTTTTCAAATCAACACATGTTTATTAAGCATTTACTACATAAAAGTCTCTACAGGAGACATAAAGTGATGTAAGAAAGTAATTTCTGTTGTCAAGAAATTAATAATCAAGTTAGGGGAGAAAAGATAGTAATATATTTAAAGTGAAATAACCTAAAAGATTTAAATGACATTTCAAAATAACAACAAAAATCACTAATTACCAAATAAATTATTTGAATATGTTAGTTCAAAAGGAAGTTCAAAAGAGAGAATAACATATTCAACTTGGGTAGGCAGGAAAATTGACATTTGAAAAACTGGGAAGAAGAGAGTATTTCAAGTGGAGAGAATAGTTTGAACAAACACCTGTTGATAGTTGAGGGTAAAGGCATTCCGAGAAGAGTGAGTAAAATGATTTGCCTTTAGAAGAATTGAGAAGGGGTAGAAATATGGCTATGAGACAGATGGCTTCAGAATCTAAAGAAAAAGAATATAAATGCAGTTAAAAGAAAAACTATGCAGTAAACATCTGCACCTAGAGAATATTTATTTTGTCTATCTATGGTGAAAATTTTAAAAGGAAGTGAAAAGAAAAAGCAAGTAAAGTGGAAGGACAGGAAAGGAAACCTATATTAGGAAATTACTGTACATCATAAGGTAGAAGACTGTGAGGAGATTGGTTCAAGATGGCGGAGTAGAAGGACATGCACTCACTCCTTCTTGTGAGAGCACCAGAAACACAACTAACTGCTGAACAATCATCAACAGGAAGACACTGGAACTCACAAAAAAAGCTACCCCACATCCAAAGACAAAGGAGAAGCCACAATTAGACAGTAAGAGGAGCATAATCACAGTAAAATCAAGTCCCAAACTGCTGGGTGGGTGACTCACAGACTGGAGAACACTTATACCATAGAAGTCCACCCACTGGACTGAAGGTTCTGAGCCCCATGTCAGGCTTCCCAACCTGGGGGTCCGGCAATGGGAGGAGGAATTCCTAGAGAATTAGACTTTGAAGGCTAGCGGGATTTGATTGCAGGATTTTGACAGGACTGGGGAAAACAGAGACTCCACTCTTGGAGGGCATATACAAAGTAGTGTGTGCATCAGGATCCAGGAAGGAGAAGTGACCCCATAGGAGATTGAACCAGACCTACCTGCTAGGGTTGGAGGGTCTACTGCAGAGGTGGGGAGTGGCTGTGGCTCACCGTGGGGAGCAAAGGCACTGGTAGCAGAAGATCTGGGAAAGCTCCTTGGTGTGAGCCCTCCCAGAGTCCCTGTTAGCCCCACCAAAGAGCCAGTAAGCTCCAGTGTTGGGTCGCCTCAGGCCAAAAAACCAACAGGGAGGGAACCCAGCCCCACCCATCAGCAGACAAGAGGATTAAAGTTTTACTGAGCTCTGCCCATCAGAGCAACACCCAGCTCTACCCACCACCAGCCCCTTCATCAGGAAGCTTGCACAACCCTCTTAGATAGCGTCATCCACCAGAGGGCAGACAGCAGAAGCAAGAAGAACTAAAATTCTGCAGCCTGTGGAAGGAAAACCACATTCACAGAAAGAGAGACAAAATGAAAAGGCAGAGTACTTTGTACCAGATGAAGGAACAAGATAAAACCCCAGAAAAACAACTAAATGAAGTGGAGATAGGCAACCTTCCAGAAAAAGAATTCAGAATAATAATAGTGAAGATGTTCCAGGACCTCAGAAAAAGAATGGAGGCAAAGATCGAGAAGATGCAAGAAATATTTAACAAAGACCTAGAAGAATGAAAGAATATACACCTAGAACAATTAAACAACAAACAAACAGAGATGACAATACATAACCAAAATGAAAACTACACTAGAAGGAATCAATAGCAGAATAACTGAGGCAGAAGAACAGATAAGTGACCTGGAAGACAGAATGGTGGAATTCACTGCCACAGAACAGAATAAAGAAAAAAGAATGAAAAGACATGAAGACAGCCTAAGAAAACTCTGGGACAACATTGGATGCAACAACATTCACATTATAGGGGTCCCAGAAGGAGAAGAGAGACAGAAAGTACCCGAGAAAATATTTGAAGAGATTATAGTAAAAAACTTCCCTAACATGGGAAAGGAAATAGCCACCCAAGTCCAGGAAGCACAGAGAGTCCCAGGCAGGATAAACCCAAGGAGAAACACACCAAGACATACAGTAATCAAATTGACAAAAATTAAAGACAAAGAAAAATTACTGAAAGCAACAAGGGAAAAATGGCAAATAACATACAAGGGAACTCCCATAAGATTAACAGCTGATTTCTCAGCAGAAACTCTACAAGCCAGAAGGGAGTGGCATGATATACTTAAAGTAATGAAAGGGAAGAACCTACAACCAAGATTACTCTACCCGGCAAGGATCTCATTCAGATTCAACGGAGAAATCAAGAGCTTTACAGACAAGCAAAAGGTAAGAGAATTCAGCACCACCAAACCAACTCTACAACAAATGCTAAAGGAACTTCTCTAAGTGGGAAACACAAGAGAAGAAAAGGACCTACAAAAACAAACCCAAAGCAATTAAGAAAATGGTCATAGGAACATACATATCGATAATTACCTTAAACATGAATGGATTAAATGCTCCAACCAAAAGACATAGGCTCGCTGAATGCATATAAAAACAATGCCCATATATAAGCTATCTGTGAGAGACACACTGCAGACCTAGGAACACAAACAGACTGAAAGTGAGGGGATGGATAAAGATATTCCATGCAAATGGAAATCAAAAGAAAGCTGGAGTAGCAATACTCATATCAGATAAAATAGACTTTAAAATAAGGACTGTTACAAGAGACAAGGAAGGACACTACATAATGATCAAGGGATCAATCCAAGAAGATGATATAACAATTATAAATATATATGCACCCAACATAAGGAGCACCACAATACATAAGGCAAATGCTAACAGCTATAAAAGAGGAAACCGACAGTAACACAATACTAGTGTGGGACTTTAATACCTCACTTAGACCAACGGACAGATCATCCAAACAGAAAATTAATAAGGAAACACAAGCTTTAAATGACACAATAGACCAGATAGATTTAATTGATATTTATAGGACATTCCACCCAAAAACAGCAGATTACACTTTCTTCTCAAGTGCACATGGTACATTCTCCATGATAGATCACATCTTGGGTCACAAATCAAGTCTCAGTAAATTTAAGAAATTTGAAATCATGTCAAGAACGTTTTCTGACCACAGTGCTATGAGATTAGAAATCAATTACAGGGAAAAAAATTTAAAAAACAAAAACACATGGACGCTAAACAGTTCGTTACTAAATAACCAAGAGATCACTGAAGAAATCAAAGAGGAAATAAAAAAATACCTAGACACAAATTACAATCAAAACACTACGATCCAAAACCTATGGGATGCAGCAAAAGCAGTTCTAAGAGGGAAGTTTATAGCAAAGAAGCCTACCTCAAGAAAAAAGAAAAATATAAAATAAACAATCTAACCTTACACCTAAAGGAACTAGAGAAAGGAGAACAAACAAAACCCAAAGTTAGTAGAAGGAAAGAAATCATAAAGATCAGAACAGAAATAAATGAAATAGAAACAAAGAAAACAATAGCAAAGATCAATAAAACTAAAAGCTGGTCTTTGAGAGTCTAAACAAAATTAATAAACCTTTAGCCAGACTCATCAAGAAAAAGAGGGAGAGGACTCAAATCAGTAAAATTAGAAATGAAAAAGGAGAAGTTACAATGGACACCGCAGAAATACAAAGCATCAAAAGAGACTTGTATAAGCAACTCTATGCCAATAAAATGGACAACCTGGAAGAAATGGACAAATTCTTAGAAAGGTTTAACCTTCCAAGACTGAACCAGGAAGAAATAGAAAATATGAACAGACCAATCACAAGTAATGAAATTGAAACTGTGATTAAAAATCTTCCAACAAAAGTCCAGGACCAGATGGCTTCACAGGTGAATTCTATCAAACATTTAGAGAAGAGCTAACACCCATACCTCTCAAACTCTTCCAAAAAATTGTGGAGGAAGGAACACGCCCAAACTCATTCTATGAGGCCACCATCACCCTGATACCAAAACCAGACAAAGATACTACAAAAAAAGAAAATTACAGACCAATATCACTGATGAATATAGATGCAAAAATCCTCAACAAAATACTAGCAAACAGTATCCAGCAACACATTAAAAGGTTCATATACCATGATCAAGTGGGACTTATCCCAGGGATGAAAGGATTCTTCAATATACGCAAATCAATCAGTGTGACAAACCATATTAACAAATTGAAGAGTAAAAGCCATATGATCATCTCAGTAGATGCAGAAAAAGCTTCTGACAAAATTCAACACTGATTTATGATAAAAACTCTCCAGATAGTGGGAACCTATCTCAACATCATAAAGGCCATATATGACAAACCCACAGCAAATATCATTCTCAAAGGTGAAAAACTGAAAGCATTTCCTCCAAGATCAGGAACAAGACAAGGATGTCCACTTTTACCACTATTATTCAATATAGTTTTTGAAGTCCTAACCATGGCAATCAAAGAAGAAAAAGAAATAAAAGGAATCCAAATTGGAAAAGAAGAAGTAAAATTGTCACTGTTTGCAGATGACATGATCCTATACATAGAGAATCCTAAAGATGCCACCGGAAAACTACTAGAGCTAATCAATGAATTTAGTAAAGTTGCAGGATACAAAATTAATGTACAAAAATCTCTTGCATTCCTAAACACTGTTGATGAAAAATCTGAAACAGAAATTAAGGAAACACTCCCATTTACCATTGCAACAAAAAGAATAAAATATCTAGGAATAAACCTACCTAGGGAGACAAAAACCTGTATGCAGAAAACTATAAGACACTGATGAAAGAAATTAAAGACAATACAAATAGATGGAGAGATATACCATGTTCTTGGATTGGAAGAATCAATATTGTGAAAATGACTATACTACCCAAAGCAATCTACAGATTTAATGCAATCCCTATCAAATTACCAATGGCATTTTTTACAGAACTAGAACAAAAATCTTAAAATTTGTATGGAGACACAAAAGACCCTAAATAGCCAAAGCAGTCTTGAGGGAAAAAAACAGAGCTGGAGGAATCAGACTCCCTGACTTCAGTCTATACTACAGAGCTACAGTGATCAAGACAATATGGTACTGGCACAAAAACAGAAACATAGATCAATGCAACAGTATAGAAAGCCCAGAGATAAACCCATGCACCTGTGGTCAACTAATCTATGACAAAGGAGGCAAGGATATACAATGGAGAAAAGACAGTCTCTTCAATAAGTGGTGCTGGGAAAACTGGACAGCTACATGTAAAAGAATGAAATTAGAACACTCCCTAACACCATACCAAAAATAAACTCAAAATGGATTAGAGACCTAAATGTAAGACTGGACACTATAAAACTCTTAGAGGAAAACATAGGAAGAACACCCTTTGACATAAATCACAGCAAGATCTTTTTTGATCCACCTCCTAGAGTAATGGAAATAAAAACAAAAATAAATAAACAAATGGGACCTAATGAAGCTTAAAATCTTTTACAAAGCAAAGGAAACTACAAACAAGACAAAAAGACAACTCTCCTAATGGGAGAAAATATTTGCAAACGAATCAATGGACAAAGGATTAATTGCCAAAATATATAAACAGCTCATGCAGCTCAATATTAAAAAAACAAACAACCCAATCCAAAAATGGGCAGAAGGCCTAAATAGACATTTCTCCAAAGAAGATATACAGATGGCCAAGAAGCACATGAAAGGATGCTCAACATCACAAATTATTAGAGAAATGCAAATCAAAACTACCATGAGGTATCACCTCACACCAGTTAGAATGGGCATCATCAGAAAATCTACAAACAACAAATGCTGGAGAGGGGTTGGAGAAAAGGGAATGCTCTCGCACTATTGGTGGGAATGTAAATTGATAAAGCTACTATGGAGAACAGTATCGAGGTTCCTTAAAGAACTAAAAATAGAAAAAAAAATAGAATTACCATATGACCCAGCAACCCCACTACTGGGCATATACCCAGAGAAAACATAATTCAAAAATACACATGCACCCCAATGTTCATTGCAACAGTATTTACAATAGCTAGGTCATGGAAGCAACCTAAATGCCCATCGACAGATGAATGGATAAAGAAGATGTGGTACATATATACAATGGAATATTACTCAGCCATAAAAAGGAACAAAATTGAGTCATTTGTAGAGATGTGGATGGATCTAGAGACTGTCATACAGAGTGAAGTAAGTCAGAAAGAGAAAAACAAATATATTAACGCATATATGTGGAACCTAGAAAAATGGTACAGATGAACCGGTTTGCTGGGCAGAAATAGTGACACAGATGTAGAGAACAAACATATGGACACCAAGGGGAGAAAGTGGTGGGGGGGTGGGGATGGTGGTGTGATGAATTGGGAGATTAGGATTGACATGTATACACTAATATGTATAAAACAGATGACTAATAAGAACCTGCTGTATAAAAAAATAAATGAAATAAAATTCAGAAAAACAAAAAAAGGTAGAAGACTGTGTTGCCATGAAATGACCATTATGCAGACTTTGCAGAAACCTTGGTAATGTTTGTGATGTATCTATGCTTCTCGACTACCAATTAGAGCTAGGTCTGTATGCCTGTTAATGAAGACACTATTTAGAAAGTCTACTAACAAAGAGTTAAGGGAAGCTGACAAGGGACGGTGAGGTACCACTGGACTAGCAACAGTGAAAAGCCAAAACCACTCTAGACTTGAAGGGGCAAGAGGAGCGAGTGATTATGGGAACCTGGAAACAGATCTAGTGTAGGAGGGGCTCACCAACAGAAGCTGTGGCCTTAGGTAGAGTAGCACAGCTCCTGCCTACCAACAGGCAGCAGAGAGGGGGTCAGGAGAGTAAATATCCTGACTTCTTCCCTCTCTGGCCCTCTGATCTCCTGCTGATGCCTCCTACTGACTGTCCCCAAAGAGAAGCCACCCCACAAGGAAGCCTGAACAATTCAGTCCTCAGAGGTCAGCCTCTATCTCCCTCCCAGGCATGGAATGAATAGCTGGAGAAAAGTGAAGTGAATATGGATGGGCAAATGTGTGTGTGTGTGTGTGTGTGTGTGTGTGTGTGTGTATACGTGTTTATATTGTTTTGTGGGTGGAGTTAGGGCGTGGATAATACGAAGGTAAGAAAATCAATTAGCAAGAGACTGTAGCAAGGCCAGATTATGACATTCGTGGGCCCTAGGCACTTCTCTTTGTGGGACTATTCATCAATTTAAAAAAATGTTTAAAATTCTACTTTACAATTGCATCAACATAAAGACAAATGCAATCTAGGTTGGATTATATCAAGTTTTTCTTCTGATTTTAAAAGAAATTGAAACATTTTCAGGGGCCCCTAAGTATCATGGTGCTAGGCACATGCCCACTTTTGCCTAATGGAGAAGGGGGTCCTGGACTGCACAAGACCGGATGTGAAATGGTAAGATCTCAACCAAATCGTGGAATTAAATTGTATATGTGTATCATGTGGGGTTCTGATAGAAAACAGAAAGGACACTCAAGATAATTCATGGAGAGTTTATTCACAAAGGAACTATTTGGAATCTGCAGGTGGGGTGGGGGTGGGATAGGGGCACCTACCAAGTTCGTGCAGTAACCTAGGGCTAGGAACAACACAGACCCCAGCCATGCACAGGCCTGAGGGGAGCAGGAGAGTAGCCATTACCAGAGGCTGGAAAAAGCGTTGTGAGGAGAAGCCGTCCGTAGGAGGAAGAGTGGCTGTGACTTGAGGGACACAGTCAGCCTGGGGTAAACTTGCAGGGAGGAATCCAGGATTATAAATACCCTGTCGTCCTCCCTCCTCCATTGCCTGAGCCCAACGGGAAGTCAAGGGCATGAGACCACTGATGCTGTGCACACATGTTCATTTCTCAGGAAGAGAGCTTTTGGAAGGGTGGAACTGCAGGACCAGTCAGAAGCTATGTGACACATGTAGCCTTTCGAGCATGGGTTTGGACTAGACTCAGCAGTGGAGCTCGGCATAGAATCACCTGGAAGGCTTGTTAACCATGATTGCTAGTCTCTCCCCTTAGAGTTTCTCATTCAGTGGGTCTGGGATGGGGTCCAAGAATTTGAATTCCTAACAAGTTCCCAGGTGATGCTTATACTGTTGATCTGAGGAGTACACTTTGAGAGTCACTGTCTAGAGTGTTCTCCATGGACCTTTCTGCCCTAAATATTATGAGGTGATCACTGTATCTGCAAACATCTAGAACAGGGCTCAGTAACATACAGTTGACTCTTGAAGGACACAGTGTGAATTGCACAGTGGGTCTACTTATACATGGATTTTAAAAATAAATACTACAGTACTACATGATCTGCAACTGGTTGAATCCCAGGATGCAGAACTGTAGATAGAGGGGAACCACATATTTGAAGGGCCAAATGTAAGAAATACTCAGATTTTCGACTGCAGAGGGCTGGTGCCCCTAAACTCCGTGTTGTTCAAGGTTCAAATGTAGTTGGTACCGAATAAACCTCTGATGAATTAATAATTAACCTAAATAAAACCTTAACTAAAGCAAATTCTCCTTGACTCAATTTACTCATCTATAAAGCACTCAACCTTCAATGACACACATTGAAGTGGTGGCCAAATGAACACAACAGATCTGAGATTCTGGCAGATATCTTCTAAGCAGGGGCTCTGTTCTGGGCAACTTCAAATCTTCTCACATATCACAGATGCCTATTTACTTTGTTAACATGATGGTTCAAATGTTTTATTCAGTGTGAACAGCATAGTGAATGACTCCATCATTGGTATTTCCAATATATTATATATAATCATTCATCCATCAAATATTAAGTTACAGAGTTGAGGACCATTCACGATGCTAGCCTCTGAGGAAACAAAGATGAACTACTTCTGCCCTCAGAGCTCACAGTCTACTGGGGAAAACAGACACGTACACAGAAAAATTGGTGAATATTATCTTAGAAGGACACTGTGGTAGAGATACACACAGCTATATACAAAATAGATAAAGAACAAGGACCTACTGTATGGCACAGGGAACTATAGTCAATATCCTGTAATAACCTATAATGGAAAAGAAACTGAAAAAGAATAGATATATAACTGAATCGTTCTGCTGTACACCTGAAACATTGTAAATTAACTATACTTCAATTTAAAAAAAAAGAAGTACATCATGGTAAATATAGAAGTACGAATGGTCGGCTAGGAGCTGGAAGGAGGAAGGCAACTCTGCCAAGGAGCTTCAGAGAAAGCTTCACAGGAGTGAGTTTTGGGGTGAGTGTTAAAGGATGCATAGAGGTTTTCCAGATTTGTAAATGGGAAAGGAGCATCCAGACTGAAAGTCTCACTCGTGTAAACACACAGTGTTTGAAAATGAGTGAGAGTTGAGTGTGAATTACTGCATAGGAAATCCACGAGGGTAGGTGGTGACTAAAGGGATAAAGCTAGAGAGGTAGATTATGTAGGGAGCCAGGTTGTACATAGTCCCTGAATGACAGACTCAAAAGAGCAACCCACTGATATTCTCCTCCAGGAAGTTTCCATAACCCCGAAGGTGGGATGAACCACCCCTGCCCCAGGCTCTTAGAGCGCCCTCCACATACCTTTATCACTGCAGTTACTTCATTAGATTGAAATTATCTGTTCATGTTTTCAACTTTCCTACTAGACCATAAGCTCATCAAGGGCAGAAACCCTTATTCACTTTTGCAGTAGCATATGGTCTAGCATACAGTAGCAATGAATAAATGTTTCCTGAACTGAGGGAACCTGAGGAGGTCTTTCTATTATAGGGTGGTAGTGAGAGAGTTCTCCAGCTGGTTCAACCCTCCAGGGCAGGTGCTGGGCTTTTCTTCTCCCCCTCTCTTTCTTCTTCTCCATCATTCCACCAGGTATCTGGGGTCCCACTTGCCATCCTGAAGGCTCTGAGTATCCCAAGATTTTGAAAGAGGGGGTTTGTCCACAGGAGATAAATTGAAGGGAATAGCTGTTGTTCTCCCATTTCTTTGGGATTTTGATGTATCAAAAATTAGGAAACAGGAAATCTAAGTGCTTCTCTAGTGGGGAGCTGAGGGGTAGGAAAATATTAAAGACCTGAGTAATATAGAGTTTGAGTGATAGATAGGATTTGAGAAGCTAAAGAAAAGGAAGAAAGGCATTCACAGTCCTGGATAATTGCAATCATCCATTTTCTCTGTTCTTCATCCTGGGTTATTAAGGGATGCTAAAAACATATGCATAGGGCTTCCCTGGTGGCACAGTGGTTGAGAGTCCGCCTGCCGATGCAGGGGACACGGGTTCGTGCCCCGGTCCCCGAAGATCCCACATGCCGCGGAGCGGCTGGGCCCGTGAGCCATGGTCGCTGAGCCTGCGCGTCCGGAGCCTGTGCTCTGCAACAGGAGAGGCCACAACAGTGAGAGGCCTGCGAACCGCAAAAAAAAAAAAAAAAAAAAGAGGATGCTTTCCAGGAACTCTCTAATTCCTTGAGGGCAGGAACCTTGTTTGTCTTATTCATCACTGTGTCCTGGAGGCCTAGAATAGTGCTTGGCACATGGCAAGAATTCATTAATATTTGTTGAATGAATGAATAAATATATGAATGAAGGAGTTCCCCTAGAGAAAATCCCATTGCAATGCAGATGAGTGTGACCACAAGGATGTTGTTTCCAATTCCAGTTAGCCTCTCAATGGTAATCCTTTTTATCCATCTTCAGTTACATTCCTCTTCTAGTCCTCTCAGCAGCAATTCCAAACCATTTCTCCTCCTTGAATCCCCCAGGCTAAAAATACACACACACACACACACACACACACACACAGAGACACACACAAAGAAGCCAACAGTCCAGAACCATCTCATCTTCCCATTCTGGATCATTCCAATATGGCCCTATCCATGGTCATTTCCCACCTCAGACATAAGCACACAAAACTGCTCTCATATCCTCCAGTCCTCAAGCTACTGCCCTCTCTCTGTCCCTCACAACCAAGCTTCTCAAAGTAGCCCAGAGTCAATATCTCTCCTTCCTTACTTCCCATTAACTCGTTGCCTATGGAGACTGTGCTCTGACTCAAGCCTTCTGCACCCACCAAACAATCACCACTAGGGTAGCAGTGTTTCCAAATTGCCCTAATCTTACTAGACCTCCTGAGTATTAGTCATTCTGCCTTCCCTTGACTTCCATGGCCACTCTCCCCTCATTCTTCTTTTCCTCTGACTTTTTCTTTTCAGCCTCCTTTGCTGACTCTCCCCTCTGTCCACCCAATCATATTGGTGTTACCCAAGGTCTTGTCCTCAACCCTGTTCTGTTCTTATTCTACATGAAATAAGTAGAAATGGAATCTCATCCGCTTCTATGTTTTAGCAACCATATGTATTGTGACAACTCCTAAATATCTCTAGTATGTGAGTTTCAGACATTATCTTCTATCTAGAAAGAGAGATATATTTAATTGCTAGTTCACATCTGCACCTGGATATCCTACAGCACTTCAAATTCAACATGTCCTAAATTAAACTCATTACATAATATCCCTATCCCACCCCCAACCTGTGTTCTTTCTTCTTTATTTCTATTTTGACTAATTACCTCACCATCTAACCAGGTGCTCCCAAACCAGAAAACTTTAAGTCATCTTAATGTTCCTGTCCTGCGCTGGCTGTGCCCTTTACACTCTTATTCTTAAATGCCATTCTCTCACTCCATTGCCAGACCATCAGTCCCTTAAAGTAGGATTTATCCTACTCACTTCTGTATATCCAGGGATAGTAAAGTTACCAAAAGGGATGGGGGAGGAGGAAGATTATATCCTTTTAATAATCAGGTTTTTTTTTTTTTGGCTGCACCGGGTCTTAGATGAAGCACGTGGATCTTCACTGTGGCACACAGGATCTTTAGTGGTGGCATGCAGGATCTTTACTTGTAGCACGTAGGATCTTTTTAGTTGCAGCATGAGGGATCTAGCTCTCTGACAAGGGATCGAACCCAGGCCCCCTGCCCCCTGCATTGGGAGCACGGAATCTTGACCACTGGACCACCAGGGAAGTTCCTTGATAATCATCTCTTAATTCATTCAAAAAAAAATTTATTGGGACTTCCCTGGTGGCACAGTGGTTAAGAATCCACCTGCCGATGCAGGGGATACAGGTTCGAGCCCTGGTCCGGGAAGATCCCACATGCCACAGAGCAATTAAGCCCGTGTTGCCACAACTACTGAACCTGCGCTCTAGAGCCCGCGAGCCACAACTACTGAGCCTGCTTGCCACAACTACTGAAGCCCGCGCACCTAGAGCCCGTGCTCCGCAACAAGAGAAGCCACCGCAATGAGAAGCCTGTGCACCGCAATGAAGAGTAGCCCCCGCTCGCCTCAACTAGAGAAAGCCTGCACGCAGCAACGAAGACCCAACGCAGCCAAAAATAAATAAATTAATTTTAAAAAATTGAAATCCATAGTTAACATAAACCTCTTTTTAAAAAAATGTATTTAGCACTTAATATATATGAGAAATACTCACGATTTACTTAAATTATCACCTCTTTTTTAAATGAATATTCTTCATCTTAATGACTGCCTGTGGCAACCACTTGTAATAGTCTGTAAAAATCTAACTCAGGGCCTTCCAACATAATTGCTACTAACAAACACTACTGTTACCATTTTACAGTGAGGGTAGGGACAGCCAGCAATCAGAAACTATTCATGGAAACGTTCAGCAAAAACCCTGACTATACGACTTGCACATTGTATTGTTTAATTAGAAAGGGAATCTTGAAATATACCTGATCCTGCAAAGTAATTCTGTCCACAAAATGGGCAAGAGGAGAGATTTCCCATTTTGTTCACCAACCTGTAATTTGGTAGGAGGGGTTTGGGCTATTTTAATTAATTATTGCAAATTAAATATTTCAACAACTTGAAGTGAGCCCTTAAAAGAATGAAAAAATATACACAGCTCCCCTCTGCTAAGACTGCAGTTGATGATAGAATTCCTACTGTCTAATCTATAAAAATAAAACCCGAGTTTTCAGCTAATTTCATTTTCTCAAACAGAAAAAAACAGTGCCACCCCAGTTAGATGCTTTAACATGCAAGTTGATTTCCACTCACAGCTGTGGCAATTAGAAAGTGTACTTAATGGAGTGTCATGTTAATTGTTTTCAGAGTTAACCAATTTCTCCATTTAATTGTCAATTGATTAACCTATTGAAATGTTAAGTGACTCAGTTTCCTTCCAGAGTAAACAGCAGCAGCATATGGTAGCTTCATCAGCCGAAGGCAGCACTCATTTGCTTGGATTCAATGTGCTGGTATTTTCCTACACCTCCCTGAGCTTTTAATTAGATGAGGCAATGTTACATGTATTTGTCTGCTGGAAAGGTTATCAGTGCCACGGCTGACCTGCAGAGGCAAGGTTGAGTCTAGCAGCTTTAACAGAAACAGTTTTCAGCTATGACTGTTGTACTTGATTGCATTGTGATGGTAATTAACTCAAGACTGCTTTCCTCAGCGTGTGTGTGTGTGTGTGTGTGTGTGTGTGTGTGTGTGTGTTTCCTGTAGCTCTAACTATGCAGAGATGTTTCCTGTCATATATATGCACTTATTAAGCACTCATTGGATTCTAATAGGCAAATAGTCAAGAGTTTCTTTAGGCTAATATCATACTACTCAGACTGTGATGCCATTAAATAAGTACAATGTTCATTGCCTGCAGCACATTTTCAGAGAAAAAGCCAGCTCCCTTTGGTAGAATTTTGCTCCTTTATTTTCATGGTGTCTCATTCCAGCAGATCTTTACAGCTATAAAGTAAAAATGATTTTACGGTTTTCAATTTAAGCACGTATGAGGCCACATAGGGTTGAAGGAGAGACACACTTGGATTTGGAAGCATATTTCCAATGTTCCCGTTAAAGATTACTGAGTTTAAGTGACCAAATTAATATAAGGTCCTGGTAGTGAGCCATTAATTCAGTCTTCTCATCTCTTGCACACTGTTTTCTGACTCTGGGTGCGCATTGCTTGCGTGTGTGTTTTTACTGTACCGCACTATTGTTTAATTACAAGCAAGCCAATCCACAACTGAGCCAGCATTATCAGCCTTGATAATGTTGGTAGCAGGCAACGGAGACAAAATGATTACAAACCTATGTTGTGTTCAATAGTTCTTTAGAGGATTTCTCTCTTAATAGTTCTGGTTCATTCATGTTTGATTCAGCACATTTGTTCTTTAAAAAAGGCATAGCTTAGAAGAGTTTCAGGGTGGGTTAATAACTCAACTGAAAATGGCTGCTCGCATTGTAAAAGCTTGTTCCTGCGGTTGCTTGGGGCTTTCTTCAGTTTTGCCGCTCTGCAGCTTCGGCCCAGTTGGTAAACAGCTTAAGTCCAGACATCTTTTCATTCTCTGAGCAGCGGATTGAAATAAAAATGCATATAAGTGGCGACTGACTGGCGCTGGCCTAACAATAGCCTGTAACATTATGCAAGGGTATTTACATAGGAATAAGGCCTTACTGAAGGAGATGGGGCAATTAATGGTGTGGGCCACACATATAAGGAAAGTTTGTCCAATCCTTTCCTCAATAAAGATCTTTTGTGAAGTGCTATGGAAACTCATGGAGGCCCCAAAGAGATTAAGGGGAGGACTTTTCTGGAATTTTAAATATATTTGTATATATTTTTTGAAACTTTCCATTTACATCTATATTTATGTAAATGGAACGTTTTAAAAAGCCAAATTATATTAAACAAATGCACAGAAAAGAATATGAATTCTTTGTTTTGTTTTAATCCTTTGGGGTAGTTTCTCCAACCCTGGAAAAGAAGGCACACATTTTTTCCATTTCATTCCTCCTCCCTTCTTTTTCTTCTTTTTTTTTCTTTTTTTGGTGATATTTATTGAGCAGAAAATTGTTCTGAGATAGACAAGTTCCTTAGTTATCTTGTTTCTCTGTGTGTTTGAATTTGAAGCCATCATCTTTAAAATATTTTAAAAGTTTTGCCTTACTTCTTATTTCCAGTCATGTTTAAGCAAAGGGAGGAAAAATTGCCCAGTGGCCAGGCCTAAGGGGAAAATCCTCAAGCCTTTCAGGAGTGTCAGGCAGCTTGGCAGGCACAATGAAAGTGAACAGCCACAAAAACTGGGAGGAACCCGAGAGAAAATGCAAGGGGTGTGTCATAGGAGGATGTGAAAACCTTAATTCAAACCTCGCCTCTTTTTAGGATATGTCATAAGAGAATATCTTGTCAGTCCAGATAAAAATTAAAAAGTCAAATGCTTACATTATTTTCGTCCCAATACTGTCCCAATATATTGTCATTGATTTTTCTTTTTTTTTTTTTTTTTGGAAGTGGGAAGTCCTCCTCACCCCGACGCCTACCCCTAGCTCACCAATCCCAGCAGTAAAAGACAAATCTGGGGTAGCTCTGTCACGTGTTTTCATTCTTATCAGAGGCTCACCATCTGCTTCTGCCCTTGGCCAGATAGCATTACTGTTATTATTACTTTGGATCAGAATACTTTTTTTTTCTTTTTTCTTCTTTTTTCTTTTTTTCAGAATACTTTTAATAAAGTATTATCAGCATTCTAAAAGTAAGAGACAGAAAAAGAACCCAAGACCTCTTTGCAGGTTTTAGGACCAGTTAAGCATTTACTATCTATTTTAAGCAAAGTACATTAGTTTCTTTTTTCTGTTTTTTAATGTTTCATCTCATTCGAGGGACACTTTCTAAGAAAGCAGAACTTTGGCAGGGAGCGCTCAAGCTCTGTTCACAATTGCTAATCAACCTGTTCCTACTTCCAAAGTTGCTTTTTTTAATCCCATTTTCTCATTTATAGCTGGTTCATGAAATTCATGCCCATATAGGATGAGTGAAACAAAATCTTAACATGATAACACGTAAGCTTTAGGTGCCTGCGTGTGTGTGGCATACAGAGAAAGCGATTTCAGCTGCAGCCCCGTCAAGCAGGCAGAAATCAATGCCTCATTCAGGACTATTGATCAGTACTAAATTAATTAGACTCCAAGCCTTATGGCAGTTGATAAGACAACTTGTTAATTTAGTCAACGATAGTGTTTTCCCTAAAGCAGCAAATACCCTCTTCTTTAGAAAAGGCATTTCTAATACTTGCTGCCAGTTCTTTTTTTTTTTTTTTACTGTTTTCATCTTTCTTTTCTTTTTCTGGGAAGGGGTTCTATAGGGGTATGAGGCGGGGAGGGGGAGATCAATAGGCAAAGGAGTGCTGTAGAAATGTATATGCTGAGGAGGCAGTCTGGAATATTCAGCAACCCACTGCCACGTCTGTTCCTAGCCTAATGCTGTAATTTCAGGATGAAAAGAGTGCCGCCAGATTATAACTGGAGACCTGGATTTCCTATGGGGCTTTGGCCATGTAAGGCCACTCCAGCCCCACGAGGATGTTCATTTGGAAGGGGGCTGCTTCCTAAACCTGAATTTAGAATTGACCGATACAGATCACTTTTGCTTTTCCCTTAAACCTGCAACAGTGATGGTCATAGTCAATAACAAAGACTTGGGCCCTGTCGGTTATGCAAACTGTGAATGGAATGAAGGTATCCCAGAATGCCCCGAACATGGGGCAGTACTTCCTGCTGGCTTGGAAGGACAAAAGGACAAAGCCCGGGAGTGTAGGGGTCCCACCAACAGCTCTTGGAGGCAACAGCCTGCTATCAGCAGCACTCCAACCCTCTGAGAATGCTAATAAGCTAGTGAAGAGCTCAGCTTTCTTGCCATAATTCTATAGTGTGGTTGAGGACCACATAGTGCTCACTAAATAAAGACAACTAATTGAGAATTTTTTGCACATTTTGCCCAGGGGACTTGTTGTTCGTTCGATTCTTTGGGGAGAATGTACCCCTACTGACAAGAGGAACTGATTGTTTTGGCAGCCTCATGTTACTCTTCCCCAGGTCTAAGACTGACTTTCGAAGTATGACAAAAATGTTTAATTTTGTTTTTTTTTAATTATGTTGCTGGGAATTATTTTAGATCTCAAAGAATAGGCGTTCCAGTGTTCATCTAAAAAAAATCCTGGCAGAGTTTTTTGAATTAAAGCCCTGTTTTTTCTTTTTCTTTCTTTTTTTTTTTCTCTTAAATTGTATTTTCTGTGGTGAGGCCTACATTTTTGTGTCTGCAGGTGACACGTTGATTGAAACTAAAATTAATAAATCAGCTGAAAAGCTCACACCTACAGCTCACAGCAGGGCCTGCAAAACACGTTTATAAAGGGAGCTTTATGCCCTCATATAAAGAAGGAATAAATTACAGAAGCACTTGTTGCCCTGGGACTTGATTTTGCTTTGCAATCTGGTATCTTATTTTCGGAGGTTTATTGTTAATCAACAGGTTCCTGGTTGCTTTAGCAGGTGACTTTGCTATTAATCTCTTACTTATCATTATAGTATATTAATGAGGAGGCTTCTAGATGTGGCTCTATCTTCTGACCAAGGAATTAGTTTAAAAGGTACACTTTTTCCTCAATGGCTTGCAGTCAGCCACGTTGAGGACCAAATGCAAAGTAGCATTTTCTACAGCTTGTGTAGTATTAAGGAGTGTTTTACTAACATATGTGTCGTACTGTGCTTTTCTTCTCTCCTACACTTATTCCTTCACCATGGAGGGCAATTATGGAACTTACTAGTCTCTGTTCATTTTTTTTAACAAAATAAAATTATATATAAATAACAAAATGATATCCTTTCTTATTAATGTGCACCCTCATTTTAATTAAACAATGTCAATGTTTTTTGGAGGTGTGTTCGGAATTAAAATATATGATTTGGGAAGGCAAGAGGTTCAACATTTCTCACCAGAACTAGATTAATAAACGTCATTACAGGTGCAGGAATTTAACCATCGCATTTCCCTTTAGAGTCTGAGGTAATTGGAAATGTTTAAGCTTGACAAAAGAAGGAAGTAAATATACCTAAGGGGGTAGTTTAGACATATAAAGAAGAACTGAGGATTTAAGTCCTCAAGTCTTAAGTTTGTGATTACAAGGATTTCCAAAGCACATAATGGTGCAAAACAGCCCAGACAACCCCACATATGGGAAGAATCGCTTTGTTGCAATCTACAGATATTTCAAAGGACATCCTCTGGCACAGCATTATTCTTATTATTGTTCAGTTCCTTTCAAATCTTTAGGACAATCCAGTCCACACCTCAAGGATGCATGCTGTCTTTTTTTTTTTTTTAAACCTAAGAAATATCAAGCTTGTGCTTTTCTTATTTTTAGCTTTTTTAAATGACTGGTTTGGGTCAGTTGAGGCACATTTGACGTCACTGTCTACCTCACCCTTTCAGACTAAGTCTTGAGGTAACTCCATTCTGTAGGTTAAAGTCAACATCATCACTGTTTCAGTAAGGTATTTTCTGATTAGGTTTTAGAAGAGGAGGAGGTGAGTTAGAGATATTAGTAGAAACGTTGAAAGCTAATCACAGGAATACATGAGAGTGAACATTAATAGAGCCATCAGATTTGACACTATTTCTGAAATGTTTGTCTATAAAAATGCATAGCAACAAGAAAGTCATCAGAGATATTCTACTGCTGTAATATTAGGCTACTCCCATGGATGGGAGACAATTGGAAATAATGCTATCCTCTTAAAAGTGGTACCCAAGTCACCAGCTTAACAGTCCATTGGAATTATACTACCTAGCTGACCATTTTATAGGAAGCAGGGGAATTTCATCTGCTCCGGGTCACTATTGTTACCTGGAATTTGGATCCTCATTGTAGAGTTTTTTGTTCAGGCCAGTAAGCTAGGGAGAACTTCCGTACGGATGACCCTAACCTGCTCCCAACAACCCAAAGATTAAAAAAATACTCGCCTCTGGCTTGTTTATCTTCTAAAACCCAGGAAGAAAAAATTCTGTTATACACTAGATAGAAACAAATCTTAGACCCCAGTGACCCAAAATCAACCGCTTGAGGTTCTCACGTACCTTGTAATAGCTGTGTGGGGTGGGGGTGAGGGGAAGGGTTTTTTAAAGTGAGGAATAGAAGGAAATGAAGGACAGGGAGGTCAGATCAGTGCTCTGTGACCACCTAGAGGGGTGGGATAGGGAGGGTGGGAGGGAGGGAGACGCAAGAGGGAGGAGATATGGGGACATAGGTATACGTATAACTGATTCACTTTGTTATAAAGCAGAAAATAACACACCATTGTAAAGCAATTATACTCCAATAAAGATGTTAAAAAATAAAAAAAGAAGGAAATGGAGGAAATAAAACTCATAGTAAAAGAAATGAAGGAAGTGGCTGGTGTATTCTAGGATGGTCAGGATAATTTGATAATTGTAGTACAAATTTCTAGAAAACGAAGTTCCATATATGTCCCCAAGTGCTGCAGACTGGCTGGTCTAGGGTGTGTTTACAAAGAAGGACAGTTACCATTAGAGAACTTTACGCCCCTCCAGTTCTCCCTCAAGTACTTCCAGCCAGGGGGGGTTTCAGCCCTTTTTGTCTTTTTACAATTTAGCAAGATCAGACACATTTCTGCAATGCATATGCAGATTTCACCTCTTGTTACTTTCTCTAATGAGCGTTCACTTAATCAATTTGACAGTAGCCTTTATCCCCCTCCCCCTTTTCCCCCCTTTACTTCCACTAAGAAAGTTTTCAGAAAAAAAAAGTATCAGCAGATTCAAGGGGGCATTAGCAATGTGAAAGGGTAGCTGGCCAAACTGGGGTGGATGGCGGGGTTTTTCAATGGCCCTACTCTCCTGCCACCCTCTCTGTCCAGTTCCTGAAAACAGGAAGCAGGTCTGCCAGCCTCGTAAGGAAGCATGTATTTTAATAGCCAACAGGAAATGATTTTCCTTTTCTCTTCAAGAATTGAAAACAATTAATTGTTATTTAACAAAACATTTAAGCATAGTACTTTGTCATAGCCCCATGCCCCCATCCTGCCCAAAGCACCTTAGAAAAGGTTTATGCAAGAGACAAGAGAAACCAATCCACGTTGGCACTCTCCCATCAAATTTCCCAACGGGGCACCTAAATCTCATAACCCGACCGAGGAGAGGGGAGCGCAGGGGCAAAGACCAGGTAGGTTTCAATCTACCCAGAGAATGGGAGATGAGACCCAAACCCCAGGAGTTTTCAATCATATTCTCAACCTCAACCTGAATCTGCTACTGGGTGATGGATGTAACGTACGACAACACATGGCCCAGCTGTTGGGATGTAGCAGGTCCTCGAAGTAAATAAAAATAAATAAATAAATAAATAAAGTGAGTTCTAGCTCCTCCCTTGCCTACAGGCAGCCAAAGCCCTGGTGCAGCATCTGAGAAGCCTGCTTTACCTCTCATTTGGCCATTTTTTCCTTCTTCCAATTCCCTCTTCCTCCCTCCAGCAGAATCAGGTCCTTAATCTTGGACAGTTTTATAACTCACCCACTTGACTCCCTTTCACTTTACCAGGGTCAGAAAAATCACACTAAAGAGAAGAGAGGGGAGGGGAGGGGAGGGGAGGGGAGGGGAAGCCCACCAACCCTTCCCCCACTGGTTCCCTGATTGGTAGATCTGGATCTAGGTTTGCCTCTCCTGCTAACTCACCGTACCTTTCTCCCCGACACCTATCCATTAAGTCCTACTAACAGCCAACTGTTCACCTTTTACATTCAAATTGAATAGGAAATTTGGTCTGGTCTCTATCTAGAGGGTTGTTAGGTCACTGACAAATCTTTCTTCTCCTGACCTTTTTGATTAAAGGTGGGAATGTACACCAGCAGCTGCCTACCTTCTCTAACTTGAGTGCCTGTTTTACTCAGCAGGCTGAATCTGTTCTAACCAAGGAGAGTCTCCAGCTGGGAGTCTTCTGAGGTCTGAGGATGAGCAAAACTTCGAATCCTGGCTTCAACTAGTCTATCTTGAATTCTAAGTGCTGCACTGACATTTTCAAGAAGTCGAACTGAGTCAGTCCACAGCTGAAGAGTCTGCATTATGTCATCTGAACTCTGCTTCTTGTTAGAAAAGCAGAATGGCAGGCCCCATCCCAAGAACCAGAGTCTGCATTTTAACAAGATCTCCAGGTGATTCATATGCACATTTCTTTAATCACCTGAGGGTCTTTGAGAAAGTAGAGATATAGAGTACCCTTGTGGGTTCTTTCTATTTGTTTTCTGTCTTCTAATCACAGTCCCTAGTGAGTCAGGGAGGATGTGGAGTTTGGGTTCGAAGAGAGAGAGGGACAGTGGGAATCAGCAGTTATTATTTTATTATTGTTAACCTGGTTTTCTAATACACTGATTTTTAAAATCATCTTGGCACATACACAATTAAAACATATGCTGCTAGGTTCCTATTCCTTCTGGAAATAATTTGGAATTTTATCTAACCCTTCTCTCCTTTGTTTTACGGAAGCACCCTGAAATGCCTTCTACTGTGTGAATGTTTTCTGTTTCGTGAACTAGTAGTTTAACCCTGATTTTCGTTTCACTTAAAATTGGTTTCTGAGGCTTCCCTGGTGGCGCAGTGGTTGAGAGTCCACCTGCCGATGCAGGGGACACGGGTTCGTGCCCCGGCCCGGGAAGATCCCACATGCCGCGGACCGGCTAGGCCCGTGAGCCATGGCCGCTGAGCCTGCGCGTCCGGAGCCTGTGCTCCGCAGTGGGAGAGGCCACAGCAGTGAGAGGCCCGCGTACTGCAAAAAAAAAAAAAAAAAAAAAAATTGGTTTCTGTGCAAGTTTCATTCTAGAAAATGTTATGGTTTTCCCGAGCTTCTAGAGGAACTTCTGGAGAGGTGTTCCCAGGCCTGTGACAGAGGATACCCCCTTGCAAAGGTTTAGCCTTTCTTGCTCCGACACCTGAGTGTGCTGCCAGCCCCGGGGCAGAAGTGCAGGGAGCGAGGGCAGTAAGTAGGAGAGCAAGAGGACAGAGACTGGGATTTACTCAGCTGGTTCTGCCATAAGGGATGCTGCAACCTTTGGCAAGTGATTTAACATTTCTCAGGCTCCAGATCCTGCTCTGGGAAAGGAGATGATGACTGGAAGGGTTGTTGTGTTGACAAAAGAGGTAAAATTTCAAAAGAGCCTTCAACAAAGTGGGAGGTTGGTAAATGGGGTAGGGGGGTGTCCCTTCCTCTTACGCTTTCTTGGCGAGGCCTCTGAAGAGCTAGTCAACAAGGAGACTGGTTGCCTCACTCCCAAAGCAAGGTCCTCCAACTTGGAAATGAGGCATTTAAAGGTAGGTGAGAATCCACGCTCCTTGGCTTGATGATTATAAACAGTCCCCACTTCCTACACACCTACGATGTGACTGTGACATGTGGCAAGTGCAGTAACCTTCCTGAACCATTCACTCTGCTCTGTGAAATGGAGATTATAATGCCTAATAGGATTGTTGAATTTGGTAAAAGAGGTTGCTTCTATGTCCATTATCTCACTGAATCTTTCCAATGACAGTGAAATAGGCCTATTTAGCCCCATTTTACAGCTGAGGACACTGAGGTTCAGAGATGCCAAGTAATTCACTTAGGCTCATACGGCTGATACGTGAGAGCCGGGTTTAAAGCCTGGATCTCTCTAATCCAAAATTTATGTGCTCTCCATTGTACTTCCTATGCCTTAGGGAGACTGATAAGTAAAAGGGAAAGCAGATAATGGTAAATACTTTAGGATTTCTGATCTCTAATAACATTTCAGTTCACATTCCAGGAAGGGAGTGATTTTCAAACTTCTTCATTTATCATTTTTAATCTGCAAAAAAATCAGCACCTAGCCAAGAGAGGAGAAATTGCCCCCCTACATGGTGTCAATCTTGGCAGATCACAAAGCAATTCTTATCAAGTTGGATGTGCCAGACCTGAGAAGCAGCAAGATTTGGTTCCTTACTCTGCCTCTGAATAGAGTCAGAGCTTCAGGCTTCGGGGAGGGACAATCTCTAACAAAGATCGCCATGTCCGGGAGCAGATGGTGCTCAGAATTATGGGGATGTTATGAACGAAGGTGAATTGACTCCAAACTTACACCCTCATTCATCTGGTGAGTCACCCTAATTCAGAAAGAAGGGGCTTGAGGAATGATGAGAAATCAAAGTACATCGCTTGGGGATCAGTTGAGGAAGGGAGAGGCAGAGAAAATGGGTGGGGAGTGGGAAGAAAAAAGGTCGTACCCTTTTGGTACCCTTAAAAAAAGCACAGACCATCGAACTCAGGCTTCGATGCTGAACCTGCATTATGCATTTGCATGGGCAGCATTTGATCCCGACAGGTGGAAAGTGTATTTCCTGTGCAGTCTGTTAAACACAGGGTGGGTAGCTGTGGCACATGAAGACGCTGTGTCTACAAATAATGTGTTCACACACAGAAAAATTCTTGACAATCTAAAACGGAGTTAGACTTGTTAATGAGTGCACCATGGGTGAACGTATGTTTTTTCTCTGTTGCATTAGGGAGAACAACATCGTGGGTAAGATGACCCTCAGTCTAGTTAGACTGGCCCTTCAGAACCTCAGCCTCTATTTCCCAGACCTCAGAAGTAGGGGTGTGCCTGTAAAATAATGTCAATTAAGAACAGTCTTCAAAATAGATAAGGATCATTATTTGCTTTGAATCAGTGCTATCAAAGTGCCATGTTTTACATAAAATGCAAGAGAAGTATTTTAATTCGATTAGCCTATAATGTAATAGTGTTATGGCTGATAATAAGATGAGCATTTTAGTGACTTTTTTTTATATTTATTTATTTATTTGATCGCACTGGGTCTTAGTTGCAGCAGGCGGGCTCCTTAGTTGTGGCATGCGAACTCTTAGTTGCGGCATGCATATGGGATCTAGTTCCCTGACCAGGGATCGAACCTGGGCCCCCTGCAATGGGAGCACAGAGTCTTATCCACTGTGCCACCAGGGAAGTCCCTGGTGACGTTTGATTAAAAAAAAATTTGCTAAGATAAGCAACTTCCTTCTCCCTTACATGGAACTTTCTTCTTTTTTAACCATGTATTTCTTGCTCAGCAAAAGTGACATAGCCACCAGATATTTTATTTCCTAATAAAGGTACATATAGTTTGAGTGATTGATGAAACCAGGATAGCTTTCCAATTCAAATGGTTTGAAATTCTAGTGTCTGATATTTATAGTGAAATATGAGCATCCTCTTATTTTTACAGGCAAAAGAAATTCAAACATCCTTTCCTAATAAAATTCTAAGCATAGCAATCTCTGAGCTCCAGGTGAATCAGCAAAGCATTTCTGTGTTGAGGTTCTCAGCGCTTCAGGAACAATTTCCAGAAAGGTTCAACCTCTTGGAAGCTGAACCCTGAAAATAAGAAACACCCCAAATATTTCTGTTGGGTATTGTGTGTTATTATTGTTGGGTTTTTTTCCCCTTCCGATTTTCTTTCTATGTGCCTGTGTCCTTGTCCCAGGAAGCCCCCTGGACTGGCAACTCTCTAATCTGTCTGCATCCTGGTTTTATTAGGTGGAAGGCATCAAGTGATAATGTACAACCTTTTTTTTTTTTTTTAAACATGGACAGGTTTGTTTTTGTAACTGTCAGCAATGTTTTGGCTATTTTGAGAATGTAGGACAGGGTTAAGGATTAGTACCAGCATTCTTTTTTTCTGTGTATCAGAGCCGCTTAGCAGTAATTAATCAGGACATTAGGTTTTGTGCCTTTGGTTCAGGTCATTTGCCTATGAGCTGCTCCAGCCTTATACAAAGGCATACTGCATATGTTTCTGGGTACCTTTTTGAGAGAAGATTTAAATTGGCCAGATGAATAATACTTTGTTACAAGTGTTTTGCCCTAGGCAAAAAGGTTTTCCTCATATTATCATAGCCTGAAGCTGCAACCCTCAAGCTTGATGTGACTGGTGTTATACTGTCACATGGCAATGATGTAAGAACAGGCCTCTCTGTGTCAGACAAATCTGGATTTAGGGGAATTATAGCAGATGTTGCAAAATGGCAACAGTTTAGCAAGTTCCTTTTATCCTACTGTTGGGAGGCAGGACTACTAAGTGTACCAGACAGAAAAGAATGTTTTCTTTGATCCTTTACACTCTGGGGTAGGGACTTCCCCAGTTAGAGAACATCATTAATGATATAGTTATACAGTCACTGATGGATCAGAATACAGAATTAAGGGTTGGCTTTTTTTTTTAGTATTTGTTTTGATTCAGCTTAGTATTTGTGGTCATTTGCATTACATTATAAGCCTCAGAAACCCTCTAAGATTTTATTCTTATTAAAGAAAGCCTAATTCAGTGGAAGAAACTGAAGAACAATAACAAAAACTAACCTGCACACACAATATTTTAACTTTGGCAACCCTATCCACTCAAAGCTGTTATGCAAAGCTAAATTACGTGAATTCCGAGAAAGAGAAAAATAGGAAATACCGTATTTTAATTCTCACATTCTAATAAGTATTAATAAGTATATTCAACCATGTTGCATAACAAGGTACCCCGCATTGTCAGTGCTCATGCAAGTCTTCGTTTCTTAAAAGAAAAGCTGTTTTCAAAAGCTTTGGATTCCTCTGATCTGGATTCTTTCCCATTCCATTCTACTAAAATTAATTCATACATATGATCAAGGTGTGTAGGTAAATGACAGTGACGTGGGGACAAAAACAAACACAAAAGCCATTCCCTGATAGAAGTGATGCCAGGTTTGATTTATGGGAACTGTGTCTAGCTGTGGTTTGTGTGTGTTTCTAGTCTCTAGAACCTTCTTTTGGAAATGTAGTATTAAATATCACTACAGCATGTTGTCCATGGCACTTCATAACATGCCTGCAGAAGTCAGCCTGTGCATGCAGGACAATAAGAAATAATTTCCTACTAGGTAAAGATTTCCAGTGACTTAAAACCCACACGCATAATGAGTTTGCTCTTTCTATGCAAATGTTTATTGATCATTTCCATTGGAGCATTAGACAGTGAAATGTATGCAAATATTTAGAAAATTTCTTTAAAAGGTTTCTATCTTTATGAAGAGTATTTTTTAAATTTTTAAAGTATTTTTATTTGCCAGTTGTGATCATTGTTGAGAGCCTCCAAAATAATTAGTGTATCCTCTTTTTTCAGACAGTTTTCAATGAAAACAGAGAAAAAAAATGAACATAAGTTATGTTTAAAGAGCATCAATATAGGTAGCTATATTTTGTATATATATATATATAATTTTTTATTGGAGTATAGTTGATTTACAATGTTGTGTTAGTTTCAGGTGTACAGCAAAGTGAATCAGTTATACATATACATATATCCACTCTTTTTTTTTTTTAGATTCTTTTCCCATATAGGCCATTACAGAGTATTGAGTAGAGTTCCCTGTGCTATACAGCAGGTTCTTATTAGTTTATATTTTGCATATGTTTTTAAAGATATCAAAGGTAAAGACAATCACAAAAGCAGACTGTCAATAATGTTGCATCATTCTTTATAAAATACTATCTGTAGTTGTATTTGATTATCTTTGTACATTTCACTTATTTTACCACTGTTTGACCTAGAGAAAGGATTTGCCTATGCAGTGCAAAGAGAGAGAATGTTGAGGAAGATACTGGGTTTGTCATTTGAGTAATAGATTATATAGAAATGGACTATAATTACATATATTGCTGCCCCTTTAATAAGGTAAACATGTGTTCTCAAAAGAAATGTGCTGGAAATCAATTTACATTTTAAAATTCTAAAATCATATTTTATTTAAATATAAGACTCGGTACGTTTGTCCTATGAAGATCTTTAAAAATGGGAACTTCCTTAAAAGCGGCTTTGCTCTAACTTTGAATTTAAGGTTATATGATAAAATGCACACATTTATTGAATATCATTCATCCAAACTCCTGACTGAATCCTTTCCTATGATTTAAATCAACCTCTCTGTCATCCAAAGCCAGATCAGCAACACATTTGATGTTTGGTTACAAAGACAACCATAATGGTTGGGTTAAGTATGGCACTGCATTTATTGGTGCTTCTGTAGACTTTCGAAGGAGGAAAAATGAAAGTGGCTTTGTGAAACCTGCTGTGTTAAGGTCAGAGGGACTGCTAAAAATGTTTCCAATAAAAGGTTTTTAGTTTTGTTTCCTTTTTTTTCCCTGAAACGTCTGTCCCAGATATCTCAAGATGCAGAAGATGCATATCTATCTTTTTCAGAAATCCCAACACAGCTCTCAAACACCCTGGCACCAGACAGTAATTCCCACACATACGTAGCTCAATCTAAGAACAATTTGGAAGAGTCTGCAGCACGGTAGTAGCATCTGTTGTTTCACTGTTCAATAATTCACAGTTAGCCAAAGTAGGAAATGCAAACAATCCTTTTTCATATTTGCATACTTGGAATTTGGCTTTTTGATTCATGATTATTCCCATTAGCTTTGAAAATTCACGTTTCTGTCTAGTTGCATGTTTTGCTTGAGTGAGCTCAAATTATGCTCTTGACTCAAATATTATTACAAGTGTAAATACTTTGGAGATATAAGTGTCTGCCACTGATTTGGGGGTGTTTGTTTTATTGATTTTCATCTGGCGAGTTTAAAATATAAGTAAACTTTTCGTGGAGGGTTTGGGGCATTTGTTTGAACACTCCTGGAGTAATTGGAAATGCAACAATTGTTTAAAAAGTGGCATTGTCCATGAAAAGATTTAGTGAGGGATGAAGAAATTTCTTGAACCTAAAGACCTAATCTGGTGATCCAATTCTCCCCACTGTGTCCATTCCCGTGAAACTCCATTTACTTGCCCCTATCCATCACCAGCTCCCCGCATCCTACCTAGCCAATCCTCTAGGTTTCCCACATTGTCTTCTCTTTTGTCTTTTCAGTCTAAACAGAAGAACAACAGATAGGGTTCTGAAGGGCAGGGAGCATCAGGAGAATGGCTGAGATGAGGGTCAGAGTCCTGCCCCTACTGCCAACAGTTACTAGGGTTTGTGCTGCCCGGCTGAACAGTGTTCAAAGGCTTTGCTGGGCTTTGTTCCACTGTGTAGGGATTAGGCCTGGCGGTCTGAGAATTTGCCTTCTAATTAAAAAGGATAAAAGATAGAAGTAGCATTAGACTAAAACAGAGCAGTGATACTTCACAGGCTGATTTTTTTTTAAGTCACAAGACAACGCAAGAAGTTGTCAGGATATTTTATTTCTTTAGTACTCCAGTCAAATTTAAAAAAAGAAAAAAAAGAAAAAAGAAAGAAAGAAAGAAAACTTTGGAAACTCTTCCCAGCTGTTGTGCATGGTGCATGGAAGTCTAATTGCATCTAAAATATCTGATGTTTACAGTGAGACTGCTATGGTGGAGGATTTGCCGTCAGCATTGGAGAATGAAAGCTGATTCCAGAGCCTCCTTCCTCTTTCTCAAATGCTGGCAAGAAATTAATTCTACCAAAAGTGAATTCTGCTTTTCACTCCACCCCAGTGTGCCTTGCTCTCAAGCCTTCCAGTGCCTACCCTACCTATTCTCTTTTCAAGGATCAATCATTCCTTTCATCTCCTTGCAGCTGTAGACACTATCTCAACCAGGTGTGAAATGCAATTAAGAAATAATTCTGATCTCACAGTCTTTTTTTTTTTTTTTCTTAATAGCAACCCGATGGAGGGCGGTTTTTAAACTTTCCCATCAGCACTGTTAATGTTTTGTGACAGTAAATGTGATTCTGCATCTACATTTTGTTAAGAACGAAGCCATCCCCAGATCCAGGGGCAGACTGGCAGCATCCAAACAGATGATGCACCCTCTTAAACGCATTTGCCTGCCCTCCAGTGCGGCCCTTATTGCCGTGTATAAAGAACTCTATGCTGACAGCAGAAACGCAAGTGACACTTGTTGAATTTAACCAGCGGCTGGGAGTGTTTTGCCAAGTACTCCAGAGACTGGTTCTACCCTCTGTATCGCAGGAAGGCATTTGAGGTGAGAATTTCTGTTAGAAATGCTGTTGGGATTATACAAGTTAGTTGAGGTGGGTTTTTTTTTTTTTTTTTTTTAAGGGAGAAAAAAGGAGGAAACAGTTTTGTGGAGGACTTCAGAGCTTTCAAAGCCACTGAGCTCAGATTGCAGACAAGTATAAAGGAATGTTCCCTCGTTCCCACAGAGCTCATGTTACGTCATGAAGCCAAAAGACTGAATTTCTTATTTTCCACTTTTCTTATTTTTTCGATTTGCCCAGAATAAAGAAATAAAACTCCCTTAGTAAAGGGATTTTTTAAAGTATGAGATTATAATGAGACTAACCTCTATATTTCAAGAGACACTAAATATGCTTTTGTTCATTTTTTTGAAAAATCCTTTTTTTTTTTTTTTTGCTTACTTTTATTGAATTGAGCAAGTTATCAATGGCCTACATTAGGCATAACTGGAAACTTGGAAACCAGGGAAAGCACACAGAGCCATCTCACTACCTAGCATCCAGTTTGGGGGACTAAGTCTATGAATAATGTGCATGTTGTTTTCGTCATAAGACTGAATTCAGTATTTCTAATTTCCTAAAGTTGAGCCTTTTTTCTTTTAACGCCTAAACAGAGTGAATAGGTCAGTGGCTGTATTTTTTTAAATAAATGCATTACATTATGCACCTTTACAAAATGTTTAAGAAATAATGCTTGCAAAATAATCCATATTGATTTTCATGGTCAGCTTTGTGAAAAAGAATAAAAAGATTCTCCCCAGTTCTGAGTTCAGGGACAGCCATGGTAATTTATGTTAAATTTCAGTCCCTTCTTTTATTTTTGTCTTTTTGAGATAACCATTCCCCGTGCTGATTTTCCAAATGTAGCAAAGCTGGGTCTGCTAGTTCCACTCTAAAGAAAACAAAGATAATAATCTGATTTAGATGTTGAAGAATATCAGTATGAATGACAACGGTAGTAGGTAACAGTGAGTCAACATTTCTCTTTCCAATCCCAGTTTCTCTTTAGCATTTAAAATATGTCAGCCAGTAGTACAAAGCCAAACCACTTTAAGAATGTAATTCACAATATTTTGGCTTCTATTTTTTACTAGCTTTTGAGTAATATACTGTACAGAAAGAGGTCTTTGTTGTGTTTATAATACATGTATAACCTGGTGGGAAGCGGAATAAAAAATGTATATTATTTGCATAACTTGAACTAAAGAACCTAGTGCATTATTGGGTTTGAATGTCTTAAATTTAAGTGAGCTGGCTTAAGAGTAATATTACTCTATTACTCTTTTGTAATTCATATAATGAAATCATACGGCTACAAAAAATTTAAGGTTTTAACAATGATAAGTGGGGCCTGATTTTTGAACTCCTTTTTAATGAAAACAGTAATTTATAAACCGACACATGTGCGCCCCTTTTTGTTTGCTGACAATAAAAGGCTGTAGCATTTGTATCCTTTCATCTGCTCTCCCCTCCGTGCATGAGGGAGAAGCCCATTTAGCCTAATGGTGCAGGCACCAAGGACTAACACCTCCTGGACTATGGAGAACTCTGCTTCCCAGACACAACCATTGGAATGTCTGGATGCCGTGCACCTTTCTGTGAACTGACAACCACTCCACAGCAACCTGCATTTCCTTCAAGTCCACCATGTGAGCCTTTTGAGTAAGTTGGGTGCGACTGAAGCTCCAAGGCTCCCAGAGCTTGCACCACACATAGAAAGTGAGAACAGACTTCACTTCACCTGGGTGGTGCTAGTCATCTTTAAATCCCATGGGTGAGGGATTTTTCCTTTAGTGGAAACATAGACCCATAGCAATGCACCATCCCCCCACCTCAGACATGTGCTTTTGCTTTTAAAATAGCTGAAGTTACTTAATATTTGTATATAGGGAACAGAATCTTAAATGCTTTTTTTTAATTTTTAAAAAATATTTATTTAATTATTTGGCCGTGCCTGGTCTTAATTGCGGCACGCAGATCTTCGGTGTGGCGTGCAGGATCTAGTTCCCTGACCAGGGATCGAACCCAGGCCCCCTGCATTGGGAGTACAGAGTCTTAACTGCTGGACCACCAGGGAAGTCCCTTAAATGCTTCTAATTGTACTATCACAGAAGTTCATGTTGTTTACCTGGCTGCGTGTTCTACCTTACCACTAAAGAGAGATTATTCTTGTCTATATATCCCCTATTTCAATAAGCGATATGGTGTAAAACCAGATGTTGGAATTCTCCCTCTTGCTGTGCCAAATAAATAAGATTATTATATATAAACTATTTTACTCCAAAATTACTAAAATATTTCTTGAAAGGACGTAGGAATGACTAAATTAGTAAACTAATAGAATGAAAAATAAAGGAAGCGATCAAATGTACAGAAGCAAATAGAAATTGTTTAAAATAAGATATTACGCATTTGGAGTATATACTCATTTCTTATCAAATAAATTCAAATATCAAATACAAATGACATTGTCTTTTATTAATTTGATTAAACATTTTTTAAAATTTTAAAACTGCTCATATGGGGCAGGAAAGTCTTCCACTTAGAGTACTTTATCCTATAGTAAATGGAGTGGGTCTCCTTCCTGAAAATACAATGCTACAGGCATAATTATAGTAACAGTCAACTCCATCATCTAAATGACTATGTTGAGGATGTAATAACTAATTATTTTTTATCTTAATTTTAAAAAGCAAAATCTGAAACAGATCAGCTCAGTTGGAATCACACTTTCAAAATGTTAAAACCGTCTCACTGGTTCTACAAAGGGCATCCTAAAGATCCTTCCAGTTGACTTTCTGCTTTTTGTATCTGGAAGGAGAGGGGTGGGGGAAGAGAGAGTTTAGAGAGGAGGTATTGGCTTGAAAAATAGACTTGGATGAGTTGCAAGCTCTGAAAACAGATTTCTTTATCTGAAAGCCAGGTTGGACCCCAGACTGCTATTCTGAGCCACCTGGTCCAGTTGAGAAGACTGCCATCTCTAAGATGGCATATGAGCTGGGTGCTTTTTCACTTCCTTGTCTCTGGACTTTTTACAGCCTTAAGTCTCTCCTAAGCAGGAAAATTCCACTTTTGCCAATCTGTATTTTGGAGATATGGACTACCATCTACCTGTGTGGGGCTGAGATCATAAAAGTCCTTTCCCTGGCAATACAATTTGGATCGGAACCAAGGTCATAAGGTAAATAGACAGTGCTTTATCCTCTCAGCCAAGCCCTTGATAAGGGGCACTCTTTGATGTTCAGAATGATAGTTGGCTTTTTCAGAACTTATATCCAAAACTGTAATACATAATGCATTTGCTTCCATCGTAGAGCTGCTGATACATGGTTGAAGGTCAATTTAAAGATTACTTAATGACAAGAGATACTTTAAATCAACCAAATGCTTCAGAAAGCAAAAATGATCCTCCACTAACAAAAAATAAAAATTGCAAGCAAATATACATACAGTTTTCAACTTCTTCCCAGTAACTCATTATATTTCTTCTTTTAATAAAAGCCAGCTGCTGGCTGGTTGAATCCCTCACTAATGGTGCCTCTTTCTCCATGGCTTCATCATGGTTAAATTACTTGCAGTAAACAGTGCCCCTTCAACAAGGTGTAAAGTCTTCCATGATGCATAGAATGGTCATATCGACTATATTAGTAATAAATGGCTTCCACCTGGTGCCTAATTGCAATGAAAACCTGTTCATTTTTTCCACATCCTTTGGTTCTGAAAATTGTCTCTTATTTGCTCACCGGAGCAATATAAATGTGGAGCACATAACATAGGTTGTGTTAGACGCTTTACCAGGGCAAATGCTACACACAGAACCCTTGACTTCTGCAGTTTTTCCTTGATAAAAATCATTGCTTCATTTGGACATCCTAGTAACCTATTTCTTTCTTGTCTCTCCTATGACATCTGGTTTTGTTGAGTCTCATCTTGACAGGATTTCAGAAGATGTTAGAAAGAAAACTAACATAAAAATGGGGAAGAAGGAACAAAACAACAGAGATCTGAAGGCTAAAGTTAATAGTTAGTGGTAAGTTACATCAAAATGGATGCCAGATTTATACCAAAATCAGAGGTTGGAAAAAAAAAAAGTTTCCTCTTTAAAAAAGAAGGTAGCCACATTATTTAACTTTCTTCTGATTTTTTCCTTATTGAAAAAAATGCTGTGAAAATGAATTAGGTTTTATTGGCCTCTATAAACCTAATGTGTTTCTGACCCATTCTATTTTTATACCTTTTATTTACCTATTCATAAAGAGTAAAAGAACTAATAACAACAATAACTACCCTTAATAAGTGCTTGCTGTGTGCCAACTCATTTAATCCTCACATTATCCCCATCTTACTAAGCAGAAAACTGAGGCAGAGAGAGGTTAAGTACCTTGCTCAAGGTCACACAGCTGGAGGTGGAGCAGCTATGACTTCAACCTAGTAGTTGGCTTGAAAGCCTGCCTTTTTAAGCACTATGTTAAGAGCAACCCAACACCATCCTATGGAAAGGAAGGTCCCAGAATTGCACATCCTCTCTGTTTATTAAATATGAATCTTTACTAGCATAGACTGTAGAGCTTGATTGCCTGAGTTGAAGTCTTTTACTAGTTATGTCATGTGGGGCAACTTATTTAACCTTTCTGTGACTGTTTCCTCACCTGAAAAATGAGAACAATAATAGTCCCTCTCTCAAAGTGGTATTGGTAGGATTAGATGAGCTGGCCTGTAAAAACTCAGAATAGCACCTGGTTTGATGTGGTCAATGCTTAATAGGTGTCTTATTTTCTTTTGTTGGTGTTAAGTATCCCAGTGTTGATTTCCTCTGCCGGGATATGTCAGGATATGTGTCTGCTGTCACCATATAGCCTGGTGAGCAAATAGCTCTTCTATGAGCCATCTGAAAAAGAATGCCAGGGTCTCCTTTCCTTTATGGGAGCTCTTAGCCAAAATTTTATATATATATATATATATATATATATATACACACACACACACACACACACACACACACACATATATATACACTGTACATATATATTAATCTATATGTTCCTAGGGAGGAACAAAATGTTTGGCTTTAAGAGAGTATTGAAAAAAAAAAAAAGAGAGAGTATTGATTATAACGTAGTATACTTTTAAAATCAAAGTGCAAAACTCAAAAGCATTTTTAAATTAGCTCAGAAATTTTTTTGAAAAATTGAAGTATGCTACCAACATCATTGAATACAAAATCAAAGTCTCACAGCTTATAATGTGGAACATTCAATAACTTGTTAACATGCTTAGTGCTGGAGTACACAGCCAGCTGCAGTACCTGCATACATTCTCTGGACTTCATTCTGCGTTTCTCACTGTGATGTTAATGGTTCCTTTGAAGAGGTTAAAAGCATATTGAGAGCAGCAATCGATGCAACTGTATTTATATTTCATAATTTTCTCAAATCTGAGGGTACACCTTAATCAGAAATGCATTCAACAGGTTACAAGATAAAGGACACTTGTCACACTAATGAATATTGCTTATTGTCTTTGTACCCTGACAATGATTTTTTAGCATAACACACATCAAGATTATCTTAATATTCCAATGCTAAATAACTATGTGTTCATAAAAGCCTTTTAGAAATTTGAGCAAAATTTTCAGAAATTCTTATCCTAAATTGTTGCTTATGTAAATTGGGCCCATTTTTATTTCAATGTTTTTTTTGGCCACATTGAAGTCGTGACCAGTTTCCCTGGGAAGTCAACAGAAATTTGGCAGGTGCTTTGCAGGGCAGAGAACAAGAGGAGAGGTAAGCTCAGAAGGTAATTGTACAATTTCGGATACCTTTCTTCAGCTTTCGACATTCAAACCCAAAATAGTACTCAGGGGAAGATGGGAGTTGGGAGAATTTTGAATCGGGAGTTGGCTGATTTGGTAGCTCTCTTCTGGCTAAGATCTAGAAACATGGGGAGAGAACCTCTACCGATGAAGTAAGAAGGGACCCACACACTAAGCAGAGCTCACCTGAGGCGGGGGTATGCCCACCACCACCATGACCCACTGACACCAGATTTCTCTGAGGGTGTCCGCAGGCCTTTAAAAGCAACGGCCAAGCCCACAAAGAACAATCTAACGTGTGGACTAAGGAGAAACTGAAGCACGAGGTGGATTTTCTTTTCTTTACATTTCTTTGTGTTGATCATACTGTTAGTGTTCTCTATCAAAATGCCTTTCTCCAGTTTCCTCAGCCCAGCGGTTTGAAAGTTTGCATGAAGTAGACACATATCACTACATATGAACAGTGAAATGTATTTGAAAATAAATGTTTTAATTAAAATTGACATTTCTAAGCCTACTGCTGAGGGCAGCTGCTTTTTCTCTAAAATTACTTTGTCCATCTCCATTGGAGTCCAATATAAGAGGAGTTCCCATCCCACTTTAATACTGATTTAATATCAAACAAACAGCATTACTGTGTATACACAAATTTTCTACTTTGGGTTGTTAAACCAGTTCTAAAAGACTACAAACGGATTTTGCACTCTCATAAAGCATTCACCTATTTTGCCTATTTTCCCCAAATGTATGCGTTTAACAAGTTGACTGCCCAAGACAAGTGGACTAGAAGCTCTCTCACGCAGGGTTTATGGATGGAGAGGGTCAAGGAGTAGACGTCTGTGCCTGCATTTGCCCCTGTGCCCTCAACCTTGCTGGAACTGGCACTGTTGGGGAGGTGTGTGTCATCAACAAAGCGCCAGATGTTTGGGAAGCAACCGTAGCTCCCAGGCTGGATTGAGCCCTTAACTATGCGGTAGGCATCATTCATTCACTCAACAAATACAGCAGTATTCCAGTCCCCACTAGCTTACATTCTAGTGAGAGGAGGAAGAAAATAAAATTATGTAGCATATTAGCATTTGGGAGTTGTGATGGGGAAACACGAAGCATAGAAGGAAGAAGGGGAGGTCGGGGAGTGAGGGTGTTTGTTATTCAGAAAAGAGTGATGACATTTGAATGAAGAGTCAAAGGAGGTGAGGGAGCAAGACATGCTGAGATTCTGGAGACGAGTGCTCTGGACAGAAGGAAAGCGAATATCCTGAGGCAGGAACGTTCCGGGTGAGTTTAAGGAGGCAGCAAGGAGGCTGGGTTGCTTGGGCAAGGTGAGCAGAGAGAGGAGATCAGGTCGGGGACGTAAGGCATGGTAAGAACTTTGGCTTTACTCTGAGCCATTGTTGGGTTTTCTTTTAGTGGGCTAACATGATTTGACCTATTTTTTAACAGATCGTAGCCCTTTCTAAACACATATATCATTAAGTCTCACAACGACCCCCTAAAAGGGTGTTAGTGTTATTATCTCCATTTTATAGATGAGTTGACTGAAGCACAAAGTTGCGTGACTTGCCCAAGGTTACACCTAGAAGGTAGGAGAGATGGGTTTTCAAACCCAAGCTGCCTGGCTACAAGCCCTGACTTCTAACTGCCATGTTCTCCTGCCTCTTGGCAAATTGAATCGAAAGTGAGATATCCTGCCACAAGAGGGGCTTGCTTTTAATTGGGCAGCCCGACAAATGCATATACAGATGTAACAATATTGCACCGAGTATATTAAATATGCCGTCAACTCCCATACTTCAATAACCGCCTAAAAATCAATAACTTAGGTCTCTTTCTCTAAACTAGGTCTCTCAGCGCGTCTCCTGAATTCAACAGTCTAATTCAGTTCAGTGAGTTCAACACCCTTGATTAATAGCCTATCATGGGCTGGAATCAACACTAAGCAGTTGCGTTATCTTTGCCCTTAAGGAATTTATATCATAGATCATAGAGAAGCTGACATATAAGTGTTGTTCAGTTTAATGTCTCCCAAATATCTCCACCTGGAGGTCTTGTGGACACTTCACAGCAGCAAGAATCTTCCCAAATCAAAAAATCTTCCTGCCCTGGTGCCCCTCTTGTATTTCATTTGTTTGATAATGATACTCCCTTATGCAGAGATTTTGGATTCATCCTTGACATCACCTGTTCTCTCATTCCCGTCCTCCTTCTGGCCAGTGTCCTGTGAGCTCTGACTCTTAAGGATTTTCAGGATGACCCTCTCCACATCCCCTCTTCTTGAATACGCAGCCTGAGTTTACAACCCAGTTCCACCACTTAACTAGAGTTCCAGCCTCAGGTATATTACTTAACTTCTCTGGGCCTCATTTCCCACCTGTGTAAGTAAGAATAATAATAGTGTTGACTTTATAGGGGTTTTTTGAGAATTAAATGACTTACGCATTTAAAGCATTTAGTGTCTGTGTACAGAGTACACAATCAGTAAGTATCAGCCACCATTATGATTATCAGTATCATTCTCTTAGTGTTTAGGACTATGTCAGGACATAGCCATGCTTCTAATCCTGGATTCAGTCCCATTGAGTTAGGTCACCACATATTTTATTTTCTGAGGTCATCCCCTCTCACCCAGGGCACGGGTGAAGTATGGATACTCTTCATGGGGATATTAAGTATGCCAATATTTTCCCGCCATGCGTGAGAAAGAGATACATTCAGATATTGCAGGCTTCAAGGAATAGAGGCTTTTGATTAAACTGACCTAAACAATGAGGAAATTAGCATCGCATTAATGCTAAGAAGGTCAGAGGTAGGTGGTGCTGTAGCTGATTAAATCAAGGACACAGATTCTTTTCATCCTTCTGCTCGGCCGCCTTTGGTGTGTCTGCTGGACATTAGGCCAGGACTGTCATGCTTACAAGGCAGCTGCAATAACTAGAGTCTGGGAATCATATTCAGATACAGCAACATTCAGTGGACGCGTAAGAATGTCTCTTCTCATGTGCTGTTTTGAGAAGGAAAATACCCCTTGCGTAGACCCCCAAGCAGACTTCCCTTCACAATCTTTTTTTTTTTTCAATTTTTTTTTAATATAATAGTGTTTATTTTTACTTGTTGACAGTTTGCTTTATTTATTTATTTATTTTTGGCTGTGTTGGGTCTTCGTTTCTGTGCGAGGGCTTTCTCTAGTTGTGGCGAGCGGGGGCCACTCTTCATCGCGGTGCGCGGGCCTCTCACTATCGCGGCCTCTCTTGTTGCGGAGCACAGGCTCCGGACGCGCAGGCTCAGCGGCCATGGCCCACGGGCCCAGTTGCTCCGCGGCATGTGGGATCTTCCCAGACCGGGGCACGAACCCGTGTCCCCTGCATCGGCAGGCAGACTCTCAACCACTGCACCACCAGGGAAGCCCCCTTCACAATCTTTAATGGTTAAATTGGGTCACATGCCCACGCCTGAACCAAGGACTGTCAAGGGGGTCACCATGATTGATTTACACAAATCAGGATTTACCCTAAAACTAAGAATAAGGATATAGTCTGGAAAAAGACCAGGTGTTCTGTGAGCAAGGAATAAAGGGAAAGCGGCTGCTGGGTAGGCAAACAGCAGGGTGTGCGACAGAGGATTTTTGGTGTTTTTATATTTCAGTACCACGTGGTTTATTTTGGAGGGAGTGCAGCAGAAGACAGTCTCATCTGGATGAATCAAAGCTTTTCAGTGGGGTTGTGAGCTCCCTGTTTTGTGTTTTATAAATATAAATATATTTTAATATTAACACGTCTGACATTCTAGTTTTAAAATTCTGGGCAGCGCAGGCAATGAAATTTAATTCTCTGGTGTAACTGGTATACAGTTGAAAAGGGGTTTTGCCTAGGAACCTGGGGAGAGCCTTTATTTTAAAAAGCTATCTTCATGTCCATGAAAGCTGAGGAGTCAGCCTTAGGCAGGGATTCATATCTGAGAGGCTTTCATCCTGCCTTGAAACAAACAAAATAGAGGATCCTAAAGAGCAGTGTGCTTTGACCATCTACCAGGCTCAAACATTCACCTTAATTATATCTGTCTCTGTCCCTGTTTCACCTAAAACTAGACAAGAGCCTTCAACAAGCAACAGATTGCTGAAAGGGCACCAACACTGTCCACCGTCGTTTAGAGAACTGGAATTTACAACTGGAATCAGTGAGGTCATTGCCCTTTACATTTCAGAAGTACATCTTCTGCTCAGCGTTGTCATTTTGTAAGCTTTTGGCTAGCACCAAGAAGTATGGAAAATTCATAATGAAGTCAATATTCATAATAAAATCTTGTATTGGTATCTTTTGGCCAGCTCAAGTTTTATAGTTATATAGGCCCAGAAAAAAAGATCCTAGACACTAAAACTAAAAACACTCTAGGTAAATTTAAAGAGGAGTTTCTATTATAAATGTTGTCTATACTTTGAAGGCAGAGAATCCTTATAATTTTGAAGTGAAAATCTTTAAGATCCTTCACTGAATTTCTGACATGTTATAGACGAGGAAACCAATTCTCAGAGCAAGTGCTGGAGGGGCCTTAAGTTCCCAGCTCTCAGGAGCTGCAGAATTGGGATTAAGATCCATGTCCCCGGACTTCCCTGGTGGTGCAGTGGTTAAGAATCCGCCTGCCAATGCAGGAGACACGGGTTTGAGCACTGGTCTGGGAAGATCCCACATGCCATGGAGCAACGAAGCCTGTGCGCCACAACTACTGAGCCTGCGTGCCACAACTACTGAAGCCCGTGTGCCTAGAGCCCGTGCTCTGCAACGAGAAGCCACCGCAATGAGAAGCTCGTGCACCGCAGCAGAGTAGCCCCAGCTCGCAACTAGAGAAAGCCTGCGCACAGCAACAAAGACCCAGTGCAGCCAAAAATAAATAAATAAAATTTGAAAAAAAAAGATCCATGTCCCCTGTGATACATTACAGGCGGCCACAAACTTTTTGCTGCTCCTGCCTTTGAAAGGTGGTGTCTAATTCTCTTCCCCTTGAATCTGGCCTGAACTTATTGACCTGCTTGACTGACAGAATGTGACTAAAGTGATGTTCTGGGGCTTAGGGGGCTAGGTCAGAAGGCTTGCGGCTTCTGCATAGGCCCTCTTAGAATGCTTGCTCTGGGGAAGCCAGCAGTAAGAAGTCTGACCCCCATGGGACTGCCACATTGTGAAAAAGTCCAAGCCAGCCAGTGGAAAGACAGCATAAAGAGAAAGAAGCCTGCCAAGCCATCAGCCATTCCAGATACCCTCCAGCCAAGATCCCCAATAGAGGAGTGAAGAAGCCTTCAGATGACCCTAGTCCCAGCCACCATTTGACTGCAAGCACATAGGAGACCCCAAGCTGGAACCATCTAGTTAAGCCCAGCTGATCCACACAACTGTAAGAAGTAATAATAAAATTTGTTTTAAGCCACTAAATTTTGGGATAGTTTGTTATGAAACAATAACTAGGGCATCCTCTGACTTGATACCTTTACTCACATCATTAATAAAAATACACAAAACAGGAAATTAAAATCCTAGACGAAACAAAGATTCTTCAGGCTGTTGGGGAGTTACATCCTTGCTTTGCTCACGTGTTCTGTAAAGCGCAGTGTCATTTGAAGTCCATCTAGATTATAATCCTTAAAATGCTCTAACAGTCCACATCACATGACAAAAGTGAGCTTTATTATTCATGTGACAGTGTAGCTTAGGAATTGAGGCATGTTCAGGGAATCAGGGCAAGATACTTCTGGATTCTACGGTATTTACACCAATGTTCATAAATGACTGAATGCAACTTGGAAGAAAGAGATCTTCCACGACAGTTTTAAAGGCCCTTTCAAGGATTATCGAGATTCAAATACATTCTTCAATATTAAACTATTGCATAGCTGATATCATTTGAAAGTATTATTGGTCAATGTTTGGTTTTACTCCACAACATTCTCTTGTGAAGAAACTAGTTTATTACCACTAAGGAATCTTTGCTTCCTTACCACTGAAAATCAGAACATTGACTCTATCACAGCAACCTTCCATGGGAAGTTGTCCACAAATATCTCAAAGATTTATAGCTTCCAGAGGGGTACCAATATTATCCTCTATGGATCTATCGTATCAATTCATTTACATCTTTAAAGAATTTTGGAAACATTATGGTAAGTGAAACAAGCCAGACGTGAAAGAATAAATTGTATGATTCCACCTATGTGAGGGGCCTAGAGTAGTTGAATTCATAGAGACAGAAAGTAGGATGGTGGTTACCAGGAGTTGGGGGGAGGGGGAGAATGGGAAGTTATTATTTAATGGTCAGAGTTTTGGTTTGGGATGATGAAAAAATTCTGGAGGTGGATAATGGTGCCAGTTGCATTAATATTGTGAATATACTTAATACCACTGAATTGTGCACCTAAAAATGGTTAAATTGATAAATTTTGTTATGTATACTTTACCATGATAAAAAAAATCTTTTACTTTAAGAAAAAAATACAAATAAAAAGAATTGAGGTGTTTTATCAGTCAGCTTCCCTACAGGAAACAGATGGCACACTCAAATTAGGACAATTTGAAGAGAGTTTAATAAAAGGGACTCTTTACAAAGGTTTGGGCAGAGCATAAGGAAATTGCAAGGGAGAGAAGAGAACCCCAGAGCTAGGATGGAAGGAGCAGATAACCAGAGACAAAGCTGTGTGGAGAGGGCCTTCCAGAGAAATAAGACTGTCAATGCGGGCAGAGCCAGCCTGTAAGAACCCTGCAGGGAGGACTTGGGAGGGGAGCATGGAGAGTGGACAGGAAGGGCAGAGGAAGACAGCCACCATGGTGTTCTGGCTAACATGGGGTCCTCCCCATTAGCCATAACAAACACACAGCCACCGAGTCTACCCCTGCATTGGGTCCCAAAGTATAATATCAACTAGGCCAAAACACCTACTTTGTGAAAACACAGGGAAACAAAAAGGAAGTATGCGTGAAACATGGATATACAGTTTCCTCTCCTTGGCTCAAAGATGTGATCTGTTGCAGCTCCCCAGGAGCCTGCATTATCTCCGCACCACTTCCTGGGGGCTGACACCCTCACTCATCAGAGACGGAAACCCAAGAGAATGAGGCCCAGAAGGAGAGAGAAAACAAATTACCAGTCCTTTTCTATTCATCTACAGCCAGCCCTGCAAGTTGCAGCCTTCAGTGCAAGGGTCCATCTCTTTCCTGACCATCCCCTTCAAGGGGTATAGACTTTTCACATGGACTCAGCAAAATGAAAATATCAGAATGAATAGCGATGAACCCCATATATTTGTGGTTCTGCTGAGTTCCAGTTCTTGTTTTGTAGAGGAGTTTTCAATAAGAATAATTTTGATTTAGCAAAGGGATGTTCGAAGAAATCCTCTTTATTCTTTACAGTTTAGGTGTGAAAACGGTTAATGCACCCACCACATTAGTAGACACTCAAGTGTCATGATCTGAGGGTCATTTTTGCCTGACTCTCACCCTCTCCTGCCTGCCTCAACCCAGCTGTCCCTCCTACTTGACTTAAAAATCTCACTCCATTAACGTCAATCCTCCAGGTTAGACCACTACAGCCAGGTCACGCTCTCTAGAAGATCACTGCTGCTATGCACATATGTTACCTGGCAGGAGAAGAAGGGCCCCTGATTAGGAGGTAGGGGAAGGACAGCCATCTTCTGTAGGCCTCTTTCATTAGCACATTAGCATGAATGAGCTTATCAGATTAGCTAATTGTCACCTGGACACTTTGGACGGTGCAGAGATACTGGTGAGGCACATTTCCACAAAAAGCAGGGGGAAAAGCACAGCAATGACAAGTCCCAGAAGAAGCCTGGAGCATCCTGGAAAGACAGGGCACAATGAGGAAAGACAAATGAGGTGCTACAGAGGACAGGAGAGTTAGGAGACAAAGCTCTGCATGAGAAGGTGCTAAAGATGAATTTCACCATTTTCCAGTTTTGCCTGGGAGCCCTCCTCTTCCCTGCTTGAGGAATAGCAGACGTACAGAGCACCTCAGGAGCAAGCAGATAACTTGACTTCTGTTTCTTGAAATAGTAATGTGGGCACCAACTACTCTGGTAAGATGTAAAACTAGATTAACTTGCAATCCCTCCCCCTACAAACACCTTAAAATGCTACATAAAATACACAAATATTTAAAATATGTAGATAAGTGGCTAAGAAAGAAAGGGAGAGTGCAGGTCTTTGTAACACAAAGCCTTGGCTTTTAACACCCAAAGAGGAACTAAAGACAAGACTTCGGGCTAGCATGAAGTAAGGAGTTGAAATTTAGACCCTGGCATAAAACCAGGACTGTGATCTTCAGTGAAAGGAAGGACCAGGGAAAAAAATCTATGCAACGACACTGAGAGATAATAAGGAAATTTATCTGAATCTTCCTCAGCTCTAGGTGGGAAAATAACATCCTTTGGAATTCATACCACAAGGCCAGGGAACCCCAAAATGTAGAAACCAACTTAAAAAGTGGTTTCAGCTAGTGGTAGCCAGCCTTTGAAATGGCCCTCTACGATCCAGTGACACCTCTTAGCCCCTGGGCAAAAGCACCTGCTCTCAGGAGACATACCTCAACCCAACCATACCTCACTGAGATGAACTCAAAGTTTGTCATAAACAATACTATATTGTCAAGTCAAGCAGACACGAGAGAAAAACAAAAAACAAAAACCCACAGCATTTGACCCCCATGAAATTCAGATAATAGAACTGGCAATGATATAAGTATATTTTAAATCATATGAAAAAGAACTGAAATCACAAGAACAGGGTACTATGAAAAATAAAGTATAGGTAAAGTTGAGGAAAAAAAACCTAGAAATAAAATTTTCACCTACTTGTTAAAAAAATTCAATGAATTTATTAAATAGTAGACTATACCCAGATGAAGTGAGAATCAGTGAGCTAGAAGAATAAATCTGAGGGAAATCTCAGAATGAACCACAAATAGATGAATGTTAGGCTTCTCACGATCTTCTCAACATTTCTTTACTTCTCATATTTCCCACATTTTTATTGTTAGGAGTTCCAGAAGGATAGACAAGAGAGAATGAGAGAGATACAGTATTTGAACAGAGAATGGCTGAGAATTTTCAAAATTAGTAAAAGACATGAATCCTCAAATTCAAGAACCACAATGAGTCTCAAGTAGGATTAGTAAAAATAAATCCATACCTGAGCATATCATAATGAAAATGCAGAACACCAGAGAGAGAGAGAGAGAGAAACAGAGAGAGAGAGACAGAGAGATCCTAAAAGCCTTTACATAGAAAAGAAGGATTACCTAAAAAAAAAAAAAAAAGAGGGCTTCCCTGGTGGCGCAGTGGTTGAGAGTCTGCCTGCCGATGCAGGGGACACGGGTTCGAGCTCTGGTCTGGGAGGATCCCACATGCCGCGGAGCGGCTGGGCCCATGAGCCACGGCTACTGGGCCTGCGCGTCTGGAGCTTGTGCTCCACAACAGGAGAGGCCGTGGCAGTGAGAGGCCCGTGCACCACGATGAAGAGTGGCCGCCGCTCGCCACAACTAGAGAAAGCCCTCGCACAGAAACGAAGACCCAACACAGCCAAAAATAAATACATAAATAAATAATGTAAACTGACATGTCATTTAAAAAAAAAAAAAAGATAGCTAAACTTAGAATACTCAGTAGCAACAATGGAGACAAGAAGAAAATGGAATAATGTCTCTGTAGTACTAAGATAAAATAACTATCAACCTAGAATTCTATATACAACTAAACAATAATTTGGGAACAGAAGCAAAAAGATAAAGGCTATAAGTATTTACCACTCATAGACTCTCACTGAAAGGACTTTTCAGGGAAAGTACAGGAGAAGAAAAGGAAAATCAGTCCAGAAGGAAATATGATGCAAGAAACAAAGGAGAACAAATTAATTGCTAACTATGGAGGGCAAATCAAAACAAACATTGATAAACATGCATACACGTGTGCACACACACACGCAATAAAAGCAACAATAATAATGAAAAAAGACTAGGTGATCAGAATGAAAGTGTTCTGAGATCCACGTATTGTTCAAGATGTCGTAGTGGCATTAATTAACTTCAGACTTTGTTAAATCGAGCATGCTTGTTAAAATTTTTAAGGTAATTGTTATCACAATCTTTCAAGATGGCCCCCAATAAACCACACCTCCTTGTATTCATGCCTCCCTTCCCAACTGGTGACTAATTGGTGACTAATAAAATATGGTGAAAGACATGGCATGTGACACACAATGCTAGCTCATAAAAGGCATTAGCTTGTGCCTTACTCTCTCTTGGATCACTTACTCAGAGGAAAACCAGTCACCATGTTGTGAGGACACTCAAGCAGCCCTAGGAAGTGGTCTGTGTGGCAAGGAACTGAGACCTTCCTCCAACTGTCAACACCAACTTACCAGATATGCAGGTGAGTCATTTTTGCAAGCAGATCCTGCAGCTTCAGTCAATCAAATGATTGCAACCCCAGCTAAATTTTCACTATGTCCTCATGAGACCCCAAACCAGAACCACCCAGTTAAGCCACTCCTAAATTCCTGACCCACCAAAACTGTGTGAGGTAATAAATGTTCATTGCTGTTTTCATCTGCCTAGTTTTAGGATAATTTGTTACATAGCAATACATAAATAATACAATAATTATGAAAAGAATAAAATTAGGTCATATAATTTCCAAACCATTAAACAGAGGAAAGATTTTTTTTAAACACTCAATTCCAATAGAAAACTGGAAGTGAAAGAGGGTGTGTAAAGAGGACTAGTGAAAGTAAGTACAAAATAATATGGTATCATGAAAAATGTAAATAGGCCAAACTTGTCACTTAAAGGAATAATCCTAGATGAGATTTTAAAAAAGAATGCAGCTACATGTTATTTTTCAAATGGAACAGAAAGCCATAAGCATTAGAAGTTAAAGATTAGGAAAGATATATCAGACAAATAATAACTAAAAGAAGGCTGGCATATGTATATTAATATTACATAAAATAGACCTTTAAGCAAAAGGAATAAAGGAAGTTAAGAATAGAAGATAGGGACTTCCCTGGTGGCACAGTGGTTAAGAATCTGCCTGCCAATGCACGGGACATGGATTCGAGCCCTGGTCCGGGAAGATGCCACGTGCCGTGGAGCAACTAAGCCCATACGCCACAACTACTGAGCCTGCGTGTAGCGACAAAGACCTAATGCAGCCAAAAATAAATAAATTAATTAATTTTTAAAAAAACTTAAAAAAAAAGAATAGATGATAAAAGTAAAAAATTACCGAGATAACAATTATAAGTTGTACCCAGTAATATACCCTCCAAATAAAGCAAAAATTTACAGAATAGCAAGAAGAATTTGATCAATTCACAATCACAGAAGGAGATTTAAACACTCATCTTTCCATAATTATCAAGCAAGCTAAAAATTTAGAAAGATCATTTATGATTTGAATGGCATCATTAATAATGATTTAATAAACATGTAAAGAATTATGCCCCAACAATTAAAGAACATGCTTTCTTTACAAGCCCACATGGAACATTTACGTAAATTGACCATGTATTAGGCCATAAAAAAAATCAAAAAATCAATATCTCACTCACCATGTTTTCTGACCACAATCAAATAAAATTTTAAAATAATAACAGAAAAACTCCCTGGGATCTTTAAATTTAAAAGCACACTTTGTGGTAACCCATAAGTTAAAGAAGAAGTCACAATGGAATTAGAATGTGTTTAGAAGTGAATCACAATTAAAAAAAAAAACTGGCATAATGCAACTAAAGCATCCTTAATAAATATGAGTAGAAATTAAGAAATTTGCAATGATAAAAGAGTAGATGATCAAGAAAAATAAAAGCTATCTTTTGAAAAGACTGTACAAGGCAAATGTCTCTAAGTAAAACTAAGAAGTCATAAAAAAACACAGCCTAATAAGAAAAAGAATATAAGTACAGATAAATAAGAGATTTTAGGGCTTCCCTGGTGGCGCAGTGGTTGAGAGTCCGCCTGCCGATGCAGGGGACATGGGTTCGTGCCCCGGTCCAGGAAGATCCCACATGCCGCGGAGCGGCTGGGCCCATGAGCCATGGCCGCGGAGCCTGCGCTCCACAACGGGGGAGGCCACAACAGTGAGAGGCCTGCGTACAGCAAAAAAAAAAAAAAAAAAAAAAATAAGAGATTTTATAAATCATGAGAGAATACTATGAATAGTTCCATGCCAACAAATTTGGAAACATAAATAAAATGGAATCTTTATTTTGAAAACAAAACCTATCAAAGCTAATATAAGAAGAAATAGAAAACTAAAGACCATAACACTAAAAAAAAAAAATTGGATCAGTTGTGAAAAATCTATCCACAAAACAAGAAAACAGAAATACCAGGCTCAGACACTTTTACAAAATCCTATCAAGCCTTCAAAATATAGATAAACTCTATCTTATAAAAACTGATCTAGGGTGGAGGTGGCGGAGAGGCCTGCGGCAGCAGGGAGCGGGGAGAGGGCGCCGAAGCCGAGCTGAGCCGACCCAGAGCGGGCGGCACAGGCTGGCGTGGCGAGCAGCAACCATGTCGGTGTTCTGGAAGCTGTTCGGGGCTGGAGGGGGTAAGGCCGGCAAGGGTGGCCCAACCCCCCAGGAGGCCATCCAGAGGCTTCGGGACACTGAGGAGATGCTAAGTAAGAAGCAGGAATTCCTGGAGAAGAAGATCGAGCAGGAGCTGACAGCCACCAAGAAGCACGGCACCAAAAACAGCGCGCTGCCCTCCAGGCACTGAAGCGCAAGAAGAGGTATGAAAAGCAGCTGGCACAGATCGATGACACACTGTCAACCATCGAGTTCCAGCGAGAGGCCCTGGAGAATGCTAACGCCAACACCGAGGTGCTCAAGAACATGGGCTATGCCGCCAAAGCCATGAAGGCTGCCCACGACAACATGGACATCGATAAAATTGATGAGTTAATGCAGGACGTTGCTGACCAGCAGGAACTTGCAGAAGAGATTTCAACAGCTCTTTCAAAACCTGTAGGGTTTGGAGAAGAGTTTGACGAGGATGAGCTCATGGCAGAATTAGAAGAACTAGAACAGGAAGAACTAGACAAGAATTTGCTGGAAATCAGTGGACCGGAAACAGTCCCTCTACCAAATGTTCCCTCTATATCCCTACCATCAAAACCCACCAAGAAGAAGGAAGAGGAAGACGATGACATGAAGGAATTGGAGACCTGGGCTGGATCCATTTAACTGGTCCAGCGCGGGCTGGGCCCAGACAGAGTCCGGTGGCCTGCGAGGCGGGCAGGCGCGTGCATGTGTGCGGCAGGCAGGCCGTGGTGCAGGCAGGTTCCATTGCTCTCGAATCTCCCTTCAAAGCAGTACGGCTGCATCACTGCTCACTCTGCAAAGCATGGTCTGCACCCAGCGGTACAGGTTGGGGGGAGGAAGGTAGGGGTCTGGGAGGTGCCTGCTGTTTATAATGTTGAATTTCTGTAAAATAAACTGTATTTGCAAATACAAAAAAAAAAAAAAAACTGATCTAAAAAAAAAGGAAGAGGAGAAACTCCCCGACTTGTTTTGTGAAGCTGGTATTTCCTTCACTTTTGACACCAAAAGCAGGCAAAGGTAATATGATAAAAAGAAAAGCATAGATTAAAGGAGAAAAAAAAAGCATACAACTGTCCCACTAGATGTACAAAAAATATTTGATAAAATTCAACCCCCATTATTTAATTGCAAAACAAAGTAAACAAAACCAAAAACTCTTAACAAGCCAGAAAGATCAGCAAACTTAACCTCATGTACCTACAGCAAACATCATATTCAATGGTGAAACATTGTAAGCATTCCTTGTAAAATCAGGAATACCACAAACATGTTCACCATCACTATTTCTATTCAACGTTGTAAAGATGGCTCTAGTTAGCGTGGTAAGACAAGGAGGAGAAAATGAAAGGTATAAGAATTGGAAAGAAAAAAATGAAGCTGACATTACTGAAAGACAATAAGATTGGCTCAAAAAAAACTAAGACAAATATAAAAGTTCAACAAGGTTGCTAAATATAGATCAATATACCCAAATTAACTGCATTTCTATACAATAACAACAAACTATTGTAAATGTCATTAAAGTTTTCCATTTATGGGGCTTCCCTGGTGGTGCAGTGGTTGAGAATCCTCCTGCCAATGCAGGGGACATGGGTTCAAGCCCTGGTCTGGGAAGATCCCACATGCCGTGGAGCAACTAAGCCCATGTGCCACAACTACTCAGCCTGTGCTCTAGAGCCCACAAGCCACAACTACTGAGCCTATGTGCTACAATTACTGAAGCCCGCACGCCTAGACCCCGTGCTCCACAACAAGAGAAGCCACCACAATGAGAAACCTGTGCACCACAATAAAGAGTAGCCCCTGCTCACCAACTAGAGAAAGCCCACGTGCAGCAACAAAGACCCAAGGCAGACAAAAATAAATAAATTTATTTTTTAAAAAAAGTTTTTCATTTACAATAGCCTCATGAAGTATAAGGAACTTAGGGAAAATATGCAATAAAAACAAAAAAACCTCATGCAAAAAATATGAAACTTTATTGGATAGAATAATAGAACTGAAACAAAGAGAGGTATATCAAGTTAACAGATGAAAAGACTCAATATAGTAAAGATAGCTATTTAGTAAAGACTCAATCTAGTAAAGATCTCTCCAAATTAATCTAAAAATTATATGCAGTGTCAATCAAAATCTCAACATGATTTTTCACAGATTGTGACAACCCCTATCATATGGGAGAGTAGAGAACTGAGGAGGAGAAAGCAGGAATGAAAAGAGGAGGCTTACCCTCAACAGAGAGGCATTAGAGCAGCAATAGACAAATAGATCATAGGACAGAATAGAGTCCAGAAACAGATTCTCATTTATATGGGTGCTTGATATATAACAGAGATGACCTTACAAATCCATAGGGAAAGAATGTATCATTCAACCAGTGGCACTAAGACAACTGGAAATTCATATAAAAAAAGATAAAATTTAATCCATATCCCTTATTGCATACCATAAAAAAATTAATTCCAGAACGACTAAAAACCTAAATGTAAAAAAACAAAACTATAAAACTTTTAGGAGAAAACATAGGAGAATACCTTTATGGTAAAGAAGAGTATCTTGAACCAAACATGAAAAGCACAAACTTTGAAAGAAAATATGAATAGATTTCAGTACTCTAAATTTAAATATTTGATATGATGTTCATAAACAAAATAAAATACAAGACAGATTAGAAGAAAATATTTGCAAATGATATAACAGTGGATTATGTATCCAAGCCATATTAAAAGAAAACTCCTAAAAACAAGTGAAAAAAAATTTAAAGCAAAAATTATGAATAAGTAATTGACAAAGCAAGAAACTTGTACGGCAAATAAACGTATGAAAAATTTGCTGAACTCCATTAACAATTAGTGAAATATAAGTTAAATCAATAACTATTTCACACTCATCAGACTGGCAAACATTACTCTCTGATAATACCAAGTGTTATTAAAGACTTGGGGCAATTATTACCATTTCTTGTGGAAGTATACATTGGCATCATCACTCTGAAAAGCAATTTCAAAACCTAGGAAACTGAAGGTTTCTATATTTTCCAACCAGTAAATTATACTTCTAGGTGTACTCTCTAAAAAAATTCTTGAACATGTGTACATAGAGACACCAACTGCTACACAGTTTGTATTAGAGAAAAATGTGCAAACATTCTAAATGTCTCTTTGTATAGGAATGGATACATTCATTCAATGGAATCCTGTACAACAGTTAAAATGAATGCATTAGATCTGCATGCATAAACGTGAATAAATCTCAGAAACATAATAAGTGAAAACAGCAAATTCCAAAGGATGTGTATAGTATTCCTTTTTTAAAAAACACAAAACAATAGTTTATGTATCTATACATGTATTATAAAGGTAGTTTATGTATTCATACATGTATTGTAAAAGCATCCATGAGAATGGCACAACAATTTCAGGGTAATGGTTACCCTTGAGAAAGGAGGAAAGTGAAGAAGGGATGAAGATGGGTCCTTAACATATTTCCTTTAAAAAATAGAAAATTATTTAAAAAATAAAACTGTAAATCAAATAATAATAATAAGAGTAAAATATATTTAATGTTGGTGGGGATAGATAGAAATCTGATAGATTGTTTTCTGATCTTTTGGTGGTATGTAAAATATGTCATTATTAACAAATTTAAAGAGGAATTCAGAGATGTGAGACTGTGGTTTCTTTTCATCATTCATCTTACCTGTTTTCTTAACCTCTCTACAATGGCTATGCATTGTTTTATAATAAGAAAAGAATATGGAAAAATGTACAGATAACCCTTGACAATCTCTTAGGCCACCTTAATCCTACATACGGACCTTCTGAATCAATCATTTAAAATCAGTTTCTAAAGTCTGGTAAACTAGTTGCCAAGTGAGCATTCACCATAAAACTAGGTGTTAGCACAATGGACTGGGTCATTTCAGTCACCTTAGTCACCAGTGCAACACCTGCACCATTGATCCAGACATGGTTATCAGGGTCATTCATTCCTGACGGTTAACTGATCAGATCTGTTGCATATAAATATGTGAGAACTTTCTGATTGCATCAGTGGTTCATTTTCCCTTATTTATGTGTGTATAGTAATGTGCGTACATGTATCCCTTTTTATATATGCATGTAATTTTTTAATCCCATGAAATGCCTTGCAGAGATGAGGAGTTGAGGTGATTCTGGACCTTGGGAAATTCTGGTTGTTAAATGAAGCAGAGATTCTTTTACTTCTGAGTCATTGTTTTGCCTCCAAACAGAAGATGTCAACAGTTGCCCAGTGACCTCTGTGAAATGTTTGTGGTCTTGTGTCAGTTCCTAACAACGAGTTGTCCACATAATAGAAGTACTTTATTTATTCTATATTCTCCTTTGATGTCCGTCAAGTTTTTATGTTCCCTTTTCTTTTTATCTGGTTTATCACTGTTGATATTGTCCCATTATTGTCTTCCTAGACTGAAAGGACCGTGTTCACTTAACTTGGCATGGCAACCACTGCAATTCTGATGAGTGTGTGGGTGCTTCATAAACTGTTTTCATCGTGCTGCTATTGATGGCACCAAAATTGTGCTGACAATTGTGCCTTAAAATGATTATCTGATCTATCTATTCACATCATGATATGAAGACTCTGGTATCTATTGCCCAGGCAGAGTGCTAGAATTAGCAAATAAAAATACAAGATGGCATAAATAATTTTTTTTCAGTATAAGCACGTCCCAATCATCGTATGGGACATATTTATACTGAAAAAAATTATTTGTTGTTTATCTGAAATTAAAATTTAACTAGGAATCCAGAATTGTATTTAGCAGCCCTATCCAGACATCCTTCATTAAGGTCACCAAAACATTTGGGAGAAACCACCCGCAACGGGAGAGTTGAGAACTTTCTTAAGAGAAACTCTATCAATATTCATTTGGATGGGAAACCAAGAAAATAACGGCGCTTTTAAATCTACTTCATGGTTGTGCAGGTGTTTATCTCAGCACCCTAACTTCATGACTGAATTATTGTGAGCTCTCTTTGGACAAAAGAAAGAAGCTTGAATGTCAAATGGCTGTTTTCTGAGTCACCAAAACTCTCCATTCTCCCCGCAGTGGCCACTGGCATCTTCTATGAGCCCTCGCTAAATGGCAGAACTAGGACAGATCCAAGGGAATGTAAAGTAACGGCAGAAAATACATCCGGGAGTTATTTTCCAAAATAATTTTCAACCCCTCCCCATCTGCTGTCTCCTCTTCTATTACCACCCATCTTTGCCTCCAAAGCATTCAGGGTTAGGGTGGTCTCTGAGAAAGTTGCACTCTGAGGGGTCGACAAATATACCAAAACACTAGGACAGGAGAAACTACAAAATTCACTTAGCTTCCTGGTTGAGATCAATCCACGGAAAAGAAAAAAGGAACGTAATGCTAGTTACTGATTTAGTATTGGAGTGTGGGGAGAAATGTGAATGTCACCTATCGTGGGATTTGTAATAAGGCAACTTGAGGGAAATCCCTTTTATAACAGAGCACCATAACTACTGACATGAAGAATGTTCCCACTTAGTTAATCACTGCTTAAATCACTGGCAGGAATATCCCAAGAACTGGCTTCTATGAGGCCTTCTGTGCCTTTCCAGATTGCCTCCTATCCCAGGTTTACACCTTCAAACGCCCTCCTAAAATAAACTGGGTCGCTCTCTGTACTGTATCCTTACATCCTAGCCCTGTGCCTGACACACAGAAGGTACTCAGAACTATTTATTAATGAATAAAGAAAGAAAACTTCAGTCACCCATCTGAAAAATATTTTAAATTAATTTTTCATTTTAAGAACTGATCATTTTAGGATAGAGGCCAACAGCTGGGGAATATAGCATTGCCACTGTTAAAAATTTTTACACTTTTTCTTAGTATTAACTGCATGACAGAGTTTTTTATTTTATTTATTTATTTATTTATTTTTGCGGTACGCGGGCCTCTCACTGTTGTGGCCTCTCCCGCCGCGGAGCACAGGCTCTGAACGCGCAGGCTCAGCGGCCATGGCTCACAGGCCTAGCCGCTCCGTGGCACGTGGGATCCTCCCGGACTGGGGCACAAACCCGCGTCCCCTGCACCGGCAGGCGGACTCCCAACCACTGCGCCACCAGGGAAGCCCTCAGAGTTTTATTTTTAAATTAAATAAACCAAAAAGCAATAGAAGAGAGTGTGAAGTAAATTATGTATGTTTTGCCTTTTAAGTTTTTCCTTATACTATGTGGTCTGAAAGACTCAAATCCATAAAGCAAAATGGGAAATCCAATGTTTTTCAAATAAAATTTATTTTTGCTAAGTGTGTTTTAACAAATGAGTGGTTAGATATTTGAGCTTAGGGTTACTACAGGAATAAATCATAAAGTTTACCTGACATCCTGGGCTCCTAAGGTTTACTTATAACATGGAATCTCTGTTCTACAGTAACACTTTAAAATAGATCTAAGGTGATTATTCTGGAAGTAGCACATTGATAAGCACATTTACTCAAACAAACCAGTTGTTTTAGTTTTTTCATTAGGAAACATTCTTGAATAGAGAATTTTGACAAGCTATGGTATGCCTGGGTTAGCTGTATGTCTGCCCTTAAATATACACCTTCAGGAAGGAAAGAAGCTATGACTGTAAGCCTGGATTGGCATTGAATATTTTTCTGTCCAACAGTGTTGCAAATTAAATGTGAATCATCCAACAATTACTCCTTTTCTAAAATTAAGTTGATACTTTATTTCCAGGAAATAAAGAATATAGACTGAGAGTCATACATATCATTAAAAAAGAAAATAGACTCCTGGCTTTGTGCTATGCAACTGTGCATTAGGTGAGCTTCCTTTGAGGGTCATGCATATATCTGTGACTATCCTTAGCGAATACCCACAACTTAGTGTCAACACATCCAGCTGAAAACTGAAACCCACAAGTCATGCAATGTGCATGATGTCTGGCCATTGCAAAGCATCTGATAATTGACTAAAAGTTTTCACTTTTCATTGAAATAGTTGTTATGCAAACATCACCATGGATCACAACAGAAAGAAATGAACATCACACGTGTTTTGCCTTGACCAGAGTCAATTCATGTTTTGCCTTGACCAGAGTCACAGACAAATTAAAATCCCAGCCTGCTGAGTCGATGCCATAGTAAACTTTAGCAGAAAAACTTCGGTAACATACCACTGCCTCCTCCTGTCCATTTTCTGGCAAAACATTAAGGTTGAAGATACCAACAACAATCAGAATTTAAACCTCTTCTCTGCTTAGTAACAAAGCCTCTCCATCCCTGTCTAGCCAGAAACAACCTGCCTGCTTATTCCCATTTTCATGTACTCTCCTCTCAAATTAACCTTGGTTGCATTCCAACTTCTGAATAATTTTATTGATCTTGAGTTAAGATGCCTAGACAATATAGAACTTGGTGTATAAGAGGTGTTAATGAATCCACATTTTGAAATCTAGCATAAAAATTCTGTTCTGATAGAAGATAAGTATTAAAACATAAAAAGACTTCATTAAAGGAGATTTAGAAAATAAGATTAAAAAGAAATATAATTTAGTACACTACATATTATGAGTATTTTATTGCAAACAGCAAGTAATCAATAATCACACCATCCTACCTGAGAAAGGAAAAGAGCTTGTGCATTCTATTTGGAGAACTAAGGTGATAAGATGTGACAGATTTGCTTAAGGTGATATGCTTCAACCAGAGTGGGAACCTGTCTTTTGTCTTGCTGCTTCAATAAAAAAAAATGATAAGGGGCCTCCCTGGTGGCGCAGTGGTTGAGAGTCCGCCTGCCGATGCAGGGGATACGGGTTCGTGCCCCGGTCTGGGAGGATCCCATATGCCGCGGAGCGGCTGGGCCCGTGAGCCATGGCCGCTGGGCCTGCGCATCCGGAGCCTGTGCTCCGCAACGGGAGAGGCCACAACAGTGAGAGGCCCGCATACCGCAAAAAAAAGAAAAAAAAAAAAGAAAAAAAAAAAAACCAAAAACACTCTGTTTTGAACATTTTTAGAGGGTAAATAACTTTATAATGCTGTACCAGTAGCCCCTGAGAGTTCTGACATTCTGCTCATAGCATGAATAGCATACAGCGTAGTCTACCTAGCTCCTGTAGACTAGGTACTTTAGGATAAGAATTGGGTTCTGGAGAGTAATGATGCAGGTTTTTCCTAGAAAATTTTTATCTATAGGTCTCGCTCTTCAATGGCTTTAATTCTTTCTATTGCTCTTAGAATAAAGTCCTAACCCCCTACCATGGCCTTCAAGGCCAATAAAACTCTCTAGCCTCACCTCACATCATTTCCCCAGCCCTCAACTGCTAGGTCACTATGCTGAAGACACATGGAACAGAACAAGTACAGGGCTCTGTGTTTCCTTTTCCACTTGCTGAAATGCTCTTTCCCTAGCTCTGTGCATGACTTCGCCTCTTTATCATCCATCAAGTGTCGGTTTACACACCTCCTCCTCAGAAGGGCTTTCCCTGGCCACTCGATCTGAAGTAGCTCTCCTAAGATCTCCCCAGCCTCCTGCAGTTCCCTCATCACATCATCCTCTTTATCTTCTTTGTAGCACTTATCACAATCAATAATTATCACCCGACTATAAGCTCTGAGCTATCACCACTGTATCTCTGATGGCTAGTATAGCGCCTGGCACGTAGATGGTACTTGATATATGTCAAATTAATTATTGAACACATGAGTGAATAATTAAGCTAATAATATACATTACCCTCCTCTTTTCTTTTTTTTTTTTTTTTTTTTTTTTTCTTTTTGCGGTATGCGGGCCTCTCACTGTTGTGGCCTCTCCCGTTGCGGAGCACAGGCTCTGGATGCGCAGGCCCAGTGGCCATGGCTCACGGGCCCAGCCGCTCCGCGGCATATGGGATCCTCCCAGACCGGGGCACGAACCCGTATCCCCTGCATCGGCAGGCGGACTCTCAACCACTGCGCCACCAGGGAGGCCCCTCTTTTCTTTTTTTTATTCTTATGTATAGTGTCTAGCGCCATGCAACATACTAGCTGGGAGTAATATAATACAACACTATTTTTGAGAAATTTTAATAATAAAGAAGAATACTAAGAGGCAGATGTTTATAAACATTGCTAGACATGTGCTAGAATAAATCTGTCTTTAAGAAATATACTAGCTGGGAGTAATATAATACAACACTATTTTTGAGAAATTTTAATAATAAAGAAGAATACTAAGAGGCAGATGTTTATAAACATTGCTAGACATGTGCTAGAATAAATCTGTCTTTAAGAAATATCACTGGTGTAACTGTTGGACAGATTCCCTAGAATTTTTTTCCTTCCTTCTTCTCTTTCTGTCTCTCATTTTTTTCTCTCTCCCTTCCCCCACTCTCTCTCTCTCTCCCTTCTTCTCTCTCTCTCTCTCTCTCTTGGCCTCCCTCCCTTCCTCTCTCTCCTCACCCCCCCTCTCTCCCCCTGTTTGTAAGTTATATATGACATTGGTGATTAACATCTCAGCCGCCTGGTTCTTCACCTTAAAGCCTTTCCCTCAACTCTTCCTCAACTTCGTGAGTTGATGTGCAACATGAATCAGGAAAGAGTTGTTCTACAGTTACACAGTCCCCTGAAAGTCAGTCTTTCAGGGACCACAATGACAAAGAAACCTAGAGTACGAAGTATCACTTTTATATTTGGAAGAAGCATGTTAGAGAAAAAAAGACATTCGACTCAAGAGATGGGGATTCTAGTCATTTTGCCACTATGGAAATGATGGAAAGACAATTCACTACTCTGTGCCCCAATTTTCTCATCTATAAAATTGAAATAATGTCTCTTATCTTGTCTTATTTCACAGGTAGGAAAGGATCCACCAAGGTGACTATGTGAAAGCACTCTGCCAAATATTATGTAAAAATGAAAGGTATTATGATAAAGAGAAGCACTATTTTCTAGTTTGCTAGAAAAAGAAGGATCAACAGCAATCATATTTGGGGAGAAATGGGTATAGTGACAATATTTTCAAAACCCAAATCAGGACGTATCTTTTGGCTTATGATCTGACACACGGTCTGACCACATGACAGAATATTTGAAATCAAAATGTCCTGAAAAACCCAGGACATGTGGTTGCCATGGCAATGAGGAGCCATAGGGAGGCTGTGGGCAATGAAAAAACAGGGTAGAATTGGCAAGCATGGAAAACTATTTTGCCAGTGATGTACAGGACAGTTTGGAATCAATCGATGTGGAAGACTGAAAAGGCAGGAAGAAAAATTTTACTAATCTGAGTGTGAGGTGTAAATTGCAATCCTGAGTCATCCTCATTCTGGAAAAATTTTCCCTACTTACTTGGGGAAATCCAAGGTAGTCTCTAGTTCACATGAATGTAGAGCAGGAAAGAGGTGTTTTAGATAAGACTTTTGTTGGAGCGGACCAAACCCCCATGGTGATCCCATGCCTACTCTCAACATCCCAAGGGCACCTCTCGACTGGGAATTATCACATGGTAGCCCAGTTCTCCAGACCAAGGGAGACTCTCTAGAAGTACTGCCGTGCAGACCCAAATCTGCCTCCATCTGGATGGGAAGGTCTGGGAACTCTTCAGCTCTCAGAATTCTGCTCTTCATGGACTGCATTCTGCTTCCACCTTTCTCCATGCAAAATCAAAGCAATCCTCTCCTCTGTGCAACTGCTCAGTAAATACAGTTTGTGATTTACACAGCCCCTGTGTCATATGAATTCTACTGATGATTTTCAGGACAGAAAGGCAGATTTTTTTTTTTTTTTTTTTTATGGACAGTAAAAGGAAGGTACAGAAAAATCTCAAGAAGAGGTCATGACTGGACTCAGAAGGGGATGGCTCATCAGAAGTTCAATCTCTTTTTGCATTTTTCAGATTCTTATTAAAATGAATAAATCTCAGATTTCTAAGGGGCAAGCATTGTTTCATGGGGGAGATTTTCCCCCATTCAGCTCTTATTCCTTCCCAGCCCTTGAAGACTCCAAGACCTCCAAATCCAGTGCCTATCACATGCTATTGAGTTGGCATGTTTGCAAATTGCATGCAGTGAGATCCTTCCATACCAACAGCCCTGTCTCAGATTCTCCAGCATCCCAGCCAAACTAGTATTGCCTGCACATTTTCTTCATCTTTCCATTGAGTTCAGTGTAGCAGCAGCACATTCCTTAGCACAGGCTCCAGTCGGCATGGTAACTAGTTAGAGACTGCAAGCCTCTGAGAGTGCTTGGGGGGGGCGGGGGGGGGAGGAGGGAATGGTGTTGGAGGAAGTAGTGAAAAGGAGGTGGAGAAGAATTGATTGGGTTGGGATGGGGGAGGGGGGATGGGCAGGAGAATTACTTAAACTCGCTTTTTAAAAGAGTTATCTGGTCCACCCATGGTGTTGGTGTTAAATTGCCTGGGCAGAAAAAAAGTCCTAATTGGGGTGGGGAGGCAGTGACAAAGCAAAGCTTGTTCAAGCCTCGGAATCTGCACTGTTGATAGCGCAGGTACCTCAGGGCAGTTGGGAGTGATTGCTGTGTTGACTTTGTCTAATTGTAGGGGAGGAGTTATGTGAGCTGTGACGGGCAGTGTTACACCCAGTGGGGCGGTGGACAAAAACTGGCATAACTACGCAGGGCTAAATAAACCGACTGACAAAGGTCTTGGCATATTATTAAAAATCTGGCAAAATGTTCATCTCTTGACAAAAATGTAGAGAGACTAGTAATGCATAACTTTATCCCATGTTGGATTTTAAAATGGCTAATGCCAAGTTGTCTGTCAAAATTAATAGGGCATTGCTTCTTCTTATAGAACAAAAAAAAAAATTCTCATACATTTTATTCATTTATTCATTGCTAAAAAATCATGTATCTGCTAAAAATTTCATTTAGGAAAAAGGTTTGGAGGTGGTTAACCTTGATTTTAAAGTGCTGTGAATTAAAAGCTACTTTTTTCATGTTTGTTATAATAAAAACCATACCTTCATTAAATTGTAACACATTTTGTTCTTTGAGAATAAATTAAAACTCTGCAACCAAGCTTATATTTAGAGAGACATTAAAACTCCAATTATTGATTATATCATTACATACGTTTGGGTTTGTGACTTTTTTTAAAACTTCCTTTATATCAAGAAAAATGTTAAATGGTTAATTGACTGTTGAGTAGATACTCCGCATCTTCATAGGAATTAATCAATATATTGACTTTTTAACTCTTCTACTCAGCTATTTCATGTGTTAATTGAACTGCTTCTCCTTCTTTCTTTGCTTTCCACAAAGCTTTATGCATCATTTTCTATACAAACTACTTTCTCTTCTAAGTTTTATACACATAGGGCGCCTTTCTGTTCTAGAACCTGAGTGCATTTTGTGAATATTCAGGCCTCAAAAAGGAAGAGTAAATAATACTCTACCTTGTCATATGCAATATGACAATAGCTTGTCAATAGCTACCTGCGGGTAGCTATTTTTTTTTCTTATTTTTCACATTCTAAAGCTTTGTAATTAAATGGAAATGAAAAAAGACTCCCCAACATGTAAAATAACCTTCTATAATATATTTTAATTCCCAGTTTGCTTTATTGAACAATAAACTTTTTTGTTCATAAGTTTAAAATTTTTGTTAACTTAAAACAAAAATTCCCAAATGGCATTTCTCTCAAAAATCTGACGTTTTTGCTCATTCTGATTTTTTTTTTTTTTTTTTAGGCCTTCAAATAAACTAGAAAGTCAGTGTGGCTAGTGGGGAGACTTTGTTCTTAAGCCCTAATAATAGTTAATTTGGTTTGGTGGTTTTTCTCTTCTTTTACTTCTTAAAGCAGCTCTCTACAGAAGAGTCTATAAGCTCTGTTTGAAAACTAAGGCACTTGAAGCATAAACACTGGTACGCTTCCAGGTAAAAGGGAAATGTACAAATGTTCCTTAAACTGCTGAAGGAACAAACATGTAAATAAGAGATGGGCTGATTCCCTACTGTTCATGTTTGCTCACTGCGAACATTTGGTTCACTTGGCTTGGCTCATTATTTCAGCTGGGAAAGTCACTATATGAATTAATAGCAGATTTCCCAGCTGAAAATAAATGTTTACCAGGTTAGGGGGCTGGGTTTTTTTGGCAAAGACCTGGCTTTTTGTCTGACTGGCTCCTTTTTTGGCGTGCACATCCCTGAGGTGTGTAATTAAAGCAAGGGAATTTGCACATAGTGCTTTAGGGCTTTAATGAATAGAAAACACAGGATATTTCAGCAATTTGGTGCCTAATGTCAGAGTGTGCATTTCCTGTGTGAGGTATCACAATAACAGGGCTCTGTGACAATAAAAGCGCCTGCAATGCCATGCAAAGAAAAATGGGAGTGACAGCGTTTTTTCCTAAATTCCAATACAAAATACATAAAAAAGAGCAATTTACATTTAAAACAGAAGGACTTTGAACTTGAACATACCCTCAGAATTAATGGCTATTAAATCAGCCCCACTTTGCTGAATAATGAAATTCCCTTTAGGACAAAGATCTTGGCTGTTGATATCAGGTTACATTACAAAATTGAATACACAGTATCAAATGGTTTTAAATCATAACCATTCTCGACTTGCTGTTGAAATTTTTGAGCAGCTCAAAATCTGAAAAAATATTTTTAAACCTCAGGAAGCTTGAGGGGAAGAGTAGAAAAATTAACATTGATTGAGCACCTGTTTTATGCCAGATACTTTTACTTGAAATCAAAGTTAATATTTTATAAAAATACCAGGCAAAAAAAAAGCATTCGAATTCTTTTATTTTTGTCTGAAGATTTAAAAAGTTCAAATAAATTAGGTAATTTGCCCAAGATCCCATTGCTAGTAATCTGTAGCATCAGCATATGAGGAGGACACTGCCGAGCACAGAGGAATCAGTCAGTACATACTGCTTTCATTACTGTCAGAATCCAAAACTCAAGCTCTTTCAACATATTTTGCTATTATTATGTTTATATCTCTTACATAAAATGTTTCTAAAGAGAGATGAAATCCTTGTTCCCTCCTTATCCCCAGTCCCTGATCGTTCTTGTGAATAAGGTTTACACCAAATTTGCAAAAAAATAAAACGAAACAAAACCCCAAACCTCTTGTTCCATCCTCTGCATAACAGCGCAGAAGTAGCAAGCTTGTGCTTCCTGGGTCATGGGGGGGTGGGGTATCTCAATCTGAGGACAAATGGTACTTTCAATACAGGACAAGTGCATCCATGACAAGGAACAAGTCCCCAACAGAAGCATGGAAGTAGGCGATACTTTCATCACAGCCAGAGGCTAGAATATGGTTCCCACATCCCTGCAGAATAGGAGAATCCAGATTTTACCTCACGGGGCCTCAGTTCCAATGTCTATAAAAATGAAAGGATTGCTCTGGATGATCTAAAAGACCCATTTCTGATTTAAAAGTCCAAACTACCAAGTGAGACCAGAGGGCAGGGGACAGGAAGCTGATATAATCCGTACACAGGAGAATTCCCAAAGGATAAGCCTCAGGTAACGACCTATCTTGTGGTCACTACACAAAGACATCTGTCAGCATTTTTATAGCCATATTTCCTAATGAAATGATTATCCGTTTCCTACCACATATTTCCCACAATGACATATCTTCATATCATTTATAAACTAAATTCTTTTTCTTGTTTTTTTAAATGTTAATTCTTTTTTTAAAATTTATTTATTTTTGGCTGCGTTGGGTCTTTGTTGCCACACGCGGGCTTTCTCTAGTTGCGGTGAGCGGGGATGCTACTCTTCCTTGTGGTGCGCGGGCATCTCGTTGCGGTAGCTTCTCTTGTTGCGGAGCACGGGCTCTAGGCGTGCGGGCTTCAGTAGTTGTGGTGCACGGGCTCAGTAGTTGTGGCTCGCGGGCTCTAGAGTGCAGGCTCAGTAGTTGTGGCGCACAGACTCAATTGCTCCGCGGCATGTGGGATCTTCCCGGACCCTGGCTCAAACCCATGTCCCCTGCATTGGCAGGCAGATTCCCGCCAGGGAAGTCCCCATAAACTAAATTCTAAGGTAAAACATTATCTTTAAAAGCCTTTTCCTCCTGCCTTTTCCTCTCCTGCCTTTTCACCTTATCTTGGCCTTTCTCTGGGCTTCCTCTTATCCTCCAAAAACCTTTGAAGGCTCATTGCCAGACCATACACCTGGCATGGCGCACTATCCTGATTCCTGGTAAAGAAGAAAAATGCACATGTGGGGCATGTGTGTGTGTCACTTGGAGGCTGTACATCTCCTCTTACACCTCCTCCTAAAATCCTAGGGATATAAAACTCAAGCGATTAGAGACTCTGAGACCTGCTCCCCAACGCCAGTCATTTTCCTCCTTGATGAAGAACCAACACTCTCCCTTTCCTCTGTCTTGTCAACAAATACTGATACTGGCAGCTCCCTAGCAATAACTGCTCCAACAGAGAAGCCCCAACCCCACCAAAAAACTAAAGATGCTGTTATCTCCATCGACATTTAAAGAAATGTGAACGTCAAGAGTTTGAGGGACTTATTAGGGTAAAGGTCAGACATGCCGTTTGGAGCACAGGTTTTTTCCACTCCATTGGGACCTACAATCTGTTGATCTTACCACCTTGTCACCGTCCTCACCCTCTGGTGTCCTCACTTCCTCCTCCTTATCCTGTTTAAATTCCTTGATCCATCACCATTACTATTCTTCTTACAAGCACCCTTATCCTCCTTGCTCCTGTACCACTGCATTGTCCTGGTAAATTCGCTCCCCTGATTAAATCCGACTTTCTGCCTACTCTGGGCCAGCATACCTGCAACAAAATGTGCTAGAGAAAAAAAAAAAAAACACCACCATGCTGGCCAATCTCATTCTAAATTCCTGGTCATTATAACCTCCTATGGACCAATAATGCTGCCCAGGCACCATTCCTGTCCTAGTCTGTTCCCTCTCCCATTCCCCTCAACAACTCCTTCATCCCTCTCTCTCCTCAGTCCTCCACAGCCTGCTCACTTATCCTGATTCACTTGCTTCCTTCTTCACCAAGAAATAAAAACATCCAGAAAAATCTACATGTTCCACCACCACATCTCCCTACCTACAAGTACCAGTGTCCGTATATCCTGCCTTTCTTTCTGTGACTCTGAATAGATTACTGGGGCTCCCAGCCAAGGCCAGTCCCCACACTTGTGCACTAGATTCCATCCCATCCTAATGCCACAAGAATACTTCTCTAGCAATTCTTCCCCATCTCTTCTGCATCAAAAATATCCCTCCCTTTTCCTAGACCATTGCCATACCTAGAAACATGCTCTTATTTCTTTCATTAAAAATAAATACAAAAATCTTTTGACACCACATCTCTACCCAACTACTGCTCCGTTTTCTCTGTACCTCTTGACAACAAAACTCCTCCAAGTTGTTTATACTCACGGGTAATTTCTCTCTTCCCATTTTCTCCTGAATCCAATTCAATCATCCATCCACCCCACTCTCAACCCTGCAAACATCCAAATTGCTCCTGTTAAGGTCACTAAGGAACTCCACATTGGCAAATCCATCAGTCAGTTCTCAAGCCTCATCTTACTGGTACTTTAAATGATGCAGCTGATCACATTCTCCCCATTGAAACACTTTTAACTTGCCTTTCACAACACAATGCTCTACTGAGTTTCTTCCCACTTCTTCACCTACTTCTTTGACAGTCTCCTCTGCTGGTTTCTCTCCATCCCCTGTCTCTAAGAGTTGGAGTGCCTCAGGGCTTAGGGTTCTAACCTCTTCTTTTCTCTAACTACATTCAATTCCTAAAGGATCTCATCAGTTACTGGGCTTTAAATACCATCTCTACACTCTTGTCCAGATTTATATCTCCTGCCTGAGTGGCTCTTACCCTGGGTCCTTATTGTGAAACCAAGATCCAGGTTCTATCTTGCTCCCCAGTTATGCTAAGTGGGTTTAAGGCCTGAGACCCTACACTGTTCTGGTTGGCTCCCATCAAAGGGCTCTGAACCTGACACCTGCTGACAGACCTTCCTGCCTACCTGCCTCGGTTTCTGAATGTCCTGGAAGGAGGAGGAGGAAAGTTGTGGCTGTATTACACAGCCCAGTGATGTTGAATGTTGTGGGATGTCAGCTGCCATCCTTGAGGAGAAGGCAGCAGGCTCCCTCCTGAGCAGCCAAGGGCAAAGCCATAACTTTGGCAAATTTACTGTGGTCTAGACAAAGCCTGATCCTTAGCATTGCAAATCAGAAACTTCATATTTTTAGAAAGTAAATTAATCTTTCTAGGGCAGGCTGCCTAACCTCTTATTAGTCTGACGTATTAAACCAGGGCACCATTTTATTAATTTACATTGAGAAATAATAGTTGTAGGAACTAGAATACTTAAAACCACATGAGCACCATATTCTCTCCCTACCGTCAAGAATTTTGAAAAGCCATATCATGTTGAAAAGCTAGCATGTTATTTTACAGTAAGAAATGGCTATCTTGGTGAACAAAATTCCTGAAGTTCACATGATCTGTGCATTCCCTCTTTCTCTGACGACATAGGAAGAAAAGCATAATGAGATTTTAGAAAAATGGTAGCTAATCACATTACAACCCTACTGATTTTTTTCGAAGCACACATTTGACCAGGCCACTCCTCTAAAACTGGATATTGTTCTTAGGAGATGACAAAATCCTCAAGCTACTAGCCCTACATGGTCTGACTACTTCAGACCCAGTCTTCAGTGTAAGAACTGGTTAGGAATGTGGGTTCTGCAACCATACTTCCATGGTTCAAATTCCTGTAACCACACCTCCATGGTTCAAATCTACTGCCAAGCTCAGGTGATTTACTTATATTACACCATAGTTTCCCCTTAAGTAAAATAGGAATAAAGATAGTGTTTATTTCATAGCATTGTGACGAAAATTAGAAGAATAAACTGCTTTCAACAGTGTCTGGCACTTCTAAGCCCTCAATAAATATTATCTATTATCTAGAACCACTCTGGGTTCCAGCCACACCAGCCTTCCCTCCATCCCTTAAACAGGCTGCAAGCCAAGATCTTTCCAGCCTGGAGCCCAGAGCAAATGCTGCTCCTGTTGGAAGTACTGTCCTTATACCTCCTTCCACTGTTTATTTACTATGTCCTTTGCCTCTCCCGAGCCAGTTACGTCCTCAGGGACAGAGAGTCGTCAGTCTTCAGTTTCCTTCCTTATGTTAATGTGCTCTCCTTCCAGACTGTACCTGCCTGAGCAGTCTCCTTACTCAGCACTTTCTCCCAAAACTTGACATATACCTGACACGTTACAGGCACTCCATACCAATTTGTCTGAGTTTGTGTTTAGCTGATGCTTACCTCAGTCTGAAAAGGCTTTGGCTGGCCGGCCGGGTCTTCCAGGGGCAAAGCTTGGATGGGTGCTACTAATTTTTGCCTCAGGGGCTCTCTTTTTTACCCAGGGCTGACCAACCCCCTTCTGATTAACACGTTCTTTCTTGGCATGTGTTAATGCCTTTGCTCAGGTTTCTTAGGGCCTTTCTAGGGCATAAGAAAACTTTACATATCTATGCTCTATTTTAGTTGTTTTTGAAGTTTGGCTCTCCGGGGGCATCTTATTTTCCTCCTTTCCAAGTTCTGGCAGGGGTGGGGTTCCAGAGGGTTATCTCTTTGTATCTCTCTATTGCAGACAACACACCTGGACAGGATTCTATCTGTCCCCACCAGGGACACCCTGGTGTTTTGTATTAGATACGAGTGTATGCTCAGTTTCCCGCAGGAGCATTGAACTTCTCCTAAAGCCTGAGCTGGGTCTGCCCTGCCCCCGTGAGCGCCTTTCAGTCTACTCACCTTCCCGGCAGGGTTCTTAGGTAGAGCCCAGAAGATATGCTCTATGGGAGATACACCAGATAGCTATACAACTCCACTTAATTAATGGAGGTAGGTGTCAAGTGTGTTTTTGAGAAATGAAGAATACAGCACTGCTCTGGGGATTAATTATTCTGCCTTAAATGGAAATACTAAAATTGACCCAAGGAAGAGAGTAATAAACACAGAAGTTATTTTTACCACCACATATTTGCACTGTACAATGAGACAAATGCAAATCCTCAACTGAGGACTAGGCAAAAGTGACTACAGTTGTAAAGATTCCATCCAGTTAAAGCCTCTGTTAAAAAGACTTAATTCAATGTTAGCAAAAATAATTGGTTTACAATACATCCTGAAAACCTAGAATCTGAAAAGCATTGCTCATGCTATTTCCACGATGTTGAGATCTGGTTTAGGCCAGAGATGTATATGAAAATGGTATAAAAAAAGGACTGGTCCAATCCAATGCAGAATTTAGCAGAAGGTAAGAAAGAACACAAAACTCAGGTTGAAGAAAGCCTCTCCCTGGGGTATTTCTCGTCCTTTATTTTTACCCCCGATCCAAGACTTGTGGTTAATTCAGATAAGCACTTGACCTTTGTGGGTGCTTATCCAAAGTCAACCTTCCCGTGTCTGAGGGTCACCTGTAACTCATTAATCTCAGTCCATTATTGTTTTGCAGGAATGTCTGTTCCATTTAAGATATAAAACTCCTATACAGATAACATGGTAGGTTAATGCACTCACTTTTCATTCCCTGATTGCTGGGTTCACACCAAACTCAATTCTGTTATGAGTAAGGATTACTTTTAGATATGTTCCCTGTCCCCAGGAGCCATTTGTCTATAGGTCTTCACATCCTAAAAGGATGTTGCAGGCATCAGCACACTCTTTGGGGCCCTATACAGGAGATTCCAGGGAATAGAATGGCCCAGAGGTTACTGGGTCAGGACTGGAGAGGAAAGAGCTATTTAGGGAATCTTGCTGAGTGCATGCTTCTGAGGGTGCTATCGGTCTTTTCCACTTTTAACTCTTAAGATGAAAACAAGGCCATTATCACTTTTCAAAAAATAATAAATTGCTTAATATAGAATCTAGTACTGTTATGCTGTATTTCTTTCCCTACAGCAAGAAATGTGCTAGCAGGCAGTCAGGAAAAAGGCCCAAACTCTTTTCAGTTTTTTGAACATCTTGCTTTTCAAGCATCCCCTTGTTTATGATTTAACTTAATTCCCTCTTCCACTAGGAAATGCAAATCCATGCCCACCACCCATACCAAAAACTGAGAGATAAATCTAGAGGAAAATAACAACCAGACGTTCAACTATCTATAAGGCAGTATAGCACGGTGTATGGTGTGCCAGCTTTGGAGTCAGACTGCCAAGCATAGAACCCTGGACCTGCCACTTAAAAGCCTTAACCCCTCCCAGCCTCAGTTTCATAGCTGTAAAATGGAAATAATTAGAGCATCTACCACAGAGTTTTTGAAGGAATCAAATAAAATAATGATACATAAAGCACTTAAAACACCGTCTGACATATATCAGGGGCTCAGTAAGTGACAGCTGTTATCGGAACTTAATTCCTCTGTTTTATGCTATAGAAACTAAAGGGATTTCTTTCTTTTTTTCTTTTTTAATCTGTGGCTTCCTCTCAAACCACCTGACAGGTAACTAAACCCCAAATGAATGCTTCTCATTTTTTCTACTTTGCAAAACCACACCAGTCTTCCCCTCCCCTCCTCCATGCCCCTTGAATTCCAACCAGTTAAAGTACAAAGGAGTGGCCGAAGAGTGAAGATGCTACAGCCTAAACTGCCTGGCTTAATTAATTTCCACCAATTCCTGCTGCTGGCCATGCTGCCACCACACCACCTCAATTCCCCTCGGTGCTAACAACGGAAAGGGGCACACAGTGGCTGTCACTCTAGTGAGAAAAGGAAAAATGTACTGTCGATACATACAATTTGTCAATGTAAATGCTTTCAGGAGCCCTTCGCTGTTTCTTTTCATGTTGTTTGAGCCTAAGAACCATTTAGAGAAGCCCTGCTGTTCTAGCACCCTAAGGACACGAAGAGGATGCGCATGGGCAGCTGAGACACAGAGCTTCTATTTATGTGGAGCGGGGCAGGCCTAGATCTTCGATTCACAGTAAGCAGAATATCTTAATCACAAGCATTCTGAAGTCGTGCCAGGTGGAGTGCCTAGTGTTCGTCTGCTTGCTTTTCTTTCTTTTTAAAAAATACAACTTGGGAAAGACTCTGATACAGGCAGGTAGGCTCTTATTTCAGAATCCGTTATTATCTTCCCATTGGGAGGTTGGGAAAGACTTGGCACCTAAATATCCATCCAAATGTGTCTATACCAGGAGTGGTCTAGAATTTCCAGAAAGGACAGGGGCAAGGATGGCAATTTTTTGGTAAAAGGAGCTAGTGGGCTTCCCCAGAGAAACTACATTTGCATAGTCAACAGGCTGTTGTTTGGAGTCCATATTGACTGGGGCTGGATTTGTAAGGCTGACGGAGGTTTGGAAGGGCTCCTCACTTTGTATTCCCCATGCTTTTAGGAGCCCTTGCTACCTGTTCTAAGGAAATGTCTTCAACAGAGGTAACATGCTAGAATAAAGTTGTTAGTCGTGTAGGAAGTGAGGGTTTTATCTGCCTAGAAAGAGGCCTGGTACAAGAGGTGCTCAGAAATATTTGTTGAACGAACTTATGATTTTATGGAAGCTATTAAAGTAAAAGCCCTGGAAAAGAAGTCACCATCAGAATAACTGGTTTCTATTTTTTGGTTTAAGTTAATTATTAAAAATATTTAGAATGACTCCCTTCCCCTGACTGAAGCAATAAAGTTATATGTGTAAAGAATACAGGGAATCATTTTTGGTAATAAGCAAATATGCAAATAAATATGCAAGAACACTTGGCAGAGGCTTCCTGCTATCTTTCAGTGTTTCTACAATTCTCCCATCTTCCTGTAAGAATAGGACTCCCAATTTTAGCTGGATACATGGCTTCCCAGATAAATATTATATTTCTCAGCTCCCCCCCTGCAGCTAGCTTTAGGTATGTCACTAAGGTCTGATGGATGGGATGTGAATACACCTGACTTCCAGGCCATGCACTTAAAGGTAAGGAGTGCGGGCTTCTTCTCTTCCTTTTCCCCTTATCTCTGTGTGGGATGCAGATATGATGCTAGGAGCTGGAGCAGCCATCTTAGACTGTGAGTTGAAAGCTGTGTGTTGAGGATGATAGAGCAAAAGATAGAAGCAGCCTATACCTCTGACGCCATCAAGCCTCCCTTAGACTGCCTGTACTCAAACACTTGAGAGGGAGACTTCCCAACCATTTTAAAAAATATTTATTTACTATTTATTTGACTGCACCGGGTCTTAGTTGCAGCACACAGAATCTTCATTGCGGCATGCGGGATCTTTTTAGTTGCAGCATGTGGGATCTAGTTCCTTGACCAGGGATCGAACCTGGGCCCCCTGCATTGGGAGCGTGGAGTCTTAACCACTGGACCACCAGGGAAGTCTCCCAACCATTGTTTTTTGGAATGCCTCTGTTGATTTAGCCGAATCTGTATTCAAACAAATGTTAACACCATGCTACGTTAGGGAAGAAAGCTGAAAGGAAAACTCCATTCACTTGAAACAAAATCAAGTAGAGCAGAATCAATTATTGAGATGTTCATTGGTTCTCATAATTTCCCTCTTCCGGTTCAACTACTATTTTTCAGAATGAGTTCATATTGTTGTTGACTCACGAAGGAAATGTTGGTTCTGCTTTCTAAAGCTGTGGTTGTAGCCATTGACACTATTAGCAAGTATGAAATCCAATCTACTGCCTGTTTTTTAATGGCCTGAGAACAAAGAATGGTTTTTACATTTTTAAATGATAGAGAAAAATCAAAAGAAAGTTTTATGATATGTGGAAATGATATGAAATTCAAATTTCAGTATCTGTAAGTAACGTTGTATTGGAGTACAGACACATTCATTCATTTAAATATTGTTTGTAGCTGCTTTCTTACAGAGTTGAGTAGTTACGATAGAAACTGTACGCTTCACAAAGCTGAAAATGTTTACTGTATGACCTTCTCCAAAAGACAGTTTGCTGACCCTTCATTGTAGTATCTTTCCTGTTGTTTTTAGTAGAAGGTGGACACATATTATTTGAATTAATTTCCTTCACTTTGAAGTTTCAAGCTACAGTATCATATTTATACATTTAGGGATTTCCTCAAATAGCTTGATTTGAATCATGAAGAATATTTGATTAACTGATAAAGAACTTGAAAAGTAACAGTGGCTAAATTGCACTGTTAGTATTGGGTTGGCCGAAAAGTTCGTTAGGGTTTTTCTGTAACACCTTACGGGAAAAAACCCGAATGAACTTTTTGGCCAACCCAATATCTCTGCGAACAATATTTCACAGATTTTGACAGCTGAATCTTCAGTCCCACATTTAGCTTCATTTCCTTTGGTATTGGTGAGAACAAGCCCTGTCGTTAAATACCACCCTTACTATATTTCTTGTGCCATCTCCTCAATGCCATTCCCACAGCTATTATACTACTTCCGTTCCTTAATAAGTCTAGACCATACTTTTGCAATAATGCTCTTACTGCTTTTCTTGCATCCAATGTCTTCTCCCATACATTTCCTTTCACCAGAGAGACTTTCCTTTAAAATAAAAAAAAGTACACTTGACCCTTGAACAACATTTAACTGTGCAAGTCCACTTATATGAGGATTTTGTTCAGTAGTAAATACTACACGATCCATGGTTGGTTGAACCTGCAGATACAGAACTGTGGATATGGAGGAACCTGGAATAAGGTGGGTGGGCCAACTATAAGTTATACTCAGATTTTCAACTCCAGGGAGGGTCGGTGCCCCGTTTTGTTCAAGGGTCAACTGCACATAGCTAATTCCAATATCTAATCACATAGCTGCATGTCCCATCTAAAATATTTCAGTCCATCCATAACAAGTTCCTTAGGCTGGCATTCATGATTCTTCGTGATACGTTCTTACACTACACTTTATCCAAATGGAACCATTCTCTTGTCCCAATATACCTCTGTAGGAGAGGCCCTGTTCTCTGGTCCATCCTCTGTGTCTCTGTTCATAGAATGATCTCTTACCTCCAAATCTAACCCTTCTCTCCATCCTTACATATTCAAATTCTGTTTGATTTTTAGGGCCTAATTCCAATGCCAACTCTTTCAAGAAAACTTCAACTCTCCTATTCCACGCTCAGTAAGTATTGTAGACACCTAAGGTTTTTTCTGGCATGGCATCATTCATTCACCATTCTTCCGGAAGGACTACATGAATTTTACTTTGGGGATGCGAGCCAACTTGATGGGATTATAACTCAAAATGCCGCACCCTTCCTGGAGGGGAAATGGAGATGTGACACTCACTAGGCCAAGCAGAAACACTCCCTCTCCATCTTGCTCTTGTTCTCCTTCTAGCTCTAGCTCTTCGCAATTTGATTCTTGAGTGATGCAAGCATGGAAAACGCCTGGAGCTCATTCACGTCCTGAAGAACTCACCCGTTACTTCTGCTCCCAGATTCCTATTGCTGCTCTTCTCCACTCCTTGCGAGTGCGGGTTTCTTTGCCTTATCTTGTGGTTTTATGAAGAACTCCATTCCCTTCCAGTGAACTCTTCTGTAAATTAGGCACTGCTGGTTTCTATTGTTTGCACCCAAAGACAGCAATAGAAGTTGTGATCATTCCTTCTTCTGAACCCTCAAAATACTTTACCTATACATTTCTTAGGGTCCCTAACACTTCCTACCTTGTATAATAATTATCCATGTTATTGTTTTCTTTGTCTTACACAATGTCAGTTCCAGAATTCTATATAGGAGGAGCAATTGGGGGTTGAAGAAGGAAAGTAGAAGGGACTTATCATGAATCCTTATTGGAGTCAATAACTGTTTTCTTTTTATTTAGACTGTATTTTTTAAATCTGTAAAAAAGCAACGTTTTCTAAAGATGCTTTTATTTATACTTTATGTAAAATTAATAAAAGAACATCCATTTTCCTTTTCAGAGAATGCTTATTTGAAGGAAACATGGCATTGGAGCTTACGGTGGGGTGAAATTCCTCCTCCCCTACCAAGGCTCCTTTGCGTGCAGATGCTGACTTTTAAAGACTGTGAGCCATATGTCACCTCTGTGATCCCTAGTATAGGTCTTTACACAAAATCAGTGCCCAGTACAGTTGTTGCATCAGTCAGTCAATCAATGGTCACTGTACCATCTTGCCTCATTTTTCCTTTGCCTCTTTTCCAATGAAAATTAACGCGTATGCTTTCCCGCTTGGGATTTATTTGGCTTACTAATTTTTTTTTTCAATAAAGAATCATTAGATGCCCACCACTATACTGGACACTGTTCTAAGTGCTAGGGATACATCAGTGATCAGGCAAGATTTCTGCCACCACGGAGCTTGCATTCTAGTGGAAATATATGTCTACTCAGAGATAATTACTATGTCATTTAATTCCTAACTTATTATAACTGTAGCACCAAATATGTTTATCATTCTCTTGTGTCACTTTGTGTTTCTGCCTCCCTTCTTTACTGTTGCCCCCAGCTATAACACAGTTTACTTTAAAAACTTAACATGAGCCCAGGGCTTCCTCTTATTGGTACTACTGTTTTTATTTTTCTCATTACTTTTTTTTTCTGTGCCTTCTGATGTTTGAACTAATCTTCAAAAATAACAACACATTATTATTGAATCTTCTGTCCAAAGTTCCTAAAGCTTAGACATACTAGTCACATACAGCCAATGTCTGTGGGTCATAGAGCCATGGAATCTTGATAACATAAAAGAGAAAGCTCCCACCAAACTAGTATTTAATTAATTTTGCTTTTTAAACCCAGAAATCAGGCACCCCTGATGTATCACTAGCACCCAACAGAAACTGAAGTCCTAGAGTGAAATTAAGCCAGAAGTTAATATGTTTTTCTGTTTCTGACAGACCCAAATTCTTATGTTGCTCATGGAAAGGAAGTAGAATGGAAGTAAAAGAAGAATCTGACAAAAAGAATAATAATAAGTAGTCTACATCCTGAAAAAATGTATATAAGTGCCTATTCACAGCATCATACCCACAATTTCGGGAGTGTCACCATTACTTGAAGTAGTAGCAAAATAGGAAGTATCATGATGATCCTATTGCACACCTGGAAGGTATTATACACATACTCAATTCAGCAAATATTAATTGAGGGCCTACTATGCATCACACCCTCTGCTAGGCTGGGAGGGTGCTAGACTGTGGCAGAGGCTATTGGCTATTCAAAAGAATCTACATCCCCTTTTTTGTAGGCACAGAGCTGGTCTCCATTTGCAGTTAGGTAGCCATGTGCCTGAGTGCCAGCCAGTGGAATGGAAACAGAGACCTGTGTGCTACTTCCAGGCCTAGCCCACGCTGCCCTCCTACTCTCACTCCTCTGCACTCCCTTCCAGTGGCTGCCATAGAGAGAACCATGGTGAGGACAGAAGCCACAGTTTGAACAGGGCAGAGCCTCTGTCAGCATGGTACCCTGACTGAGTGCATAGAGGAGAGCCTCTGACCAATCTGTTCATCCTCTGACATGAGCAAGAAATAAACTGCCATTGTGTTGAGCCACTACTTGTTCCAGTCTATTTATCACTGCAGCCTTGCCTATCCTAACCATACATAGAATTAGACATGAGTTTTGAAGTAATGAATTATTTAAATTTTTTTATTTCAGCTTGTTATATACTAGCAATTAAAAAGGTTGAAATTATATGATCAAGTCAACATTTTTCCTCTTCATTCCTTCCTTCCTTCTTTCTCTTTTTCTTTTATTTATTTATTTATTTATTGAAAATTATTTTTTATACCGCAGGGTCTTATTAGTTATCCATTTTATACACATCAGTGTATACATGTCAATCCCGATCTCCCAATTCATCACACCACCACCACCACCCCCCGCCGCTTTCCCCCCTTGGTGTCCATACATTTGTTCTCTACATCTGTGTCTCTATTTCTGCCTTGCAAACCGGATCATCTATACCATTTTTCTAGTTTCCACATATATGTGTTAATATACGATATTTGTTTTTCTCTTTCTGACTTACTTCACTCTGTATGACAATCTCTAGGCCCATCCACGGCTCTACAAATGACCCCATTTCGTTCCTTTTTATGGTTGAGTAATATTCTATTGTATATATGTACCACATTTTCTTTATTCATTTGTCTGTCGATGAGCATTTAGGTTGCTTCCATGACCTGGCTATTGTAAATAGTGCTGCAGTGAACGTTGGGGTGCATGTGTCTTTTTGAATTATGCTTTTCTCTGTGTATATGCCCAGTAGTGCGATTGCTGGGTCATATGGTAATTCTATTTTTAGTTTTTTAAGGAACCTCCATAGTATTCTCCATAGTGGCTGTATCAATTTACATTCCCACCAATAGTGCGAGAGCATTCCCTTTTCTCCACACCCTCTCCAGCATTTGTTGTTTGTAGATTTTCTGATGATGCCCATTCTAACCAGTGTGAGGTGATACCTCATTGTAGTATTGATTTGCATTTCTCTAATAATTAGTGATGCTGAGCAGCTTTTTATGTGCTTCTTGGCCATCTGTATGCCTTCTTTGGAGAAATGTCTATTTAATTCTTCTGCCTGTTTTTTGATTGGGTTGTTTGTTTTTTTAATATTGAGCTGCATGAGCTGTTTCTATATTTTGGAGATTAATCCTTTGTCTGTTGATTCGTTTGCAAATATTTTCTCCCATTCTGAGGGTTGTCTTTTCGCCTTGCTTGTAGTTTCCTTTGCTTTGCAAAAGCTTTTAAGTTTCATTAGGTCTCATTTGTTTATTTTTGTTTTTATTTCCATTACTCTGGGAGGTGGGTCAGAAAAGATCTTGCTGTGATTTATATCAAAGAGTGTTCTTCCTATGTTTTCCTCTAAGAGTTTTATAGTGTCTGGTCTAACATTTAGGTCTTTACCCATTTTGAGTTTATTTTTGTGTATGGTGTTAGGGAGTGTTCTAATTTCATTCTTTTACATGTAGCTGTCCAGTTTTCCCAGCACCACTTATTGAAGAGACTGTCTTTTCTCCATTGTATATCCTTGCCTCCTTTGTCACAGATTAGTTGACCATAGGTGCGTGGGTTTATCTCTGGGCTTTCTATTCTGTTGCATTGATCTATATTTCTGTTTTTGTGCCAGTACCATATTGTCTTGATCACTGTAGCTCTGTAGTATAGTCTGAAGTCAGGGAGTCTGATTCCACCAGTTCTGTTTTTTTCCCTCAAGATTGCTTTGGCCATTTGGGGTCATTTGTGTCTCCATACAAATTTTAAGATTTTTGTTCTAATTCTGTAAAAAATGCCATTGGTAATTCGATAGGGATTGCATTGAATCTGTAGATTGCTTTGGGTAGTATAGTCATTTTCACAATATTGATTCTTCCAATCCAAGAACATGGTATAACTCTCCATCTGTTTGTGTCATCTTTGATTTCTTTCATCAGTGTCTTATATTTTTCTGAGTACAGTTCTTTCATCAGTGTCTTACACTTTTCTGAGTACAGGTCTTTTATCTCCTTAGGTAGGACTATTCCTAGGTATTTTATTCTTTTCATTGCAATGGTAAATGGGAGTGTTTCCTTAATTTCTCTTTCTGATCTTTCATTGTTAGTGTATAGGAATGCAAGAGATTTCTGTGCATTAATTTTGTATCCTGCAACTTTACCAAATTCATTGATTAGCTCTAGTAGTTTTCAGTTGGCATCTTTAGGATTCTCTATGTATAGTATCATGTCATCTGCAAACAGTGACAGTTTTACTTCTTCTTTTCCAGTTTGGATTCTTTTTATTTCTTTTTCTTCCTGATTGCTGTGGCTAGGACTTCCAAAACTATGTTGAATAATAGTGGCAAGAGTGGACATCCTTGTCTTGTTCCTGATCTTAGAGGAAACGCTTTCAGTTTTTCACCTTTCAGAATGATGTTTGCTGTGGTTTGTCGTATATGGCCTTTATGATGTTGAGATAGGTTCCCTCTATCTGGAGAGTTTTTATCATAAATCAGTGTTGAATTTTGTCAGAAGCTTTTTCTGCATCTACTGAGATGATCATATGCTTTTTATTCTTCAATTTGTTAATATGGTGTATCACATAGATTGATTTGCATATATTGAAGAATCCTTGCATCCCTGGGATAAGTCCCACTTGATCATGGTGTATGATCCTTTTAATGTGTTGTTGGATTCTGTTTGCTAGTATTTTGTTGAGAATTTTTGCATATATATTCATCAGTGATATTGGTCTGTAATTTTCTTTTTTTGTAGTATCTTTGTCTGGTTTTGGTATCAGGGTGATGGTGGTCTCGTGGAATGAGTTTGAGAGTGTTCCTTTCATACAATACTACAAAGCTACAGTAATCAAAACAGCATGGCATTGGTACAAAAACAGACATGGCTCAGTAGAACAGAATGGAGAGCCCAGAAATAAACCCACAAACCTATGTCAATTAATCTTTTACAAATGAGGCAAGAATATACAAGTCAGATAAGCCGGTCTCTTCCGCAAGCAGTGTTGGGAAAGCTGAACAGTCGCATGTAAATCAAAGAAGTTAGAACACACCCCTGGGACTTCCCTGGTGGTCCAGTGGCTAAGACTCCATGCTCCCAATGCAGGGGGCCTGGATTTGATCCCTGGACAGGGAACTAGATCCCACATGCCACAACTAAGCGTTCACATGCAGCAACTGAAGATCTTGCTTGCTGAAACTAAGACCTGGTGCAGCCAAATAAATATTAAAAAAAAAAAAAGAACACACCCTCACATCATACACAAAAATAAACTCAAGTGGCTTAAAGACTTAACTGTAAGACATGACAGAATGAAACCCCTAGAAGAGAACATAGGCAAAACATTCTCTGACATAAATTGTACCAATGTTTTCTTAGGTCACTCTCCCAAGGCAATAGAAATAAAAGCAAAAATAAACAATTGGGACCTAAATACAAACTTATAAACTTTTTTTTTAAATTAATTTATTTATTTTTGGCTGTGTTGGGTCTTCGTTTCTGTGCGAGGGCTTTCTCTAGTTGAGGCAAGTGGGGGCCACTCTTCATCATGGTGCACAGGCCTCTCACTATCATGGTCTCTCTTGTTGCAGAGCACAGGCTCCAGACGCACAGGCTCAGTAGTTGTGGCTCACGGGCCTAGTTGCTCCGCAGCATGTGGGATCTTCCCAGACCAGGGCTCAAACCCGTGTCCCCTGCATTGGCAGGCAGATTGTCAACCACTGCGCCACCAGGGAAGCCCAACTTATAAACTTTTGCACAGGAAAGGAAACCATAAACAAAATGAAAAGACATCCTATAGACTGGAAGAAAATATTTGCAAACCATGTGACCAACCAGGGCTTAATTTCCAAAATATACAAACAGCTCATACAACTCAATAATAAAAACAAACAAACAAAACAAAACAAAACAAGATAAAAAAAAAACCCAATCAAAAAATGGACAAAAGACCTAAATAGACATTTCTCCAAGGAAGACATACAGATGGCCAACAGGCACATGAAAAGATACTCAGCATCACTAATTATTAGAGAAATGCAAATCAAAACTACAGTGAGACATCACCTCACACTGGTCAGAATGGCCATCATTAAAATGTCTACAAATAAGAAATGCTGGAGAGAGCGTGGAGAAAAGTTAACTCTCCTACACTGTTGGTGGAAATGTAAATTGGTGCAGCCACTGTGGAAAACAGTATGGAGGTTTCTTTAAAAAACTAAAAATAGAGTTGCCATATGATCCAGCAATCCCACTCCTGGGCATATATCCAGAGAAAACTCTAATTCAAAAAGATACATGTACCCCAATATTCATAGCAGCACTATCTACAATAGCCAAGACATGGAAGCAACTTAAATGTCCATTGACAGATGAATGGATAAAGAAGATGTGGTACATATACACAGTGGAATATAAAAGAATGAAATAATGCCATTTGCAGCAACATGAATGGACCTAGAGATTATCATACTAAGTAAATCAGAAAAAGAAAGACAAATTACCATATGATATGACTTACATGTGGAATCTAAAATATGACACAGATGAACTTATTTACGAAACAGTAACAGACTCACAGACATAGAAAACAAAGTTATGATTACCAAAGGGGGAAGGCAGTGGGAGAAGGATAATTTAGGAATTTAGGATTAGTAGATACAAGCTACTATGTATAAAATACATAAATAACAAGGTTCTACCGTATAGCACAGGGAACTATATTCAATACCCTGTAACAAGCCATAGTGCAAAAGAATATAAAAAAGAATGTGTGTGTGTGTGTGTGTGTATAACTGAATCACTTTGCTTTACATCAGAAACTAACACAACACTATAAATCAACTATACTTCAATTTTTAAAAATTCGCTTTTATTTTTATATAGCATCCACAGTAATCATTATGGGGGAAAATTAATGGGCCTGTTTAATTTCATAATCAGCAGTAAAAAAGCTTGCTTAGAATATTACATATACAATTAGAAGCTGAATGTTGGCAGAGACATCTACATGTTAATATCTAGGTATATTTAACAGGGAGAAGATCTTTAAAACAAGAAAAGAATTTCACAAGTTGGAACAAATACTCAGAACTGAAAGTGGCATATGCATAATTCCATTCCTAGCACACATATTTAAAACATTTTTGAATCCATGTGTTTCAGACTTCCTTTACCTCTTTTATATTTCAATCTGTCAGAATATATGGGTTAATTTTTCATCATAAAGAATCTTTTGTTCAAGTGACAGGAATTGGTCTGATCTCAGCCACAAGATTCTGAAAAACCCCTCATGACAAATTCCGTCTTCAGGTCAGCAGGGTGCCATCAGTCCTAACAATCATTTTCTATTTCTTTCTAAATATAAACACAAGGATTTGGTGCACAGAGCACCTCCCCCACAATTGGATTGCCGTGGGTATTTCCAGATCCTAGAGACACCTGAAAGCCCCGGATCTTCCATCTCACCCTCACAGACACAGGAATTGTTAAACTGAAAGTGGACTAGAAGAGAAATCTAGTTGTATAAATGTAATTCACTCTACAAGGAGGCCCGCTCACTTTAAAGTTAAAATTACCACACATCCATCATCATCTGATGATATTAATCTTATCTGATTTTCAGTTTCTATAAGGCATAAAATCAGTGTGAACTTAGATCTCTATTTGTGTCCAATGGCAAATAAAAAATGCAATGTTTAAAAGCCAGTAAATAGAAATTTACCCTGATAATTAATAAGCCAGTGGGGTTAAAGCTACCCTGGGGGAGGGGGAGTCACACTCCTTGTTGAGTAAATGGGGCATGGTGGGGAGGGTGCACACCCCAATACTCTCTTCTCTCAAATGAATGTCCCTCAGATTACAAATTAAAATAATAACCTACTCCACACAGGTAGATAATTTGTCTCACAGCTATACTTCTCATTTGGTGTTTATGGGAAGCACTTCAGAATGACTTAATACGATTTTAATGGCAACAGGAAAAGAAGTTAGAGCTCTTAAAGCAGGGAACAAAGGTAAACGTGCAAGTGGCACTGAGGCTGACCACAGGTATACACACCTAGGCCCTGGTCGGAGACAGAAGCCCTGAATCTTCATGGGTTGCTCTGATGTGTTGCCTTTCAGAAGTGATGCAGGATGTGATTTTCCCCCTTTATATTTAGAGCTATTTAAACAACTGCTCATCTGGGACTCACAAGGAATTAAAGTGAGGAAAAGTTAAGAAGCACTTACAAGAAGAACTCATTAAAAATCTGAAGGACTACTTAATGTGCTGTAATGGTAACAACATATCCCCACGGGATCCCCCCAAGGGATGCCACCACCCCAAGCAAACTTACTGTAAAAATACTTAATTCGAGTATGCATTCATTTGTTAACTTATCTCAGCATTTATTCAGTGGATAGGGATTGTGCTCTAGCTCTGGCCTGGGCTCTTTGCTAGGAGCTGAGATTACTTTGGTAAACAAGATAGGCCAGTGGGTCTTCAGAGTAGGTCTTCACTATGATTACATTTTGTAAATCAGTATAAATGACCATCTTATGCCCTGTTTCAAAATACTGTAGAAATTTATAACACTTAATTTTAATTACTTTTCTCATTCATTTGGCCAACAAATATTTAATGAGTAGCTGTTGTGGATTAGGGTAAATTTTGGAAGAGTATACATCATTTAGTTTTTGTCTAAACTAGGCAAAGTTCAATGTGAGCCAAACTGTCAATCATTCATTGGCTTTGGGATCTGGATCACCCCCCCCCCAAAAAAAAAACTCTATTTGTAATGCTAATGTCTGGCACATGGGAGATGCTTCAAATATGTTTTCTGAACAAATTTTTTTAAATGAGTGAACACACTTGAGGAATTACACATTCTAGACCACTCCTTTTTTGAATTCCAAGTACCATTCACTTTGGCATTTTGTCTGTTTTGTGGTTAACTAGTTCACTATTTCATGTGAATAGCAAGTGAAAGTGACAGGGTCCTGTGGCCAGCTATCCTATCTTCAATGTCTTCTTCTGTACAAAAATTTTGCAGAGTACAAAATAAGGGAAAATTTTGTAAATGGCAATTCTCACATTCTCACAGAAGGTCCCTGGCATTTTCATTATGGTATCTACCTATCCTGTGCTTCAGCAAGTTGGACATAGTCTCTCAATCAATTGTGCCATATTTATTCTTATCTCCATGCCTTTGTTCCCTCTGTTGCCCCCCAACTAGACTATCCTCCCTCCACAAGTCTGTCCTGACCTAATCCTAGCCCATGCTTTTGTTTTGTTTTGTTTTGTTTTTTTCGGTACGCGGGCCTCTCACTGTTGTGGCCCCTCCCATTGCGGAGCACAGGCTCCGGACGCACAGGATCAGCGGCCATGGCTCACGGGCCCATCCGCTCGGCGGCATGTGGGATCTTCCTGGACCAGGGCACGAACCTGCGTCCCCTGAATCGGTAGGCGGACTCTCAACCACTGCGCCACTAGGGAAGCCCTCCTAGCCCATTCTTAAAGGCCCAGCCGTAGATGTATTCCTTTTCTTTCTAGGAGTCTTCCCTGAGTTATACCACACCCCCCAAGCAGGGCATACTGTCATATCACGTGTCATTTATCTTGTAACACCTTGCATACTGTTCCCTTGTTTTGTGTTTAACTTTCTTTGCGTGTATACCTCACGGTCAGTGTGCTGGGTATGCTGCTTTTACCCCTAGAACCATCCTCTACCCTCCTCTGCTCTGCTCTGCATACTGGGATGCTGACCTTCATGGATGATGTCAATGGGCTCCCTTGTTCTCTGGTTTTCTGGTTTGGGGTTGAGTTTAACCAATGACGGTCAACGGGAGGAAATCAGGGTGGGAGGAGAGAGTGCATGGTGTTGGTTGCTCAGTCCCCTCCCTGCTGGGACATGGCATGTCAGCATTCCTCTCCTGGACACCACAGTTCCTGTTAGGTGGCTCTCTCCTATAGCTGAAACCACAACCACAGCTACAGTCTGCCCTGGGTTCCAGTAGCTGCTCCTTTCCCTTATCCCTTCAGGATTAGGGGGTGGCAATGGCTCCCCAATGTTGCTGGTCCCAAGGTGCTTCACCATCCCTCATGGGTTCCCTATCCCCACCAACACATTTGTAAATAGTCCCTTCATTCACCTCTCCTCAATTACCATGCTTGAGTGCACCATCTATTCCTTGCCAGGACCCTGACTGATAGAGGCAGCAACTGTGGTTTTTGCCTCTAAGTATTCCCATGGATTATACCTCCATACAGCCCCCAAAGCTTCTAGCTCACTGTAGGGGCTTAATAAGCATTTGCTGAAGGAAGGAATAAAACCAAGCATGAACTGCCATAGCTGAAGAAAGGAATAAAGCCAAGCATGAATTGCCATACCTGAATTAACATTTTATGATTCACAGAAGAAAAAAAAATTCTTTATGAACTATGGTTCCTCTGTCAATAAGAAGATTCACTTTCAGCTAGCATTTACACATAACTAAGCATAGTGCTCACCATTTATTTTGTTTTCAGAGTGTTTCGGGCTTCCATTGAATTTATATTCACAATATTAATTAGTCTATATTAAATATAGTTCACATATTTAAACCTACTTATTCTTCTGCGGAAACAATTAGTTAGGTTAGGTGAATTGAAATTTCCATTTTCCCTTCTTTTTCTCTTTTTCATTTATTTTTGTAGGAGTCCCTTTACTGATGATCCAGTCATACCAGGTTCTGCCTCTCTCCCCTCCCAGGCTTTTTTCTGAACACGTTTTTGCATACCTCAACCTGATTGGTGAAAATCAAATTCATCTGATAAATAGACAAGCTGTCAACCTCTTTAGAAAGTCCCAGTTTTTTCACCAGCTTATCTACTCCCTGTTCTACTGAATGTCCAAGGTGCCACCTGACATATACCTATAACACGTGGGTGAGAAAAGAAGTGTGTTAGCTCTATGAAGTGAAGATTAAAAATAGGTGGAGGGCTTCTCTGGTGGCACAGTGGTTGAGAGTCCACCTGCCGATGCAGGGGACACGGGTTCGTGCCCTGGTCTGGGAAGATCCCACATGCCACAGAGCGGCTGGGCCCATGAGCCATGGCCGCTGAGCCTGCACGTCCGGAGCCTGTGCTCCACGACGGGAGAGGCCACAACAGTGAGAGGCCCGCGTACCGCAAAAAAAAAAAAAAAAAAAAAAAAAAAAAAGATAGGTGGACACAGATAACCTCAAGAACAGGTGAGATGCCTCTCTGAGCAGTGATCTTTCTAAAGGGTGGAGGCTGGCACCTCTCATGAGTTAACTCAGATAGATGCTACCTGGTCTTCCTTCTTCAGTGGTCTTCCTTAATAAACACTTATGTTCTTCTGTATTGTCTTTTAGAGTCAGAGGATGGCCCACGACCATGAAATACATGCTCCTTGAACCATGCTTGTTTGAGTAGCACTCGTATCTGATTAGTATCCTGTCAGCGTTACTATTATTGTTCACCAAGAATGTTGCAATTAGTGAGTTTCTAGCTAATATAGTCCAGAACTTCTATATGGTAGTTTGCTAGGGCAATGAGGAGGAATGCAGGTTGATTGTGGTGGGTATGCCAGGGTCCTACTGGCCAAAACTTTAACAATGGTGTAGCCAGATTGAGAGTTACAGCCATCAACCTTGAGGAATTAAAAAAAAAAAAAAGGCAAAATAATGTCAGCTAAATGATTCATCATTTCAGTCTCTGTAGAATCAAACCTAGGAGGGAGATTTTTGGCATCTGTTGTTTCCATTCCTAAAAATTCAGAGAGAAAGTAAAAACAAAAAAAAAAAGGTATCACACACTAACTCCAAATTTTTATTTTATAGGAGAAAAAAATGATTCATGATTAGTTAGCGGCAAAGAACTATGTACAGACTCTCTTCAGATAATGTATCCAATACCATTTCTACTTTTTCCCAGGGTGAAATTGTGGGGTAAAGCTGGATGGGTTTTCAAAAGGTAAATATAACAAAGGGTTTAATCCTCTCTAGCTTCTGACCTTTATTACATTTTGAGTGTATTTGGAGTTCAGACAGTACTAGCCTACCCACCCTCTAGAGATAATAAGTAAATAATCAAATGACCCAAATAAGACTTTACCCCAGAAATAAGGGGGTGGGAGGCAGTGAGCAGTAAGCAGCAGTGGCACTGGTGGCACAGAATTTGAGCTTTAACATCATGGCTTTCTTCATGGGTAGAGATCGGACAATTTCCCCCACAAGATGCTCACTTCTTCTTGACACTTATACAAACGACATCTACCTATAATTCCTATGGTCATTTTCATGGATTAAAAAAATCTGAAACCATTTCTTCATAAGTGAAACAGTCTTAAAAGATAAAATAGGTAAAGAAACACTTTACCATCCAAGCAACCAGAAATAGCTCAGTTTAACATCAGAAATGGGGAAGTATCAGGACAATTTTGCAGCTTTGAAGGAAGTCTTTGAGTTGAATAGTTGAATTAGAGACAGCTAGCATAACTTTATGAAAGCAATACCTCGTACCTTACTAGTTGGAGTGCTTTAAAGGGCATTTACTGCCATAGAAAGACAATGGAACACAATGGATGTCATATAATTGTTTAAAAGTCATCGGATGTTGTTAACAATGAAAATTATTGGCTAAGACCACATCCATTGTGTAAGGTAAAATAGCTTGTTGGATTAAAAAAGTGTTCAAAACCTGCAAAAAGTGATTGAATGTTAATAGTAATTTTTTTTTTAACTGAAGAGAGGTTATCAGTAAGGGTGGAATAATAGCTTTGAAAGGAAATGACAAATTGGAAGAATACACACAATCCAACCTCATTACATTTGACTATTGTGGTATCATCTCTGACACCATGTACTAAATTTCCAGGTATTTTTAACAGTATTATGTTTACTGTCTCATAATAACTTCCCTTTCTGAAGAAGAGATGGAAAGAAGAGGCATGTTTAACAGGATTCTATTCAGTGAGTTGACTGTGATTAGTTGAGCACAGATCCTTGACTTTTTCAACTTTATCTAAAAATTACAAACACATATTTTCATCTATCTGTAGAAACAACATAGTCAAAACACAGTGCTATTTTACCTATATTATTGTTTTTCTGTGTATATACAAACTGGGTTTATAGAAAAATATTATCTTATGTGTGTATATCTACAAACAGGTAGGCAAATTTGACATTGCTTAAAGAGCTGACTCATCATGCCTCTAAAAATGACTCTGGGGACTTTCCTGGTAGCGCAGTAGTTAAGAATCCTCCTGCCGACGCAGGGGACACAGGTTCGATCCCCGATCCGGGAAGATCCCACATGCTGTGGAGCAACTAAGCCCGTGTGCCACAGCTACTGAGCCTGTGCTCTAGAGCCCACGAGCCACAACTACACCCGTATGCTGCAACTACTGAAGTCCACACGCCTAGAGTCCGTGCTCTGCAGTAAGAGAAGCCGCCACAAAGAGAAGCCCATGCAGTGCAAGGAAGAGTAGCCCCTGCTGGCAGCAACGAATACCTAGTGCAGCCAAAAATAAATAAAATTTAAAAAGTAAAAAATAAAAATAAAAATGACTCTGCGTGTAGCATCAGTTCCTCTTAGGAAGTTTACCCAAGTCAGAATAATCAAAACTTTGTTGTATCCAATTCAACCATAAAAATATGAATAGAATCTTCGAATCCATTTCTCTCATCCTGAGGGTGGTATTTTTAAGATATACAAATCTGGCATGGAAAAAAGTTTGGTCTGGTTTTTTGGTGTTTTGTTTGTTTGTTTGTTTTTTTGCGGTATGCGGGCCTCTCACTGTTGTGGCCTCTTCCGTTGCGGAGCACAGGCTCCAGATGCGCAGGCTCAGCAGCCATGGCTCACGGGCCCAGCCGTTCCGCGGCATGTGGGATCTTCCCAGACCGGGCACGAACCCGCGTCCCCTGCATCGGCAGGCGGACTCTCAACCACTGCACCACCAGGGAAGCCCGTTTGTTCTGTTTTGATGACTTATGGTAGAAGTCATATTTTCTGCAATCTGTTCTAAGCAACTTTTAGAGAAAGAATGAAATAAAAATCTAAACAGTGTAGATTCTACACCAGGTGAGTAAAAATGCTCTAAATTGTAATCTGACTCTAAGTTCATGTCATAATTTAAATTAGATTTTAAATATTAAAAACCTTGTGAGACACTATGAAGTCTTCAAAACTATGGGAAATTGGTATTCATATTGACATGTATATGTGCATATATTACTGTCTGTTAATGGTGACAGCTGTTGCAATAACAAGAAATTGTATAAAATTAATTTGGACACAATGGGTTTGATTCAGCAACTTGGATGTTTTAAGAATATCTTGAGTAAATCACTTCATTTATTATGGGTAAACACTTATCAGTTTACATTTTCCAGTAAATTTAATTCCCTATGTGTTTTACTGGATATAAAGTCATTGAACAGTTACATTAGAGAATGGATTTCAGTAGCATAGTGTCTGATGTTGAAAAAGTTCAGGGTATCCTGATTGAGGTGGTTACAGGACTCTATACATATGTTAAGAAAATTCACAGAATTGTATACCAAAAAAAGTCAACTTTATGACAATTCAAACAATAAAGTTAACGTCTAAAAAAGAGTTCAGGATACAACAAATGGTTTAGATTTTTTTAATATTTGTGTTGGCCTTGGAAGGCTAAAATATAACGTATGGCATGTAATAAAAATTTGTAACTAAGTAGTAAATAATGCTAAGACTATAAGGAACAAGGAAAGGTGTTTTAACGTACATACCAAAAATATGCAAGAACTATGAGCTTCCCTTTTTTTTTTTTTTTTTGTGGTACACGGGCCTCTCACTGTTGTGGCCTCTCCCGTTGCGGAGCACAGGCTCCGGACGCGCAGGCTCAGCAGCCATGGCTCACGGGCCCAGCCGGTCCGCGGCATGTGGGATCTTCCCGGACCGGGGCACGAACCCGTGTCCCCTGCATCGGCAGGCGGACTCTCAACCACTGCGCCACCAGGGAGGCCCCGTTTGTTTGTTTTTTTTAAATTTATTTGGTTGCATCGGGTCTTAGTTGCAGCAGGTGGGCTCCTTAGTTGCAGCTCGTGGGCTCCTTAGTTGTGGCTTGCCAGCTTCTGAGTTGCGGCAAGTGGGCTCCTTAGTTGCAGCAGGCAGGCTCCTTAGCTGCGGCTCACCGTCTCCTTAGTTGTGGCATGAGAACTCTTAGTTGCAGCATGCATGTGGGATCTAGTTCCTGGACCAGTGATCGAACCCGGGCCCTCTGCATTGGGAGCATGGAGTTGTAACCACTGCACCACCAGAGAAGTCCCCTATGAGCTCTCTTGAGAGAATTTCAAGTCTAGTAAATCTTTTCGTAACACGAACTTCTTAAACCCTCAAAACATGAGAAGACCCTCCTAGAATTTACTAGTTGGGAGTAAATATAAAAATAATTTAAAAATTACGTTTACATCATAGAATAAGAACTGGAAGGAAGCTTAAGAAGCCATTTGATTACCTTCAGGCAGGTGTAAATAAAGCTATTTAACCAAAGCTTTCAAATCTCTTCCCAGAGATCTCCAAACACAGAGAATCTACAGTGGCCACCAGTAAACATATTCCTGTGTTTTGCCACTGGGTAAGCTGGGGATATGAATCTGTGTGTTCAGCTGAAAGCTCCTACGTTAAGTTCTTTCATCATCTCTGATCTTATAAAGAAGGCATGGAGAGCTTCCTTCAAAATCCCTCTTCCAGAAATTATCTATGCATTTCATGACATTAATTGGGTCATCACTTTAGCCATTCTTCTTCAGGTTAATTGAACATACCCTTTAACTATGTGCTATACTCATCTGAGAAGTGCCCTTGAGATATTTCCATCATAACAGCTCTTTCAGTTCACTTGGGGTTCCACACTTCCTTTGTATTTTAAAGAACAGTGTCGAAATTAAGTCCTGCATTCTTGTTAATACTCACCCCCAGTCCCAAGGGTTGAGTGCCTCCTAGGTCATGCGTGCTCTGTTCCATTTTTTTCTTTTTTCTTTTTTCTTTTTTAAAATAGTCTGGAAGAAGTTAGATGTATATACAAACCGCTTACAAATGGGCATCATGTAAGTGCAAAACCCCGATAGAGAAATAAGCGCATGGTTCCTTAGTTTGTTTTTTAGCTAATGATGAAAATGCACATAAGAATATGACAAGAAGTAGCCTTAAGGACATGTAAGTGATGGAAAGAGAAGGAAAACTCCTCTAGGTAGTGCCCAAAGGAGTTACCATTTTCTTCCTATCAATATTGGGTGGATGTATAGGTCCCTTCCTCGATAGCAGCAGAACAAAATAAAATAAGTGTTGAAACTGACAAAGAAACTTACAGACACCTACAGAATCAAATGAGCAGCCCATTCTGATATTTTGCAAGTATAAATAGAAACAGAAATAACTAGAGGTGTAGAAATAGTTGAAAAAGACACTCAACATTAAATTCTAAACTTCAAGTTTGAAACACCCAGAGATTGGGATTTTTCCATAACTCATAAATCAGCCCTAATTCAAAGAAATGGCCAGGATGGCAAGGGCAAGCAACTTTAGATCTGGCCAGGACAGGACCTGGGGAGGCCCAGCAGAGACCCATCATCTGTTGATAAAGAAGAAGACCCAAAACAGAACCAGGGCAAATAATTCTGTAGTGTTACTGTCAAAAGTGTCCACCCATTCTTTATTGCGGAAAGGATCCATACTTCAGTTGTATCTTTATATTATTTTTTGCCATTTGACATATTATTCATTCCACAGTTATATTTCAGTTCTCCTCAAATGATTCTTTTGCAACCTTTAGAAAGCCCTTCACTATGTTCCTTTTTAATTTGGCTGAACTTGGTGGATGCAAGAGGGTGGGCTTCTCCTAAATCATGTTGCTCAGAGCATGTTAAAAAAAAAAGTAGCACCCCAGACAGGTGTGTTACTGTTTGAATGTGCCACCGGTTACACACCCAGGAATGAGACCTGCTTTGCTAAGAAGGAAAGAAGTTCTGCTCTAGAAACTGTTCATTGAAGCTCTTGTTTTATATTGAGGCGGGTTCCATAAAATAGCCATTATCAACTGCATAAGACAAAGCTTGTGTTAGTTCGAGGGCTAGCCCCTGTTTTAAAATCCTAGAAAAGATAAATCCTGAAGGTTATGGGTCATTTCCACTTTCTCCACTGTTTCCCTGACAAGAGGTAACGTGGGTCTGAGGAGGAAACCAAAGATTAATGGCTTAAGTAAAGCAGAAGTCGTGTGTAACTGCCCAAATGCTAATACACACTCATTGTTGCTCAATTTGTTATTTAAAGTCTGTGCTTTATTCTATTAACTTTGATTTGTCCTTTTTACTTCTGTAATTTTTCCATACTGGACCATCCTGGCAATCCTCCCTACCTTTCTCTCTGGGTTTCATTCCCTGACAGGGGCTCTGTGCCTGGGTCTACCTGCAGGACCCAAAAGGCCCATTGGTAACTAACTACCATTATAATCTTGACCAATGGTGATAGCTTCACCCATAGATTTAACGGAGACAAAACTGAACAATAACTTATAATAAACATCTGAGTTAAGAAAAAATTATCAGGACAAACCATACATAAGGTTAGATTAAAACAGATAAGGCAGGATGACAGTGTGGTCCAAGCAAGTTTTTCTATGTGGAGATGCCTTCTATTTAGTATAAATGAACACATTACTTAAAACAAACAAACAAAAAACCCACACAAAAAAACAAACAAACAAAAATTCACACTCAAAAAAGGGGATAAAAACTAGTATTGAGAACAATTATGAAAATGACCAGAAATGGCACTTTTCATCTGCTGCACAGGGGAGTTAATATCATGAAAACTTAATCATAATGAAATATTTTGTCAAACAGTATCTGTTCCTGTATTAAGAAATTAATGTGGGACTTCCCTGGTGGCTCAGTGGTTAAGAATCTGCCTGCCAATGCAGGGTATACGGGTTCAAGCCCTGGTCCAGAAAGATACCACATGCTGCGGAGCAACTAAGCCGGTGCGCCACAACTACTGAGCCTGCGCTCTAGAGCCTTCAAGCCACAACTACTGAGCCCACATGCTGTAGCTACTGAAGCCCGTGTGCCTAGAGCCCATGCTCCGCCACAAGAGAAGCCACCACAATGAGACACCCGCACACCAAAATGAAGAGTAGCCCCCGCTCGCCACAACTAGAGAAAGCCTGCGCACAGCAACAAAGACCCAACGCAGACAAAAATTTAAAAATAAAAATAAATAAATTTATTTTTTAAAAAAAGAAATTAATGCCCATATGCATAACTTTGAGTTCACAGAAACGAAACACTTAAGGTGATAGAATTAAGGATTTCATTTTCTTCTTTATAGTTTTATGTATTTTCCAAATTTTTTGGAAAGAAGTTTTAGAAATAGAAATAAAGATTAAAAACTAAAAACTGTTTAACATAGTTTTTCCTGCTGAGTTAGTATCCTGTTCATGAAACATGAGCATAATAACTCAGTTACTATTGACTTCATCAAGATATGGCTCGTTATATGCTTAAATAATAACTGAAGTGAGGATGAGAAATAAATTTCGCAGAAAGTAAGAATAATATCATGCCTTGTCTATATGAACCCAAACCTGAAGATATTTGAAAATATTTGAGTAACTGAGTTTTTTTACTTTTCATCTGCATCAGTGATACTATACAGCTATTTATATTTTGCTTATCACCAAAAAATCTTAGATGTCAGCATTAGTATACATGTTATCTATTTTTCTACATCAGAATTTCTCAAGTTTGGCACCTACTGACATTTTAGGCCAGACAATTCTTTGTTGTTGGGGGCTGCCCTCTGCATTACAGGATATTTAGCAAGATTTCTGGTCTCAGCCCACTAGATAACAGTTGTGACAACCAAAAATGTCTCCAGACGTTGCCAAATGTCCCCTGGAGTGAGAAATCACCCCTGGTTGAGAACCACTGCTCCATAGCAAGTTATCACTCTCCAAATATTTTGATTATCTTTTTAACAGTTACCTATTACCGTGGCCACGTTAATCATGCCATGATTCACATTGATCACAATTATCAAAGAAATTACAGATTTACCCCGGCACTCAGGGTTACTATTAGGCTATTAGACGAAGCCTGGGAATATTAAAGGAAAAAATTCCTATAATTAGAAAAATAAAAGATCACACAGAAAGAGCAAAGATTTTGGTTGTACATTGGAATCAAATGACATTCATTTGTTGAAGTGGTCTGAATGGCTCAAAAACATGCAGCAGCTATCATTCACTCAGCAACAACACAACAGATATATTAACACACATTCTGAAAAGGAGGGATGTTGCTTCATAGGACAATACTGCTAATATTTAAGAAGAGATGTTGGTGAATCATCAGATAGTCAGGCATGATTTTTTCCCCTTAAATGTTTCCTATCATTTTTCTTACTGCTTTTTTACTTAAACACGGGTTCACTGGCACTCACAATCAAACTTCTCTTCCGAAACTAATCTTAAAATTAAATATCTTACTTTTATTTCATGTAAATAAATTATAAATGATCACAGTTAATAACATAAATAATAAATACTATCTGCATCACCATACTTTTAGATTGTAGTGATTTTTATTTCATCACTGTGAATAGGGAGGGGATGGTCTTTTGTCTCTTCTAAATGTCCCAGTCCACATGGGATAATTAAATATGACCTAAAAGCAAAATAAAGTTTAAGAGGATTTTTTTTTTCAGATATGCAGCCTTGATTTGTACCATTGTCCTCCAATTTCCTTTTTAAATTTTCAAAAATAACATGTGAGTTTTAAAACTTATTTAATTTAAAATGACTCCGTTTTTAAAAAGAATACACTGCAGTGGGATGCCGGGACTGCATTCATCCCAGCATGCCCCACCACTGTTCTTTGGATGGCAATCACAGGACCCAGACATCAAGCTGTGGAGGAGATTCTTCCAAGCAACAGCATCTGGCTCTTTGGCAAACTGAACAGGCAGTTGCCCTGGTGGCTTTGGAGTTGCCTCTGGGTCTGTCACAGGGTAAGGCTGCTGATGGAGTGTCTGGATTTTCATCTCCTTTTCGTTTCACCATCCTTCTCATATACCTTTTTGGCGTCAAGAGATCCAAGAACTTCCATAAAGCAAATACTGCCCTCCTTAAGTCTAATGAATTTCTACATAAACACTGTCGTATTCAAGAAGTATCCCTTTCCATTGCCCACATCCCTTACGAAAGTGTAAAACTAGGCAAGCATTCTGGCAGCAGCGACACTAGCATTCTATTTCACACGCCACCTGCAGAGAGAATCACAAATTAAATGTTCTATTTTCAGTCCTGGATATTTTAGGCCTGCATTGTCACCTTCTTTACTTGTAATAGATCTCTTTGCCAGTTAAATTTAATAAAGTCATATTTATAATATGAATAACTACCTAATCTCATGGAAACTTTTTTTTCATTCTCAAGATTTCAATCTAAGCTGGCAAGGTGGTATAAAGACTATAGGGGCTTAGTTAGAAGAATTTATGGCACTTTAAAATCACACGTACAGTCCCTGGAACAAACAAACACCTGAACACAAGAATCGGCGGCTCTAGAACAAAGGGGCTCTCATATCCTCTTAGCTGTACAGGAAATTAAAAAGGCCAAATTTGGAAAGTAAAGAATGCATTTTTGGATGTTTTTCGGATATTAAAAAAAAAACAACCCTCTAAATCCTTTGTGCCAAAGGTAGTAATGAATATGGCCTCTCTACAGACCACAGGCTATGCATGGGTGCCATGACCCTCAAATCATACCCAAAAGATAAAATAACTCCTGGTGAAGAGATGGCTCAAAGGCTCTAGTGAGTCCAGACAGACATAGATCAGTAAGGTTGCTTTATAAGAGGTAGCATTTAATTCCTCCTGCTAGAGTTCATCAGAAAAAGGGAGGCTTTATGCACTGACCTCTTCTATAGAGACTCAGTTCTAATGTATTATCATTTGATCACATTCAATAACTCCATCAATGACCAATGGAAAAATCCATGGTAATGTCTGTTTTATGGATGGAGAGCAAATTAAAAAGAAGGGGGAGAAAGTCTTTATAGGAAAGACTGTATTTGTGTGTAAGTTGTTACTTTGAAAATCTAAATTCGCAGGGAAATAAAACTCATCACAAGTAGTTGAAGCTAAAATGGCCAAAAACAAACTAATAAATTTATAATAACTATGTCTAGTCCAGAAAAAGAGACTGAAAAAGTAACTGGTATTTATAATCATTCTGAACACTTTTTGTTGCATTCTCTTACAAATAAGATAAAAATGTAATGATGCCACACACACATATAGTCTATCTTTTAGATATCGGCTAAAAGAATATACAGTTAAATCTCAAGGTTTTGTTTATTCCTATCTAAAAAATTATCTTCTCCTGGAGAGCACATAATCTAAACATATAATAAAATGTACACTCAGTTGCCTTTTGATTTTATTTTTTAGAAACAAATCAAATTTGAACATTAAGAGTCATCAACTTTTGTCAGTTAATGCAAACAACTCCTACAGCCTTCCCTAGTAACACTGCTGTGGATGATCAACACAAGTACTTACAACTTAGAGCAACTGACAAATCTCTCCATGCTTAATTTTTGTCTTCAACCATCTTCTATACTCTAGAAACTGGAAAAATCAAGATGACTTCTGCCCTCAGATTTGGGATGGTGAATTTTCCAGAAGAGGGTAGATAATGTAAAGTTTTAGATCAAATGCTTATTATAACTATTTGCTTTTGCTTTAAATGAAAAAAAGAATTAACTTAGTTTATGGTCCTGAGCATGAATCTCTAGACATAACTCCTGACAACTGCATAATACATAGTAGGCCCCTGAATATGTTTGTTGAATGAATGAACAAATAAATGAATATGAGTTCATGTTGCAATCAACTTTTTAAAAATACTTATGCTCTGGAGACTTCTTGGATTGATAATCATACATCTTTAGAGAAATAAGAGATTTCAATGGAAAATTTTGCACGTGAAAAATGTTTATCCATCCTGCCATGTGTGAATAACTTGGTTGATAGACAAAATTAATCCAAATGTGCAATTGGATTTAAGACTATATGGTCTAATGCAAAATGTTTTTTGCTTTTACTGGAATGTAGTTGACTGAGGTTGTATCTACCCAATGTCAACTACCAGGGCATTTAAAAATATTCCTTAATGATAATGGAATTATTTGGTTTCTCTCCAAGTGTTTTAACATAAACACAGGCTTACTCAAGGTGACCTATTCCTTGGTGAATATCTAGTGTCTACAGAATATCTCCTTGTTAGAAAAAGGCTTCACCCAGCCCTTTGCTACTTCTTTTTTTTTACTGAAACAGTAGGGAAAGGTCAGGATAAATTAATTTATCCATGATTCTATTGATACTCAATATCTATAAATCATGCCTGTTTCTTCTGTGTTTCTTTGACCTATTTTGTGCATCAAATACAAGAGAGCACAACCAGAAGGAAACTGTTTTTCAAAAAGTAACTCAGAACATACCATCTACTTTCAGCATGGTCTGTATGTCTCTTAAGTGGTGACTCTGTCATATTCAGAAGCTAAGTATTGGATTCAATTATATCTTGCACTTTTTGCTCGTCCATTAGCTGAATAAGCTGCCAGAAAACCGCCATTTAGGCTAAGAGCTACTATCTGTTGCTGAACTAGCTTAAATGGTATTCAATAAATGATTAGGAATGTCATTATTGAGTTGCTATCCAAAGTCACACACATGCTAATAAAGATGCCTCCAGCATCCATAGGTCAAATGCCAAGAAACAGATCCACAAATACAAGTTAGTCTGTTGTTACTCTTATGTTATTGGGCAAGTATGACATATAAGGTTCAAGCTATCCCAAGAAGAGAACCACTTCCTTCTGGTCTTGTGACCTGGTCACTCCCTTGATACCCAGCTGACACACATGGCCTCACCACCAGTAGAAACCAAGGCTTGTCTGATAAATAGTAACTGGAGTACTTCAACTTTTGCAGTCTGAAAAAGGCAGTCCAAGGGAACAGGAAAAGCTCTAGATACATCATATAGACTGAGGTGGGGGAGGAGGGGAGAAAGTTCCTAGACCATGACAAAGAGCTGATAGCTGGCTTCCATCAAAGGAAGGTTACAACGCTCTAGAGCAGGGGTGCCCAACCCCCCCAGGCCACGGACTGGTAGTGGTCTGCAGCCTGTTAGGAACCCGGCCGCACAGCAGGAGGTGAGCTGCGGGTGAGCCAGCAAAGCTTCATCTGCCGCTTCCCATCACTCGCATTACCGCGTGACCATCCTCCCCACCAACACTCCGTGGAGAAACTGTCTTCCATGAAACCGGTCCCTGGTGGAGAAAAGGTTGGGAACCACTGCTTTAGAGGTCCACCTCTCCTGAGGGAGGGAAAGGAGGAGGCTGGGGCTTTAGGGAAAACTCCAGGTCTGCTTGTCTTCAGAAGCTTTGAGAGGCTCCCTAACCCGTGGGCAGAATCACGAAAATGGCAAGTCTGCAGGAAGTCTGTAGGAAGTCTGTAGATGAATAGATGGAAACAGGAGGGAAAGTGGGGTATGATTGAGGGATAACAAGGCTGGCCCAGGGACACTGAGAGCTGCAGATGGAAGTGTGCATTTGTGGGAGGAACTTTCCTGTGAGGCTATCTTTCAAGGGAAAGGCATGTGTCCAGTTGGGCCTTGGAGGATGGGCTCCTTCCTCCTCGGAATTTGTGTGTGAGTGTCCTCGGGGCAGCCTTGGAAGCCTGACTACCAGCTCCCCTCTGCTCTCCCAAGCACCTCACAGGGGCTCAGACCCCAGCAGTGTATCTCTCCCCGGCGCTATGTGTGGCTGGCCAGTGCGAGAAGCCTCCAGAATTCTCCGAAGGAGCTCGGCCCCCTGCCCCCACTAATCCTTTGGTGAAGGGAAGAGATCTGGTCTGAGTGTGCCTGTTAGCCTGCGGCCGCCTGCCCCACCTTAAGGGAGAGAGTGATACTGATGGAGGGGCGCCACCCCCCCGCCCCCAATTGCCTGAGCCTCGGACTGGGAGACGGCGCTGGGGAAGAGACCGGGGCAGAGCAGGTTCCAAGGGCTGTAGGACTCCAAGCAGCAGGCGTCAAGCCCCTCGCGGGCGCCGAGGCACCTCGTAAAAACCTAAATCGAGATCACCCCTTCCGCAACCTGTAGTCGTCCCCGGGGCTTGGCGACCGCGAGGGCCGCCCTCGGGTCCCCGCGCCCCGGAGCGCCAGGCTCGGCCGTCCGCAGGGCCACGCCTGGCACTAGGCGCCGCCGGTCGCTCCGCGCCCAGGCTTTGGGGTCTCCCCTTCGCGCGCTGGCTCTGGCAGCTAGCCGCTCCGGGTTCGAGGCGGCCAGCGCGAGGCCTGAGTTGGCCGCCCTCGCCGGGGAAAGGGAAAGCCAGAGGTGGCCGCCGCCTCCTCCCCATTGCCCAGCCTGGAGTCGGGGCGTGCTCGAAACTACGAAAGGTTGGGATCCCCCGCGTTCAACACATACGCACGCGCGAGCACACACGCACACACTGAGAGAGAGAAGCGCGTGCACACGCACGCTTTGCTCTCCTGGCCAGAGTTGGAGAGGGGGCGCTTTGGCAAACTTGGTCGACCCGCCGGATGACCACTTGCGCGCAGAGGCCCCCCTCCCTTAAACTCTCAGTTTTAAAAGATTTTTTTTTTCCCCACGACTTTTCCGTAAGTGAATCAAAGCAGAATCCAGGCTCCGAGGCAGCCCCGTCCCTTTAGGTAAACTTCTCAAAATGCACCAGGTGGCCCTGGGTCTCCAAACCTTCCTGCGCTCGGGCGCCGCGGCCGCCCTCGCCCGGCTCCGCTCGCAGGCTGGAGAGCGCCAAGTTTGCGCGCAGACACCCGCGGCTGGGGCGCCTCCGGCCGGGCGGCGCTGCCCAGGACCGCGCGACTCGCGGGAAGGGGCGCCCGGCCCCGCGCCGCACTTGCCCAAAACTAAACCGCCTGATGACAGCCGCTCCTGGTGCTTACACATTAAGAAACCCAAATTAAGAAGTGGGTGAACTGGGGAAGGAGGGAGCCAGGGGAGTTTGCACCCTGTATCTCAGGTATGAGCACTTTTCACTGACATTGATGCAACTGCATTAGAGTTAATGGCAGCAGACTGCTTCTCATTATTAATTGTCTTTGTGTTTGGATAAAGTATGTAATCTTCTCAACCACACCATTAAAATAGGTTGCCTTTTCAATTAAGAACTGTCGTGAGCACAGCAGTCAATTTTCCTAATGAAGATGCATTATATTTTAACATTTATTTTTAAATAAAGGAAAATCCCAGGTTTTTATTAGACACGATTATGGAGAAATACAAGAGAGTTTCTCTAAAATGCATGCGACCATGTAGTGCATTAAACGCCAGGCTTTTAAATAAATTGAAATTTCTGCAGATAAAAGGAAAGCATGAGTATCAAATATGTTCAAACCCGCTTCATTCAGATTTCAAAAAGCAAATACGATGAGTTCATTTTTTTCAAATGCACTTAACAGATATAACAGATATAACAATAAAAACAAGTCAGTGACTGAAAATATGCCTGTAAACTTTCGGGGGATCCCTTCTAGTTTAGAGATAAATTGCAGATCTTAAACTAAAGCAGTGATGTTTGTTGAAAATGCACTACGCACATTTAGATAATGTGCAGTCTTTGAACAAATACCTCAGCTTGATCATTAAGGGGCAAAAAATGTTTGGGCTGTGCACTTACAATTAGTTTTTGTTTATCTGTTTTCTTCCTTGCTTTCATATTTCGTCTTTAAAAAGAGAAAAATTGAAAGCTAATGACTCTAGCAGAACTGCTTAAAATTCTACGCCTTTGTGATAAGCAACTTTTCAATTACTGTAAAAAATTAAAATCGCAAAATTCTAATGTCGAAGTTTAAAAACTGGTCAGAAAGTACATGCTTGGATATGAAAGTGGAAAGTTTGCATCCGTGAACAAAAATGAAAAGTGTGCGTTATTCATTTTCTAATCTCGGGAATATGGGAGCCTGTAGTAAAAAGGATCTGTCAAGATCTATGTTTTCTTTGTTAATAAAAAAAATTTAAGTTACTGTATTTTGCATATGAAATACTATTTTAGACAAACAATTCCTCTTTTTTCTTTCCCCATTCAACGTGAATACTCTCATAGGAGCCACATTACAGAATAGTGTTGGAGGAAAAAAAAAATAAGTCAAATTCTTCTAAATAGAAGAAAAAAGTTCCCAACAACAGCCAGGCTTTTTTTTTTTTTTCTTTGTAAGGCGACATCAGTTGGTTATTTTGCAGACATGATCTTTTCCAGGTTTTAGGTGTTATGTCTTTTAAAAACTGAACTCTTTTAAAATCAACCAGCCCTTAAAATGATCTGCAAAGAGTGGGAAATTAGATTTTCGATTAAAACCTTATCCCATCTCGAAGGATTACTTTATATTGATTCTTAAATATGGCTACAATTGATGGGCTCTAATTAAAAATCCAAAGGAAAAGTCTGCCGTGCCCATATAAAAGAAGCTTTTCATATACGGGAAATAAAGCTTGTAAAAGGTTACAAATAAAAGATTAGAGATTTATCCAAACTAGTTTAAAGCTTCACTGTGGTTTTCTTTTCTTCTTTTTTTCCTTTCTTACAAAACCATTCCCGGGTCTTTTTTCCCCCAGTTTTAAATGAAGTTTGCAAACAGGCAAGATATTGAACTGTAATGGTTGTTTTATATCAGCTCTGTAAGCTCAAGGCTGCTGCCTGCAGTAGAATTGATTTCAAGGAAACTTCAGGACCAAGAGATGAAAATTACATAAACTGACAGCTACCACCCTTCAACAGTCCATCCACATTCCCGTCCACACTCTCCTGACACCCAAACCCACACTCCCACCCCTCACATTGCTCTCCGTCTCTCACAGTCACACATGCCCTTCCTATCCCTCACCCTAACCCTGCTCTGCACACACCCTTGGTCCTCACACGCTTAGGGACAGGCGCGTAGCTTCCAGCTCACACTCAGCTCATAAATGTCTCACAGCCCCACATCTCGCACTTGTCACACAATCTTAATCCGTTTCATTCCGGAACAACATGGTCCTCTTTTCCTCTTTTTTTTTTTTTTTTTTTTTTTTGCATTTGGAATTTGCCTCCGACTCTTTTATCAGGACAGCACAATCCTATCTTTGAAGTCATTTCTTTCCCCCTTACCCTCTTTTCTGAAGCAACAGCAATGCAGGGAATAAGCGACCCAAGCTTAATTCATAAGTGATCTGTGGCCTTCTTTTTTCCCCCCAATTCTGCCAGCATCGCCAATCTTTAACTCTTGTTAAAAAATTAATTAAAGTTAATCTTGTCAAAGTTTTTAATAAAGACGTATTTTAAAACCTAATGAAAAATGACTTCTTTCTAAATATCGTGGCAGTTCTAAGGCAAGATGTGGTCCCCCACTGTCCACTGAATCACTGAAAGGATTGGAAATTAATCTTCATATTTCTGAAGTAAGTGTTCAGGGAGTCTAACTGGCTCCTTCCCCCCTGAGAGGCTGTGTTCTCACGGAATATGGGTTTTGTTCTTCATCTTCTTTTTTAATTAGCCGGAAAGAATCCTGAGATCTCTCTCTTTCCTAGTCCCACTCCTCCACTCCCCCACACCACCATACTTAATAAACTTGGAGGAAAGTTTGGAATATTTTAAACTGGCCTGGCATGTGGGGTGGAGAATGTAAGCCCAGCTAGCACCAGACGTGCATCTAGATTTCGAAATATGAATATCAGCCATATTTTGGAAACTGCATGCAAGCTCTGACAAATAATTTGATTCCCCGTGTACAGGTTTTCTTAATTTAGCTTCTGAATGCTTACATCCCATATTTATAGCAAGATAATTGTACTCATGGTAATTAAAAAACATCCAGTTGTTAATGAAAATTACTTAAAAACATAAAGCATGCTACTAGAAGTCAGATTCATAGGAAAAAAATTTAAAGACAGAGGACACAGGAAAAAAAAATGTTAAACATGAACAGAGAAAATAAAATGACCACATAGTAAGTGTACTGGAAGTTCAAGGACTTACAGAAAATCGAGTTAGACTTTTCATACAAGGAGTCTTTTTCTCCCACCAGGTGTCTAAGGTTTTCAGTACAACAGCCAGCACCCCCTCCCCCGCCACCCCAAAGCTAGTGGCTTTTGTCCTGAACTAGAGTAGGGTTTGTGGGGACTGTACCTGAGCCCGGCTGTCTGCAATTTCCAAATTGGCAAGAAGAGACTGGAAGATAAAGAGCATGATCTTACAGGTGAAGAACAGTTTTGCAACTTTTCCAGGAGACACCCAGGAGAAAGCTTGCTTGCTACCAACTGCTGCAGAGTCTGGGCAGAATTCCTCTAGAAAGAAAAAGAAAGTCTTTTTCCACCCCCCACCCCCCCTGCATGCCTCTCTCTGTCTAGTTCTCTTTCTCCTCTCTGTCTCTCTCTCTCTCTGTCTGTCTCTCTCTCTCTCTCTCTCCCTCTCTCTCTCTCAGATCCAATCTTTTAAGAGCTTCAGCACATTGCTAAGCTAAAGGGAAATTCTCTTTGATAAAGCGGTGTTTCCAGCTTCTGGGTTTTAAAACCTAAATCTATATTCAAATCTGGCTGAAGGTGTGTTCTGGGATTTATGAAAGCCTCTTAAAGGGGTAAATTTACCAAACCGTGACAAAATCATCACAATCTTACTTTAGACATCTGAAGTGGATGAGAATTTTAAAGAGACCCTTGTTTGTTTAACACTGTCCATTTCCAACTCGTGGTTTATTGGTCCCGAATTTCTGCGAAGTTACTAGACGAGAGGGCAAAGGAGAAGCGGGAGCTGTCTCCTCCCGGCCGCTGGAAGGGGAAAAGCCCTCCCACGCCCCCAAGGCGCTGAAATCTGCCCGTCTAACAGAACGGGGGAATTTTCAGGGCGATTCAGCTGCCCCCTCCATCTGAGAAGACGTCAGGCTGGAAGGGTTTCCCATGACTCCGGACCCCACTGCAGATAGGTCTCCCGGTCTACAATTTTTCACTCACTTTGTGGAGATCACAAGCGCGCGTTCTGATATTTCTCCCCCTCACCCCGCCCCCACTGCCCCCAAGCCCTCCCTCCCGCCCTTTCCCTCCGCCAGCTGCACAACGTCCCTTTTTTCTTTTCGTTCTTTGATGCTTTAAACATCACTGTGGTACAACTGGGGGGAAACACTGTCCTGTCTTGGCGTAGGAAGGAGGCTCTGGCTCGTGGGATCGGGGTGGATTTGCCCTTCCTTCATCGAAAGCATGGTGACTGGCCCAGAGCTCCCTACCTACGCCTCACGGGCCAGACCTCCTGGGGCATTTCTACCCCCCCTCTCCAATTAAAGGCCTCGGGGCAGTTGTCAAGCATTTTAGTACAGTGAGGGCGGGGTGAGAAAAAGGGTCCGTACTCACCCTCCCCCCAGCCCGGGCCCCCTGAGAGAGTCTTGACTCCTGGGAACGCGACAGCCAACGGGTCTCTTCGGATTGGAGCGCTCGCGGAGGGCCCGGGAGGAGCTGGGCAGACCCCGGGCCGCTCGAGGTCTCGCGGGGACCCGGGGCCCAGAGCTCTAGAGACACCTTGCGAGGCTGGCCGCGGCCGCCGAGTGTCCAGCCCCAGGCCGAGCCGGAGCCAGAGCCCAGCCGGGCTGCCGAGCGCTGGCTGCCTCGTGCGCACTCGCGTAATTCGTTAATTGCTGGAAATCCCAAGGACGGCCACATTTGATTACACATACAGTATAAGAACCGACAACAAAGCGACGAATTAATTAACCAACTTCATTAACATAGGTCCCCAAATTAAAAGCGGCGAGCTGTTTCTTTGGCCCACTTGCCGTGGCGGCGTGGTTGGAGGGGGGAGGGTGTTCAGGAAGAGACTTTATATTTCTTTTCCGGCTTTGGGAGTTGTGAGGCAGGAACTGCTTTCTGCTCTCCGCCCCCCACTCCCCGCGCACCGCCCCCCCCGGCCATTCACACACCCTCAGCCTGTCCACTGGGGCCCGCACCCCACCCCTCCCAATCCGCCTCTGCTTTTCTGGGGACTCAGGTCTGTCGGGCCCCGCTCTCTGTGCCAGGCGGAAAAGTTGGGCTGGGGTTCGCTCTCTCCGGCTCGGTCCCCGGGTGCCGACCCTCTCCAGCCTCCGGGCTCCCAGCCCCCGGCTCGGGCCGCGCGGGCTCGGTTAGTTCCGGGCCCCGCCGCGGCTGGCGTTGGGGTAGCGTTTGTTTTAACGCAGAAACTCTGATTATTTCCACCGTGGGCCTCCCACGTCCCCTCCCTCCCCGGGTATCCTGCCGACCCCACTCTCACAGCCCCGAATCCTGACCTGGCTCCTGTTGTCTCCCCAACCGCCCCTGGGGTTAGATTCCTGGATTCGTGTTCTTTGCAGGTTGCCTTGGGCTTCTTAAAACCCTAAAAAACCTGCGCGAAAACCAGGAGCCCGGGTCTCTTGCTTGGGGGCCGGGAGACGTTTATAGGGACATAAAGAATGAGAGAGACACTGAGTTTTTGAAAATAGTTTGTTCTTGGACTTGCGTATCTGCATCTCTCTTGCCTACACGCCTACGCTTCACTCCCAGGCCTCCTTTCTCTACCCTTCCCGGTCCCCTCAGCGTGGTCTGACCCTGTTTGAGACCGCAGAGTCGTGTTTTTAACCTTCAGTCTCACTAGCTTTCTGTGTCTGTTCTACACACTTACTGCTAGCGTGGAATGTGATAACCAGCTATCTCCCATGCTCACTCTTCTCCAACCTTGACTTAAATATTTGTATCTTCCCATATTAAGGTGTATGGGTTTCCTTTCTCCCCTTCCCTAAAACAAAAGCAAAAACAAAAGAGGGGGGTGGGGGGAAGAGAGGAAAGGAAGAACAGGAGAAGGAACGGAGAGGCCTCCCTGTCCATCATTTTAATTATACAATAAGTTCACATGCTCCGGCCCATAATGTATATTTTAAGCACAGCCCAGTGTCTTTCAAGAACATTCTGGTAATGTCGGAGGCCTGGATTTGTTGCCTGCTCGTCCCCCCGTGCAGCAGCGGCCTGTTTTCCTCCCCCTGTTGTGTGTTTTTATTATTTTCCCTCTGGCTTAGATGTGTCAATCATTCTCTCCCTGCCATTGGTTGGAGAGTTTGCGTCAAAAAGTTGCCAGAGAGGCGCTTTCTCAGCAAATCTCCCTGAGAGCGGAACCGACCTCAGCTCCAACTCAGCCTCCACTGTTATTAAAAATAAAAATCGCTAGAGAAGCCCTCCTCACGTCTACTTTGTATGTATCACAGAGGGGCCCACGCGCGTTTCGAACTCGAGCGACTTTCCTTATTTTCTGTTCTTTAGAAAAATATTTTTTGTTGTGTTTGACTTTTCATGGAAGGGTGAAGATTGCAAGGTTTCTAACTCAATACTCTTGATTTCTTTTAGGATAGCTGGCTATTTGGAATTTTGAAGGCTAATTTGATTCCCCCCCCCCAACCTCCCATGTGGCTCTAAGGTAAGTGTCTGTCTGTCTTGTCTGTCTATATACATATCTACGTGTCCCTCTGTTTACCATCATCCCAGTGCCTCTAATAGACCCACTGATGCACCTTTGAGAACGTGGAGTTCTTCTGAAGGCTGATGTATTTTTTTACCCTTGCAAATTTTTGAGGTGTAATAACGATCACTGCGAAAAATTTGTGATCTGGAGATAAGGGCGAGAGTGGGAGGAAGGGAGGGAGCGCGCTCCTGGGGTCGGTGCTTTCGCAAAACGTCGTGGAAACCCTCCGAGTCCGATGTGGGGTATTTCGGAGGGGTGTTGTTTGTGGTTTTGTTTTATGTCAACGCCCATTCTGGGCTTCTCCCTGCTATCTTTGCGCTTTGGACATCACATGTGGTTGGGGTCATTTGGATTGATCCCAAGGACGTTTTCAGAGTCCGAGACAAAAAGATGCAGATGTAGCTAGATGGATGGATGGATGGATGGTGATGATGATGATGATGATGTTGTTAATAATAATAATAATTTGGGCGCCTCCGCGCGCCCAAAGCCCAGCTTGCCGGCGGGTCGGCGGGCGCCGGCGGCCGCAGCTCAAGCTCCTGCCTGTCCCTAATGAACGTGAGAGGAAACCCGAGAGGATAACCGAGGAGGCGGGGAGCGCCGACATCTCCTCCGCCCCGGCGCTCGCCGCTCGCTCTTTTCGGCCCCCTCTCCCCCAGCCAAGAGCAGCTCACCAAGGTTCTCGGCCTCTTCCAGAGGGCCTTCAAATCTCCTTTTTCTTTTTGAACACCACTTCCCCCCACCCAGGGGGGAAAAAACCCGGGGTGCCATATCGCCCCCCACCCCCCGCCATGGCTGTTGTGTGTTGTGGTCCTAGACCGAGCGAGCGTGGAAGAGTCGTTTTCCAACGTGACTGCTGGGGACGGTTCCGGGCCCGCCCCTCGCAGCCCTCGGCGCGCACCTGGGGCGGGCAGAAGTGGCGGTGAGTGGCCCCTGCTCCGCCCGAGGCCGCACGGAGCCGGGGACTGGAATCCTTCCGGTGGGAAGGCGGCCGCTCGGTTGTTCTCGGACAGGGGCCGCGGCCCGGCCTGCTTGCGCGCTCGCGCGCTCTGCTCCCAGGCTCGGAGACACCCGGGCGGCGCGGGCCGGGTCGCGCCGGGGCAAGCGGGGCGCTGAGGCCCAGCCTCCAATCTCGGTCGGCCCGGGGGAGAACCAGCAGAAGGTCTCAGCCGGCACCCAGCCTCCGCAATGAGTCGCGCCTCAAACTCCGAAGAAGTCTTCGTGCTGAAGCGTTCAAATGACTCTTGAGATCACAGTCTGGTTTCAGGACACACTTTTTGAAGCCCAAGTTCCCGTCAGAATCCCGCCGAGTCGGCTTTTTCCTCCCTTACAGACCGAAGCGGGGTGCGGGGACGGAAGGCCGAGCCGCGTTGCCCCTTGAGTTGGTGGATTGCTTGGGGAGGGGACGGGGAGGTCACTCCTGGAAATTCTCCCTGCATGCCAGAGCTTCGGGGGTCAGGATTTTTCGTGCTCTCCTCGGGACTTTTTCCCGTCGCCAAAGTTATTAGCACAAGAGAGGAGTTGAAGAGGAAACCCCTCCCCGCAAAGGCAGGTAGATACCCAGACCTCTGCACTCAGAACTAACACCAGGACTTTCTCCTCGCCATAATTAATAGTCAAGGCCAACCCTTTTGGCACGTTTCTTCCTCCCTCCCTCGCGAGTGGCAGCGTTGTTTGATTCCCTGAGGTCAGAAACTTTCACTCGAGTTCGCCGGAGGGGGGCCCGCGCCGGCTGTTTTCCGCGCTGCCCGCATATCTCCTTTTTCTTTCTCTCTCCTCTTCCTCTTCGTTGTCTTCCGAGCCGCAGGCAGGTCGCCAGTCCGCGTAGTTTTGTTTCCTTTCCATCATGCAGAAAATTAATCAGCCCGGACGAGAAGCAGAGCTGAGCACGGCGTCCTGTAATTAAGGGACGTGTGCCCTTCGGATTATCTCGTTAGTTTATCAAGAAAACATTTATTATAATTAATTCTCGGACGAGGTAATTATTATTGAGCGAGGACACAGCAACTGGTAGATGGGCTCCTTGGAAGATGAAAAAAAAAAAAAAAAAACAAGGGGGAAGGGAGGAGGGGGGAGGGGAGCGACAGATTGCACGAATTGACCGTTACATATAAGGCAGCGCGGCCCGGGGCGGGCAAGTGGAGCAGGACCTCGGGCGCCGGGGCTGCGAGGCTGCAGGGCTGCCGGGCAGGGACGCCGGACCAAGTCATTCGCGCCCGGAGGTGTAGGCGCCAAGCGGCTGCGCGGACTCGCCGCGAGACCGCCGCCCGCTCCTTCTAGGTAGGAGTTCTCCAGGGGCCACCTCCTGAGCAGTTGTTTTGAGGCTTGTATTTTTGAAAAGGGATTTCTTTTTCCCCTTCTGGGCTCTGCTTAGAGAGGAAGGGAGAAGGCTTCCTGGCAGGGCTTTGAAAGTTAGATGGAAGTGTCTAAGGCCTCTTCTTTGGAGAGCGCATACCTAGCTAGCTAGCTGTGGAGAACACGTCGTAGTTTTGTTTTGTTCCTTTTTCTTTTAAAGATGCATCCGGTAGTAAATGGAAAACAGTCTATGCCGGGAATTTTGGTCATTTTTCGATGGTAGAGCAAAGGAGCTCCAAGAAGGATCTCTGTCCTGTTGTTTTCTGTTTGTAACTGCTTTTTATGCTGGAATGTGCTACTTTAATGTGTGATGTGTCAGGCATTTCTAATTGGGTGAGAGCTATACATGTAAGAATACTTCCATATTTCTCATATGCACATCCGATATGATTTCAGTTGCTTCTATAGTAGTTCAGAACTTTCCGACATAGTAAGTTTGCATTAAACAAGAAAGAACTCCAGCTAAGAGGCTATTAAAACCAATACATGACTGTATTTTAAAGCAATATTATTTTCACAGCCTCCAAATAACTATCTTGAAAGGAAAAGATAAAACATCAGGTCTTTGTTGTAGGAGCAACTAAATTAGTTCTATTGGTGAAATAATACAAACTCCGACAAGGGCATTTATAAAATTACATTAAATTAGATCTAAGGGTGGAAAAGCATGATTTTTGTGCTATGAATTTAAATCAGGAAGAAGTTGAAGTAACTGGGTTCCATCTGTGGAGTTTTGTGTCTTGATCTCTTAAGCAATGTAAATATGAAAATCCAGAGTCTTTAAAACTCAGTAGGACCTCTGTAAAAGTAAGAGGGAACTTCTCCTAATCTTGTGTCCGCCATTTTGAAGCAATCTCTCATAGTGTCAAAGTTGCAAAGTAGAGATCCATGCAGGAGAAGTGCCACCTTTTAGGAAAATAAAAGCCAAAATTGCAAACAGCCAGTCTATAAACATCCATTTTGGATCCCTTTGCTTGAGGGAGCGAGAAATACTCAACAAAATAAAGTAAATAACTTTTCTTTTTCTTCCTTCCTTTTCCCTCTCTGAGCTCTTTTTCTTATAGGATTTTAGGACACTTGAAAGGTAGGGAGAAATTCTATTAGTTTCACAACTTTGGGTGTTTGTGTATGTACTTTCTTCAAAACTAGAATGTGCAGAAAGGCGCAGAGGAAACTCTGCTGTAGCTGCTGAGCACCCAAATGCCCGAAAATTTGCCTCCTGCAGGATCTGCAACCTCTACACATCAAAATCAACATGGAAGCGGCTTGCGCTACAAATGTGCACCCTTTCTACTTGCAAATGTGGGAGCCTGTCATTATCTGATTGGTGGGATTCTAACTTTACTTCAGAATTCCTAGTACACCCTGTGCCAAACTTGAAGACTTTTTTTTGCACTGCGTTTAAATATTTGATGGGTGTCGATAAAAAGTTAAATACTTGTTTGTTTAGCTTTAGTTCTTTAGACACATATAATCAAGTTCTCCAAAACCCTAATAAATCTGTTACTTACCTCGAAATCTAATTACCCAGACTACTAATTAGGTGAAAATGATTACTGGAAATGACTTCAAATGTGGAATAATAGTGGTTGAGCAGTTTTCTCAAGTTTGCTGTTTAGCAAGTTGGTGTTTTAGATGTTAAGTGCACTGACATTTTAGGTTCGAAGCAGTTGAAAGTGGTAAAAAGCTAAGATAATTAAAATCTGCCTTGGAAAGGCAACAGTCTGGGGAGAGGTAGATGTCTTGAATTGTTTCTTTGTTTCTCACCAATGGCCTTTGTTATCTGCATTATTTATTTAGCCAAAGAGTTCTTTGTCTCTGCAAATGGCCCCAATCAAGTTTTGTTTGAGACAATTAGCTAGTGCCAGCCAAGGAGTCCTATGCAAATGTAGGGATAGGAATGCAATGTGTGCATTTGGAGGCGTGGGGTTTTGGTGGGGTGGGGAGCGGGAGGCAGATTGTATTGCTTTCTTCGGGTCTTTTTTTTTTTTTTTAAGTTTTGGCTGGGGGTGGGGAAGACAGGTTTATCTGGTCTCTCTGCATCTCCTCTAGTTCAGAGAATCTGGGGAGGGGAGCGGGGTAGGGGGGGGAGGCTTTGCAAGTCCTTTAAAAGCCTCTGCAGTGCATAGCCCGGGCTCTTCTTAAGTTAGTGGCGGAACGTGGAAGAGCTGCGTCCTCCGAAGCGGTAAACCAGCACCTCTGTTTGTTTGTTTGCTTTGCCTTAGCTCCACCACTCCAAACCCACCCACCAGGACTCTGAATCTGTCCACCCCGGGCGAAGCGAGACCTTCCGGCTGGGTCCCCCGGATTTGGGCCGACTTTGCGCCTCCAAACAACCTTAGCATGATGTCTTATCTTAAGCAACCGCCTTACGCAGTCAATGGGCTGAGTCTGACCACTTCGGGCATGGACTTGCTGCACCCCTCGGTGGGCTACCCGGGTAAGTGAGCCCCGCGGCACTGCTGCCCTGCCCTTCCCCACGCCCGCTCCGCGGGGTTGTGACACTCTTTCCCCCGAGCGCCGCGGTTGGCGGTGGCGTCGCCCCCGCCCCAGCTCCAGGCGAGGTCTCCACTGGGTTTTCCTTCCGAGAAGCAGCTCAAAGCCACAGGGCACTTACCGTCCGAGGAGAGGACAGGGTCTGGGGGAAAGGGAGTAGGTGGATCTACAACGTAGGAGTGGGGCGAGGAAGGCTACTGCCCTTGTCATTTGGGCGAGGGGACCCTGCCTGTACCTCGAAGTCCAATTCCTCGGAAGTGCCCTCTTGGCGAAGTCGGGTTTCTCATCATAAATTCTCCCCGCCAAGCCTGGGGCTTCCCTTCTGACCTCCAGGCCCTTAGCCTCTAATCCTTAGAAGTGTGATTTACCCCGGGTGTGAGTGCTTTCCTTTCCGATAAGATCTGTTTTTTAAAATCCTCCTAGAACAAGAAGTATGAAATATGCCCCCATTTGAAAGTTGGAGGAACAAAGGCCCCTTGGAGTCCTAAAAAGCCTAGATCTCGGGCAGAATCGAGATTTGCCCCATCAGTTCAAGCTGCCGGTCCTCAGGGATCCTTTGACTTCACAGAGTGGGATTTTTGTGTTGATGGTTTAGGGGTTGATTTTGGAGGGTTCTTGTTTTTTGTCCTCCATTTTTTTTTTTTTTTTTTTTTTTTTTTTTTTTGGTTAGCTTTCGAGGAGACGCTCTGTCTGGAGCCATCTCCGACGTCAGGCGGAGTGGGGCATTCCCTGGAAGGGCCAGTGTCTGCCAGAGGAGCCGAGACCGGGAGGGGATGGGGGAGGACACGGGTAGGGTCCGGGTTGAGCTGCTGCGAGGACCAGGGGAGTGCTGAGTGTGGGCGTGGCGGGAGTCGGACACCCGCAGAGACCCCTGTGACTGAGAAGCTGCTCCCGCACCCTAAAGGGTCCTGGGCTTCTTGTCCCGCAGCCACCCCTCGGAAACAGCGGCGGGAGAGGACGACGTTCACCCGGGCGCAGCTAGACGTGCTGGAAGCGTTATTTGCGAAGACCCGATACCCAGATATCTTCATGCGGGAGGAGGTGGCGCTGAAAATCAACTTGCCCGAGTCCAGGGTGCAGGTAGGGCAGATGTAGGTAGACACAGCCATCCTTCCTGACCGTGCCACCCCTCCCCCCAGCCCTGTGTTTGGTGAGGACCCAGCAGAGTTCCAGGTCCCGGAGAGGACCAAAGGAAGGTTTTAAACTAAACGCTCGGCTCCATCGGAAGCCAGTAAACTTTTCTCTTAGGGCCCCTTGAGTGTCTGATTTCTCCTCGTGCCCCTTTTTGTCCCTCCACCCCCACCCAATCCTATAACCAAGGTTCTTCCGGTCCAGTTGGCAAGGTAAGACTGGTGATTTAGCTGCAGTGATAAAGCACAGTCCTAGAACCCTTGGACCCCTGGTGGACAGAAGCCCAGCCTCTGCAGATTTCAAGCATAGTCACATAATATTTTAGTTCTTCCCTTCCCCCGTTGGAACAACCCCCTCCCATTCTCATCTACTTTTAGGGGTAAAAGAAGCTTAGCTCCTGGATAGTTCCAGTATTTTTACTGATGAAGAAACAGAGTAAATGACTTGCTCAAGGTCACATGTCAGTTTGGTGGTAGAAGAAGAAATTACACAGTAAGAGTGTTTTCTTTGACTTCTTAGGGATGGAACAGAATTTGCTAGATCTGAGCCATTCAGCAGATAAGATATCAACATGGTATCCCAATGATACCTTCCCCCCTCCCCTTACTCCCCCTTAACTTGACCTTAAGCTGGAGAGGAAAGTAAACTCCCAACTCTTCTGGAATGCAAGTCCCATATAGATTTCTCTGGAAAGAATGTTTAGCACCTAAACCACATGTACACCTGGGACTCCCCTTCGGCTAGGACACATCAGCATGAACTGCAGATCAAAAAGAGCCTTTTTCAAAGTCAGATAGAAGAAATTCTAGCACTTGAGAGGCTTGAACTAAAGTCTTAACTGAAAGAAAATAAATGGCTCTGCATGGTTGGTGGTTTGTGCTCAGCCTTCACGGCATCATTTTTACCACAGTTAAGACACCCATGTGGAGAGCTCATTCAAGAGGACAACTAAGGACTTTTGCCTAGAAAATGCCACTAGCTTCCCTGATAAGCCCCCCTCACACACTAAACACAACACCTTCATTGCAGAACATGAAGAAGGCTGGTAAAGAGAATTTTCAAAGTTACACACAGAGGCAAAGTTGACAAGCCAATGAACATAATACAGTAAATAATCTATGTGTCAAGTGGCATTATCCTGAAGGCTCAGACTTGAGCCTAGGAGAGAAGTCTGTCTTTGAGCTCAAAGCAGAGTATATACGAGTCACTCCACTTAGCATAAAGTAGGTTTTGGCAAATAGTAGCTTTCAGACCTTCTTCCTCGACAGGATCATTTCTCCTGGGAGCTTTCTTCTGTGAGTCTTTCTAGAAGAGACAAAAAGTAGAGTGATGGAACCAACCTACATATTAGTAGTTGCTACCTGGAAGATGGACTGTAAACTGTTTGAATTTAGGCTGTTCTTGCTGGCATATAACAACAGATTGTTTTCCCTCACTTCTCTTATGTTCCCATCCAGAAGACATAGATATGTTCTATTCCATTGTGAGAGTGTTCCAAAATGCAGCTGGGTCTTATGTGTATGTGTGTATTTGGGGTGAAATAAGAGATAGGAAAGTGAGGGGGAGAATTTTTAGTCATGATTTGGGTGATTATCTTAAATTTTACTGTTCTGAGCTAGGAGTAAAGCAGGGTCAAATGCTTTTAGATAGAGCCTCCCCAACTTTCTTATAATTCCAGGAACATATATGAGAGTTTCACTGGCAGGAGAGATTGTCTGCTTAGCTCATCTGTCCATCTAGGACAGACTGATAATCTGGGAGCCACTCTTTTCCTTAAGGAGTCACTGAAACCATGTTAAAGAAGTTTCTTTCCCTTTCAAGGTGTGGTTTAAGAATCGAAGAGCTAAGTGCCGCCAACAGCAGCAGCAACAGCAGAATGGAGGTCAAAACAAAGTGAGACCTGCCAAAAAGAAGACGTCTCCTGCTCGGGAAGTGAGTTCAGAGAGTGGAACAAGTGGCCAATTCACTCCCCCCTCTAGCACCTCAGTCCCAGCCATTTCCAGCAGCAGTGCTCCTGTGTCTATCTGGAGCCCAGCTTCCATCTCCCCACTGTCAGATCCCTTGTCCACCTCCTCTTCCTGCATGCAGAGGTCCTATCCCATGACCTATACTCAGGCTTCAGGTTATAGTCAAGGATATGCTGGCTCAACTTCCTACTTTGGGGGCATGGACTGTGGATCTTATTTGACCCCTATGCATCACCAGCTTCCTGGACCAGGGACCACACTCAGTCCCATGGGTACCAATGCAGTCACCAGCCATCTCAATCAGTCCCCAGCTTCTCTTTCCACCCAGGGATATGGAGCTTCAAGCTTGGGTTTTAACTCAACCACTGATTGCTTGGATTATAAGGACCAAACTGCCTCCTGGAAGCTTAACTTCAATGCTGACTGCTTGGATTATAAAGATCAGACATCTTCGTGGAAATTCCAGGTTTTGTGAGGACCTGCAGAACCTCTTTTTGTGGGTGATTTTTAAATATACTGAGCTGGACATTCCAGTTTTAGCCAGGCATTGGTTAAAAGAGTTAGATGGTATGATGCTCAGACTCATCTTCTGATCAATGTCCCGGGAGGCATAGAAGGAAAAATGAAAGGCCTTAGAGGGGCCTGCCAACCAGCTACCTGAAATGGACAAACCATTTGATACTTAAGATCCTATCATAGTTTTAGATCATTGGTTTTACTGATTTGCAAAGTGATCGAAAGCATTCTAGCCACGTGCAACCAAATACCACCAAAAATAAACAAACAAATCTAAATTGTGAGGGAAAGGAGGGAAGGACATAGCCTTCTTAAGCAGAGGTGTTCCAATGTCGTAGCCAATCCTTGGTTGAATCTTAGGAATGGACAGTGTCTCAAGCTCACTCACGTTTCATGACCAACTGGTAGTTGGCACTGAAAAACTTTTCAGGGCTGTGTGAATTGTGCGACTGATTGTCCTAGATGCACTACTTTATTTAAAAAATAATGTTCATAAGGAGTCAATATGTAGTTTAAGAGACAATCAGTGTGTGTCTTATATAAATGGTACATCTGTGGTTTTTAATCTGTGCTAGACTTCAAAACTATGATCTCCTGTTATTGTATGCAAACTTGAACTCCACCTCTGCAGGGGTTCTTCTGTGATTAAATAGGTTATAATTATAAGTAAATTCAGAGCAACTGAGTACTTATCTAAAAAGATTACCTTTGGCTGGAGGTGAGCTGCACTGAAACTTTACAACAAAATGTCTCTGGACAAGGAGAGTGAGAGAAGAGAAACAAAAGGACACTAACTCATCTGTAATTTGCTGTTGGTAAGCCTAGCAGTAAAGAGACATTGGTCAATTGCTCTGACCCTGATGAATTTATAAACTGAGATCATCGTTGTTTATGCTTGCAGATGTTAACTGGAAAAGTTATATATGCATAAACCTTTCTTCCTGGATTTGGCAGATATGTATAATTATATTAAAATGGTTCTAGCACAACATTGGGTCCAGTTTAATTTTATACCACCATTTATGAATGAGAAGCCCACATTCAGCCACTCCTTCCCCAAACATGTTATTCTTGGGTCAGAGAGGGAATTAGCAAACTTTATTTTTAAAAAATTTTGAGGGGGGGCTAATCTATGAATGAACAAGATATGAATGACCGGTATGTCAACTTTTTGTGACTTTCATTAGTACTGCTCTGAAATTGAGTATAGAGAGTCTAATAATCAAAAGCTCTCCTTGCTTTTCCCTCCCAGCCAGACAACCCTAACAATTTCTTAGGCACTTTACTAGCATGTCTTTAACACAGATCAATTTTTTAAGCGAGAAGGGGTGAACTGTAGTACCTCAGAGAAAATGTGAATGACAAGAATTCCTTGTTTCTATTCTCTTATTTGATTAAGGGTATTTTTTTAACTTCCAAAAAAATCTGAGATAAACATGAGAGGGAATGTAATCAGAATCTGAAAGCAATTCAGGCAGAAATGATTTCTGAACAAAAGAGTTTCAGAAAAGTTTTAAAACCTATAATTTCAGTAGTTGAACATAAGGCACCCTGGTCAGGTGTTTTTTTTTTTTTTTTTTTTTTTTAGAAAGTGCTGAGGGGAAAAAAAAAATAGGTCTCTTCTCAGTTGTACCTGCATTTTGTAAACCAATCACCAGAAAAGACAAAATGGGCCAATGATCATGGTGCTCCTCAGGTAAAAGCAATATTTAATTTCATTTTAAACTCCTTATGCTCTTAAGTCTGACCAAAAATTAAGTGATTCTTGATTGTAACTTTTTAAATGAATGTTAGCAGTTGCAACCATTTTGTTTTCTGGCTGATTTCCCCCTCCCTGGCTGCTGCACATGCTGTCTTGAGCCCTACATGAGATCTTGTGTAATAATTGTTTTGTTTTGCTGCTAAAGGAAATGAGGAAATGGAATAGTTTACAGTCAACAACTGAGGCACAACTTGATGGCAAGGTTTTCTAGTACCTACTGATAATATTCACCCTGCCGTAGTTTACAACTGGAATGAGATTGGGGCTGGGGGTGGAGGGTGCAGAGAGAGAGAGAGAGAGTTAGAGAAGGAACGAACATGAATCTTTGCTTTATAGTTGTCCAGATACTGGGTCTCATGCAAGGAAAGCAGATCCTCAATAATTTCTCACACGGCCTTCAGTTTTCAGGACGCCCCACAAAGGGACAGGAAAGATTACCCTCTCTGTAAAAACAATAACGACAGCCACAAACAGCGGACTACTCAGCAAATCACGTAGTTAGGTTTCTCTCCCCGTACTTTAAAAAAGGAGTACGTCAGAAAAAGGCGCCGAGCCCCCTCTGAAACTAATTTTTCCATCACCTTTGCACAACTTCGTTTAACAGACCACGGAGTTAAATCCCTGTGAATTGACGGCGAAGTAGAAATGAATTCCCCCTGACCGCAGGCAACAGAGGGAGGGCAAGGGAGGCGGGGAGCTAGCGCGGGCTCCCACGTCCAGAGAGTTCCGGTCACCGCGCCCTGCCAAGACCTGGCTTTATGAAGTTTAGTCCAATAATCGTCATTACTTGGTACTGAAATGACGCCACCCTCCAAAGGCGTCGGGGAGCGATTTCAACCGCTTGCTGGAGATCAACAAAGACCTGAATGTTGATGTAACCTTCGTTTTGAGGAGTGCAGGTGAGGGTGGGGTAGTTTGCTTTACAAAGCTCTGTTGTCCCAAACCTTTATCTTTCCCACAAAGATTCTGGGCCCTTTGTATTTCACCTCGGGAGTGTTTCGTCCCTTCACAGATAAGAAGAGAAATCCAATCAAGTCAATTAAGTTCCCGGCTTTCGAAACCTCGGAGTTTGAGATCATGGTCAGTTTCCTCAACTCCTCTCCCACTCGCTTCCCTCTAATCTCACCCTTCCTGCGGCTCTCCACTCCCTCAGCCCCGAAGACCCCCGGCGGCCCTGCGAGGATGTGGCGCCCGGGAACAGCCTGTGCTCCCCGCCGAATCCACGGCGGGCTTTCAGAGCTGTGTTTTCTAAATCTCGACTGCCCGATCGGAGCTAGCCGGGAATGGCACTCCCATCTCTGCCCCGGGGGGCCCGAGGCCCAAGTGGCTCTCTAGCTGGCGCCGCCTTCTGGGCTCCACTCGGCCCTGCGGGCCGGGAAGCTTCCCCAGCTTCCCCTCTCTCTGGTCCGGCTCCGGCTCTGGTCGGAACCTCGGCTGAGCCGCAGCCCCCCTCACGGCCCGGTCCTCAGTCTCCCTCGCGAGCTCCGGGCGCTGTGGGCCCCGGCGAGGCCCGCGCGCCGCCAGCCCACGGAGGAGCACGGCCTCCTCGAGCCCTTAAGTCAGGCTTCGGCGTCAGCCATGGTCCTGGGCACCCGTGGCCGGGTGACTTCACGGCCTGGCGGAGTTCGGGGGCCAGGCGGGCTCCAGGTGCGCGTGCGTGGCCCGGCCAGGAGGCGAACGCCCTGAGCTGGAGGGAAGTAAGCCGAGACCGAAGGAGAGGATAGCGACCTGGCCCTGCCGGGCGCGGGAGAGGGGGCCAGGGGAGAGACGCGGGCCCGACGGGGCCCGCGGCCTCTTGCCTTCCTCTCTCCCGGGGAGGAAGCGCCGCAGACGGCTGGGTGTCCTACTGGCGGTAAAGGGCGAGGCCGCCGCCGCCGCCACAGCGGGAACTCCCGCCGCGCCTTTGGCCTCCGGTGTCCGGCGAAGACGTGGCGCCGACGACGGGGTCCAGCTGGGCCTGCCTTGGGCCCCAGGAATCCTCCAGGAAAGCCTGGGACTTCTGCTAGTGGGTCTGGGGGAGTTGTGCTCGGTGTTCTGCCCTCCTGGGGCTCCTGGGCTCTGAGCTGAGCCTTTCAGGGGATAGCCTGCGGGACTCTGCTACCCGTGGCTCATCCCTTTTCTCCGACGCCTCTAGATTTCGTCATTAAACTGGATGCCCTGACTTTTCCTTTTCAGACCCGGCGCAGCACTCAACCGCCCTGAAGGCCAGAGGCCAGTTCTGGAAGGGGAAAGCCGTGCCTTTGGCGTCCCGGACAGCGCCGGGCGGCCCGTTCCGGTTACCTGCAGGGCAGGGCCGCAGTCCTGCGCCCGCCTCCACTTAACCAGAAGCGGGCGCTCGGGCGGGCGCTCGGGCGGCCACTCCCGGCGCGCTCACCACATGTTTGAACCCGCGTCTAACACCCGCTGAAAACCTCGCTGTTGTTACCCGGACAAAGCTGTAACCCAAAACCAGGAGTGCCAGTGTGAGGTGGTGGTTTATTGATACACAGACGTGTTTTAATCATACAAAAGAGAAACACAAAGGAGTCGGGCAGGAGACAGGCGCATCCCACACAAACGGAAGCTGACGTCTTAGAAAACGACCAAAATGCAGAGATGCAGGGTCGGGTTCTGCCACGACCTTTGCCTTCTTCACGCCTTCCTTCAAAACCTTATCTCTTTCCCTTTCGTACCACAAAAGGGTTCACGCCCCATTCACGCATCTGCATGCCCAGATCTGCGACCAGTGTCTGGAACACTTCTTTTCCTCTTCTCAACGGCCAGAGCCCTGTAAGCGCAGCGTGCCCTGATAAAACCTGATCCCCCTTGTCGCCCCATTTCTGCCCTTGGGTTAGCGTGATACAAAAAAACGGGGAGCCCCTGGCACTTTCCCCTGGGATGGAGAGAGCAAAACCCCAAACAAAACCCACCCCGATGTTTTTCCGTATTAGGCTCTGAAACTGCACAGATTATGGGATTTGTCTCGGACAGAATTAACATTACATGTGAACGGTAGTGCTTCGGTATATTGAGACACATTGTATACGATTGCTTGGAGCATCTCTTCTAAACTGCCTGTTAATAGCAACATGAGACCTTAAAATAATAAGTGGTTTTTCGGTTTTAACCTGATTAAAACGAAATCTAGACTCTGTAAAGGGCAGTTTTTCTGGTGGAAGCAGTTCGAAGGAAAGGGAACCCATCACGGGGGCTGGAGGAAGCTTTTGTATGGAGAAATGGCTGGAGAGGAGAAGTAAGCAGGCATGCGTTTGAAAGGTCTTCTACTATGCAGCAGTCCCCACAAGCAAGGGAGGTGCCCCCAGCTCTAAAGAGAATTAGCCAGACTTCCTCTCTTGCAAGCAGTGTGTTTTATATTTAAAAACCAACCTGCTGTCGACTGTAAACAAACAATAAGCAAATTCAAATGAAGGAGCCCTACCAAGTCCAACCCATTTGGTCAAAGATAACTGCAGGTACCAGAGAGGTCAGGCTATCACTAGGGGGAGGGTCGGCTTCGAATTTTGTTTTTCTCCTAGAGGGAAAGTCGAACAGCGTGAGGTCTGTGACTCACTTTTATTCCTTAATCTTCCCCATCCTTTACCTTCAATTCTCAGAGGAAGGAAACATGGTATTGGGGGGCAGGGGGGAACACAACAACAAAGGGGGGGAAAAAAAAAGAATCCCGTAGCAAATATAATGGTAAGTGGCCAAAGTTTGAATTGACTTCTGTTTCAGCACCACAGGGGGAAAAAAAAGCTATCCAAGAATCAGATGGAATCCTGTCACCCTCTCCAGTGTCCTAGACATAGTTTGCCTACTTCGGAGTGGGAAAATGGCCTTTTGGATGAAAGGCTTCTTAGTCTACTTGACATCTCTAGAAGACATTTCCAGCAGAGGACTTTAAAAATAAGATGCCAGTTTTTAGCAGCTATACTATTGCGTTTTTCTTTTTCCCCCTTGAACTGCCCATGATGGGAACACCAAATCCCACAGGGTATATCCTGCACCCTGCAGGTCTGCTCACCCTCCAACCCAGGTTCCCGAGGTAAAGGCCATAAAACGCCCGTAGAGACAGCTTGGGTGGAGTGAAGCTTCTCCTTAGGCCCTGCCTCCAATCTCCCAACTGGAATCTCCAGAGGCCTTAGGCTACACTGAAACCTAAAAATCACTTATAGCAGCCTCCAATTGTGTTAAAATCTTTCCTAGAACCAACAGTCACATTTTAGGCTCCTGGGCCATTAATAAAAATCGCCTTAACATTCAAATGGCTCTAAAATGCGTTGATAGCGGATTACTGGGGCCTAATGGACGTCGTGTGTGATAACATGGCTCCTGAGCAGCGACGTTCTGGAGTGGGTGTCCGACCACAGCTACCTGATTATCAGCTTACAGTCAAACCTCTTTTTAGCTGCGATGCTCTTAAGAGGCGTTCTTCCGGACAGCAGAGCGGGAGTCTTCTGTGTTCTTCATTTAACCGTATTTAACTATCGCGTACTGTTCTGGAAAGGGGAGGGGAAAACTTGCCTATAGGCGTAAGGTCACCCCCAGACGTAAGAGGGGCGGGTCGCCGGTCACTGCCCCTCCCCTCCCCTCGTTTAATGGAGAGATACCCGAAAGGCGGTGGCTAGGGCACATCTAGGCCCCTGCCTGAGATGTCGGTTTCCCCTAAGTCTGGGGCTTCCCCGCGGTACTCCCGAGCCTCTCGGCCTCTGGCCGCCTCGGAGCGAAGCTTGTGAAGAGGCTGCTTGGCTTGCCCCGACAAGACCTGCCACGTCCGGAACACTCGTGGAGCTCTCCTGCTGCCCGCGAGGAAGACTTCTGGACAGGCTGCGCGAAGTCGTCGACGCTAAGGACGCCCTGGCAGCGGCCGCGGCGCCAGGGAGGGAGTGGGTTCCCGGCTTTCAACGAAAAATGTGGCAAGTGCACCGTGTTCCCATTCTCCACCCCCACCTTTCACCCAGCGAACTAAGCGGAAGACTCCGAACGCTGGGCCTTCGGAGGCTGAAGAGTACACCCCGGCATCGCCCCAGGGGCCTCCCCTGCCCGCGCGGCGTCCCGGGCTAAGGTCATTTGTCGAGTCCGGAGAGAGTAACAGGCGAGGCCGGGAGTTACTGGAGTGGCTGAGAGGCAGCTTACGCACCAGCTGCGTGGGACATTGAGATCACGACCCCCCCACCCCCAACCCCAACCCATGCCGCGCACAGGCACCAGCCCCGGAAGTGGGCCTCGAACCCACAGCGCCCCGAGCCATGCTCCAGGCCGCACATGGCGCCGCCGGTTCCCCTGCGGAGCGGTAGACTGTGGGTCGCGCCCACCCGGCAGAGGCGAGGCTGGGTCCATAGGGCACTGTGCCTCCTCGCGGAAGCGGGGGGACCCGGGAGTCCGCGGTCTGCGTGCTGTTCCTTCTCCAACCGCATCCATGGTCTTTACGAGTATCTGATGGGGGTGTGAGTGCAAGGACGCCGCGAGGCAATGATTCCCCTCGGTCAAGGGCGACGTGGGCGCTCTTCTCGCCGCATGCCCGGACTGCACCCCCACGCTGGGCGGGCTCTAAAGTCCAGACTTCCTCCCTCAAGCTTCTTGTGGTGAAAGACGCGGGAACTGAAACAGGCTTGTCCTTAGAGCTCGCGACCTGGCATAACCCCTGCCTACCGCGCCAAGCCTGGGCTAAGACCCCGGAACCAAGTGTGCCGGTCCCGCGAGGAATAGCCGGCACCGTCCCAGTGTCCTCGCGGAAGTGCACCCACCCGGGCCCGAGGGCTTGGGCGGCCGGCTGGCAGCGGCTTCCGGTTCCGACTCGAGGCCTTGCCAGCTGGCGTGTGGAGCGGCGAGATTACTTCGTGCCAGGGTACGTTTTGACTACTGGCTGACAAAGTCGTCTAAACTGAATTTTGAGATAGTTTTGAACACTAAGAATGCACATGTACAGCTTTCCCCTGAGTCCTTCTTGGCCACTAATCTAAACAAATTTGATAACTTTTGAGTTGTGTTTGGTTGGGAATTTCAGCCATTCTTACTGCTGTGGAAGTGGTAAGGATTTTTTTTTAATGGGAGGCAGATATTTTGGGCAATTATATATATTTATACGTGTAATATAGAAATTACACATATATACGTGCGTACATTATATATATGTGTACATATATATTAGACATATATGTCTAAAGTGAAATTAGGTAATTTTGGAAAGAAGAATCACATTAATTTTTAAATTTTAAATTGATCCAAGTCTCTAACTGAAATTTATTTTTCAGTAGCTCTTGCTGATTAAGTTGACTCTATTTTTAATTTTCATCTGAGGTGACCACTTGAAGCTCTAGAAGGCTAACAAAACCTCAGTCTATTTTTTAATTATCTTTTACCAAAATCATAAGAGATATGTTTGGTCTTCAAATTGATCATACTCTAAGGCCCTCTAATTTTGAGGTGGAGGAGAAGTGGTACAAACATGTATTCACCATTTTCAAGGACAAATAATTGGGTTGATTAAGCCAATCTTGATTTCCGCCCATTTTAAGAGGGCATATTGCTTTCTTTACTTTTTTTCTTTTCTTCATATGTATTGATAAAGTTGTGGAGTAGGTACTCTTACTAGAAGTTGCCTGAATTGATATCTTTTTCAGGAATTCTTAACCTGCGATTCAAGTATCCTTTTGGGAATGGTTGTCTGTGGATTGATTTTAGAGGATGGGTAAATTGACTCAATTGTATGAAAATTTCTTTGGTTTGTATGTTAAGTGTATTTTTTCTGGGCAGAAGATCCATAGCTTTCACCAGATTCACAAAAGGGTTTGTAACCACCCCAAATTATGAACCATTGGTTTTTATGATGCATAGTTTGTGAATGAAGGGTGAACTTGGAGATGGAAACTTTTGTAGTTCTTGGTAACAGTTGGAACTGGCAGCCCTGTAAAATTTAAATCTACCCTTAACTTTTAGCAACCTTTAATTTTCTTTAAACAAAATAATCTTAAAAGTCCCTTTTATTTCTAAATTCTACCTAGTTATTTCTAAATTCTACCTAAATTTGAATTATTGTCCATGAGTCTGTTTATGTATGACACATTAAATTAATGAATGAAGTAGACAAGATTTTTTCTAATGGTATTTTGCATGAAATGTCAAGTAGAAAATTTAAGCAAATATTTTAATGATTCAGATCCAAAAGCCTTTTTAATCAAAACAAAACAATCAACAATAACAACAATAATAAAAAGATATTCTCCAACACTAATTAAATGTTTCAGAAAATTTAATGTGAATTGATTCTCTCTCTTTCTGTCTCTGCACATACATAAATGTGTGTGCACATACCAACCATGCGTAGGTTCCCAAATTTTTCTGTTGAAAAGTTTTTCCTTTTAAAGCTTGATGACTGTCAAAGGTGGACGAAACAATAGATAAGGAAGGTGGGACCTTCTGACTGAGTGAGAAGGAGGGCAAGACTATGTCATCCAGGAGAGGAATTCAAGATCAGATGGTATAATCACCTGTAGGGGACCCAGGATAGAATTTAAATTAAATACTTAGAGGACTTTCATCTTGAATAGCAGATTTTGCCCACCTTCCCCACTTAGAACTCCCCAGCTTACTTCCAACCTTGTCTGAGAGGATATCTTCCATTAACTCAAGAAGGTACAATCTATGGTTTATTTAGCATTTGATCTTTGCACAGAGGCTTCCATTTAGAGTAACCATTGCAGCTAAGATTTGGATCTGGTCCCTCAAATAGCCTGAACCAGGCGACCTCAGGCAAGTAGACACAAGATACTAGCAATTTATTTCATATCAGCTCCCAAGCCATCACCAGATGATAACAACCCTTGGACACCGTTAATCTCTGCTTGACTCAAACTGGTGACCGCAAGGTGAAAGGCAGGGCGTTATCTCTGAGCAATTCGTGTGGCCTTCCACAGATTGCCAGTTGGGCCAATACAACTGAAGCCTCTTCTCCAGTGGTTACTTTAAAAAATTCATATCCAAAGTCTTTGGTCTTTGTTGGACTGGAAGGTAGGAGGGCTTTGTCAACGAAAATGCCTGAGGGCCAAGATGTAGGAGCTTAGAATCCAATAAAAATTAGAAAGGTTGAAAAGGTAGCCTTGTGTGTTCCCTGCCCAATAAACTTTGAACAACATCACTGTAATTATGACTAGAAAAAGCCTCTGGAAGTGAATGTTTTTGCCAAACAGTAAAGGGAAAATTCACCTTAAATAAAAGGCAAAGTCCTATTTAGAATTGATTTTATTTTTTTGAAAATGGCTTTTATTTTGCCATCTCTAAGGTCAGTACAGATCACCATATACTCATTTGGTGTAAAGTTCAGGGCTAGAAGGGACGGCAGAATTGGTGGGCAGTGGAGAATAAAGGAAAGTGGTGTACTGAAAAACAAAGCTGTCCTATGTGTCGGTGCCCAGAGAGGGGTGGCCAAGTGACCTGCAGGGGAACTACTACTATTCACATTTTCACATATGTAGAGGGAAGAGTTTTAGTCTCATGTCCCAGTGTACTCAGTTCTAGCCTGAAGTCATAGAAACCTGCCATTACTACTTGGTGGAATTATTCTGCCCCTGCTACTCCAATATACTAGTTGTAATGATTCTATTTGATTTTGCTAGATGGCTCTAGAGAGAATTGACAGATTTTTTAAAAATGGAGAGGTTTTAAAAATACTGCAGCTATTTTAATATATTTTTTAACATCCATGTGTTGGAAGTGGATCATTGATGGTAAAAGTAAAACCAAATTGTTTTAGGTATTTCTACCAAAAAGTTCCTTTGGACAGGATCAAAGATCAGCTTCACTTACACAGAACTTCAGTTGTCAGCAAACAGTGTCACAGAACCATGTCACTATGTTTTTCCATAACTTCATTCCTAGTCTATTTGTTTGCTGCCCAAGCTTTTTAATTAACTGGTATTTACAAACCCTATTCCATCATTTGGTATCTTCTCCCCAAAATGATACACTAAATAAACCTAAGCTATAATTACTAATCATAGGATGGGTGCATTGTATACATTGGTAAAGGAACACCCCTTATAACAAAAAGTCACTGATGGGTAAAGTGGTGCATTTTGTAACATTGGGCAGTTGCCTAAGTGACTGTGGGGAAGTAAGACATGGGGTAAACAATGAAGGCCTTTTACCACTTCAGACTGGCCTTGGCTCTAGTGTTTGATGATATAATGTTCAGAAAGCATAAAGAGAGTCACAACATTTTCCTGGTCAGCCAAGAGGCAAACACATATGTTTAGAGTATTTGTAAGGGCTTACAGTTTCAGGACTATCTTTCTTTAGTATCTCTCTGCTTCATGAGAGGGTCTGGATAGAGTCCAGAACCTTAAAGGGGAAGAGTCTAGGCTTTTGTTTCCTTGGTTAGAGGTGCCACTTCTTCAAGATGATGATGGTGAAGATGGGATCAGTCCCCCATATTGAAATGATTTGCATTTGTCTTAAATCAAACAGAGCATTGGACTAGGTGATTTACTCAGCCTTTCAAAGATCTATCCAAGCTGGCAAATTTACTACTTTCCAGAGGTCAGTGTTTATTGTAGGTCTTGAACTTTTACATTTGTGTCCTTCATTGATAACTTGAGTGGATTTGGTGCCAAGGGACATCAGTAGCTTCCCTTGTGAACGTGCAGCTTGTGCTCATCCTGCTTATCTTTGCTGAATATTTTGAACTTTTCCTGAGCTTTGGTTAATTTTACCCCAACTTCATATACAAATTGTGTTGTGGTTTTTTGCCTGTATTTCTAGCTCTCCTGACATTGTAGAAACCCTCACACAACATTACTTAATAAGGAGATGTAACTTCCAGGTGCCTTAGAAAATGTAAGTCAGTATATGTTTTTCATTATTTGAGAAATTAGCCCCTAGTTTCACTAGGAGTGTAGTTAAGGATAGTAGTGAAGCATTCAGGCTTTAGAGTTGGATTGTTTGGGTTTGAATCCAAGCTCCTCTATAATGATACTTGTAGATATTTGTCCTTATGAAGATTATTTAACCCCTCTGTGCCTTAGTGTCCTCATCTGTAAAACAGGAAAAATAATAGTTTCTATTCCCCCAGTTGTTGTGGGTATTAAAGCACTTGGCTTAGTAAGTGCTCAGTCCATGTTCTCTGTTATTATTATCACCATTATTGTCATCATCATTGTAGTCAACCACTGGCCAGCAAAACTGAGTCAGAGTCAGACGCCATAATGAACTAATGTTGACTGTGCTCATTCTACTAAAAGGACAGGGACACAGATGTAATAGGAAGAATGCAAGAAGAGTGATTATATAATATTGTATAATATATATCAAACTATATGTGTTACATAACTGCATGGTTAAATTTATTTTGTATTGTGTTTGCCTTTGTCATGAAGAGTCTATTTTTTTTTGTTCAACATTGGTAGAAACCATAAGGATTTTGAAATCTGCAAATATATTTGGAGAGAAGGAAGTAAGAGCAAAGACAGATTTTATAAGGGGGTTAAGGTGTAACAAGACAAACCACTCTACTTTATTTATTTCTTTATTTGGCTGAGCAGTATGTGGGATCTTAGTTCCCCTACCAGGGATCGAACCCATGCCCCCTGCAGTGGAAGCACAGAGTCCTAACCACTGGGCTGCCAGGGAATTTCCCAGCCCTACTATCTTTAAATCATACCTCTAGTCCTCTCCATGTTAAGAGTTAAAATATTTATCCATCACTGCAAGTAGTTTTTTCTCAGCTCCAAGCACTCTGAACACCAACCTGCTCTCACTTTAGTTAAGAATGATACTGGCATCTTTATTCCCACATAATGTGGGTTAGTTCATTCTGTGGACAATGTTTATTGCCCCCACCCCATCTCTAAAAACACTGTCAAAACATGGTTTTAATTTCCTTTTAAATGTGGCTCAAACAGGGCTGCCATTGCATTTCACATTTTCCCCCTTATACACTGGCATTTAACAAGAAGAGTGAGGTAAAGTAATCTAGTAATAAAGTAATAAAGACCTTGTAAATGGGCTCTTGGTTTAAAAAAAGAAGTAAGAGAATAATTGGGAATAGAAAAGGCTTTATGCAAATCAACTAGTATGGATGATGGCAGAAGGAGAAGAGAACAGGGTAATGAATTTGTTCAAATGAATTTACTGAAGATGGCAATTCAGCTCTCTAAGGAATTACAGGGAAAACAAATAAGTGGCTAGAGGGACTGATGTCTCAAGAAAGCCTGAACAGGCAAAATGGACTATGTTTGCAGAGGGTGAAGTTTTAGTCATCAGCTTCCACAGTGCTTCAGCACACACTGTGCAAGCAATTTGTTTAAGGTTGCAAAATCAAAACATGTCTCTGAGCGCATGGACAAGGAGGCAAGACCTTTGCAATGTCTTCAGTGGAGCAAGGACCTGACAGCCACCTGCCAGTGCCTGAAAAGGCATCACCCATCAGGCAGGCAGAAGAATTGTCCAAGACTAATTTGGAGTAAACTGATGGAAACAAGAAATATGTCAGTGATGAATGACCTCTCACTAGCTATGGAAGAGTTCTTCCAGGGAAGTGGCACAATCTCCAGTTCGGAACATTTAAAGCTAGAGAAGGAAGAACTCTTGGACTTAAGTCTCAGGAACTGTCCAGCATTAGTGGAGGGCTGGAATTGCTGCTAAATGACCTGTTAGGTGTGAGTTTCCATCTACGATGTATCTAACTGTATGCTTATTGAATACCAGATGTATTTTTCAGTTCTTTTTTTTGGCCACACCATGTAGTATGTGGGATCTTAGTTCCCTGACAAGGGGTCGAACCCTTGCCCCCTGCAGTGGATGCACAGAATCTTAACCACTGAACTGCCAGGAAAGTCCCTTTTTTTTTTTTTTTTTCAGTTCTTTTGACAGTTCTGACACTAATATTGTTACTGCCAAAGAGATTTCTGTAGGTTAATATAGATTTGCATTTGTTCCACAAGGAAATGTAATTATTTAATGAGTCAGTATTTGCCTTGAAGGCACTTCAGCTATGACCTCCTCAGGAATTTCAAAGAATAACCAAGCTCATTGCAGCTTCTCATGCCTGCTGTAAATTGCTCCAAACAGCAGACACTAACCGCATTACTAACGAATTACATGAATAATAAAATCATAATTTTTTCTGGTTTTAGAGAGATTAAAATGGATGTTAGAATGGCTATAGGAAAGGATTCTCAGGTGTCAAACTTTTGTAAAATTAAGTTTCCACTTAAACTTTCATTAGGATTTAGGAAAACTAGGACCATTATAAAGACGTATCTGTTCATTCAGTGAATATTTGAGGGTTTTCTCTGTACCAGGCCTTCTCCTGGGTTTGGGACACACAAGGTTTCACCTCCTGTGGAGCTCACATTCGTGTTTATGGGAGAACACACTGATGGGTGGTCATTACAGGAGACAGAAACTTTGGAGTCAAAAAGGGAAACACCGCTGGGTTTAAAGATGTGTGGAAATGTAATTGACATTAGAAGCTTAGTGTTTGTCAGCACTTTCATGAATGAAAACTTTTTTTTTCCAAAACACATTTGAATAGAATTCAGATGTTCCAATGAACGGAAGTACAGTGTGTGATGCTCCATTCTCAAGTCCCTCTGGGTGATCTGGGCATGTGGAGGGAGGTTGGAGCACTTAAGCTGCTTCTCAGAACATACATGGGTCCCAGGGTCCGTAGCTGCTGAAGCTCCATATGGTGTCCTGTGTCCTGGCCTTGTTGTGTGACAGTTGCTGCTAACAAGCTTGGCTTTGGCTTGACCATCTTTGAAACTACCCCCTCCCTCACCCCTTCCAATTGCCTCAATCAAACCAACTCCTTAGAAAAACAGTGCTGTTAAAGAAATGGCCACAGTGTCACCAGAATAGGCAAAGGGAATTACTTAGTGTTTTCTATAGACATACTGATTGTAAATTTTAAAAAGGCCTTTTTGGAAAAGACCGTCCATTAAGAGACCACTTAATGTTTAATTACATGCCGTTGGAAACTCCACAGAATAGCAGCCAGCCAAACAGGGCATCAAAATCTAAGACATGGTGGCTGGTGCAGAGTTTCCTTTTGAGTTCCAGGTACAAAAATTCAAATCCAGAGTGGTGTATTCTCACACTCTGGCGCTACCATAATACTTAATTATTACTGTCCCTGTGGTGTAATATGATCTTGGAAAATGTCACACAAGAATTCCGCCAAATTGTTTGTTTTATTACTTTTCCTCCCCCTCCCTGGTTTCTGTTTCTTGGCTCTGTTCTTTTCTGTAGTTGCCTTTATCTCTCTCTCTCCTCCTTCCAAATGGCATTGTGAGGTTGAGTTCACCAGGTGTGCAAACTTCCTCCCGCATCTGACACTTCTTTGGCAGAAAGCGCAGGTAGCACAGCAGATATTGTCAGGGTCAAGTTAAAAAATAACAAAACCTGCCAGTGCAGATTTCCTTCTCGTGGTGCCTGGCATCAATGGGCTCTCAAAAAGACTGCTGTGGCTTTAATATTTACCTTTTACAGCTGGCATGAACTTGGCAGTCCATCCACAGCTCACCTCCTTTCTCCTCCTCTGTCTTTGTCAGGACCAGAGGATAGCCGGTGTTTTCCCTGGTCTCAAGGCAGGGAGGGTAGGGACAGGAGCAGAACGGTGAACAGCATTATTCTATTTAGAAAAAGTTAATTGGGGCTTCCCTGGTGGCGCAGTGGTTGAGAATCCACCTGCCAATGCAGGAACATGGGTTCGGGCCCTGGTCTGGGAAGATCCCACATGCCGTGGAGCAACTAAGTCCGTCTGCCACAACTACTGAGCCTGCGCATCTGGAGCCTGTGCTCCGCAACAAGAGAGGCCGTGACAGTGAGAGGCCTGCGCACTGCGATGAAGAGTGGCCCCCGCTCGCCGCAACTAGAGGAAGCCCTCGCACAGCAACGAAGACCCAACACAGCCAAAAATAAAAAAAGTTAATTGGAGCAAGTACTGTTGTTAGATCTCAATTTAAACCTCAGTGGTCACTGTTAGGTCCTTGATTTATCAGAAGTGAACTGACTTGGTAAAATATTGGAGATGTTTGATCTCTGTGGTAATCTTTTAAAATTTAAACTTCTTTTTCTTCTTCCTTTTTTTAAAAATATTTATTTATTTGGCTGTGCTGGGTCTTAGTTGTGGCATGCGAACTCTTAGCTGTAGCATGTGGGATCTAGTTCCCTGACCAGGGATCGAACCCGGGCCCCCTGCATTGGGAGCGCAGTCTTACCCACTGGACCACCAGGGAAGTCCCAAACTAATTGTAATATTAATGGAGAGAGAAAAAAGTGTATTGCAGAACCTTGTATTATTTCCTCTTTTTACAAAAATAGCTCTTCTATATAGAAAATATTGGGTTGGCCAAAATGTTCGAGTTTTTTCCATAACATCTTATGTGTTTAAACATTCTGGGCACAGGGCAAGTGATTGCAGGACCAGGGAAAAACTGCCTCTCCTCAAGTTAATGGCTGATATGATGATGCTCTTAGCCCCCATTAACTATCCATTCCTGTCTCTTTAGATTAGTCGAACACAGCCATGAAACTAGTATTAGTTGCTGCTAGTTTCACCTGGAGAAGATGACCTGTAATCATTTTATCTTAGAGTACAGTGGAAATCAGGGAGAGGTTGCAGTTAACCTCCACCAGCATCACATTCATATATATGTATGTGTATATATATGTGTAACACACACGACCTTTTTGTTGTTGTTAACTTTTCATGTATCTCTGTCATCTCACTAGGTAAGATAAAAATTTCAGGGAATTTCACTTTAAACTTATTTTTATCCCCTCAGTACCTAGCCCAGGACTTGGAATATGGCAGGTGCTTAATACAAAGAAGTTGTTGGTAGGTAATGATGACTCAAGCAACTGAAGACAAGACCAGAGGGCATTTGTCTGTGTGCTTTGTGCCCTCTCTACCTTGACAGAGCCCTTACTTTGGTCTCTTATCTAGTCCTCCTGCTCCCCACCTTCCAATCTGTTTGTTCATGTTGCTATTAGACTTGCTTTCTAGAAACCAGATCTGTAACACATACGGGCCATGGGATAAAAGCTTTACATCTAAGCTTGGCATTTAAGATTCTGCAACATGGACTTCCCTGGTGGCGCAGTGGTTAAGAATCTGCCTGCCAATGTAGGGGACATGGGTTTGATCCCTGGTCCGGGAAGATCCCACATGCCATGGAGCAACTAAGCCTGTGCGCCACAACTACTGAGCCTGCACTCCACAGCCCCTGCTCCGCAATGAGAGAAGCCACTGCAATGAGAAGCCCGCGCACAACAACAAAGACCCACCCGACACAGCTGAAAATAAATAAATAAATTTATTAAAAAGAAAAGATTCTACAACAGTGCTTTTCAAATTTTAATGTCCATACAAATCACCTGGGGATTTCCTTAATGCAGATTCTGATCTGGTAGGTTTGGGGGTGAGGCCCAAGAATGCGTTTTTTTGCTTTTTTTTTTTTTTTTTTGCAGTACGCGGGCCTCTCACTGTTGTGGCCTCTCCCGTAGCACAGCACAGGCTCCGGACGCGCAGGCTCAGCGGCCATGGCTCACAGGCCCAGCCGCTCCGCGGCATAGTGGGATCCTCCCGGACCGGGGCATGAACCCGTGTCCCCTGCATCGGCAGGCGAACTCTCAACCACTGCGCCACCAGGGAAGCCCAAGAATGTGTATTTTTAATGATCTCCCAGGTGATACAGCTGCTGCTGATCCTGGGACCGTATTTTGAGTAGCAGGTTTCTACAACACTTGGCTTAGCCCAGGTGTTAGATACTGTTTTAGCTCATCTTAATTCACTCCCCACCCCACACTCTACATTCTAGCAAAACTGTTGTTCTTGACATTCTCTGGCAATTCTCCGACTTGTGCTTTGATTCATGTCATACCCTTTCTGCCTGCTAAGCCATTACTCATCCTTCCACAGAGCTCAAATATCACCATCCCTGTGAAGGCTTCCAGCTCAGTTGCCCCCTCCTTGGCCAGCTAATCCTACTGTCTACCAAGTTCTCACAGTGCTTTGCTAGTGCTGGTGTTAGGCACTGATTACAAGTTGTCATAATTGTTTGTTTACATGATTGTCTTTTCCAGCTAGACCATGAGCTACAGGGCAGGGGGCCAGGCCTTAACTATCTTATAATCTCAGAACCCAGTATACGGCACAGCACACACAATAGTTCCCTAATAAATATTGGTTGAATTAAATTGAACTGGATTTCTTACTATCACTCTTTTTCAGAAGACTTTTAGTGATGAATATTTTGAGACGAAAACATATCTTGACAGAATTGATGGGAAGTCATGAAGGACCATAGTTGCAATAATAATAATATTATTGTTAATGATAGGTATTATTTTTTTAACATCTTTATTGGAGTATAATTGCTTTACAATGGTCTGTTAGTTTCTGCTGTATAACAAAGTGAATCAGCTATGCATCTCCCTCCCTCCCACCCTCCCTATCCCACCCCTCTAGGTGGTCACAAAGCACCGAGCTGATCTCCCTGTGCTATGCAGCTGCTTCCCACTAGCTATCTATTTTACATTTGGTAGTGTATATATGTCCATGCCATTCTCTCACTTCATCCCAGCTTACCCTTCCCCCTCCCTGTGTCCTCAAGTCCACTCTCTACGTATGTGTCTTTATTCCTGTCCTGTCCCTAGGTTCTTCATAACCTTTTTCTTTTTTTTTAGATTCCATATATATATGTGTTAGCATATGGTATTTGTTTTTCTATTTCTGACTTACTTCACTCTGTATGACAGACTCTAGGTCCATCCACCTCACTACAAATAACTCAATTTCGTTTCTTTTTATGGCTGAGTAATATTCCATTGTATATATGTGCCACATCTTCTTTATCCATTCATCTGTTGATGGACACTGAGGTTGCTTCCATGTGCTGGCTATTGTAAATAGAGCTACAATGAACATTGTGATACATGACTCTTTGAATTATGGTTTTCTCAGGGTATATGCCCAGTAGTGGGATTGCTGGGTCGTATGGTAGTTCTGGTTTTAGTTTTTTAAGGAACCTCCATACTGTTCTCCATAGTGGCTGTATCAATTTACATTCCCACCAACAGGGCAAGAGGGTTCCCTTTTCTCCACACCCTCTCCAGCATTTATTGTTTGTAGATTTTTTTATGTTGGCCATTCTGACCGGTGTGAGATGATCTCTCATTGTAGTTTTGACTTGCATTTCTCTGATGATTAATGATGTTGAGCATTCTTTCGTGTGTTTGTTGGCAATCTGTATATCTTCTTTGGAGAAATGTCTATTTAGGTCTTCTGCCCACTTTTGGATTGGGTTGTTTTTTTGATATTGCGCTGCATGAGCTGCTTGTATATTTTGGAGATTAATCCTTTGTCAGTTGCTTAATTTGCAAATATTTTCTCCCATTCTGAGGGTTGTCTTTTCGTCTTGTTTATGGTTTCCTTTGCTGTGCAAAAGCTTTTAAGTTTCATTAGGTCCCATTTGTTTATTTTTGTTTTTATTTCCATTTCTCTAGGAGGTGGCTCGAAAAGGATCTTGCTGTGATTTATGTCATAGAGTGTTCTGCCTATGTTTTCCTCTAAGAGTTTGATAGTGTCTGGCCTTACATTTAGGTCTTTAATCCATTTTGAGTTTATTTTTACGTATGGTGTTAGGGAGTGTTCTAATTTCATTCTTTTACATGTAGCTGTCCACTTTTCCCTGCACCACTTATTGAAGAGGCTGTCTTTTCTCCACTGTATATTCTTGCCTCCTTTATCAAAGATAAGGTGACCAGGGCTTCTCTGGTGGTGCAGTGGTCGAGAATTCGCCTGCCTCTGCAGGGGACACGGGTTTGAGCCCTGGTCCAGGAAGATCCCACATGCTGCAGAGCAGCTAAGCCCATGCATCACAACTACTGAGCCTGCGCTCTGGAGCCCGCGTGCCACAACTACTGAAGCCTGTGCACCTAGAGCCCGTGCTCCGCAACGAGAAGCCACCATAATGAGAAGCCCGCATACTGCAATGAAGAGTAGCCCTGGCTCACTGCAACTAGAGAAAGCCTGTGTGCAGCAATGAAGACCCAATGCAGCCATAAATAAAATAAATAAATTTAAAAAATAAAAAGATAAGGTGACCATATGTGCATGGGTTTATCTCTGGGCTTTCTATCCTGTTGCACTGGTCTCTATTTTTGTTTTTGTGCCAGTACCATACTGTCTTGATAACTGTAGCTTTGTGGTATAGTCTGAAGTCAGGGAGCCTGATTCCTCCAGCTCCGTTTTTCTTTCTCAAGATTGCTTTGGCTATTTGGGGTCTTTTGTGTTTCCATACAAATTGTGAAATTTTTTGTTCTAGTTCTGTGAAAAATGCTATTGGTAGTTTGATAGGGATTGCATTGAATCTGTAGATTGCTTTGGGTAGTATAATCGTTTTCACAATGTTGATTCTTCCAATCCAAGAACATGGTATATCTCTCCATCTATTTGTATCATCTTTTTTTTTTTTTTGCGGTATGCGGGCCTCTCACTGTTGTGGCCTCTCCCGTTGCGGAGCACAGGCTCCGGACGCACAGGCTCAGCGGCCATGGCTCACGGGCCCAGCTGCTCCGCGGCATGTGGGATCTTCCCGGACCAGGGCACAAACCCATGTCCCCTGCATCGGCAGGCGGACTCTCAACCACTGCGCCACCAGGGAAGCCCTATTTGTATCATCTTTAATTTTTTCATCAGTGTCTTATAATTTTCTGCATACAGGTCTTTTGTCTCCTTAGGTAGGTTTATTCCTAGATATTTTATGCTTTTTGTTGCATTGGTAAATGGGAGTGTTTTCGTAATTTCACTTTCAGATTTTTCATCATTAGTGATAGGTATTATCTATTAAATTCTAACTATGTACGAGGCATTGTGCTAATCACTTACATATAAAATTTCATTTAAATTTCACAACTTATATTTTAGATAGGGGCATACCCACATAGTTTAGAGGCTGCAGCCCCAGGGAATGATGGAGTTTGGATTTGAAACCTGACTCTCAGATCCAGCCCATGCTCTTAGCCATTTTTCTGATGCTGGAAGAACAGTCTTGCTCTAGGACTCTGCTAAGTGTGTCTTCCTGCCTAGGATATTCAATTATGTGTACTGTAAATGCAGCAAGGTCTCCCTCCAGGGGAGGGACCCTAATCTCTTTCTGTGCTTTAGACTCCTTTAGCAGTTTCATGATGCTTATAGACTCTTCTGAATATTTTTGAATGCATTAAAAAACAAAATTACAGGGCTTCCCTGGTGGTGCAGTGGTTGAGAGTCCGCCTGCCGATGCAGGGGACACGGGTTCGTGCCCCGGTCCGGGAAGATCCCACATGCCGCGGAGCAGCTGGGCCCGTGAGCCATGGCCGCTGGGCCTGCGCGTCCGGAGCCTGTGCTCCGCAACGGGAGAGGCCGCAGCAGTGAGAGGCCCACGTACCGCAAAAAAAAAAAAAAAAACAAAACAAACAAACAAAAAAAAAAACAAAATTACAAAGGAAACCAATTTTATTGAAATACAGCTATCAAAATAAGAAAAAACCCCAAAGCTGTGACATAGTAATATGTGCCTTTCTTTATTAATGCCTTAAATAATAAAATCTAGCAGTGAGTCTAATAATGACTTTTTTTTTTGGCCATGCCACACGGCTTGCGGGATCTCAGTTCCCTGACCAGGGATTGAACCTGGGCCCATGGCAGTGAAAGCACCGTGTCCTAACCATTGGACTGCTAGGGAATTCCCAGTCTAATAATGACTTTAATTTTGAATTATCTATGGGGCTAAACAATATTTTGAGATATCTGCAACTGAAATATTATGAAAATATCTGTGACCTCTCACTATTCAAGACAAAATCACAGGTGTTGTTTCAGATAATGTAGTTTGTTGCCTATATTTACAATAGAAGAAAATTCCAACTTTTAAAAACTGTTTATTTGTTTTATTGAAGTATAGTTGATTTACAATGTTGTGTTAATTTCTGCTGTACAGCAAAGTGATTCAGTTATACATACATATACATTCTTTTTCATATTCTTTTCCATTATGGTTTATCACAGCATATTGAATATAGTTCCCTGTGCTATACAGTAGGACCTTGTTGTTTACCCACTCTATATATAATAGTTTGCATCAACTAATCCCAAACTCCCAATCCATCCCTCCTCTTGACAACCACAAGTCTGTTTTCTATGTCTATGAGTCTTTCTGTTTTGTAAATAAGTTCATTTGTGTCATAAGAAAATGCTAACTTTCAATAAGAGGTTAGTGCAATTAAAGATGTGATTTTTTTTTTTTTCCCCGATCATGGACCTTCAGAATTCTATGCACAGACACCTTGGATATGTATGTGTGGGTCCAGGTTAAGAACCCATGTTCTAGGGAAAAGGGATGTTCTACCTTTTTGAAGAGGATGAGGTGCTCATACATAGAAGTTATTCAGGTGTGAAAAAGTGTCATGTACATAGAAATGCCACAAAGTCAGTGCCAGGAGGTATGTAGTCATGTAATAGAAGGGAGAAGGAGGAAGAACCTGGCAGAGTTAGAGCCCTGCAACAGGTAAGAAGCTCTGCCTTTGGGGGTGAACCCAGAGATTTTCAGAAGAGGATGCAGAAAGCATACTTGGAGGAAAGTTAAAGTGTACATAAAAGTCTTAGGAATTGGGAGAAATTCTGTAATTTCTCTTTCCCCAGGAGAGACATATTGTGGTAATCCTGTACTGAGGCGCACAAAGGGACCTGTGCCTGGAGTCATCATGTGATGGCAAAGTGGGCATTGTCCCCATCTTCCTGTATTATATATACACTGATGTATGACAAGGGTCATCAAGTCCACTAACCTCTACCTACTTTGACGGAGTCAAATGACAGTGTAAACCCAAACCTAGTGTATATCTTTATTGACTTTGAAGAGATAGGCAATTCAAAGTTTGGAGGCACAGATGGTGTCTTGATCACCCAAAGTTGAAAATTTGTCATTCCAGTGGCATCAAATGCCTCCATTTGGCATTCAAGTACACTAAGATAGGATCCCTGTTTTCTTTTAGGACCTTAGCTCCCTTTTCTCATGCACTTTATGTTCTTGGCAATTGAACCTATTAAAATTCTTTGCCCACTCTCACTTTATTCTCCTTTGTAAATCCCAACACCAGTAATACCCTTTCTTCTTATCCCAGTCTTCTAGCCTATCCATCCATTAAGCCTCAACTCAAATTCTTCCTCTTCCATGAAGATTTTCCCGGAACTACCTCTGTCTATCACAGCCTCCACGCTGGAAGCAATCTTTTCCTCTCTGGAACTCCCATAGCACTTTATCTATATTTCTTTTATGATATATAACTTCAGTGTTACTGTAAACAACAGTTGTGGCCTTTGAAGAAAACTCAGACTAGAAAAAGTGGCCAATTATGGGAGGAAAAGCAGAGAAGGAGTAAAAAACAATATTTATGGCCCTGAATAGTTCTATGTCAATATACAGAACATGAGTAATAACGTGAACTTGGAGTATTAACCAAGGTTGTAGATGTAATTGTACAAGTATCACACAAATGGTATAATAGGATTATGAATAGAATAAGGCAAGTAAAAATATATATTTTTGGTTAAGAAATTTAAAATTTTCCATTAGAGGTGGAGGGGAAGTTTAAGAAGATACACAGTGTATACCAGCTTGGAATGACATGATCAGAGCCCTCCTTATGAAGATTACTGTGGTGGCAGCTGAAGGACGGATTAGAGCAGAGAGAGATTTAAGGCAGAAAGACCAGTTGGCAGCCATTTAAATAGTCCAAGTAAGATATAATAAATATCTACTTAGGACTTCAAGATTTCAGGTCTAGGTGCCTGGGAATATGATGATGTTTTTAAGAAGAGTATATAGTAAAAGGATTTGGGGGGTACTTGCAGGATAAGAATGGTTTGGATTCTAAAAGTTCTTGGGGGACAGGAAAAGTGAGAGCCTTCCAATCAAGGAATTAAATGCAACTGTAGACTGAATTACTACAAATACAGTGTCTCAGTCATAACTGCAGAATTGCAAGCAGGTCTGGGTTCACACTTTATGAAACACTTTGTTAAATATGTTAACTTGCAAATTCTCTCATTTGAAGAACATTGGAAAAAACTTGGAATGTTTAAATCTGAAGAGATAAATAGGGGGGATATAATCACTGTCTTCACATATGTGAGACATAGAAGAAGTAAAGAGGGAATTAATTACATTCTGGAGTGGAAGGTGGTGGGGTGGTGGTAAATGGAGTTACCAGGAGGAAATGTTTGGCTTATCCTAAGAAATAGTTTAATAGTAATGAGAGCTGCCAAATAGTGGGAAGAACTGACTTCCAGAGCAGTGAGCTCTTCATCTGTGAAGCAGTGAAACAGAAACAGGATGAAACTTTGGTTGTCTGTTTTGTAGAAGGAATTTCTATAGTCTGTAGAAGGGAGGTTGAATTACAGGATGTTTAAGATACCTTGCTACTCTAAAGTCCTCAGCTTCTCTTCTCCAAGGAAACTTTTCTTATTTCCTCCTGCCCTGGTGGAAGTGAGTCCCCTTCTCTGTGCTCATGAAGCACCCTGGGGCTACCGTAGTCATACTGGTATCACCCATTGTGGTAACAGCTTGTCTGTCTTCCTCCAGACTGCCATCTCTTTGAGGGTAGGCATTGTCTTTTGTCTCTACATGTCTATTGTCTAGTGGAGTTTTCAGACAGAGTGATAGCATTCAGTAAATGATTTTCGAATGATGTATAAATAAATGAATGGAGGGGATTTAGGTTCGACTGCTATAAAATGTGGGGTAAAGAGAGCGAGAGCTGGGAGGTTTCAGTTTGCAAAGTTACCTTCATGGGAAAGTCTCATTCTCATAAATCATGTGATTTCTTTCCCTCGTCTCCCCTAGTGCAGACTCGGTTATCCGAAATATGAGGGAGTTTGATTACAATGAAATGAAATCATCTTATCTGAAAAGTCAAAATCATTTGTGCTTTCAGAGCAGCAAAAAATCAAGAGACTTCAAAGTTGCGTTTGATTTTTATGTAATTAATTAAAATTTAAAAGCACAAAAACACCAGTGACTATTAAAAGTTCAATAGCTAGAAACACCAAGGTGCATATGGAAAAGAACAGTATAGAGTCAACTTACACAGCTTGTGAACAGTAGATCATCGTGTGATCACACACATTCTTGGGAATAATCTGACATAGAAGGTAGTTCTCCCAAAGGATCCAGTTTCTTACCTTGCCTTTGATATTATTTGCACACTGATTATAATGCCCGCAGTTGTCAGTCTGTGTTAATGCAGACTGTTGCTGTAGTTGACACGAAGCTGAACTATATGGTTCCCTTGGTGAGGAATGGTCTAAACATAGCTAGTGCCTGGAGTGCATGGAGATGTTCCTTCCTGCTAGTTTGCCTTCAAAACTGTGTAAGAGCTGCAAATCAGATCCCAGAACATGTTCTCTGTGCAGCCATCATCCAGATTTGGAATTTATAAGGCTACATTCTCTTTTTAGATTTATGCTGGAGCCAATGAGAAATTGCACTTGTTTATAGAGGAAAGAGAGGCAAAAGTCTTCCTTATGGGGAGAGGAGGCAATACATTGCTTTCTAAGGACATTTTGGGTGGCAGACTGTCTGCTGTCCCCCTGACCGCCAAGCAGCTTTGGACACTTCTTGGTGCCTAGTGCACACTCAGGTCAGGGTGGTGCATGTTAATAAATGTTGTCTTAAAGATTACACGCTGCAAAGAGAATGATTACATTAGAGGTGCATAGTTGTGACTGTAATGGGAATGATTATAAAGGAAGTAAATGAGGTACCTATTGCAAATGTAAAGGTTTCTTAACAACATAATTATTGTAACCATGACTGAGAGTGAAGATAAACATATTCTGACATTAACATTAACACTTTCACCAGCCTGAATGGAAACATATTCAGCTGTCATTTGATTAATTTTCATTAATAATAAAAGAAAAATCTTACCTGTCTAAAATCCCCTACTATATTTGCATTATCAGTGTTGACATTACGGAGGACCAATCTGCTCATTTGTATAATTTACCTTAAATTGCTCTATCATAAGAGACTGAAGAAAGGATTTCTGTGAAACAGGACTATATATGTGTGTCTGTGCTTGTGTGTGTGTGTGATCCATGTATGTGTGTGCATGTGTGTGTTTATGTTTGAGGGCCACTGTTAACTATATGAGGCATGATCTTTAAAGCTCAAATTTCAATGTACTAAAGGTTACATAAACTGAGAAGTGTAAATACTATAGTAGAAACTAAAGCCTTAGCACACCTGTACTTAGTAGTTTCCACCTGAATATGCAAAACAAGAAGTGCCTGTTGAACATACTTATGGATCTCCTTCTACTCGTGTCTTTTTTTTTTTTTTTTTAAAGATGTTGGGGGTAGGAGTTTATTTATTTATTTATTTTTGCTGTGTTGGGTCTTTGTTTCTGTGCGAGGGCTTTCTCTAGTTGCGGCGAGCGGGGGCCACTCTTCATCGCGGTACGCGGGCCTCTCACTATCGCGGCCTCTCTTGTTGCGGAGCACAGGCTCCAGACGCGCAGGCTCAGTAGTTGTGGTTCACGGGCCTAGTTGCTCCGCGACATGTGGGATCCTCCCGGACCACGGCTCGAACCCGTGTCCCCTGCATTAGCAGGCAGATTCTCAACCACTGTGCCACCAGGGTAGCCCTCTACTCATGTCTTTATTCCTACCCCACCAGCAATCCTATTTACTTTGAATCAGAGTGTATACAGATGATGAAAGGGAGAACTTGATTTAGTAAAGGATTTTTTCCCCTCATGCATGTTGTCTTACACTTTAGGGAGTTTAGAAAGCAGGGGCAAAATTTCTTATTGGCCATCAGAGATGGACAATTCAGTGAACTGATAATGGTGAATTCTATGAAGAGATTTAATTCATAAGGCCAAGGGGTTTCAGCACAATGGGCTTATTTCTCAGACAAAATTCCCAAGATAGTCAATGACGTTCAGATATGACCTCTAATTAATTTTAAGTTCATTGAAAATTTGGCCTGAGGGGACGCCATAGAGGGGACCCAAGGGCTCTTCCCACTTAGCTACGTGTTGACCTGAGGAAACTGTGAAGCTGCTGGCTTTACCTATGAGGTGAGGAAAGAGTGCAGTGGAGAGTAGACAGAAGCCAATTTAAAGAGTGTTCCAGAAAGTATTTATGTTAGACACTTGTAATTCTCTGGCTATGTCCTACAGGTCTAAGATAAACACACTCCAGGTCAGCTTGCAGATCGCCAGAGGGCTTAAAGAGCCACCATGAACATTCCTTTATGAGTAAGGATATTGTAGAAACGACCAGCTTAAACATAGCTAACTATGAGGAATCATAATTTTTAAAATTTGTTAGCAGAGGCTTTAAATCAACACTCAAGAACTTAGAAGTGATGAAAAAGAAGATCTACCCTGATGATCTCAAAAGCAGAGATAAGCAGAAGGAATGATGATGATGAAGATTACCTTGCTGGGATTCAAGAGGCCTGGAAGGGGATTAGGACTCTACACTAGGTGGTCACAACCCTAATCTCAGGAGTTGCCCCACTCATAGCAAATTGTCTAAAAGAGCAGGGGACAGGAAGGAAGAAGCAAAGACACCTGTTCGTAATTTTCCCAAGCAACATTTTTGTCTATCAAAAGACCAAAGCTAAGCTGAACTTTAGAGTCAAGGTTTCCCTTGTTGGAAACAGAGCAGACCAGTAACACCTTTAAACTCTTACCTGTTTTTCAAGCCACCGAGGGAGGCAAAACCTGCAGAGAGCATGGCGAGGGCAGCACTAGGAAGGCCCTGCAGAGGTGCTTCATTAACCCGATTAAGCAGGTGGATGGAGAGGGCCTCACTGATAATTTACACCTTGCTAATGAAGCGTGTGACTCTTAATCTCCTCCAAACAAGATACACTCATGAAACTCTGGTGCAAGGAAAGGGGAAATTAATTAGGTGAAAAAACTATGAGATTATAGCAGAAGGATTCCTGCAAGGCAACTGTAACCTGGGTGGTTTTTCATTTTAGCCTTTCTGAAATTAATGGCTGAGCTGTCAAGTAAACAAGTTGTGGTACCTTTTGAGCTTAGAAGAGGTTCAAAAGCAGTGCATCACTATGTGTATAATTTTATGTTTCTTGTGATGCCTTAGAAAATCACTCTGATGGGAATGGTTGCTCTGATTTCTTGTAATTTTAATATATTTGACTACAGTACAGCTGTTTATAGTAAGATTATGTAAAGAAGATGCACTTACATATTGCCTATAATTTAAAAATGCCAGCCTACAAATAATTCTTATATTTAATGCAAGATGTGAGAGAATTTTGTGTCCTGAAGAGAAACATTTAATCTTTTTTATTTTTTGGTCGCGCCATGCAGTGTGCGGGATCCTAGTTCCCCGACGAGAGATCAGACACGCGCCCCCTGCAGTGGAAGCTCCGAGTCTCAACCACTGGACCGCCAGGGAAGTCCCCTGAAGGGAAACATTTTACTTCATATTTATTTAATTTTATTTTCCAGCTTTATGGATATATAATTTACATATAACATTGTATAAGTTTAAGGTGTACAATGGTGTTGATTTGATACACTTATACATTGCAAAATGATTACCACCTTAGCATTAGCTAACACCTGCATCATGTCACATAATTACCATTTTTTTTTTCATGAGAACATTTAAGATCCACTCTCTTACAAACTTTCAAATATATGATGTATTATTATTAACTATGGTCACTGTGGTGTACATTAGAGTCCCAGAACTTATTCATGGAAGTTTGTGTCCTTTGACTAATATCCCCCCTTTTCTCCAACCCCCCAGCCCCTGGTAACCACCATTCTAGTCTCTGTTTTGGAAGAGGAACATTTTAAATGATTAATTTGAATTATTACATGAATGGTATTATCAGTTTAGTAAAAGAAATGTAATGACAGTAGCTAATATTTATCAGGTATTTGTATATATCAAATGCTAGCTAAATACTTTAACTTTACTAACTCGAGTCCACATAACAGCTGTATGAGGTAGGTAATCATTATTAGTCCATTCGTTTATAGATGAGTAAACTGAGGCCAAAGAAGTTACGTGAATTGTTTATATCATGCCATGTGTTTTCTTGCTTACTTGTAAATGAAATAAACCAGATCTTAAAGCCAGAAATTAATTTAAATCATGTTTATTTCAGAGGATTTCTCATATTTTTGATCAAGTATGGAACTGGATTTAAATTTACTGTCATTTACTGTGATGTTGGGCAAGTTACCTCTCTAAGTTTCAGTTCCTTCATCTCTAAAATGGGTGTAACGATTCCTGCCTCATCAGATTGAAATGAGTCTTACCTGAGATATTGCATGTGCTGTACCATGACGCAGTCAGGGTTCATACATGTTGCCCTCTTCACAATTCCCTTTTTTTTTGGGTCTACATGGGACTTCATGAGAGACTCTCAGTCTAACTCATAGCTGTAATTACGTAAAGACCTACAAACCATTGTTTTAAAACAACTTCTATTCCCTGCCATATCTAAACCAAACTTCATGTTCTTGAGGCTCCACAGGCTGTCTTCTGCTGTCCTAACTCCCATCCTTTGTTCTAGGTCAGATAGCGTTTTCACTGTGCCCATTCCTACTTCCATCCCTACACTCTTTACTTTCTCCTTGTTTGTGATGTCTTCCTCTTTTCTTTCTGCCAATCCAGATCTATTCATCCCATGAGACCCAGCTTAGTTCCTAAGTCCATTCATCCATCCACCTATCCACCTAGTCAAGGAACCGGGTGTCAAGCACTGGACTAAGTCTTGAGGATCCAAATGAGACAAGGTCCTGGGCCTCAGGAAGTACACTGTTTAGAAGGGCCAGCAGACACATACAGAACCATTTATTCCATGCCAGGGGAAGAACACACTGGCAATGGTACAGTGGCGAGGGCATGCTTAATTCTGCCTGGTGTTAGGGTGACATGAGAGGAGCTGTCTCTCAATGTGGATGAGGCTGGGAAAATGACTTCAGGCAGAAGGAACTCGAAGACATGGAGTTGTGAAATGTCAGAAGATATTAGGGGAACATCGGGTGCTCTAGTCCTGCTGAGTTGGGGTCTGTGTTGGGAGCTAAGGTTTCTGTGCTCTTTTCTCTGGGCAGTGGAAATCCCATAGATCCTGGGAGTTTACATTCTAAATGTAAATGGTGGATTATAGGAGAGCAAGACTAGAGGCAGGGAGATGAAATAGAAGTCCATTGCTAAAGTTCAGCTGAGAGGAGATGAGGTCGGCTCTAGGGCTGTAGCTTTGAAGGTGACCAGAGATCAGCCAGCCAGTTAGAGAGTGATTTAGGAGGTACAAAATAGGAAGCAATCACTAAAACAGTGTGATACATAGTAGATGCTCAATAAATAGTTGTTGAGTAAATGAATGAATGTATGTGCTTTTTTGGTTGTTTTTCTCCTATGGTTGCAATTTCTTCGCAGCCCTCTGAAGATGCTAATTATAGTTGTTTTGGAAGTCTTCCCCCTGCCTCCACCCCCCGCCCCAGTCCCCTGCCTTGTGTCCTCCAAGTCCTGTATTTCTGTTGTTTGTTTGGTCTCCATCTTTAATGGCAGAGGTCTTCCTCAAAAGTGGAATGAGTCTGGCATGTCAGTTCATATTTAAACATGAGGTACTAAAAGCTGATTGGAAGCTATGTGTGCATGGGCAGAAATTTGTTGACTATTGGGGTTCACCATAGGATAGTTAGGCATGACCTGATGTTTATATTTGGGGACCCTAAATTTTCAATATTTTTCACCAGAGAAATATTCAGTTTCACCAGAGAAGAATTTTTAGTTTTCTTCCCTGAGGGTATGAACAGGTGTGATATTCAGCTGGTACACACTAATGCAGCCATACTGGTTGTTAAAATATTGAAACTCTGGGCTTCCCTGGTGGCGCAGTGGTTGAGAGTCCGCCTGCCGATGCAGGGGACACGGGTTCGTTCCCCAGCCCGGGAAGATCCCACATGCCGTGGAGCGGCTGGGCCCGTGAGCCATGGTCACTGAGCCTGCGCGTCCGGAGGCTGTGCTCCGCAATGGGAGAGGCCACAGCGGTGAGAGGCCCGCGTACCGCAAAAAAAAAAAAAATTGAAACTCTTATTACTGGTGTCATAAAGCCACTGCCCTGAGCCATGCTGACCCTTCTGAGCCTCATATTCCCTACAACTAGCAATTAAAGAAAGGGTCAGAGCCTGCAGGGCCTTGCCTCAATGCTAAGGCCAGTGTCCATTCCAGCTGATTGGTGTCCGTGCTGTACTGGCTGTAATAACATATTAAGAATAAGGCATACACCTGGCATTCTGGAGAGCAGGAAAGGGGGCTGGGTGGCCCTGATTTGCATGAAATCTTTCAATCACCTCCTGCACCTTTCAGGGCAGCATTTCACCCCTGCCCTCCTCCTTGCCTTGTAAGCTCATGTCCATGGCCAGAGGTTGCCTGGTTCACTTTCTTCAGAGAGACACCCTCCTATCTCTTGCTGGTGTGAGGGTCACTTGGCTCCTTGATGAACAGCCACATGGGGCACTGTATTCTTCAATATAAAAGCCTTACCCCTAATTCACTCTTTTTAATAATATCTGGAGCCTCTGAATCCTGACCCCTTCTTGGGTTCTGTGGCACATATCCACTTGCTTTTGTTTTGTTTTCTTTTGTTTTTGGTCTTTCCCCTCTGTGGGGGTTGACAATTGTAATTTCTCTGCTTTGCTGAGTCGGTTACTGCCTGACCATCTGCTTTCCATCTTCCAAACTCTTGTGGACATCTTGGCACTAGCTTCTCATGGATACTGATGATTCCTGGGACTCTCTTTCAGTCACCTTGAGCTACTTAGAAGAAAAATGTTAGTCAAGACTCAGTGGCTTCATGGAAAAGAAACCAAGTCAAACTGGTTTAAGCAAGAGTGGGAAGATTGTTTCAGGATGCAAGGGTTTTCTTTCAGACTCAAGGGCGTGGATGCAAGAGGCATCCTGAATCTGAAGTGCAAGGCCTCTGGGTCTTCTATGTTTCTTTTCTTTTCCGGGTATTTTTACTTAATTCCCTTCCTGCTTCCTTTCTCCCTGACCAGTTCTCTCTGCCGCTGTGGTCTGAGTGGTGGAATATAGCATACCTAGTGATTCCAAGGACTAGTGGAATTTAGCTTGGTGCCCCTCTGACCCAGTTCCAAAATCTGAGGAAGGAATTAAATGGCCCAGCTTGCGACAGGTGACCCCTCCCCGCCACGCCCAATCCAGTCAGTGAAGATCCTGGTAGGGCACGAGGTGCAGGCCATGTTACCATTTGATAGACAGGGTAGGAGAATGGTTTCCAGGGAGGGAGCCATTGCGAGCCAGGCAGACACACCAAAATGTGTCGACTACAACAGAGGCAAAGAGTCCATTTTTTACCCACCTAATTTCTTTAGGCTTCCATTCCTCCAACTTTTTTTGTAGGGAGGGGGAAATAGAACATGGGAGGCTGTTTTGGAAAGTTGCTGCCATTGCAGTCGGAGACTAGGCCTGGTGCTCAGGCAGCCGCAGCAGTGGCTAGATTGGCCTAGGCCCTTTGGTGCCCCCTGTGACACTGTTTTCGGAGAGGAACAGCCTGATCTCTGGTGTCCCTCCCCAGGGGGGCTCTGGTCTGTTGCCCAGGAGGCCTGGGTCAGCTGCTCTTCACAGCCTGGGGCCAAGACCCCACATAATTTGTCTTTTTTTACCTCCCCTATTTGAAAAGGGAAATATTGACCAAGATCGGCTTGGGGAATTTTTTCACATAAATATGGCAGTACACACACTGTGGACTATATATCAGGTTCCTCTGAATATTACATGCCGAGTAAGAAGTTTAAGAGTTAGAGCTCCCTCTCCCAACAGACAGAATTCATTTTTCTAATGAAATGTTTATTGAATAGGGCAAAGGAAAGCAAGCACATGTGGTAGTTATGCTAATCAGCATTTGATAAGTAGAATGCAATTTTCTCTTTAATCAACCTAGTGCCCATCATGTTCAATTAGTGATGCGCTGGTGACAGTCCATGCAGGGCTGGAAGGAGAGAAGCAGCAAATGCTGTTCAGGGATCTACAACCCGCCAGTTCAATACCACCCAACACCATACAAATGCCGTTAGAGTTAATTAAAAAGGTCAGAGCTCACAGGCCTGTATTTCCAGTCCCTTCTGTAGATATAGGGGCCGTACTGCATGTGTCATGAAATTCCTTTGGAATTGAAGTTCTTTTGAAATGAAGTTATAAATATTGTGCTTATGGATTGAGCAGCTTTATGATAATAGCTGCAAATCACTGAGATAGAAAGTACTTTTCAAATGAAACTTCATTTAAACATTGTATGGATGCTAATAGCAAAATTAGAAATAAAGTGAATAGACAGATACACTTATTTTTTATTCTAATATTTTAGGCTTTTAGAATTGTCCTTGGTGCAAATATGCTGATGCCCTAGAGTGTGTGCTGTGAGTACAGTGAATGGCACTTAGTCACTTCCCCAGTTTGTTATTGTCACTGTCCTAGTGGTTTTCACTGAAACTAGACCTGAAGAACAGACATACATTTTTCTTCTGGCTGTTAATAAAGTGTTTCATGTGTTGTTTTAGAGATGCAAAGTCCCCCTTATACCCGTTCTATAAGACAGACTCTGTAAGGTAATACTTAACATTTAGAATTGCTCCCTGGATGAGGCTGAACTTATGAGGCTGTAGGGACTGTCTATCCTTGAGAAAGTTAGCTTCTAGATAAAGTTCAAAGTGACCATTTTATTTCCTTTTTACAGTGTACCTTTCCTTGTTGTTGGTCTTAGCAGATTAAAAAAATAATGTTCCTTAAACTTTTCCACTAGAGGGATTTCATTTTTAACCTCAGGTCCAGACAGTTGAGTTAATCATGCTTTTTAGTTTACATCACACCATCATCTCCCTCAAGCTCATCCCCATTTGCCCTCCCATTTCCGTAGGTACATTCTCTAATGCAGGTCACATTTTTCCTTGGATATGTATGTATCCTTGGAAGATATGCAGTGTGGGGCTTTTGTTTGTTTATTTAGGTATGATTTTCTGTTTATGTGTTTTAATATAAATAAGTGATACTGTACTGTGGATCTCATTCCAGTGCTAATTTTTCCCTCAACACTGTTTTTAAGATCTGTCCTTGTTGCTGTATATACATGTAGTTCTTTGCTTTCGAACACTACATAATATGATGTCACTTGCATCTACCTTGTTTGAAGTCTCCATTATAATGAAAATGTGCCATGAATATCCTTATACATGATCATTTTGGAACTTGTGTGGGAATTTCTCTCAGGTCCATACTGTTAATCATATCAGATTATATTGTAGCATAACTGTACTTAGGTTTGCACTCCCACTAGCAATGTACGAGGGTTCATAATTCCCCAAATAGTCTCCAACACTTGACACTATCTGACTTTCCAATTTTGTACCAATCTTGTGGACCTAAAAAGTTTTTTTTTAATTTACATATCTCTGGTTATTAATGTTGTTGCCTATCTTCCCGTGTATTTGTTAGCTCTTTCCATTTCCTTTACTGTGAACTGCATATTTATATCTTTGGATCATTTTTCTCTTGGAGTTCAAGATTTTTTTTGTTTTGGTTTTTTTTTTTTACTGATCTGCAGGAGTTCTTTGTGTAATCTAACATCTCGTTAGTTTTACTCAAGACACATCTTTTCCTTATATGTCATTAATTTGTCAACTTTGTGGTGTCCTTTGTTGAATAAAAATTACTAATATTATTTTTTGTGAAGTCCAACAAACTTTCCTCTTTCAGTTTATGCCTTTAAATGGAAAAAAATTCTTCCTCACCATAAGTTCACAAAGATATTCAACATTTTTCCTATATTAGCTTTTTAATTTTATCTTTCACATTGACATCTCTAATTCTCTCTGAAGTTCATTGTTTTAAGTTAGAGATCAAGTTTTATATTTCTTTATACAGTGAATCAGTTTTACAACACTGATTCGTAGTCCAAATGACCCATCTTTACTTCACTGATTTTTTTTTTTGGTGTTCAAGTGTATCAATAAATGTACCTTTATGTTCTTTTTTATTTTTATTTTGTTTATTGAATGAAAGATTCTTTAGATTTTATAGTGCTTTACAATTTTCAAGTTTCACACACATGATTTCATGTAATCCCATAGTAACCTTCTTTATTCCCCCACCCCTATGTTGACCCTCCCCTCGCCCCCCTCCCTATCGACAACCACTAGTTTGTTCTCTATATCTGTGAATTGGCTTCTTTTTAATTTTATTCACTAGTTTGTTGTATTTTTACATTCCACATATAAGTGATATCATACAGTATATGTCTTTCTCTGTGAGACTTGTTTCACTTAGCATAATGACCTCCAAGTCCATCCATGTTGCTGCAAATGCCAAATTTCATTCTTTTTTATGTCTGAGTAGTATTCCATTGTGTATATGTACCACATCTTCTTTATCCATTCATCTGTTAATGGACACTTAGTTTACTTCCATAACTTGGCAATTGTAAATAATGCTGCTGTGAACATTGGGCATGTACCTTTTCAAATTAGTGTTTTTGTTTTTTTTAGATATATACCCAGGAGTGGAATTGCTGGGTCATATGATAGTTCTATTTTTAGTTTTTTGAGAAACCTCCATACTGTTTCCCACTGTGGCTGCACCAATTTATATTCCCACCAATGGTGTGTGAGGATTCCCTTTTCTCCACACCCTCACCAACATTTGTTATTTGTGTTCTTTTTGATGATAGCCATTCTGACAGGTGTGAGGTGATATCTCATTGTGGTTTTGATTTGCATTTCCCTGATGATTAGCAACATTGAGCATCTTTTCATGTGCCTGTTGGCCTCTTTGGAAAAATGTCTCTTCAGCTTTTCTGCGCATTTTTTAATCAGGCGGTTTGTTTTTTGATGTTGAGTTGTATGAGCTGTTTATATATGTTGGATATTAACCCCTTATCAGTCATACCATTTGCAAATGTTTTCTTCCAGTCAGTTTTCATTTTGTCGATGGTTTCCTTTGCTGTGCAAAAGATTTTAAGTTTAATCAGGCCCCCTTTGTTTATTTTTGCTTTTATTCCTTTGCTTTGGGAGACAGGTCCAAAAAGTATTGCTTCGATTTATGTCAAAGAGTGTTCTACCTATGTTTTCCTCTAGGAGTTTTATAGTATCTGGTCTTATATTTAGATCTTTAATCCATTTTGAGTTTATTTTTGTATATAGTGTTAGAATATGGTCTAATTTCATTCTTTCACATGTAGCTGTCCAATTTTCCCAGCACCACTTATTGAAGAGATTGTCTTTTCTACATTGTATATTTTTGCCTCCTTTATCATAGATTAATTGACCATCAGTGTGTGGGTTTATTTCTGGGTTCTCTATTCTGTTTCATTGAGCTATATGTCTGTTTTTGTGCCAGTTCCATACTGTTTTGATTCCTGTAGGCTGAAGTCAGGGAACATTTTCTTCACTGATTTTTGATGACACTTTCCTTATATACAAAGTTCTTAGTGTACAAGAGAAATGTCATATGTTTATATATAATTATATTACATATTTATTTATTTTTAGACTCTCTAGTCTGAATCATTGGTCTTTTCCTGTATCTACACAACTTTAAAAAAAATTATTATTATTGGGACTTCCCTGGTGGTGCAGTGGTTGGGAGTCCGCCTGCCAGTGCAGGGGACATGGGTTCAAGCCCTGGTCTGGGAAGATCCCACATGCCATAGAGCAACTAAACCCCTGAGCCACAACTACTGAGCTTGCGCTCTAGAGCTCGTGAGCCACTACTACCAAGCCCACACGCCACAACTACTGAAGCCTGCGTGCCCTAGAGCCCGCACACCACAACTACTGAGCCTGCGTGCTGCAACTACTGAAGCCTGCGTGCCTAGAGCCCGTGCTCTGCCACAAGAGAAGCCACCGCAACGAGAAGCCCGTGCACCACAATGAAGAGTAGCCCCCGTTCACCGCAGCTAGAGAAAGCCCACGTGCAGCAACGAAGACAAAACGTAGCCAAAAAATAAAAATTAAAAAAATTATTATTATCAAGGCTTTATTGCATGTCTGACCATCTGGTAGAGTGAATCTTGCTCCTCCCTCTTTACTCTTAAGTATTGATATCTTAGCCATTCATAGTTCTTTATTCTCCACATTCAAGTTAGAATATGTTTGCCTTTTTTTTTTTTTTTCAAAAAGTCCTTTTGGAATTTTGATTAGAATTTTAAAAAACATATAGATTATGTTATCATCCCCTTACAACAACTGGGCATAAAGGCTGTCCTCATATTACTAGGCTTCCTCCTAGAGATGGGCCGGCACTGATATTTTTCTGCCCTGGGGAGTGCGGGCCCATGCACAGGGCCTCCCGAGGCACTGCGGGGGAGAAAAAGTTCACAGCGGGAAGGGGCTCCCCTCTAAGCCGGTTGCATATCTGGGACACCTGACCATGCCTGCCTCCCCTTCCCTCTATTCCCTGTGCTGATCTAGGGTTTTTAGGTTCTAGATTCATCAGTCCCCCTCTCAGTTTAGTGGCAACTCCAGGGTTTGCGGTTTAATGCTGGATGCCAGTATCCTGGATTTGTTGCCATCTTGTCAGGAACCAAATGTCTTTCACTATAAATTTCAAATATATTTTCTAATGCCCTAAAAAAAAAAAAGCTCTTTATACGTTTTAAAGTAATTTCCTGTGTCATAACTCTGAGATATAAGGCAGGTTATCATCCTGGGCTTTAGAAAAGTTTGGTGACTTCCCTAAAACTACAGTATCAGGAAGAAGTTAAGATGGGACTAGAACGTCACACTTCTACATCCTGTTCCAGAAGAAAGTAGCTCTAATGAAGTAGAAGGCACTGGACCCGGAATCAGCAGTCTGGCTGTAATCTCCTTGCTGCCTTCATGTCACACCGTGTCCTTGGGAGTTGCATGGAGTCCTAAGCCTCAGTTTCCTCATGTCTGGGATGGACCAAGTGATCCATAAAGCCCTTTCCATTTCCCAAATTATGAGATTCTGAATACACAGAGGAGGAACCAAGGCTATTTTATGGGAATTCCAAACCTCTGGTTATTCTTGTTCTTTTTCTGCTGAAAACTAATGAAAAGTGAAATGGCCAAGAAGCCCACAGACTGGAGGGTTGCTGTGGAGCTGTGTAATTAACAGGCTGCACCTATGGCTTCTGGATATACTGAGTGGGTTTTATTGTGATAGGTGCTCTTTAGCAACTGAAGGGGGATGATGCTCCTGACGTTTGAGTTTCTGTTTCTAAAAATTATGCACTGCTCTTGGGGAAAGTGTGCTAAGAATTATTGATGAACTTGAGAAAACAAGACAAAGCCCAGAGGACTGATTTGCTGTTCCTGGTGCCAGTGCTGAAGAGAGGACAGAAAGGGAGTGGGATCCCTATTCCATAGACAAAGACAAGAATACTGCCTTTATGCAAAAGCAATATTTGCCACAAGAAAAAAAATGTTTTAAAAGGGGGGCTGGGGACTGAGTAAAAGAAGAGAGAATATAGGGTAAGAAGGTAATTCATTTAAAATCCTGAATATCTATCCATTCCTAAGGTAGAGTCAACAATGGGAGACAAGATCCCAGACCTCAGAAAGAACTGGAAGAGCTCAGGAAAGGCCTCAAAGAATCAATAAAGTGTGAAGAGTCAATACGTGGGAGGCTATTTTGAGAAATGGCAAAATTTCGTGCTGAATACCGTCTTGTACATCAGTGATGTCCATAGTTAATTAGGCTAAGAAAAACACAGATGTTTTCTTTAGTGATGTTTGAGTCAAGTATAGTAGTCAGCACATCCTATCTATGATGCTCCCTCTCATTGCCTTTCATAGCGTCCACCGTCCAATGGCACACAAAACGATTCCTTACATAATTGTGTATCTACAACTAGTTCAATCCTTTTGTCCACATTGGCAAAAGGATTCAATCTCACAAGTTTGGCTGATTTGGGTTTTTTTTTAGGAATTAGCTGTTTTTAGTAGAATAGTATCTCAGTGCTGGTATTTAACTTAATAAAAAAAATCTCTTGGATAGTTTAATGGGAAAACAAATTCTGAACTATGATAGCATCAGCATTTTATCCGTAAAAGACTAAACTACTTTTGAGTATAAGCCAGTTATAAAAAGGGTTTATTCATCTTCATGTTAGTGAAGTCCCTAACTCAGAGACTGACCTGCACATGAGGAGAGCACTTTGGTTACAACTTTAAATTTCTTAGACGGTTAAGCCTTTAAAGTGTGGTGTAAATTGCAAAACTGGAGTTGGATGTGTGAACAGCTCAGATTCTAAACCCTAGTTCTACATTATCTGTAAGTATTTTGGGGTAGTTAGATCTTTGAGAGTTTCTGAAGTGAGATCCTATACTCTTATTTGTTCACAATGCAATTGAAAGATTTAGGGGAAAAAAAGCCTCTGGGTCTCTATGATTATACAAGACCACCCTAGAGTTGGACCCCTGCCTGCCTCTGTCATTTCCTCTAGCAACAGGGACCCCCTCACTCCCACCCTTCCAATCACCTTCCTTCTCTTAGTTCCTTACAAGGAACTGACCTCACCCACCTCAGGACCTTTGCCCATGTGTGCCTTCCACTTTTCCTCCTTGGCTTCCGCCAGCTAATTCCTACTCTTCCTTAAGATTTCAGCCCAAATGACACTTCGTCAAGGAAGCTTTCTCCAGTCCCAGAAATGATCTGGCCTCCTTACTCTTTTGCACCCCTCCCTCTGAAGGCAGGAACCCCACTGTTTTTGCACATCATTGTACTCTCAGCCCCAGTGAGATGCCCAGTGTGTCATGGGCATCCCAGAAGTTGTCAAGTGACTCCATGAACAAGTTACCCAAGACACAATCTGCCTGCTTCAGTAAAGCATCATTAGATTTTGAAAAATAGGACTGGAAAGGATCTCAAGAAATCATTTGACCCCTTCTGCAGTCTTTAGAAGCAGATGATGAACAGGTAGAAGAATACATTGCTGAAACAGTGCGGTGGTTCAAGCATCTTATTATGTGAGCAAGTTTGCATGAGCGATTGTGACCAGGAACTCCACTTTAGGTTGCATATTGCAGGGAGCACAGGTAGGTATGTGGTTAGTTTCACTGTGGCTGCTCTGTTGTCTGTGGACAGAAACTGTGATTCTCTTTATCCGCAGTGAGGCATAGTGTCCTGCCCACGTGCAGCTTGTGTCCTGGAAGTTCCGCTTTGTGAAGCTGGGAAGCCACTGCCTGATGGAACCACAGCTCCTGCTTGGTCCATTAGTCTGCCTAGGCTGTTGTTTTGTTTATTTGTTTAACAATTGCAGAGGCAGAGGTGTGTGGCTCTTTCAATTGTTCTACTGAGAGGAAGAAGTAGAAAGCATTTAGAAATGGCATTTCTTGAATGCATGATGTTTTACTAAACTGCCCTAAGAATGGAGGCTGTTTTATCATTAATATTCCAGTTTCAGATGGGTGTCACAAAAGACCCGTGTATGTCAGCTCTGGTTACTCTCTAACCTTGAAAGGCCTATTTTCTCCTCTTGCCAACTTCTCCATGCAGCTTATCAGGAAGAGAGGATTGCTGTTGCTGTCTAGTGCCCGTAATTAATCCCAGAGACAGTGAGGATTTAGGACCACTGATCATGGCTGACTTCAAATTAAAAAGCCACTTTTAGCATGTGAAACAGACACCATATGTTATAAATGAACCCTTTGCATGATGAGAACGGCAAGATAATTTATATGTAAACACAGGTTGCACTTAAGAGTGGGTGTTTTTACACATGCCCCTTCACACTTTTCAAAGATGTTATGAACACACAAACATGGAAAAACACAGTGTTTCTCTTCCCAGAAAATGTGTATGATTTTAAACATGAATGTAGTGCAAACTTCAGATTACTGGTTATGAAAGTTGTCTTTCTCCTTACCATCAATGTGGCGAGTACAAACAAAGGCAGACACTGGTCCGATTGGTTAGTGTAATCCAATTGCCGAGTTGAGCTTCTTTTCTTTTTCCTGCCATGACTAATTTGTGGTTTTGCAAAGTGTTTCTGAATGTCAGACATATCAATTATAAGAGATGGGCAAGATGCATAGGAGAACCTTAAACGGGAGGGGTACTTTAAAAATGTTTATGAGGAACTAAAGTAGTGATTGTAGGCAAAAGTCTTCCTGTGCGTTTGCAAGAACAATTCTCTTATTTAAGAAGGCATCTGGATTATTTTCCAATTAAAGAACAAACTGTCTGTCCACTGCCAATAGGAACTATTGGCTAGGCAGTTGGCGGTCCTATTTTTACTAATTGGTCCTCTCCTTTCCTTCAGCTGGTTTCTGAGATAAACACAACAATGGCACCTTCACTCTGTAGACATTGGTGCTTTAAGGGAAGGCTGGGCTAGGTGTTCATAAACAGATTCTCTAAAGGTGTTTATTTTCCATGGCTCTAGTGATTTTTTTCCCCCTACTGAAATTCTATTATATACCCTTTTGTTGTCACTGGCTGAAGCCTGTTGTTTCTGCAAAAACAACAATAGGCCTGAAGATTAGGGTTGCATTTTATGGGCCTAGCAGCCCAGCAGGGCATCGTATTTGTATCAATCCTATAAATTCCTGGCATCAGGCCTCTTTACTCCTAGTAATTAATCTTTTTCATAAATGCTGCCACGTTCAGAGCCGTTTTATTAAGTTTCTGGGCTCTAAATTTCTATACGCCACTCCTTTGCCTCATCAGTGTCAGAAATGAAAATAGAAACACAGCCACCACAAAGCAGCCAGATGGGTAGATCTTTACAGCTTTCTTTTCTTACTGAGGACGGTCAGGCAATCTAGATGCAAGGACCATTTTTTTCCTCTTTATGAGTACTGACCGTCATCTCCAAGCTTTGGGCATGGTTTGCTGTGGTTTCTTCACGCTCCTTGTTTGTGTGGACACTTGTCAGGTGTAAGAAGCTTAAGAATCAGGAAGAGGACTTGCTTCTTTTAGTCTCATTCCCTTGTCAAAATGCAATACTAGGAGAGGAAGCCTTGTTCACTGCCATTGGGCTGGCCTTTCTCGTGCAGGGAATATTGCTGAATCCTGTCCTTTTTGCCTCTTTTGGGATTGCAGTTGCATTGGTGTGTGTGAGCAGCATTTTTCTTTGGCCCACTGACCTAATTGCAATAGGGGAGGTAAAATATTTTCATTACCCTCACCCCCAGAATATAGAAATCTTCAAAGGGAACCCGGGAGGGAGGTTAGCCTCTTAACCCTAATTTCCCTACCACCACCTCAGCTTGGCTGTGCATCACAAAATTAGTCTTTAGTCACTGAACATAGTGGCACCAGGATTGTTGTCGGTTTTGCTTTTAAAAATCATTTCATATTGTAAACCCAGCGATTATTTCATGCTGCTTAAACTATATTTGTAGTCTTTGATCATGCACAAGTAGACTCAAGTTAACTGCTGATAGAATGATGATATTGTTCTCCGTGTTTCTTCTTTTTCTTTTTCTTCTCTGTCTTTAAGGACCCTGTGCCTAAGAGCTGGCATCCAGAAACTTCCATTACTACATTACAACATGTCTTTGTTTTTTAATTGGTTCAGGATTACCTATTTACATAACAAGAAACATAATTCAGCCAGAAAAATCTGTTGTTTGTATGGTATGCGTAATATATATTTATTGCATTTTATAAATTACTGATTATTAAAAATTTTGAAAGACGCTGGATTGGCAAAGAATGCCAAAGAGAAGGGGAGAGTAGTCATCATTGCTGATTATTGTTATTTTAACATAGGCTGGTTTCTTCTCTCCTTCCTCCCCTCCATTTTTCTTCAGGAGTTCTTTTCTGTCAGCCACCCTTCTGGCACCTTACTTCCCAGTGGGAAGATACTGTACCTCCACCAGTCAGGGCTGAAAATGGGGCAAAATAGGTTTTGAATAGCTGTGTCAAATAAATTCAAGTGCCTTTCTAAATATATTTCAAGATTAAGTAATTAAGGATTGTAAAGCACTTGGAAAGAATAAAGTGCCATGTAAGTGCTAAGTAATAAAGAGTCATCATAACAGTAATAAAAGGGTGAACTGCTAAATCTTTCTTCCTTCTTTTCCTCTAAGGATTTTCATCATTTCAGATTTGGCTCCTGAGTACAACTCTTTTATTTCTAATGAAGAACAAGGGCTGGAAATATTAATTCATAATGAGGAAGGCTTTTTTTTTTAAAGGTTTATTTAGTGACTTAGGGAGTTCATCCTCTACCCTGCCTTCTCCCCCGACAGCTGCTCACCCAGCAAAGTTTTAAGCTTCATCCTCATGGGTGGGCTGCAGAGGAACTCAAACACAGAACCCCCTTCAGAGGACACAATTGTGGCAGGCGCAGCTACTTCATCAACCCAGTAATCAACCTAATGATTTTTTTTGATTTATTTGGTGTTTTTATGATTTGTGTCAGTTTTCAATAAACTTGAGACCACCTGCAGTGACCATTATCGGTTCCCATTCTAGATAGGGCATTTCATCCCACTGGACCACTTTTATCACAACCTGACTACACTTGACTTCTGAATGCTCTTTCCCTGTGACCCTATTTATCAAAAATGTATGTGTGTAATTTTTTTTTTAAATAGGGCATACATATGTTTCTATCAGTGTTTATTTTCCACTCCCTCCAGCCTTTGGCAGAAAAGCATCCTTTCCTTTATCTTGTGCACATCTTTATCGCTGTCTGTCTGGAGAGCCCAAAACCTTGCACAGGTGGGACTGTGATCCCCATGGTTTTTGTGCTCACAGGTACGCAGACCACATGGTGATTTGGAGAACCAGGAATCTAATTTGAATACTTGGTCCTGGAGGTGTCAGGTTTTCAGCCTGTTTTTTGGATATACTAAATAAAGCCTTAACGATACAGATTCATAATTGTCATTTGCTTTTTTGCTTTTCACTTTCTTTCGAACAAGGGCCTCTGCTGCCTTACAAAAATGTAGAATGTCATAGAATTTGTGTTTTCTGTGCTTCTTCTGTGCAATATCACCACATAGGATATATGACCAATATGGAAACCTGTTTGATTGCTTTTCTGGGGATGGGACAGAGAACTGGGATTCAGCAGAAACTTTGGTTAAATAGCAGTAACAACTAAACAATAAAACAGTTGCTTATGAAAGGTTTTGTTTGTTTGCTTGTTTGTTGTTGTCATTTTAAGAATGGCTCTAGGAAATCTCTTTAATTGAGGCACATAATAATTTGTGTGTATACTCAGTAGAACCTGACCTCAAGGGAAATTTCATGTCATACAGAAATCAAAGAGGAAATGTTCAAAGATTCTTCAGTTGGAAACAGGAGGTAATTTTATTACTACCTCAGGAGAATTTGAAATTCTTCAATAAATCTTATATTCAAAACACCATCAGTATTGATAGGTAAGATTCATTCTTAGGAAAATGCAGTTCTTGCAAGTTTTTAGACGTGATTCCCAAAACATCCAGAAGTCAGGCTTCTGTACTCATTTTAAACACATTTTGGCCTTTATTCATAAACACATTTTCACTGATTCTGAGGTTTCCTTCATGTTTAGTACTGTGGGAGACACAGGTGATTTAAAGCACAGGATCAGACCCGAAAGGAGGGATAGGAATTTAAAATTAGGCGTGGAAGTTTGGGGTCTATAGTAATATTCTAAAAGGCAAAGTAAGAAGTTCTTTGTTTGAATGTTAACTCCACTGATGATTTTTTTGCATATGACTTTGATCAAATTACTTACCTCTGTTAGTGTTTTGTTGCATTAGTCAGCTGTAGTGTTCAAAGAGGTGCTGTGAGGATTAACAATAATTACTTATAAATAATTAATTTTGGTATAATGTTCTAATAATTTAAAATAGTCTTTTAAAGAACCTCTTTAACTTAAACTTCATAAATTATTTTATATGTTAAAATATAGAATGATTTAAAAGTAATTGTATACAGAGCAAATTATCATAAGATAATAATGAGAACTGTAGAGATATAACTCTTGGTTAGATTTCATGAGGTATGAATAGACCTGGGCATTTGGAAGAAACATTTGTATTATATTTAAGGTGATTTCTTGAGAAGAAAGTTAACTTTATTCTAGACTACTATAAAACTATTTAAAAATCGGTAAGTATGATTTTTGTCTGTACTAACATTTTTTTTTTCCAAGACTCTGCAAATTGTGAATTTAGCAAGACATGAATGTAGGACCAGTATCCTCAGAAGATAACGATATCATACAAAGATGTGACAAGCAGCTCAAGAGCCAAAACTGTTGGTTTTTATTTGAAGCAAATGTATATGTGAAACATAATCATCAGAAATCCTTTTGTAATGGGTTAGGTCAAGAAAAGAGAGTAAAAAAATTTTTAAACATAAACTTAAATTTCCAAAAATATATAACACCTTTGTAAGGTTTCATAGGGAAACATAATTTGAGAAATTTCTCTATCATGGTAAATTACCTAAATAAATATTCAGACGAATGTAAGAACATTTGTAATTTATGGCAGAGGACACAGACATTTAAAACAATAGAAGTTACACTCAAATTAGGATCCTCAAGTGTAGGCTTTCACATTTTTACAAAAACATATATCATTTGTCAGTAATAAAATCAGCAGATTACAGATCGAAATGAAGGAGCATAGACAGTTTGATTTACTCCAGGCCCAATACACTTACTTCCTACTGTTGTGTTGGCCCTTTTTTCCCTCCTTCAAATACTCAAAACCCTCAGTCAGTTTTAATTAGGCCAATTGGAAACATCATTAAACTTTGCCATAGCATGTGTGAGAACCTCAGCACCTTCATTTGCCTTAGGGGCCTTTTGAATTACACCTTTGCCCAAGGGACGAGCCCTTCCTGGCTAGGACCAATTCCTGGGTGCCTTTTGAAAGGCACCCTGAATTGAGGGCACAGCAGCAGATTCTGTGAGGGGTCCCGAACAGATTGTGTAACTGTTGCACAACCAATGTGTACACGTGTGTCACTAATTTAATTTTAATTTTACTATATGCGTTTGTATAAGATCCTGCAGCTGTCATGTGCTCATCATCTGTCACTGAACTATCACTAAGCCATGCTGGGCTAAGACAGGATTATAAACGATGAACTGCCATGTGCTCTAAATCTTCTTATTTGCCTAGCCTGGAAGGTATGCCCTGTAAAATTTGATTGGCAGTGTGCTCTATGCTGGCCATTGACTTTTGAAGGCCTTTTTGATTGGTTCTTTGAGCTGCTCTCAGTAGATGTATTGACCATCACCTGCTGATTCCTGCACGTGCCTGACCTCCAACCTTCACCTCTCATCTTTTCCTCACTTGTTTGGTTACCAGCTCAGAGGCTGCAAAACAGGCCCTGTTGCTCTGGTGGCACGTGCACTATATAGGGCATATGGCTGACTGGTTGTATGCAGAAGAGGATAACTGAAGCCAAGCAGCCCCAGCACTGTTATTATGGCAGATGGGGGAAGCGTGGCATTCAATATTTAGACAGATGCCACCTCCTTATTCCACCTGTCTGGAAGTTGGACATTGTACAGAATGAACTGTCTGCCTAATGATGAAGGAAACAAAGGGCACATTTATGAAGCTTAGCAGAGCAGAGTATTTACTGAGCATGTACAATGTAATTGTTGACCATAACAATAAACGTAAACTGCTACTGGTCAGAGCGGCTGGTAGATGCATGCAATTACCGTAGGAGCAGGGAGTTGCTACTTTTTACCAGCTGTTTTGGTTTCTTTAATTTTGGTGACTGGGGGCAATAGATAGGACTCAAAATTTGTGATGAATGCCTGATAGAATCAGATTTTCTCAAATGATAGTCCATGCCCCTTTCTTGTTAAAATCCTCAGAACAAGTGTCCTTTTCTCTCTGTTTTGCATGGTTCTTCCAAATTCAGTCCTTAATTTTCTGGTCTATGAATGAATGGTTCCTAACCAAGCAGAAAATGAAGAAGTTATCTTTGTAACTGCTACTATTTTGATGTGTTTGGCTTCAAAGTGAATATATACTTTTCCTTTAAATTCAAAATACTGACATTGCTGAACCATAGTGATTTATAGATTTAGTTAGAAATGAAAAATAAGTGTACATTCTTTGAGGGTGTCAATTTTTCCTGGTAGAACAGTCAAGGTGGTCTTTTGTATATTTTAATTTGTAAATTGTTTTATCCCTTTCTTACAGATTTTTTTGTCAGTACTAGTCTTTATTTATGTGTAAGGCCACCTCACATTTATCAGTGATCAGCAAGTGAGAATAAGTGTGTACAGTTTATGAATTTCCTATAGACTTCTCGCAAGAGTAGAAGTTGATTAGCTTGTGAAGAATCGAAATACTCCTTGATTTAATGCATCTAGTATTTATTTATTATTATAACTATAGGCATAGATGGAAGGTTTCTTTCATACAGAAACAGTAAATAGAATCCTCCAAGCCAAGAAAGTTGAAGGCAATAATTTACGTAGAGTAATCAATGATTGAACTTTTTCAGAAGCACAGAACATCATTTCTGTTTTAGAATTGGCCTGTTTGTTAAGACAAAACCTTATTTTAAAAGATTCCTCCATATCTATTATCAGGAGCATTGCTGATCTGAAAAACCCAGAATTATTATTTTTAGGGGAAGCCACCAATTAACGACCTTAGCTGAATAAATAACTAAGAAGCACTTGAAGACAGGGAACTTTTTCATCCTGGTCTAATTTTTTTCGAAGCATTCTTTTTTGGTTCATTTTTCTTCAGTGATTATTTTACATTCAAGCCCCATCTGACGAAAGGCATATGGAAGGGAAGGGAGGTCATTCCTAATTGAACAACCTAGGACTTGTGAGGTTAATTACAGATATTAACGCTGCAGTTCTTCAGCTTCTTGCCCTCAAGAAGCCTCTAGCTTCCAAATGACCTGGCTCCAACAAAGAGACTCTTCTTTAGCCCATTAACTAATTGATAAAAATGTGAGTGTTTAGAATGAGTCTAATTAAATCACAGAGCCTTACAATTACTAGTCCATTTGGTAGCTGTTGGGAGATGGGTAACCTCAGCTGGCATTGTAGGGGAATAAAAGATAAAAATAAAAGGGAGCTTAACCAAGATCATTTTGAAAGCTGTTCATTTGAAGACAAAGTACACATTTGCCTGAAACGTCTACATTTCCTACTTCAAATGCATTCCCTTTCTAGGGTAGCACAATCTCTGAAAAAGAAAATAATGTCTTTTTTTCTTCTTCTTTAAGAGCGGGCATGCTCCACTTTGTCTAATAAAGTTACATGAGTGGCTGGGGAATTTTTTCTGCATTAGCATTAAGCTAAATTCCTTTAGAGCTTGGAACATTGAAGTTTGTCCATTGAGCTTTGTTTAAGGGCCGGCAAATGTCTTGAATAATAGAGATTTTAAAACCCAGAGTGGGCTCTGGGACATCTTACTTTGTCTGGAGTCTGTTTCAAACTCACTGTTACTGCAGCAGCCCTGATTCATGGCCCTTCTTGAGGGCTGCAAGGCTGGAGCCTGCCTGGGCCCTGGGTGGGAGATAAGGACCACTGACTCAACAGTGGCAGGTACAGCACTGCACGTACAGCGAACCAGCCATGCAGCTCAGATGGTGGCTTTTTGTCCCCAGTTGAGAGATGTTTGGAGACTCCTTAGTGGGGGATAACACAAGGATAATGTGATACTTCTCACCAAAGTTTTTAAAGCAGTCTGCTAATCCAAGAGTCAAAGGATTTAAAAGGGGGAAACATAATCTCTAAAGATCTACTGAATATTTTTCTCTATTATTAAAACAATACTTTATAGTTAAAAAGCTAATTTTTCCTGATGTATCAGCTAATCTAGGCAGACTCTATCGAAACAGGTAATATAATGGACAGGAGAGAAACTAGATGAGGGTGCTCTATCTTTTCCAGTGCCTTTGTAGTAGGTGGTCATAAAAATAAAATTGTGGCTTCTTGAGTAAGAATGAATACTCCTATACTTAATCAGGTGTTCATGTCTTCACTATTAGCTCTGAGAGGTGGTTACTTGTTACTGTTGGAAGCATTCAGATAGTGGCTAAGCAACAGTTATTTTCAAAGTTTTTGTGATGTCGAATGGATGGAGATACATACAGGCATAAGTCAATTCTCCTTAGGCACATTCATTGCCAGAGACGTTAATATTGATGAACAGTAGGCTGGCTCATCCTTACACTCTACATTAATATAAACCCAAGCAAAAAGTGTTAAAAGGACATTTCACTTTTTAATCATTTACTCCTAGTCTCCAAGAGGAAGTATTTCCTTTCTGATTATCCTATCATTCAACTCATGCTAATTAATGAGTGTAAAAGAACTTTAGCAGACAGTTTGGTTGCAGGTGTATTCAGACCAAGGGAGATTTAATTACTGGCTAATTGCCTGGTGTCCAAGGTAACATAATATTATAGTTGCAAATGCTGTGGTATTAATCCATCTTAAAGAAGTGCAGTGTGGCTCAGTCTCTGCATTCAGAGACTCCTGGAGGATGCAGCTGGCATTGCTACACGTGTATCGAGGATAAGGGATCTTGTCTTTTGTATTTGTGACTAAATACCCAGTGTCTGGCCTAGGGCAGGACACATAGTAGACACTCAGTAAGCATTTACTGAGTGAGTGAACGTGAATGAAAGTAAGCCAACAAAAAAGTGCACTATGAATTATCTGAGCACAGGAAGGAAGGCTGTAACTTAGGATGTTAAAAACAAAACAGAAGAAAAAAAGAAACTAACATTTTCTAAGTACCTTCTGCAGGCCAAGTACTCTAATTTACCTACACTGTCTCATTTTATCTTAGCAGGTTAACGTAATAATTAAGAGTATGAACCTTGGATGAGAAAGCTCTGGGTTCAAATCACGGTTCTACCTCTTACTAGTTCTAGGTCCTTGGCCAGTTCATCTAAAAGCCTCAGTTTTCTCATCTATAAAATAGAGGGTGTGGGAATAATGTTTAACTCAAGGAATAGTTGTAAGGGTTAAACAAGATATATAAAATGTTTAGCATCTATATTTGCCATCTTGCAGAATGGATAATTGAGACTCAGAGAGGCTAAATAATTTGCCCAAATTGACAGAACTGGCAAGGGGCAAACAGAGCAGCCTGACTCCAAAGCCCATGCTTTTTCCATTGCATCCGACTACTCAAAGGAGATCTGTTATCTGAGTACTTGTGGCTTGATGTCACTGATTCTATGGTGAATCAGACCCTAAAACAAGCCCCTAAAAGTAAGCTGGGTAGTTTTGAAAGCCAGCTTGTAGCATGGCAATGGTGAATCTTCACCTATGTTATGGATTGTGGTTTACCAACATTGAAATGCTGCTTTCTGTCTCACCCTGATCCTGGGGTTGACACATGGAAAGACTGGGTAATAAAACCATCAGGAAAGTGCTGCACAGTTACCTAAAATCAAGTAGCCAAAAATCAGATCAACAAAAGAAAAAAAATGTAAGGGCACACTCAACTATAAATCAAACTTTTGAGCTTATATTAGGTGAATGGGAGATTGCACCTTCTAAGAGGCCACCTTAAGCAGTGAACTGGATTTTTTGGCCAAAAGTTATCAAGTATTTTGGGCCCAACTTCAGGTCAGTCTGTGTTTGTTGCAAAGAAAATACATAAGTGTTGACTTGTTAATCTGATCGGCCATACCCAGAACCTTCTGATGCCATCTTTGATTAAAGGGCAATGGCTTCTTTAGCTTGTGGGATGAATGCTTGGGAGTAAAAACATCTGGATTTTTCTAGTTGCTATTTCTGACTCTGGCTTTGCATAGCACCATGAACTGAAATTGATCACATTCATCTGTCCTTTCAGAGCCAACTGTGCAAGGAAGTCAATTTTGTGATCTTCTCAATGTCTGTGGCTGAGGTTCATAGTTCCCTGGCCACGGATTTTGGCCTCTCCCCTGCCAGCCACTTTCGGACCATGTGAAAGTCTCAGGGTGACTCATCCTGCTAGAAGGTCATCTTAAAGAACACGATGGACGATCAGGTATATAGCCTTGTCCCTCACCCTCACCACCATCCGCGATATTGCTCTTTACCTTCCTCCTAGTATTTTCCAGTCCCCTTGCACTTTCCTTCCTAACAAAACTTGATGGCAGTCACTAACATTAATAACCAATGTTTACTTTTCCCAGGGATCTCTGCCTTATAAGCCGTGGGGCAGAGACTGCCCGCTGTTCGCTAAATATTTGTTTCATCTTCTTTCTGGGTACCCAGCTAGTCTACATTTCCTAGATTTCCTTGCAGTTATGTGTGACAATGTGACTGAGGTCTAGACCATGTGAATGACATGGTCCTCCATGCTCCTCCTTGCTTCTACCCCATTCTGGCTGATTGGGATGGACAATGATCAAGTTAACTTTGGAAGTCATGTGTAAAGATGATAGAACCTCTGTCAGCCTGGGTCCCTGAATGGCCATGTAGAATAGCTCTGTCTCTGACCTAACACATGCCTGGAGTGTCTCTAGAAAAAGAAGGAAATTTGGTGCCTACTTGTTACAGGGGCAAGTAATACTCTAAACGAGTACAGTCTGGGTCTCTAGTGTGGAATAAAGGGCATGAGCCAGTGTAAAAGGAATACCAGGTGCCACCAAACAGATGGTGGGAATATTGAGGGCTAGGATTGTCTTCCATTCTGCCTTTCCTACCATAGAGGTGACAGCCCTCCCTACACAGGTCCCTGGATTTTGATGATATTTTAGGAGCAATTAAAATAATGCTGGGCTTCCCTGGTGGCACAGTGGTTGAGAGTCCGCCTGCTGATGCAGGGGACACAAGTTCGTGCCCCGGTCCAGGAAGATTCCACATGCCATGGAGAGGCTGGGCCAGTGAGCCATGGCCGCTAAGCCTGCGCGTCCCGAGCCTGTGCTCCGCAACGGGAGAGGCCACAACAGTGAGAGGCCTGCGTACCGCTAAAAAATAAATAAATAAAATAAAATAAAATAAAATAATGCTGTTCCCCCAGAGCCTGTTAATTTGTGAGCTCGGCTTCATTTGTGGGAGGGCCCACCCGATGGAGAGTCTCAATGCTGAGTCAAGCCACTGGACTAAAGGACACTGCTCTCTCCAGTTCAGGTAGCAATGTGGGACAGTTTTAGGAAAGTCATTAAGCATCCTGATTTTTCTGCCTTTGGTTTTTTTTTTTGTCACTTAGATGTAATGTGGTCACCCTTTTCTCTATGCTCAAGCCACAGAAGAAGGCCACCCACATTATCTGTCGGAAGAGAAATATTTCTCAGCAAGGCTCACTGGTCTGCTCATTCCTAACACATTGTCACCAGTTAGCCATTTGGAGAGGGAGGGCTTGGTTTTAATTTTGTCAGAATCAATAGGATGCTTATCTTACTGATTCGTTGTTGAGAAATTTATGTGAGTCCATGAATACCTCGAAGGACAATGAACCAATGAATTTTGACTTGGGAAAGTGTCACATAAACAGCTCCTGTTTGTAAAGGCAGACGTTTTTAGATTATAGAGCCCATTCTTACATCAGCTACTGTAAATTTCAGGATTTTCATTTCGCTCCTCAAAGGGACAAATCCACATATTTCCTTTCTCAGTCTTATGCAAGCTCCCTTCTCAGACTCTGGAGTGTTATCAAGGAACTCAACTTTGGTGTGATTAATATTTCTCATCACGCTTTTTGAGAGAGGTTAGAGGCTTTCAATCCTTATCAAAGGCAATGAGAGAGCATCAATGTGAGGGAAACAAAAAGCCAAAGGCAGCTATTGGATCAGAATCTGAAAGTCTAACAAATGCCTCAGACTTGAGTAAATCCCCACTAATAAGCACATTCTGTATCACAGCAAAGTTGAGGAGCATAATCTGAAACCATAAAGGGAAGCATCAGGCAACTGGTAAGTATAGGAAGATAATTATTAGCCTAAACCCCCAGCCATCGTCTGTGCGCCAAGGCGCACCATATGCACTATACATTGATTATGATAGTAAAGGGATTACAATTCATCTTGGGCATTTTGTAAATTACTCAAATCCAACAGATGGGAAATTGGAAGGTCCCATCAAATAGAAAATTCAACATTAACTCAAGTGGGCTGATAAAAATAATCATAAACCATTTAGAATATCCTTCAATCACAAAGCTCAGTGATTAAAATCAAACACCTCTCAACTCCCATCCAGTGGCCATTTCATGGTATGCTAAGTCTACAGGATGTTTTGCCCCTAAAGTTCAGAGGTTATAACTTCAATTTACATAGACTGAGGCTGTGACACTGTATAGGATTAAAAAGCCTTTTGAAGTCTGTCCCTAAAGAACATTTAGCCAGGCAACATCTCAATAGGACAAGTATTTTTCAAAATGATTGACTTCACACTGCTTGAGGGCTGGTAGATTAGATCAGTCAACAGAACTCACTATATGACTGCATGGATAGATGGATAGAAAGATGACAATGTCTATACGTTAGGTTGGAGGCTTTCCAAAAGGAGGTGCCAGTGACCGACACTTGCTCTTTTGTTGCTGAGAGATGGGGAGAAGATTGGATGTGAATAGATACCTTCTTAAAGGTGAAGATGTCAGATGAATAGCAAGTTTCTTCAGAGCAGGGCAATGCCTGGGAAAATGGGTAGGATAGTATCAGGGTGACGCGCAAGCAGTGCACCCCAAGAGCTGGTGGTAGAATCCCAAAGTTGTGATTTTTATAGACCTGACCATATGATACGCAGTATGAGTCTGAAATGGCGCAACTGCATTACTTCAAGGGCACTACTAGTCTTTTTATTAACTCTGGGGGCGGGGAGGTTCTGTGGGGCCGGTGGTCTACTCTGGAGCACTTGCACTACTTAAGTGGTCCATGAACTGGGGGAGAAAAAAACAAGAAAGGAAACCTTCTAATTGGGTTATTATTTAATATTCGGTCCTGTTCCCTCTTATACCAAACTTGCTGACTCAGAGACATGATTACAAAGGTTTGTGAAGACACAATATCATTCTGTCACTTGGAGTTTTAGGGAGTTTTTAACTAAAGTAAATTAAAACAACTTTTAGAAATTCTTGAGATGATCACGGGCATTACCAAAATCTGAGTCAAGAATGATGCTTCAGGGACTTACCCTCTCCAAGTATGCTCAGCCCTTCCAAGGAGTTCAGTTTTTCTTTTCATCTTTCGCTGGACATTTCTGCCCAGCGAAAAGGAACTTAACAATGAAAAAAGCGCAGCTGAGAGTCACATTTTTCACTTGTACTGGAAACTCAGAGACATCACTGTGCATCTCTTTTTTGAAATTGGGGTGCTTATTGTTTGTGGGAAGTTTCTGAGGCCTACCTATGTCACCAGAATATTCAGTCAAGATGGAACCAAGTTTTCTCATGGAAGATATTTTAGAGCCTTTTTGTTTCCATGTGTTCAGCTGGACATGTGCCTTTCTCTCACACCAAATTGCTTCCTGGAGTAACTTGAGCATTGGGGAAGAATAGGAACTAAAAATTATATGCTGTGAACCTCTCCCAGGAGAAAACATCATGCTGATTTTATACAGGCCAAAAGCTCAGGTGTATTTATGAGGATTTTCTCAATTGGTGACTTCAACCTTTTTGCATTTGGCACTTATTAGGGGCTCTCCAGGGGCCTCCTGCTTCACAGAACCTCCTCCCTCCAAGATATTGCAGTTGAGTCAGAAGGCAAAACAGATACACAAAGTAAGCAATTAGAGAACAGGGTAGTGTCAAATTGTGCAGAGCCACTGCTGGAAGTAAAATACTGTTGTTTGGAAGAGGAAATGCTTTCCTGGGGCGTGTGTGTGTGTGAGGGGGGTATTAATGGACTTATCTGAGGATATGTTGAATCTAAGGAGATGAGGCTTTTTCCAGGTACAGCCATCTGGAAAGAGCTGTTAATCTAGAATCAGAAACTGGGTGAGTGTTCAGGACTGGAGAAGTATATAAGTTTCCAATTTTTGTGTAGGATGATATGAAGAAAATAAGAATAAATAAGTTCTAAAGGATTTAAATTTAGAAAGACACAAGTAGAGGATTAAGGAGTATCCTCACTCAGAGGGCCAGGAGGAGAAAGAACTAGCGAAAGTCATATTACAGAAACCAAAGTCGTGTTTGAAGGAGAGAGAAGTCTTCAGTGTCACCAGCTGCAGAGAGGCGAAACAAGGTAGGGAAACGGCAGCTGACGTTCTCTAGGGCAGGGGTCTGGACATGGTTCAGTGATTCTGAGTTACTCGTAGGTAAGAGGACTGGCCACATGTGAAATCTTGTAACTTCACAGACTCAGTTTACCTACCTTAAAAACTTAGACACACACTACCTGGGATCCAGAGGAGTCTAAACTAATGAATTTGTACAGATCCCAAGATGTAAGGCATTGAATGGAATGAGGGAGTCTTCTTCTTCTTTTTTTTTTAATAACTTGATTTACTTATTTTGACTGCCTTGGGCCTTCGTTGCTGTGTGCGGGCTTTCTCTAGTTGCTGCGAGCAGGGGCTACTCTTCATTGTGGTGCACAGGCTTCTCATTGCAGTGGCTTCTCTTGTTGCGGAGCACAGGCTCTAGGCACGTGGGCTTCAGTAGTTGTGGCACGCGGGCTTAGTCGCTCTGCGGCATGTGGGATCTTCCCGGCTCAGGGCTCGAACCCGTGTCCCCTGTGTTGGCAGACGGATTCTTAACCACTGCACCATGAGGGAAGTCCGAGGGAGTCTTATAAACAACAAGCCTATATTGCAAATTTGCATATGTTATGCACTGTCATTTTGCAAGGATTTTAAATGTTCATTGGTAGTCCTAGGGGATATAAGGATGCTCAGAGGGGAAGTAAGAAGTGAGTGCCACGCTTCAGAGGCTGGCCTGCTAACCCAGGCAGGGTCAACTGGCAAAGCCACATAACCATTCAGAAAAATAATTATGTCATCTGCAAAGTACTGTAGGTATAATATCTACAAGCATTTTGAAAGAGCTGAAATATTGATGAGTGTATTAGAAATAATTAAAAGCTTCTGAACCAAAGCACTTTTTAAAATTCCTTAAATTTTTAATTCACTCTGGAAAATAAAAGAGTATTAGGGTAGGTGGCAGGCAAACACTTTGCCAAAAGCTCATGTATTAGAATCTTAAAGTGTTTTATCCAAATTTTCTTACTTATCTATGCTTTAGGACAGGAGAAGGATGACATATAACATGCACCAGATATGGCCCAGAGAGGTTGATATGGCTTTGAAAGTAACACAGCCACAGTGAGCTGAGGATCTAACTCACCCTGTGTTCTTCCAACTCTGGTATACACACCACCTTAATTACAATCCTGACGAACATACCTCATCCTGTGCCTGATCCCTTAACAAATATTTGCTTATATAATGAATAGGAGCCCCAAATTGAAATGGCCCAACCGTGGAAATAAATACAAAACAGCTGTCAGAGCTGCTGGTATAAATTCCAAAGGGTGGTCCCTCTTCAGGGTATATCTTCTAGAAGCCTCAGGGAAGGGGTGTTTTGGAAGTCTAAATGTGAAACATTCACATTTTAGCATATTTTCCTCTCTGACTGCCAGAGAAGAACAAGAAGAGGCAAGTTGTAGACTTAACTAATTAAAACATCATCAGGATCAGCAAAGATCTGAAATGGGGTCCATGCTAATTAGGCACTGGGGCTTTGCCCTGACGGAGAGTACTCTGAAAACAGCCCCTGCTCTTCAAACGGGCTTTGCCCTGACCAAGAGCGTGCAGTGGGCATCATGCAGCTGCTCTGCGAATTCTTCGACTAGCCTTGACTTGATTGTGCCTTAGATTTCTGTCACTAATAACAGCAACTTGCTTAACACGACTGCTGCCTCTATTGCTTTATTTGAAAATTATAACTGACTACTTGTCCCTCCCACCTTCAAAATTGTTGATGAAGACTTTTATGAAGAGTTCTTAAGTTTAAGTAAAAGAATCAGCAAGCAATTATTAACTGTCACTTGTGGGATATACAAAAGGGAAAGATGTGGATTTTACTCTTCAGGAATGTACAATTTATTTGGTAGGACAAAATGTGTATACAGATGATCCCCGACTTACGATGGTTTGATTTACAGTTTTTTGACGTTACGATGGTGTGAAAGTGATACATGTTCAGCAGAAATTGTAGTTCAAATTTTGAACTTTGATCTTTTCCCGGCCTAGTAAAATGTGGTCCAAACTTCTCTCATGATGCTGGGCAGTGGCAGCCCCCAGTCAGCCACACGATCACAAGGGAAAACAACCGATACACTTACAACCTTTCTGGATTCAAACAACCGTTCTGTTTTTCACTTTCAGTACATTATTCAATAAACTACTCGAGATAGTCGACACTTTATTATAAAATAGGCTTTTGTTAGACGATTTTGCCCAACTGTAGGCTAATGTAAGTGTTCTGAGCACATTTAAAGTGGGCAAGGCTAAGCTAGGTAGGTTAGGTGTATTAAATGCATTTTTGACTTAACGTTTATTGGGTTTATCGGGATGTAGCCCCATTGTAAGTCAAGGAACATCTGTACTCAAAAACATTGGCAGAAAATGGTTGGCACAGTTTGATCAAGAGCTAGGCATTTTGGTTCTTGCTATAAATGTAATGGGGATTCAGAAAATGGTGGGAATAGCTAACACTCATTGAGGCTTGATTACTTGTAAAGTTGTACATGCAGTTAACTCCCAAAGCCACCCTGTGAGGTAGGTGCTATTTTATTGGGGGGAAAGTGGAATCTCCGAGAGGTTAAGTGGCCGGCTGGTAAAGAACAGACCCAGAGTTTCAGCCCAAGTCTCCTGGACTTCAGGACTCCTTGCTCTTGATCATGGCACGGTACTGGGTCCTTCATTCAGGGATCCAGGATTCAATTATCTCCACATTTGCCCTCCTCACTTCCCAGCCGTTTGATTTCTGGATTGAGAAATATTTTCCTCACTGTATTTTTTGTTCCTGGCAGAAGGCAGTGGCAGGTTGAGAGTGGCTTAAGGAAACCTTAAGATACAGAGTGATTGGTCTTACCACCCCTCTTTTCAAAGCATCTCACGAAATTCAGCATTGTATGATGTTTATCAGTGACCATGACGAGGCAGCTTTTTCAGGTGAGAGAATTTCTGCACCCTGATGAATCTGTGCTTCATTACGGTGCTGAGAAGTACAGGATGCTTTGAAAGCAAAGGGAAAAGAGAACACGGCAACCTAATTGGTCACTACCATGAATCTATACTCAGGGGACAGATAGCACGACCAGAGGTAATAGCTTACACACATATTCTTGAGCTGTGCAATAGATGGAAAAGGGTCCCAGATGGATTGGGCAGGGGCTTAGTTCCAGGATTATGATGAGACAGTGGGTAATTATTGAGTGGCAGGGCCTCAGCCCTGATTAGTATCTGCAAGCTTGTTCCCCTCCTTCAGAGGAAAGCATTGATAAAGATAAACCATGCTGCTCCATGTCCTTCCTGCAGCACAAAACAACACATTTCAATCTAACAGGATCAGGTCTCCACTTTGATCACAATCTGTTACCTAGATGTCTTTGCAAATTAATCAGTCCTGCTTGTTTAGCTCCAGTCAGTTTGTACTGCTAAATTAATAAATGTACCAGGAGTAACAGAACACATAATTAAATTCTACAGTTTAATCTCCACATAATAATTTTGATCTTAGTCTGGGGCCTCTGTTCTAGCCAGTAGAATGCAGAACAAGCACAACCTTCCCTGGGTGGTTTATACTAACAACCCCCCTGCAGATGGACCCTATGACTGAAAATCAGAGAAGTCCTGCTAGAAAAATGCAGAAAACCAACAAAAAACCGTGTGCTGGGCTTCAAGGCAGAAAAGGCAGGTGAACTAAGCAGCTGGGCTTCTGGGCTGTCTTTAAAATTGAAAGCCGCCTTTTGGTAAAATTATACAGACTTTCTTGTTTCAAAAACAAAGGATGTATGTATGTCAAATGCAATGCCCTGGGAGACTACAAACCAGCACCTCACTACAGGCTGGGAGCTCTTCTGGAGAGAACTTGGAACCTTAGTGTGGGCTCTTTCCTAATGGTCTGATGTAATGGATTTGCTTTACTTGAAGGTCATCAAACTGATAACCCAGCTTGTGTGCTTTGACACCGAGGCAGATGTGAAGCTCATACAACATCTTGGGCCTGAGTTTTCCTGTAGGTCTTAAAGTTTTTTGTAGGTTTTTCATTGGGTACCTATTAGGGATGTGAAAATGTTTTTTCATTTATTTTGTAAAAACTCATGTGTACTTTTTAGTTTTTTAAATGGGGTCTCTCTAGCCCTTTCCCACTTCCAAATTATATAACTTACTGGATGTCATGCTCATGTGTACTATTAAAAGCTGTTCATTTTAATGTTAGCCGAACATGTGCAGAGAAAATTATTTGATACTCAGCTGAGGTGAATTGTTGCATTTGATTTGAGTTCCTGATCTTGGGTAGCATTATGCTGTCTTCATTTAAAGTTTATCGTGCTGGCTATATGCTGGCATCATTTCCTTGATTTCAAAAGCAATGGAGTCAGGGCAAGACAGTATCCGTTGCAAGAATGCTGAGCTGGGAACTGGGAAATGTGAGTTCATGATTGGACTCTGCCACCACTGACTAATGACCTGGGCAGGGCACTTGACCTCTGTGGGTCTCAATTTTCTCATCTGAAAAATAAGGGGGTTGGACTAGATAATCTCCAAGAGACAAATTCTATGTGTCTGTGATTCCACTCACACTGAGTCAAATGGGAATTAAGGCAATTATGGGGATAATGCAAACTGAAGGGACACTTCTTTATTTTTTCCTTTCCATGATTGGGGTATTTCAGGCAAAACTGGTTGTTGAGTTTAGTTTTTAACCTGAATTATATAGATAATTGCCTTAGTTCTGCCACTTAATTGTGTGTCTGTCAGCATAGGCTTGATGTTTCTACCAGATAACCAATGATTAAAGTATTTGGTTAAATAATCAGCAGTGTGGAATTTTCATTCAGCCTTGCTTTAAAAAAGGGGGTGAGGGTGTGTGTGTGAGTGTGTGTGTTTGTGTGTGTATAGCCCAGGGGGTAGGGAAGGGATTATGCATCATTTGAAAGTGTGTAATATTTGGGTCACCAATGTTTTACCTAAAATGAATTGATTTCATTTCAAAAATAAGTTGGTCTTGTCACAAAAGATCTCCAGCATAAATTAAACATGAGGAATGCAGCTGTGCAGTAAGATGTTAAAATACAGATGGTTTCTGGAAAAATAAAATGAGAAAGGCTTAAAGGAAAGGTTTTAACCTGAAATTAATTCAAGTATTATTTGCTTAAATACTCTGGCATGCATTTGTGTAAATGCACCATCTATTTTTATAAAAATGACTTTATTTTGGCATTCTGAATTATAGATTAGAAATGTCTAGTGGAGGGAGGAAGGACTAGTTTATACACCTTCTGGCTTTCATCTGAAAGATTGAGGGATTAAAACAATTAACTTCATTTTTATAATAAAATAACTCGTTGCTACTTACACAAATGGATCATATTGTGGTTCCCCTTTAAATCTTTTCTAAAAGCACCATCAATATCATTTAATATGTGGAATTCCCTGAGGAAAAACTATTAAAGTGTCCGTATGTCACCCATGTGAATAACAAATGAATTAATTATGACTGGTGCAATTACAAGGAATAGTTAATGAAGCCATAATGACCAGACTCTGGTGGTTAATTTTCAAAGCACAGTGAGAGGGAAATGTGGCAAAAGGTCCCCAAAGAAAACAATAAGCTTTGTGTACTCACCTTGGAGTCAGGGTCTTTGAGTGTGCCATGAAACAGGGCTTGTGGAGAATACTTACTATTCAGATGGAGCCTTCCTACAATCCATAACCAGCTCCCCATGGGTTCAGATGTCCTAGCCGGAGCTCGACCAAGCCAGCAGCACCAACTAGTCAATCCCGTTGACCAAAAACATCAGTATCTTACTTTAAGTACCTAGCAAGAGAGAAGGATGGTGGAAGTTTCAACGATGATAGGGTTTTTATTGAATCTGCTCCTTTACATTTCACCACTTCTAGAAATAATCTAGGGCAGTTTACAAAAATACGTGGAGTTAAGCAAGATAAATTAAACATAGGTGAGAAAAGTGAGGTAAAGAAGGTATCTGACTATTTGCCTAGAAATTCACCTTCTTAAACACACACACACACACACACACACACACAAATATTAGGCCTTTAAAGACATATTTTTAAGTTCAAGTATGCAAAACTATATTGTTATGTTATTAGCAATTTGTCACTTCTTTTAAAATATGAAGCCTGGGGCTTCCCTGGTGGCGCAGTGGTTGAGAATCTGCCTGCCAGTGCAGGGGACACTGGTTCGAGCCCTGGTCTGGGAAGGTCCCACATGCCGCGGAGCAACTAGGCCCGTGAGCCACACTACTGAGCCTGTGCGTCTGGAGCTTGTGCTCCGCAACGAGAGGCCGCGACAGTGAGAGGCCCGCGCACCGCGATGAAGAGTGGCCCCGCTCGCCGCAACTAGAGAAAGCCCTCGCATAGAAACGAAGACCCAACACAGCCAAAAATAAATAAATAAGTTAATCAAATTTAAAAAAAATAATAAATAAAATATGAAGCCTGGGAGCTTGAGTCCTTACCACAGTGAGGAAAGCCCTGGCTAGATCCATCGGGTGCTCGTGCCAAGCCCCTTCCTGAGGTCATGCGCTTCCTGATAGGAGCCAGGGCTGGACTACAGTCAAGGAAGAAGGGAAGGTCATGATAGCAAGTTAGCCCTGCAGAAACCCAGAGGATCAGGTTCTAATGTCCCCACCCCCTTTCACCTCCATGAATGTATTTATTCACCTCTGTGGATGGGAATTAGCTAATATCTGTCAAAATAACTGGCAGGATCCAAAATACCCAGAGGACTAAGTACTTACTACCTGGGGTATTTTTATAGTGGTTTATCTGTATAATCTACATTCACTTTTTTTTCCAAGGGATAAAATCCATGTCAAGGTCTACTGTAGCTGTCCATCTCTGATTGGCTTACCATTTTTTAATGTCAAGAGGCAGTCCAATAGGAAACTCTCTTCAGAAACATCTGTGAGTGGGACTTCCCTTCCACTGGACCCAGTGGCTAAAACTCCGAGCTCCCAATGCAGGGGTCCTGGGTTAGATCCCTGGTCAGGGAACTAGATCCCACATGCTGCAACTAAAGATCCAGCATACTGCAACGAAGATCCCCCAGTGGCAAGGAAGATCCCGTATGCCGCAACTAAGACCCGGCACAGCCAAATATATAAATAAATATTAAAGAAAAAAATCTATGAGCACTGCCTCAAAGGAGAAGGTTCTTATGCATTCAGTCTTATGAAAATATTGCTGAAATACTGGGTGCCAAGCAGTTGACTAGGTGCTGGGGATGCAGTGATAAACTGACTAAATACCTGTCCTCGTGAAACCTGTAACATTGCAGGATGCCAGACAAGGAAACAGACACTTGTACATGTGTAGCATGCTCTACATGGGGATTGGCAAGGGGCTAGGGAAGCACCAAAGGAAGGGTACCTAGTCTTGGCTGGGGCTAAGGGGGGGTGTTCAGAGAAGACTTCCTGGAAGAAGTTGACTTTTAAGCCAAGATCTAAAGGGTGAGGGAAAGGCAAAAGGGCATGTATGGAAAGTGAATGCTCTAGGTATAGGGAACAGCAAGGGCAAAATCCTGGAGTTTACATAACAATGGTAGCTAACATGTACTGAGTGCTTACTCTGTATGGCACTCTTCTAAGCACTATATATACATATATTTCACCCTCACAATAACTCTATGAAGCATAGCATTCTCATTTTGTAAATGGAGAATTGAGCGATAGAAAGTTTAAGAAACTTGCCCACAGTCGTTGAGCCAGTAATTGGAAGATCTAGGATTCAAGTCCACATCATCTATTCCAGAGCCACCATGTTTAATGACAAAAGCTGTATGAATTCTCATGATGCTTTAGGGGAATTGAAGTGGTCAGTGTAGTTGGAGTGTGGCAGAGCGAGGATAGATGATGCTGCAGAGGTTAGCAGAGGCCCAATCATGAAGGTTCTTTTAGAAGAAGAGCCCCTTTCCCCTGAAAATAAACATGAGGGTAGAAAGATGGGGAAAGATAGTCCTATATGGCTTTGGATACCATTTGTAGGAGCTGAAGTGTTTTTTTTTTTTTGGTCCCTTTTTTCAGCTTGTCTGCACTAAATATGGGAAAGAGTAACGATATAAATTAAGCAAAATATGACTTATTGGACTTTATCAGTAAAGTACAATAAGGTAGTATAATAATGACGATGATCATAACAGTAGCAATAGTTACCAGTTGACATCTACTGTGGTGGCCTTGCAGACATTTTTCATCCTGGGCTTCTCAAGGGCTAGAACATCCTAACTTCCACCTGTGACCCCAGTAGGGCATCAATTCAGAAGGCCTCTCAGAAGTTGTTCGCTTCCAAGACCGTAGATAGGAAACCCTGTTCTCACTGCTGTAGGGGAGGTCTGGGATCCCACACAGCACCCCCTGCTCCTCAGCAACTCTGATCATCTGATCTCATTTCATAAAATAGTGAGGATACAATAAAGTGGAAAAAAATGATAAGGGTACTTCTTCTTCATGTCTTAGAAGTATGCATGAAAAGGGGGAGAATCTAATACAAGGTGGAACAAGAAATGTAATGGGTGGATGTGAACACAATGAGAAAGAATAAATATACTCAACCTTAGTACTTTTCTAAGAACAGAAGAACTATGCTTTAAAGAAAGAAGTAAGAATTCAGGTTATTTAAACCTTTCTTGGGGATCTCAGTATACCTTTTGTAACCTGGGGCTAATATCTGTACAAGAGCTAGATCTAAACTAGGATCTACCCCACCTAGGATGGGGATCTTTTGAGTCCTCATCTCTAAAATCTCCATTCGCTGAGCACAAATGCCACGGGCAAAGAACTGGTTAAAAAAGAGGCAGCCTTGTTGTCACTTATAATTAAGTTAAGGAGACAAAGCAAGGAGCTTAAATGATGACAAAGACGGTAGCCACCATTTATGGAGAGCTCACTATACACCAGGCACTGCACCAAGCATTCAGTGTGAATGATCTCACTTCATATGCACAATGCTTCAATGTGTTAGGACTATTCTATCCTACAGATGAGGAATCAGGGTTTGGAGAGATTAAGTAATTTGCTCGAGGTAACATAGACTAGTGAATGTGGCCCTGGGATCTGAACCTAGCCTTCTTCATTCTAAGGCCATGAGAAATAGTGTTCAATATAAACATGTACTATGGGGCTACCTAATAAAATATAAATGAAATTCATAAAAATCACATAGAGGATGAAGAGGGTGATTCATGAAATGGTTTCAAAGGGGAGAGAGATGTGAAAGTAAACTCTATTTATACTTTAACTATACTATCTTTTGGTATTTGGTTATCATCTATTAGATCAAATGTTAAGAGATGTATTCCAGGCACCTTAAATTCATCTCTATGTCCATCTTATTTTTAATTTTCTTAAAGAATTAAGAAATTAGAATGTTGCTGTATTGAGAGGCATCATTTCACCAATTTTAAACTCCTTGTCAATCCTATATCTGAAACGACTTCAGAAGTGCAATACGATATCTCTTTGCAGTAAAACTAAAAATTGTGAATATGGTGCATTACAGCAAGTAGACCAACCAAATCTTGGTGCCTAGAGTGAAAGCATTTAGCATGTACAAAATAACCACTTAAACCACTTTATTTTTTGTTTGTTTCTTTGTTTTAATCTAATTGCACAGAATGCAGAACTCAAAAGTTATCAAAAAGGCATGTAGAGAAGTATCCCTTCTACACTTGTTCCCCAGCTACCCAATTCCTTTCACCAAAGTCAAACACTTCATGTTGTTTGTTTATCACTCCAGGGACATTTTATGTATATTCAAACTTACTTGTATGTCTTTGTGCAATCTATCACCCCCATTTAAGAAATGAGGTACATACTGCATACACTGTTCTCCCCCCCCCCACTTTTTATCTAACTTAGCAATATATTTTGGCAGATCACTTCATATAGGTACATAAAAAGCTTTCTCACTTTTTATGGCTGCACTAATAATTCATGTTACCTCTTTCCTATGATATACTGAAATGATTCCATATACAAACTAATATGTCTGTAGGAAAAATTCCTAGAAGTGGGATTGCTGGCTCAAAGTGTGAGTGCATCTGTAAACTTGATAGCCCCAAACTGCTTTCCAAAGAGGCTGCACTAATTTAAATGCCCCCAGCGGTCTACGGCAGTGCCCATTTCCCCACTGTCTCACCAACACAGCACCCTGCACTTTTGATCTGTGCTAATCTGATAGGTGAAAACAGGTATCTCAGTATAGTTTCACCTTGCATTTCTCTTCCTATGAGTGATGTTGTGCCAGAGATGACAATTTACAGTGATTTTCCTCTTCTTGGTATCTCTCGTGATGCAAGGCACATAGGATGACTAATTGCACACTCTGTGAAGGATTATCGAGGGAATGACATAGGAATACTAACATAGTCTGAATTGTCAGGTCTTAAAAAAAGAAAAAAATCAAAAGTAAAACTCATCGTTCACTGAAGGAACTATACAAATCAACAGCAGAGAAAGTAATTTGCAAAAGGTGAGGCCTCAAGTTGTCAAAATTATGTTTCCTTGCCTTGCTACTTAGATTTTTCTAGATTGGAGGAAAGCCCTTCAAAGAGCAGAGGTTCCATCGGGAGAGGCTTGAGGATTAGCTGCCAGGCTGCCACCCTTAGACAAATCTTTGACAAATTCCTGCCTGGAGGATCCTGGGAAAAGACCTCACTTTCCTTCAAAAGGGGCTCAGGATCACTTTAAAGTCGGCAGTAAATCCCAATTGCTCCTAATTAGGCCTCTGTTTGGTTAATTGCTCTGGGAACTCCCTGGGAGACAGCAGAAAGCCCGGGACCTGCAGTGGCTTGGCTCTAAGTGTGTGCGACGGCCCGTTGAGAGCAGGACCTACGGAGCTGCTCCAAGCGGCCGGGCTCGGAGCTGCTTGGTGACGCCTGGAGAGGCAGAGGTAGGGAGCCAGCGGGGCCTGGGAACAGTAAATGTAGGAGCAGCAGGCCCTGCTTCCTCCTTCCTGAAAAAGGAATCAGGAAAAGCTTGCCTGCTAGTCACAGCTCTGTAAAATATTCTTTGCAAAGCCCAGGAGGTTACTGGGCTTTAGCACAGGTGCTGAAGAGATACACAGTGCCCAACCCTTAAAAAAAAAAAGTCTGAGCTTTTCCACCTCCCTTTTCATCCATACTGCCCTTTAATTTCTAACAAAGGCACTGCTCTGTAGTTGTTGAAGTGAAATCAGATAGCAACTTGGAAGGCGTACTAGAGTGTCTAAGGCATTTCCATATATGTTAATATATATTAGCACATGTGCTCCTACCCCTCGTAGGGAGAGCTGGTATTACTGTTAGTTCCATTCTATCCAGGAGGACCCCGAAGCTCAGGGAGATTAGGAGACTTGCCCAAGGGACACACAGATACAAAGAGGAGAGCTAAAACTGAAACCCGTTTCATCGTGTTAGCCCCTTAATACCATTCTGAGGTCGTAAATCTCACGTGTTTAAAATATATTAATTAATCCATAAATATTTATTAACTTCTACTATGTGTCAGCACCAGTTAAGGATGCTAACAATATAGCACTGAACAAAACACACAGGTCTCATCTGTCACAGAGCTGACATTCTAGTGGGTGAGATAAACAACAAACAAAAAATATGTCAGGTGATGATTTACCATGTAATTTTTGTTTTCCAAATCCCTTCCTTTTTGAGTGTGAGAAGGGGAGTTTTTTTTATAATTACTCTAAGACAACAGGTATAAAATAGGACTGTCCTATGCAAAAGTGGACATCTGGTCTCCCTAGCTATGAAGAAAAACAAAGCTAATAATGTCACAGAGTATGGTGACACATAAGCAAGAACCAGGAAACCTGGATTCTTGGTCTGAATTGTCCTCGGAATTCCTGTATTACCTCTGGTTAGTCACCTCAGTTTCTGTGGGCCAGTTTTCTCCAACCATAAAATAGTTATCAATAGTCTTCCTCCTGTGTCATCTGGGGGGAATCCAAGGAGTTCTATCTATAAAGTACATTGTCTCTATAGAGGAATGATACACAGTCTAGGAACCTGGATTCCACACCTGTCTCTTTGAGAAAGTAACTGTGTGTCCCTGTTGGCTGAGTTTTATTCTTTCCATCCTTCACCCTTTTATTCAACCATTTACTATGTGCTCTCAGGAGGAATGTGTTTCCTTATTTTTATATAACGGAACTAATAATACCTCACCTACCTGCCTTGTCCATTTAGTAGTGGTGTAAATCACAGCCCCTAAAACTGAAGAATCCTGCAAGATATTTGATCCAGATTGGGGTTTTGGGGCAGTGTGGAGGAATTAAAATAGCATTCCTTGAATTTTACAAATGAGGTCAGAGGCCCAAGGTCATATGGCCTGTGGGCGAGAGAGGGCACACACCTCTGGTTGTCAGGGCTGAGCTCTGTCAGCTACTCCACGTGGCTTTCAAAATGGGATATAGTTGGAAGAATGTGGTCACGAGTGAAGAACATCTCTCAAGTGAAGTCTCCCAGAGCTGATGGTTGCTTTGACTTTCCAAATTGGGAAAGACTGATATAGTTGTCAAACTTTAAATGTAAAAATCTCTGATAATCGAGGAAGATGTTTTTGTCTCCCTTTATGTCCACTGCTTGCCTCTTTTTTAAAACATGAAAACCCCACCCGTTCCATCTTCTGGCTTATCTATATAATTCTACCTAATAGCTACATCAGTTCCAAAGGTACCTGGATTCCCACAAAGTAAATGCAGAAGCAGAAAGGCATTTTCACAGCAGGAACCGGCTGTGTGCAAATGAACGTGTGACAAGGGGGTGAGTCCTGGAGTGTGTGAGTGTGTCCAGTGGTCTGCCCTCCAGGCTGAGGGCAAGCTGGCTGACCCAGCCTTCCCCTGAGGTCCTGTTTACCCAACAGGTTGATATTTTTCTCAGTTATTGGGAGGTGATAATGTGTTCCACATATGAAATTCATATCATTTGTGTTTGGCCTCCTTTGCCATGCTAAGGGTTGCGAGGGGCACCATTTTAAAATTAATTTGCTGGGTGTTCTGTCTATCTGTGAGAAACAGGAGGAAGCAAGCCTGGTCCGAGTATTTATCAGACACATGCCGCCCATCTGCCAGAGCTAGGTCGAGGAGGATTTGCTGTTAATCCTTCAGACCCATCTGTAGGGGGTTCAAAATGCTGACCAGGAAGCTAGACAAGATGAGGTTTATTTAATTAGAAAAATGGCTCTGGAGGTTACTGGAAATCACTCTGAAGAAGGAAGGGCTTTCGATGGCGTCACTCCTGCAGGGGTGGGAGTGGGCTCAAAGTGGAGAGAGTGCCGAGATTGTTTTGTGCTGGGCTTGGGGGGTGTGTTTTGATCTGACAGTGGTGTGGCCTGGACAGGGGAGAAAGCTTCCTCCCTGGTGAGGCATGAGCCAGGACCAGCCTGAGTTGGGACGATATCACAGGAAGTTCATGTGTGGGGCGCAGCACTGAGCCACGAAGACCAGCATTTGCTTTGCAAGTTTGGGTACAGACTGAAGAAAGCCAAGGAGCTGGGTGAGGCCAGAGCAGGATAAGGTGGCAGCTGAATTCCCAGCACTGAAGCCAGCCTGCTAGAGGCTGAAAGCAGCTTGGGGCAAAAACTGTTACCTACACTTTAGTCCTCAAAATGTGCTAGAAGATTCTTGTCACTGGGGCTTATTGCCATTTGAGATCCATTTTTGGAGGGAAGGGAAACAACAAAATTGCATTAAAATTTTCCCCAATGGAAAAAATGACATCCGTTCAAAACAAAATAACCAGCAATCGCATGTTTCCTTTTTAGTATGAAAATATTATTAGCATAATTGGTTTCTGCAGGGCTGCCATTTGGGACAACTGGGCAGGGGAAATTGCATGCCTTCCCCCAGCTTCTGATTGTTATTGCGTGGCAATATAAAGCATGACAATTTTCACTGAAGTGGATCGAGATAAGCGGTCCCCTCTCTGCCTAGGGCTTTTTGAAATGGTATTCCTGTTGCTAGCCAGATTCCTGGACACTGGTCTCCCAGGGATCACATTTTTTGAGGCTGAGTTTTTAAGGGTTATCATCCAGGGACCAGGGGCCAGAAACTCACCTGGGAGTAGGTGTCCAATAGAAGCAATTGTTTGCCAGAAAGAACAAAACATTTATTTTAGGAATTGTCAACCACTCAGAGGAGCATGAAGTTCTGGGGCTGCTCTCTGCACACCCTCCGCCTGTGCCTCACACAGGGGGACGCATGGTTTGAAGCAGCAGGGTTGCCCCAGGGCATCAGTCTTTTCTTTTTCTTTGTTTTTCTTTTTTTTAACATCTTTATTGGAGTATAATTGCTTTACAACGGCATGTTAGTTTCTGCTGTATAACAAAGATACATGTATACATATATCCGCATATCCCCTTCCTCTTGCGTCTTCCTCCCACCCTCCCTATCCCACCCCTCTAGGTGGTCACAAAGCACCGAGCTGGTCTCCCTGTGTTGCTTCCCACTAGCTATCGAGTTTACATTTGGTAGTGTAAGCTGGGACGAAGTGAGAGAGTAGCCTCAGTCTTTTCAATTCACCTTCTACCTTAGAATTTCCCAGGAATTCTTTCTTCTTCCACTTTCGAAACTGGCTGATAGGAGATACCAGGAATCCTGGGAAAGTTAGGAGGCAACCTCGCTCCAGCTTTCCAAACTCAACCATATAAAGATGTCTAGAGCATGACTGTGAGGAAAGAGAGAGCTGGGTAGTTAGTACTCACTGGACAGGGAGTTTCAGAGAACATCCCTCTTCTAAACAGAGCTTTCAGATTCACACTGCACCGACAGCACTTGAGCATCTCGACAGGGTGGACGAACCAGTCATTTCAGTGGAAAAACAGCCAGTCAAGTTCTCAGGGTCATGGAAAACACATGGTCACTCAATGGCTTACATTTCCCATTTCCCACCAACCAACTGGAATGTTCCACCAGAAAGTTAAAAAAAAAAAAAAGGCCGGGGAGGCAGCAAAACCCAAAGGCTCTTTTGGTTGTTGAAAATAAAATTAAATTCTACTGTAAAAGAGAAACTCTTTAGTTGCAGCCTTTCTGCTTTCTCTATCAAAATATACTTCTTTTCAGACCTAGAGGAAGGGATACTATATTGAATTTTAAAAACGAATGTTGTATCTGTAATTATTGATGACTTATTTTGTCTTTTCAGTAAGAGCCCCAGAAGCCTTTGAGCAGCTGGTTGTAAGAAATATGATATTCAGCATCAGGTAAATGCATGTTTGGAAACATTATGACTTAAACTTAATTTTTTAGGTTAAGTATCTCTCTTCTTTCATATAAGTTAAGCAAAGCAATAGTTAAGTGTGTGAAATATTTAGTGTGGGCAGTTCCTTGCAGCAGAGACTGTAGAAGATGGATTATAATTTTTCAACCAGAATTTTTCACTAATTTTCCTCTGCATAGATTTTTTTTTTTTTTTTTTTTTTTCTTTTTGCGGTATGCGGGCCTCTCACTGCTGTGGCCTCTCCCGTTGCGGAGCACAGGCTCCGGATGCGCAGGCCCAGCGGCCATGGCTCACGGGCCCAGCCGCTCCGCGGCATATGGGATCCTCCCAGACCGGGGCACGAACCCGCATCCCCTGCATCGGCAGGCGGACTCTCAACCACTGCGCCACCAGGGAGGCCTGCATAGATTTTTTTAAATTGAATATTGGGCAGTTCTATGTGTTCCTATTTTCTGGAGTTGTTTTAAAATTTGCCTATGATTGTAATTGTTTTGAAGATTTCACCAGTAACCTGAGTGAACTCAGGCACTTCCCTTGGTTCTGGCTTTAAAGATCATTAAATGATGTTCTTTTTAAAATGCCAAATTAATCACCAGCCTTGCAAAATCACAAAAATCACCATCTTGCCACCAAAGAACGCTGTCCCTAAGGGAACTTCCCTTTTTGTTTCCAGATCTTCAGGGCTTTACACTCAATTCCCTTTACCTTATGAAAACCTGGGACTTAAGGACAACATGTTCTAATGCCCCTGAAGAAAATGTGATTTTCAAGCCAGGACTATAGAAGGGGAGGCTTCCTCCTTTCCCCCAGAGACTCGGGGGCCTTGTCTCACTGCAGTGGCGTCTGGCTTTCAGCGACTTGTGCATTGGCAGGAGGGCTCCTCTTGGCATTATGTCCCCTGGGTATTAACTAGTGAGCTTGATGGCTACTGCAAGGTTTCAGAAGATTGAATTTAGACCAGGAGCATTCCTATCCTGGGCCCATGATGGGCTTCAGAAGACCTGAGACCCTAGAAAAGTTAACACTCGTGCACGCATGCACGCATATGTGTGTGTTTCTTAAAAGAAGGATCATGGTTTTCATCAGATTCTCAAAACAATCTCCCAAAATTAAAACAATGATTTTTACAGCGAGAGGCGTTGCAGTGCTCCACCCCCTCATGCAAAGGAGCACTTGAGAAACCCAGGTGTGGTCCTGCTAGCAGAGGCAACAGGCCTCAATTTACCTCACTTCCAGGCCATTATCACTTAGTGCCTGTATTCCCATATTGGCTTCTAAGTTCTTTGTCTTCCTTATCTTGCCCTTGAAGAACGCTTTTTTTTTAAACCAAGGGAATACTTTGTATTCCCCCCCCCCCGCCCTCGGTTATTTCTGATTCTTGCTGTTGATAACACTCCAGTCTTTTATTAACTGGTTGATCTTTCACTCCTTTATTCTTTCTTTCTAGAGTTCTGGGAAAGAGCTTTGGAATTAGGCCATTGGTATTCAAATTTAGATCTGCCACTTACCGCCCGTGTGCCCTTTGGTAAGTTAACTTTCCGAAGCCTCATCTGAAAAGCAAAGATGGTAATAGTACTTAGTTTATTGTGAGGCTTAAGTATAATCATGCATGAAAGTATTTAATTCAGTGCTGAGAATATTGTATGTTATCATAAAAGGTAAAAAAAAAAAAAAATCATTCCACGAATACTGAAGGACCCACTGGTGCCAGGCACTGGGCAGGTTGAAATCAATGCTGACCGAATAACAGATTGAGCTCTCTGTTCTCCTCGGCTCATGATCTTCCCAGTAAAAACCTGTTATCCTTGGCAAGATGCTACAAAGTCCATGGGCAACATTTAATTAGCACTTCTTTGCCACCATCCTGGCCATTCCTCCTACCAATAATAGTAATATAACAACAGCCACAAAAATGGCATCAGGTACATATGTAGTGTTACTACATGCCAGGTACAATTCCAAGCACTTTCCACATACGACTGGTTTAATCTTCACAATATCCCTTTGAGGTAGGTTCTGTTTATTCTCTTCATTTTATGGATGAAGAAATTGAGGCACAGAGAGGGTAAGTAACTTGTCCAGAATCACACAGCTGGTAAGTGGCTAAGCCAGGTTTAAATCCTGCAACGTGACTCCAGAGATGGTGCCCCAGACTGACTTATACTTAATAATAATCCTGAATAAAAATATTAAATAAGAATGTGCCCCCTCTCTCCTTTCAACCATACTTCCTTTAAAACCTGTCTCAAAACCCCCTTCCCCCATAAAGCCTTATTTAATATTATTACTACAATGATTTTGCAACTCCTGACCCCTGAATTATTCTTTGTACAGCCCTTATTTGTCCCCTCAATATGTTGTTTGCCAGTGTTCAACTGTTTTTCCCTAACTAGACTCAAGTTCCTCAGAAGCAAAGATTGTTATCATTTGCTTATCTGGATGCCTTCAAGGTGCCTAGTTGAAGACTATTCCCTCGGGGGACAATCCAAACATCCTTGGTGACATATAGTTATTTTGGGGCTCTATTATTTATTCAGTGAGTGTTTATGGATCATCTATACCAGCGCAGTGTTCCCAGCACTATGCATATAGCAGTGGAAAGAGGCAAGCATGGTGCTCAGGATGCCTGTGACATGGGGCGGGGCAGTGGGGAGAGAAACATGTAAACAGCTCTGGGCAAGGGCTAAGAGAAGGGCACAGTTTGAGGATGGTCTATATAGAATGGGGTTTGACTCAGTCGAGGAGGTCAGGGAAAGCTTCCTGGAGAAAGGGATGCTTTAGCTGAGACCTGAAGGATGAGTAGCCCTTACCCAGGTAAAGAGCGATGGGGAGCATTGGCAGCAAAGGCTCTGTGGTAGGAGGGAGAAGCTGGCTGTGAGGAACGGAAGGTCAGAGGGTACCAGGGGAGCCATGTGAAATGAGGTGGCAGTGGTCAGCAGGACCAGGCAGGGCCTTGTTGACCATGTCAGAGTTTGTGTTCATCCAAAGAGCAGCAGAAACTATTGAAGGATTTTAAGCCAGGGGGAGATGATGGTAGCTTGGACCAAGACAGCGTTGTTGAAAGGAAAGAATTGGGTATATTTGGTGGCTATTTAGAGGTAAAATGGAAAAGGATTTGGTGATTTTATAGGGAGCTGGGAAGAACCATTTTTTATTGAACACTTTTATGTTCCTGGCACTATTCTAAGTGCTTTACAGGTCATAATTCATTTAATGCACACAGCAAGCCTATGTGGTAGATGTATTGTCCCCAATTTATATATAAGAAAACAGAGGTGTAAGCCAGTAAATGTCAGGGCTGGGAGTTGGGCCAGGCATTTGGGGTCCAAGCCCTTACTCTTGATCACTATCTTGCCCTCTTGCTGGCTCCACAGATGAATGGTGAGGCCATTCAGTGAGATGGAAATAGCAGTAGAGCGCTTGCTGCAAGAGGTGGGCCAGAAAACTGGGGGGTCAGATTTAGACATGTTGATTCTTTTTTTTAAACTATTTTATTTATTTATTTAACTTGGTGGCACTGGGTCTTATTTGTGGCAGGCAGGCTCCTTAGTTGTGGCATGCAAACTCTTAGTTGCGGCATGCATGTGGGATCTAGTTCTCCGACCAGGGATCCAACCCAGGCCCCCTGCATTGGGAGCTCGCAGTTTAACCACTGCACCACCAGGGAAGTCCCTAGACATGTTGAATTTGAGTTCAGATACATTATGAAAACCAAATTCATCTGATAATCATGCTCAACCCTTCTCATCTCCTTAGGCAAGCCTTTGCAAGAAGATGTTACCTTCTCAAGGAGGTTTACCTTGACCATTCTGTTTATAACTATTCTGCCCTGTCTGCTATCCCTTGTGCCCCCGACTCCTCTTGTCCTTGCTTTTTCTTCCCTACAACATTTATCACCTCTAATGTATTACATATTTTACTTATTTGTCAAGTATATTGTCACTATCTGTCGCTCCTTTGAGAGTGTAAGCGACTCCAGGGCGGGAATCTTTGTTTTCTTCACTGATGTATCCCAAGGACCTAAAACAGTGCCTGGCACATGGTGGACACTAATAACTATTTGTTAGATGGATGAATAAAAATGATTTTTCAGCAAGACTGTTTAGAGACTCCCAAATTTGTCTAGAAGACTAGAATTCATGCTTACATGTCAAAATCATGGTAATGATTAACTAGAATAACTCCATGAACAACTTTTACTGATTTATATGTTATCTTAGTGGCCACTATTAAATTAGTTGATTAGTTCTATTTTGAGGCTTCGCCCTTTAGTTTTATAAGGGATGGCTACTGTTTCATGATAGGTGGTATTTGTTGAGCTGAAATATTATGCTTGTGTTTTCTCTTTTGCTTCCTATTTTTTTCTTTACTCATATTGATGTGCTAACATCTTTGATATATTCAGCTAAGTAAGTAAGGCATAGCTGAGTCAGTGGTATGTTTCTTTAATGCCCTCATATCTGATGGCTAAAGCACATGGCTCTCAGATCAACTACTACCCTCAAATATCATCACGATTTGCACTTATTGGAGATTTCTGTCATGAATTGACAGTGATTCAATACCAGCCAGAGAATTTTAACAGGATAGCAAAAGGACATGTTCATTAACCATTTTTCTAGATCCTCCAAGATCTCTCCCTTTATTAAGTAAAATCAGGAGAAAGCAAAATACTTAGTACTACATTATCTCAGCTGCTGCTCCCTTCCCACAGAGCCATAATTTAGCTATGAGCTTTCTGACCACACAGTGTGTAGAGGTGAGTGGAAGAGTCCTCTTTGAATATTTAAAGCCATTAAACAGAAAGCGTTTTTCTGTTATCCAACATACCGTACTCAAGAAACCACATCATAAATTTCTCCTGGAAATTATTTCCCGGAAAAGAATTTTTCTTTAGTCAAGTGTGCATGTGTGTGTGTGCGTGCATGTGCGTGTGTGCGTGTATGTGTGTATGCGGGCGGGCACACAAGTGTGCTTGGTGAGGAAGGGCACCATGTAACCCAACATACTTTCCTCTTTGCCTTAGTTACCTAGAGACTGAAAGCCAAAATCAACCTTCAGCAACACTAATTAACTCACTCTTAGAGAGTTCCGGGAAGGCCTGCTTCCCTGCTTCCCCAGATGGTCTCTGTTCTGTTTCTATCTTTAATTGTCCTGTTTGATACGATTTTTCATCTTGTAAGTCAGCTGAAATCCTTTTTTGGAAGATGTGAGATATAATCTGAATTGTGGTCAGTTCCTTTGGTCTAGGCTCTCACTTCTTGGGTGGGAATTTGAGAATCTCTGGAAGTAATAATAACAGTAAAGATGGACTTTTCACTTCCTGGCTCTGGAAAGTAAAGTGTTAGACGTTCAGTTCTCCAAAATGTTCTTCACATAAATTTCTGCTCTCAGCAAGTAAGTGGCAAATTCAGGATTCTAACTGCAAACTGCCAGATTCTGAAGCCTGTGTATCTTAGGATGGGACAACGGAGAAGAAATAAGCACCATCCATGTTTTCCTGGCTGTACTGACTCAAGAAGGGGAGATTCCCAGGCTCCGGGCCTCACTGGGCCCTTCAGAGCATCTCCCCGTCCCCCAGAAACTCTGCCTCACTGCCCGATACCCAAGAGTAGACAAGGTGACGCAAGCTATAAGGCAAGGGCTTGAAGGGACGTCCTCCACTGGACCCCTACTCTCGGCCTTCCCCCACCATGTCCCTACAAAAGGAAATGGAAAACAACCCTCCCTCTCCAGGTAGGGGCAATTACCCCGCAGGCTCAGGGGCCGGCATGGGGATTCTCCCCCTTGTCTCTCCAGCTTTGCTGGATCCTAGGGAAGATGAGAGCTACTGTAATCGTGGCTCTTGAGGGTAGGGTTGGGGTTTCACTTTGAGATCTCTATCCCCCAACTCCAGACGCTGTCCTAGTCCTTTGTGAATTACAAACAGCAGATTTCCAGTAGAACAGGCCTTGGTACTGGCCTCCAGCCTCCTCCTGCCCTGAAGTTCCTCTCCGCCAATCATCCCCTCTCCCGACTTGGTTTGAATTTTCCCTTCACTGGATTTTAAATCTCAAACTCCAGCACCTCCACCCCAACCTCCCTTCATTTTTGTGTTGTTCTTTCTACTTCCCCGAATAGCATGGTATCATGCCAAGCCTTGCATCCCATACTTCAGCTATTAAGTTGTTGGCTAATATTACACAGTGGATTTTGATTCGGATCAGTTAGAGCTAATAGCAATTTTCGGTAAAATATTAACCAAACACACACAAAAGTCGCTCGTGTGGCTCCATCCTCTCCTTCAATAGGATTAATCGAGTTAGCTATTTACTCTTCCCACTACTCCAGTGTTTTCCCACCTTCCACTCCAAACAAGAAATTGACACTAAATTCATTTAATACAAATTTATATTATTGTCTGAGGCATTTTAAGCAATGCTTAATTTAATTTCCTTGTTTGGAGTGTGATATTGGAGAACAGGACCACAGAGTAATGTAAAAATGGGATTCGCACGTCCACCAGGCACCCAGCTATATTCTCCAGTGAGTCACAAGAGCTCTGTTTACATTCAATTGCAATTCAAATGTGCCAAATCATCTCTCTGTGTGCAGTAAAAAGAGAAGTCGGCCTCTGAAAGCAGATCATTCCACCCCAGGCTGACAAACCCTGAGGGTTTGACCTTCAGGTTGTGGTACAAGTCCTTTTATTTGATTAGACTTCTGACAGGTCAAACATGTTGACTGTTCACATTCTCTTGGACTAGTAATCAGTGAGCTAGAGTTATAGTCCCTTCTGCTTGGGGAGATGGAAATAACCTTTTCTGAGCATCTACAATGTGCCAGGCATTAAAAAAAAAAAAAAAAAAAAAAAAAACCCCACCTAACAGTATCTCATTTTTAAGTGCCTCAAAAATCCTGTGGGTAAATGGGGTAAAAATCCCCATTTTACTTCTAAAAACCATGAGAAGCAGAGAGGATATGTCACTTGTCCAAGGCCACATAGCCAGTAAGTGTGCGTACAACCATATACCCCCATAGTGCTGGCATTTTGCACGATCTCTCAGACCTAAGTGCACAGGGTCACGCCAGTGTGGGGCAGTTTCTTAAGGCGTTAAGAATGGTGAGCTTCAGCCAGGCCACTGAGTCCCTGAACTGGTATACAGAACTTGTATGTATGTACACCTTTTTGAGGAGGGGGTCCATAGCTTTCTTCAGTTCTGAAAAGGCTCCATGATTTAAAGAATAATAAGCACTATTGCCCTGAGCTTTCCATGAGGACCAGTGCCTGAGGGCTTTGGGGCACTTAACACACATGCTTCTCATTCTGCACTTGGATTTGGCCAGATACTTTAGTAACAATCATACATCAACAACTACGATTTGTTGAGGACCTACTAGGTGCCAGCTCTGCTGAGTGCTCTCATTGATTGGCTGGGGCAGGGGTGGGGGAAGGGTACTGGCATTCCTTTTTAACATCTATTAATTAATTAATTTAGGCCACACCACTCCCGCGTGCGGGATCTTAGTTCCCCAATCGGGAAACCAGGGATCAAACCTGTGCCCTCTGCAGTGGAAGCTTGAAGTCTTAACCACTGGACCGCCAGGGAAGTCCCAGCATTCCTTTTAGAGCCCTCAGTCTTGCCTGGTAGTAATAAGAACAGAGAGTCCCATACCTGCTGAGCATAGAATGTGTCTAGGAATGTTTCTGGCCCCTTGACTGGAATAACCCCATCCAAGCAGGGCAGGGAGAAAAAGAAAGGTTGATGTGAGAGCCAGCAAGCTGGACGTCTGGCTCCTTTTCTGCCATCAACTCCAAATGGCTTTAGGCAGAATACTCTTGTTACTCTAATAGGCCTATCTCTAAAATAAAAATACCTAGCTCCCACTCCCCCTCTTAGTAAACCAACAAAACGAAACATAAAACAAACTTTAAAAATACGTGGGTATTACTTAAGATTGTGAAACTAATGAGCTCCCAGTCATCTAATGCAGCTCAATTCATTTCACTGACATCTTGGAATACTTGTTTCCAGACATGCTGTGGGGATAAAATAATGAAGACACACCCCCTGGCCTCCACGGGATTAAAATCTAGTATGTATAGCAAAGCAAGTATATAAAATAGCTGTAGCACAGGTAGAATAGAGTAAACATTATATGAAAGCTATCAGTTCCTTGCTGTGGGAGGGGGGGGTCAGAAGAGGGAAAAATATCTCCCTTGGGGAAGGAAATCAGGGAAGGCATTGGTAGGAGGTGGCATTTGAAGACTTGAAAGGATTTCATCAGGCAGAGGACGTTTTTGAAGGTTGGGTAAGGATGCTGCGTAAGGGCATGAAGGCTGCATAAGGGCATGAGAAATCTGGGGCATAGTTAGGCGATCAGGAACAGCCAAGAATGCCTAGACAGTGTGGGCCTGGTAAGCCTGCTGTGGAAGGCGGACTGCTAGGCTAGAGCGAGGGCCCAATGAATTTACATATTACCCCTAGAGAGTCTGATTTTTTTTTTTTTTTTTTTTTTTTTTTGGCCTAGCTGCGAGGCTTGTGGGATCTTAATTCCCCCACCAGGGATTGAACCCCAGGCCCAGGGCAGTGAAAGCGCTGAATCCTAACCACTGGACCACCAGGGAATTCCCTAGAGAGTCTGATTTAAAGGGCTCTATTGAAGATTGCCCTTTGGAATTTTTAAAATCCCCTTGGGTGATTCTAGTTTTGCAGCCAAGGTTGAGAACCCCTGGGCTAGGTGGTCTTCAAGGTCTCCTCCAGCCTCTGAGAGAATAGTGCCCTTTTTGAGAAAAGGGACTCTGTTTGAAAATGTGGGTGGCTGGTTGTAATTGCTAAAAAGCTGATTTAAAGTCCTTTGCCCTCAGGCAATGGGCTCCTGAATAACCCTGGAGGGTTGTTCTAAGAGTGAGCGTCCAAAGCCCAGATACATCCATAATGTCAGTGAGTTAAGTGGGCCTGGTAGGGACTGGCAATCTAGTAATCCCGCCCCATCCAAAGGGGGCAGCCTCTACTTAGCTCCAGCTGAGTACTGCTAAGTAGGAACGTGGACCTGGGGTTGCCAAGGCTTGTGACTTTTCAAGAGAAGCCAGGAATCTGGCAAAAGATCCTGATTTTATTATGTTAGTAAAAAATACAAAATTGTGATAAAACACTATGCAAGCCAAGCAAACCATAACAGCAAGCCAGGTTCAATCAGCAGGTCTTTGGGTTGATGCCTCTGACTTAGAGTTTTTATTATTAAAAAGAACTGGCTTTCTTTTTTATTAAGTGATTGCTACCTGACAAATGATCTTCAGAGAGACAACACTGTGTTGACTTCATGTGCTTTACTTTTTTTTTTTTTTAACTATAATATCTGGCTGAGGAGACATTAAAATCTCCCATGTGCATTTATCAACTAATGGTCAATATTATTTTAACTGTACTCACTTCTTCCCATATTATTTTCAAGCAACCCTCAGATATCATATTATCTTATCCATAAATATTGAAACATAACCATAATATGGTTATCACCCCTAAAAACAAGCATTTCTTAAAAATATCCAGTGTTCAATTTACAATCTCAAAATGTCATAATTTTTTTTAAAATTCAGTTTGTTTGAATCAGAATACAAATAAAGTCCACACATTACAGTTGATTGACATGCTCATGTTCGCTTTTGATACATTTTTGTACATTGATCCTGCTGAATTGGCTATTATTAATGTGTCTGTATGTAACCTTCCACTAAAGGATTTGTAAAAATGTAATGAAGGTTTACAAGGCCAAGCTCTGTGATTATGTTAGAAGTAAGTTTGATATAGTAAGTCTTATAAACAGCTAAATTCTGTCAAAGAAAAATCCATTTTTAATGCATGATTGAATATTGATAATTAATGGGAACTATGAGGAAGTCATATGCAAAGATTAATTACCAACTGAGCTCTGAGAACATTTTTCTTCCTTTGTAATCTTACCTCCTGAGAGAAATAGTCTATATTGGTTCTAGAGTGAATTGACAGATATGTCCAGAAAGAAAAGTCACAGACTTTAATCTTTATTGGTCATGCTTAATTGGATGTACTATTATTTTTTATTTGCAGAGACAGTATTTTTCAGTTAATTCTTTCTGCAATGCTGGAATGGGAAGGTGGGATCCTGAGGCCTTTCTCAGTGTACTGGATGTAGGGGGCTAGGAGTACCGGGGTTCCAATTATTTCTCCTTATTAGAAATGTTTGATTTTCCGATGGAAAATCTGATTGTCTGAATCAAGGCCATCCTCTACAGGCCAACTCTCTTCATTGCTGACACTAAACTCTGACAAAAAGCGATGCTCTGAGCTTCTTGCTTCAGAAAGTAACTTGAGTGAAACTGACCCCTGAAATCCAAGTTCATTAAAGTAAGGAAAAATACTGTGAGTCCATCAAATAAAAAGCCAGACAGGCATGGCTGTTTGCCCCTACTGGCACACACTGTATTTGCATATCCACCTAGGCAGGCTTCTGTTAAGAGGCATCCGCAGGCCAGTCTGTGACTGGCAGCAGCTCAGATTCAGTTTGCAAAGGTGGCTGGTGGCCGGTGGCTAATTACATGTTTGATGAACTTGTTGTTAAGACAATGCCGCATGTGTCCTCCCCTGGCTGCAAATTGCCAGGTTACTGGAGAGTTTCCTGTATGGATACTAATTATGCCTAATTTGGTCCTGAGATTTCCTCATTTGTCTTTCTGTCACAAAGTTTGTGATTACAAATCGCTCATGTTGATTGGGAGTGAGGCTAAATTTCTGATGGTTCACACATGTAATAAAGCCATTCATGAGACCAGCAGTGTTCAGTCGTCTTTCTAATACATAGAACATCCACGGTTATTTGCATCCCTGAGAAAAGTTTGCTTTCTGTAGGTGTTTGTTTTCACAATGAATTAATTACCTGTAAAACATAAACAAAGCTTCCAAATGTGACACTGTGTGGAAAGGACAGCCATGTGCTACCTGGGAAGGGACAGCCGTTATGTTCCTGAGGGGTGTGCGTTTAACCCCCATGGGGGGTGGGGGGGGATTGCTCCCCAAGGCAAGTGGCTCTGTCCATGTCGTGCCTGCCTGGGAGGCCCTGGAGAAGAGAGAGGGCTTATCTTGAATACCGGAAGTAGCAGGCAGCCCCTTGATGGCAGCTTCACTAACCAGGGGTTCTTGGGAGCCGAGAGCCCTACTGCCGGCCGGGTTTCTGTCTGTGGGTAGTGGGGACACAGGAGAGAGCTAAGGCCTTCAGCATGGGATTGGGGGCCCTCTTGCCCCTCTTCACATTTGCCTAATGATTGCACAGGCTCCGGACGCGCAGGCTCAGCGGCCATGGCTCACGGGCCCAGCCACTCCGCGGCATGTGGGATCTTCCCGGACCGGGGTTCGAACCCGCGTCCCCTGCATCGGCAGGTGGACTCTCAACCACTGCGCCACCAGGGAAGCCCTGCCTAACGATTTTTTCAAGGAGCCTGATTAAGACACCGACTCTCAAATATTTTTCTAAGACATCTCTCATACTTCCGCTCCCAAGAAAAAAGCCTCGGGAGTTTCCCAGGTTCCAAGCCTGAGACTAAGGATGGCACGTGGTGAAGAAGGTGAGGGAGGGAGGTAAGGAAGCATAGAGAGAGGGCAGAGGTGAAGATGGATGTAGATATGGTGAGGCCCTGGGGACAGGAGACAGAGGCAGGAACTGAGGGGAGAGGGTCCTTCCAGAGCTGACCTGGCTGCAGGGAATGTGACTGAGCAGTATTGGGCTGGTACTGCAAGGCATAACCCACCCAGGGAGAAAGTGGTCAGTGGAGGCCTCCTCCAATCCAGGTGCAGTGGCCAGGTCTGTCTCCTTATCCTTGGTCTCTGAGCTGGGCCTCACGTTTGCCATCTTTATCCATCTTTAATGAACTACAAGTGTTTGGAAACTGAGCCATGACTGGAGATCTACTTTTGAGAGGAGGCTTGTGCACTTCCTGTCAACTAAATCCCTAGATGTCTTGTGACATATTTTGAGTCAATAAAGTACTAACTGTTAACTTGTTCTGATCTGATTTTATTTGCATTTATCACCCAGGATATGGAGGCTACCTTTGCTGCTGAGTCCCAAAAGCCTTCTCTGTGACCACAAAAATCAGAAATCAGAGGGGTCTAAGGTTTCCCCAGCTGCCCACATTAGCATAACTGGAAAAAATACCATTCATTTGCTCTATACAGGCGATCTCTTTTCTAATAGGTGGTCATAGATTGATACAGAGCAACTGGAAACATCCATGTTACCCCAGAAATGAGAAAAACAATCCTGTTAAAAACTGATAACCCAGATAAGGTCAACATCCCTGGCCACCAAGATTAGCCAAGTGGCCACTCACAAGGTCATGGGAAAAAGCTCAGACAGCCTTGTTTTCCCTTAAGAATGGCAAGGGCCAAGTGACCATAATGTCTGTAATTGTGTCCCTCTCAGGTCCTTAGCTGACTCCACTAGAGTGAAACAGTCTGGGGGCAAACATCACAGCCTTCCTCCTGGCATCAATTCCTTTTATTTTTTTCTGTGCCCAGAATTTCCCTGGGCACTAGTGAGAATCTTGCAAGTAGAGAGAAACACCTTCTGAACAGTATAGGATGTACAAAAAAAGGACAAGGGAGGATGAGGGATGTTTGAAGTGCTTAAATCCCACACATAATTATAAGAAGTTAGCATTTTTGCTGGGAAAATTAAAGAAATTAGACTCAAATATAATTTTTTTCAATGCAGAAGTGTAAATTTTGCACTTTACCATTTGATCAAAGGAAAGCCCACTGACAAAATGAGAGCTCTTAAAAATGCAGTGTGGGGGCTTCCCTGAAGGCTCAGTGGTTGAGAGTCCGCCTGCCGATGCAGGGGACGAGGGTTCGTGCCCCGGTCCGGGAAGATCCCAAATGCCGCGGAGCGGCTGGGCCCGTGAGCCATAGCCGCTGAGCCTGCGCGTCCGGAGCCTGTGCTCCGCAACGGGAGAGGCCACAACAAAAATGCAGTGTGGGTTACTTTCATTAAAATGAAATGTATTGATAATCTAGCATGAGATTTAATAATCTAGCGTGAGATTTAATAAAGTCTTTACTTTTAAGTTAAATTTAAATTGATCTCACTGTCTATTTACTCATTCATCAGATATTACCAAATGGCTAATTTGTGCCAAGTTCTCATTTAGAAAATGTTATATGGTTCTTTTCTGAGAAACCTTGTTAATCATGTTGTTTTACATTATTAAACTTTTTTAGAATGCAGTTCTTACCGTGAAAGTTCATTCTCTGACACTTAAAACTTTTTCCTTCATAGGAAGCTATGATGCTAGAGAGAACCCATGTGCCAGAAGCTAGTTCCCATCACTAAGATCAGTGTTGGAACTCTCTGCCTTGACTCTCTTAGGACCAAAGTGGAGGGCATGTAGGGAGAAAACTTTTCTTGTGTACCTATTATAGACCAGATGCTTTACAAAAATAATTCCATTTAATTTTAATTCTCACAACCCACAGATAGGTAAGATTTCCATTTATTTTTAATCTTTTATTTATTTTTGGCTGCGTTGGGTCTTCGTTGCTGAGTGCAGGCTTTCTTTAGTTGCGGCGAGCAGGGGCTACTCTTCATTGTGGTGCATGGGCTTCTATTGAAGTGGCTTCTTTTGTTGTGGAGCGCGGGCTCTAGACACACGGGCTTCAGTAGTCGTGGCACATGGGCCCTAGGGCGCAGGCTCAGTAGTTGTGGCATATGGGCTTAGTTGCTCCATGGCATGTGGGATCTTCCTGGACCAGGAATTGAACCCATGTCGCCTGCATTGGCAGGCGGATTCTTAACCACTGTGCCACCAGGGAAGTCCCAAGATTTCCATATTATAGTTCAAAACACTGAGGCTAGGAGGGATGATGAAACTTGTATGAAGTCAAGTAACTAGGAGGTACTGGCATTGCTGACCCTCACTGCCTTTCAGCACATCATCCATTTAATCAATACAGAACTTCCTTGAGCACCTACTATGTGCTAGGCACAGTTCCTGGCACTAAGGATACGGTGGTGACAAAACAAAGTCTCTTCCTCATGGGGTCTCTAACCCGATGGTTGAGAAGGCAGTAAACAGACACGTGATGTGATGTTGGGCAGTGGCGAGGAGATGAAGAAACGTGAAGCAGGGGGAGGGGATGGAGAATGAAAGCAGGGGGTGGCTCTTGAGCACCTGTCCATTCAGCGTCAGGCGTGTCTCCAGCAGAGTGCATTGTGTTGCCAGTCTCTTTGCTGGACGAGAAGAGAACGTGCAGGCGTGCATGTGGTCACACAAATGGGCACCTGCACTGCATGGAACGCTGGGAGTGAGGGCAGTGAAACAGAGAGAGAGGAGGAACAAGGAGACCAAGCAAAACTTCCAAAGGAGGCTTGTTCCTTGGGCATCAGCCTATTTGTCTCTTTATGTTCTCTTTCAACACTCCCAGCACACCCAATCTTCCTCACCTGCACTGTGACCCTTGCTACATCCTCTACGTCCTGGGCGATTCTGCTCTGAAGACGACCGTAGATATCACCACTGTCTCTTCCAGCCCCTTAGATGTCACCATTTCCTTGTGACCTTGCCTTGTCTCCTTTATAATACACATCCTGTGGTTCAATCCTCCAGAGTCCATTAAGTGACCACATGGTTAATTTTTTCTATACAAAGTTAGCTGGTTATGCATTTGTATTACATTTTGATAGGCTACAAATTTGCCTAAGGTTGAAATGTCCCAGGACTTTTTCTTGCCTTTACATTCACCTCTTTGGTGATCTCATCCGGTTTCAAGGCTTTTAAATGCATCTATAAATAGATAAATAGATAACTCAAATTTATATTCCGTGTAGATCACCCTCGCTGCCTCTCTGACTTTTCCACTGGGAAGTCTAATAAACATCTTAAGATGACAACTGTATGCCCAAATCCTGCTTTCCATCTGCAGCCTTCTCCATCTAAGTAAATGGCAACTTCATTTTCCCAGCTGCTCAGGACAACAAATTTGGGGTCATCTTTTACTCTTCCTTTATTCTAACACCCTGAAAGCATTGGTTCCCCTCCAAATAAATCCAGAATCTTTTCCCACCATTTCCTCTGCTACCACTCTGGTCTAAGGCATCATCATGTCTTGCTTTGGCTATTCCAACAGCCTTCTACTCTTTCTTCCTTTGGTCTACTCTTAACTCAGCAGCCCGAGTGATCTTGTTAAAAAAGCAAATCAGATCAGCTGGTTCCTTGGATTACGCCCTCCACTGGCTTCCTCCTCACCCTGAGGAGTCAAGCTGGAAGCTGCTCTCTTCACCGCTGCTTTCTGGAAAAAAGCAAAACAAAAAACAAGCCTTGCCTGTTCTAGGCAACACCGTTTTGCACTCCCTCGCTCTCTTGTGAGAGCGCCAGGGCTGCTGATGTTTTCAGGGCCACACCCTCGTTCCAGCTATCCTCACATGCTAATCAGCTGGTCATTTTAAAGTTGGTCAAGGTTAGATTTGCTAAGCAATGTCTACCCCAGATCCGGGAACTCCCCCTCCCAGCCCTGGAAGATAAGACCTTCTAGTGGCTTTATCTAAGGAGAGATTGTCCCCTTTGTCCCCACCCAGATAGGAATCACCACATTGTCATCAAGGGGCAGCTCAGAACCCATACCTATAGGAAACACCTGTTTGTTTCAAGCAACATTTAACCCAGCAGCTTTCTTGTACTTGGGCCTTCAACTACTTTTTCCTCTTTTTTCTTCCCTTTAAGAAAACTAAGTCTGTTTTAATTTTATGGGCTTGACAGAACTAGGACAATAGGACAATGTTTGCTCGGATCAAATTTTTTTGTGCGAATTTTTTGGGCAGAATCAGTGTTTGCAAGAAGCAGATAAAACTTGACTGTTGAAGAACCTTGCTGTAGCAGGCAGCTGCCTGCCAGCAAATCTCCAGTTAACAACAGAGCTGGAGTCATTGTTAGCCAGGTGGGAGAGATGGTGGGGAAGAGAAAGCCCCAGAGCTTCCTTGTTAGGCTCTAAATGAATTGGTTGTTTAGCAATTACTGTTAGACAGCAGATCTGAGTATATGAGCTTTATAAAGATAACATCTCAACTCGGTTTGCCCTCCTTACACAACACGGGTGCATATGCATCAAGGAAGCCCCACAGCCCCGAGATATTTTATTCACCTCACACTCGGAGGAGTTCACTGACTGGAATTCAATAGAAGCTGTTCTCTGTGTGAAAGTAATTTCAGAAAGTAATCTAGTTTATGGAAATGAAAGGCATCAAAACACAAAAAAACACTGTTTCTCTACGAGTACTTTGCCTCAAATATTTGACATGGAAATTTGTATAATCCCTCTGGGGGCACGTGGGTTTCACCAGTGTTAACATCTTTTGAAATGAATTTCACAAATGTTTATTTGCTGTGCCAGGCTGATAAATAATTTAGAATATCGAGGCATCTTACCAGAATCAAACTGAATGATATGTATCTCAGATGATTGTGGAGGTTAAAGGGTGTGAATTTTAATTGGGTATTGGGGGTGACGTCACTTTCAAATACCGCCCCCGGGGAGCAAAGGTGTCACTTAGCTGCTCTGGGTCCCCAAATCTCCTTGCTATATAATGCACCTCAGAATTGACAACGGATGGTCCATTGCCACATTCTGCTTTTATTTCTCACACAGGGAACAAGTCTTATGGCACCTGCCTGGAGGGAGAGGGAGGGGAGGGTACTGAAGCAATGGGCAGGCTCAGGTCTGATGTGGGCATCTAGTGGAACAGGGAGAGCTGCGTCTTGCCAGTCCTGAAGAAAAGAGCAGGTGCAAGATGAGCAGAAGACAGGCCTTAGGTTAGAACAGAATCAAGGAGGAGAGAGAGAGGGAAGCTTATGTTGTCCATCATCTGAACCTGAGTGTCTATGGAAACCCCCTTTTCTTCCTTTGGGGGAGCACTGGCTTGTCATCTTAGAGAACCCCACCATGGTTCTGTGAGAACCCTTCCCCCTCATGCAGGAGGACCCTCATAATGAGGGTCCTTCCCTGGAGCCGTGGTCCCCAGTCCAGTTTAGATTTGCACAATCTTCATGGCACATCCAGTGGTTCAACACTGCTGTTTTACAGGTCAGCTGCTTGGCTGCGTCTGCATGGTGGGTGGAGAGAAAAGTTTGTTGCAGACCAAGGTTGCTGCTCTTTGGCCCAGCATACTCCCTGCCCCAAATCACCTTTCTCAGGCTAGATGGTCTCTAAATGCTGATGGCTGTCCCCAGGCCAGATGGGGGGGGGGGGCTCTGCTAGAGCAGGGAGCCATGAGCCTTATAGAAGCCCTAAAGCAGGGTGTACGCAGACCCTGAAGAGTGGTGGAAAGCATAAACGGGAGAGTGGGCTTTACAACACTTCCACCCCATGGCCTCTTTTCTGAGTGTGTCCTGACTTCCATCCTACTGCTGGTGAGATACCTCCATCTGGAGGCCTTATGAGCACCTCAAACTCTATAGCTTCCACCCAAGCCTGTTCTTCTTCCTGAATTTCCAACTCTTTATGATACCAGTCATCAAATCTAGAACCTCAGCATGGTCATTGACTCCTGTCTCGCCCTTTGCTCCACCTTCATTCAATCACTTGCTGAGTTCTATTGACTCTACCCCATGTAGAGTCTTCTATCTACTAGTATTATTCAGCAGGGCATGGTGGGTAGAATACTTCTTCATTTTGTGGGACTGTCCTATGCATTGCAGATCATTTAGCATTCTTGATCCCTGCACACCAAATGCCAGTAATGCCCTCCAGTCACTGTGACAATCAGAAACAGATCTAGACTTTCCCAAATATCCCCCAGGCTCAATGTCATCCCAGTTGAGAAACACAGGAAGTGTCACTACCCTGGATTCTGGCAATTTACTTTCATCGGAGATGTTGGGTTTTGCATGCTCTAATTGGCCTTCTCACTCCTAATCTCTCCTTTCTCCAATCCATTTTTCACAAAGCTGTTAAGTAATGTTTCTAAAGCACACCTCTGATTAAATTACTCCCTGTTCAAAACATTGAGTAGCTCTCTACTGCCTCTGTAATAAAATCTAACTCCTTAGCCTTGAATTCAAGGCTGTATAAATTGGCCTTCACATTCCTTACTCTCTACTGTTTCCTTTTCAATTGACTAATGCTGCATCATAAACTACTCAAATCTTAGTATCTTCAACCAATTTTATTTTTATTATAGACCCTTGGGTCAGGAATTTGGGCAGGGTTCTGCTGGGCAATTCTTTTGTTCCATGTGGTGTCCACGGGGGTGCTTGGTGGTATCAGCTGGGAGCTGGTCTGGTCAGGAGGATCCAAGATGGCTTCCCTTATGCATGTCCTGTCATCTCAGTGTAGACAGTGGGCAGGCTAGGCTCAACTGGTTTCCTCTCCTCCATGTGGTCTCCACTCCCCAGAGAGGGAATGGAACTTTTACCGTAATGGCTCAGGGCACGAGAGGAAGGCAGCAGAGACTTCCAGTCCTCCTAAAGGCTGGACCCAGGGCTGGTGGAGCAGTCATAGAGCCTGCTCAGACTCACAGGTGTGTGTGTGTGTGTGTGACACAGACCCAGCTCCTGACGGGAGGTGTCTTAAGTATTTGCAGTGGACTCGAATCCTCCACGACAGGGTAGACTCACTGTATGGGTGATATTATAGCACAGATGTCAAGCTGCAGCTTCCACCTTTACAATTCTACAAGTTTCTTTCAGACCCTGTTGTCAGCATAGCCCTGAAGTGGAAAAAAAACTTCACTTCTCCCCTTAGTTTACCTCTGCCCTTTATCTAGTCTCCCTTAATTGACCTACTCGTATCTTCTGCTTTGGCAAAGCTTGAATCAGTGAGATATCATGGCCAGACCCAGGACACCACTGGACAATGGAGTCTAGAGAAGCTCTGCCTAATAGAAATATAATGCAAGCCACATGATTTACTTTGTTTTCTAGGAGCTACATTAAAAAGTAAAAAAGAAACAAGTGAAATTAATATATTTTACTTGATGCAATACATGAAGAAATTATTTCCACATACACAGGCACGTCTAACTTTCTTGTGCTTTGCAGATATTGTATCTTTTACAAATTGAAGGTTTGTGGCAACTCGGCGTTGAGAAAGTCTATTGGTGCCATTTTTCCAACACCACTGGCTCACTTCGTGTCTGTGTCCCATTTGGTAATTCTCGCAGTATTTCAAACTTTTAAACTATATTTATTATGGTAATCTGTGATCAGTGATCTTTGATGTTGCTACTAAGACTCACTGAAGGCTCAGATGATGGTTAGCATTTTTTAGCAGTAAACTATTTTTAATTAAGTTATGTACATTCTTTTTTTTTTTTTTTCTTTTTGCGGTATGCGGGCCTCTCACTGTTGTGGCCTCTCCCGTTGCGGAGCACAGGCTCCGGATGCGCAGGCCCAGTGGCCATGGCTCACGGGCCCAGCCGCTCCGCGGCATATGGGATCCTCCCAGACCGGGGCACGAACCCGTATCCCCTGCATCGGCAGGCGGACTCTCAACCACTGCGCCACCAGGGAGGCCCTGTACATTCTTTTTAAAGATATAATGCAATTGCACACTTCATAGACTACACTACAGTATAAACATAATTTTTATATACCCTGGGAAACCCAAAAAATTCATGTGATTTGCTTTATAGCCATATTTGCTTTATTGCGTGGTCTGGAACCAAACTCCAAGGTATGCCTATAATCAATCAATAAAATTATTGAGATATTTTACATTCTTTTTTTATATGGAATCTTCAAAACCCAGTGTGTATTTTACACATACAGCCTGTTTCAATTCAATCCACCTCTCAAGTGCTAGTGGCTAGCAGCTACTGTATTGGACAGTGCAGGTCTAAAGCCCTGTCACTGGTATTTGCCCCACCCCATCCCCCAAAAGAAAAAATGCTCTTAAAGTGGACTTATGCTAGAATAAACACTTAGGCATCCTTGAAGGAGGCAAGCCTCCCAAGGATGTACAGATGAAGGAGAATCCTCCCTTGTTGCTTAGGTGGGAGTGGGATAGATTGAAGCCTATTGGTACATTTTTCTACAAGCTACCATCACGTTCTCCCTCAGTGGTTGTCTTTCCAAGTCGGACCCTCAGTCTCTCTATCTTAGCTAAGGAGCTAAGATATTCATTTCAATTTAAATAAGAGTCTGCTTTACCAAAGGATTCACTTCAGAATTGCTTAAGCCTGAGCATTTCTCTTGTGTATTTCAAATACATCCATTTATTTTTAAAAGATTTAATCACATTTCACCAACATCTGTTGAATGAAATAAATTGTCCCTACATGTGAAGCCTTCCTAAAAGTTGAATTGGGGATGAGCATGAGCACAAGAGGAAATACTCATAGAATGTTAGGGCTGTAAGAAAACTTGGAGCTCACAGAATCTAGTCCAGGGATGGCAAATGCAGGCACCTGGGCCATCACTTTTCTTGGCAGACGTGCAAGATGGCCTGCCCTCGTGACAGTCCCGTGTAGCCCCAGGCATCTACACCTCCCTGTAGGCAGCTGCTACCAACAGATTACCAGTAGTGTTGAGATAAAATTTGTTATCTCTGTTCTGACAATTTGTAGGGAAGCTGTGGGATTATCTGTTGGGCTTCCACCAGTGTTCTGAAATTCACCTGGGCCCTCTACCCAGGGTTGATTGATCTAGTGTGGGCACCTGACCTAAGGTGAGCCAGAGTGGCCCTAACCAAGATTCCGCATTTAGACCAAGAGCACATCCTGGTGGCTGAAACTGTGAGAAGGAAAACTCATGAGCTGTCTGGGCTCCGCTTTATCATCCAGGTAGGATGGAGCCGTTACTCTGAGGAGAGCAGAGATGAGAGAACAGAGCTCTAGAGGTGTCCCTTGGGCCCCTTAGTTGTTCAGCTCTCCCTTGGTTCCACGATACCATGGTAAACATCCACTAAATTATCTTTACCTTTAGAATGAGTATGACTTGGCTTCTCTCATTTGTAAATCTAGACTCATAACTACACAGGTCCCCATGCTTAGGAAGGCACTGATCTTGGTTTTAGGCTCTTTCTTGGTTTTAGGCTCTTTAGAATTTCATCTTGAAATTCTTAATTTTTGAATAAGGGGCCCTGCATTTTCATCTTGTATTGGGCCCCGTAAATTATGTAGCTGATCCTGCAAATATACCTTAATTTCACAAGAGGTAGTAATTGAGACTGAGATGAAGTCAGCAATTCGTTTAAAGTTTCAGAGCTGGTTACAGAATCCATTTTCAGTCCACTGGAGTCCAGACTGGCAGTGAGAAACTGATACAAACCTGTGAAAAGGCAGGGAGGGGTATAATTTTGTTTCTAGTGCTTCTTGCATGATGCAGACATGCCCTAATCCCAAACCTTAAGGGCCATTGTTTTGCTGCTCAATTTTCCTATAAGTAAGAAGGAGAAAGGGTAGGTAGAAAAAGGTTGGCTGGTGTCACAGAGCAATCGTTCTGAGAGAAGGAAGCATTTGCCATGTTGCCAAAGCCAACCTAATTTCCCAATTTCCCAAAGACCCAATTTCCCCAGCTGCTTTGTTGACATAGCAACAGTGAATTCTGAAAGAGCTGTTATAATATTAATATGTATTTCATGGTGGGCTTGCCCTGTGTTCTTCTCTAACCTTGTGGTCCAGGTCTGAAAAGAAGTGCTTTTGGCAGCTGGCCACTGAAAACAAGAAACCCGAAGCCCAGTTCTCCCAGTGGGATGAGAAGTAAGGAGCAGGTGCCTCCATCAGCACATTTAGATAAGTGGTGGAAAGGTGGGGTACCCCAGTCCCCCAGGCTTCTCAACTTTCCCCAGAGTGAAGAGGCTGACCATGTAGATATTTTAAGTGAAAGCTGCACCTTGGGATACATTTCCATCCTCCTACTACTCAGGGTGTTAAATGTAGCACCTGTGAGCCATTGTGTAGAAAATCAATTATACCTTGAGCCCAGTGATAAGAATTCATCCCCCGTGAGCTCAATTTTCAAATGGCTTCAAAAGGCCTCCCACCTCTCTCCCTTTTTCCAATGCAAATGAGCAACACTGGAAATTTGCATGCCAAATTCCAACAAGGGTTTCAAGCGAGTAAATGGTCATATTTATTAGTAATAGCAGTAGTAGAAGAGTAAGAGGTATTTAATAAATGTATGTTGAATATGTAGCATTTCTATAGCACTTAACAGTTTTCAAAGCTTTTTTTTTTACCCCCTGTACATCATCTACTTGATTCTTAAACAAGCAAACAAACAAACCCAAAAGCCCTGTGATGAGGACAGAGGGGAATTATCCCCATTTTACTGATGAAGAACATAAGGCTCAAGAAAGATTTTATCTTGCTCAATGTCACACAGCTGAGTCATAAGTGTCAGGGTTATGATTAGAACTTGAGTTTGACTCCCAGCTAGCACTGCCTTACTGCTGTGCCACGTTGCCTCATGGTATTTCAGAAGGGACAGGGAGGACAAAACAGAAGTTGTATTAAGTGATTGCAGGAAAGTTCAATCGATAATAGCTAAAATGTATTACTAGGCTTACCAGGTGTCTGTCGTGGATATTAACTCATTTAATGATTTTAAACTTTTTAGTTTGGGGTAGCTGTAGATGCACACGCAACTGTGGGAAATAAGAAGAGGGTCTTTTCCAGTGGTGATGTCTTGCAGAACTACAGAACAATGTCAGAATCAGGATATTGACATGGACACAGTCGAGATATACAATATTTCCATCACCCCAGGATCCCTCATGTTGTCCTTTTATTCACACCTACTTCACTCTCACCCCCATCCCTCCTTAACGCTTGACAGCCACTAATCGGATTTCCATTTCTATAAATTTGCTATTTCAAGATTATTACATAATGGAATTTTACAGCATGCACTCTTTTGTGGTTTTTATTCCCCCACTCAGCATAGTTGTCTAGAGATTCATCTGGGTTGTCTCATGAATCAGAAGTTCATTCCTCTTTATTGCTGAGTTGTATTCCATGGTACGATGCTCCAAGTTTGTTTAACCATTCACCTCTTGAAGGACAATCTGGGTTGTTTCCAGTTTGGGGCTAATATGAAGAAAGTTATTATGAACATTTGTGTATAAGTTTGTGTGTCTTCATTTCTCTGGGGAAAATACCCAGGGTTGCAATTATTGGGTTGTATGATAGTTATGTGTTTAGTTTCTTAGGCAATTGCCAAGCTGTTTTACATTCCTACCAGCAATACATGAGCAATCCAGTTTTTCCACATCCTTACCAGCATTTGGTGTTGTCACTATTTTTATTTATTTTTATATTTATTATTTATTTACTTATTTACTTATTTATTTTTATTTTTGACTGTGTCAGGACTTAGTTGTGGCACACGGGATCTTCGTTGCGCCATGCGGGATATTTTGTTGTGGCGCGGTCTCTTTGCTGCAGCATGCGGGCTTCTCTCTAGTTGTGGTGTGTGGGTTTTTCTTTCTCTACTTGTGGCACACGGGCTCCAGGGCGTGTGGGCTCTCTAGTTGAGGCGTGCAGGCTTAGTAGTTGTGGCACCCGGGCTTAGTTTCCTTGTGGCATGTGGGATCTTAGTTCCCTGACCAGGGATCGAACCTGTGTCCCCTGCATTGGAAGGCAGATTCTTTACCACTGGACCACCAGGGAAGTCCCTCACTATTTTTATTTTAGTCTTTCTTATAGGTGTGTACTGATATGTCATTGTAGTTTTTTTTTGCATTTCCCCAATGCTGTTGAACGTTTTTTCATGTGCTCATTTATTTGTATAGCATCTTTGCTAAAGTATCTCTTCATGTCTTTTGCCCATTTTCTATTGGATTGTTGTTCATTTTCGGTTTTATTTTATTCTTCTTTACTGTTGAGGTTTGCGTTTTTGAGTTTTACATGTTCTAGATACTGGTCCTTTATTGGATATATGATTTGCAATGTTTTCTTCCACTCTGTAGCTTGTTTTTTTTCATCATCTTAGCAGGGTCTTTTGCAGAGCAGACTTTTAAATTTTGATGAAGTCCAATTGATTAATTTTTCCTTTTATGGATCATGCTTTTGGTGTCAAGTATAAGAACTCCTTGCCTAGCCCTAGATTTTATCCTATGTTTGTTTCTAAAAGTTTTATAGTTTCCATTTTACGTTTAAGACCGTGATCCGTTTTGAGTTCATTTTTATATAAGATGTGACACTGAAGTCTTTCTTCCCCCTCATTTCCTCTAGCACCAGCAACCTTGAAAAGACTATTTTCCTGTATTGAATTTGTTTTTAACCTTTGTCAAAATTCAGTTGGGTATATTTGTGTGAGTCTTTTTCTAGGTTCTCTGTTCTGTTTTGCTTAATTTTTAACAACCCTTTGCAATAGATGCTATTGCTATCTCTACTTTACAGATGAAGAAACTAAGGTACAAAGTTGGAAGCAAGGTTTCTTTTTTTTTTTTTTTTTTTTTTTTGCGGTATGCGGGCCTCTCACTGTTGTGGCCTCCCCCGTTGCGGAGCACAGGCTCCGGATGCGCAGGCCCAGCGGCCATGGCTCACGGGCCCAGCCGCTCCGCGGCATATGGGATCCTCCCAGACCGGGGCACGAACCCGTATCCCCTGCATCGGCAGGCGGACTCTCAACCACTGCGCCACCAGGGAGGCCCCGAAGCAAGGTTTCTATCATCCACTTTTCTACTGTAAGGGGCAAGCAATGAACACTTTCGAACACTTCTGCTTATAATGAGAGAAAGCTATATTAAAGGTGGGCTCAATTACATTACAATTTATTCTATAAAGAGTCAAATCAGAAAGAAACGTCTGTGCTTCCTTTGGAGACATCCTCATCCAGCTCATCAGAAGAGCGTTAAGAAACAAAAGAACTAAACTTGGACACAATAAAGTGACTGCCAACTGGATTTATCATTCTATTTAGCTCAATAAACATTACTTTGTTGCCCTAATACAGTAAAGAGAACCATGATTTGTTAAATAAACTAACCAAGTGAAGAAAAAAACTGTCAATAGGGAGCTCTTTACCTGTTGACAGACAGCTGTGATGTGAGACCTGGCAGCACATCCCGATTACTTGAGAGCCTTTTTAAAAATGCAGATTCCCAAGCCACATACTACAGCTCCTCTAGCTGAATCTCCAGACTTGAGCTGCTTCTATTTGTATTTATTTACTTACTTTTGCCTGTTTGTGCATGGTTTTACAATTCTCTGAGGAATTTTTATGCAGCTGGTCATTGGATGGGCGAGAGGACTAAAATAAGTTTTAAAAAAAGTGACAGATGCTGTTAGAGAGGAGTCCAAGGCCCATTTTGAGAAACTGAGATGACATGAAGAACCGTTTTATAGTGTCCTCTGTTTGGTATTATAGGAAAAAAGAGCTTCCAAAAGTTGCCCACCAGCTTCTTACTGATATCCAGGATTGAGTGTGATTGCTAGAGATTTAATTGAGTTTTAATTTAATAGAGATAGCTCTGCAGGGTCAAAAAGCATGGTATGGGCCATCAAATATTCTATTGTGGTGTGCAACTGAATCCTGATGTAAAAAACATCTGGCTTGGATAGCTGGATCATGTAGGAAGTACCCGATGAGGACTGTGTCATCATGTGAACTACTGACAATCTGGAATTCATCAAACTGGAGTTGGAAAACTCTTCCAGAATGCTCCACAAGGGCCTGTAGACAGAGAGTTCCTGCAGGAGCACAGGGGAAAGACCTGATATTCTTGATAGAAGACTCTCTTATAAATCCCCTCAAGGAATCTCTGAAGGTAAATCTATGCAGATCCAAACTATACCCAAAGGATCACCCAGGAAGGCAGAAGAAAGGGACCAAAATGGGACTGGCTTGTCAGTAGCAAGAGCAAGAAGTGACAAGGGAGGGACACCACTGAAGGGGTATGTGCAATGACAAAGGTGTTCTTTGTGTGTGGGAGGGATTATCCATGAGAGTTTATATTTCTTTTTTCTTCCCCTAAAATTTAACTTAATTCTGTTCTATTATTTTTATATTGTACTATATTTGTGTGTGGGAGGATGTAGATAGGGTTTATGTAAATAGTTAGCTACCATATGTGATATGGGACAGCTGTGGTTCTCTTGCATTCACTCATTCATTCATTCATTCATTCATCCATCCATCAAACATATGTTTATTAAGTATCTACCGCATGCCAGTCACTCAGCTAGGCACATGGATACAGAAAGAAGAGACACTGTCCCTAAATTCGGTATACTGGGGAGGTAAACAAACAGGTCGTGATAATCTAACATGACAAAAGCTATGGGAGAATATGCCTTGGTAGCTCTGGGGGCTCCAGGGAAGAGCACTACCCAAACATATATCCCACAGAACAGAAATTCCACTATGGAGTTGTATTGTCTTAGGTTAAGGGAGCGAGCCTTCTTGAGAAGTCCTCTGTTAGAAGGGATGTCTTACCTTGTGTTCTCCCAAAAAGGAGAGTCTGAGATAAGGGCTTATGTGCAGGTTGTTTATTTTGAGATGTGAACTTAGGAATCTGGAGTGGGGGAAAGTCAATCCAGGGTTGCATTAGGGGGCTGGTTATCACTGTTGGTAAATGAGATCAGCCCCCCAGGGGAGTTTCGGAAGAACCATGTAGAGGACAGGGGAGAGGGGAGTTTTACCCACTGGCTCTTATCTCCATTGGTCAAAATTTGCTCTGGGGAGTGCCAGCGCCCTCACACTCCAGATCTGTGCGTGGTTATATTAGAGTGGCCAAGCTGGTCCCCACAGGCAGGGAGGGAGAGGAGACCTGGGCAGAAAGCAGGAGAAAGGAGGCACAGCTGAGGAAAGGGACTGTTGGGCAGCAGCTGGGTGCAGGTGTGCCACAGTAACCACTGGAGCAAAAAGGTGCCCTTAGTCTATATGAGAAAGGGCACAAAAGCTGTCTGGCAAAAAGGAAATGTTATCTGAGGAGAAATAAGTCATTATTACTTTAGGTTAGTGTCAGTCGCTGAATACATGTATTCAACTATGATCAAGCATTTATCAAGAGTGCCAGGTTGCTCATTCAGGGTCCTGAGAAAACAGAGTAGAGGGCAGTAAATTTTGATAAGTCAGTGGGAGGAGAACAGTTTGATGATGGAGAGGGAAGACCCAGGAGGCCAACTCAGGTCACCAACTGCCTGAGGAGAGCATGGAGAGAAGCCTGGGGTCTCTTGTGAAAAGGAAGAGAAAAGCACCCAAAGCAAATCTCTGCCACTTTACTCAGGACTCAGGGACTTCAAGAAGAGGTAGGCTGACAAGTCTTCGAGAAGTCTGAGAAGCTTGCATCCTCAGCATATTTTTTGAACTAATGCCACATTGCAAACCCAGGCCATTGCACATACTTGAAACATAAGACATGTTTCCCCAGAAGGCAAGGCCAGTTTCTACAAAGATTGGTCGTAATGAATAGCCTTCTCATTGCTTCATCAAACTTGGGTTTCATTGGAATTGAGTTACACTATTGCTGCTTTGAACATAAAATATTCCTCAGCTGGGAGCTAACAAGCCAGCTCTGTGGCTGGAACCCTGCGCTATAATACAATAACTGTCAGAACCACTAGGCATTAGTTCTGACTCTTCTTTCCTTATTGTTGTTGGAAAATACCATAGTTGTGTTTAAGAATAAATGCCCGGGCTTCCCTGGTGGCACAGTGGTTAAGAATCCACCTGCCAATGCAGGGGACACGGGTTCAAGCCCTGGTCTGGGAAGATCCCACATGCCACGGAGCAACTAAGCCCGTGCGCCACAACTACTGAGCCTGTGCTCTAGAGCCCGCGAGCCACAACTACTGAGCCCGCGTGCCACAACTACTGAAGCCTGCGCGCCTAGACCCCGTGCTCTGCAACAAGAGAAGCCACGGCAATGAGAAGCCCATGCACCACAACGAAGAGTAGCCCCCACTCGCCTCAACTACAGAAAGCCCCCGAGCAGCAACGAAGACCCAACAGAGCCCAAAATAAATAAATTATATAGCACAGGGACTCTTCTCAATACTCTGTAATGACCTATATGGGAATAGAATCTAAAAAAAGTGGATATACGTATAACTAATTCACTTTGCTGTACAGCAGAAACTAACACAACATTGTAAATCAACTATATTCCAATAAAAAAAATTAAAAAATAAAAAACTGCAAGTAAAAATAAAAGCCCAAGTGTTTTATCCCAGAAGGCCAAATATAGCCTGGAATTCTTCAAGCAGCCTGGGCCTCCACAATATCCCACGTGTTTTATTTTTCGCATGTGCAAACCTACAGAGATCCATATGCATGGGTTGTAATTCCTAAACCAGAAGAGGATAAAAGAGAGAAAATCATCCACAAGAAACAGAGTTTCAAATCTCCAGTCATAGATTTATTAATTAGAGCTGCCGTTTCTTGCATGCTTGCACTCTGTGCCAGGCCCCATATAACATGCATCTTCTTGTTTAATCCTCACCACAACAGCATGACGTAGGTGTCCATTTCCCCATTTTTTTTAAATTGAAGTATAGTTAATTTACAATGTTGTGTTAGTTTCTGGTATACAGCAAAGTGATTCAGTTATACATATATATATTCTTTTTCATATTCTTTTCCATTATACATAGTTTATTACTGGATATTGAATCTAGTTCCCTGTGCTATACAGTAGGTCCTTGTTGTTTATCTATTTTATATATAGTAGTTTGTAACTGCTAATCCCAGACTCCTAATTTATCCTTCCCCATTTCCCAATTTTATAATCAAGAAAGCTTGACAGAGTAACTTGCCCAAGATCACACAGCTCGAAGGGGAAGATCCAGGACTCACACTTAGGTCTGATTCTGAAGCCCAGGCTTTGGACATTGAATTGGGAAAAAATGATTTTTATATACAAGAATAAAAATATCCCCCATGAAAACACCTTCTCTCCAAAAGGCTAAGAAGAGTTGAGACGTTTCTAGTAATTTGTCATAATTGCTTCGGATTCTCAGCCTCATGAGCAGAGAGGCTACCTTTTCTCTTTCTTGATTGTTCTTCTACAAAACCAGGCCACCTAGCCACCACCCCCCACCCCTCCCCCAAAGCACAACCAATTAGCCCTACACACTCCGGCTAATTATGCTGAGTTATTTAGGTCCTTTTAAATGCAGAGGGAGTGGTGGGGCTAGTCGGCCATGAAATATCTTCCTTCCATGAATATTCCTCTCTGGGGCTGAAGACTATTCTTGGCTGCCTAGTGCTGGCAACATAGTCTACCCTGAGCTGGGTGGAGACTTTTTCTTCTTTCTGACTCCAAAGGATGTTTGATTGCATCATCCCGTGGTGCTAAAAGGAGAAGGGACTGGGTAGATTAGTTGTGAGTTTTGACTGTTGTCTGTGGTTAGGCCATGGCATGATTGATTTGCCTCTCTTTATTACAAGAGTTCCTCTTTCACACACGTGGATGCCTACCGAACCCTGCAGAGGCCACTCGTCAAGTAAAATGAGGCACTTGAAAACAACTGAATGAACAACCCCTCTTTTAAAAATTTTAATCGATTCTTTCATTTTGCCCTTGCTCTTGGTGGGTGACTTAGCATTTTAAATGCACACCTTTTCTCCATTATGCCCTCTTACCTGCTCACGGAGCCTTTCACCTCCTTCTTGTGGAGCACAATCGATATTCTGTTATTCTCTGTCATTTGGATGTTACTTTGTGCAAACAGTAGTTAAAAAAAAAAAATAACGTCAGGAGCTCTGCTGTCTACACAAATCAACAACAATGAGAAACAAGAAGTGGATTACTACCAAAATCCTTTTTGTTCTAAATTGTAATCAACTATATTGGATGCGAGGTTTGTCCATTTTAAAAATTTAATAATGGGTTTTGGTCCTCTTGGTTCTATAAAAAGGGCATTTATAAATATTAATATGGAATACCAGGGAAAGAACAATACATAACAATAATGAGAATCACAAAAATCCCATCACATTTGACACTGTCATATCACCAGCTTAAGGATTAGCAAGTTAACCTCAGAGTTAAAAATATTGCTTCGTGATTAAAAAAAAAAAAACTCAGAATATAAAAAGCTCCTTGTTGCATTATATATTCCTTTCGGCTTCCTTATTTTTCTTCAGGTTATGGGATCACTGCTTCGATTAACATTTGGGGGGCAAGTAGGCTGATGGGGAAGGTGGTGGGTTGACTTATCTGCATTCTTTCCTGCCCAAGTCGTGCTGAGCTTGGCTTTTGTCTAACTCTAACCTCTGACACTGCTTGAGTCAAAGGCCTGGCGACTAATACCCACATCTTAGCTGGGTATTTTTTTATCCACCCGTAGCTCCATTTTAAATGATAAAGTTACCCAAGGTGTCAGTTTTCACCAGTATTTCTAAATACATCTAGTAAAAATGCTGCAATTTCATAGAAAATCCAAGCTATTGAGATCTAATCACTGCTTAAGCTGTGGCTTTATTCAAATCTGGATCACCAATATGGCTTAAGATGTAAATGAAGTGCAGAGAGGAATAAAGCAAGAAAATCTCTGATGGCCTTTCTCTCTGCTGTTTGATGCCCGGGCCCTTATCAGTCAATTAATGCCGCTAAACTTCAGTGGAGGCATCAGTGTAACAGCCCCAGTAGCTGCTGAACTCCTCCAGCCTTAGCCAAACAAAACACACTTTGAGTAGCCTTAATATGAAATGGAAAAAACGTCAAAATAGACGGGCTTTGCCAAATAAATCCTGAAGATCCATTCTAATTTCCACCCGTGGGTCTTTTAAGTCGTCCTGGATGCTCTTTATGATACGTTGATCCACATTTAGTTTCATTAAAACTTTGTGACTTGGTATTTTTCAACCTGATAGCTTCACTAAAAACTAGTTCTCAGAGTGTTCACTAAGCCGCTACGCATGGAACTTACTTTCCTGTCATGGTGGCTTCTAATATCACCTAAACGCAGGCAGCGGCCGTCCTGGAAATGAACCTGATCTACATGCATTCCATCTGAGCTTGGGAATTAACTTTGCTTTTGCTTTTACTGGATGTCTTATGAGGAAGAGGTGGTGTCCTCTGCAGCCCCTACGCTAAGCCCTCTTGAAACCAAATGCTAAATTATCTACCACCCCGTATTTGTTCTGGAAGCAATCTACACAGAACACGACTTTTATCTGCTAAGGTTTCCAACTGGGATTAACAGATGCTAAAACATTTGGGGAGGAGGGAAAGAAGGAGGGGCCCACAGAAGAGAAGAGAATTAAAACCGAGGTCTCTTTCAATAATGGCATGGCCAATACAGGGGAGATTCAGACTAAGCTGAAAAAGCAAGAAGTTTCTCAGAGGGGTGCACCAAGAACCTGACTCTGCTGGGATTTAAAATGGTAAAAGAAGAAGAAATAAAAAGGAAAGGAAAAAACCCCCACCACTCTGGGCTCTTGACTAGCCTGAAAATTACTTCCGAGCTGGCCAGGTCTCCCTCGCTGATTAGTGCCCCCTTGGCTTCCCTCCACCCTGAGATCTGACAGAAGCCTTTATTTCTTTATCAATTGCTGTGCTCAGCATACATAACTGCAGTTAACAGAACTATTGGTAAAGGGCTTCAAAAGAGGTGAAGATTATTTTTCCAGGGAAAAAGGGGATTAAATGTAAAATAAATAAATCAACAAGGCAGAATAACCAATTCCTAGCCTCAGCTGAGTCTGCAGTTGTCATGTTTTCAGGTAACATGGTGGCCCCCAACACGACAGGTGGACACGGCTCAGCATCCACTCGGGGTGCAGGGTGGGAAACCAGTCCTCACTTTAGCCAACCTTGCCTTCCCCCATGAGCTTTGTCTCAGGGTGTGGGAGGTATAGGCTGAGATCTGACACCAGGCCTGCATTTATATTCATAAACTACCCGGCTTTGCAAGGAAATCAACCTGGACTGGAAACTTCACTCTTTTGTCAGCTGGCTGTGTGACCTTGGGTACCTTTTCTGAGTCTCAATTTCTTCATCTATAAATGAAGTGATAATAACTCCCTCTGCTTGAATTGATTAAATGAGATAATTTATGTGAAGCAGCTAGCCTAGTGCCTGGCACATGCTTGATTCTTAATACGTGAGTTAATGTAATGAAACTTATTATGGTTGTATTATGACTCTGCAAGTACCGAGGACCAGGCTGAGCGTGACTGTTCACTGGGTCTGTTAAACAAAGCAAAACACATCCTGAAGCATAAACCTCCACTTTTCTAGTGCCGTTGAAAGACTCTCACTGTAACCAAACTGTGCCTGGATGCCCCCCAGGATTTGGAAATCAAGAATATTTAATTCTCCACTCACGACCCCTTCACCAGATTGTGTGTGGTATAAAGATATGACAACCCTGGGGAGGCTTGAGTCCCCATGAATGTTGGGAAGAAGTGAAAAATCCCTTTGGAGAACTCTTAGAAAAGCATAGTGGGCTCTGCTAGGAGACTTTAACTACACCTGCCTTCTCCTCTTTCCTTTCCCAGGGCATCTTTCAGCATGGCTGCAGGTGCTCTGCCTTTGGGCCCCAGCTGGCCAACAGGGGTGAAGCATGCTCAGTTCTGCTTTCCTAGTTGAGAATCTGTAACCTCCGGGAACCTGGTTCAGAAAAGTGAAGCCTTGTGATGCGAAGGTAATGGGTATAAAGGCCAGAGGGGTGGAAGAGAAATCAGCCACGGGATATGTTTCCTGTAATCCCGAAGAATCGGTTTTGAGGTGTGGCTTCAGGATTCCAGAGAAGTGTGTTGATCACCTTTACTGATTCATGAGAAATGAGTAAGTCATCTCCTTGTCAATAGCATTGAAAAGTTTCTGACAGCTTGGGGTGCTGGAAGAGGCCTCCTTCAAAGAGGAATAGGTGGAAAGAGCATTGGGCGGAGAGGTCAGGGGCCCCTGTTCCTTCCTGCTTTGCCACAGAATCACTGACTTCACCTCTCTGGACCCTCGTGTCCACATCTGGAAAATGAGGTTGTTGACACCTTTGACAGGGATTCTCTCTGAAGTGTGAGATTGCAGGGAGAGCTTTCCCTCCCCGCTTTGAACACCTCTCTTGTTTAAGAAAATTCTTAACAACACACTTGTATTATTTCTACAATAGAAACTTTTCATTGAAAATGAAACTAAAGTAAAGGGATAGGACTGGTGGGTATGGATTACAGAGGTGGCCAGGTAAAGACAATTTGGGCAACTGAGGAAGTCTTTGAGCTCTTGGAATGACCAAGACAAGATAGGATCTGGAATATGATCATAAGGTAATCAGATGAAATCGGGCCTATAAAACCTAGATTCTGGGCTTCCCTGGTGGCGCAGTGGTTGAGAGTCCGCCTGCCGATGCAAGGGACATGGGTTCGTGCCCCGGTCCGGGAAGATCCCACATGCCGCGGAGCGGCTGGACCCGTGAGCCATGGCCACTAGGCCTGCGCGTCCGGAGCCTGTGCTCCACAACAGGAGAGGCCACAACAGTGAGAGGCCCACGTACCGCAAAAAAAAAAAAAAAAAAAAAAAAAAAACCTAGATTCTACTGAGACCTGCTTCTCACTCAGATAAACATATGACCAGCTCAGCTCCCTCCCCTAAGATGCTGGTCCTTTAGAACATTTCCTGGCACCATGAAATGGGATTCTTGGGGGAAGGGGAGCAATGGGGCCGAAGCTGCCCCCAGCCTCTCTTGGTTTGGAGAACAACCCCTATTGTTCAGGCTAGGTTTATAGGAGAATCCTTCACGGTAAGGGTTTGCTTGCACTTTGCGAAGAGTGACCTGCCTCCCAGCAGCTTTAGTCTATACTCAGAGACTATGGTCATAATACCCTGTGACCAGCCTTCTCTGCTAATCTCAAGGTAATCTCCCCGGTACCCCTGCTCTTCTCCCCACCTCATGCCCATGTCCTTTCACCAAAAGGACATGGGCATGAGTCAGTAGTTCGACATTTCAGACCTGGCTGCATATCAGAAGCACCTGGGTAGTGAGTTAATAACACAGATTCCTGATTCGTATCCCAGGAGCTTCTTCAGTAGGTCTAAGTCAGATCCAGATGTCAGCGTTGATTACGAAGCACTGATGCCACCAGGCCAGTACAGTGAGATCCACTGTGACACATTACCAGATGATTTCTTTAGGGCTTCCCAGACCTGAAAACACAGCTACCCACGGACAAAGCATCCAAACAGGTGAACCTAAACGCTAACTGCAACCTCCCGACACACCACCCACACGTGGGGATTGGTGATGGGGCCTCTACATGAGCCACGGGTGTCTTGGCAATCCCGCCCCAGACTCACTGCTCTATTTCCCCACCGGCCTCTCCCCTCCACCCAATGGCAAGCTAACACAGATGGAACAAACCTCCAAAAACAAGAACAGCTCTGCAGGAAGCATTTTTCGCTTCGGGAGAATTCAGTCCAATTTGCCACCAATATCAAGGCTAGCTTTTGATTATGTTGATGATAAAGACTGTAAACAAAACAGCCTTTCTCTACTAATTAATTCCCTTCAAAGAACTCTAAAGATCTTTAATTACACAGTTTGAAAAGCAGCGGTTACCCAGTCAGGCTGATGGGCCTGTGCACTCCTCTGTCTGCCCACCCAAACGAAATATTTTCTTGTTTTCTCGGCTTCACACACCTAGGATGGGCTTGCAGTAAATCCTGTCAACTAAACGCCTGACAAAAGTGCTCTGATGTCAGGTATAAAGAATGCCACCTACAGCTTAATGTCTGGAAAAAAATTCCGAGGGCTGCAAACAATGAAGGTTTTTGTCTCCTTAATGCCCAGTATGCAATCGAGTGGAAATGCTACTTCCATCCGTAATCTACAAATGAAATTAAAGTTGTTGAAAGACACAGGGTAAACCAGAAGCCTTTGTTTCTTTGCAGAACAGGAAAAATTTAAACCACTAAATGTTTTAGCAGATTTACTAAATTTCCAATTAAATCACAAAATCTATTATTGCAGAGCTCAGAGAGGGCTCTCTCTCTCTCTCTCTCTCTCTCTCTCTCTCTCTCTCTCTCTCTCTCTCTCTCTGACTCAACATAGATATCACAAATCAAACTATGTCCTCCCATATTTAGCTTCATTCTGTTCCACCTGTGGGGAAATTGGAGCGCAGAGAGGGCACACAAGCTTGAAGGGGAATGAGGCCAGCTCAGCAGTGTTTGGGGGCATGGCCTAGGCCAGTCTTTGGAAAGAAAAACAGCAATTTGCCCCACGTGAGGGTTCCAGGGCCTCCAGCTGGTGGAGGCAGCCCGGCTGGAGCGGGAAGGCATCGGGAGCTCATTGGTGGGGAGGGATTCAGATCTGCTATACAAGAGCACCCTCTGCCAGTTGGCACAGAGGGCTGGCTAGAGAGACCTGAGGTCCAGAGTCGGGGGAGGGGGTGCACGGGGAAGGGGAAGGACACGGGACTCTGCATACAAAGCCAGCGGGGCTGGGGGCCAGGCAGGAAAGAGATTCTATCTCCAAAACTAGACAGAACACTCACCTCTGGAACAATAGCTGGTTTAGGCAGGGGCGATGCTGATTTTTCCAAGGGCTCTCCACATTAATCCGCCCCACCAAATCCAGCCACTAGGAGACTGAATGGTCCTCCAGACACCCATTCAGTAGAAAATGACGGGTGATTTTTGCCCTTGTCTCGGGAGATCTCCGGTGAGCACCGCTGCTCTGGCTGACATGTGTTTGTAAAGATAAAGCACCAGGCTACTTTGGGGGCCCTTCCAGGCTATTACAAAGAGCAAGTGGTGCCAACTCAGGCTCTGCATGGCTTTTTAGAATTGAGTTGTTAATTTTTTTTTTTTAAATACGCACCTCTTTCTGAAAAGGATTTGAAGCAACTTACAATAAAGGCAAACACAATAAGGTCATTCAACTAAAATTAGAAAAGCAAAGCCATGGAAAGGAAGAAGAAGCAAGCATTGACTGTGAGGTGTAATAGAGTTACTGTGATTTAGCATCAGATTAGGCTCTGAGCTTCCTGGCAGCCAGGGTGAAAAAGGACATTCAATTAGATCATCCATACAACCTACTGGAAGGAAGTAGAACAATTTTCCAAGAGAGGTATGCTTTTTTTCTGGCATTAATTTTCTTGTAGAAGACTTTGTATAGGAACTCTGAAAACATCATACAAGTGTGTTTGACTGTCTTTTCATATAGCGAACGCAGAGGCTATTCTGATATAGCTATTTCTTGCTATAATCTTTGTCACTTGTCAAAGGCATACAACATTCACAACTCAATAATAGTAAGTTTTTGTTTGTTTGTTTTTTGTGGTACGCGGGCCTCTCACTGTTGTGGCCTCTCCCGTTGCAGAGCACAGGCTCCGGACGTGCAGGCTCAGAGGCCATGGCTCACGGGCCCAGCCGCTCTGCGGCATGTGGGATCTTCCCGGACCGGGGCATGAACCCGTGTCCCCTGCATCAGCAGGCGGACTCTCAACCACTGCGCCACCAGGGAAGCCCAGTAATGGTAAGCTTTAATGGGAGGAAACAGAATGTGGGGTGGGGAGTAGCCAAACAAATGTGATTCAAATTTTAGCTCTTCAGTGTTTCATTCATTCACGGATATATTAGATGTTTATTAAGTTCCTACTAAATGTCAGGTTCTAGATGTGGAGAGTAGAGCATAAACAGGCAGGCAAAGTCCTTACTCCAGGGGTATGATCTGACCTGACACTAGAAAAGAACTTAGCATCCTCAGAGGGGTGGGTGGGTAGCAGGTGAGCTTTCTTTAGCTTAGCTGCTGAATAAGGTCAGGTGTAACAGAGAGGATGCTTTCAGGTGCAAGTCTCAGAAATCCCAGTTTATACTGGCTTAACCAATAAAGAAATGTGGTTTCATTGATTCAGCAGCTCAACAGTGCTTTCCCTGTGCTACCCCACCTTCACTGTTGGCTCCATCCTCAGGCTGATAGCAAGTTGGATACAGTAGCTCTAGGAGTCACAAATTCAGGACAACCTCCAGAGCAAGGCAGGAGACCATTTCTTCCTGCAGCTTTCACTTAGGATGGAGGAAAATTTTTTATTGCTTCTGTCCCCACCCCATTTAGCAGACAGCCCTTTTTGTACCACTGGCCAGAATTGGCCCACTTGCCCATTTCTGATTCAGTCCTGGCAAGGGGGATAGGGGCACCCATAGACCAAGCAGGCCAACCCTGTAGTTCTTGGCCAGGTGGGGAAGGAGGATTCCTGAGCAAAATTGGGATTGTGTTAGGCAGGAAAAAGGGCAGGGGATTAATGGATGCTGGAGTAGACAGCTAACACTGCCATTTTTGGTCTTTAAATACCACTTCCCTGGGAAGACTGGTGTAGGTGAATAGTCGTCAAGGCTGTTGCAACATCTGTCTGCTTGGCTTTCTCAGAGAAAGAGCATCCTTATTATTCGCCTTATTTCTTGAGTCAGATTTAACATTTCCTATACCTTCTGCCTTTACTTACTTCTCTTAGGTCTTTGCTTCCACTTGTACACATTGAAAAACAATTCTCCTGACTGGTCTTCTTACCTCTAATTTTACTTAAATATAATCCACCTTTCACACTGTTAGTAGAACAATCTCCTTAAAAATTAATGCACATTATTACTCCTCTGTTTAGCCACTTCTTTGACTTCCTGTTGCCTACAACATAACATTAACAATCTTTGCATTAGCACATAAAAATGAAATATTTAGGTATACGTTTAACAAACGTGTGCAAGATCTATATGAGGAAAACAAAAAACTCTGATGAAAGAAATCACAGAAGATCTAAGTAAATTGAGAGGTATTCAGTGCTCGTGGCTAGGAAGACTCAATATTGTTAAGAAGTCAATTCTTCCCAACTTGATCTATATTGATTTAATTTAATTCCTATCAAAATCCCAGAAAGTGAATATTAACAAGCTGATTAGAAGCTTTATATAGAAAGGCAAAAGACCAGGAAGAGTCAACACAATATTCAAGAAGAATGAAGTTTGAGGACTGATACTACCTATGTGCCAGACCTATCAAAGTTCCTATCTTAGAGAAGCCTACAGTCTGTTGGAGAGACAACAATTCAAACAACCATTATAAATATTTTACTAAAGACTTTGGGTTCATTCAGTCTTGCTGATTGTAGTCCACAGAGTCAGAACTCTCCTTGTAGTTACAGGATGGCTTCTGGTAGCTTCCCTGTTTCTCCAGATGGTAACGTTGCCACTACCTAATGGTACAGGGATGAAATGGATATTGTAGTATTAACTCCCATGTGTATTTCCAATGTATAGTTCCATGTAAGTAGTGTGCCCATTCTACAGGGTAGCAAAAGAGGCTCAGGGAAGTTCAGGAATTTGGGTAAGGTTGTTCAACCAGAAGATGGTAGAGTTGGTATTCAAACTTAGGGCTTTGGAAGAACAGAATTCCTACCACCTGCTGGTGGCTTCAACTCAGACAGAGACCCCCGTAGCTGGTAAATGAGAAGGGAGGGTGGCATCACAAGTCCCCTGGGCTCAGAGCTCACACTCTTGACCACATGCCACATGCCAGCTCCTCACCCAGGGCTAGCGCTCCTGGAAGACGTGCCTAGAGACGCAAACTGGAGGCTGGAGCCTGCAGGCCCCGCTCCATCCTCATAACCAGGGAGATGCGCGGTCATCTCAAGAAAGCAAACAGGTTATGGCGGTAAGATGTAAAGGTGTGTTGGGCAAAAGACTTAGTGAGGAATGTTCGAAGGCTCAGTGTGGTTCACTGACCTCCTCTAGAAACAATAAAATTACACATGTCATTCTGAATGTGTAGGTAGAGAGCTATGTGGGAAGCTTTCTGCCAGTCTCTGAAGGCAAAGAAAGGGGCTGTAGCCAGAAAGCAGTATTGAGTGGGGCATTCCTAAGTGGGGACCGTGGAACTGTGCATGCTGGGGAGGTCCTGCTGCTGTCTCTGGCAGGTGAGAGGGAGGAAGGCAGTATCCGCCTTACCAAACACGAAGGGCCTGGGGGCAGTGGGACAACATTGTGAATGAACCGTGTACACCTGCATGGAGCGACGAGAGGAAGGGTGACAGCATACGGATGAGTTAACAGAGGAAACAGCGTGTTGTGATGCTGGTATTTATCAAACGCCAGAACACACGGAGCCATGTTGAGAGGTGACCCTGTGATGGGGGCTTCCTCCAGCCTCGGAGGGCGCCGAAGGCTCCAAAGGGCTCTCTCTGCCAAGCAGCCGAGGCTCCTATGGATGGTGCTTGAAAACACTTTGAAAAGATGGAGGGAGATGAAATACTTTTCCCTGCCTCTAAATTAGGGATAAATTGAAGAACAAATGGAAGATCAAGCCTATGTTACCAGGGCCTAAAAGGACAGTCCACTCCCTGGCTGCCACGGGCAGGAGTGAAGAGGGCTGTGCAGGTGCTGTTGCAGCCCTACCCCAGAATGGGGACCCACTGCTCGTCATCCTGGGAGGTGGCTAGGACAGAGGACCCGGGGACTGTCTGGCAATGGGAAGCTGCTAAATCGTCTCAAAGATCCCCCTTTCAGTTTAGGGCTGAGACGTGCTAAGAGGGGAAGCAGGCTCTAGGATGGCACGGGGCTCTCGCTGTATGTTCAGCCCTTGGCTGCCGTTTGGAGGGCAAATACTGCCATGCGTAACCCTGAGAAGAAACATAAAGGGGAGACCCATCCACCCCATATGTTTCTCTGGCCTCATCTCGTCCCCACTCCCCGATAAAGTTCAAATTCCTGCGGGTGGCACACAAAATCCTTCAGCAGATGGCCTCAACCCACCGTTCCACGCTGTCTCCCTGTTACTGCAGCCCTCGCTCCTACTTAGGAATCACACAGACCTTATTCCCTAAACACACTGCCTTCCTTCAAGCCTCCGTGCCTTTACCCGCGCCATCCTCTCAGCCTGGACCACCTTACCCTCTCTTAGACTTAGTCAGCCCCTGACCATCGGCCCCTGACCACCACCATTGGGATAGTGCCCTCCTGTGGGCTTTCCATGCCCCCCCCCCCAGGGTAGCATTTATTGCATTGCAAGTACCCGTTGCCCTGTTGTTGTACTCCACTGGAGACTCCTGAGGGGCAGGGCTCTGCCAGGTTTCCAATAAGCATTCAGCTCCTGGTAGGAGGCCAATCACAATATTAGTTGGTTGACAAATGGAGGCTGAAAAGAGCAAATATTTGTTTAGCAAATATGTAAATAAAACGTAGTTATAATTTAAGTCACTATATTTAAGTTCCTATATAATTACTTTTTAAAAGGGTAGTAAAAACTCAGTTGACATTTACTTACAGGAGTTCAGAAGAGGGGCTGGAGGAGTTTGGGATGAATTCATGGAAGCTAGACCTTGGATAAGGAAACTTTAGATAAGTGGTGAAGTGGTTAAGAAAGGAAGTGTTTGGGGGAGGGTGAGTAGTATTAAGCTGGCCCAAGAGGAGCGTCCATCTTGGAGAGTGAAGGGAATACACTGCACAAGTTGGGTTGGGAGGCTTTGGATACCTGGCCAAGGACTTTGGACTTTATCTTATAGGCAGGGTTTGGAAAGGGGAGTGGCACCATGATAATGGCGTGTGAGAAGGATGAATCTGATGCCTTAACGGATTAATCAGAAGTGGGGAGGCTGGTTGGGAGCTACAGCAATTGTACCACATACAGCCTAGATGAGGTGATAGTCATTAAAATGATAATGTCGGGAATTCCCTGGTGGTCCAGTGGTTAGGACTCTGTGCTTTCACTGCTGAGGCTGTGGGTTCAATCCCTGGTTGGGGAACTAAGATCCTGCAAGCTGTGTGGCCAAAATATAGAAAATAAAAATAAAAATAAATGAAAATGATAATATCATCCTCAATTCTTCACCCGCCCCCACCCCCATAATAGAATTACACATTCACAGCCTTGCCATGGCCTCAAGCTGGCAAAGTATACTTTCCCCAACTCTTGATTTTGAGCTTGGCCAAGTGACTTTCTTTCACTGATGGGATGACAGCATATGGAATGTCAGCACAGGCTAGAGATGTGCTTGTATGGTTGGGTTTTCTCCACTGGCTTCTGCCATTGCAATAAGAACATGCTCTGCTGGTCCCAGAAAATGAGAGATTCTTTGAACAGCCTGGAGCCAAGGGCCAGCTCCAACTTAGATCGGCCAATCTCCAATCTAATTACAGACTGTGAGCGAGAAACACATTCTTGCCATTGTAAGCTACTGCCCCCCCTTTCTTTGACCCCTCCTCCACAGAAGCACTTGTCCCTTTTCTTTACCTGTTCTACAGCCCATTCTCACTGCTGTAGAACAGGCACTTCAGGCTCTCAGCTGTGTCCACAAACTGTTCTTTTTGCTTATTCCTTCTCATCAGCATTGAAGCTGGCTCTACTCTCGCCAATCATTAAACGAAAACCTGCATGTTGACCCCAGTAATCATCCAGTCTCTCCTCAGTGTGATTTCTCGGAGATTTGTCCATACCAGCTGCTAAGCTTCCTGTCTGCATATCCTCCCTCCAACTCATTCCTCCACACTGGAACTGGATGGTCACCTCTACCATCTCATGAAGCTGCCATTCTTGGTCTGCTTCCTCTCAGTCATACTTGACTGTGGATCACTCCCTCTATGGAGTGCTCTCTAGCCTTGGTTGTTTGATACCACACCGGCTGTTGCCTCCTAGTCTCCTTTGAGGATACCACTTTCTCTGCCCTTCTCTTAAAGGTTCATGTTTCTTGGGGCTTGGTCCTAACCCACTTTCTCTTCCACTTTATGTCCTGCCCATGGGAGATCACATCCACTCCAGGAGCTTTCTCTACCTACCTATCTATCTATCTGCCTATCTAATCTATCATCTGTCAACAGCTTCCAATACTCATCTTCAGCCCAGAATTCACTCCTTGAGTGCCAGACCCATAACCCAGAGTCCTAATGGAATCTTATTGCTTTATCCAACATTTTATTGGGTACCTCCTACCTGCCAGACATTGTTGTAGGTACTGGATACATGTAGTGAACAAAAGAGACAGAAAGCCCTGCCCTCATGGAACAAATATCTTGCTAGAGTCAGAGAAGTCGGAGAATGAATAAACCAGTAAAATAAATAGTGAGAGCCACTGGAAGGTGGTAAGCAGAGCAGGGATGTTATCTGTTCATGTTTTTAAAGGCTCCCCTGGCCTGCTGTGTTACAGACAGGGTGGGGGAGGTGGGAAGGCAGAAACAGGGATGCCAGTTAGTTGACCTCTACTTCTGAATGACCCACAGACACCTCAGACTCAAAACTCCAAAACCGAACTCAGTACCTTTCCCCAAACTTGCTCTTCCTCCCATGCTCGGCAGTTCAGTGAAAGGCAGCTGAATCTACCAAGGACTTGAGTGGGATACCTGGAATCCCTGACCACTCCAGCCCCTTCCTTTCCATCTAACCAGTCATGAATCCTGTCCACTCCAACTTCTAAGTACCTCATTCCTTCCTTCCTTTATTTATGATTTCACTCATTTACCAAATATCTACTGAATACTTACCAGGTTTTAGGCCAGTACTAGAGAGGTAAACAATCAGATGTGATCCCTGCCCTCCTGGAGCTTAGAGTTTAGTGTGGGAAATAGATAATATAGACAAAAATAAGCCAATACACATATGACATCCTCTCATGATAAGGACTATAAAGAAAATGAACTTGTTTCAGCAAAGAAGAAAAATATGAGAGAAACTCTTAGATAAAGTGGCCAGGGAAGAACCCCCTAGGGAAGGCACAGGGCTTAGAAGGGATGGGTCATGTGAGAATGGCACCATAGCGAAGGACCACAAATTGGGAGGCTGCAAACAACAGAGTTTTATCTCTCACAGTTCTCGAGGCTAGAGGTCAGAAACCAAAGGTATCAGCAGGGCCATGCTCCCTCCAAAGGCTCTAGGGAAGGATTTTTTGTCGCCCCTTCCTGGTTGCTATGGTTACCCACAGTCCTTGGCTTGTAGACACACCACTCCAACATCTGCCTCCGTCTTCACATGGTCCCCTTCCCTCTGTGCCTATATCTTTATATGTCCTCTCCTCGTCTTATAAGAATACCCGTCATTGGATTTAAGGCCCACTTTTACCCAGTATGACTTAATCTTAATTAATTATATCTACGAAGGTCCCATTTCCAAATAAGTTCACATCCTGAAATTCTGGGTGGACATGAATTTTGGGGGAGACATGATTCAACCCAGTACAAGTGGCAAGATCCTTTCCAAGTAGGTGGAGCAGCTTTTACACAGGCCCTTCAGGTAGGAAGGAGCTTGGAGTGTTTGGAGCTAGTGTGGCTGAAGTGTAGGCGTAAGGAGTAGAACAGACCCACGGAAGCTTGGAGAGAGAGGCAAAGCCAGATCGTGGAGGAAAGAGGGAGAAGGAGAGGGAGAGGGAAGGAATGAGGTGCCCATGATGTGGAAGATAAGAAGTCCGAAGGATCAGAGTCCTTGAGAAGGTGGCCATCATAGGATGTCACAGCTGGGACCGGGTTGGCTTGTGACAGGAGAAGGGTTCAAAAGCGGAGAAGGGGAAGATGGGCACAGGAGCAGGTAGGTGTGATGGCGAGGAAAAGAGAAATCCTTTCTAATGGCTTCTATTTTTTCAATTAAATGGGAGATAGCTAAGAGGAAAGGAGCTGGAGTTTAGAGGAAAGAAGAAACTTGTGATAGTTGTCTTGGAGAGAGCGAGATCAAGCTTACCGGGATTGCTAGGCAGAGTTAAGAGCCCTTTCCAGGTTTGTGGTTCTCTAGAATATGCCCATTTTTCTGCCTTTCACTGTCGCCCCAGCTCAGGCCACATTATCACCTCTATGTGACTGCAGCCACATCTGATGGGTTTCTCTTTCTCAACCTTGCCGCTACTCCAGTCTATTCTCTACACTGCTGTTACTCTGATCATCCTAAAGTCACATGGCATCACACTCCAGCATAGAACTCTTCCAATAGTTCCCCATCACCCTAACATACAACCCAAGCTCTTTCACGTGAGTCTTCAGGTCCTTGATGGGCTGGTCCATGCTCGCTTCACAGCCTCATTTCTTGCCACTACCACTTCAGATTCCACACTTCAAACATCCGGAATTACTATAAATTCTTGAATGTGCTACACTCTCTCTCCACTTTGAGGCTTTTCACTCACTATTCCTTCTTCCTGAAATACTTTCTCCTCCTGCTCTAGCCCCCTCTGCTGTCTGCCTGGCTGACTCTCCTCCTCCCCTCTCAGTGTCTCCTCCCCAGGCAGCTTTCTCCGCCATTCGCCCACTCCGAGTTTGGGTGGGTTTCCTGCATAACCCTCTGTGCACTCCTTTTTTTTTTTTTAGCAGTTACCACATTACAATGTAATGGCTTTTTCATTTCTATATGGCCCTCATAAAGCAATAACCCCCCTAAAGTACCATACCTATGGTTTTCATATTACCTTACACATAGTAGATACTTTTTAAAAAATCTATTAAAAAAGTAAATAACTGAAAAGACTAAGACAAGTTAATGTCTATGCTGAAGGTCGTCAGTAACTCAAAGCTTTAGAGCAGTTGACTCTGCTTCCCCTCAAGGCACGATGCGATTGAACTTTATGCTGTGACATCAGGGAACTGCACTCTGCATGGCCATCGCAACTCAGCTACCTGTTTCACTCTCTGGTTCTCAGTTGGACTCCTGACTTTCCATCATAAATTGCGTGAGGCTTTGTAAGGGTTCCCCACAGGATAATCTCTGCTGTGTCTTTTTGCTCTATCCACCTCCTTCCACAATCTGTGGCCTCTGTATTTGGTTATAGGTTATGCTTTTCTTTATAAGTGGTCTTCCAGCTTCTGAAAGTCTTGGGACAGTGTGTGTATTGTAGTCTCTTGGGTCATTGGATTTTGAGTTCTCAGAAATTCTTTTTTTAAGCTGCTTTTTTCCTGCAGCAAAAACAACTTTGACCTAGTTCCGACTCTTGAGTGGTACTTCCTGCTCTGCCTTCCAGCAGTGGCCCAAGGAGATACTCCCACTCATGCCCAAGTTGTCCTCAGATGGCTTCTCAAGTGACAATGGAAAGGAAATACAACATGTATTTCTCTCCTATCAGCAGGCCCTCTGATCTTGCTAGAGGCATGTTGATTCCACTACTCCTGTATGCAGACCCAATTCCCACCGTGACCACTTTACATCTTTAACCCGTTCCACTGATGATGTAATAGTTGCCTTTCTCAGTTCTAGCCTTCACAACAGGGGAGTCCACACCAGTTCCTGTGCCATTACTAGGTGAAATCAGCTGCTATTTCCCTTCTGCTCCATCTTCTAATAATGTACTGTTTACCATGCTCCAGATATCACATAAACAGTTACAGTATATTGGCCTTTGCTGATTCCTCTATTACTAGGATAGAGGAAATGAAAGAATTCCCATCCCCGGCTTCTTTGTGTGTTGACCTCAATACCTATAAATTCTTGTTGGGACAATCCCGCTTTACGAATTTGTCCATTTCAGAATGCACATTTATTTTTGGTTTAAAAGAAACTATTTTCTCTTGTGTACAGTTTGTAAATAAGCTTTTTCCAAAAAACCATGTTTTCAGTACTGTAACTCTTTCAAGTGTAGCAGACACAGTGTACTGATGTTTGACATTTATTCCAACCGCCTTCTAGAATGCCTTCCATACTGCAGAGGCTGGGAAGTGAAAACTGTATTTCTCAGACACCAACCTTGCAGCTGGGGTTCTGGAAGTGAGGTCCGTTCGGAAGGCAGGAGTGAGACACAGCCCTTGCTTCTGTTCTTTTTGCTGGAGGTGTGGTCATGCACATTTAGTTTCGCTGTGTCTGATCACTGGCTCTGTGTGTTGAAAGCTGTGGCAGGTCAGCTGTTTCCTGGTGTGGGTTCTAGTGTCCACTCGGGTGGTTCAGGCTGTAGCAGATACAGGGGCTTCCTGACCATGGTGGCTTCCCGAGGGTGGCAGGGGTGTTGTGGTTCTGGAGTAGCTTCCTGCTTTGACAGAGAGCTTCCTGGTGGTGGAAGCCACAGTTCTGCTGGTGACCCAGCTCTGCAGAGCAGTGTTGAGCTCATCCTGGAAAGGACCAACCTAGAGCCTGTCTCTGCTAATTTGTGAGCCATTTAACGCCATGTACTAAGGCCCTTTCTGCTGACACTAGCTGGAATGGATTCCGGACTTTGCAAGGGGGACCCTGACCGATAAACCACGGGAGTAGTTATTTGCAATATTAAATATAGCTTCTGCTTAGAAAGATGTTAAGGCAAGAGAAGCAGCTATCTAAGAAGAGAGGCAAGATTCAGGCTTTTGTTTGTTTGTTTGTTTGTTGTTTTTGTTTTGTTTTGTTTTTTGCTGTACGCGGGCCTCTCACTGTTGTGGCCTCCCCCATTTGTGGAGCACAGGCTCCAGACACACAGGCTCAGCGGCCGTGGCTCACGGGCCTAGCCACTCTGTGGCATGTGGGATCTTCCCGGACCGGGGCACGAACCCGTGTCCCCTGCATCGGCAGGTGGACTCTCAACCACTGCGCCACCAGGGAAGCCCAAGATACAGGCTTTTTATTGGCAGCTGCAGCTATGTAGGAACCAAATTGAGGCTCTTGCCATTTTGGGTGCACATATAGCTTTCTGTGCCAATAGTGTTTTGAGTGATGGATGGGAGGCAGAGCCCTGGAGGCCCTAACTTTCACATTAACTTGAATTTATCCTAAAACTCAACCCTAAATTTAGAAGCTTTCAGGTTGAATTCTCCTGCCACAACTTTTCCAACGATGAGCGGCCCTTCCCCATTCTCTCCCCGTCATCTCTCTGGTTCCTTCCCTCCCCTCCTACAGGGGTCCTTCACCACCTCTTGTCACTCATCACAGACACACACACACACACACAAGGGAAGAGTCCATTTGTAAAGAAATAGAGTGCTATAATATAAACAACAAATTAAAGTTGCCAAGGAGAAATAACAAGATCTGCAGTAGAGTCTGTCCCCGGGAGAAAGACTCATTGTTCCTTTATGAAAAGCACAAGGGGAGAAAGACAATGTGGCAAAGAGAGAGTAAACAAGAGCAGGTCCAAGAACAAGAGCAGGTCCAAGAACGGGCAAGTCACTCTTCATCTCTTAGGTTCAGGTTCCGTTTCTCTACACTTTTAAGATTAGGCAATACTTGCTCACAGTACAAAATTCAAAGCGAAAAACGGGCACACAGCAAGTCTCCTGCCACCCTGGAGCCCACGCTCCTCGTCCCCGGCTCAGAAGCCAGCACTGTGGTGAGTTTCTTCCCCAGCTTGTTTTCCCAAAGGGGCACTTCTGACCTGGGGATTGCGTGGAAGCCTCCGAAATGGTGGGGAAGAGCTCTGGGGGTAAAGGTGGAGGAAGGGGCGTCCGTGGTGGTGGCGGAGGCGGTGACGGCCAGGACTCGAGCCCAGCCGGCTGGTGCCTGGCCGAGATCCGATCCCACAGCGTGGACAGGACACCTGTGCTTGCCGCCTCCCAGCCGCTTGATCCTCAGGAAATAGCCGGTTCCCTGGCAGGAGGCGGGCCTGTGCCGTTTTCCTTTTAACGTTATTGTCTGCTAGGTTTTATTATGTTGTGGTTTATTCCCACAGCTTTCCCTTCAGCTGCAAATTAGAGTGCTTATGGATGAATGTTTGTTTATATATGTCATGTTGCTGTCCTTTCAGGTCCAAATACGTGCATCTGAGGCGGGAGGCTGTGTTTGTTTTTTAAACTAAGTGGAACTGCCAAACACCCTCTGCCTAGATCATGGAAAGTTGCCCTATTAGGAGTTTACAGAAGAAAAATCTGTGCCAGTTATAGCAGGTATTGAGAAAGCAGGAGGGAGGGAGGGACAGAGACAGAGACTGAGACAGAGACAGAAAACCTGAATAATCCTCTGGCAATTCTGAGTGTGACACAAGATTCTCTTCTTCCTTAGCAGTTCTGTGCCTCGTTCCTGATAATTTTAGGGTCTGCTATGTCTCTTGCTATGAGAATTAGCATCAGCAGCTTTCAAAATGACTTACCAGTTAACCCCTCCAGAAATCTTAAGACATTATTCTTTTCTTCTCCAAATTTCCCATCTCTAAGCCTTCTAATTCTCCTTCAAATTTCCATCTGTAAAGTTAATACAATCCAATAAGAAAATAATGTGCTCTTGAGACATTGACATGCTCAGAGCCATTTTATCCTGCCCTAAAGCCTGGAAAGTTTGAATTTTCCTTAGGATAAAAAAGTAAGAAATAATAGAATAATTCACTGTACTGTAACAATTAAATCCAGCAATTTAACATTACGCATTGGTAAATATAATGCTCACAACGACCCAAAGTCTCCCATGTGCTGACAGACAAAAACAAAGTTATAAATCTAAACCTCCTATTCTGAACCACATTCCTAAATGTAAATAAGCAACCAAGCATGCTGCTACATATCTTTACAGAAGCAATTACAAACAAGCCTTATCAGTCGCTAAGTCACCAACACACACAATGCTTATCTGCTATGCCCTCTACTGGATAGAGTACACAAGACAAGTCGCATTATTTCCAATTAATTTTTGGCATCATCCCTCTGCATCTGCTTTAAGAATGCAAGGCGTGAAATTTATAGTAGCAGGTTTAATATTCCATCCAGCCAAAATTATTTTGCTACGAGGACTTACCTTTGGTGGAATATTTTGGGTTGGCCTTTTTTTTTTTAATACATAGATTGCTTCTCCCCTCGTGCAACCCACTGTCCCAACTCTCAAGCTGTCACCAAACTCTGTACGTGGCAGGAATAATTTCATGCTGAGTAAAATGTGTTTAATTTCACATCCTGTAAGAATAATTACTTAGCATAATACCACTTAAAATGTATTTCTATCTGCAAATGCTAATGAAGCTGCAAAAACCTGAATCATCTTTGGAAAGAATTAGGGAATTAAGGGTGCTTTGCCTTCACTCCCTCTTCTCCTGGAGAAGGACTGCCTGAAAAGAGAAACCCAGACCACAGGAATAATCCAAGGCGAGAGATCCTGCTGTCTTCAAACTGGGTGTGAGTCCAGTGGCTTTTCGGGGAAGTTAATCCCACAGACCTCTCCTGAGCCTCCCCCAAGATGCTGCAACAGAGCCTCAGGCTCCCTGGAGATGCCCAGTCCTCACCCAGGTCCCACTGGAGAGCCACTAGGAGGGGACTCAGGCCCAGGGCCAGTGAGGACCACCTACCTGAATGGCAGGGCTGTGGCCTTTGGCCTTAAGGATCTTGTCTCTTTGATCATTGGTGCGCCCAAGTAGTAAAGACCACTGTGCTAGCTATTGCTCATCTTGAGGCTTAAAGCTTTCAATAAAGAACGACAAGGACTAAGAGAGAAAAGAAGTGCTTTGCCTTAAAAAAAATTCTTTAAACCGCTTTATTTGGAAATCATCTTAGAATTATAGAAAAGTTGCAAAAATAACTCAGAGAGTTCCTGTATACCCTTCCCCCGATTTCACCTAATTTAATAGCTTACGTGACTACAGTACAGTGATCAAAACCAAGAAACTGACATTAGTGCAACATTATTAACTATTAACCACACGGCAGACTTGGATTCGGATTCACTAGTGTTTCCACTAATATTTCTTCCGTTCTAGAATCTAATCCGGGATCCCTTATTGCATTTAGTTGTCACAACTCCTCAGTCCCCTTCAATCTGTGTCACACTCTTTGTCTTTCCTTGTCATTCACAGCTTTGACACTTTTGAAGAGTACTGGTCAGGTATTTTGCAGAGTGTCCCTTAATTTGGGTGTGGGTGCTATTTTCTTGTGACCACATTGAGGTTATACATTTTTGGCAAGAATGTTACAGAAGTGCTGATTCCTTCTCATTGCTTTGTGGAAGAGGGGCCTGTTCTCTTTCCAGCAACGGAGTGAAGCAACAGCGTGTGCTGAGGGCCTGAGGGAGCCATTGCACCTCTTAGAACCTGAGTGGTGGGTCCCAGAGAGTCAGGCACTGAGCCTGAGAGCACTCAGCATGCTTTTCTTACCTGTCTCTTCCCTCTCCGTTACCATGGTGGCAATGAAGAAGTGAGAAGGTTTCTTCTCTGTAGGCAGGTAGCACTAGTATTTTCTTAATCTGGTGCCGTTGAGATCCGCAGAAGGACAAGGTGTAGCCAAGCAAAGCAGAGTATTATGGATGCTGAGGGGAGAAGAGGTGTGGGGAGAGGAGGACCAAGATGGAAGTGTGGGGAAAGGAACTGCTTTGTGATCCAGTGCAGCCATTTGTGGATTCAGCAGGGCTCTCTGTGACCTAGGGGTGAGATGAGGACGTCTCCGTGGGTGGGAACCATGTTAATTTGTGTTGAGGCAGTGGTGGTAGTTCTCAATCAGCGTTTGTAACAATGAGCCAGCAGGTTTGATTTCCTCAGTGGGGTTAAATGTGGTGGTGGTACAAAAGGATCCTCAGGTAGATTTTATTTTATTTTATTTTATTTTTTATTGTTTTGCGGTACACAGGCCTCTCACTGTTGTGGCCTCTCCCGTTGCGGAGCACAGGCTCCGGACGCGCAGGCTCAGCGGCCATGGCTCACGGGCCCAGCCGCTCCGCAGCATGTGGGATCTTCCCGGACCGGGGCACAAACCCGTGTCCCCTGCATCGGCAGGCAGACTCTGAACCACTGCGCCACCAGGGAAGCCCCTCGGGTAGATTTTAAATGCTTGCATTTTGGTTTTCTCCTTCTCTAGATTGGGAGTTCCCTAGGGAACAGGCCCTAGTCTGTCTGGTTCCCCTCCCCCTCTGAAAACCTAGTACCCGGGGCCTGGAACACTGTAGAGCTCAAAAACTGTTTATGATTAAATGAATTTTTTAAAATGAGTTTTAAAAAATTGAGTGGATGAGATACTCATTTACAAAACACACTGACGGGCACTCCACTCATTCCTTATTGCAAGTCTGTGGCCCCGCCCCCAGCATGGTTTTGGAAGCCCAGTGGTGGTTGTGAGTTCAGGGCTCCAAGCTTTCCGACCCATATCTGTCCTCAAAGTGCCTGGCGAAGCTGTGTTGGGAGGAGGCTGTTCTTTGAGAGATCCTGGGAATCTACAACGGAATCTACACTCTTTGGGGGAAAGTGGAATCAGATCAAATGTGTAGATGGCAAAATCTCAGTTTGGAAAGAGGCAAATGGTAGTAATGTTGGAGCTCCCTGCCTAGTGGACCATGGCTTGGGGAAGCCAGTAAAGAAGGGAAGACAGTGATGGTAATGGAGTTGCATGGAATGGATTTTACTCGTGTGTGTGTGTGTGTGTGCACACACGCATGCACGCGCATGCTCGGGAAGGACTAGGATTCTGCTGTTTCAGGGACACAATGACCCCGCCAGGCACATGTCCCTCTGTGTGTGTGTGTGTGTGTGTGTACTACTTCACGCAGGCAACAAGATCTAGAGAGGTGTCACCTCTCCATGGGAGGTGACAGTGAGTTCCTGCAGGAGACTGCACACTGCTGGGGGAGCTTTCAGCTGAGATGAAGGGTTTGTTAAAGTATTTCTTTAATCCAGCAGCACTATAATAAAAAAGATAAAAGATCTATCTTACAAAATTTCAAGCAGGTCACATGTTTCACATGACAATTATAAGCACAATTATTAAGAAATCTTATGGAATTGATTTAAAATAAAGTTCTAGTTTTGTTTGATTCTTGCACTGGCTCCCACATTTATCTTGTACAAATTAGCTCATAGCATTCAACAGGTTTAGGCTCTGTAGATCAACTATTTAATTGTTCACAAGGGGACATGTGAAAGGAGAAAAGTATTGTCAGATAAACGCATGCAGCATGGCTTGTGTGGTCACATCAGAAGGAGTCTTTGTCGCATGAATGACACTAAATTTATTTGCCTCCCAAAGATGAAAGCCAAACTACTTCCAGCTCTGCCAGTAAATGCAGGAATGAAGCCATTCAGTGGGTATTAAATGGAATTAGTTGTTATAACAATAATTGTTATTATTGTTGTTATACATTTTTACAAATCATACTGATGACTTCAGAGCCAAATTTGGAAGAAATCATTATCATCTAAACACTGAATTGGTAAGGCTCATAATTAGGAAAACAGATATTTAGTTCTTCACAGAGGCCTCTGACCTTCTGGACACTGTCAAAAAATTTTAATAGAGTGGCTGAACCAAACAGAACAATCATGAACACTGGCTCTAGGTGGTTTTGGTTTCTGGAGGAAAAGTCTAATTCCCAACTCAATGAACATTCCAGTGGAGCTGGGACATATTTCCTTCTGCAAAACATAGAAATACTATTATGTTCTGAACCCTGCATAGGAGGGGGAAGGAGTATATAAACTAGAGCGACATTTTTCAAATGGAGCTTTCAGTAGCTGATTCAGCTGGAATGTAATTTATGCTAATAAGTTCCTGGATTTCAAAGTGACTTTTTCTTATCACACTAAAACCTTTAATTTGGATATATATTCCTAAGTCCAGAATGGGTAGGAAAATTCTCTATCAAAAGCCAGGGATACAACTGGCCCTGTGTAGAAAGGAAGAAAAAAAAAGAAATTATATTCCAGAGGTTTGGAGGAGGGCAAGAAAGAAGTTCAGTGTATGGCTTTTAAACAATTTCCTACGACATAGTTCTTGATTTCACACACCTTTTACAGCTAGAAAAGTTTATCATAATTTTTTTAATAAATTTATTTATGTATTTGTTTATTTATTTTTGGCTGTGTTGGGTCTTCACTGCTGTGCGCAGGCTTTCTCTAGTTGCAGCGAGCAGGGGCTACTCTTTGTTGCAGTGCGCGGGCTTCTCATTGCAGTGGCTTGTCTTTGTTGCGGAGCACGGGCTCTAGGTTCGTGGGCTTCAGTAGTTGTGGCATGTGTGCTCAGTAGTTGTGGCTCATGGCTCTAGAGCGCAGGCTTAGTAGTTGTGGTGCATGGGCTTAGTTGCTCCGCAGCATATGGGATCCTCCTGGACCAGGGCTCGAACCCGTGTCCCTTGCATTGGCAGGCGGATTCTCAACCACTGAGCCACCAGGGAATCCCCCTATCATAATTTTAACATGACTGCATAATTTGGGTCAATGTGACACAGAATTGATAGTAGAATGTAACTGGTTTCATTTAACTGTGGTGGAAGAGGGGAAGGTATACCAGATTGAGCTAAGAACCTTGTTTCTAGTCCCTAACTAGATTAGTTGTGCTAGTTATACTAGATGATCCCTTAGCCAACCTTTTTGGCATTTTCAATAAATTTGGATAAATTCTCCTAGGCCAGCGGCTTTCACATTTATTCTTTACTGTGATCCACAGTAAGAAGTACATTTTATATTATGACCTTGTTCACATACATTTATAGATTTATATGTAAACGTTGTTATCTATCTATATATCTTTCATAGTATGATATATGTGCTGTACATAAACCACACACACATATATGTGAAATGAAACAAAATTTCGCGAAACAGTAGCTACCCTTGTTACCTCTGATGCATTGTATTTTTTATTCTATTTCATTATGAAAAAGCTGGTCAATTTCCACTTAATTGATGTTATGACCCAGCCTTACTATCACTGTAACTAGGCACTGTCCTGCACGTTGGGGAGCTGCCTCCAGGTGAATGCAGGTTACTGCACAGGTTAATGGTTAACACTCTGATCACTGAAAGAGAAATATAAAAACTGTGTGGATACCAGTCCACATATTGAAGGAATATGCTCTAATTTTAGTGAAAAATTATGACACACTAAATAGAAACAACCACTAAGTACAAGTACTCTCTATCAGTGAACTTACCCATTTTAAACTCTGCATAATTGAACTTTGGTTTTTCATTCTTCTATAAGCAAATCTATTTTTGAAACTTCCTCTCACCTGGTAGATTGGCTTTGAAGTCTTCAAGCAAAGGAACCTAGAGTTTTGATAAATGAATCATCTTCTATTTATAAACAACCCCTTTTAAAGCTTCTGTGGCTTTTGCTAGAGTATTTTAAAAGAGCCCTTCATTTTTTTAAATATTAACTTTTAAAATCACTGTTAATAATAAAACAATTTTAGGGAATTTTCTGGTGGTCCAGTGGTTAGGATATCCGTGCTTCCACTGCAGGGGGCCCGGGTTTGATCCCTGGTCAGGGAGCTAAAGTCCCACAAACTGCATGGTGCAGGCAAAAAAAAATTTTTTTTAATAAATAAAACAATTATATGTTTTCCTTCCACTTTCAAAACCCATTTTGGGGGAAGATACTGTAACAAGATTCTAGTCCTTGCATCTTTTACCCTGTCCTCAAATCCTCTGTGGCAGTTTTTGAGAAGTCTTGGCATGCCAGGTATTACAGGGATTTCTTGTGTCTCAGATGGTACTCAAGGATGTGCGGTAATAAGTGATTCATTTAGGTTCCATCACACTATAATCCAAGGAAGAGAAAATTCGGTCTGACTTCACAAGCATTGTTCCCTTTGTGGCTTTAATCACACATACTTTTGCATATAAGTGACAACCACAGGTATTAAGGGTATTTCCAATGGTTCAACCATTAGGGAATATCTTATTTATATGAGAGAAATCTCCAAAGATTTTCTCTAAAAGGTTATATTATAAAATAACTCCTCAGAGAGCATTTCTTTTTTTTTTTAATATTTATTTATTTACTTTTTATTTTTGGCTGCGTTGGGTCTTAGTTGCAACGCAGCTAAGTACGTGGGATCTTCGTTGCGGCGTGTGGGCTCTTCATTGTGGCACGGGTTTCTCTCTCATTGTGGTGCGCGGGCTTTTCTCTAGTTGTGGCACATGGGCTTCTCTCTAGCTGTGGCTCATGTGCTCAGTAGTTGAGGCTTAAGGGCTTAGTTGCCCTGTGGCATGTGGGATCTTAGTTCCCCGACCAGGGATCAAACCTGCATCCCGTGCATTGGAAGGCAGATTCTTAACCACTGGACCACCAGGGAAGTCCCCAGATAACATTTCTAAAATAGAAGATGGTTATGGTTTGTTTGCATATTTTAAAAAACAGGATGTAATCTTCATTTATTAGTTTATAATATATAATGAATTTACCAATATAAAAATTATAATTCACCTATGTTACCCCCCCATACTACCTGTACATATTTATAACAGATTCTAAACAATTAACATTCTGAATGGGTTAAAACTTCAATTGGGCTTATTTCTATTTATCTTTTATTAGACATTTATTTAACATTAACCTCATCTAATGGCAATTATGTACAAAAAGACTTGCAACTACTTAGGTGCTCTGTGAAGTTGGATCACGTGGATGGGAACATGGTCCAATTGTTTGCCTTTGTATTCGATCTATATCTTGAAACTTTCTCAAACTTATCAACTTTTTAAAATCATCACAATATCTGTGCTATTGAAAATTAACCCTCAGCAATAACACTTGGGATCGGTGGAAAAGATCCAGATAACTCTATTTACAGGGCAATAATTTCAGGCTCTATGTTTACAGTTTTGTAACCTCTACCTGTCTCTCCCATCTTTTTCTTTTTGAAATATGACATAAGCTAATCTTTCCAGGATATACAAATATATGTTACATTGTTGAAGAGCAATCAGATTTTTTTTTCAGAAAAATCCCTTCCTCAAGATATATTCCTACTAGTTTACCTTCCGATATCCAGGTAAGCATATCGTGCTATTCCTGAGGCTTGTTTTATACCGTCCACGCTGATCCAAATCAAACAGACCTTTAGAGGGTACTGACAATGACGTCTTCATTGAATATGATCGCGGCTAAAGCTTTAGCTCCCTGTTTGCTCTGTAATGCTGTGCCAAGATCTTGGCCTTTAGATGTTTCCAGAATCCCTGGAAACATTACTTATTTGTTTGTGAGTATAAGCCTTAGAATGGGTTTGCATTCACAGCAAAATATGAGGATGAACAAAGCAGTGTGAATCTCTTACTGAGTTTGAGTTTTTTCTTTACTGAACCATAGGACTTGGAGCCAGTTAGAAGAACAGAATTTTAAGTAATACTCTACATTGGTGCTTTTACAAAATATACCAGAGTTAAAACAGAGTAAAAGGATTTGCTGTAATAGGATCCACTTTAAAAAAAAATCTTTGGTGTTAACTTTTTGTCCTGAATATTAAAAGTATTAACATTTCTAAATTCTGAGGGATATTGGTAGGAACTATGAAAAAGGACTCACACTGTTTAACTTTCAAAATATAAATTAAAAATCTACTCTTCATATCCTAATCTGATGACTTAAAGAAATCAGCAGGGTATCATACAATAATCCTAACACTCAAAATGGCTTTATTTAAGTATAATAAAGGCTAAACATCATGGTTCTGTCATTAGAAAGGACTACGAATATAGGCAGAAATAACATTTCACAATTTCTATTAGAAGACTTCAAAATAGGACACTAGTCATTGATTCACTTCTATTTTGGCTGCATTTTGAGTCACAGAACAAAAGCATTAAAAAAAAAAAAAGGATCCTTTGAAAAAACAAAGAGAAGAGGAAAGTCAATAGCAAGAAGCAAGCATACCTCCATCAGCGGGAACAGGGCTGGGGAGGTTTGTTAGGGAACATGGAAGCCACAATCTCCCTCTCCACTCTGGTGTGTGCCAGCCTCGGTGCTGGGCAGGAGGGCACCACAGCATGTGGAGAGGCAGACAGTTTTGCTGGCTCCCACTTGCTCTTCAGGCCAAAGTCCAGGCAGAACTTGGCCTTGCAGGGTTCCTGTCATCCTGCCAACCCACGGCACTCCAGGGACACTGCTAGGAGAATGCCAGCCAAAACCTGCAGAAGTCACCTCCTTCACATCCTCTTCCATGTCGGGGGTTAGACTAAAGGATACCCCTTCTGTCAGATTTTATGGTGTTTGTGTACCAGCCAAGGAGAAGTAAGAGAAAGACAAAGAAAGCAACTTGTTTAACCTCACACAGTAGAAAGGAAAGAATTCTTCAAAGTAGTTGATCTGGGAATGAAGCCCAACATCCCAAAATCTCAGCTCAGTTTGCTCTTTTTTCATTCACTGCTGGTTTTTGGAAATTTAAATGATTAGGATCCTGTCTACTGTGGGCCATCATATCATTGCTTTCTCAAACAGAGAGTGGTCCAAAGCCACTGATGCACAAATACAGAATAATCTACGTACCATCAGACAACAGTCAATATGCAAAGCATATTCAGGCATATATGTAGTACCACATTATAGACACATTTAAAATGCAGATATTTTCAAAAAGAGGCCCTCACTTTCCATTCTTAAGGCCATAAATAGGAAATATTGCTCCAACACCAGATGTGTATATAGATGCTGAGGTGAATATTTACATATTATTCCATATACAATATGTAGATATTCAAAACCAATATGATCATCTCACATACGCATGCAATCCCTTTTCTGAAATAATAAAGACAATGCATTTCCAGGGAACGCATATATGAATTTTATTGTACTTTTTTTAAAGAAAAGTGGAAATCATAATCTTATATAATTCTCTCAAATGGATCCACTTAGACAATTTATCAATGCTTCCTTAAATTTTTACACCACACCGCACTCCAACAGGTTTTTGTTTTAAGGTAAACCAGGTTTTTGGCTCTTCCCTGTGGAGAAGTTACTTTCAAGTCAGTGAAAGTTCTTGGCCCATGATTAAAAGTCTTTGCCAATTAGTACTCAACAACTTCAATTCATTTTTTTCTGGTTCAAGATGAGTAGGAGCCTAATAAGGCTGTGATAAAAGGGCAAAAGGCACTGAGAGCCAAAAGCGGATTAATGAGCTCCTCCATTTATTTGTCTTCCTAACAGCTGAACTGTTACAAGTATTGACACTCTTCAAAAGGTTCCGCTCTGAACCCCATCCAGGCACTGCAGGCTCCAATGGACATCTTCAAATCCAGAGAATGGAGGGGCAAGAGCTTCCCCTGTGTGATGCCAAAACCAACAAAGCCCCATGGATCAGGTAATGAAACTTCAGCTTTTCCCCCTTTGAGATTTATTTACTGGCAGCTGACAAGGGGCAAATTCAGCTCGAATTGTGTAGTCAAGGCCCTGTCAAGCTTTTAGAGGCACCCTTGTCTTGAAGCACCTTCATGACTGGCATTTCACTCAAAAGCCCTCGGCACTGGTCCTTAACAGCTTATGACATCACAAAGGACACTCCAGACAGATGCCTACATGGCATCCTGCAGCATTTTAAAAGAGAATTAGTGGTTTTAATTATGGTCGTAGTATGAAAGGGAACCATGCAAGCTCCACAGGAGACCTTTGATCAGACCCTTTTGCTAGTACAATGCCACGGAACTGTGACTATTCCTGGTAAGGGGCCTTTTCTTGCTGAATGACTCACCAGTGATCTTTGAATGCAGACAAGCTTCTAGCCCTCCCTCTTCATTAGTGAGCATTTCTATACAGGGGCCTATATAGTTCTTGGAGTCTAGGAGCTATACAATTTGGGGGAAAAGAATCCCTACAGATTCAGGCCTCTACTTAGGAAGTGCTGAAGGACTCTGAGTGACTTTATTCATTAAAACAGGTTGCTATTAATTAACTGTCATAATAAAATAAAGAACTATTATTTGCATTTCTTACTATGTTCTCTTTAGTAATATGTATAAAAGATGCTTGTAACAGAAATGAATTTATTGAACCACTTCCCCACACCCCCCGAGTCCCTGCCCTTTTTTTTTTTTTTTTGGCATTTTGGCAGCAGGACTAATTATTGGGCCCAGATTTATGAGTCCAAATGGAAGTAAAACATGAATATAAAATTAATTAAGGAAAGACAAAATCCTTTTTACTTGCCAATCAGTTTAAGCAACTGAAAAAAAAGCAAACAACAATTAGGTTAATTTTTTAGTGATTTCAGAGAATGATCTAAGACAATAAAACCCCAACCTTTTCAAAATACCATTTGGTTGGTATTTCGTTTGAAGTGTGAGATTATGTAACAACCACAGCTACTCAAAAAAAAAAAAACAAAAAAAAAACGAAACAACAGTATTCTAACTTGAAGCATAACAAGATTCATTCGTAAAAAAAAAAATGATTTCACTTCTCGGAAACAAAGAATGTCTTTGGTATGGTATTAATGTTTTAAGAATTTAAATACCAATCCCAATAAGCAGGGCCCTTAAGATTCATGGTCAATATTTTAAGTATATGAAAACAGTTCATTCTCTTCTAGAATCTAATCAAGCAACTCATTTGGTGAAAGACTGTGGAAGTAGGAAGATTTTTCAAAATATTCTCACTGAAATGCTAATTCAGTAACATGGGCTAAATAGAATTTGCATAAATAGCACATCTCAGTCTCTAACCGCCCCCCGCTCCGAAACAGTACGGCTGCACCATGTACTTATATCTGGGAGATGACTTAGGCTTCCATTTTTTTATGCTGTTTCTTTTCTTGGATGAAAAACTTTTAGATTTTGGAAGCCAAACGCCAAGCAGGTTTTTCACAGTTTGCTGTCTCAGCCATTTTTCATATTTCTCAGACTTTGCAGTTCTTTTCTTAGGTGTTTTAGAGCAACTGAAATATCGGCCAGCTGTGGATCATTCTGGGCCTTCTGAGTGTAGAGATGGAAGTGTCTGATGGTTTCAGATAACAAGAGTTCAGGGTCTGCACCTCTTTCCCGAAGGCGCAGCATCCGTTCACAGGCGATGGCGTAGTTCTTATGCCAGTTCACTGGATGTTCCTTTCGTAAATAGACAATCTCCTTATAAAGCTGGAAGACAGCAAAAATGTTGGTATTCCATTGTTATCCCTTGACTTTTTTCAAAAAAAACCCTGAAAACACAGAGAAATTAACACAAGAAAAAAACATCCAAGCAGCCTACAGTAAAAATCTAATTGTTGCTAGGCCATGCAGAAAATGCAAGGATGTTACTATAATTATTACAGTAACAGGAGGCAAATGTGCTTCATCTAAAACTGCTTCTGGGGTTTTTTGGATGTTGCAGAGGGAACCTAAGACACACTGTGTCAGGACAAAATGCTCTTCCTCCAGAAAGACGTTCTGAGAAAGGGATTTAGTTCTAATTCATGGAAAGCTATTTACTCAACAGGCAGAAAGGCTGAAACTCTAAATTTAGCTATTGGAGAAAAAAATAGCTTTCTTTAGAAAACTGCATGGAAAAAGAACTTAAAGAAATTTAAATTTTGTCCCTCATTCTTACATAAATTTCTCTCTATATTATAAACAACAGCAATAACAATAGCAACAATAAAGCACATCAAACAAATCCAGCATCAAACAGACTGGGCATAACAGAATTTAAGAGACATCCTTAAAGTGAGATATTGAAAATCTTCACAGTGTCCTAAAATTACAATGCTCATAGTTAAAACTTTGCCCACAGGAATTCAGAATTTTGTTTTTCAATATCAGAGATAGTACTAATTGGATAGAGTTAGAATCTTTAATATTGAGTTTTCCAGAGGAAAAACATCAAAATTTAACAAACCAAAAAGTAGATGTAAATCTACAAAACAGAATATTATACTTGCTTATTTGGGAATTTCACAGGCTCCTTGGGGATTATCAAATTGGAGTCAGATCCACAGGCACTTGAGTTAAACAGTAGCCTCCATGAGAGCACAGGACAAGCAATGATGCTTCCTCCAGGGACAAGGGCTTTCTGAATTAGAACTATACTCATTACATCATCCAGTTGAAAGGGACCCAATTATATTATCTATTTCCCCAACCCCTACTCCAGAGCAGACAAATGCCTACCTAATCTATTGCAAAACAGCATCCCCATGAAAAAGTCCCCAATCCATATTTGATATGTCCTTTTGATATTTAATAACCCTCAGTCCTCACGCTGCCTTTTAAAGCTATTTTCCCCTTAGTTCTCTTCACTCCATAAAATAGGAGAGTCACCTTGCACTTTCATAGACATCAAAGCATTAAGTCAGCCTCCTACCCGTTTATTTTCTTAGTAAAATATTCAAAGCTTCTCCACCTTTCCTCATAGTTTTTTGGGTTTTTTTCCCCTATCCGTTGCTCCTCTTCCCAAGCCTCCCTCTGATGAGGGACATGTGTAAAATGCATGGCAGGCTGCCCGGAACAAAGTAGGCGCTCAGGAACTGCTCAGGTTCTTTTCTTTCCCAAGTTTTCAAAATCCTGATAAGGTTCTGGAGTGCAAGACAGACGCTAGCACTTCATTTCCCAATGGCTCAAGAGACTAAGAGGCACGCTCATGACCTCCCTGCTTCAGTCTTCAGACATCAGAACAACTACGCTACCCTTTTCTAGAACATCGACTCATTCTGGATGGCCCATTAGGCCACATGTGCTGTATCTTAAGAAGCTAAGAGTCATTTCTCATCATGTGGAATTACATTTCCCCCTCTAGGCGTGTATCACTGTGACATTAGTGTTAGGGGAACGTATTCTGTCTTGGGGCGAAATCTTCAATGTATCAGATGTTTTCCTAAAGATAACAAAGATCATTCTTGCTCTCCCACTATACCTGAACTTAATGTTCTGTATAAGCTATTGAGCAGGATAATGTAAATAATAACAAAAATATCTTTTATAGCTAACAAGAATGTTCTTGAAAAACCTGTACTAGGGGCTGATTTGTGTTGACCCATGGAGTTTTTGGCTTCATTTTTCTTGCAAATATTGTTACACATCTGGAGACATATGTGAAGGAGATACCTATAGCTGCTACAGACTTGTGTTCACTGAACAGAGTAATGCTTACAGGCCCAAAGGGACAATAAATCCATGAATTAGCTTCAGTGGTGGCCTAACAACTGACCATGGAACAGATCACTGATGAGAATATAAAATATTAGTAAGTCTCAGATTTCTCCCAACTAAATACTACTTGTTTTTCACGGAATTATACAGGGTATTAGAGATGAACTGGATATGACCAGGATATAAGAGAGAATCTATAAAGTTTACAGTCCACTTTTTTTTTTTTTTAAGAAAAAATAGAGGTCTGGAAAGGTTAACTGGCTCACAGTTGACAGTGAATGGTGGAGCAGGCCTTGAACCTGGACCTCCTGACTGCCAGACAGAACTCCAGCATGCCGCTTCCTATAACTAGTCCCTGGCTGTCCTTGAGTGGGCACCTAGGAGGTTTCCACCTTTGTCCCTGTGGTTCCCTCCTTATGGACTGTCCGCCCTCCCCCACTTTCTCGCTACCCTGCCCCACATCTGCCTGGCCAGTTCCTTCTGATCTTTCAAGATGACACTGCGGTGACATCTCCTCTAGAAGCCTTCCCTCCCTTCCTCACCACCCCCTCCCCAGAAGGCTGTACTCATATGCTGCTCTCTGCTCCCACTGCACCTCTGCAAACCTCTCCTAACTCTCACGACTGAATTAGCTGAGGACCTCATCTTCCATCTCTCTCTCTAGCTTGTGCCTCTTTGACAGCAGGGAATATTCCTGATTGTCTCCATCACAGTATTTGGTACAGACTGGGTGCTCCATAAATGCTCTGTGAGTGAATGAATAAATGAATAAACAATGGACCAATGAGCACAAAATTGAGGAGTAAAATCTGTCATACTAATTGGACACCATGCAATTTTGACTCAGCACCAAACAAGTGCCCTGGCTGAGTAGATCTACAGCAGCCCAGAGACAGCAGAAATACCTCCTCACTTGCTTAGACATACAGCTCCTGGGCTCTGTTCTTATTGGCCTTCGCCAGAATGTCTATTTCCTACAGAGCAGGCTCCAAGACTATCTCTGAAGGTGATGAAGAGCTCAGTGCTATAAATCACAGAAAAGCAGGGACTTGTTAACATAGTGCTACAGCAAAGCAAGCCTCTGCTCTGTACTCCCCTTGCCATCACAGAGGACCAGCTAAGCAAGAGCCTCAGTGTGGCTGGATGTGAAGGCTGTTTGGTTTCCTGGGGCCACATCAGAAGACAGAGCCACTCTCCATGACCCTTTATCTCTCTCATAAAATCCCAACCAGGGCTTCCCTGGTGGTGCAGTGGTTAAGAATCCGCTTGCCAATGCAGGGGACACGGGTTCAAGCCCTGGTTCAGGAAGATCCCACATGCCCCGGAGCAACTAAGCCATGTATCACAATTACTAAGCCTGCGCTCTAGAGCCCGCGAGCCACAACTACTGAGCCCGAGTGCCACAGCTCTGAAGCCCACATGCCTTAGAGCCCATGCTCCACAACAAGAGAAGCCACCACAATGAGAAGCCTGTGCACTGCAACAAAGAGTAGCCCCCGCTCGCCGCAACTAGAGAAAGCCTGTGCACAGCAACGAAGACCCAACGCAGCCAAAAAGAAATAAATAAAAATTAATTAATTAATTAAAAAAAAAAAGAAATCCCAACCAGCCACAGCCTGATCATTTCAAGTATAGCCAGGGTAATGATTTTGCATAGAGGGCAACCCATCAGAACTTGTTTCTTTTTTTAAATAAAGCCATCATATTAGTTTCCTATTGCTGTTGTAACTAATCACCACAAATGTAGTGGCTTAAAACAATATAAATGTATTATCGAATACTTCTAGGGGTCAAAAGTCATAAAAATCAAGGTTTTTGTAAAATCAGCAGGGCTGTGTTCCTTCTGGAGGCTCGGGAATCTATTTCCTTGCCCTTTCCAGCTTCCAGAGGCTGCCTGCACTCCCTAACTTGTGGCCCCTTCCTCCATCTTCCAGGCCACATGTGTGGCAATCTTTTAAGTCTTTCTCTCTGACCTCTGCTTGCAACGCCACATCTCCTTCTCTGACTCTGACCTTCCTGCCTCCTTCTTCTAAGGACCCTTGTGATTACGCTGGGCCCACCCGGATAATCCAGGATAATCTCCCCACCGCAAGATCCTTAATCACATCTGCAAAGTGCCCTTTGCCATGTAAGGCCATATATTCATAGGTTCTGAAGATTAGGACATGAACCTCTTTCATTATTTTGCGGACCACAGCCATTTACTTTAGATATTATTTGTGATACACATGACTCTTTTTTCATTTATACTGCTTTATAATGCCAAATAAAGCTGGAAACAAAAAAGTAAAAACTCTACTGTGATACACCCTTTCTCCATCCCCAACAGCCACCAGCCTCCCACCAAATAAATTTATATATGTAAAAGTATAACATACGTTATACGCGTGAGTGTAGAGTTGAGCTTTCACATCTGAAGGCAAACTTGCGGTTTCTGCCAGGTTGAAGATGAAGAACGGTGTTTTCATCCTGGGAGTGGGAGGGTGTTCATGTCAATTTTACATTCAAAGCTAAATCTGTCAGGCTTTTCCATTGATAAGGAACATGCAAAACCATTTATTGTATTCTTTTCACTTCTCTCATATTAATAGTTTACTCTGGGGCTTCCCTGGTGGCGCAGTGGTAGAGAGTCCGCCTGCCGATGCAGGGGACACGGGTTCGTGCCCCGGTCCGGGAGGACCTCACGTGCCGCGGAGCGGCTGGGCCTGTGAGCCATGGCCGCTGAGCCTGCGCGTCCGGAGCCTGTGCTCCGCAACGGGAGAGGCCACAACAGCGAGAGGCCCATGTACCACAAAAAAAAAAAGTTTACTCTGAACCAACAGTAATCCTCCCCCCGCCATCCCAAGACACTGCATTCACACCTACTGCCAAATCTTAGAAAAAAGCTTATGTTCATCATCCCTATTGTACATCATCTTCCCTCCAGATGTACATTTCATTATGCAAGAGCAGCTAGGAGGCGGAGACTTGCTGAGTTTGTCAGCATATCCCTGAAGGTACCCATCGCGACGGTTCATGCCATGTGTGACCAGTTCTTCAAAGATGGCTGGACTCTTTGACCACATGAACTCATCCAAATTGTATTCAGCACACCAATTAAATCAATAGCCTGAATAATGACCTGCTTTCTTCTTTTATGTGATTTCTCCCCCAGCTTTCCCGCATTCAATCACAGTGAGGAATTGTGGAGACATTCGGTGTATCTTTGATTAGTTCTTCAAAGCAAGTATTTGTTCCTATAACTGGGCTGATAACTTGAAATATGCAATTTGCTGACTTTTTCAAAAACACTACTGCAAAAACTGTATCTTTTTTTGTAATTGTTATTTTGTCAAGAACCATTTCTTAGCAATTTTTTTAAAAAGATTTTTTTGATGTGGACCACTTTCAAAGTCTTTATTGCATCTGTCACAACGTTGCCCCTGCTTTATGCTTTGGCCCTTTGGCCACGAGGCATGCGGGATCCCAGCTCCCCAACCAGGGATCGAACCCGCACCCCCCGCACCGGAAGGCAAAGCCCCAACCACTGGACGGCCAGGGAAGTCCCTCTTGACAATTTTTTAAAAAACCTCTTTAAATGTTATGTAAGCCCTTTACACCCTAACTCAATTCTTGGTGCAAAGCACAGTCCCTGGCCCAGAGTGGGCATCAACACATTTTTTACTGGAGGAAGCACTTCATACTTGGTACCCCTCTCTGCATCACTTAGGACTTTTACATTAATATTTAGGCCAAAGTCTGTTAGTGTTAGATGTTTTGAATATTTTAAAAGAATGACAGGAACCCAGAGAGTCAAGAGCATCACCAGGAAGTATTTGTTCCACACAGGAACAACAGGAAAGTACAGTATCTAGCACATGAATAGTCAGATCTCTTTGAACATGTCTGTCTGCTCCATTAGACTGAGCTCCTTGAGAGTAGGAATAGGAACTGTGTCATATTCATATGTGTAGCTTCCATGCCTAGCACAGTGCCTGGTCTCTAGGAAGTTTTCAATAAGTGCTTAAATAATTAACTAGCACATTACACATGGAGACCGGGTTGTAATTATCAACTTCTCCTCAATCAATTACACTCACTTTGGTTTAGTTGAGATAGGAGAGCATAGGAATTAGGAATGTTCCAGAGTCAGACAGATGTAAGTTTTGGACTCTATTGGTAGAACTATGTGGCCTTGGACAAGTAACCTCTCTACCTCCAGTTTGTTCTTTTGTAAAACGGGGATAATAATAACTTCTTCACAGGCTATTGTGAGGATGAAATGAGATTATGCATGGTTAATGATTAGTACAATGCCTCAAACAAAATAATTGCTCATAAGTATTATTTTTATGATCCCCACGCACCACTACTCCCCAGGTGAAAAGCGCCAGAGGCTCTTCTGCTGCATTACAAACAGACTGCAAACACACACGTGTACATTATTTACCTGGCTTGCCACATCTCTTCATTGGCCACAGATTCCCAGGAAGATGGAGCAAACCTGCAGTTACAAGAAAACAGTAACATGTTTCTGCTACTACCTTTACTGCTGTGGACATGTAATTCTTGTTTTATAATCTTACAAGGCAAATGAAATAGGCTGCATCCTGAAGTACTGATAGAGACCAAAATAACAAACTTATTCTCCTAGAAAAATCTGATCATTAGGAATTTGAGGTTTTGGTGAATGTATTCTTAATCTGCATAATGAGCCCCGGTGCCTCACGGGGGCAAACTAAAGATTAGTGGGAAGAGGCTGGAGGCATTTGGGGAGCCAGCTGTTCCTAAGAACTGTCAGGTAGGCGATGGGGCAGGGGTGAGGCCTGGGTCACTCTATGGACACAGCTAAGAGCCACTGAGCTGTAAAGAGAGGGGACTCCCGGCTTGGATAAATCATTGCTGGAGCTAGGATGCTGCTCCAGAAACAGTGGCTGAACCATTTGCTGATTTTTTTTCACTTTATTAAAGTTTCTTTTATTATGTATCTATTTTGACAGAATGGAGATAATGAGTGATGCCATGTACCTGTACTGTTGTCAGCTGTTTGGAGAACAGGTGATTTTCTAACTTTTCCTCACAATGGTCACAGAGTACTTTTTTTTGGCCGCACCGTGCAGCTTGTGGGATCTTAGTTCTCCGACCAGGGATTGAACCTGGGCCACGGCAGTGAAAGCGCTGAGTCCTAACCACTTGACTGCCAGGGAATTCCCGTCACAGAGCACTCTGATGTAGAACTACTTATCCAGCTCTCACTGGTGCACAGCAATGTGGTCTATTTGCTCATATTGACTCAAAAAACTTTGGCACCATTTGTTCATATGATCTTGACTGTTGTTCTTAAATTATAAGTAATAATTATCTAATCTTTGAATAATTCATAATTTAAAAAATAGGCAATGGAGACACCTATCTTCAGATGGTGACTCATCTTCCATATGGGAGAGAGTCAAGTCTAGGGAGAAATGCTTCCAGGAAGACTAATCATGCCCAAAACGACAGACCAAGGCTGATGACAAACAACTGAAGAAAAAGTTACTCAAGTCCCAGTCTTCCCTACAGAGAAGTGATCTGCCATTCTTGAAGGAAAAAAAATATGAGTTTATGCAGGTGGAAACTATCATGGGCAACAGAGTGAGTGCCTTTTAAAGCTCTGTTGCAGTTAATAAATCTCTTCCACTTTTAGGGTCTAAGCTACAGGATGGTGGACCGTGTAGCATTACAACAGCTGGAGGTGGACGGTGGCACATGTTTAACTACTGTGGTGCCCAATCTACCACCACCGCCCTTCCTCCATCTCCAAGCCTGAGGACAAGAAATATATGTTCTCTTTATTACAATACTCTGTGGGCAGCAAATAACAATATTAACTACTAATAAAAAAACACAAAATACATCAAATAATTAAAAGGCATCTCAAAATTTAGTAAGTTTTTTAGGCACACAAAATGGCTATACACTGACGAAAAACATAACTGCTCTCTATACCTTCCATAGTCTTCAGTCCAGTTATAGATGTTTCTCGTAAGTTTAATCCACTCCTCAGGGTTGAATACAATCTCCGAAGAAACTAATTTGTCACAAGAACCCCATGGCCAAAGTGAATAGTTCTTTTTCCAGGTTGGGTCGCCTTCATGAATTCCTATGCAAACAAATGTTTCTTTTCTATTGAAAACAGAAAAATATGCATTTTTAACTTGAAGTTCTAAATGTTTAAGTATAGCTCATGAAGGGTCATTTCTGACTCTTTAAACCCTGGTTACCAATAAACCATTTGTGAACACTCTGGTTTATTTAAATCTCTCCCAAATAGATTGTTTTAAATTTACATTGAGGGACTTCCCTGGTGGTGCAGTGGTTGGGAATCCACCTGCCAATGTAGGGAACACAGGTTCGATCCTTAGTCCGGGAAGATCCCACATGCCGCGGAGCAACTAAGCCCGTGCGCCACCACTACTGAGCCTGCACTCTAGAGCCCGTGAGCCATAACTACTGAGCTTGCATGCCACAACTACTGAAGCCCACGCACTTAGAGCACATGCTCTGCAACAAGAGAAGCCACCGCAATGAGAAGCCTGTGCACCACAACGAAGAGTAGCCTCTGCTCGCCGCAACTAGAGAAAAGCCCGTGCACAGCAACAAAGACCCAGTGCAGCCCAAAATAAATAAATTTACATTGATATTAGTGTAAAAAATGCTGTTTGGGAGGTTGAGGCGAAGCACACAGACACAAATGATAAAACTACCTGTTTGGGACATTGTAAGAAATCACGGGGGGATAAGCACTGTTACAAGGAATGTTTCTGTGGTTCTGTCTCATGTGTAAATATACATATTATTTGATACCTTTAAACTTTTATAGGTGGAAATAGTAGGTACTACTACTACTCACCTCTCCTTCCTCAAATCTCCATTGCATTTTATTTTTAGTCTCTTTTAACATTACTTTATTGAACTTATGTTCATTTATAAATCTTTCTGAGAAGCCCAGAAGCATCCTGAGGATAGGCTCTCTATCTCTGAATTAATTCGAAATCCCACATAGCATGATGCATAGCTAATACACAATATTTGCTGAATAAAATTAATTAGATTTGACTATTAGCATCTTCAAATCCTGCAAAAATTCGTAATAGAAGTGGTTTAAATAAGCTTGGCTCAAAAGTATCATAACTGACTGGTTCTATTCCAATTTTTGGTGTATACCTTAACAGCTATTACCAAGTAGAAAAAAAAAAAGGAGCATATTAGGAGCAATTACTTGAAAGTAAAAACTTCATGAACTTTGAAACAAGACAACTTCTGGCTTAGATTCTGGATTTTTTCCACTATGTATTACCCCTATGATTTGGGGGAAATTACTTAATTACCTGTGTCTGGTCTCCTCATCAGTGAAATGGGTATGAACTATCTTTCACAGCTGTTTAAGATTAAGTGAGATATCTGACATAAAGTAAAACATAATAGAGTTCTGGTTCTAGGGAAGATGGAGTCATCATATTCTATTCTGTCTCTCTCACTGCACACAACTATAATTTCTGAACAGAAGACCTGGAACAACTATCTGAAGACTCTGAAAAGTAAATGGTGGAAAGAAGATGGAAGGAAGAAAGCAGAATTCTAAGTGCCGCCAAATCTGCAGTGAGTTTATCCCTTTTCCCCTTCCAGGATTACCTGGCCTGGACTCAAAGGAAGCCTGAAACCCAAAAGTACATACCAAGTAAGGACAGAAAGAACTCCAAGAAAAGCCCAGCCCCCTCCCTTTTTCCTAGCCCAGAGGGCAGGAAAAGGAACTTGTACGGACTGGGGAGAGCAGAGGAGGTCCCCAGGATGTTTTCCCTTCTTTCCTTCCCTGGGCACCAGGCACTACTGTGCCAGCAGCGGCACAGTTACAGCAGTGGCAGCTGGGCAGGTCCCTATAGCTCTGAGGAAGGGGAACACTTCTCACTAATCAGAGGAGCTGTGGTTCCAAAGGTTGGGAGCAAATTCCTATTACTCCTCCACGGGGTGAACTTGAAGACAGATCAAGAGAAATTATACAATTTAAACAAAGAGAAAAAATATTAAGAAAAATGTACAGAGTTTAGGCACCTGTGGGACAATATCAAAAGGTCTAACACTGGTGTCATCAGAATCCCAGAAGGAGAAGAGAAAGAAGGTGGGGCAGAAAAAGTACTTAAATAACGTCAGGAAGCTTCCAAATTTTGTGAAAGACATAATCTTTCAGATTCGAGACACTCAGTAAATCCCAAGTAGGTTAAACTCAAAGAAATTCATGCCCAGATACATCATAATCAGACTGCTGAAAACCAAAGACAAATAAAAACTCTTGAAAGCAGCCAGAGGAAAAGCAACACATTTCACACAAGAGAAACAATGATTTGAATAACTGCAGATTTCTCATCAGAAACCACGCATGTCAAAAGGATATAAAATAACATTGTTAAAGTGGTGGGGGAAAAAAAAGAACTATCAAGCCAGAATTCCATATCCAGAAATATCCTTCAAAAATGAAGGTGAAATAAAGACATTTTCAGATACAGGAAAACTAAGAGAATTCACTGCTAACAGTCTTGCTCTAAAAGAAATGTTAAAGGACTAATTTCAGATGAGGAGAAATGATACAAGAGGGAAGCCTGGAATATCAGGATTGCAGGAAGAGCAAAAGATCTGGTAAATATGTGGACAAATATTTTAGATTATCTTTTCTCTTAGATTTTAAAATATATGTATGATGGTTGAAAACAAAAATTATCACATGTCTAACATATTTGACAACTCAATCAAAAGTGGGGAGGTTAAAGGAACTTATATGCCACTAAGGTTTCTACAGTTCACTTGCAGTAGTAAGTAGACTATAAAAAGTTAGGTATGTCTGTATACTGTAATTCCAAGAGCAACCACTGAAAAAATTTACCAAGAGACATAGTAAAAATAATTTAACATGGAATACTAGAAAAAATCAAAGTATCCCAAAGAAAGCAGGAAGGGAAACAGTAGAATGAAAAACAGAGAAACAAACAGAAAACAAATAACAAAATGATAGATGTACATCTAAAACATATCAATATTTACATTAAATGCAAATGATCTGAATACACAATGAAAACATTGTCAGATGTATAATAAAACAAGAGCCAAATATGTACTGTCTATAAGAAACCCACTTTAAACATGACATAGGTGGTTAAAAGCAAAAGGATAAAAAGAGAAATACCATGAAAACACTAATCAAATTAAAACCAACCAAAAACCCAGAAGGATTTTTTTGTAAATATAGAAAAAGGTGCAAATGCAATTCAATGAAGAAAGAGTAATGTTTTCAACAAATGATATTCATATGCAAAAAAAGACCTTTGTTCTAAGCAACACCCTTGCAAAAATTAACTCAAAAGGGACCATTGATCTGAAATGTAAAACATAAAACTATAAAACTCTTAGAAGAAAACATGAGAGAATCTTTGTGACCTGGTATCAGGCAAAGAGTTCTTAGATATGAGATCAAACAGTATGATCCATAAAAGAAAAAAATGATAATTGGATTTCATCAAAATAAAGAAACTTTTATCTGCAAAAGACACTTTGAAGAGAACAAAAAGACTGGGAGAAAATATTTATGAATCACGTATTTGACAAAGGATTTGAATCTAGAATATACACAGAACTCTCACAACTCAATAGTAAAAAAACAAACAATCCAGTAATCCCACTCCTAGGTATGAAAACATATTTACACACAAACGTGTACATGAATGTTTATAGCAGCTCTATTCACAAATGCCCCAAACTGGAAACAACCCAAATATCCTTCAACAGGTGGATGGATAAACTGTAGTACATCCATACAATGGAATACTACTCAGTAACGAAAAGGAATAAACTATTGATACACAACAATAACTTGTATGGATCTCCAAGGCATTATGCTAAGTGAAATATGCTGATGTCAAAAAGGCACATACTTTATGAGTCCATTTATATGACATTCTGGAAAAGTTAAAACTATAGGAACAGAGAATAGATCAGTGGTTGTGAGGGTTAGGGCTTCGGGGACAGTATGATGACACAGGACAGTGAAAGGGAGTTTCTGGGGTCATGGATGTGTTCTGTATCCTAATTGTTCCTACCCACTTGGCAAATTCTTACTTAGCCTTTAAGTCTCCAACATTTTATCCATACCACTATTATCATGCTTGCCAGCTGATACTATAACTTATCTGTTTCATGTTTAAGGTACCACTTGACACCTCTCTGAAAGACTGCAACAGCAGGGATCACATCCATGCATCTGCAGCTGGTATAGGTCTTGGGACCTTTTGAATACCCAATATTTATTAAATAAATACTGCATGAATGCCCCTGGGCAGAATTAATTGCTTCCTCATCTGTGCTCCCAGAACACTTGGCTTATACTGTGAATTAAATCATCTATTTAGTAAACACACATTGAACATTTACTGTGTCTCACACTTTACAAGGCTTTGTATAGAGCTTATGCCATCATATTATGGCCAATTGTATTCATATCTGTGTATAGATACAACTAGATTGTAGTCTTACTTAAATCTGGAACTGTCTCACTTTATTGCCTAATACAAACTGGTACATAGTAGGTTCAATTAATGTTTATAAGGTTGAATTAAATAAAATTCACCAAAAAATGCTGATTTGGAGATGTTAATTGTTAACATTTTATTCCACAATAGAACAGTTATTCTTGCAGCACATTTATACCTGTCACCTTCATATTACTTCATGAGCCAGAGTAAACTTCAGGCTCTGAACACCAAAAATACCACATCATTAGGTTCTTGGTAAGGGACAGTTTAACTTTTACAAAGAATTTCTGAAGTCTCCTTTATAAGAGAATAGAAATTATGAAATAAGTTTTCTTCTTCACGCTCTGGACAGTCCCAAGCATTTCATGGACAGGAAAAATGTTCAACACTCTACCACTGAAGGAGTAATTTATTCTTGACCTTAACTATGAATAATTTTATGTTCTCAAGTATAGAATTCACAATTCTCATGTTATCTCAGCCAGCATAACTGTAGGTGTTTTTCTTATTTATAAAAATGCCTTATCCTTTAGAAAAAAATCCTTAAGCTATTTTTATATAGTGATTATTCCTGGAAAACATTTGCATTAAACTTAAAAGGGGGCCATGGTGTTGATCAGGGGGAAACTATAATTGCTTGCGATCTACCTGCAATGATTTCAAGTAGGCAGGCACATCTCCAATTTCTCTGAATCGTACTAAGATCTTATTTGCTATTCTTGCTAATCTGTCTTTATTTTTCTTTTACCCAGAACAATAACATTTATTTCTGCCTGGCCTCATTTATGCACAGATATTCAATTTAATTACAGAGATAATCTCACCGGTGACAGGGAAATAGGTGTAGAAAATTGGTCTTTTGGATGAAGCACAGCTGCTACATAAACAATTTTAGAAAAGCTTAAGATTTTAGAAAAGCTATTATATGAAAAGAGTGCTTACAGTTTATTTACTTCAAGAAAATGATAAAGATTAAATGTGACCATTCCACTAGGTAATACTCCTTCCACAGGATTCCACCGGTTCCCAGGAAATTTGACGCCTGGTAAATGCTTTGCCATCTTGGGTAAATACCACTCGTAAGTCATCATCTGCCAGAAAGATAAAATATGATATCATGCTTTTAATATGTTTCTTTAAAAAGAGTCAAGTTTATCAAGGACAATGAAAAGGTTCTAAAATGTGGAGGTACTCATTAAATATAATTGAAAAGCACATACAAATGCAACTGAGGTATGTGGCACTGACTCTTCTTCTAATGCCTTAGACCTTAGGTTTCATGCCTTAAATTATAACTATCAGCCATCAATAAAAGCAGCACCTAGTTTCACTTACCTCCATGCATTTGCCAGACTACCCAGAATGACCTCCCGCTCTCATGCCTAGAGTGTACTGAGCTTTCGGAACCAGCTTAAACACCACTGCCTCTCAGATGCCTCCCCCAGGTCCCATGCTCCTACAGCACTTTGTACCTACCTCAGTTATAGCTCTTAGCCTATTCCTCACTAGACTGCAAGCTCCTACATGAAAGGGGCTGTTTTCATCTCACTGCCTCTGCGCCTATCACATTGCCTGGCACAGAATACTTCCCAAACTATGTTTGCTGGACCTGAAATGTCCTTCTGATGGCCAGACTAGAAAACCTAGGCAAAGTACAGAGACGTGTCATTACTCTGTTCTTTCATTCATTCATTCAAAAAACAAGTATTGCTCACCTATAATGAAGAAGATATAATCCCTGCCCTTGAGAAGCTCAATTATATGATAACCTAGGCCTCAAAATTAAAAACCCTTTAGCTAAATTATCTTAATTTATTAGTAGCTCCAAATTAATTACATATTCTTTTGATTAAAATAAATCATTAGTATCAAAATTTTTTTCTTAATTCTATACTTAATATATACTTCGTTCTATACTTTTATATGTACAGATTTCTTTTTTTTTTTAAAGAAAAGACTCCTATTTACACCTTCAAAGCTTCATTAAGTTTGGATATCATCGTTTGAGCAATTATGCTTATGTTTTACTTGTCTATACAAGTCATTTAACTAGAAGTGACAAATTAATTTTAATCTAAGTGTACATTGTAAATACTCAAAAAATACTTATTGAATTAGAGTTTATTACCCAATAGTTTCAGTTCTTGGGTATAGTAACATTAATTAAATACCCACTGTGTGCTATGGCCTTACTCTTTCTAATTTAATTCTCATAATAACCCTTATTATGTGAGAATAATTAAATTATATCAGATACTGTTGATTGCCCACTCCACAGCCAATCCTTTCCAACTAACACAATCCTGGTTTTAATCAGGTAGTTCTAGTCATTCTCCTTTGCTAGTGAGTAGTTTAGGAGTGGTCATGTGACCCAATACTGGTTAGTGGGGCTCAAGTAGAGGTCTGCTGGGGGCATCTGGGGTACATGATACTCCCAATACAGAGAGAGAGAGAGAAAGAGAGAGACCCCAGAAGAAGCACTTTGCATGTGATGTTTGGAACCAGGCATCCATCAGTTCAAGAGACCTGCAGAAAAGCTGCCCCAGAACACTGTCATCATGGAACTGCTTGTATTATCAATCCTAAAACCTCCTCTCTCCAGACTACTTGTCTTGTGAGATTAAAAACTCCATAGTTTACGCTACTCTTAGTCAGGGATTTTGTTCCTTACATTCAGAAGCATCCTAACTTACTTATCTAATGATCATTTCCACTTTATAGATAAGGAAACAGAAGCTCTGAGAGGAAAAATCAATAGACCCAAGTCACACATCCAGGAAGTGAGAGGATGAGGACTTGAATTTGGGTCTAATTAACTTTGAAATCCAAGCTTCTCAATCACAGTAGCTGTCATCCCAGATAGTATTTAAAATCATAGTATGATACCATATTTTCAACAAATGATCTAGCTTTGGTCAGATGCTAGACTGAAGATCAAATTAATCATTTGTGTACATGATATAAATGCAAACTCCTTCTAAAAATATGTGTAATTTTCAAATTTCCCTATATTTGCAAATCCGTTTATAGTGTTCTCAAAAAATTTTAATTATTCATTAATTGAATGAAATTTATTAAGTAAGTATTGTGCCTAATAGTTTGCTCAAACTAAATGTATTTTTTCAAGGTTAAGAATTTCTCTTTTCCTGAGAACTGTTCTAAAAACACCAGAGAAAGATTTGTTCCCTTTAACTATTTATGGCTTAAACAATAAATCCTATAGTTTACATATATTTTTTTCAGTTCAAGAAGATTGTTTTAATAGACCTTGAAATTTTCACAAGTCCTCTCCAAAAATACTTTTGTCATAAGATCAACAAAATTTACAAATAAATTCTATAGCAGAATCGTGGTTAATAATTTCTATTTTGCATGAAATGTATACCAACCTGCAGTATGACTTATTTTATAGTCAGCCTTATTTATTTTAATCCCTGGATCACTGGGAAGTGTTAATTTGAATGGTTGAGTTGGCTGGATGTAAAAGAACAATTTAAAAATAAATTTACAACACAACATTGTCATGGTCTGTCACGTGAACTAGAGACCTAGGATGCTGTTTGAATCTAATATGAAACACATTAATTCTAAGAACATTCAGTTTAAAAAGGAAAGAAGCCACTCATGACTTTTCATATTAGTTAAAATAAAGAAAAGAATGTGATATATATTTTACCTAAAAGTGATCATAGAAACTGTACCCACTCAATGTTTAAAAAAAATAGTTCTTTAAAAAACACGTTTTAAAATGATCGCTACTACTATATTCTAAGTGTATCTTTCATATACTTACTTCCTGATCCACTAATGAAATATCTGGCCTCAGTCCCTCACAATAATGCATGTAACGGAGAGAATTCCCTGGCAGATCTCCTCTGAGTAAGATAATTGCATCATGAGGCATAGAGGCTAGAAGATTCTTTGCAAACTTATCGATCACATAGTTGGTCCTTTGGTCACAAATGCTAAATAAAAGGATTACAAAATATTAAAATAGCAACACATTGTTTTAGTTTTAATAAGACTGGGCTTATTTCCTGCTCCATTCCTTTCCCATCACACAATCTACATTTAGTGCTTTAAAATATTCTAACATGTTCTAAGAGGATGCATATATTTGAAAAGGGAACACTATTAACTGGAAAAAAAAAAAGAAGGAACTAATTGTGCAACTGAGAAAAATCAGCATACTGCTTTACTTCTGGAATTCATTATCATTTCCATAAAAAAGGGAATCAGTTAGTGGTCAATAATAAGTACTTTTTTTCCTAAAAGCATATCCAATTTCACTAAAAAGAAGTAAGTTTTCTGATTCCACTTGGAGTTTAAGGTAATTTCATGTTAATTCCATTTAGCTCAAAGGAATTTTCAGAAATGCAAAAGGAAATCTGCCAGTTTCTGGCATAAATTTGCACGTTTGTCTGACTCTCTTGCACATAGAGGTTGATCCTTTCCACCACTTCCCTGGACCAAAGACTCCCTGTGTTCCTCTCTCCCTTCTAGACTGAGAAATCACTAGAGAATGAGACCAATGAGAAAGAAGGGAAGGAATAATTTGTTGAGATGTTGACTTCTCTCCAGGCATTATTTGCCATTGCCAACAACAGCAGTACAACTCTTTTCAATGATGAAGTGGACTTCCTAACTTCAAAGAAAAAACTGGCATGAATTCTGAGAGCTTTCCATGAAAAAAGAAAAAGAATACAAGAAAGGAAAAGCATCGAAAAACAGAAGAAGCAACGTCCTTCCTGTTATTATCAGGTCCATTACATGTAATGGTACTGAAAAACACAGCCTAAAGTTGATTCACTGGGTTAGCATCACAAAGCAAATGAATACTTCCAGGAACAAAATATTATCCTTGCCTTTGTAACTGATGCAACCATTTTCTACTGTGATTCCCTACATTGCAGGGTGATGCCTCACATTTTGCCACCCAGGAAAGTTGCTGTCTATTCCATTCACCTGGGGTAAAAAAAGAATCAAAACAAAACCAAACCACCCAGTCTGTGCAGGCATCCCTGGTGTGGAACTGGAATTGCCCTGAAGGCCTGAGCCACGAGAAAACTGGGATAAAAAAGGGTGAGTGGAACTTCCCTGGTGGCACAGTGGTTAAGAATCTGCCTGCTAATGCAGGGGACACGGGTTCGAGCCCTGCTCCGGGAAGATCCCACGTGCTGCAGAGCAACTAAGCCCGTGTGCCACAACTACAGAGCCTGTGCTCTAGAGCCCACGAGCCACAACTACTGAGCCCACGTGCCACAACTACTGAAGCCTGCGCGCCTAGAGCCCACGAGCCACAGCTACTGACCCCGCACTCTAGAGCCCGTGAGCCACAGCTACTGACCCTGCATGCCTAGAGCCGGTGCTCCGCCAACAAGAGAAGGCACCACAATGAGAAGCCCCCGCACTGCAACGAAGAGGAGCCCCCGCTCGCCATAACTAGAGAAAGCCCGTGCACAGCAACGAAGACCCAGTGCAGCCAATAAATAAATAAATAAATAAATAGTTAAGGTTTTCTTTTTTTTAAAAAGGGTGGGAAACACACTATGGGCTCGGCAAACCCTTTTTGAGCTTGGAGTTGTATCTGGGACCTGCATCCCCTTCCCACAAGGCCTCCTGGTGACACAGCCTTCCTAACACCGGCTCTTCCTCAGTATTATAAAGAACATCCATTTTTCAAGTTACGTTGAAAGCGGGAATGTAACCTTTTAAAGCACCAATCAAATCTCAGTGTAACTAAACTCCAATGGACTCTTCCACTTCTGTAATGTTTACTCAATACTGCTGCAAATAAATGAACTGTCATCTAAACTTTACATCTTTTATGTTAGACTGAAGTTTTCATTATAATGGTTATTAAGCAGATTTTGAAAAACACATATAATACTAATAATGCATAAGGGTTAAGAAACTTCTAGAACTTTGATTATTTAAAATACTTAATATACACTACTACAGAGAGTACTAGGTAAGGGCCAAAGATTACTCAAAAGATGAAATCTTTGAAACATAAAGTGAATTATTTTAGGGCATACAAAAAAACCCCAAATGTCTTTAGTCTCCATCTAAGTGGTACTTTATTTTATTTTTTTACTTAACAAATTTAATCAGTTATACATATACATATGTTCCCATATCCCCTCCCTATTAAGTGGTATTTTAGATCATGGAATTTTACGTACACTCCAGATTCTACAAAGTATCTCTAGGATTCCTTAGTGGAAAATATACAGTGTTTACATGTACCACCCAAAACCTTGTTTGCAATGGCCTGAAACTACACATCACTCATGCTGAGATTCTTGTTCAAAAGTTTAAGAACCACTGCATTCAGACCAAGCTGTCTCACTTTGAAAACTAGTGGAAGGTAAAAATAAGACAAACCCCTAGAATCTAAATATCCAAATGCCTCTGGCTTGAATGCTACTTTTCATAAAAACAACCATGTGTTACCTATAATTAGAATATATTTGGTAAATTACAAAAAGAGCTGCTGAAAGCCATTCCAGACACTGAAGCCCATTGGTGTTCAGTACTCGGTTACTCTCAGAAACAAGTGCAGCCAAACCGATGCCAGCGAGGACAGCCACCACTGCATTGCTCTGCATCCAGAATCGTTCCACCTGTGAAAGAGGCATGCAAACAGTGTGTCCAGTTGACTGGTTCATGCAATCAATCAGGTATTTATATATTTTAAAAATATATTGCATGTATCTAGTTGCTTATGCCTGTGTCATTTAGGTATTCTTAACTGACTTCTCCAACCTAACTCCATGTCACTTTATTTTTCAATTTTCAAGCATTCCTCCTTCTGTTTGACGTGTGGATCTCCCTTTTTGGATCCACACATTCTTTTCTATACTACAAACTTCATCTTGAACTCTTTATTCTAACATGCAAAGCAGAAGAGGTAGAGAAATGCTTTTGCTTAACTCCTGATGTTTCCTTCCATGCAGAGAAGCTCCACTAGTGTAACACTCCTGGCCTCTCTCTACCCTCACTTATTTCTTCCTGGGACTGAGCTGACTGGGGAGTTTGGGAGCTGGGACTGGGCCTGCATAGCCCTCCTCCTTCCTCTTGGAAGTGAGCCACCCACAGGAAGTACTTGTCCAGGGGCAGACTCTGGGGTGAGGTGAGCTGGGGAGGGCAGAGGCCTGCTCTGTGCAGCACTGCCTGTGACTAGCCCATTCAGGGATGCAGGATGAGGAGACTCCCTTCCCCACAGATATTAACCACATTCTCCAATCTCAGCATTATGGGTAACAAAGGTGATTCTCCCACCCAATGTACTGGTTTATCGTGTTCTCAGCTGATTCAGAACTCAGGTGCTCAAGTAAGGTATTATTCATCAGGCCTCTTGAACACACACACACACACACACAAACTGTTTCAGTTGTTCAAAAAAGAGCTATCTACATTCATATAGTTTCTTCTGTAAGGAGAAGAAATACTCTAATCTCAGATATGGTAGTCAGGGAAAAACAGAAACATACTTGCTCTTTTGCACAGGCTTGGACTGGTGAGGTAAGAAATAAGGGAATGTGTTGGTAGAGTCCCTAATTACAACCCATATTTCTTTGCTATTTTTAAAAGAAAATCCCAGGAGAAATGCAGTTATACCTATATCTGCAAGCACACATACAAAATGACTCACTGAAATCTACCTTACATTTATTTTTCTATTTAACTATTGTGTTAACTAAACAATGCTTCCCGCCCCCCTCCCCCCCACCAAAAAAGAAGGCTTATTACCCTTACTGGTTCAGTAATTTAAATTTTGATTTATAATAATGTATATACAATTTTAACTATTTCTGAGATAACTTGCTCTTCTACAAGATTCATGAAAGACAAATTTGTACATTCTTCACTAACTTTCTGGTCAAAGGATATATCTAAGTAAAACTTACCACACCCATGAAAAGTGGTTTTGAAATATCTAAATTTGCCCTCCAAGCAAAGAACAATGAATAAATGCAAAACATTCCAGTAAAAAGCCATACTAATGATGAGTTCTGTCTGTCCCTATAAAAAAAATTAAAATATGTCCAAAATTATTTATGTGACATGAATATCAATAGTAATATTACATAGTTTTAAACTATGAAAACAATATTTGGAACTAAAAAACTTTCCATTTTTAAGTAGGAAAAAAGAAAGATCTTAGGTTTAAAAATTTGAGTTGGAATAGATAACCAAAGCATAGTAATAAACCATACACTGCACTACATATTGTCGACAGCATAATTTGGAACTATGCAGCAAAAGATATGAAGTTAAAATCTGCAGAAGAAATATAAATTACTAATCTTGTTAAATTTAAGATGTAATTAAACATAGCAAAACAAAAGAGTAATTTCATTCATCAAAATAATAAAGACTTTAAAATGACAAATCTCAGTGCTGGTGAGAATGCAGTTGTATGAGAATATATGTTAGTACAATGTTCAAGAAAAGTTAATTTGATAATATGTATCAAGAGCCTTAAAGAAAATATTCACATTCATTGACCCAGTAATTTGACATGTGGGCATAAATTTTTAAGCAGGAACCAGAAATGTGGATAAGAATTAATCCACAACAATACTTTGGTATTACTTATAATAGTGGCAAATGTGGAAGCAATCTAAGACCCTCAAATAGGAGAACATTTAAATTAATTGTCCTAGGTTATAGTATGGAATATTATACAGAAATTTAAATGATTCTAAGTATCTCTTATGGTATGGGAAAAAGCTCAAAATATAATGTTAAGGAAATAAAACTATAAATGTATATACAAATATATATTTACATAAAATACATTCAACAGGCTAGAAAGTAAATGAACAAGAAATTAATGGAGGTTAATAGTGCTATATTTTTTTAGGTTTCCTTTTATCATTGGAGGTTACTTTTTTCTTCAGGGGAGTTCAAATAATTGTTTGCCTCTTTTGCAAAGCAACAATAATTGGCTATGGGATAGTAGGAGATCAAACCAGAAGTTTAAGATATCAGATGGCCCACCTAGTTAGATTATAATATACTGTTCAATGTTTCAAAGTCATTAATTTATAATTAGAAAAAATACCTAGCAAAAAAGCAATACATATTTGCCTTAATAGAACTGGTCAGAGTCATTTATTTGGAATATAAAATACTACTGGCAATGTTCTATAATGACATTGAATATATTAATTCAATTAATGAACATGGGAAAAATAATGGAAAAAGGAATTACTTTACTCACTTTCTTACTAGACATATATTTGCCCAAACTGCAAGGGCTTGAATGTTGAGTGAGAGTTGGGTCCTCATATTTGTCACCTGAGAACTGTAAAAGACAATCTAATTTATTGTTGGCAAAAAACAAATTTGTTAGTTCCAAATAAAGCATTCTTTATAGACTATATCTGATTACGCACTGAATAATTTTAAGGCTTTGAGTCAGATTTTAAAATTATTTTGTATTCTTTTAAATTTGGGAAAAAAAGTACCACAAGAAAGAGTTAAACAGTCTAAGATATTTTCCAGTTGTAACATTTGGTTAACAACTTATACAATTTGACCTGAGATAAGAACAAATAATTATTCGGTATTTTTGATATTGGTATACTATACTGATATTATAAACCAATTTGTATCCTAGATTAGTTTGATAAGAAGTCATGTGAAACTGAAAATAAAACAATTCAAATAATTTTCTGGAGATCCAATCATGAAGAAAAAAAGAAAGAGAAGTGATCTCTAACCATCCTTTTCTAGGTTATCTTCTTCCGTAAAAGGCTTCCTTGTTTTCTATACTATTTGGTTCAAAAAATGTTTAAGCAATCTCTAAGAAATGTATTTTTCCCCTACAATTAATCTAAATTCTTTCATTAACTAATAAGCATTTTCTAAGTGTTATCTGAGTTCTCAGATAGCTCTAGCAGTCTCCAATTTTTAAAAAAGAAATGGATATACTATCTCAAAGAACTTTCTTCTCCCTACTGGCAATTTTACTGGAGAAAATGTGATGCCATAATTATGGAAACCACACAATGTCTATTTTACTAATGGAAACTTATCTACTATGAGAAGATATCCTTACTCATTTTCAAACACACTTGAAAAATTGATTCCAGCATGAGGCCCATTTCAAACCATTCTTCAAAAGGAATGAAGTCAGTCTCAAAATTTATTCTTGGAGATCTGTTGCTTAAATGTAAGCTCTAAAACATGGTCACTGCCTAGGGTTAGATTCAATAATTTCCAGAATGCAATTCAACAGGATTGCAATTTAAAGATATGCATGGAGAAAGAATGTAATTTGCTTGACTGGAAAAGAGTAGATGATTAGGTTCCATCATGTTGAAGGATTTTCTAGTAAGTTAATTATGAGTTGCCTTTCTCAATACTCTTGTCCACCTGAAACAATTAAATACTAGAAATTCTCTCACACATTCAGAGAGTGCTAGGATTATGCCCCCATACCGTATTATGATTTCGTTTGAGCAAATAGTGTCGGTGTGAGTGGTCATCACTCTTGTCAAGTCTTTTTTTCTAAGTATATGACCTAACTGCTATTATTTCAATGTAAAGGAGGCCTTTAAGTTCCCCAATAAATGACTTTTATGTGCAACTAATGAAAGTTAGATGTATGGTCTAGGACTAGTCTTGAGGCTTCTCTGGAGTTCATGTGGGATTGTGAAGACAAAATATACTAGTGATCCTGAATGTGATAACAACTTTGGAAGGTAGGTAGAAAAGAGCAGGTAGGGAGTCTTGGCATGGAGAAAAGCAGAACAAAGGAGAAGCCCAGAGACACTGATAAAGTTGTCTTTATCTTTAAAAGGGGAACTTGAGCTTCTTGCTACCTTCTTCCCAAAAGAAAAGAAAAAGGAGCCACAAAAGTCTCTGTCAGACATAAAAAGAAATATTTAAAGTCAATTTTAAGAACCTCAAAAGGTTATATAAGAATAATTGGTGGCAGGGAAATATTTTCAAAATATAGTATTAAATGAAAAACAGCAGGCTAACAAAACAGAGTATACATTATGATTACATTTTCAAAAACAAGCAAAAATATTAAAAATATTGAAAGGATATAGACAAAAATGTTAATGGATTAAGAACAATGGTTATCTCTGCGTGTTGGAATTATAGTAATTTTAATTTCTTGGTTTGCTTAACTGTATTTGCTAAATTTTCTGTAATAATTATGTATCATTTCTTAGAGTAAAAAGAAAGTAATTTAAAAAGAAAAGAAGGAAGTATGGAAGGAAGCAAGCAAGCTAGCAAATGAACAAGACAGAAATTGTGAGAACCTGTGAACTACCTCACATATAGATTTGAAATATTTTCCCCATATTTTTAAAATAGTGTTCAAGTAGTCCTGTGAATTCCATATTAATAGTTAGGAGATCACTTTAGAGAAACCTATTCATCCCTAATTTTATATTGAAAATATTGTAAGAATATTACAGAACTGGTATGTATATTTTTCTAGTTGCCTTAATCTGTATAGTTTTTTTTTTAACATCTTTATTGGAGTATAATTGCTTTACAATGTTGTGTTAGTTTCTGCTGTATGACAAAGTGAATCAACTATACGTATACATATATCCCCATGTCCCCTCCCTCTTGCGTCTCCCTCCCACTCTCCCTATCCCACCCCTCTAGGTGGTCACAAAGCACCGAGCTGATCTCCCTGTGCTATGCAGCTGCTTCCCACTAGCTATCTATTTTACATTTGGTAGTGTATATATGTCAGCCTTACTCTCTCACTTTATCCCAGCTTTGTATAGGTTTTAAAGCAAATATTAACCCATTTTTCAAGGAACTCATTAATAGATAATATAGATGAAAATATATTTGCTTAAGCTGGTTCTAATAAGGCTGGATGTTTAAAAATATGCAAGTCAAAAATAGAGCTTACGGACAGGTTAAAGGAAGTCTTAAAAAACATTAAATAAATGTTTGAAGAATTAAATGAATATAGCTCAAACCAAAATAACAAGAAAATAATTGTTCAAATTGTGCTAAATACAATGTTCTAAAATGTCTCCAAAAGAAAGAAGATATAAACAAAGAAAAAGTTATTTCTAAAGCAACAATACGTTGGGTAATTTTGTATACAACTGAAAGTTGAAACATTTTCATTTTATATATTCTATTTAGTCTTCTAATAGTCTTATTTACTGTTTTATTTATTGCTCATTTTAAGCTTTATCTTATTGAAGGAAATGCTGGAATATTTGTCATTATACACAAAAACAGTTAACCACAGAGGTGAAAACTACATCTCTGACGTACTGCTCACAAAGAGATAAACTCAGAAATCCCTAAAATCGTTTAAAGGAACTAATAAAGAATTCATTTAAAAATAGTTTAAGATATTTCATACTCACAGCAATATTTCAGACATACTGGATCCTATTTCAGATTTGGCCTAAACATAAAAAAGTTTATTTGCATAAGCATTAAACTGAAGCTTTGGTAGACTATTGTGTTTTAATTACCCTGATTTAAAAGATACATGTTTAAATATACAATGCAACTTGTCTCTTCATTCAAAGTGTTTACTTCAGAGCCTTATTGGATTTTTTAGGAGAAGTCAGTGAAAACTAAACACAGATATCCCTTAGGAATAATTTCAGAGACAATAATTGGCTAAAAATCAGTTAAACTCTTCCAGCAGGAATGATTAACACATTAATGAACTAACAGATTTTACACTTTCATTACAAAGTCTCTTTAAGCTCTTTTTTTGGGCACTTTGGTTAAAGCTCATTATCGCCTGCCTGTAATTTCACAATTATGTGTGAATTATACACATTTCAAATCTGGAATGGCCCTCAAGCAATATTTCAATGGAATAACCAATGTAAGTAAACCAGAGTATAAATTTAAAGTATCAAACTTTCTAAGTCAAAAAATAATTATCCTTTTATTAAATGACTTTATTATGAAATACCTCCTTCATACAAAAAACATATATAATATATATTTAGGGAATAAAGAGTTTTAAAAAATCTATAGACTCACCACTCATTGAAGAAACAGAACTGCACGAATACCATAAGGTATCTCACAAAGCTCTCAAAGAGGCTTTCTTATCCCCCAGTGGTAACTGTGTATATATATATATATATATATATATATATATATATATATATATATATATATATACAGTTTTACTATATAGTTGTACTACTTTTTATGTATCCTTCAGCAATAGACTGTTTAGTTTTTGCATGGTTTAGAATTTTGTATAAATGGTATCATATAATATTGTAGTCTTCTGAGATTTGCCTTAAGACACAGAAAGTGCAAACCATGAAAGAAAAATCAGATACAACTGTCTTTCTTAAAATAAAAACCCATCTATTTATCCTTTCACTTTTCAGATAGCCATTATCTACAACCACATTTAGTGTTTTCCCCTAATTTATGTCTTAGGGAAAGAAAGGCCTTTTGAAATTCTTTAGAACATACAGTTTCCATTGAGTGAGATCATATTTTATGAAGCATTTACATATTTAGATCCCCCAATGAATACTAATATGAACAGTGTTCATCAAATATGTTTTAAAAAAGAAACAAATATACTCATTAAGGTATATTAAAATTTTTGAGATTTTTTTCCCTTTAATCATTTCCAAATATTTTTAACCACAGACCAAGAGCCCAAAGTGATACCCAATGCTAACAAGACTGAAATGCTTCAACTGCTGGCAGCAGTCTTTTTACTGCTTGTTATCCTGAAAAACACATTCAGGATATACAACAGGATGATGTCAGATTAAGTGATTCATTTTTTTTTCTAACATATGTGAAAGGCTACATTCCAAGGGGCGAGTCTGTATACAAATAACAAATGAAAATTCCAGGTACTGTCATTGATACAAACACTGATTTTTTTTTTTCCACTCAAGGTCCAGGCAGAACACTGAAGTTTTGCCACTTATTTCCTTAAAAGGGCTTGAAATATAAATTTACCAGACTGAATGTTCCATATTCTTCCCTGAGAAAATGTGTCAAAAATCCTAGCAATGTTGTCTGGTCTCCCCAGGTCCAACGGGCTCGATGGAGGTAGGATGAGATAGGAAGGTAGATATAAGGCAGCAAACCAGCAGAGAGGTACAGACCCAACTTCAACAAAGAGCCCGGGGAGAGTTCCTGCGTCAGAGCACACGGTGTCACATGTATAATAATGTTTATTTTAGTCAGATTCATCCTGGAACTTCAAGAACACATCAAGGAAAACATCAAATATGTTTACTCAGAGCTGATCTCTCAATTTATATTAAGTCACCACAGAATACGATGTTAAACTTTCTGATTACTGTGGATTACTAGAAAATTGCATCAGTCTGAATTCCTTTGCATGACAGGTGAAATCTGAGTGAAGCAAATAATATCAGCAAAGACTCATGAGTATCACGTTTATTGCATCTTTTACATTTAAAACCATGTCATGACATGCAGCATTGCACAGCTGAGAAAACCCACTTGGAAGTGATTACGGTGTCTGGCCGTTTTTGAAAATGCCCAAAATATTGTTCTAATACTGATTCACTTCATTCCCATCATCAGGAGCAGACTTCAACTATATACTTTATTATGATTGTACATTGACAATATGTTCTTTCTACAAGTGTTTTGGACATTTCGTGGAAATACTTGGCACAAATGAAGCTAGCTTTTAAGTAACATCCCAGTTCATCCAAATGTTCTCTTTTCTCAATTTACATAGGAAGGAAATTTCTTGTTGTATGCAACAGTCTTGCCTCAAGGAGAATATATTTCTCATCTTCACATTTCTAAAACAAAGGACAACACTGCCAAATTTTTATAAAGATTAAGTCCAGAAGAATTCTGGTATACTAGAAAGATTCAAATAGTGGTTGCTTTAGTAACGGGGAAAAGGGTCTCTTACAAATATTGTGATTGGAAATTGCCCATTTTTCCTTTACAAAAAAGGAAAATTCATAGGTGACAGTGAATATGAGTACCAAAGTTTGCATTCACCAGAAGAAGAAAAGCAGTTGACTTACATCAGCATTTTCACATAAACATTCTTAATTGAAAATGGAGTGTTTTTATTATAGTACTAATTTTGTTTGACATTTCTAAAGTGGTAATGAGATTCATAAAAATGATGGGATGAAAAAATTGTAAGAAATAACTAATTGAAAAATATGCCTTTGCTAGTCTTAAAAGTACCTTTAAAGAAAGTAAATGTTAGATTTTGGTAGTTTCTGCATATTATAAGCTTCAGTTTAGAATGGCAAGATGCAGTTGCTGCAGAATTTTCCTTTTGTATGGGAAATAAACAGGGAAACAATCACATGAGAACTATTTCAGAGAGTACAGGAGAGAGGTTCTGAGTTCCAGCTGCACATATACTCAAATCACCTGGGGAACTTTTAAAAAATATTAATATCTGGGCCTTACCCCAAATCAATTAAATCAGAATTATTTTAGGGTGGTGGGATCACACACACACACACAGATACACACAGCCACACACACATGCACACTCTCTCTTCCTGACTTTCTTAAAGCTTCCCAGATAATTTAAGTGAGCAGTCAGGGTTGCAGCCAACTGACTCAGGACTTCCAGCTCTGCCTTAGATCACCTGACCAGTGAGATCCAACTCCCTGTCACTTCACTGGTAGATCTTATTTTCTAGCCTCTGCTCTTTAAATAATGAAAATAAAAGGTCCTTTGAAGAGTCATACTTTCCCAAGTTTCGTCATTCATCAGTAGCTGATCTAAGAACAGAGTAAACAGGCTCTCAGATCAGGCTCCTAACTTATCAACTATGAGTCTTGCATGTTTTATATAAGAATACGGCTCTCCCTTCAAAGAACTAACACAAAAGATTTGCTTTTTAAGTTCATGCCAGAGAATGTACCTCTCTGATATCTAAATGGACCTCCTGTGGTATCAGAAGACTGGCTAAGAGTGACACCATCAAGATGGCAACATAAGTCATTCCCAACTTCAGTCCTTCTCACAAAACACCATCAGCAACTATCCATAGACATGGCCCCACTGTGAAAATTCCAGAAACTGGGGTTGAGGCTAAAGCATATTCCTGGACCACAGAGACTGAGAAGGACCACTTTCGAAGTGTCAGGGGGCACTCTGACCATGTCACCCCTCCCCTAGGCCAGCACAGCACTGCACCAAGAGGACTCCCCTAGGACTACAGTTTTTCCAGTGGGAAAAGAGAGCCCAAGGTGGATATCCAGCTCCCTCAGCATTGCAGGATGCTTCCCAGGAGGCTCACTCAGTTCTCACCTCGCAGGGACCACTGGGGGGATCTTCAGGGCTCAACCACTGGGGATCAGATAGAGACGGAGAAGGGGAGCAAGGCTTACAGCAACCAGTCTCCCACCTTGGCAGACCACGTTCCTGCTTGCAGCAGTGCCAGAGCAGAGATCTTAGCCAGCAGTTCTGCCCATCTGCAGAGCCGAGCTGGTGGCTGATCCCAATCTAAAATAATTCTGATTTAATGGATGTGGGTCATACATTAACGTAATAAAAGCCATATATGACAAGCCCACAGCTAACAACATACTCAGTGGTGACATACTGAAAGCTTCTCCTCTAAGATCAGGAACAAGACAAGGGTGCCCACTCACCTGTCTCACCACTCATGTTCAACATAGTACTGGAAGTCCTACTCAGAGTAATCAGGCAAGAAAAAGAAGTAAAAGGAATCCAAATTAGAAAGGAAGAAGTGGGAATTCCCTGGCAGTCCAGTGGTTAGGAATCCACACTTCCACTGCAGGTGGCAGGGGTTCGATCCCTGGTGGGAGAACTAAGATCCCACATGCGGCTCAGAAGGGCCAAAAGAAAAAAAAATAAAAATAAAAAAATAAAATTGTCTCTGTTTGCAGATGACATGATCTTATATAGAAAATCCTAAAGATTCCATCAAAAAGCTGTTTGAACTAATAAACAAATTCAGGAAAGTTGCAGGATACAAAATCAACACACAAAAATTAGTTGTGTTTCTATATAATAACAATGAACTGTCTGGAAAAAAATAAACTATCTCATTTACAATAACATCAAAAAAGATAAAATGCTTAGGAATAAATTTAACCAAGGAGATGAAATACCTGTGTACTGAAAACTATAAGACACTGATGAAGAAATTGAAGAAGACACAAATAAATGAAAAGATATATCATGTTCATGGATTAAAATAATTAATATTGTTAAAATGTTCAAACTACCCAACGCCATCTATAGATTCAATGATATTCCTATCAAGCTTTATATGAAATAAATAAATAAATAAAGCAAGCCCCATGTTTTCTGATTCCATAAATGTCATAGTGGGCATAAATAAAATATTATGAATTTTCATTTTTACTCAAAAACTTACCTTCGGGGCTTCCCTGGTGGCGCAGTGGTTGAGAGTCCACCTGCCAATGCAGGGGACACGGGTTCGTGCCCCCGTCCGGGAAGATCCCACATGCCGCAGAGAGGCTGGGCCCGTGAGCCATGGCTGCTGAGCCTGAGCATCCAGAGCCTGTGCTCCGCAACGGGAGAGGCCACAGCAGTGAGAGGCCCGCATACCGCAAAAAAAAAAACCCCAAAACTTACCTTCTCTTTTAAAAGTCGAAAGAGAATCCATGGTATTATGCACAAAACATAGACTACTACTGTGTGCTGATTACATAAGCTAAGGCCACAGCAGAAAGCACCAATTTTAGCTATCTGAAAAGAAATAAAAGAAAAAAATCCAAGTTAAAAATTCACCAAAAACAGCACAATAGTAAAAAGCTATTCTTTATATTAAAGCTAAGCATTTGTACGATAAGTCTGGTTAAAATCAACATCTTAGATGCAAACAGTCATGCTTTAACATGCACTAATATTTATCACCATTATTTTTTATTATTTTTCATTCTCATCAAATCATTGCAGAGTGACCTTAAATTACTGTCTTCAAACTAAGTTTTACAAAGTCCTATATGATGACATGTCCTAACAGTAACAGAATATTGTGTAATTCTCATTCAGGTGAAATCTAGAACTGAAGTTCAACAATTGTTTTACTTTTTCTCCTACTGAATTAAATAAATTGAATATAACACTTTTATTTAGAAACCTGGTTCTCTATGGGTGGTCTTTCTGCTATTTTTGAACATGTGTTATTTTCATAATCAGAAAAAAGTTTATTTTAAGTAAAAAATAAACTCTAGGGGCTTCCCTGGTGGCGCAGTGGTTGAGAGTCCGCCTGCCGATGCAGAGGACACGGGCTCATGCCCCGGTCCGGGAAGATCCCATATGCCGCCGAACGGATGGGCCCGTGAGCCATGGCCGCTGAGCCTGCGCGTCCGGAGCCTGTGCTCCGCAACGGGAGAGGCCACAACAGTGAGAGGCCCACGTACCACAAAAATAAATAAATAAATAAATAAACTCTAATAGCACCACAGGTTTGTTTATGGAAGCCACAGATAAACTTTTATATTCTTTTGTTTCTATAATCTTTAATGACACAGGCTGCGCATATACTAAGATGATCTGGCACTCTTCAATGTATAGATGGTAAAAGCCCTTAGAAGACAGGGTTCCTCCACATTTCAAATTATTTTGATGATAGTGTTGGCCTTAGAAGTCACTGTAATCTCTTTGGGACTACTTCATTTTACAGTTGATCCTCTCCTTTTAGTTAAAAAAAATGCAAATTTGATCTTTTTTGCAATTAGAGAATAAGTCAATGTGGCATAATGGTAAATAATTTAAGGTAGTCAACCTAGGACTTGGCATCTTAAGATCACACACACCCACCCACCCCCCCCCCCCCACACACACACACGATGGTGGATTAACCAACAAGTCTATCTTTCCCATAGGACTCAAAAGGGATTTCAGAATACCCTCATTCTTCAAAAAACTTCTGAACTCTGAAAGAAAGAAAAAATTTCATGTTTTATAGAGGCTCTCATCATTCATAGGAAAAGAATTGAGAATATTTTCTCTCTCAACATGCCTAGATTACCTTGACAGTAATCAGAATAGATAAACAATATCTAAACCAAAGTTAAAATGAAATAGAGCATCTGTCTAAAAATTAAAACGAAAAGTGATTTCACTTTGATCAAAATAGGTTACCTTTGATCTTTCTTGTGCAGTTGTTGCCTCCTCAAAATGTACAGTAAGAGCCATAAGCAGCCCCACAAACAGATTGTTTAAGCTAAAAACCTCTGCTGCAATGGACCACTGCCATGTTAGACGAGAAAATGAAAACACCCCCGCAGCAAGGATTCCTCCAGCATATGAGCCAGAAAGCCTGCAAATACAGATAACATGAAATCTTCTTTCCCAACAAAAAGAACCGACTTTATTTTCCTTTTTGTGAACTGTAGCAGCAGCAATTATGACAGTTGCCCAGCACTATCCCAACACATTAGATGGTTAATACATTACTTCATGTAATAATTCCTTTCAACAGATTTTAATTATGAAGTCCATATATTAACCTATTAACAAACAAATGAACAAACCTGCTTGGTATCCTATGGATTGGATGAGGTTTAGTTCTCAGATGTAACCTTTAGGATTCAAGCCAGTTCAGAAAGCCTGAAGAGACAGTAGCTAGAGAGATAACAAACCTGTGTCATTTTTCTTGCTATATCTAAGAAGAAGAATGATAACGACTGGTTAAGACTGAAATGTGTTTAACTGTAAAAATTAATGAAACGGCAGAATATCTGTTCAGGAACATTCACTTATTGTGGAATGTTTGGATCTAGGTACTTCTACATTTATCTCCCAACATTTGGCAAAATATGTCTTGGTCACAATATTTGGTGCTTTTAAGATCTTGTAAGCTAGATTCTTAGTCTCTGATGATTTCTTCTTTACACAAAGTCAAAGTTAAAAATGATATATCTTTTAAAGAGAAGGATGGCAATGTGAATTTTAGAAATCCAGAAGAATCAAATGCCACACTTGGAAACAAATTCCTCGCCCCCAAATGCCAACAAGAGCCCCACATTTCAAATCAATCAAGGAAACTGGATCTCAATTCAGAGATAAGATTTGAGACTGGTAATGTGGCATATCAAACCAAAACAACTTCCTATTTCACTATAAATCTAAAGCTATGAAAATTAAAGCTATTACTGAAAATCTATTGCTTACAAGCATTATTCAGCAAGCATCTCTGTGTCTAATAATTATGATATTATATGGTCCCAGGGCATTACTTTTTAGCTGTATTGCTTTGTATAAAAATTATGGAGTAATTGCATGGCTTTTAATCAATCTTAATAGAAAAAAAAAAAGCTAAAGAATTTCAGTATCACCAAACCTGTTTTTCTTTGAGTTTCTCTTTACAATTTTTCTGTTTTCTTTCTCTTATAAAAATCATCAGTTTCCTATTTCTTGCAGAGTAACCCATTCTCCCAGTTATCCTGATTCAGTACCCTAAAGTTATTTCTTCCTTCCAAATTCCTTCCCAGATTCCTTTCGATTTGTATCCCTATTGCCTTAGACTCAATTATTTTAATAGTTTCCTAACTTGTCTTATGTTTTTCCAACCCTTCTGCAATATAACATCAGATTAAACTTTCTGAAACATACTCTTTGTGAATACTCTTCATCCCTATAGGATAAATAAGAAATGAGTTAGCCTGGAATCCAGGCTCCCAATAAACCAGACACCCCTAGCCACTAATTACCAACATGATCTCCCACCAACTAGTCAAGCTCCTCAAAATTCCCTAATAAGACAGGACTATTCCTAGCTCTGCACCTCTGCTCATGCTGTAGTGCTGAACTGAATATCCTCGCTGCTCCTTTATTAAAACTCGGATCTTTTCTCAATTTTCTCTTCAATTCCCTGGTTTCTAGCCCATCTCTGCATATCGATAGCATTTAATTGTCTTTAATTGTCTTTAATTTAATTATTTTGACATTGTTTTTGAAATATGAACTGGAGTTAAACTTCACTTAGATTGGAAGCATCTAGCCCCAAGCACAGAAAGGAAACTTAGCAAAGGAGAGAATGAATTAATCTTCAAGTATTAGTAACATTTTAAAGGAACTAAGTTTCAGCTCTCAATATGACTCTGGACAGTCAGCATAAGATACAAGATTCCTTCCTCTATTTAAAAGAAATGAAGCGCTCGGGCTTCCCTGGTGGCACAGTGGTTGAGAGTCCGCCTGCCGATGCAGGGGACATGGGTTCGTGCCCCGGTCCAGGAAGATCCCGCATGCCGTGGAGCGGCTGGGCCCGTGAGCCATGGCCGCTGAGCCTGCGCGTCCGGAGCCTGTGCTCCACAACGGGAGAGGCCACAACAGTGAGAGGCCCGCGTACCACACACACACACAAAAAAATCAGCAAATTTCCAAGATAATTTGCTAACATTTATTGAGTTTCTTGCTAGCTGTGTTTCAGGTATTGCTCTAAGTGCCTTCTTTATATTAATTCATTTAATTTGCACAATAAGCCTATGAGTAGATGTGATTTGTCTCCTTTTTTCAAATGAAGAAACTGAGGCTCAGGGAGGCCAAGTAATTTTTCCAAGTCCTATGGTGGGTAATGAAGTGGCAGAACCAGGATTGAAATTGTTAGTCTAGCTATTTAGGACCATGACATTATGGGGTAAAAGATGGTTATCTTAGTTTTAATGTCAAGTAATTTATTCCAGACTAATGATACATTGTACTTTTACTTGGTTAACTATGCACCTCCTTGAGTGAAGAACAGAACAGAAGTTTTGTCCATTATTAGAATCGTGTTTATGTCTATGTTTTATCAACACAACATACTACCAACTTGAATTGTACACAACACCTGTCAAGATTGATTTTAACCATGTTTTTTTCTTTTTTGAAAGGGCAATTCATTAAAGTTTAAAACCACCAAACAGTTAATTAAAGAGAACTGATATGTACAAATCCTCAGGAAGAAAACTCATGACTCACTAATCTACAATGATTTTTAACACATTATTATGCTCAGGAAGACATCCTAGTGTTTGAATTGTTGACATTAATTATTGGAATTATGAACTATGTTAACTGCCTTTTCAAATATTTCATAAGGTTTTAGAAATTGAAGAGTAAAGGTAAAATTATCAACTTCAGTGATAAAATTTATCCAGTCACCTTAGACTATTACAGATAGTTATGTACATTAGCATTTTATTGAAGACTTATCCTACAACAGCAAGGTCTTTATAATCTGAATTTTCCCCACCTGATTTCTGTCCCACACCACCCCCCTGCCAAGGTCAGGATGGTTTTCCAACAAATAATCCATATACTCTTTCATTAGATTTTTCTTGGTATCAGAGAAATAATTTGTGAGACTGCTGAGTAAGGTTATAGAAGAGAAGGTAACTGATCATAAAACCAGTAATGGAAATCAAACCTATAATCTTGATCTTTTAGCATATCAAATGAGCTTGCTTAGACATCAACTCAGTCTGTAGGAATTTGGGTTGTAGTCCTAATATAAATTGAAGACAAAAGGGTAGTGGACCTTTTCTTTTCTTTTGGTTTTGCTGCTTAACATCTAAAATCCTCTCCTATGCTTGAGGGATACGAGTTTACGAGGCACGGCCCCTCCTATTATACACACTGAAAATACGAGATACTTTTCCAATCTCCCTTTCAGCTAGAGCATGGGTATATGACCTGGGCTCTGTCTGTCAGAATCACCTGCTCCATTCTTTGAACTGGAAAATCGTGAGGCCAAGAAGCAGGGATGGAGACAGAATCAGACATGGCTGGTGGGATTTGTGCACCATTTTCACAGACAACGATGGCAGCACTTTGAAGGGCAGTGCTCAGAATCCAGGTCAGTGTTGGTGGTGTAAGCTGGGGTGTCTGGGGCCCAGAGATGGCAGCAGTGGTGGTTTCACTAGCGTGTACCTGCCTAGGCTCAGAGCCTGGTAACCCAGCCCTCCCAGAAATTCTGCAAGCTCTGCAACTTCCTTCTCTCTCTCTTTTTTTTCCAATGCTAGATTTGAATGTTTCCTTTTATAAAAAGCTTTATTGAGACATAATTCATATACTGTACATTCACCCATTTAAAGTGTACAATTAAAGATTTTTAGTATAGTTACAGATAGATGCAACCATCCCTACAGTCAATTTTATAACATTTTCATCACCTCAGAAAGAAACTCTCTCTCCTTTAACTATCTCCCCCTTATCCCCACCCGCAATCTCACTGCCAGGTTTAAGCAACCACTAATCTACTTTCTGTCTGTGAATTTCCCTCTTCTGGGCTTTCTTATAAATGGAATCACAGAATATGTGGACTTTTGTGACCGGCTTCTTTCACTTAGCACAATGTGTTCGAGGTTCATCCAACTTGTAGTATCAGTATCTCACTTCTTTTTATGGCTGAATTAATATTCCACTGTATAGATATATCACATTTTGCTTATTCATTCTTCCGTTGATGGACATTTGGATTGTTTCCACCTTTTGCCTACTATGAATACTGTGCCTATAAACATTTGTGTACAAGTTTTTGTGTGGACATATGCTTTCATTTCTCTAGGGTATGTAACTAGGAGTGGAATTGCTGGAGCCTATGGCAACCCATTTAATCATTTGAGGAACTGCTAGACTGTTTTCCAAAGTCACTACATAATTTTACATTCCCACTAGCAATGGATGAGGGTTCTGATTTTTCTACAACCTAGTGAACACCTTTTATCTGATTTTTTGCTTCTAGCCATCCTAGTGGGTGTGAAGAGGTATCTCCCCGAGATTGTTTTTTAAAAGCATTAAAAAAACCCACATTTATTTATTTGGTTGCACTGGGTCTTAGTTGCGGCAGGCAGGCTCCTTAGTCATGGCAGCCAGGCTCCTTAGTTGCAGCTCTCCAGTTCCTTAGTTGAGGCATGCGACCTCTTAGTTGCAGCATGCATGTGGGATCTAGTTCCTTGACTAGGGATCGAACCCCGGCCCCCTGCATTGGGAGCGCAGAGTCTTAACCACTGTGCCACCAGGGCAGTCCCTCGCATTGAGATTTTGATTTGCATTTCCCTAATGGCTAATGATGTTGCACAATTTTTCAAGCACTTATTGGCCATTTGTACATCTTCCCTGGAGAAATGTCTATTCAGATCTTTTGCCCATTTAAAAAATCGTGTTGTCTTTTTACTATTGAGTTGTAGCATTCTTCCCAACTTCCTTTCAATATGTTTCTTTTCTGCTAAACACAGCCAGAGTCAATTGCTCGCAACCAAGAATCCTGACTAAAACAACCTGCCTTCCCTGTTTATTATTTCTATTAAGTCTTCAAGAAAAACTGTGTGAGGAAATTCTGAAAATAAATGCTTACGTTGTCAGAGCTTTGTGGGACACAGAAGAGACGGCAGTATGCTTAAGAGCAGAAAGTTACGTGTGCATCCATAAAGAGAATATACTAAAACATTTTGGAGGCCTCGTCATTTTACTATTTATGTTTTCCATAAAATAATGTATATAGGCTAAGCCTGTGAGAATTTCTTTGATTCCAACAGCCTTTTATAAATCAAACTGTGAATGTCCCTTCAAACACACACGTTTGAACACACTGCCTTTAAAAGTTTGCTTCATACTAAGATTCAGAATCAACCAACATTTACTGACCATGTAACATGTACAAATTAATGGATTAAGAAAAGTAGAGATAATTTGAAACATCTTTTGTGAGAAAACTCCACGAGCTGAGGAGGGTTACATAACAAGGACTTGTAAGTAGCAAATAACACGTAATAATAAACACTCAGCTAAGGCTGGAGACCGCAGGGGCTGTGGATATGGGGCAGTATAGCCTCAGTCCGCATGGCTGTGGAAAGGTCTGCAGCAGCCTGAGCTGGGCCTGGGCAGGCTGGACGGAGCTGGGGTTAGGGGCTTTACTAGGTAAGCAGAAGGACAAAAGGGAAAGGTGTTAAAGTATGAACCACAGGGTCTACATTGGATGGGGACGGAAGCAGAGCCAGCAGGGGGCTGATGGAGGGATCAGAAAGATGAGCAAAGGGATCTAGGTCTCAATTAAATGGAAGACAAGTGTAGGGGCGACGAGGAAATGAGGGAGCTGAAAGCTCAAGTCAGGCAGGGAGTGGGAAGTGGGTTGGGAAAGGGGACGGCAAATTGTTGAAGGATGGAACAGGCCTGTAAAGCAAGACTGGACTCTACTGTTGAAAGGAGCCTGTGAGGGAAGAGTTTAATAAAGCTGTTCTCAAAATCATACGATATTCATTAAAATTAAGCATTTCTCTCAAAAGACAAGCAGTCCATCATACATTAATAAGTCTGCAGGGTGAGCCCAATGTAGGAAGACAGGTGTGTGGCCCAGTGCCACATCACACGCAGGCTAACGAGGAGATGTGACACCCCATGTGAGTACACAGCAAGCTGAGCCTGTGACTGGCTAACCAGTCAAATGTCAGCAATGGTGAAGATGAGGAGGCTCTGAAGACTTCGGAGGTCTCCAGTTCATTCACTGACTCTGTAGGTCGGCAGTCTCATTATACTGTTCACGGTATACACATTATCTGTGCATGCTTCGTTTCACCTTATTGAGATGGAGATAAATGACTAAAGAGCAAGCTGATGTCGAGGATGCTTTCCTGAAGGCAAGTTTCAGGGTCATGGCGAGGCTCAGGATTGGCTTCACACTGTCCACATCTGCAGCCTCCACCCTCTGTTCTCACCCTAGTTCTCTATTGAAATTGTTCTCACTGGGGTCCCCAGTGACCACCTAACTGCCAAATACGATAGGCTCTGGGGACCCCTCTGCTGCACTGGGTCACTCCCACAACCACACTCATTGAGTTGACATCTGGACCTCACATCCTCTGGTTTTCCTTCTATGGCTCTGGATCTTCCTTATGTGTTTTCTCCAAATGGCTCCTCTTCTTGCATTTAACTCCTTTAAAGCCAGTGTTTCTCAAGATTTCTTTCTCAGGACATTGTTCTCACTCTGCTCTGCCTGGGTGACTTTATTCACCATCTTGATTTCACCTGCCAGCTACAAACTAAAGAAACCAAATGTCTCCAGAAATGCCTCTCCCTTAGTTTTGAACTTACCTTATCCCCAACTTACTGTTGCACCCTCACCACAAAGCCACGCCAACTCTGGATATTCCATAGAACCTCAGTGTCCATACACACAAAACTGATTTCTCATCCTCCTCCCTGAAATAATTCCTGCTCCCGTGTCCTCTATCTTAGTAAATTTCAGTATCTTCCTCATTTCGTTATCTAAGTTAAGAGACCTAGGAGTCATCATCAGAGCTCCTCTCCCCTTCTCCCTGCCAAACATATCGCATCCTGCCAACTGTGCTTCATCAACATTTAAAAAACTCACGCTCTTCTCTCCACCCACATCCCCACTGCCCTAGTTCAGCTCATCTGAATCCACACCTCAGGTGCACACCAATACTGCAGCTTTGCGTGCTGCCTGCTTCCAGTGCTAGGCCCACCACCGCCACCAGAGTGAGGGACCTCAAGCATATCTGATCTTGAACTTTTCTGCCTCCAACCCTTTAAGGATTCCTCTTGGACTATCAAGCATCTTCCAAGCTCCCCATGACAACAGACAAGGATTTTCATTATCTGGTCTCAGTCCACCTGTAGCTTCATTTCTGACATAACCCATTTCGACACTGAGTGACTTGTTAAGTCCCTGTGCTCACAGGCTCTTTCTCCTCCACCTCTGGGTTTCTCTGCACAGGAGGTTCCCTGTATCTGGAACATGGTTCTGCCTTCACTTGGCCACTGCCACTCATTGTTTACAACTCAATACGGGCATCACCTTTCCAAGTTTTCCCAAAAGTAATTTCACCAAGACTAGGGTAGTTGCTTCATCTCCAGGTTCTCATTAAATTAAACATATTAAATGGGTACTGAATAGGTAGATTTTTTCTGTATTTCTGAGGAATAGAATATTTTAACTGTAACCTAATCAAAACATAGTAAGGAAATCAGATGTGAGGAACTTAAAACTCTCTAAAGTATTACAAAGCCAAGAGAATTATTTTTGGATTACTGATACCACTAGATAGCCATATCAGCATATTAGCACTTTTTAAAAGGTAAAAGTATATTGCACTTTACATATGTGTATTTGTGTATCCCTAGAAAAAGCTATATGATTTTTTGAAAACTAAATGTTTATATATATGTATTTAATTTCAGATATACTTTATCTTCAGTTTTTAATGCTCTTCAAATATCCAAATAGCAATGGTTTCTAATTACCTCAACCTAAGTCCAACCATCTCTAGTAATGCTTCATAAAATAACTTATGCCATTACTTAGAAATTATTCTTTTTTCATTGTAAAAAATTGAAAGAAAAGATGTTTTGGTAGTGGAGTAAATTTTGTTTCTTTTAAGAACAATGTCCTTTATCACTGCTGTCCTTTACTGTTATAAAAGTGATGTTTTAGTAACAAATGCGATTAAGGGAAAAAAACTAAAAGATTCATTTTGATTTTGTTATGTTGATTTTTTTAGATAAAGTGAGGTCCATATGGATATATCTTTCAGAAACTAGGGAATAATCATTTCATCATTCTGTACTTTAATTCAAGTGCTTAAATATTCTTTTGGCAACAGTATAGAAATAATAATTTACTTTAAAAGTTTTTTTCATATTACTTGATTTATTCCTTGTCTGTAACACAAATATTTCAAAGGGAAAAATAAAATACACAAGGTTCACAGTTACTCATATTGCCTTTCACACTGATGTGTAAAGAAGATCCCTTACAGTTTCTCAAACTTTTGTGAAATTTCAAACGAAATACCTCAAAGTTTCCATTTTATGTCTTTTTGAGCCAAATATCAATGAATCTCTCATATCAATAAGCCACTGCAAATTTGAGATAGAAAAAGACATTAAATGTGCAGAAGACTTATCTAAGTGATGCTGCAAAAATCACATTGACAAATACGTCTGTAGGTGAATCCAGTCTTAAACTTTTTAAGCAAATAAGATGACTTAGCGGGACTTCCCTGGTGGTCCAGTGGTTAAGAATCCACCTTCCAATGCAGGGGACACAGGTTCAATCCCTGGTCAGGGAACTAAGATCCCACATGCCACAGGGCAACTAAGCGCATGCTCTGCAACTACTGACCCCATGCGCTCTGGAGCCCATGTGCCACAACTAGAGAGCCCATGTGCTCTGGAGCCCATGTGCCACAACTAGAGAGCCCACGTGCCACAACTACTGAGGCTGCGTGCTCTGAAGCCTGTGCACCACAACAAAGAGCCTGCACGCTGCAACGAAAGATCCTGCATGCCGCAACTAAGACCCGATGCAGCCAAATAAGTAATAAATAAAGTAATTAAAAAGAAAAGAAAAAAGAAAAAAAAATCCTTCAGGGCCTGTGGGATCTTCCTGGATCAGGGCTCAAACCCGTGTCCCCTGCATTGCCAGGCGGATTCTTAACCACTCTGCCACCAGGGAAGCCTAAGGCCTTGTGTGTTTTTAAAAATTTCAAACAAAATTGATGAAAATCTGTAATTTGGGAGTTATTTTAAGCTAGGCTGTACCTTAAGATATTGCCTCCCATAGTGCAAGTCATTTGGCATACTATGGAAACTTGGTAAAATGTAAAGTAAATGATGGTGATTCCTATAAAGCTCAGTTCAGTGTTTTCCTTTTAGATATTTGGGTATAAGGTTGATGAGCTGTAAGAAAGTGAATTGTTCTAAGCCTTGAATAGTTTCATCATTTATTGGTTAGTGAACAAATTTTAATTCTAATGGAAATTGTGTAATTACATTTTATTTATGGAAGCTATTCATAATCTTGTTCCTTCCATTTCACTTGTGCCTTTTTCCTTTTCGAAGCCTTTTCCATTTTTTCCCCAAGTTTATTTAGTGGTTTTAAATCAGGAATAATACTTCGTATTTTTCCTTTCAGTACCTTTCAGTAGTTGATATTTACGTAGCTGAAAATTCAGGGTAGAACAGTTTTCTTCCCTTTGATAGAATCACATGGAACAGGATAAACCTTCGTAGGATTTTACCTGCAGTGAAAGTAAATTTTTATAAAATATGGGAAAATGGGATTACTTGCAAATTTATTAAAGATGGAAATGTTTTACATTATTTTTTAGGTGCAGTGATGGTGGCTTCAGAGGTAGAACTTTAATATACCATGTCCTCAATTATTGATTTATGTTTATTAGGTCTAAACTTGAAAATGACAAGAAAAAATTTAGATTCTAGTTCTCTCCAAATGCCCACTGACTATAATTTGCCCACCTGGAACATGTTAGATACTCAATACGTATTTGTTGAAAGGGTCTTGAGTGAACTGCCACTCAATGAGAAAGGTTCAGCTGAAACTGAAAACCTTTCTTGTCAGTAGCTTAGCTTCCCAGTTTGACCATCTCCAGGTACATTGAAGAGAGAAATATATGGGTGTTGATTTTGTGAATGGGAGCCAGAGATAACATTTGTATAATCTTCATGAACAAGACCCAGAAAGATAAGAATCTGGGAGGACAGGGGCAGTAGATTTGCCACTAATTGTACCCTGCTTTACCATATCTCTTCCCTGTAATCCACTGCATTTTTTTAAAGTCGTGAATATGAGTTGACACTAATAATAATTTATTTAACAGTAATGCTCAGATGCTGCATTGTGGCCTTCCTACTCGATTCTACTTACTTCAAGTAGGAGTTTTCAGTGTTGAAGGAAAGTAGTGTACCCTCCATGTTGGGTTCTTTGCACACAAGTAACACTGAAGACAAATACATTCATGAATTTTATGAGGCACGTCAAATGTGTGTTCTGAAAGAATTTCAGGTTTCTGTTATTTGCCTTTTGATTGAGGGTTAGACAAACATGTGACTACACATGAAAATCAAATACTGTGTAGCGGAAAGAAAAATATACCTTATCATCAATAGCAAACCTGTGTCAATGGTGTAAATTGTAACCTCCTGATTTATCCATTGTGTCAACAGATGAGTAGTATTCCATAAGTGAGAAAACTGCTGCGCAATCAGTACCTTTCTTAGGAATCTCATGTAGGCCTTATAGAATTCTGAGCCTCACATTTGTTAGGATGCTCTTAAGAGCATCACATATTCCTTACCCTAGTGGAGAATTTCTGTCATTTGCATTTTCTGGGTGAAATTTTAAATACTTAACCACCTTTCCCATACTATCTGTCATACTCTTGGTATATCTTTTCTCAGTGACTGACCACTGTGATGTCCTGGAATGTGAACTACATGGTTTTAGTGTTAGCCCAAGTTAAAAATAATTAGGAAAATTAATTTTACTGCCAATATACTGCAAAATATATTTTCTATATAACATATTTGTAAGATATATTATTTATATAAAACATACTTCAATGACTTTTAGATTATTTATTTTGAATCATCCATATCATTACCTTACTCTGTTAGTGTGAAACCTTGAAAATTAAGCATGCCTCTCTAATAGTGTAAAAACTTGATTTTGATTGTTGGCATGTGACTATCTTTTAAAATACAATGGTTGTTTTATTAAAATTTCACAGTAATGTTTGAAGTGTGTGTTCTTCATATAGCCTTGAAAGATGTTATCTTTCTGTAAGTCAGGTTAGATTCTAAGAATATGTATTTCACTTGAAGAAGTATCTCCCTTGATATCCTTCTGTGAGGCTTTATGAGCCTCTAGATTGGGAATAGAAAACAGTTTTTTCTCATATTATATATAATTTATCATGAGGTGTTCTTTAGTTCAAGTGGAAAACAGTTTAGATTATTTTGCAATTTATTAGTGAGTTCTGCTGAAAACAGTTCTCATTTTATTCACAACCTCACTTGAATTTCCCTTTTTTTTCCCTCCAGCTTCCTATTAGTGTGGTTGAAGTAGGTTCATCAATTTCAGTAGAAAAATGTACGTCTTTTAATTTTAATGAGCTAATTTTAAGATGTCACTTTAGCATATTAAGGGTAAATAAATTCAATAATTCCTTAGTTGCTTTTTAAAAAGCACCGCAACGAAGAGTAGCCCCGCTCGCCTCAACTAGAGAAAGCCCGTGCACAGCAACAAAGACCCAACACAGCCAAAAATAAACAAATAAATTAATTTAAAAAAGAAAAGAAAAAAGCACACACACACAGCCTCAAGATTAGCTTATTACTCAATCCTGACAGTGTATTTTGTATTCGGTAGCAAAACTGAAATTGGTTAAAAGTTTAGTCCAGCATATTATTCTCAAAGCCCTTTTTAACTGAAAACTTAGAAAATGCTGCATAATTTTTAAAATGTTATATACCAAAGGTATATGAAGTAAACTTAAAAGATCCAAATAACTAAGATCAACAGAATGAGGGTATTAAACTACTTTCATCAGCAACACTAATTTACTAAACAATAGAGATTTAATATAAAGTAGTCTTATTATGCAAAGTTATGAAGTATATCATAATATTTCAATTCATTAAGACTGTTCTCTACTTTTTATGGCTTTGAAAAGCAGCAAATCTATATGAGTTATGGCTTATAATTTTATTTGTAACTTTAAGAAATGTATGCATTTATTATTATAGCCATAATGACTGATGACTAGTTCCAGTGGCAAAATCTCGGCAGGAAACAGATTTAGCAATTTAAATGTTTTATAAGTTTCTGTAATTGAGGAAACTTTTCATAATCTGACGTTTGTTAAAACCACTTATTAGAAATTATGCAGCACAGTAGCTGTGGAAATATGAGCTAGCTTCACAATTATAAAGTCAGCCTATGTAGCCCTTTCCTATTGTATATAGTGGCATAAACCCCACGGCGGCCTATCAGCTAACTGGCAGGCAGGGGGCTGCTCTATTCAAAGTGAGAGATACAAGCTGCAGGGCAAAAACCTGGCAGCTCCCATCTGACCCCACAATCCCCTACTGGTGACAGCTCCAAGCTCCATGGCAAATTAGGCCTTCTCATATTACAATTGGAGAAGACAGATTCCATTAGCAGTATCTGAAATTGAGTGGAGAGCTGCACTGTTATCAGACTTGACTCATAAGCACTGCTATTAATCAGAGCTATGATAGCATTTATATATTTCAAGCTATCTGCTGCCGCTGTGATATTCTGCTACAAAGGGTTGATGGGACTTAGGAAAGTGAACAATAGAGCTTTCTGGGAAAAGCAGAGTAAATCAAGAAAGTCTATGACTTCCGCACATTCTGAAGGGATTGTGGTTTACATAAATTTTCTCCCAATTGGAGATTGAGCTCTTCCTCATCTTACACATGGGATTTAGTTGTCACTCAATGGTAACAGCTGTGAAAAGGTGAAGCGGCCCACCGCTCAGAATATTGCCTTCGCTTTTAAAGCAATTAACCCATGAACAGGAGGATACCTGGTGATATCAAAGGGATTAGGCCAGGCAATGCATTATTAACATTTCCTTGAACTAATTCTAACTCTGACTAGCTGTCAGAAGAGACTCTACAGTCTTAAAAAAGAGTTTTTGCCCTGCTTTTTTCCCTTCAAAACGAAATGCTATTTGGGCCTAATATGTTCCTCTACTTATAAGAAAATGCAAATGAACCAAGCTCTTAATATGCTTAGCCAGTCTGAGTCAATGCAATTTTAATACAAGTATGAGAGAAATATATGATCAATTAACCAGGGATCAAGACAGATATTCTCCTGAATAGAAATTAATACTCCAGTACTTTCCATTCTTCTTCAACTACAAAAACTTGGTGACTATTTGTTACTTATGCATAGTTACCTCTGAAATTAGGAAGAGCTTCACATTATTCTCTATGGCAATAATCTAAAATACTCTTTGAGCTGGAAAATCCAAATGTCTCTTAAGCAGGAGATTCTACGTTCTCTAAGGTATGGCATTTTAATTTTCGATTTTTATTGAATGGAATCTTAGCTGAAGCTATAAGAATAGCAGACACAGTGCTCAGAATCAAGTGTTCCTGTCCAAAAGTTTAAGAAAATTAATTTTTAGCAGCGGCATAATGTTTAGGAATACACAACTTATAAAAAATAAAATATGCATAAATAAAATACTGGCACAAAACAGTCTTCCAGGAGATATTTAAATATCACTGAAATTGGCTGTAAGTTCTTTGTAGTAAGCAGGCATAGTTTCAAGATACCTTTAATTATAATTAATATTCATATATTCTAGGGAAACTGCTTGACATTAAGAGATCTGATTTCTTACTTTACAATGTTAATGGTGTTAGAAAGGTTTTTTATGCAAGTTTCCTGAAACAGTGCCTTTTAGAAAAACTGGTTATTTAATAGTAACTTTGTCTTACTTTCTTTAAAATAAGCACTGAATTTTGATTATAAAAACTAAAAGATTCACTTTGTTATAAAGCAGAAACTAATTAAAAAAAAAGAAAAAAAAACTAAAAGAATTTTACTTTCGATTCATATGACTGTGTAACAAATATTGTTCAATGAATTCTTCTATAGTTCCATTTGGTCCATACTAGCTTGAAAAGGATATGCTGACTCTCAAGCCTGTTGAAAATATATTCCCTGCCCTGTAACTATCAAAATACATGATACAAGACATGCCCTCACCTGAGATCGTAAGCAATTTAAATCTTCCCTCAAGTAAAGAATTTTTATATGATACTATCAACAGACTCCATTCTATTTCAGTGTTACCAGAACATATGCCATGTAAGCATGTTGATATTAATTACAGTGATTTCAGTACCCCTTCCTTACTAAGTATATAGGATCTAGTTTGAGGTTTCTTAGAAAACAATTTTGAAATTCAAGTACTAAGGAAAGCTAAATGATGTTCCTATTAGTGATTTACATACCTATAACTTTTAAATTTTTATATTAATAGGATTTGTGAATTTCAAATATGACATTTTAAATATCATACTATCAAACTAAAAAATCATTTACTTCATTGGCCTTAAAAGAGAAAATCCCAGTTTCTCTAAATCACTAACTGTAGTACAGTCAAATGCACAGATGTGCATATTAATAAAATGAATACTATTTCCTATAAATGAAATATATTAGATTAAACTCCCTTAACATAGATAGTGCATGCTTTAAAATACCCCTGAAGGGGACAATACATAAATAAATACATGCAGAAACAACTGCCACAATCTTACTATTTTTAATTCAATAAACTACAGTGACACAGCTTTCAATGTGCTGTTTTACTCATATGCTTTCTACATCAGGGCAATGCAAATATAAAAGAGCTCTTGCCAACCATTAGGAAAGATTGACAAAATACGCAGTGTTAATGACATCTTAAAGGCTTTTAAAAGCAAGAGAAAGATGTAAGAAAAGCAAAAATTACAAAGTAATTGGAAACAACGAATAAATTGTTCTTTCAATAGAAGTCATGTTTACTGAAAAAATGGAGCTTTCTACATCAACATATTTAAACAGAAATTTGCTTTTGAAATACAACCTTTGTTTAAAAGGCACTGAAGGTCTTTATACCCACCCCAAGAGCTAAATATAGTGAATGCTATGTGAACAATTACCTGAAAAAAACCTAAAACTGTTAAAAGAATTAATTTCCTGCACACCAGTCAGCACTAATCCTACATGTACAGTAATGTTCTCTTAAGTGATGGGGGAAAGAAAGAATACAGCTGTCTCCTGGATCAAAACCCTTCGATATTCAACAACAAAATGGAATGATGACTTGGTCGGCAAATGAATAAAGTAGTGAAATGTCTCCTGAATGAGTTCTGGTGAAGGAGTCAACCTGTGAAGGAATACATTTACTGTACACTGGGACAGGAAAAAAGCCGTCACTGTAATGGCTGCACAAAAACCGCGTCCTGCTCTTGGGCTTATATTCACAGAAGGAAGGTTTTAAAGGCTAGGTTCAGGTCATAGGACAAATGAAATTGTAACAAGCCAGCTGACATTGTATAATGTCTTCTTCCACTCGATCAATAGGCTACTGTTAGTCCTATTACCATAGAGATGGCTTGCTCTTTCCTGAAGGGTGGCTATTGTTTGACAAAACAGATTTGCCACTTGAACTAGGTTGTTCCCAAAGGACGTGTACCTTGTCAATTATTTGTATTCAAAATAATGAAGTATTTTCATATTAAAAGTATGTAAGAGATAATGTTGTCAGGTCCCTTCTCAGAAAGAAAGCAACTTTTCCAAAGTACTAGATTACTAAAAGCATGCAAATATCCAATTTAGTCTATGAAGGGTTTTTGATTTAAAACATATGTCAGCAAGGATACGAATTTATCATTAAGACTGTATATTAAAAGAAAAGGGTCACAGGCATGTGTGCTAATCTAAAACCCATTATAATCAAGCATAATAACTAATCAAAACTATTTTAAAATGTGGACAACTCAAAGGAAAATTATTGTCCCAAACTATTCGGATTCTGGAAAGATAAAGATTTTTATATATGACTTTTACAGTGGTTTTTATGTGGAAGGGCATTGACAATTAATATAGTGGAAAACATGGAAAAGTTTTAGAAAACGAATCACTTTACTTGCTTAAGAGCTGGCTACAGCATTTAAATATATATATATATATATGTTATAGAAATAATCTAAAATACAGATGAACTAACAAAACAAATACAAGTATTAGTTTTCTTTAAAATGTCTTTGTCTTAAATGTCTTACGAAAACTCATACATTTAATAAAAGACAGGTAAGTTCTAAATTTCAACCTAGATATTTAAAAATAAAAAAAGTTTTTCTCTCAACAAAAATGACAGAGCCTTAATTATAAAAGATCAGAAGGAACAATTCTAATAATGATTATTCTAATCATTTAGAAAAAGAAAGTATTCATAACACTAATTAATCCAAGCAGAAATGTTATTTTAAACATTTCATACTTAAAGATATGGCTATCACTGAAAACCTCTAAGACTAAAACAGAAACAAATTAAATAATACAGATTAAAGTTTAGTAAATGATCAACAATTACAACTTTGAAAGCTTTCCACAAATAGATTTAATAGTAAGCTTTAGCCATAATTATTGCAACTTTTACCTTTCTACAAATAATCAAAAGGGAATTTACAAAGAATTTAGTCAAAGGGCAGTGATATGACAAATGTAAATAAAAAACATTAGTCTCTAAAAATGACATTTGAAATTGTCTATTCAAATTATACTCTATTTACATACAAAAATTATTTGTTTTTATAATAAAATCTGCAATACTTTTTGAAAGAAATGTTTTAACTTGGTTTCCCCTTTGCAGGAAGAATAATTTGTATTTTTGACTATAATCCTTTTAGGCATAGGTTAGACTGAGTTAATACCGAAGGAGAGAGAAACAGCAAAGACAAATGTGTTTAGCAATATCCTAAACTAATGACCTGTTTTTTTAAAAGCAGCATAGCCTTCCAAACTAAGAAAGCCCTCCATCATGAAGTAAGTGGTGTCTAATTCGCCTGTCTTCCCTACAGCAATAATGGAACAAAGTGAAACCTTACTAAAACCACAACCCAAATTGATTTCCTTAGTTAACAGCCTCATTTCAAAAAGTATACATGTGCATGTTTAAAATACAGTATAATTAGGTATTAGCTCTGGACCTGATAGGCAGCTGCCCATCAGCAATACTGTGAGTAATTAAGTGATATTTACCATTTACCAAAAGATGAACTTTATATTGTTGAATTAAACTGGCCCATCCGCATCTTCCTGAAATGACAAACCTTATTAGTTCTGCCTAACCAGAGAACTGTGATAATGAACTGGTGACACCTTCTCTCCGTTGTATGAAGCAGAACCAACTGTGTAATCATTTAAGCAGTCAAACGTATATGAAATTACTGTAAACTGAGAAAGTGAAATCACATGAGTGATTAGGAAAAACCATTCAAGCAACAAGTTTTTTTATAATATATGTACATGGGCCATCTCTAATTAGTCAAAATTAACTAATCAACTACTTTACCTGAAAACGGTGAAAAAAAGTAATGCTGCAGCTACTGCTCCAAATAAGCCACACAGAAGATTGACTCGGTAGGCAACCGAACCAAAAGGAAATAGTATAATTGCCAGTTTAGCCACCAGAGTGAACAAAGGATAGCCAGGAGGATGGGCAACCTAAGGGAAAATTAGCAACAGTCAGGAGGTTTTCATCTAGTAAAGGAAGAGTCACACTGCCTTTAATTGAAAAGCAGCGCTTTTCTCAGGCAAGTATAAAGATTAAGAGACAATGACTAAATGTTTGAATAGTGGTTTTCTATTGTAATCCTCTTGTGCCAATACAAATAAATATTTTCTTTAGTGGATTTGGCAGGGTCTATCACATGGTGTGTCACCTAGAGAAAGGGTGACATATTTCATTGTCAGTTCTTAAGCAGTTTGTTCTCTGGGTTCACAGTACATTAGGGTCATTTCAAAGGCTATTGAAAAAAAGCGGGTTCTGAAATATCGTATTGGTTAGTAAGTTGAAAGACCACACTGCTATCGGATTACCACCATGCTGACAGTCCTAAGGTCTTGCCTAAAGGGATCATGCACCACAATAAAGTTTATTAAATAATAAACTTATTAAAACTGTTAACCCGATTTATTTTATTCTCCATAGCTTATACAAAATTTGGGGTGATAATAAGCCAGCTACTGTATATATAGTAAAGGCTTTGCTTTATGATTTAGTTTAATTGGATTTAAAACTTAAAGTAAATTGTCATGTACTGTACTTATAAGTTACTAAAAACTGGGGTTTGAAAATAAATTAATCTACTTTACTCCATGCTTAATTAAACTTTCTTAATTCCTAAAACTGTTAATGAGAGCATTGATTAAACAATAAAACTAATACTTACTCCAAGCTCATGTGCGGCTGTGATCAGTTCCCCTGTGAAAAAATAATGGAAAACCAATAATTACTATTAGAAAATGACACTCCTCCAAAGTTTTCAAAATCCAAATGCTTGCATTGGGGTTTTGCATTAATTTGACTGGATAAAACTGTAAATCTGTAGAGATTTAACAGCATGAAATAGTCTCAGAATATGTTCTCCCTTAGGTATTACTGAACAAACTATCTTTGATAGTTTTTAATAACTGGTCAGTGTAAATATATGTGAATTCTACTTTCTAAAAATGCTTATTTTAAACAACAAGGTCCTACTGTATAGCATAGGGAACCATGTTCAATATCTTGTAATAACCTATAATGAAGAATATGTAATATGTATAACCAAATCACTTTGCTGTACACCAGAAACTAACACAACATTGTAAATCAACTATACTTCAATTTTAAAAATATGCCTACTTTCCCTCCTGAAAGTTGTCTACCCTTGCAAATATAAAAAAACTCTTACAGAGCATTAGTGTAAAATGCTGTATTATCCCTCAAGAATTTAGTACAAAACTGTCGGTAAAGATGCAACCTTATGATATGTAAAATGTGCAGACACTGGAGATTTAAACAGTCTATAAAGTGTGCCATTCTGCCCTAAACTGACATTTGGATACATTCTCTACATTAATTATGTTGGATATCTTTAAACAATTGCCAAATGCTTATTAACTCCAGGTTATTTTGGTAAGCTTTGACTACCAAAGTACATTTTTTTCAAACCAATAAATCATATTATTTACATAGTTCTTTGTAATTCCTCACCATTAGTAATTACTTCTAAAATTATGATGTAGTAATCAATGCTTATTTGTTAATACTTTAAGTATCCAGAGCACAGGGACTATTTCTGATTATCCCTATACACTTAATACAGTACAGTGTAAGAAATCAATCAATATTAATTGATGATTTATGAAAGTACTATTATCTATTGGGAAATGTATTAATGTCCATTTTCTATCCTTCAGTGGATATCAGTACTCTTCATTTCTACTGCCCTGACTGTATTTTAGACCCTTCCTCTCTCTGGCCTGGGCTACAGCAATAGCTTTGACCAATGTTCTATTCCAATTCATCTTCCTACTGAAATCACTAATTACTGCCATCCCCACTCCCCAGAGGTCAGATTGTTTCCTTAGACTAAAACTGCTCAATGGCTGCTGTGTACTGAATGAAGTTGATTCCTCAGCGTGACATGCAAGCCCTCTATGGCTTCCAGGTCCCCTTCCAAGGCTTATGTCCATGAAACCTATGCTCACCTTTGTCAGATCTAACTACCCACTGTTCCTCTGAATGGTCCTCTTTTGCACCTCTTATCACTCATTTTCTCATCCAGCATTCTCTCCTAAATCCATCAAGGCCTAGTTCAGTTGCTACCTTCTCAGTGACACCTTTCCTTACACATACCCTTCCCCAGCTTCACCCATCAGAATGAATCACTTCCTCCTCCTCCATAGAACCTGCTGGAACCTCTCTATTCAGCACTTAGATTGCCTTTTATTCTGGTTAGTTGTTCTCATTTGTCTTCTCCACTAAGTTGAAAATATCCTATCCATTTCAGGGTTCTGTCAAGAAGACATCAGCACCTCTCCCTCCTCGTGCCACACAGAAAAGCCCCGCACATAGAGACTGACAAAAAGACCTATTACATTGTCGTCCTTGCTACGCGGACACCCCCATCTCAGGTTGAATGACTGCTCACTTCACAGAAATCCCACGAGGGCACCAAAGACAGATACTGCTCACTTAAGTCATTTACTTAAGGACATCTTTGACGTTTACTGGAGATATTCAAGAGCATCTTACAAGCCAACGGCCCTTCTTGTATCTTATATAAAGAAATTGTTTATGGTTTTAAAAGGTTTAAAATAACTCCTCCCTTTGTAGCTGTTTCCAGTATTTTACAGTATTTCATAGTTTTACTCTAGAATGGGTTTGCTCTTTATGTCTTCAGTACCAAATGGTTTTAATCAATTTTTGGTTTTTATATTTCTGTAGGTGCTATGAAGCACAGTTCAGTTCAGATTTCCAAGGTTGCTATTCATTCTCCATTTAAAATGTACTTAGAATTACATTTTTTTTTTTTTTTTTTTTTTTTTTTGCGGTACGCGGGCTTCTCACTGTTGTGGCCTCTCCCGTTGTGGAGCACAGGCTCCGGACGCGCAGACTCAGCGACCATGGCTCATGGGCCCAGCCACTCCGTGGCATGTGGGATCCTCCCGGACCGGGGCACGAACCCGCGCCCCCTGCATCAGCAGGCGGACTCTCAACCACTGCGCCACCAGGGAAGCCCGGAGTTACATTTAACATTAAGAAAAATAGCCTATTTTCTCTAATTTCTTTTTACCACTGAAAAGTCAATATGCTGTTATCCTTTGCTGGAGTTCTGTTGGTAAAAAGATGAATCTGGAATGTGACTAACCTCCATCACCAACTCTTATCAAATGTGAAACTAAAATCTAAATAGAAAAGATGCTACTATTCAAAGTCTATGAATGCACCCTTGATAAAAAGCTAAACATGACTCTTAAAATTGAATATGATAAAAAGAGAAAGTAAATATGATAAAAGAGAAAGGGTCCTTGCTTTCCCTCAACCCTTTACACTAGGGTTGCCTCAAATGTTAAGTCCTACTACAACCTGCATCAGAATTACCCAGATGCCTTTTAAAGATGAAGACTTCTTGACCATAACCCAAATCTACCTACACTAAACCCTCTGGCATTGGGACCCAAGTTTCCCAGGCAATTCTCCAGTACATTCAAGTTTGAGAACCACAGCTTTTTCATCTGGGACACAAATGGGTGGCAAGCTCAGAGTTGTTAGCAGAAGCTTCACCTTTACAAAACCCAGCTCCCTCCATATTATACTTTTTATATTAGTTATAAAATTATAGTCATATATCAAGTGTGTTAAAGACAGTATCTTAAAAATATATAAACACATATATAAGCTAATTTATTTTTCCCAAGGATAACAAATAGAAGTGAAGGCTAGATTCCTACCCTTTCCTCTAAAGGACCAGGAGTGCTCCTGCCCATAAATCAACTATGTGTATCAAGCAGTGCAAAAAATAAATTTTGGCAAGGCCACACAATGTGATGGATTCATGGAGTATAATTTAAGATTTATCAGGAAGAAGAATACATGCTTTATGTTGGTTTTGAGATGTGTTCTGTTTATTGGTCAAAAAAATTTCATAAACACAAAATTCAAAGAGAACAGTACATTCAACATATAACAAAATCATCAGACGTGATTATACAAATTTTCCTGGTAACACTTGGAAAACAGTTTATTTATCACTCCCAAAAATGAACATAGAAATATTAGAAGCAACCACTATTCAGCGTCAAACTAAACAAGTCAGAATGCCTAAAAAGTCTGATAACTCAAAGTGAATAGATAACATTATTCTTTTGGGGAAAAAAGTCAGTCAATAAAAACAAGGCAACAGCTGTGATGGGGCGGTACAGGTGTGAGCTATAGCAGCCCTGCTCAGCCATTGGTTGGCACTGCAGTGGGCCCCTCCTCCTCCCCATCTATATAAAAGGAGCTCAAAGTCGGATTGAGGGAAGATGTTTTTTGAGACACTGGTCAGCCATCTTCTCGGTCTGCTAGCTTTCCAATTCAAGTGGTTATTACTTGCTCTAACAACACATCTCTTGATTTATTGGCCTGTTATGTGGTGAGCAGACCAAGCTTGGGCTCCGTAACACAACTGTAAATTTTAAATAGACTTTATCACTAAATACGTGATGACAGATTTAACAAAGAATTAAGAGCACAGGTTGGTTAAGCGAGCATGTTCTAAAGTCAGTCTACTTGGTTTCTTTCCTTGACGGCCTCTACTTTCTAGCTGTGTGATTCTGGACACAGCTTAACCGTTTTGTCATCTATAAAATAAAGAAATTGAAAGTACCTACCTCACAGGGTAGTAGTTGGGAGGATTAAAATAATTCACGTAAAGCACTTGGAACAGTGCTGGCACCGTAGTAAGTACTCAATAAGTGTTATTATTATTCATCCTAATCCAGTCCTTCAGGCTCAAACAACCATGGTAAAGAACTGTCAATGTTTTTTTGAAAGTTACAGAACTACTCAACCTCTGAGTAACGCTCTCCAATGTCAAAACTCTCACAACTATAAAGCTATTTCTATTATTTAGTATAAACTTTAGAAATACGGTAACTCCGTTCCCCACTATACTAATGAAACATTGCTCCTATTTGTTCAATAGGACCTGAAAGAAAGAGTCAAGGTAATGACGTGTAAAAGGAACATCAAGGATCCTCAATGTGGTAGGCAGCTTTGAAGATGGCCTCCAAAGCTTCCCAACACCAGTATTCTCACTGTGTAATCCTCTCGCCCTTGAGTGTGGGCTGACATATTGACTCACTTCCAAGAATAAAACAGGGCAGTGGTCTGTCACTTCCAAGATTAGGTTACGAAATGACACAGTTGTCAGGCAGAGGTGCCATCTCTTTCTCTTGACAAAAGTCAGCTTACAGAGAAACCCGTTTGGCAAAGAGCTGGATGGGGTTTAGAAGTTAATCCTCGCTAAGCTGAACCCGGAGAGGACTGCAGCCCTACCCCATACCACGACAGCAACCTTGTCCTAAGAGCACCCACTTAAACTGCACCCAGATTCCTCATCAACAGAAAATGTGAAATAATAAACGTTTCTTGTTTTAAGCCACTCGATTTGGGGGTATTTTGTTACGCAGGAACTAGGGCACTCAGTTTTTTTTCAGTCTATACATTCACGACCCAGATTTACAGCACCATTCTAACAAAATTACGGATCATTATTAGGCGTTATTAGATGGTCAATTTGGCAGCAAAACAAAACCTGCATGTTGTCTCTCATCCCAAATACATAACGATTATTCATGTGATTTAAATGGCCCACGGGTCACGCTTTTCAATAGAAGCAGCTTTAAGCCGCAACTGGCTTCCACCCGTTCAGGCGTTCTCCCGCAAAGAGTCTGCAAGGCTGGTTCCTTTTCAACATTCAGGTTTCAACTAAAAATATCATCTCCTCAGAGGCCTTTCCCAACTAGCCATTCTGATGGAGCCACTGCCTACCCCACTGTCAATCACATCTCCCTCTTACTGTCTCCATTAACTTCTCCCCACCTAATATGTTGCTGGCTATTCAGTAGTTTGTGTATTGTCTCTGCCCGCATTACAACACTCTCCAAGACACTTGTCCACCACTCCTGTTAGTCCTTTTGTCTGGAACACGATAAGTACTCAGTAAGTAATGTTTGTGGACTAAAAAGGAATGGAAAGCAAAAACTCAGGTCCAGGAAAATGATCTGGAGAAGCGGAGAGAGAGCTCGGTAAGTCCCATCAGGCGAAACCAACCAGCCCCGTCTCCAAAGCCTGAGAACTAAAGAGACCAGAATTACAGAAAAATTACACGAATGGAAACACAGGTTGGTTCTGGAACGCAAAACCCTGCGGGGGCCCCGGCGGGTGGATGGAGGGGTTGAGCTGACCAGACCTCGTGGGGACAGTGTGGACCAGAGAGGGGGGCAGGAGGCACGACCCTGAGAGTACGTTACCCGAGTCGCCCCCCGGCACCGAGGGGGGCAGCGTGAGGGTGAACACGGCGGCCACAGCGGCGAACACGGCGACGCCACCGCGGAGGCCCCCAGAGCGCCGCGGCCCCGCTCGGGCTGCCCGCCCCCCGGCCGGGCCGCCGCCCTCGCCATGGAGACCCATGGGCCAGAGGGGACCGAGGAAGGAGGACGCGGCAGGCCCCAGGACTCGGCACAGCCGGGTGTCCCCAGCGCGACGAGCGAGCGCTGCTCGCGGCGGCTTCCGGGTCGGACCGGGCGGACGGGACCGCACCTTCTGCGCCGGCGCGGGGGGAGAAAATGCGGGGTCTCGCTGGAGCCAGGCCCAGGCAGCCTTCTGGCGCCGTACCGCGCGCCAGGGTTTACAGAATTATAATGTGCTTTTCACTAGCGCATCACAAGCGACAGCCTTCTTTTAAGAAAGGAAGCCTGGGCCCAGGGCCTCCGTCTCTATGGCCTCCCCAACTTCCTAGCGACTTGGTCGGGTCTGACAGAGACAGGAGCCTGGTTGCCAAGCGGGCGTGAGGACGGGCCGCGACTGCCCCCTGCGGTGTGGGGTGGAACTACACGAGGGGCCCCAGACCGCCAGCCCGAGGGGACGTGTGCGCACAGTAAGTGCTGAGTAAGCCAATACATACATTAATCCCATGTTTACTACGAGTAATTATAAGCCCGTGTGCTAATTGTTAAATCGCTGAGTTATTTTCAGAGAGATTAAAATAAGCTAGTTGGTCTATTTTTTTTCTTATAGCATGAGGAAAACTTGGGAGATGAGTTGAGAAACTTGAGTTTCTGTAGTAATACAAATAATTTACACCGTGATAAAGCTGTCTCCTACTTTAATGAAGAGAAGTATTTAGATGAAGATTTGACCGCACAATGGAAAATGAACTGAAGACACGGCACTTTCCAACTAGCTACGATGCAAAAAAGAATGGGGACTCTTGGATCACCACATAGCATGGCTCTTGGCGAGATCTTTAAGCTTACGTTTTACATTATTATAGCAATTATTCTGGAGTGGGAGGAGAGGAGGGCTACCTCCCTGGAATGCATCTCAAAATACACTTTAGATCAGTGACAGTCTAAAACGTGTTACAAGCAATCTGACAGGAACATAGAGTCTCAAATGTAGAGTGACTAATACACTTGCATAGATAGGCAGCCATTGTGTCAGCATCTCAGGTACTACATAGTGCTTTCTCTGCTATATTGTGAGCCCTGGAGAACAGGTAGGCAGCTTCTAAATGGACCCCCAGTAATCCCTGACTCCTGGTATTCACTCCCTTGTGTAATCCTCTCCCCTTGTGTTTGGGCAGGATCTAGTGACTCACTTCTGTCTGTAATAACATAAGGAAAAAGTGATGGATGTCACTTTGGAGATTAGGTTATAAAAGACCGCCTTTTCATCGTGCTTGCCCTCCCCTTGGCGGGCGCTACCTCTCTTGCCCTCCCACTTGTTCACCCTGATGAAGCCACCTACCATGTTGTGAGGTGCTTTATGGAGAGGTCCACATGGCAAGGAACTGAGCGTCACCTCCAGCCAAACAGCCAGCGAGGCACTGAGGCCCTCAGTCCAACAACCTGCAAGGAACTGAATCCCATTAATACCTCACGAGGGAGCTAGGGAGCCGAGCCTTTCCCACATGAGCCAAAAGATAATGACTAACTCCCTCCAAGACCTTGACTGCAGCCTTGACTACAGACCCTAATGCAGAGGACCCAGCTAAGTCTCACCCAGATTACTGTCCTGCAAAAAATGAAATAATAAATGTTGTTGTTTTAGTGCACTAAATTTGGGGTAATTTGTTGCTCAGCAATAGATGACTAAGACAGTCTGCCTTCAATTTCTTTTCTGAAAGAGCATGCCAGTGATTAATACTGACTGAGCCAAGCATATGCTTCTTTCCTTTTTTATCCATTTCATCTTTTGCTCATGAGCTTTATAAAAAGATAAGTTTTTACCATGGCAATTACTTTCAAAAGAGCATAATTATGGGGCTTCCCCGGGGGTGCAGTGGTTAAGAATCCACTTGCCAATGCAGGGGGCAGGGGTTCGAGCCCTGGTCTGGGAAGATCCCACATGCCGTGGAGCAACTAAGCCCATGAGCCACAACTACTGAGCTTGTGCTCTAGAGCCCTCGAGCCACAACTACTGAGCTCACGTGCTGCAACTACTGCAGCTTGTGCGCCTAGAGCCCGTGCTCCACAACAAGAGGAGCCACCGCAATGAGAAGCCCACGCACCACAACGAAGAGCAGCCCCCACTGGCCACAACTAGAGAAACCCTGCACGCAGCAACGAAGACCCAACACAGCCAAAAATAAATAAATAAATAAATAAATAAATTTTTAAAAATTTTAAAAAAAGAAGGGCTCCAAGTGATCCCTTAAAAAAAAAAGCACATAATTATTTGCCCATGTTTGAGAGGTAGAGCTCAGTGCTGGAAGTTTGAATTTGGGAGTTGTCACGTAAGGATGAGATGAATTAATAAGTTCACAGAGGCATAATGTAGGGAGAACAAGGTTGAGGTCAAATGTTAGACCACATCTTCATTTAGGGAATGGCAGGAGAAGAGGAGAGAACACTGGAAGAGAGGGATGCACCACAGGGACCTAAGGATGAAATGATATCAGTGATGTATGTGTGGTCAGGTTGTCACAGAGAGGAGAAGAACAGTGAGGAGAGCCACATCTAGGTTTATGGGGCTTAAGTTTATATAATTTGGAGAATCGTGTAAGCAAATGAATACAAAACTGCAGATACAAAATTAGGTATGGGCATTGGAAGGAGGTTGTGCTAGTGACAGGCTGTGAAATTTTTTTTAATTGAAGTATAGTTGACTTACAATGTTGTATTAGTTTCAGATTCTTTTCCATTATAGGTTATTACGATATAGTTCCCTGTGCTATAAGTAGGTTCTTGTTATTTATCTATTTTATGTACAGTAGTGTATATCTGTTAATCCCCAACTCCTAACTTATCCCTTCCCTCCCCTTCCCCTTTCATAACCATAAGATTTGGGCCATGAAATTTAAGCTTTGTTAGCTTCATGGCTAATCTCCTTTGAGGATGGAGTTTCAGTAGAGTAGTACATATGAAAACAAGGTAATAGTGGGTAAGAAGTCAGGAAATGGAAGAAGGGAAAATAGAATACATTTGCAAGAAGTTTGGCAGTGAGGGGAAAGAGAGAAGTAGTGTGGGAAGTCACAGGGATTGAAGTGTCAAATGGGTTTTTGGTAATCCAAGGGAGTATTTGGAGAGAAATAGGAGATAAAGATGTACTGGAGGGTGGAGGGGATGGAACCAAGGAGGGAAGAAGAGAAGAGATGAAAACAGAAAATGTTAGAGTTGTAGTTGTAGAAGAAAGAGGGAAACACATGACAGTTGGACCATATCCTTGGGCAGACTAGCAAAATATGCAAAGAGAATCATTTACCTGTTATGTATGCTCTGCTTCACTCCACAGTGGGTTACTACACAGAGGCAGCTACTATAATACATACAGTGTGGCTTCCCTGGTGGCACAGTGGTTAAGAGTCTGCCTGCCAATGCAGGGGACACAGGTTCGAGCCCTGGTCCGGGAAGATCCCACATGCTGCAGAGCAACTAAGCCCACACGCCACAACTACTGAGCCCGTGTGCCACAACTCCTGAGTCTGCATGCATCTAGAGCCCTGGCTCCGCAACAAGGGAAGCCACCGCAATGGGAAGCCCATGCACTGCAACGAAGTGTAGCCCCCCCTCATCGCAACTAGAGAAAGCCAGCACACAGCAATGAAGACCCAACACAGCCAAAGATAAATAAATAAATAAAATTTTTAAAAAAATACATACTGTACAACAGAAAAATATGTGGATCATTTAGGATCCAACCAGAGAAACAGAACTAGTGGGAGATACATATTAGGAGATTTATTGCAAGGAATTGTCTCATGTGATAGTGGGGCTGGCTAGGCCAGTGTGGAATCCACAGGGAAAGCCAAGTCTAGCATCTACGGACAGTATAGGGCTCCACATTACAGCCGGGCAGAGGTGGGTGTCCCAGCTCCCCACCAGGCCTCCACTGATAGATACCTCCCTCAATGGGAAAGGGGTAAGAGTGCCCGTGACTGCTCCCCCGTAGCCCCCTCCGACACGACACCATGGTGAGGAGAAGGCAGAGAGGAGGAGTGCCCTCCTTTTTCTGGGCACAAGTCCTGACTCTCCTCTAGGGCCCCTCTAACACCACCGCAGCAGGGAGAAGACGGGCAGCTCATTACTGCTGGGTGGGTAGGAGTCTGTGCTCCCCATGTGGGCTCCACTGATGCCATGGATGAAAGGTCTGGCTCTCTGTTCAGCCTTCTTTGCCATCAGCCTGGTGGGTGTGCTGGGGCGACTGGAGAGGGTGGAGGTCAAGCTTCCCCACTCAGCTTTTGCTGGAGTGGGGGTGGATGGCCACAGTTTTCTCTTTAGTTTCTGGCTACAGTAGAGAGTTATTTTCTAAATGTGTCTATCTTGCCTTTTCCTCATCCTCTGACCAGGGAGAGCAGGCTTTTATTTTTTGCCTGTGCTGTTGATGTCTCTGGGTTGCTCGCTTCTCTGGCACGCGGTCTGGGCTGCACGAAACAAAAAGAAGTCCAGGGATCTCACCACCGTGTTGTTCTTCAGGTTTCAAGGCTCCTGTCTGGCCTACCTTATTCTCTCCACCTTTCCGTCTTGTTACATTTGTCTTATATATAATATCCAGGGTGTTTAGTTGTACTTAGCAAGAGGAATAGGGGAAACTATGGCCACTCCATCTCTCTGGAAGCAGAAGTCCCTCCCCTTTGTTTTATTCTTTCTGAGCATTCAGAGCAGCTTCACAGATATTAATGCACTGAAATTTACCTGAAAATTTTGTCATTATCCCCCAAAACCCCACTTGAAATAAAGTCAAATGCATCATAATCTTACAAATACCTGTGAAATTTTAGGTTAGAAACAATAGAAATTAGATACCTGGAATACTATCCAATAAGCCATCTACAATAGGACAATACAAGAAGATGCAAACATCCCTGTTAAATGCCTTAGAAAAATAATTTTAAACATTCAAATATACTAGTAACCAAAGGAATTTAAAATAAAAGAAAGAAAAGCCATTTCCACCTTTCTAATTATCAAAGATTTTTTTAAGTTGAAGTGTAGCTGATACACAATATTGTGTTAGTTTCAGGTATACAGCAAAGTGATTCAGTTATATATATGTGTGTGTGTATATATATATATGTATATATGTGTGTATATATATATATATACACATACATGTATATATATTCTTTTTCAGATTCTTTTTCATTATAGGTTATTACAAGACATTGAATATAGTTCCCTGTGCTATACAGTAGGTCCTTGTTGTTTACCTATTTTGTATATAGTAGTATGTATCTGGTAATCCTAAATGCCTAATTTACCCCCCTTCCCCTTTGGTAACCATAAGATCGTTTTCTGTGTCTGTGAGTCTGTTTCTGTTTTGTAAATAAGTTCATTTGTATCATTTTTTTAGATTCCACATATAAGTGGTATCATATGATATTTGTCTTTGTCTGACTTACTTCACTTAGTTTGATAATCTCTAGGTCCATCTGTATTGCTGCAAATGGCATTATTTATTATGGCTGAGTAATAGCCCATTGTATATATGTATTATATATATATAATACATACATATATATATATATATATATATATACACACACACACACACATCTTCTTCATTCATTGTCAGTGGACACTTAGGTTGCTTCCACATATTGACTATTGTAAATAGTGCTGCCATGAACATTGGGGTGCATATATCTTTTCAAATTAGAGTTTTCATCTTTTCCAGATATATGCCCAGGAGTGGGATTGCTGGATCATAAGGAAACCCTATTTTTAGTTTTTAAGGAACCTCCATACTGTTCTCCACAGTGGCTGCACCAATTTACATTCCTACCAACAATGTAGGAGGGTTCCCTTTTCTCCCCACCCTCTCCAGCATTTACTATTTGTAGACATTTTGATGATGGCCATTCCAAAGATATTTAATATCTCTAGAGTACTGGTGATAAAGGAATTTGGTATAACATTTTATAGGGCAATATACCTATGTGTATCAACAATCTGTAAGATACTCATATAATTTGACCTAGAATTGTGAGTAAATATATGAAAATGTGTTCAACCTTATTAGTAATCAGAGAAATGCAAATTAAAACCACAATGGAATACTACACACTTACCAGATTAGCCAAAATGAAAGTCTAACTGTATATAAAGTCGACAAGCATGTAGAACAAAGGAAATGTTAGCAGGAGAGCAAAATGGTACAACCACTTTGGAAAACAAACATTTTTTTCTAGTAAAGCCGAAGATATGCGGAGCCTACAACTCAGCAGTTCTACTCTATGTTTGTACCTAGAGAAGCCAGGAGGCAGATACAAAATGTTTATGGCAATATTGTTCCTAAGAGCCCCCAAATAGGAATGACCTCAGACACTCATCAACAACACTGGAATAGAGAAATAAACCCAGCATATTTATACAATGAAATACTGTAAAGCAAACAATGAACAAACTACAGCTAGCTACCATGGAATAATATATGGATGACTCCCACAAAAAATAGTGAGCAAAAGGAACAAGTGATAAAACAATACACACAGAATGATTCTAGTTATTTAAAGTTGAAAGATAAATAGTTTAGAGATATATCCATAGAGTTTTAAACTATAAAGAAAATAAAATATCATCATCTCAGATGTTGGGACTGTGGTAGTTACCTCTAGAGATGAGTGGGTGCTTTGATGGGAAGGGGTACATTTGGGCTTTATGAGCTATTCTGTTCTTCAGTGTTTCTATTCTTGACTTGGGTGGTGGCTACACGGGTATTTCCTTTATAATTATTCTTTTTTTTTTGGTTTAAAATAAATTGCAGTCTTTAATAAATCAAAATCATAATACCAGCCTAACTAGTAATCCAAAAAATGGTATTCTAATGATGACAGACATGGAAAGTTCCACTGTCCTATAATTATTCTTTAAACTATTTATAAATATATACTTTTCTATCTATATGATATATCTCATGATTAAAAAAAGTAGACAGGAGGGAAGGAAGATTGCAGAGCTGTTACCTAATGGATAGTTTTGTAATGAATGCTAGCAAGAATATTACCCTGAGTTAGCGTGCAATAACTCATGAATATTTCTGCATTTGTTTAGTTCCCTGTAATATAAGTGGTTATATGGAGGTGTTTTATACTCAAGGAAAATAACTTTCATCATGAAAGTAAATTCTCTTTCAAAATCCCTTCTGGTGATATAATATAATAGAGTACTAAACTCTCTCCTGAAACCAATTTACTTTTTAAACATAAATTTTGTGAATTGTGCTTCAATTTGGCAAAAATAAATATGTGGTTTCATAGTCTGGTATCTGTGAGTATTCCTCAAAGTTTTAATGAACCAATTTTTTTCCGACAAAACTCTAAGATATCACACAAAAAAGGAATATTGTTTAAAGGCACAAAAGTAAACAATTAAAAAAGCGAAACCTACAACTATCAAAGTTAGAAGTGGAGGTGAGGATTGTAGCAATGAGTCAAATCCTCATTGTGTCTGGGGACTAATAGATAATGTCTTAAAGTGATAAATCAACAGATTGTTCTAGAGGCCTATCATTTAGGGAGGTAATCATGGGAAGAACCAAAATCAGAAAAGGTTAAAAGTGGTTGCCTCTGAGATGGGAGATGGGGAGGGGAGAAGTAGGATGGGAGATATGGCTTTCGTTTCAGTTGTTCTGCACTACTATATATTTTGTCATCTGCATTGTATTATTTTGATTTAAAAAATAGGAAAATATTTGTAAAGGAACAAATGAGAATGAAAAAAAAGCCAAAACCATACATTTTTTTGAGTTAGAGATTATAATATATGTGAAGAGCCTGAAACATAGTAGGAGATATATAAATATTTGCCGTAAAGCAATTGTTTCCTGTTTGAATTACATGTTATTTATTTATTTTTCTTGCAGTTTTATTGAGATATAATTGACGTACAGCACTGGATAAGTTTAAGGTGTACAGCATAATGATTTACATACATCATGAAGTGATTATCACGATAAGTCTACTGAACATGCATCATCTCATATAGATACAAAATTAAAGAAATAGGAAAGGGCTTCCCTGGTGGCACAGTGGTTGGGGGTCCGCCTGCCAGTGCAGGGGACACGGGTTCGGGCCCTGGTCCGGGAGGATCCCACATGCTGTGGAGCAACTAAGCAGCCCATGTGCCACAACTACTGAGCCTGCGCTCTAGAGCCCGTGAGCCACAACTGCTGAAGCCCGCGTGCCTGGAGCCCATGCTCCGCAACAGGAGAAGCCTGCGCACAGCAACGAAGAGTAGCCCCCACTCACCACAACTAGAGAAGACCCACGTGCAGTAACGGAGACCCAATGCAGCCAAAAATAAATAAATAAAATTTAAAAAAAAGAGAAATAGGAAAAACATTTCTTTCTCCTGATGAGAACTCTCAGGATTTTCTCTAAGAGCTTTCATATATAGAATACAACAGTGTTAATTGTATTTATCATGTTGTACGTTATATCACTAGTATTTATTTACCTTGTAACTGGAAGTTTGTAGTACCTTTTGACTGCCTTTATCCAGTTCCTCCTCTCCTGATCCCCCATATCTGGTAGCCACAAATCTGATCTCTTTTTCTATGTTTGTTTCTTTGTTTGTTTTTGAAGTATAATTGACCTACAAGATTATATTATTTCTTGTTATACGGCATAAGGCTTCGATATGTCTATACATGTTCAAACTGATCACCACCATAAGTCTAGTTGCAATATTTCACCATATGAAGATGTTACATAGTTATTGACTATATTCCCCAGACTGTACATTTCATACCCTCGACTCATATATTTTGAAACTGGAAGTTTGTCCCTCTTAATTAGTTACATTTGAAAAATTCTCTGATTTAGCCATTCTATTTCAATTTGCAAATAGAGTTTTATCCATATTAGCCAAATTCATAAAGTATTTTGAAAATCTTGATTCTAGTTATCTGTTTTCATGTTAAAAACTACCCCAAAACTTAGTGGCATATAACACCAACCATTCATTATATCTCACAATTTTGTGAGTCAGAAATGTGGACAAGGCTCAGCTAGAAGATTCTTCTGCATCGTTTGGCATTGACTGAGGTCACTTTGTGGTATGCAGCTGGCAGATGGTCTGTAAGGTCCAAGATGCCTCCATTACATGTCTGATGCTTTGGTGGGAATGGTGGGAATGCTGGGCTTGGCTGAAACTTTTGATCTGAGTGGTCACATGTTGCAGTCTCAGGGTACTGGAACTTATTACCTGTTCAAGTTTGTTTACCAGAGACTTATAAGAGGCAAGGGTGGAAGCTGCAAGCTTTCTCTGTGTGTGTTTGTTTTGTCGTTATCGTTGTTTTAATGAGTTAGCCTCAGAAAGCCCAGAATTTTCCTTCTGCTGTATTCCATTGGTCAGACAAGTCACTAAAACCGGCCCAGATTCAAGGGGAAGGGAATTGGACTCCACCTATCAAAGGGAGTAGGAAAGAATTTACAGCCATCTTTAATACATCCTCCAGTAAGACCTCTTACAAAAATAAAGAAAATATATGGGACAAACATTATTTTTTTTCTGCCTGAGCAAAAGAAAACACTTTTGAGGCAGATGTCTGGAAAATTTAAACCATTAATCCAATACGTATTTAGGAAAAGAAATGTCTGGCCCCAACACAGAAGAGTCTTAAATATTATGGTACAACTGTTCCAAAATCTGGTGAGCTTCTACCTTAATTCAACTAGAGTTTTTGATGGTTTGAGCTATTTTCAAAACCTTTTTGTTCTAATTCAGTTCAAATAATGACTTTTTTACATTCAGTAAAGAAGATGATATTTAAAAGTATCTATCAGACTGAAAATGGACATTGAATCCTAGGACTGTGGTTTTACCCCAGTGCCTATCATAGTACTTAGAACATAATATGTACTCAAAAGTATTTGATGGTTGACAGTAGAAAAGCTGTAGAGGGGATATCTAACTTTGCCAACTGTTTTCAGAAAAGATTATATCTAAACCACCCACCCTAAGGAAGGTCTCTCCTAAATCAGACCTGTGATAAATAAAATGACAAAGGAAATTTAAGAGGCATATAACTATACAGGGTAATTTAGAAAGTAATTATGGGACTTATATTAAGCATTTTCATAATAGTTCAGGGAGCAGCTGTGTTAAGTCTTGGCTCTACTAATAATTGTGATCTTGAACAAGTTTCTTAACTTCTCTGGCCCTCGGATGGCTCATCTGAAAAATGAGAATAACAGTAGTGCCATCCTCGTAAGTTTGGTCTGAAGTGTAGGTAAAGTAATGAAAAGAACAAAGCCTTGCTCATTGTGAGCCACAATAAATATTCACTATCATTATTATTATCTAAATTTAGAAGAAATACTCTAGGATATGATTTTAAAATAGGACAAGTAAAACTCATACTTCATTTAAAACTTAATTCACTAGAAATGAAAATATATGAGAGAAACAAACCATCCATTTGCAGCCTAGGTGTGATCTGAGAAGCTCCTTTCTCCCTACAGATTTAGTCCAACTTGGGTAAAACCCCCAACCCAAAGCCCTTTCCAATATGTCCGGGGTGGGAAATCTTGCTGTAATGTCCCACACTGTCTGTAGCTCTTTAATCATGCTGCATTAGCCCAAACTCAGCCCTTTCTCCAGTTTCCACAGAGACCCACTCATGCCAAACAAGCTTCAGTTCTAGTGAAATGGAAAGAAGTGTTCAAACAACAACCCCAGCTTCCTGCTCACTCTCTTCCTCATCCCCTTATGTCTCAAAATTGCCTTTGCAAACTCTGAGTTCTTCCCCCACTTATGCATAGCACGTGTGCTTGCTCAAACTAGCATACCACAGTCACCAAAGGCATTTAGTTAGTAAAAATATAGGACCTTCCATGTGACAGGAATTACAAGCTCTGAATCACAGGCATAGTTAATGATCTAGGACCTGACTCCCAGTCTAGTACACTTTCTTCTCTCTCAGGTTTCCTGCATTGATGCTTTCAACATCAGAAGAAAAATTACCAAAGGATAGATGTGTAATATCTTGATGAGTTTAACATAGTTGATAAGATGAACTAAATATTTTCACATATATGCATACAAGTAGTGATTCCACATATAATTGAAGTCTACCTTCCATAGACTATGCAGTGGTCTCCCTGGGTATAGGCAACGGAGTCCCTGGATGGTGCTCTTTGAGGATCAATAACCCAAGACCCCGGTGGTCAGTTGGGCTGTAATCCTGTTCTTTACCTTCTCCCTGACCTGAAATTCTATGGTTTGTCATTCAGCCACACTAAACACCAAAGTTGAGAACGTTGTCTCCAGAAGTGTCAGTTTGCTTGTGATGATCTAATCTTGGAAGTTGGAGAAGAAGAAAAGTAAAATCACTGATTTTCTGATAACTGATTCTTTTCTTCCCCTTTAGAAAATAGCCACACACTAATAACTGGGGTTTAGAAGAAGGCAAATAGTGTCTCAGAATGTTGACAGTCAAAGGACAACTTAGTGTTTCACAACCCATAACACAACCCAAGAGTGTTAAATTTGTCTTGCTGAGTAAGATAAGATGGATCATCTTTCTTCTGCCTGAGCCTTAGGAGTGAGGGAGAAGCCCCTTACTTCCCAGGTAATAGAGCCCCGTGGGAAACTGGCTTTTCTCTGAAGGATGGGAGCTTGAGTAGAGTAAGGAGAGGGGACCCTTCTGGGGACCTGAGCCCTACACACCCTAAGGCTTCTGGGGCTGACATTACATCCTGTAAGAGGATGCCCCAGATCCAGCCCTCCTGCTCGTTTCCAGATGGAAAAGGTGAGGATGCTGACAGTTGAGTCTTCATTTTAGAAGGATGTTAACAGCAGGTCCCTGTGAAGCCAAAGATAAGCCGAGATGAAGAATGCCTGAACACACTAGACTCCTGTCACAGGGTCAGGAGAAGGAGTATGGCAGACTGGGCAATTAGTGCCATTCCTAGTGGGATTTCCCCCCCAACAAACCCAATAAAAGGGCTTTGCTCCCCTGTGGGAATGCACCATGTGAAGTGCATCATTTAGTTCAATCATGAGTTTGGGCTCAGGACATTGGGAATAAGCTACCGGTAAATCAGTGGAGTTAATTGAGGGAGCATGCATCAAGTGTTATTATTAAAATTCAAATATGCAACCTGAGGGGCAAATGAGACTTTTCTCTCCTGTGCACATGAAAGAAGATGGGGTTAGTAAGTTCTAGAGTGTTCACCTTGGAAGGCAATGTCCTAGACATGAGGGTAGCACATAAAGCATGTATGTTCGTAGAAATAAAGGAAGGTTGCAAGAGCAGCAGGTGGGGAGCGTGGAGTGAACAGAGAGTATGCACGGAGTGCAGGAAGTGGTCATGAACTGTGAGGTGGGCCTCTCAGCAGAGTGGTAGTCTCACTAGAGCCCAGGAAGATGGTGGTACCTGGCCTACCAGGAGCTGTGCTCCTTTCAGGGCAGTGTTTAAGTCCATGGGCTGTGGAATTAGGCTACCTGAGTTCAAATCCCACTTCCATCACTTACGAGCTGAGCAAGTTTCTTAACTTCTCTTACCTTATTTTTCCCATGTACAAAATGGTGATATTGTCAGAATTAAATAAAATAATCTAGGTTAAGTTCTTAGCAGCCAGCCTGGCACAGAGTAAGCCAGAACAACAGTGTTTGTTGTTCTATTATTATTCACTTCAAAAATCTCAGCTGGGTATCTGTGTGCCAGGCTTTGTACACTGTGTAAACAGTTATAAGTATGGCAGGCATTATTTCTCCATCCCACTTGGTTGTCAGGAAATTCACCCAGTCATTATTGGGGCTCCTTTCCATCCCATCCAGGTCACATGAGAGTCTTGGGGCTTATACAGCCACCACACTCTGGGCTTGATCTACATGCTGGCCTCTGGTGATGTGCTCGTTGTTCAAGTCCACCTGGTGTCTTGAAGGCAGGTGTCATCTATGCCAATGCCAAGTTCGGGCCAGCAGAGATTTTCCCACCTGGATACCAAAGAGATGTCTGTGTATGTCCCCCACACTTGTTCCCCTCACTCCACTCCATCAGTCCTTAGTCTCAGGTGGTGCTAACAGGTGAAGCTGGATCTCCACCTGCTTGAAAACCTTTGAGAATCTGGTCTCTCTGGAAACCTCTCTCACCTGTCTAGTTTGGTTACTTCTGTTTCTTAAATCCTCGGCTCTTGTGCCCTTCCTCTCCCTCTATAGGACAAGCCAACATCCATGAGTCCAAATGTCACAAACAAAGGCCAGCCCTGGAGTCGTCTGGACAGATTTTCTTTAAATTAATACTATTGAACTCCTACTGTGTGCCAGGCACTTCAGCAAGTACGTTATGTGAGTTATGGAGTAGTGGCTGAGGCCGTGGAGTCTGAGCCTACCCGCCTGGGTTGGAGACCCGCGTCCACCGGTGACATGCGTCAATACTCGTACAATGCTTAGAACGCTGCCTGCTGCGCAGTAAGCACCTAAAACAAAGTTAGCTGTGTCACATGATCTCATTTTACATTCCAGCAGCCCTGTGAGCTAGAAACCATTTTTATTCCTGTTTTACAGAGGAGGGAAGGGAGCAATGGAGAGGTTAATTAACTTGCCAGTTAGTGATGGAGCCATGTATTTCATCTCAGGACCCACACGTTAACCACGATGGGCAACTGTCTCGTCTGTACCCCTTGCTTTGACACCATGTCCTTGAATGAGCATTTGAAGTGACCTTGTCTTGGGCTAGCCTTCGCCCCAGAGCCTGAGTATGTGGATATGTGGGTGGTACGGATGTGCTCAAGGGACTGGGTTCATCCTATCAGTGGCTTCAGCTGCGGGGGGTAGTGAGCTGTCGGGGCAGGAATCCAAGCAGTGGGAACAGGGACGGGGCTCTCAGTGGAGGAGGGACCTGAGGACATCGGAGGAGCAGAGATGTCTGTCTGTGGCCACAGGTGCAAAGGAGCACATCATGAAACCCCTCAGCAAGGAGTGGGAAAGTGATGGAAGAGACTGGGTGAATTTGAGAGAGATTTCTTTAATCAGGATGAGAAAACAGGTGTGTTAAAGAAAGACCAAGGGTGGCCAGCTTTCTAAGGTGGTATTTCTTAGACCTGGCTGATCATCAGAAACATTCGGCAATGCTTTTAAAAAATGTAAATGCCTGGGCCCACCCCTGGAGATTTTAATTAGTAGTTCCAGGTAGATCTTGGGTATCTTCACGTTTTCAAAGCTTCCCAGGTGAACCTGTTGACTAGCTTGGTCTGGGGCCCACCGATCTAAAGTTACAACCCATCATTTTATAGTTAAGGAAGCAGAGGCCAGGGAGGTTAAGAGTCTCACCTGAGCCACACAGCTGGTTGATGGCAGAAGTGGGCCTGGGGCTTTAGTCCAATGTTCTTTCCACAACATTCTACCTTCCTGTCACTATACTGAATGGGTCCAATGCTTTCGGGGGAAAAACACCCAAAGATAAGTGCATTTGTGTTTTGGTATGCCATTTTCATATAGTATTCATCATCATAAACTGGGAGTAACCATAATTATGCACAATATACATTCTATGTAAGTCTCTCTTCACGAGTTCAAGGTGTGTGGTTCTATCCTCAAGTGGAAATGTGAGCAGCTCAGAAGCTGGAACCATATTATTTTTTTCATTTTTATGTCGCCAATTTCCCCCATGTTAAATAACTGCAATGACTTTTAAAAAGCCAACATACGTTCAGTAGGAAAACATTTATTTTTGGGCAAATCTCAAAATTCTTTTCTCTTTTTAAGTCTGTCAAAACTTTGTTGCTTTTGAAATTACAGCTTGTTTGGTAAATAATAGAAACCCTAGAAGGAGTAATTATCTTCTTTTTTTAAGGCAGTTTTGACAAATGGGGTTGCAGAAACCATCCTGTAGATTGAAGAATCCTCTGAGTTAACAGCGCTGATTTTCACTTTTGGTAGTGTGCCACACAAGCCTGGTTCTCATATGACATCTCTTTTACAAAGAAGGAAACTGAGGCCTAGAAAGTTTGAGTAAACCTCGATCACACAACCGACAAGCTGAGAAATTTGGGGCCTGCACTCTTTCTATACCTAGCATCGCGCTGCTGGGTTTGTGTTAGTTTTTTTCTGCCCAAAGTCACAGGAGCACAAGGCTGAAGGAACTTGGAGAGTGAGAGAAGAGGCAGGACCAGCGTGGGAGCTTTGCTGTCACACAAACCATCCTTATGGGTGTTCTCAGAAGCCAACGAGGTGCCCAAACCATGGTATTTGAGGGGCTCCTGGTCCTGATGGAATCTCGGGGTCAGGTGTGGGACAGATGGTGCTCATTTGCTCCTGGAGGCCTAGAGTCCACAGAGGCTAGTTCCCCTGGGTTTCTGGAAGGGGAGTCAGAAGGACTGACTGTTCAGGAGCCGCAGTGGAAGAAAGATGGCTCCTGTGTCCACATGGATGGGGCTCTGCTTGGAAGCCAGAGAAGCTGCTCCTCACGTGACTTGGCTTAAAACTGTACTGACGTAGCGAGTGTGCTGCCTTTATTTAGATTCTGCTTTTATTTGGGGTGGCTTTGAAAGGGCCTAGGTGTAGGTTATGAAACAGCACCTAAGACATTGACCAGCTTAAACTGGTTTTGCCTCCTTCAATATAGGTCGTTGATTAATCAAATTGAAACGGCACCAGCTTAAACTGGGTTTGCCTCCTTCAATAGGTAGTTGATTGATCAAACCTTGCGTTATTTTACAGCACATGGGCCAGCCCGGAGCCCTTGCCTCCAGAATGACCCCAGAACCAAGAATCTGCAGTCTTCGGAACTCAAAGAATAGAAATGATGCCACCGGCGCCCTTTACGAAGTGAGAAAACCTTCAATAAGGACAATCTGGCTTCGAGCAGCCGGAGTAGCTTATATGGACTGATTCAAGGATAGCCAATCAGCTTCTGAGTTTAAAATTCCCCTAACTCCTTGAATTTCGCAGGGAACCCTGGATCTAGGAGATAAGTTTGAGAGTCTTGCCACCTGTCTCTTTGTCAGTCAGCCTTGCAATACACTCTTTCTTTTCTCAAAAAGTGCCATGTTACTGGCTTCTGTGCATTTCGGGCAGCGAGCCCTTGCTCGGTAACTATTACTGCAGGGAGGAGGGGGGCCTGAAGTCTTCCAAGCTACCTCTTTGTGGCTCCATTGTGCAAGAGAAACTTTGAACCAAAGAGCATTCACCACCACCTCCCAGCTGAAAAGAGGGCTGGAATGCTGTCTGTTCTAAATCTGAGGTTCCTGGGAAGAGGGGCCACAAGTCGCACAGGGGTGGTTAGACACCTATGGGGGGGGGTTCTCTCCAGGGGCAAAGGAAGCCTGGCATGCTGGACCACCTCAGCACCCTGGGCTGTGGTCCCTTTAGGGCCAGTCTGCTTCAGGGTGGCCTCCAGAGTGGGACCTGGGCTGGGTCTCCATCTGTCTAGGCAGGACCCAGCCACATACTGCTGTGAAAGTGGTTCTGGGCTATCCTCTGGTTAGAAGGAGAATGTAAGTCCCAGAGGTGGTGGTCGCTGAACCCTGGGCAGCGAGCCTTAGACATCCAGGCAGACAAGGGGTCCCAGCTACAAGGATGGTGTTGCAGACTTTGCTGGAGCAACTATACTGAGGCCTAAAGAAGGAAGTTATACTGGGTCTCAAGCTGTTTAAAGGCCTAAGAGCAAAAGAGTGGGTCAGTGGAGGTATGAGGGGCCACTTTCTCTTGGGGAGGAGTAAAGATGAAAGGCAGGGGCTTCCCTGGTGGCGCAGTGGTTGAGCGTCCACCTGCCGATGCAGGGGACAAGGGTTCGTGCCCCGGTCCGGGAAGATCCCACATGCCGTGGAGCGGCTGGGCCTGTGAGCCGTGGCCGCTGAGCCTGCAGGTCCGGCTCCGCAACGGGAGAGGCCACAGCAGTGAGAGGCCCGTGTACCGCAAAAAAAAAACAAAAAAAAAAAAGATGAAAGGCAGTACTCTGTTCCAGTGGCGGGACTGAAGGAGGAGGAGGTGATGCTAAAATGTGATAGCATCACACTGATGAGTGCGGTGCTGTCCTCCAGCATGACCGGCCCCCAGTGTGGAGACTGAGATTGTGCTCTCATCACCGTCAGGGTGTCCAAGACTGGGGGAGGGGTCTTCTGCCAGGAACTTGAGACAAGGGCAAGGGACACTCAAGGAATGAATTCTTTCCAAGTCATGTCACTATACATCCATGCACTGGGCCATGGTGATGGTTATTTTATAAATCAAGACTTGCTGCCTGAAAACATAGCTTGTAGATGGAGAGGGAAATATTTCTTACCATTGGAGCTAAACGAGGCAAATTCCAAATACAAAAAAATGAACTCACTCAAAACAGTATACATTAATATTGAAGGTAAAGTCTCCAGTTCCGCTTTAATCATATCCACGAACATAATCCAGCCTTACCAAGACACTTAAAGGGACACTGGTGAAATTAGATGCAAAAGATTTTTTCCTAGGCATTTCATCTGTCTACCTTGCCAACTTCCTAAAGAAAACATTCTGAATCTTATGGCACTAGAGCACACTCTAGTGGTGGTGAAGCAAAGCAAATACTTCCAAACTGCTAAATGTATCCACTGCGAGGGAGCACTAGATAAATATTCCTTGTTTGGGCAAAAGGTTAGGTAGGCTTGCCTCAAAACAGCTAAGGGAATTAGTAGAACATTTATGATGACTCCAAGCCTTATAATTCTCCTCTAAGAATAAGGCAAGTTCTGTTTTATCCAGTATTCAATGCCGAAGGCAAACAAACAAGAATTATTCAAAATTGTAAAACAATCTAAAATAACACCCTACCCAGTGAGGATTTAGGAAAGCTTTTGTTTTTTCTTTTCTTCTTAAATCCAAGCCACATTCAGACTTTCTCCTTGGAGATTCTGTTTAAAGAAAGGAGAGGAAGCAGATAATAGATATAATACCTAAAACAAACTCCCTTCAGCCATGACGGTGTTATTACAAACTTGAGTGAGTACCATTATTGCAGATAAATAAAAACAATGGACCAGAACCAATTTTACATAAGGAAATATCATTCAATTTTTTGCAGGCCTTGGCTTAGACTTTTCTCTGGTCTATCAAGTGATGGTTAATATAAATAAGAACATCTGTCTTTGCTTACAGATAGCACTCCTAGAAAAGCACCCGTATCCATTTAACCAAGTAGCAATGTTACCATCTTTTGTGTGTTACTCTTGACCAAAGGTAATAGATTCGCTAGGTTTGAAAGGTAAATTATACTCAAAATCAAACAAACACAAACTGGAAGAAAAAAAATCCAACAACACACATATAAAAAAATAAAAACTTTTTTTTTTAAAGCCAGAAGCTTTGTGTTCTATTGTGTTTAGACTTAAAATATGGAACTATTTACAAGGAATTAAAGAGATTATGTTTATTTGATTTCAAGTTATCTCAGCAAGGAACACATTTTTCCTACCACTTTGGAAGAACAGCAGGTCAAATGACACATTTGTGAGTGCCTGCTTGAAATATTGCAGCCACGCTGCAGGGTCCACCTGACCTGAGCACCATAGATTGAGGGAACAAAGGCTCATGTTTTAAATGTTCCTTTAAGAGGCTTTCTGGGGAGCCAAGGGAAAGTGCGAAGCTGTCACAGGCCTTGCTTTTTATTTTTATCCTATGACACTAATCAGTTTATATTTCTAACCCATGACTTAGGATCATAATTAACTTTCCCGAATGCAAACATCATAGAGCATAATTCTGCAACTTTGCATGAATAATACAGTTAGTTTCAGTCACCCACATCCTTAAACTCCAAAGAGTTTCCCAATATGTGCAGATTCATTCCTCGCTTTGAGGAGGTTTTGCTTGTGAATCTGTTCAATAACAAAGGTAGGTCTTTATTCTCAATGCTAAAACAAGGAGCAGAACAGGTTTATGAAAGAGGAGATCTGGGATCTGAGAAAGCCATTCACCTTATTACTTGACTAAATGAAAATCATAGCATCATGTAAGGTTCAGTGGGACTGCGGTTCCCTTATTAAATGGAACAATTAATAGTACAAGTGTCTGAAGATCACGCTTGGGAGGACTTCACTGAACGTTTCCGAGAGTAATCATTCCAAACACAGAGCGGCACACAACCCCTGTTTAGGGTGTAACTCAATATAAGGACTTGTGAGTCACATGTTGAGTCCTTAGAACTACAAACCTTTGTCTGTGGCCTTAAGAAGAAATCCTCCCATCTCCATTTAAAGGGATAGATCACCAAGGTCTAAATAAAACGCCAGAACCTAAAACGAAAATGGTTTGACCTCAGTACTACACCTGATACTTCCAATGCTGATTTCCTCCAAGCTCCCCTTTCTTCACCTCCTTTGCCCCAGGCTTTCATAAGCCAGAGAGAGAAAAATGAATTTCACTTCCCAAATGCTAGAATTGCTGGTGCAGAACGTAACTAAATATCAGCAGCTGTGCCAGGGCACCTGGGGCCATAAAAGGAAACCTGACAAAAGACTTAGTTATGAACAAGATCCCAGTTCTCTGCTCATCGTGGTTTCATGTACTTTAAGAAGGGCGGGGAGAATTGAGAGAATTGCAACTATGCTCTTTTTAAAAAAAGCATGTATGAGAGAAATTCTTAGGAAAAAGGGTAAAACAGATGTTCCTAAAGCAACAAAGTGGGATAGAAGTAATGCCAGTATTTCTCCTGACCACTCCTTCCAACTTTAATGTGTAAATATATCAGCCGGGGATTGTGTTAGATGTAGATTGTGAACCAGCAGATCTGGGGTAGGGTCTGAGACTCTGCATCTCTGACAGGCTCCCAGAGGATGTCAGTGCAGCTAGTCTGAGGACCACATTTAAAATAATTAGGGGCTAGAGCAATTTACTGGTCTTTCAAATAATCATCCCCCCCCCCAATATTATTTCAAAGTAGTTTCATTTAAGAATTGCTATTCAACTCAACAAGAGATCTCCCGAAGACAGGCACTGCATATTCTAGCTCCTTGGTATACCCCTTAGCACATAGCCTAGCGCCATCATCAGAACAAGAAAGATGAAGTAACTAACAGTTTCAGAGGCAAACCTTTTCAGAGGTGATGGCAGCACAGCTGCAAGGAAGGACCCTTAGGTTCAAGGACAATGTGTGATATTGGCAGAAAAGGTGTCAGAGAGCCTCTCTTCGTGTCTTTATAGTCTCTCATGAAGAATGTTTGAGAAGAGCATCTCTGGTCTCTTTCTACTTCTCTTTTCAGTGTTTGAAATGATGGTACTGTCCTTCCAGGGGAGCAGCGGTTAGAGCAGGAAAGGATTAGCTTTGAGGGCAGGCAGATGGGACACACTCTCTGTGACCCTGATTTAGCCTTAAGGCTTAGTGTATTCACTTCTCAAAACGGGATGAGCATACCTACCTGCAAGTTGATTTTAAGGATTGGAAAGGATCCATGTAAAGTGCCCAGCGCAGTGCCTGGGGATAGTAGTTGCTCAATAAATATCAGGTGCAATTAACTCCATCAGGACTTGCTCTAATCCACGGGTTTTCAAACTTGGCATCTCGGCAGCTGCACATAAGAATCACCTGGAGGAGTTCAGAAAAACCCAGTTCTGCCCTCCTTTCTCCTCCACCACACTACAGCCCAATTAAAAGATAATCCCTGGGCTTCCCTGGTGGCGCAGTGGTTGGGAGTCTGCCTGCGGATTCAGGGAACGTGCGGGTTCGTGCCCCGGTCCGGGAGGATCCCACGTGCCGCGGGGTGACTGGGCCCGTGAGCCATGGCCACTGGGCCTGCGCGTCCGGAGCCTGTGCCCCGCAGCAGGAGAGGCCACAACAGTGAGAGGCCCAAGTACCGCAAAAAAAAAAAAAAAAAAAAAAAAAAAAGATAATCCCTGAGGGGGTGAGTGTGGGTGGGGCTATTTTAAAGCCCCAGGCGGTTCAAATGTTCAGCCTAGATTGAGAACCACTGGTCTACCTGTAGCTAAGGAGCCTAGTAATGGGCACTAGCTAATTAGCCTGCCCCAGGGGTGGTGGGGAGGAAAGGGGGAGGGGGAGAGGCTTCCCACCCCCCTCTCATGCACACCCCCAAGGCTTGTCTTTCTTCTTTTCCAACTTGCCAGAACAGCAATCTGCCAGCCATCAGTGCTAATCGGTTTCTTCCTAGTCACATCTCTGCCCCGGGGACATCAGCACTGCACAGCTCCTTCTCTCCGGATGTTTGAGCTCGGACTACTTTATTTCTGATCTGTGGTTATCTACCTTCTCCTTAACCCAGTATGATTATTTAATTCTCCAACCCATGAAATCCAATGGGGTTTGACGAAAATAGTCAGCAGAAACCCCCCAATATTTAGCCTCTGGAGAGCTCACCCCACAAGCGTCTGTTTCCTGGGGATGGGGCAGTGGGCTCACGTGTGTTCTTGAACAAATCCAGTCTGTTACCTTCCTCGTTCTGTTGCACCATATCTGAGACCTTAAACTACCCCAGAGGATTGTGAATAGTAAATGAATAACGTACATGATATACGTTAGCCTAGTGTTTGGAACAAGGCATGTTTTCAGTAAATGTTAGGGGGGTTTTTGCCATTGATAGGTGACACCAGCCGGGCTCAGCCACCCTGCCAGGCACCACTCCGTTTGCCAGGCCCTGCTGTCCCTCCCCGACGCTGCTGTTTTTCCCCATCAGACTGCTCCCTCACGATGCCCCTACCATTGTTTGGAGACCGCACAGGGGCTCGTAGCAAAGATGAGCAAGACGAGCAGAGTCCCAGCCTTTTGTGAGATATTTTGTTACGCAGGTTCCCGGGGCAGGACTGCTTGGGCCCCAAAGTCTCACTAAGCTTTTATTTGCTTCCTTTTCTCCCTCCGACACAGGCATAGAAGTCTCTGCCTTGTACTCAGAAGCATATTCTGCCCTTTATTCCTTAAATGTTGCTACCAGGTTGTGCTTAACGGCCTGACTCCCTCTGTGCCCCACCTGCACCGGGTCATTAGACATTGGTGGGCACACAGAGCTGAATCTCTGCAGAGAGCACAGCTTGGGCCAGGCTGGGACACTGATGCGCTTTCCCTCCATGAGAGGAGGAGGGCCTTTGGTGGGGGGTTACTGATCGGCACATCGCCATCCCCACCCTCTTCCACTACCAACTAATGAACAATTACTGTGCACCTGTTAGGTCATTCGGTCGGTGATGGATGCCGGACCCAGTCCTATCCTTGTTATGTGCTTTTTGAGGAGGTACAGGATGTACAGGAAGGCGTAATTAACATTTAAGTTTATGTTTAGATAAGGGCTAATGAAGATGGACAGAGTATAATGGCTCTACAGGATCTTAGAAGAAACAAGTACTAGGAGTCAGCTTGACATGGGAGAGTCAAAAAGATGTTATAAATGAGATGAACCTAAGAAAATGTTTGAAGGAAGAGCAGTGGTGTACCAAAGGGCGGGGGGCCAGAGTCATAAGAGTGGTTACCCCTGGGTGCAGACAAAAGGAAGGTGTTCTCTGGAGAGAATCTAAAAACAATAAAACCAAGTAAAAGTCAGTCCACTTTTTATTATCATTGTGAGCCAGCAATTCTAGTTAATAAAAGATTATCCTGGTAGTAGTCCTTTATTGCCCTAGTAATTCTTACAAAACACTATGAGCTGGGTGCTTTATATTTACTCTCAGAGAAATCAGTGTCTTTCTGTCTTAAGTATTTGACCTCCCCATTGCTTCTGTCAAATAAGTTAAGCTTTCTATTTTCAATCTCTCATCTCACCTTTCTGGAAAGTCCAGTATTTGGTAAAAGTCATATCATTAGTCCAATTTAGAATGAAAAAGGGACATCAGTGAGAGGATTATGTACATAAACAACATTCAGGGAATAGGCAATGGGTCTAAAATCCTAGAATTTTGCCTTCAGCCTTTACTTTCGACTCCCCATGTAAACCTGTTGTCTCATCCAAAATCAGTCAGTCCATGGTGCTGTGGATAGCTGGAATGTAGGCCCCATGAGAGCCGGGGTCCTTTGCTTGTAGTGTTCACTTGTGTACCCAAAGCACCAAGATTAGTGCTTGGCCAGAGGAGATGCTCAATAAATATTTGCCGTGTTGGAGGGAAAAAGAAATAGTTCAAGTGACTCAAACAGAGGTTAAAGGCTTTATTCAGCTGATGCAAATCTGGTTCTGAAGACCCAGAAACTTTCCAAGAGGAAGCAGTATTGGTGTCTTATAAATTGAGAAGTGAGGAGTATGTGACCTTGTGGTCTGGCCTAAGCTGCAATTTTCTTGATCTCTAACTGCTGCAAAATTTGCCTTGCAGCAAATGGTTGGAGATTGGTCTGGGTGTTCATGATTCTGGCTGGAGATCACTGGAGCAATCTCACCCCAGCAACCATCAGAATAGTTCTTTCCAGAGCTGTTTTTGTAAGCTTGGGGGTTGCCTGTTAATCAAGGTCATGGACAAGGGAGGTAGCCAAAAAAGGGATGACGTGGAGAAAAAGGGAAAAAGAAAAAGAAAGGAGGCAAGGTTTGAAGCAATGAAAATGAGGTCTGTTCTAATCCTTTTAGAACCAAATGAATGAATTGCCTCTTTACCCCCTCAGCCATGCATTTGCACTTGGAAATTTGCTAGAAATACTTATTTTATTATTTTGGATCCACATATATAGCCAAAGCAGCTGCTGCAGAATATTCCCCTACCAGTTCTGATCTCACATAGGAGATTTGCTACTCCTTTAGTTTCCAAAGCCTCTGTTTTAGCAGTCACATTGAATTAAAATCAGATTCACTAGAGGCATTTTAACATTTCTTGAGCGATGGGATCAGGACTTGGGGTCCCCACCCAACACTTCAAATGTACAGCTAAGAGAGAGCAAATCAGCCAGATTCTACCAAGTTTTATATCCAGTCTAATTCTGTGCTTGTGTGTAACTCTGATCTGTTTTAGGAACACAGCCTGAACTTCTAATCTGGGCCGATGGTCCTGCTCATAAGAGATGCTGAGAAAGAAGGGGTAAATACATAGGGCAAGACTACCACCACCACCCCTGGGAAAAGCACCTCAAAGGCATTGCTGGTGCTAGGTGAGCACTGCCACCTTTAATAGGAAAGATCCTTCTGGAGTTTTCAAAAGTATTCCACTTATAATTAGGACTGTGCTTGAATTTGGGATTGATGAGGGAAAAGAGATAAGGCAAATGCTATTTTACTTCTTAGGAAGACCTCAAACAACACCATCTTTTCTTTTTTTCAAACCACTTGTTGAACTGAATGAATCTTCATCACTTGTAGGTGTATTCAGTGGTGTTGGAATCGGCTTGCACTGGCTCACAAGAGCCAGTTATGAGCAGTTCTCCCCACGTCACGTTCAGTGAGATCAGGTTGGTAGCTTTCAATCAGCGATGGTGGGAGTGTTTATGGAAATAGCGGATGCTACAGATCAGGCTCCCCCAGCCCACCAGCACACCCCTGCTCCTATCCATCTTTCATGAACCAGCTTAATACTCATTTCCTCATAAAACTTCAACTCCAACTCAGTGGTCTCCTGCCTGCCAAGCTTGAGGGCACATGTACGATCTATTCCACTTATTGACACTTAAGCAGTATGTTGTGGCTAAGGATGTTTTCAGAGTTATGTTCTTAACATGCCACCATTTAACCTTTAATGATTCTTCATGTGGATTGTAAGCTCCATGAGAGCAGGAACAATGTGATGTGCATCTATATACCCCATGGGGTTTGTCAGCATGAAAATGAATGGCAGGTGCTCAAAATAAAATATGTTAAAGAAATGAGTTAGTCATAATTAGGCACTGGAAAAATGTAGGCAGTTGAATGGAAAATGAGGTACATTTTGAAATATGTAAAATCGTATTTTCAGAAGATGATTTAAATTAACCATGCAAATAGCTGTTGCAATGCCACTTCCAATTTGTTGATAATAGAGCTGGCTTTTGCTTTTTGGAGACTTGGACCTGCCTTTTGTGCTTGTTAAAACATTGTTTGGTTGTGAAAGCTGAACACTGACTCGCTGGTTGATCATGGTAGATGTCCTTCACTGCAATCAGACACATTCAAAGGCAGGGAAGTAAAATATGTCACAAGGTACCCTCTTTTTAATCCGCTGTCTCACTAATCAGTTTTAAATGGCCATCAACTCTTTGCTCTGCTACTAACTGAAAAAGTGATGTAAGTCATAATCTGTATTCCCTACCCAACTTCACATATAGTCATGATTTCTACTCAATGTTTTCGGGGTCAGGATATATCTTAATACCAAGAAATAAAGCCCCATACATAGTGTACCAGTAATGGATACACGTGTTTTTAAATATGTTTTAATACTAATGTCAGATGACTTAAGGTCTAATCCATTCTGTTGATTGGACCTAGTATCAGTGGAAGGATAAAGATTTCTATCCCTACATTAATACATTTTATGGGTTGCAAAGCCACTTTTTCTCCACTAAAACATAAGGTCATGAACTAATAGAATCCTCACTTTCTGAGGGTTTCAGTTGGCTTTAAAAAAACAGTTTTAGAAAAGATTAATCTGCAGGATAGGCCTGGAGAAGAACTGGGTAAATAAGCCATCTGAGTTTTAGGAAATGTTGCTCTCAAAGTAATGTCTGCTCCTCAAAATATTTATGTTAAATGGAGTAGAAGGAAATGTTAAGAAGCACTCTGCTCAAAGCTCTTTATGTAAATGTGCTGTCACAGATTAAAATTAAGTGACTCGAGGCAATCTCCCCCAAACAAAACAAGACTAAAAGGAAAGACTGGATTTTTCCATCAGCTTTTTCCTTCTACATGGCTAAAATTTCTATCTTACGGCCATTAATAATTGTAATACTAAATGATTTATTTTACTTATTTCATTGTTCTTTATACTTTCCCCTCTATTACGTGCGTCTTCTCTATGCATCTGTTTTTACATCAGTAAACGACAATTTTATGGATAAAAAAAGTCGGACAACAATATAATTAGCACACTTTTTAAAAATTTAATTTAATTTTTTTATACAGCAGGTTCTTATTAGTTATCTATTTGATACATAGTAGTGTATATATGTCAATCCCAGTCTCCCAATTCAACACCCCTCCACCTTCCCCCCTTGGTGTCCATACGTTTGTTCTCTACATCTGAAGCACTCTAACATGGTCTCCTTTCCTTTATGCTCAGTTACTACCAATCTCCTGCCTGACATTAAAGAAAATTTTCTTTCTTTTCTCCCTCTTTTTTTTCCTTCCTAATTTCCAGGGTTCTACTGCCTTCTACTAATCTCTTGTTTCTCCAGAATGGCCCATTTACTCTTTTCCTTGGGGACGAGGAGCTGGGCGACCTGACTCTCTTTTATCACCAGCCTTTTCTATCTGTCGCTCAGGCTCCTGGCAGCTGATTCAGGACTCACAGTCTTGGACGAAGAGAGTCCATCTCCCAAGAAAACCTGGAATCAGCAGTCTCTGTGCTTGGTCTATTTGCTCTGAATTGTACCAGGATGAATAGATTACAAACTTTTTGCATCCGAAGTTAGAAAAGGCTACTGTAGGGCCATTACCATAGCTGAAACAAGTTTCAGGTGTCTGAGAAATTATATTTGCCCTGCAGGAACTTAATAAGCACCGGGTTTTAGTTTTCAAAGAAAAGAAAACCCTTTACAATTTTCCCCCCAAAGTAGTTTTCCCTGATGAAACAATGGAGATAAAGAGACATCCTGTGATTTGTCCCAGTAAGTTTACATTGTTATTTCTCTCTGAATTGTTATGTAGCACAAGTTTTCTCTTTTCTGCTCTTAAAGCACCTGTTAGCAGTGCTTTCCTTTCCATCCCCATTCCCAGGGCATTTTCTTTCCTCTGCTCCTGTTGCACCATCTGTATCTAGTCTTGCCACATTCAAAACCATCCTTCACGTAGCCACCTGAGAGGAGTCTTCCCCAAACAGAAACGTTTTTATGTTATTCCACTTTTTAAAACTCTCCAACATGTATATCAAGTGAGTGGTTGCTTGAGAAAGTAAAAAGCATCTGGGGCAGCCAGGCTGTGATGTTCCCAACTGAACATAAACTGTGTTCACAGAACAGTGATCAGACACCTTCTCTCCATGACCATGTCTGAAACAGACAAGGATGCTCCGCAACCACAAAAATGAGTAAATATCCCCTCTTCCCAACTAACGTGGAAGACTCTACCACGACAATGCTAACCCCGCTTTAATCCTTCCATCTCCTAGATTAAATTAAATACGCAACTACTGAATAGCCCCTGTTCTGGATGGGACTCAATCCAGAACAGTCCTGCACTTGCTTACAGCCTCCTTAAAACCACTCAGCAGAAGCCCAAATGAGCCCCTCTCAACTTCCTATTACCTTCGCTGATCATCCTCTCCTGCTACAACAAGCTAAATAAATTTACCCTTTTTGCCCAGGTGTAGGTTCTTGATGGTTTTGGTCCATGGACTTTAACACATCTCTCCCCTCCACAGTGGATGCTCTGGTCACAGCAAGCCCACATGCAGTTTCCCAAACATGCATCCTTTAGCACAGGCAGCTCCCTGGGCTTCCAGGACATTTTTCCTCCCTTTCTCCACATAGAAAACTTTATCTTAATTTTCAAAATCCAACTCCCATGTCAAGTCATGTGTGAACACTTCCAAGAACCTACACACTTTCTTGGGTCAAGTTCCCATTGTTTTGTGTTAACGCTCAGCCAGAGCCTCTGACATAGAGGCTCAACCTCTGTGGACATTGAAATCAGAGAAGACCAGATTCAAGTTCTGGTTTTTGCAATGTATGACCTTGAAACGCTTACTTTCTACTCAAATTAGGGCTGAACTAGCAAATGTTATTCCCCCAACGAATACTATTTAATCGTTACCACCCTCTTTCTCACTTAAGAAACAACCCTGAAACCAACTGCACACTTATTAATAGTCCTGGGGCTGAGAACAATACATCTTTTTCTTATTTGGAGCTTAATAAGACAATGCCCAAGATGGCTAAATAAATCTTGTTCATTTTCTTTGCTTCTTGAGTTTGTAAACTGGGAATTATCGATTTGATTTATCCTAGAGCATGCTTGTGAAACATATATGAAGAATTGGCTCTTAAGAGACAGTGGTAGAGGGTCTGAGGATTACAGCCAGGTCTCAATCCTCAGATTCCGTCCTGACCACTTGACCAAGCCAGAGGGTCTCCATCTGAAAATTTGTGACAATACCGTCTTCCTCTGAGGGTTAATGGATGGGCTGTATGAACTTTCTAAATCAGTGGTTAGTGGTTCTCGACCTGTGACGTACATTGGAAGGAGCTTTTGAAACATACCCATGCCTGGGTCTACCCTCTAAATTCTGGAGGGCTGCCTGGGCATGAATAATCTTTCTAAAGTTTTGTAGGTCTAATTCATAGTCAGGGCTGAGCATCACTGATCTAGATTTAGGCAGGAAAGTTCCTCTAAAAACATAAAGCATTTCTTAGGACTGGCGAATGGATAATAAAACAAGCATGGAAATCTATATCGAATAAGTGATTGATAAATGATCAAATTTTATGAAGACCCCAGGCACACCTTCATAAGGGCAGTACTCCTCCAAACTAAAAGGAAAGAAATGATGGATAGATTCACAATGAAATTCAGGCAGTAGAAATTTAAGACATTAACAAATTTGGAAATGTACACTGTTGCATATTTCAGGGAATGCTGAAATGAGATAGAGCCAGAAGCTAATTATATGGAAATATTTCTATTTGCACATTTCTCCAGAAGGCAAAGTAGAGATTGCAACAAATGTATCTATACAGGTGACACGAATATTAAGTTTTCTGTCTTTCCCCTAGTACACTACCTTTCTCAGCATGTATTCTGTCCTAGTTCTTGTCAAGGTGAGAATAATATCAAACTCATTAATTGTCTACCTTTTAGATATGATAAGACTTTAGTGGATGGTGTTAATTAAGCTACAAAACAACTCCTCTTGCTGTGGTGTGCATTCCAAGTTAGAGCAATTAATTCACTCACTTAAACTGATCAAGATTTAATTACCATCACTCCGTGCAATTACTCCATAATTAAAGTAATTTGGTTCATTCCACTTGCTGACAGTCATTGAACAGCAATTCACAGGACCAAAAGAAGTTATAATTAACTTAAAGAATAGCTCAGGGCAGTTTTACTCAGACAAGTTCACTGTTAGTTATTCCTAAAATACCTAGAATGAGGTGAAGTATGGAGAGAAAATCCTGGAAGAATTTTAAAACAAGAATAATGATAAAAATAAACAAAACTTTAAGGTTTTTTTCTCCCTTAAATAAGGTCACAAGCAATTTAAATAACCATTGTTATAACCTAACCGTAAATTAGTGTCATGGGCAAAACACACAGACCTTGAAAAAAAATTAAGCACTTAAATATTGGTTAGGGCTAGTCACCGTGGGGGATTGGTGCCTACTTGGAGGTTAGTGGGTGTGGTACAAAATACACTGGTACAAAAAGAACACCCAGAATCTTTAGAGAAGTGCCAAAAGGTGTTTAAGAATGGCAAAACTCAAGTTTGAAAGCAGCTTTAGGACACACACAAAAAGATCATGAAGATGAACAGTTGTCTCTACTTACATAAAGAAACATTGTTTTATGTAGTTAATTGACTAGTTCTCCAACCAGGAAAAAATGGAGAGATTAGTTTAGGAATTCTGATGGAGCATTACTGGGAACTGCTAGAACAGATTATAGGGTATGTGATTTGCCCAACATCATGGGACTAGAGAATGGGAGAGCTAGGACTGGGACCCTGCTCCTTAGAAGGTATACTCAGAGGCAAATTACACTGAACTGAACAGAATGGAATTAAATTGAATTTCTGGGAAAGACCAGATGGAATGTAAAGTAACCTCCCTTGTAAAGGGCCAAATGAATTAAAATATTCAGGTAATGGTGGTTCTGCTGGGTTTTAGGGAGTAGTTTCTGAAAGCCCTCCTTCTAAGGGAAATAGTCATAAGAGGCAATAACCTGCCATTACACTTCAAGGAAAACATTAGCTTTTGAAGGGTGATCCTTTAGAGTCTAGCCATTGGGCATGACCCCTGGGCAGCTTCTCCTGGATCCTGTGCTTGGGTTTGGAGAGAGGGTGAGGGAGACCATGTCCTCTTGCCCTTTTCTCAACATTATTCCAATGCAAGTTTGAAATTTTCACCTTTAATGATATATCCCACGGAGCCTGTAAAAGATGCCAAGAGTGCAATTACCTTGGGTGGTCCACACTAGGGGAGTGGCTCCAGAAACGAGCCCTTTCAGGAGACCCTGCCCACATCTTCACCATTATACTGGTAAGGAAATTGGTTGTACTAAGCAACTCTCTTCAAACACTGAGAACTAGGAGGTAAGGGGACTTGTCTGAGATCCCAAGTCTAGCTGGTGCCAGAGCTGGGGCTACAATTCCTGTCTCCTGTTTGCCTAGACCATGCTCTTTTCACTGACAGTGATTAATACAAACTATGGCACAAATGCCTCTCTATTAACCAAAGCATTGTGTATTTCCCCACTCATGACAGTTCCATGTACCCTTAGAAAATTTAGCTTAATGCATTGCTCAACCTTGTCTCAGAAAAATTCCTTCTGAAATCCTTCTTTTCTGATCCCATTTGAAAATATTAGAAGGGCATGATATTAAAATATCATTCAAAGGATAAAATATATACCCTCAGAGTTTTACTCACAAATTAGTTGTCACCTGTGTATTATTAAGGGTATTTCCTGAATATAATGAAAAAGATTATAATAAGAATCCATGTAATGATAAAACTAAGTTTTAAATAGGATAATCTCAGAGTAAGTGATTAGGATCATAGAACTTGATAGCTAGATGTGATTGTTGGAATTAAACTAACAACATAATTTGTATATAAGGAAATGGTTGCCTAGAGTGGCAGTGTGACTTGCCAAAGGATAGGTGGCTAAATAGTGGCAGAGCTGAGACCAAATCAAGTCTACTCACTCTCACCCAGGAAGCAGTGGAGAAAGTCAGATATTTGAATTAAACATAAAACTTCAAGTTTTCTGAGGAAACATGCCCAGGCTTCTGTGTGCTAAGGGCACAGGCTCTTTAGCCAGACCACCTGGGCTAGACCCCAGACCCACCATTTCCTGACCTGTGTCCCTCAGTTTTGCCACATGTAAAAAGGGGGTATCGACAGCATCCCCTCATAGAATTAGTGTCGGATTAAATGAGTTATCTCCAGAGACTTCCCTGGTGGTCCAGTGGTTAAGACTCCCTGCTTCCACTGCAGGGGGCACAGGTTTGATCCCTGGTTGGGGAACAAACATGCTGCATGTGGTGCGGTGCGACTAAAAAAAAGAAAAAGAAAAAAAGAGTTAACTCTAGGAAAAGGCTTAGAAGAGTGCCTGGCCATGGCAACCAGTAAATGCTGGCTACTATTCTCACTCCACCTTGGCAAAGAAAGGCTGTCTCAGCAGCTGTGTGTCTCCTCTGTGCTGGGACCTCCAGCTCACCCCAGCATTGCTATTTTCTAACAGAGATCCCTGAGCTTCTCAAAGTTCTGATACTCTGGGTTGGAACACAGTACACTAGGAGAATGTGCCAAACAGAAACCTCAGATCTCAGATCAGCTTACTCATTAAATCATTAACCCAGATCCACAGGTTCAGCCACAACTCCAGACAGGTTTTTCCATTGCTATTGAAAAACCACCCTCTGCTTCAGGCTTCTCACCACCAAACTTAATTGCACCTCTTAGCTAATGGATTCTCTTCATATAACTGATGGACTTTCTATCATGATTTGAGTTCCAAAAATACCTCCTGCTGGGTACAAAAGCAAAATTCTCATTGAAGTAGGTTGCTTTAATTTTTAAAAAGTGAGAGCGTGTGAGCGTCCCAGTGTGGTACTGTACACATGTGGTACAGGGTGCAAGACCACTGAAGTAGGAATTTGAGGACTTGGTTTCTGATCCTGATCCATCCCCAACTGGCTGTGTGACCTTGAGCAAGTCACTAATCTCTCTGGTCTTTAGCTGATTCTGCTCTAAAATGTGGGAAGTTGGATGAAAAGCTTTCTCTATTAGGGTTCTCCAGAGAAATAGAACCAATAGGATATTTATTTATTTGTTTATTTATTTATTTATCTATCTATCTATCTATTTATTTATTTATTTATTATAAGGAATTGGCTTGTGTGATTTAAGGAGGCTGGCGCGTCCCAAGGTCTGCAGGGTGAGTCAGCAGGTTGGAGACCTAGGAGAGTTGATGGTATGGTTCCCATCTGGAGGCCAGCAGACGTGAAACCCAGGAAGACTTGATGTTTCAGTTTGAGTTGGAAGGCAGAAAAAAGCTGATGTCTTAGTTCAAAGGCCTTCAGACAGGAAGAATACTCTCACTTGGGGAAGGTCAGTCTTTTGTTCTATTCAGACCTTCAGCTGATTGGATGAGGCTCACCCACATTATGGAGGGCAATTCCATTTACTCAAGCTACTGATTTAAATGTTAATCGTATCCCAAAATTCCCTCACAGAAACATCAAGTCATGTTTGACCAAATATCTGGGTACCTTATGGCCCAGTCAAGTTGACACATAAAATTAACCTTCCCACCTTCTGAAGCCTCTTCCAGTTTATACCTCTGTGTTACAAAACCATATTTATCACTAGTACATAGGCAAAAATCTCTCCTGTAAGCAGAATCAGTGCTCTCTGTCTCCCTAGCCACTTCCTAAGTGCAGAAGGCCTAATAATTACTGTAAGGCAGGTGCATACAAAGCATGATGGGGAGAGAAAAGTAGGAGTTCTGAGTAGGCTCTCTTTACCAAACAGGGAAGTGGCTCAAAAGTAGGAAGTATTTCCTTCAGTTTTTATAGTAGGCACTAAATAATACATACTTATTAAATTGAAAGATATAAAATGAGTAGAAATTTGATAACGGGGGGAAGGAAACACTTCAAAACATTGAACATGATATGAAATTATCTGGTCAATAGGATAAGTTAGACTGGGAAAAAGAAAGTCAGGCCACTAATGGCTATTGTGAATTGAGATGTGCTGTTGTATATGATACACACTGGAAAAAAGACAATATGAAAAAGAGAAAGTAAAATATCTCAAAATTTTATACTGATTCTGTGTTGAAATAAAATAATATTGAATATATTGGTTAAACATAACACTAAAATTAGCTTCATCTGTTTCTCTTTACTTGCTAAATGTGGTCACCAATAAATTAAAAACTATGTATGTGGCTTGTATTATATTTTTATTGGATAGCACTTCTATAGAATGTTAGCAAAAGGCTTTAATGAAATGGAAAATGGTGGAAATTTTAAATGAAGAGATATAGGTATCCACGAGGGGAATAATAGGTCACTTGAGTACATATATGTACATTCTAGGAAAAAGTCTGTAGAAGTTATTAAAGGTACAAGCGTATAGAATATCTTTATGTTAAATACCCATTAATAACATATAGATTGAATATATCTCATGAATGCAATACATGGTTATTGAGTACCAGGCACTGCACTTGACATTGGAGTTAAAAAGCTTTATCCTTCTTCTTACATCTCACTGACCAGAATCACTACAAAGGATAATGAGATTACCATAGACCTGGTAGGAATAGTCTACCTTTCTTAAAATCAAGAAATCTCTGCCTATTATCTGAAGAAAATCTGAGATTTTTAAAGCAGGGAATAAAGGTGACAATTGCTGTATGCCACAATCAACGTATGCACTGGTGTCCTGGTTAAAAAATGAGCAGGTTCACAGCATTCAACATTATGACCCCTTAAATTAATAATTAAAAATACTATTACAAAAATCATCTGGGGTCATTCACATTTGATCATCATCTCTCCATAAACTTCAACCATGGGCATGAATTTTAGTTTTGCTGATATACAACTCTAACAATATGTGTTTCATTTAGATTTATGTTAGAAAAAAATTGGTTTCAAATTGAAAAAGATACACAGAAGCATATGGCTCTCTTTTCCTTCCTTCCTTCCCTCCCTCCCTCCTTCCCACCTTCCTTCCTTGTGGAGGAAATGTGTATATCTTAGCACAGATTTTTTTTTTTAATTGGAAGGGAAAGGGCAGGAGGGGAGACTTGAAGCCTTTCTAGAGGATAGGATTTCCCTGGATGGAGCATACCTGTGATTACATTTGTAGGGACATATAATAAACTACCACAAAATCTTATCTTCCTCTGTTGACTGACTCAGTTATACGGCCCCTTATAGCATGGACTGAAGTACAGATTTACATCAGTAAACTCTTGTCCATAGGTATACTAGTCCATTTTTTAAAGCTTCAAAGAAAGTATTTAGAAAATAGAAAAGAGAGAGGATTCCACCGAATTGATTCAATAAGCTTTCATACACAAGAATGAGGCACATCTAGTAATAGGTGGATGTGGACATAATTCATACTAACCTTGCACATTTAATACCATTAATTTGTCAAAACTAATAATATTAATTCATTCAAAAATGAGATTAAACCCAGGCACCCCTTGCAGCCGTAATCCGTGACGGATGGCTCTTCGACACGGGCAGCACGGCACCTCCAGCAAAGCGAGCGGCGCACGTGTGGCAGATTGCAATGGGAAACCATCAAGTATCTCCTGTCTTCAGCTAAAGCATCTTTAAAAAAAAAAAAAAGCCTCTGCACTCCTTGAATGTTGTATTTTAGCAGCCAAACCAACGATTTATATTTAATGCCAACAGGGCAGAGGCACACAATTATTTTTCTAAACAGCGTTTAATGGAAATCAGCAGGTATGAAGAGACCGACCAGACTCACAAAATGATGGTCGCTGCAGTTGACTGTATTTCTGACCATGCAAATCAGGTATGGGCATCATTAAATGTAGCCGACCAAGGATGGTGCAGCGTGTTCCGTGGTGTCACTCTGAATTATGATGGACACCCACTTGTCTCATTCCCTCGCTTGCTCCTTTGCAGTGTGTTAACACACCATACTACTTTTCTCCAGTCTATTCTCTACTATGATTCATTCTATACATATTTATTGAGCACCTACTATGAGTGAGGGACTCCACTAGAACTGAACATGTGAAGATTAATAAGAAGGAACAATCTTTCCCACAGAGATCTTTGCCTATTGAGAGGTATTGGGGTGGGTGGAAAAGAGCACACACATGTACTAGAGTCAGGCGGCTCCAGCTTCTCCGTTCCAGATGCTGGAATTAGAATAACTAGCTATGTGACCTTGGATAAATTACTTAGCCTTTCTGAGCTTCTATTTCCTCCTCTGTGAAATGGAGGTAACTACTTATCTGCTTTATAACATTGTCATGAGGATGAACTGAAAAAAATAGATGTAAGACAATTAGTACAATACTTAGCAAATGCTTATTTTTTCAATGATAGCTAATATTGTTGTTTTAATTATTATCTAAAGTGCCCAGCAAAACACACGTGTGAGGTAGACACTCAATAAATATTCACTCCCTTGTTCCTTGTTATTTAAGATGATAATTTGCTCAGCACCAGCCTTAGGGAGGGATGAAGGGGGAGAGATTTGTTTTGGGCACATTCCCTCACCTTACGCGTCTCTCCCTCCCTGGTGAGTCTCTATGCTCCTGTGTCTTCTGTTTAAAGCACCTATTTTCAGGAAGAAATCTGAAATTTCTCCAAGCTGAAAAATGTGGGTAAATAACTGTCAAGGGGAAAGAAACTCTAACAGAAGCCTAATCACCAGCCTATAGATAAGGGAGTCTTCTGCTTTTATTAGATGCCAGTCACTGGAGATAGCAAAATACCACTACCCTCTGATTCTAATCACTGGTGGGGTTGTCATAAATAGTGTATTCTTGTGATATGGAAAAACAAGCAAAAAAAAAAGACTTTTGTGGTCCCATATTCTATAGTGGGCATTTATTAAAGTATTTTTTCCAATCAGAGAGTTTTCTTTCTAAGACAGATTCCTGTGATAGTTGTTAGAATTAAAAGTAAGTATGTGGGGACTCACCTGGTGGTGCAGTGGTTAAGAATCTGCCTGCCAATGCAGGGGACACGGGTTCGTAGCCCTGGTCCGGGAAGATCCCACATGACATGGAGCAAGTAAGCCCATGTGCCACAATTACTGAGCCTGTGCTCTAGAGCCCTCAAGCCACAACTACTGAGCCCCCGTGCCACAACTACTGAAGCCCATGCACGTAAAGCCCATGCTCTGCAACAAGAGAAGCCACCACAATGAGAAACCCGCACACCGCAACAAAGAGTAGCCCCCGCTCGCCGCAACTAGAGAAAGCCCACGTGTAGCAACGAAGACCCAACGCGGCCAAAAATAAATAAATAAATAAATTTTTAAAAAGCATGCAACATACAGTAATAGTACCATTTATATGTTCTGTGTAAGTACATAATGTGGATCTTCTCATTACATCCTTCAAAAGTTCTAAGAGGTAGGTAACTTATCATGTGCATTTTACAGATGAGAAAACTGAGGCCAGAGAAGTAAAACGTCTCTACTAATTGATAAAGCTAGGATTTCCAGTCTCTTCTGAATGAACACAGAAATGGTGTTCTTTACACTGTCCTAGGAGTGGTTCTCACAAAGCTGAGCCTCAATAGACTATATGAAGTGAAATCCAATTTTTATTTTATCATGTGTTTATAGATGAAATTTTTCCTTATAGCTACTTTTACTGATAAAGCAAATCACCCACATAAATCTGTTGGGAGCAGCTGATGACTCAAAGCTACCTGTTATGTCTAGCATCACTGATGGAGGGGATTATGCATGGTCCTAGAGGGAGAACTCAGGTGCTTCCTCGTGGACAATGTCCTATGTTGCAATGTGTTTTTTTTTTTAAATAGGTTAAATTCAATCTATCATTTCTTTTAGGTAGGAATTAGGGACAGAAGATCCAACAAGATAATACAGAACCAACACAGAACGACCTACAAATCTGAGCTAAAAGATGAGGCAATACCAAAAATGTTAACAAAGTAAGAAAATATGACAAAGATACCACTAAACTTTTTCAGACAATGTAAATCACAGACAATGAGCTATAAATGTAAAAGTTGGAAAACTAAGAGATGAGTCCAAATTCTTCCAGATATTTTGAAAAATTGACTATAAAACTCCTTAAAAGTATAGACTCATGCTATTGTTTTGCTCACCTTCTCTTAACCTTGTGGGTGCGAGGGAGAGTCTTGCCCTAAGGTTCCAAGGAGAACTGAATAAGTGACACTGGACACAACAGATGAGATTGACAGCAGTTTATTGGTCCCATGTACTCACAGCCTGGGGGAGGACACCACATAACATGCAGAGCCACATACAGGTCGTAAAGTGAAGCAGCAGGGACTGTAGGAGACAAGCTCTGTAGTAGCAAGAGGGTGGGATGATGTCTGGTTCCCACAGGAGGATGTGATTTTCTTGTCTGAATAATGCCACAGGCTTGCAGAGAGGTGAAACTCATTAGGTGGAGGACCAGGTAGGGAGCAGCTGGTCTGGCTGCTAGGGGAACTAGCTGGCTAGGGAGCCTTTCCTCCCTAGTGGGGGAGGCGTATCTGGTAAGAGCAGGAGAGCTCAGAGTTAGGACTTGGCCCTGTGAGGCTCAAAGATGTCAAGGCAGCACATGAAATTTTACGCCTTACAATCTAGTATGTTAGCCACTGGCCACATGTGTCTATTAAACACCTGAAATGTGACTAGTCTGCACTGGGATATGCTGTAAGTGTAAAATACACACCAGAGTTTAAGGATTTAATACAAAAAAAAAAAGGTAAAACTATCTCATTAACTTTTTTGATTACATGTTGCAATGATAATATCTTGGATATATTTTGGGGTAAAATATATTATTGAAATTAATTTTACCTGTGTCTTTTTACTTTTTTAAAAAAAGTGATTACTAGGGCTTCCCTGGTGGTGCAGTGGTTGACAGTCCGCCTGCCGATGCAGGGGACACGGTTTCGTGCCCCGGTCCTGGAAGATCCCACATGCCGCGGAGCCTGTGCGTCCGGAGCCTGAGCTCCTCAACAGGAGAGGCCGCAACAGTGAGAGGCCTGTGTACCGCAAAAAAAAAAAAAAAAAAAAAAAAGTGATTACTAAAAACCTTAAAATTACATATGTGACTGGCATTTGTGGTTCACATTATGTTTCTACTGGACAGTGCAGGCATACACCTGCCTCTAGGAAACTGAGAAACTCGAAATACCTTGGAAAAGTTGACTGGAATTATTGTAGTGTGGAAAACCCCTGCTTTACTGACAGAGACTCATTAGAGCTATGTGCTCCAGTTATCATTCCTCAAACAGGCCCCTTAGCAAATAGGTGCTCTTTTTTCTGGCCTGGACCAAATCTCACCCTTCATTGACTAGCATTCCAAATTCAGCTTAGCTGAAGTTCAGAAAAAGAGGTGTTACTGTTAAGTTATTGGGCTGAGTTGTAGCAAAGTAACAGAAAGGATAGGGCAGTAATGCCCAGTGCCTTGCTGCTGTGATGTACGTGGCCAGGGATGCTCTAAATCACCACACATGATTTATTTTTAAGCCCCTTGTATTGATTGTGCTGGACCCCAAATATCAACAGCCTTCTCCTAAAACTAATTTATACAAGGTGAAAAAGCAACAACGGATCATTTTGTCCCCAAAATTGAAACCAGGGGGCCAAAAGCATATCACACTAAATAAAGCAGAGTTAACGGCAATTCCACATACTCAAGAAAGAAAGAAAAGAAGTGCTATCTTTGGAGGCAAAAATCTGTGGTCCAAATAATGTTTCTCTGGTTTTTAATTGAAATGCCCTATTAGATGCTAATTTTGCAGTTTGCTGCTGTTCTTACTGCTCAGGAATGAAATACAGCCAAGGAATTCGGTTTCACTATAAACAAAGAAACAGCTTGCTCTCTAAGTGTTAGAAACAGCTAGTGTGCATTAGCAATAAGCCAGAAAAATCTCCTAAAGTAAGACCAGAAGGATGCAGTTTTTGGATATTGACTATTTATAGACCATCCTACTTAGGTAAGGCTTCCACCCCAGTATGACCTCAGCACCTTGCCCAGAAGAGTCCTCGTCTCAGGGAGAGCTGGGCTATGCTCCTTTAAGTTTCCTGAAAGAAAAAGAAATAGTCATTTCAATCTTACCAATAAATAATAATAATAGCCTCGAATTATTACTGTGAGGCAGGTATTGGGCTAGGAATTATACATGTACCAACCAGGTTTTACAGCAAATCTTCCAAGTTGATAAAGATTAGATCTCCATTTTGTAGATAAGGAAATGAAGCTCAGAGACATTGATTTATCACTCAGAAATGGCTTGGTTGCAAATAATAGAACACCTGACAACTGGTGGCTTCATGCAAGTTGGAGTTTACTTGGTCTATGCAAAAAGATGTTGCAGGGAGGCCACCTAGGGTTGCTGCATTGGCTCAAAGACCCAGATCTTTGTGTCTTCCCACTCTGCCACTCAAAGTGCGTTGGCTTTTGTCCATGGGTTCATCATTGCCATGTGGCTGCTAGATCTCTAGCAGGAAGAGGGGAGGAGGATTGAGAGGCGAAGGACCCTGCCAGCTGCGGCTGCCCTTCTTAATTAAAAAGTTTCCCCAGAATCATATCCGGCATCTCATTGGCCAGAACATGTTTCATGGCTACCTCTGTCTGCCGGGAAAGCCAGGAAACAGTATCAGTATTTTTATCTGAACAGTGAACGTAAAGCTGGATTCTTTTAGCAAAGAATAAGAAGAGACTGATTAGACAAGTAATTTTAGCATCTATCACTTTGGGGTTGGATTCCAGGGTTATCTGATTCCAAAACCCATGCTCATGTCTTAAGTGCTTTGCCGCCTCCTGAGGACCTTATTTACCACATTCCCACACTTGACTGGCGCAAGTAGGCACACAGGTTTTTTGACTTAAGGCACCATGTTGAAATCCCACCAGAGAAGGTTTAGTATCCCACCTTCCTTATAACCCTCCTTGGATGCTGGTGATTGCAGCACAATCGGCTGCAGTTCCGTTGTGCAATATTAAAATAGACTCTGTTTAGAGAAAATTTTTTTAAAAGACAGAATGCTAAGTGATTCTTGTTTTTAAGATTTGGAGACCACCTACATGAAAAGATTCTCCCAACAGCTAGATACAGAAAACAATTCCAAAACTAATTATTTTCCCTTATGCTATCTAAGCTTTTACTAATGTGTTTTTAGCCCCAAAGAGCTGCCTCAAATCCTTTGCCTTTGGGTAGCAAGTTATTGGAACTAAGCTTCACGTTTTTGGTAAAATAACATTTTCTTCTTAGCAGACATGGGACGCTGTAGATAAAATGAGGACTATTTCAGTAATTGGAAAACAAGTGGGGGATATGTGTGAGACTGTGTATACAAACACGTAGACACAAAAGCTGTGGAGGAAAGATTTTTCAGGGACAGAAGTTGATGAGTTAGACTAGATTGCAGAATTCAGAAAGGAACGGGAGAAGCCATCATAAACATGACTTTCTTCTAGGCCAGCAACAGAATCCATTATAGGGAAACTCACGTATTTGTCAGACCTTCTGGGGCAGTCCCAATTTTAAACATTCTGTCCTGTGGCAGATCAGATATTTGATGGTGTGTCCTGATCAGCCAGTCATGTGTGAAATATGGTCCCTTAGCTACGGGTGAGCATTGGGACATTTTCAATTAAAATGGTCCTGAACCTCTTTAAGCTGTCTGTGAGGGATTCAAAGTTTGGCCATTCCCTCTTCTTTGTTCTTTACTCTTTTCCTTTTGTTGTAATAAGTTGCCAAGGGTAAAACCCAAATTCTCACGCCAGGGCAATTCTGCAGTTCAGTCCACAGAGTTTGCTGTGGCCACAGTGCCAGTCAGTCTTTTTATTTTTAAACATTTATTTATTTATAAATTTATTTATTTACTTTTGTTTGCGTTGGGTTTTTGTTGCTGCGCATGGCAGGCTTTCTCTAGTTGTGGCGAGCGGGGGCTGCTCTTCGTTGCAGTGCGCGGGCTTCTCATTGTGGTGGCTTCTCTGGTGGTTTCTCTTGTTGCAGAGTATGGACTCTAAGAGTGAGGGCTTCAGTAGCTGTGGTACGTGGGCTCAGTAGTTGTGGTGCACGGGCTTAGTTGCTCCGTGGCATGTGGGATCTTCCCCCATCCAAGGCTGGACCAGGGCTTGAACCCGTGTGCCCTACATTAGCAGGCAGATTCTTAACCACTGCGCCGCCAGGGAAGTCCCAGGCAATCTTTTTAAATGGAGGCTTTTTTTGGAGTTCCTAATGATCAGCAAACAAACTCACAAAATCCATTTCCTCTGAAGTCATTGTACCTGGTTACAGATATGCTAATGAAATGGATGTAGTCATAGCTTCTCCCACAAATAAAATAAGTAAAAAATAAATAAAAGAATTATTTTACTTTTTATATGTTAACACTTGATGAAATGTTTGAATTTTATCACATAAATGTCATACGTTTAATGTAAATCTATGGGCTACGTGGCTATTAACTAGAAATATTACAACCATTGTAAGACTTTAATTATTATACTAATTTATGCTCACAGGTCAACTATATTCATTTGAGATTTGCCTCTGATTTCATGCACACTATGGTATTTTATATTGAAAAATGCCCACATGATCTTCATATAGGGCATGGGGAATGCCATTTTACTTATTTTATGATAAGACGATAAAATTTTATTCCAATTTTTTTTGTTTTACTTTGTCTTGTTTCATTTTTCCCTTCCCCTCTCTCCCAGAGACTCCCAAATCTCTGACATTCTGGAACTTTGGTATTTTAAAATGTACATTTTAAAACGTACTACAGTGATCGAGGCTTTCTTTCCAAGGGTCTGCTGAAAATTACAACGGACAAGCCTAAAAAGAGCAATTAATCAGTGCTTTGTCTCATCTTCTGGCTCATCAGTTCCAAATTTTCAGTCCAACTAATAGCGGTTTGGGATGTTTCTTTAAGGTGGCGTATAGCTAACGGTTTCTGGAGACTCTCTCTCTAGTCAGAACCACACCATCTCAGCACACCCTCATCCATAATCCGAGGGTGGGCTCAAATGGGGCTAGACTGTGAAATGCTTTCATTTCCTATTGACTGGTTGTATACTTCCCTTGTGTTAATCCCTTGTTAATGGACACTTTCTTTGAGCCAGCTGAGATCGGGGTTGTGTTGTCTTTGTGATTCCAGCAGATTTTATTACTTGGATATCTTTGTTTTCATTATTTTTGAGATTTTGGGATTTTGTCTGTTTCATTGATATTGATTCTCTCAGTTAGAGATGGCCCGGCCTCCTACTGTTTCTGTTTGTGTTTGATCTACAAACAGTGGGAGGGAATCCTTAGGCTGCAAATGCTTTAGTTCTGTGCTTCTGCTGGGAAAGACATGGGAAGAGCCATTAGCAGATTTCTCAACTGAAAACAGATGAATGTGGCTTTATACCTAGAAGGGGGACTTAGGTTTTGTCATTTAAATGACCTCAGGTCATTGTTCTGGGGCACTCATTTTAGAGGACAACGGGCAATTTTGAAGAGCTCTGACAATCACTTCCTGAGAAATCCAAAGAAAAATACATATGGTTCCTTTATTTACTTGCTCTGCCTCTTCCTAGCTGTGTGACTTTGGGCAAGTCATTTTACTTCTCTGGGCCTCAGTTTCCTTATCTTTTTTTTTTTTTTTCTTTTTGCGGTATGCGGGCCTCTCACTGTTGTGGCCTCTCCCGTTGCGGAGCACAGGCTCCGGACGCGCAGGCCCAGCGGCCATGGCTCACGGGCCCAGCCGCTCCGCGGCATATGGGATCCTCCCAGACCGGGGCACGAACCCGCATCCCCTGCATCGGCAGGCGGACTCTCAACCACTGCGCCACCAGGGAGGCCCAGTTTCCTTATCTTTAAAATGAAGGTACTAGACCAGATGATCTTTAAGTTCTTTCTCCCCTTGATTAATAGATGGAGAAGAAGTAACATTTCTTGAGCTGTTACTTAATGCTCAGGTATTTAAATATCTTATTTCCATGATGTACAGTCATTTCACTTAGTAACAACCCAGTGTGTAAGTATCATGATTTTGCAGATGAAATAACGGAGTTAAAATGTAGGTACATGATCTGTCACCTATCTATGCTGAGACAGAGTTGGCTTCATGACTGCTTAGTATGGAAAAACGTACATTCTCTCCCCATTAAGATTATAAGGTGCTAGAGAGAGAGACCACACCTGCCGAACACTTACTTCAGGGCTTGGTTTCAAATATGTGGCTGTTAAATTAGGTTACTTAGTAGTTTATATGCAAGCGAATGGGTCATGACATTGAAAATGCACTAGCTGTGTGGTTACAACCAGGTTGACTTCAGATGACAGTTGCAAGATCTCTGATTCCCCTCCACTGGGGAGTCTAGCTGTTTATCACCTTGTCATCCAACTAATTGCCAGAAAGATGCCACCTTCTGCTCAGGATCCCTTTTCAGGTAACCTATCCTTTCACTTATGTGCCTGTTAAGAAAGATTACGAATTGACTTAAAAAAGAAGTAAAATCTTTAAAAAAATGCTTATTAAGTACCAACGTTAGTAAGGATTTCTTAAAAAATTGAAACATGTTGGCTAATGTATTTTATAATTGCACAATTAAAAGTAATCTAAATTGGCTAGAGATATTACAATAGCTGTAATAAAAATGCTATCTCAGAAAGAAGTATGCTTTGAGCTTCCCCCTTCATTGTCAATAGCAGTCTGGATTGGACATCACTGTCTTTGCAGAGGCAGGACCTGGACCAGAGCCTTTTTTCCAAGGAGGTAGAGGGAAGGAATGATGGACAGGTACAGACTAAGACAAGAGAACTTAATAACTTGGATCCCTTTCAAAGTGATATTCTTTACATTTTTGTTCAAAATGTAGAAACGCCAAAGGCTTTAGGTGAGAAGGTTGGAGAACACCAACTGCTGGTATCAACAATTCAGCTCTGGCCCCAAATTTCTAATTCCCACCCAGTAAAGCAAAACCCATATGGTTAATGGAGCTCATTCTTCTTATAAGGCAGTTTGGAAACCATCAATTGCCCCTCATAACGTGCCCTTTGGGAGATTAATCATTTTATACATCAAGCTATTTATCTAAGAATTCCTTCCAACCTGTTGCAATTCTTCACCTCCTTCTGTTTCTAGAGATGTTTTAGATGGTTGTGAGTACGTTTTGCTGAGCTTCCCTTTATCCAGCTCACGGGCCCAGTGAGGGGTTTTTTGCCCTTGTGCTCCCAACTACCCTTCCATGGACTGACTTGTTAGGAGGCTTAAAGAATCTACCACTGGAATTTCTCAGATGATGGTGTCTCTACAGCAGTCATGCTCAACCCACAACAGAATCCCCTTCAGGAACTTAAAATAATCCCCAATGCCTAGGCTGCACCCCAGACCAGTAGCTCAGAATCTCTGGACTTGAGACCTGACAGGAGTACTTTTTAAACCTCCCCAGGTGATTCCAATGTGCAGCCAGGGTTGAAAACCAGGGCTTTGGAAGGACGGTGCTTATAAAGCTCTTACCTAGAATTTGCAATATATTCATTTGGATATATTTATCTGGAATTTGTGATATATAGTTGACTGTTGAACAACATGGGGGTTAGGGGTGTTGACCCTCCCCACAGGCTAAAATCCGTGCGTAACTTTAAAGGTGGTCCTCAGTATTCATGGTTCCGCGTACACAGATTCAACCACCTTTGTACTGTAAGAAGTATTTCTTTAAAAAAATTTTTTTGGCCACGACAGGCGACCTGTGGGTCGCCGACCAGGAATTGAACCTGGGCCCCCTGCAGTGGAAGCGTGGAGTCCCAACCACTGGACCCCCAGGGAATTCCTTGTAAGAAGCATTTATTGAAAAAGATCCACATATAAGTGGACCCCTGCAGTTCAAACCTGTGTTATTCAAGGGTCAACCATATTCATCTTGTTATCACCTGTTGAAAATTTTGTCTGATTCATCTGCTGGTCTGCAGAGGTCTGAAGGAATAGATTTTTCCCTTTTTGAAAAGAGGAGTGGGGAGGAGCCTGAGAAACCAGGGTGTCACTAACCACAGCAAACCTTGTGCTCGTAGTGACGCTGTCTCTGTGCTCACTGAAGCTACAAAGATAACTATTTGTCTAACCCTGCCCTGGAGAAGCAATTAGGGGAAAGGTGCCTTGTGGAGAGCAAGGTCTGGGAAAGGAGATGTGAGCACGGGCAGAAGAGGGCTCTGAGTCAAGGATCCCACCTAGATGCTCCCTTGGAAAGAAGACTCGGAATGGCCCACACCGCATCCGCTCCTCCCCCACCCCAGGACCTCAAGCTTCCTTGTGTGTGTGTGTGTGTGTGTGTGTGTGTATTTAACATATATAATACATATAGAAATGCATATTTATGAGACAATCATGTAAATTTGAACCCCGAAAAATTTAGGAGTAATTGTTCATTTAAAAAAATTTTTATTTTATATCAGCATAGTTTATTAACAATGTTAGTTTCAGGTGTACAGAAAAGCGATTCAGTTATCCATATACATGTATCTATTCTTTTTCAAATTATTTTCCTATTTAGGTTATTACAGAATACTGAGCAGAGTTCCCTGTGCTATACAGTAGGTCCTTGTTGGTTATCTATGTTAAAGACAGCAGTGTGTACATTGTCAGTCCCAAACTCCCAATCTATCCCTCCCACCCACACTTCTCCCCTGGTAACCCTGAATTCATTCTCTAAGTCTGTGAGTCTATTTATGTTTTGTAAATTCTGTTTTGTAAGTTCATTTGCATCATTTTTTTTAGATTCTGCCTATAAGTGATATCATGATATTTGTCTTTCTCTGTCTGACTTACTTAGTAGGATAATCTCCAGGTCCATCCATGTTGCTGCAAATGGCATTATTTCATTCTTTTTAATGATTGAGTAATATTCGGTTGTATATATGTATCACATCCTCTTTATCTATTCATCTGTCGATGGACACTTAGGTTGTCAAGCTTCCTTTTCATGGAAATAACTGCCCATTATCCTGTTCCGGGACTTTTCCATTCCTCTGCCCTACTTGGTATGGATCACATTCCACCCTTAGATAGCCACTTAGTCTATCATTTATTAAATACTGAGTATGTACTCTACTAGGCCCTATTGGGCAGTGGTTTCCTTACTACAGTATCAGAATTACCTGGGAGAATATGTTTTAAAAAATATATTTCTACCCTAGCCCTTTTCTTTATTAAAAATGAAGATTTCTGTCACTCACCCCAGTATATTGGATTCAGTAGAGCTGGATAGGGGGTGGAAATCTGCATTTTTAAATGTGCTCCCGTGTGAGTCTGTTGTAGGTGGTGTGAGAAATCCGGTGTGAGATGCTGTCACAGAAGATATGGAGAGAAGAGTCACGTGCAGTCCCTAACCTTGAGGAGAACGACAGCAAGAGGTGGGAGACAGAGCTCAGGACCAAGGCGTAGGGCTCCCGGCCCAGGAGCAGTAGGTAGGGGTGGTCCATCCTGTGCTCAACTCACCACGCTTGAACTCTGTCCTCTTACCTAGGAAAGTGCCAAGTGGACGAGCCAGTCTTGCCAGAGGGTTGACCTAAGACCAGGGCAAGATCCATAGAACATGACTTACTATTCCCCAAACTAGTCACATTCTAGGCACCTTGGTGCTTGGCTTCTCCTGTCTTATCCTTTCTTGCTTGTCTGGAGAATCCCATGAATTCTTCAACATTCAATTAGTAAGTCATCCTCTGGGTAAAGCCTTTCCTCATCCTTCCAAAGCCCAGTTGGTACATCCTGTTGGCTCTCCAGGTGTTTTGTGCTTGCCTCTGTGTGTTTGTCTCTGCGTCTCATTATGTCACACTGTGTCTCACTGTGGCCTCCAGAATATGTGGTGCTTGTCAGTCTCAGTATTAGCAGCGCTTCACCAGGGACTGACACATGGCAGGTACTCAAGAAATCTTTATCGAGTGGAGTCCTGAGGGCAGGAACAGGCAACCACTGGACCCCTCCACACAATGGGAGTGAACATCCTGAGCAGTGGGAGTGAGATGAGAAGACACTCCCCCACCCCCAGTATAAGTGCTCATAATCCTACCCCCGGCTCCAGGAATGGTGATGAACCATGGGATGTGAGCATCCCACTATAAGGACCACTGCATCCAGCATGCTGATGGATGCAGCTCTGCCAGAGCTCACAGTTCCAAAGACAGCTACCCAACAAGCAAAGAATGCATGTGTAACAGATAGGAATAGCTAACACATAGCGCCTCCTGTGTGCCGGGCCCGCCTCTAAGCGCTTACACTGGTAATTCACACATGAGCCCTACTTAACAGGTGAGACCAAGGCACAGAGTGCTTAGTTAACTTGCCCAAGGGCATATAGATTGAAGTGGCAGAACTGCGATTCAAACTCATGCGATCTGGCTCCAGAGTCAATGCTTTAACCACCACGCTCTAGTGGTTCTCTCTAAATACTAGTAAGTGTTCATTTTATGGCAGAAGAATTGGGGGGAGAAGGTCATCACTTGTGGGGGGACTCAGGGTTTTCATTTTATTGCACTTTCATATCACTGGAAATCATTTAATCCCATTTGCTAATCCATTTGTGGCAAACACTCTTCATCATCTTCAGGTATTTAATGCCACTCCCAAATCTATATTAATTCACTAAGTTGAGAGTTTCAGAATTCAACATTTTTGCTTACCTCTTCAGCTGGTACGTAGGAAAGCAAATTAACCATGTAGAATCCTTTCCAGTTCTTCATATGATTTTATAGAATAAATTATTTTAGTTATTTAAGCTTAAATAATTTTCAGTGGTAATTGCCTAATGCTCTCCACTGAGCTTGCTTTTTTACTCTTTTCATTGCTTCAAGGTATTCACTAAAAAGGATTTAAAATTATTGCTTAGAATGCTCTTTCCCTCAACCAAGAGTACAGGGCATTCTACATACAATACCCTGTTAACTCACCTTTTCCATTTAACTTTTCAGAAAAGTTACCCCGTGCTTAATATTTGCAAGCAGTCGAATAAAGAAAGAAAGCTGAGATGTTGATGATTTTTAGGAATCAATGCAAGTGAGCTCAGATAGAACTGGCAGGGGCACAACTCAGTGGAAAAATACCCTTCAGAAAGGCAGAAAAGAGGTGGTCTCTCTGAAGCACGCTTGGCTGGCAGTGGGCTAGGGGCAGAGGCATCGGAGGACGGCTAGATGGGAGACCTGGTGCCAGAGTCTGCAGCAGACAGCTGTCTCCTGCTGCCCCAAGCAGGGGAACACTGCTTCCTCAGCCATCCAAGAATCAGAGGTTTAGAGCTTTTGCATTTGTCAGGAATTGTACACTAACTCTGAATCTTTTGTGATGAATTAAGGAAGGAAAGGAGGGAGGAAGGAAGGGAAGGAGGAAAAAATTAAGGAAGGTGGGGGAATATCCCCGCCAAAAACCCAAATATATACACTCACAGATGGCGGAAAGAAATGGCAACCCTCCTAAATTCTACATATTATCCATAAAAACTGTACTTAACTTTTTCAATAAATAGAAATTTGCATTACTAGGTCTTCTTTCCTTTTTTAGTGTTAACAGATAAGGCATAATCGATTCTTGGTCTAGAAATTTTCTGAGGATGGGGTAGGAGGACAGGGATGGTTTGGGACTCCCCTGAGAAGCAAAATAAAACAAAAATTGTCAAAGTGTTCTGAATTTGCCTCCTTGAATTAGCTGAAACCTTTCACATCTGGTGGGGAGGTGATGGTGGTGAGAGCAGCTTTAGTGCTCTATAAACAAAATTCTAGCAAAGAAACTCAGACTGCACCCCTCCAAGGATCCATCCACGTCAGTATGTATGTATTCTTATAGTATCAACAAGGGAATTTTGAAGGTAAGTACAAAAGTTACCTTCTCTAAAATTATCCTCACAGATTATGGATGCTCCTTTGAGGGCAAGGATGCTATTTACCTGCAATGTTCATTCTCTTTCTTCCTCTTCTTTAAAAAAAATTTTTAAAGACTTTTTTTAAGGTTTACAACAAAATTGAGAGGAAGGTACAGAGACGTTTCCCTATGCTCCCTGCCACTACATATGCAAAGTGTACCTCATCATCAACATCACCCTTTCCTTGACTTCTTTTATGAGAGAAAGAAAGACACCTCTATCTCATTTAAGCCTCTGTTTGCTTTCTCGATTGGGTTTTTTTTTGGTCATGCTCTTATATGTAGCCAAAGCTAATCTGAAAAGATATATCTGCTTTTTTGCCTCTTTATGATACTGTTTTCTTTTAAGTTACACAAATATGTTCTTTTTAGGTGGGGAAAGCTGGGACAGATTTTCTTAGAGACCTGGAACTAAGAAACTTGTTGATTCCCTGAAGTATATCTAATAGCCCCCTTTTGAACAAAAACTGAAAAACAGCAAAAACAAAACACTACAAATTTGGCTAAAGAAATAAGGCATAAACATTTTTTTAAAAGGGTAAATAAAAGAAATTTTTGAAGGGGTGAATGATTTGACAGTTTTAAATTCCCCTTCCTCCCCTCAGGAGGTCTCTGGAAGAAGAACCCATTCTGATATTCTGACTCTTAATAACAAACATGACAAGCCTCACACTGACCTTCTACTTCTCAGCAATAGCTGGTGAAAGCATTAATCTTATTATTTCATGACATTTTTTAATCAATGCAACCCAGCTGCCATTTCCTCTTGCACTAAGTGAATTGAAGCCCTCGGCTGGTGCACATCACACTCTTAGATGTGTGAAAAACTGATAGCCACAACATAAATCACCATTGCTTTCTTTCCTGGGACCATGCACATGATTCAATATCCACACTAGGGCTGTCAGGAACGTGTCAGCTCAGTGTTAGGAAAATAATCCAACGCCATCTCCCAGGCACAAGATGTTATTCTTCAAAAACATTTTTAAAAATTCTTTAAGCAGGTGGATGATTGAAGGAATAAGTTGGCTGGCTTCTAAGAATGAACTTTTCAAAAGAAGTCCTACACAATTGTTGTTGACATTTCTTTGGAAAGACGATGAGCAAATAAGATATTCTGCAGCAGAGAGTTCGGAGGAGTAGGGCAACGGCATCTGTGGAACCCAATTTACTGCTCCACAAGGCAAGGGGTATCTCATTATGATCATGAATAGATGGCTCTAGCATCGAAACAAGAAGGGTGTTTTGGATGACCCCTGCCATTTTATTTGAGTAAAAGTAGATTTGGGCTTAGATCTGGCAAAGAGCTAAAAGAAAATAACGAGCAGTGAGAATGTCTGGTTTTTAATTTGTGCTTATCTATCTTTTTGCAGAGTACTCGTGGTGAATATGTGGTACTTTTTTACTCTGTTTCCCTTTCACACTCCTGAAAAACATTGTTGATTCTTTGCACTCCTGCTTACTGAGTTCAGATTTAACTTCAATTACTTCTCAACTCACCAGCTAAGCAGCTCCTACCAATCCATTGACTATGCCATAAAAATGAATATTGGTGCCCCGCTCTGGATGCCTGAAAGTTTGGTGAAAGCTATTTTATCCAATGTGGCTGGATGGGAGCCATGGCTGCTGCATATGAGTCGGCTGGAGTTTCCAGTCATCTAGGTTTGAAACATGCCCAGGATGCCTCCCCCATGGTTCCTAGTTTGTGTCTTTCAAGTAAAGTACAAACATTACAGACACGTATAAAGCAACCTAAGTTCAGAATTCCTTTTTATTTTTGTAATGTTCCCCTTCAGTTTAACTTTACTTTGTCCACACCTACCTAGTACATCTACGATATTTTTTTAGAGCTCAACTTTATCAAGTTTTACTAAGGCATTCAATCTGGTTTTCATAGAAACAACTCTCTTTCTTTGTGAGCTCACATTTCATCTTACATAATATTTAATTAAATTGTATAATTAAAATAACCTGGTGTAAACAGGTTTGGGGACAATCCTAACCGAATCTTAGGAGGCATTCAACAAACCCGTGGAAGCAGAATGCACAAGCATATGTAGTGGGGATGAGCATCAGCTTTTCCTGAGCCTTGGTCAGTAGATACTACAGATGCAGCAGATGGCGTTGGCTAATCCTCTGAGTCAGTTAAGCAGAGGTCAGTTAGAGACCCCACTGTCAAACAGAAGCCCTAACTCTCACTATAGATGACACTAGGTCATGTTTTCCTTTTTGTGTGTGTGTTTTCTTTAAAAAAGGAAACAAGTTAGCTTTGAATATCCTCATTATTTATTTTTGGGGGGGTTGGGAGCAAATAATTTTTAATGGGGTTGTTTTTTTTAAACAAAAACACTGGAGAATCATACAATGCTGCCAGCATTGGACACAATTAGGCCACAAGTCTGCGCACACCTTTGCAACTGGCCCTATGATGGCAGGACCTCTCCTCTTGCCTTTACTGTTTCCTATGACCTCCACATGATACCAAAATAAAGGAACATCTTTCTCCAGGATGACTTCCATTGTTGAATGACCACTGCTGCATGTACCTTCCTTCTGAGATCCAGTTTGCCTTTCTCGACTGTGGCCCTCACCATGTCACCTGCGTCAGCAGCAGGAATCTGTTCAACCGTCCCTCGATCCACTTCACAGAGATAGTACACAGAATTTTGGCTCCTGTGCTGTCAGAATAGCTCATCATGGTTCCTACCAGAAGACCCCAGAAATGCAGAATTTTGCATGGGAGGAACCACCACATCCTTGCTTCTACATCTTGAACATGAAAAAAGGCCACATTGCTTCTTTTTTTTTATTGTGGTAAAATATATATAACATAAAATTTACCCTTTTAAGGCTTTTTGCGTGTATAATTCTGTGGCATTCAGTCAGTCTCATGTTGTGCAGTCATCACCACTATCTTCAGAACTTTTTTTTTTATCACTACTAACAAACTCTGTACCCATTAAACACTGAGGTTTCCCCATTCCACTCTCCCCTCAGCCACTGGCAAACACCATTTTACTTTCTGTCTCTATGCAGTTGACTATTCTAGGCACCTCATCTAGGTGAAATCTACAATATCTGTCCTTCTTTGTCTGACTTATTTCACTTAGTAGCATAATGTCTTCAAGCTTCACCCATGTTGTCTCATTGCTTTTGAAATGGTTTCCCACTCAGACCGCACCATCATAGCCTAGAGTCTTCTGTACACCCCCATTATGAGGTTGCCTTTCTTCCTCCAGCCTCCTGTGAAGTGGTGGTCTCCTGCCCCTACCACCCCAAAGTGTGAGTGCCTTTTAGGGAGACCACCCCACAGTCCGCCAGACTTGGTTGCTGGGCTCTATTCGTCCTTTCCAAGGTTCTAGGATTTTCAAATGCCTGCTAAATCTTCTGTAACAATCAATTCAAATACACAAGTTTGGCTATTCAAATTACTTTTTCCAAAAGTACTTTAAAATGCATTAAGTTATTAATTGCCTGCTGGCACTTTAATCAAATGGGAAAATTGACATAGCCAGAGGCATGTATTTTTGTGGAAAGAAAATTTATTTAAGAAGAAACAGCAGCTCTTACTGCTTAATTTAAACTGAGAAAACTGTGGAAAATCAACTACTATGGAAAATTAATAAAACATTTCCAGCTGCAAACAGTGACTAATTGTACAAGATGAAGACTGCCCAGAATTAATAACTTGCAGTCTTCTGTGTGAAGAACCCCCTACCACTTCAATTTACTGGGAGATTAAATTACTTTTAAGTTTGCCATATTAAAACAGAACAGGAATAAAACGTTAGTGAAGGTACGTCTATTATTTACTGTCTGTGATATGGATATAATTATTTCCAAACAACTACAATGTGACGTGACCAGTAATATTTAAATGACTCTTTTAGCAAAAGAATCTACAGCAACATTTTTTACCCAAAGGGGAAAAAAAAATCCTTCTCTTACCTCGAAAGTAATAAAATGATGCCTAGTGGACTTCTACAGAGGGTATGTCCCTGCCCCAATGGACAGAAATGTGCTTGCTGTCCGAGTTTATACACTTCCCTCTCTGCATCAGTTAGTGCTCTGGGGAAGTATGTGAAGCAGAAAACCTTAGCAACTCCTTTCATGAGCTCTGATCTTAAATGGAAGTGATCCAGAGGAAACCAGTGTAGATGCTTCAAGGCTTCTCCTGGTGCCTGATGTGACCATGAGCACATGTCTAACAGCATAGGTTCCTTTATGGAAGAAGGAGGGAAGAGCAGAGTGATTTCCTGAGAAAAGGGGGTTCATTCATAAGGGACATACATTCGCACAGGCCCTGTCAACAACATGGGCACATCCTCCAAGCTTGATCATGACACTGTACTACCTTGTAGGCCTTGATTTCCTCCATGATAAAATGAGGATTAAATGACATAAACCAATGCTGTCCCTTTTCTTGCTCTGTTGCCAGGATTGGATTAATTTTCTTGCCCCAGAGGGTCACCAGGAGGTTCTGTCAGTTTTCCTAGTGCATCCAAACTCTGATCCTGTGAAACAAGACGCAGCAAGAAGATACCATTCAATGATCAGGAGAGATCTGTTCAAGTGAGAGGGATAAAGAAAAGAAATTCAGAAAACTAGAGCTCTATTTGGGGGTTTGTTTAGTTTTTTGGTTTGTTTTTCAAATTTTAGAGGTTAGCAAATAACTCAAGGAACCGAGGAACCGAATGAGCCAACTGGACATGTGTGTTGAGGAGACGTCTCAAAGATGGAGATTTCCTCGGCAGAGAGGCGCTGTCTTCCTTGGCTGCTTATCCTTTAATGTTCACACAGAGGGTACATTCAGCCTCGTGCTATTTGATATTGCTGGCAGGAAGGTCCGAGTATTGGCCTGGAGAGAATAAAGGCATGTTGTTTAGAAATGCAGAGGCCTAACCCGAAGCATAACTGGTTTGGGGTTTACCACAGAAATTATCTGGACATATCATTTGATTTCCAGGTTTTAAATGTTATTCTAAACAAGATCTGGCTGCACAGCCCTCCTCTGTATGACATACAGAGACTTTATCTGCCACCAAATGCCATTCAGGCTTAATGCTGCAGCAGTGAATTGTATAAATTGGGGCATTCTTTGAGACCCTAGAGCATTATGGCCTCTCAGAGGGGGAGGGATGAGGCCTGCTTCCTTCTCCCTGTTGCTCAGGCAAGATACTTTTAGGCTGTTTCTCTCTATTTGGGTCATTTTGGTTTTCCTTTTTAAGAAACACTTAAGACTAGTTGTAGCAGGCCCACCCTTATCTACAGGCTGGGTGTCCAGGTGCATTTATCACTGGATTTGAGGAGTCATGGGGAAGGTTCACGACCTGGCAAAGCTTCCTCTCCCTGTTGGCAAATACCCCCAAGAGAGGCAACGAACTGATTTGCACTTTTGCCAGTAACTGCTATCAAGCAGGATGTGAAAGGGATCCTGAAGGGGAAGCAGCCCTAGGAAAGGCACTGGAAAGGGAGAAACGGGACCCAGGACCCAAAGTCAGACTGCCTGGGCCTGGGTGGTTTCTGCCCTTTAGAAGTGGCAGACTGACCTGCCCTCTTGCCTTCACACATCATTTCATGTATAGAGTTTGCCTCAACCTTGAGTGAAAACAGGACATTTAGAAAACATAAATTTGCCCTAAAGAGTTGTCTCGACTCAGTATCTCCAACTCCCTCATTTTCCTTGAATTTACTTCAGTCAGACACTCATCCCAGCTGCTCCTTTGGAACTGCCTTTGTCCAGGTCATCATGACCTTTACGTTGCCAAACCCAGTGGACACTCCTGATCCTTAAGTTATTTGACTATGAGGAATATCTGATCTAGTTGCCCTTTCCTCCTTAACACTTTTGTACTTTGAAATTTGGACACACAGAGAAACATCAGAGGGGCATGCACACAGAAGACCTTGTGAGTACACAGCAAGAAGGCAGCCATACACAAGCCAAGGAGAGAGGCCTCGGAAGAAAGCAAATCTGCAACACCTTGATCTTGGACTTCCAGCCTCCAGAATTAGGAGAAAATATATTTTTGTTGTTTAAGTCATCCAGTCTGTGGTATTTTGTTATGGCAGCCCTAACAAACTAATACTCTTGTCAAGATGCTAACCATCAATAAATCAAGTGTTCATCAACTAGTTGTCTCTGAAAATTATACTCGGACAAAAAATAGAAGACAGAGACTTTGGCCTCAAGAAGCTTGCCATGTGTTGCACGTGCAGAGGTACTTGCATTTTAGGGATGATTCTGGTTATTCTCCATTTCCCTCTCTAGCCCCACTCTCCCTGCCATGATGCTCTGCTCAGTGCTTGGGGATGCTGATCCAGGGGATTGTATCACCTGGGCTCTCTTGCCCTCTGGTTTCCAACTGGATTTGGCTAATGGAAATTAATACCAGGGGATTGGAGGTGGAAGAGAGAGGTAAGTTAGTTATTGCAACCCCTCTCCTTAAAGGGCCAGGTTGTGTTAATGCCTGGGTTTCTTCCCAGCCAGAGCTTTCTGTAGATTCTGTCATCTCCATTCCCTCTCCTTGTCCCTGTAGGCCTATAGGTGGTCATGGCTTCCCATCACCCCTAATCTCCAGGTGCTCTCTCCTCTGTTGGCTCCCTTAAACACTACCCACACCTCTATAAGGAATCCTAAGTTAATTAAGCTCTTTTTGATTAGACCTCTTTGAATATGCTGTTTGTTTTCCATCAGAACGCTGACTCATACAGAGAGGTGGAGTAGTATGGTGAGAAAAACCATCACTTTGGTGTCAGACAGCCCTGAGTTTGTTTTTTTTCAAATTGAAGTATAGTTGATGTACAATATTATATAAGTTACATGTGTACAATATAGTGATTCACAATATGTAATAGTAATACTCCATTTATAGTTATTATAAAATATTGGTTATATTCCCTGTGTTGTACAATATATCCTTGTAGATTATTTTATACATAATAATATGTAGCTCTTAATCCCCTATCCCTAAATTGCCCCTTCTCCCTCCTCTCTACCCACTCGTAACCACTAGTTTGTTCTCTATATCTGTGAGTCTGTTTCTTTTTTGTTATATTCACTAGTTTATTGTATTTTTTAGATTCCACATGTAAGTGATATCATATAGTATTTATCTTTCTTTGCCTGACATTTCACCTAGCATAAAACCCTCCAAATTCATCCATGTTGTTGCAAATGGCAAAATTTTATTCTTTTTTATGGCTGAGTAGTATTCCATTGTATATATATATATATATATATATACCACATCTTCTTTAACCATTCATCTGCTGATGGACACTTAGGTTGCTTCCATATCTTGGCAATTGTAAATAATGCTGCTATGAACTTTGGGCAGGTATTCTTTGGAAATAGTGTTTTTGTTTTTTTCTGATATATACCCAGGAGTGGAATTGCTGGGTGGTGTGATTAGACAGCCCTGAATTTGAATACCAGCCCGTCAGTAAACAATTGCACAATTGCATGATTCTGTTGCAAGTTTCTTTATCTCTCGGATCCTCAGTTTACCCTGAGGATATATAAAGTGGGCACAATAACACTTTTCATATAGGGTTGCTAAGAAGATTAAATAAGATAATATACAGTGCTTGGCAAATAGCAAGTGCTCAACAATGGTATTACAGAAGTAGATGAAGTAGTTGGTTTTATTTTACAGACATTCTTAGAAATACTTAAGCCCAAAGAAATGCCTTCCTCATGAGAAAGTTGCAGGTGCCACAGCAATTTTAAAGAAGAGATCGAGGTCCTGACAGGTCCCCCGTGCTGGGCAGAACTGATGGTCCCAAGACATGGGGGATACACCCCTTTTACCAGTTATTCAATCCAACACTAAAGTAGGTATTATTTTGAAGGGATTTTGTAATTAAGGTTCCACATCAGTTGACCTTAAGATAGGTAGATTACCTAATCACGTGAGCCCTTTAGAAACAGAGACTTTTCTCTGGCTGGTCCCAGAAGGAGGAGGCAGAGAAACACACTCCAGCTGGCCTGGAGCAAAGAAAAACATCCAGATTGTGAACTGCCTACAGGGGCCACATGGCAAAGAACTGCAGATAGCCTCTGGGAGCTGAGAGAGGTCCCCAGGCAACTGCTAGCAGGAAAACAGAAAAACAAAGACCTCAGTCCTACAACCACAGGAAATGGACTCTGTCCACGAAATGACCTCGGGCCCCAGGTGAGAACTGTGGCCCCAGCTGACACTTTGATTTCATCCCAGTGGATCTTGCCCTACAGAAACTATGAGAAATAAATTTCTGCTGTTTTAAATCACCAAGTTTGTGGTCATTTGTTTCACAGTAAATAATAACAACCACACATCGAGCTTCTGCCCATGATGGGAAACAAAATTGTCTATGTAGCTATTGGCCAAAGGGATAAACAAGTGAGGAGAAACAACACAGAAAAATAGTTTCTGACTTCAAGTGATGTTTTTAGTAGGCTCATTAATTTCAAAAATTGTAATGGAAGACTTTGGAAAATTCCACAGTTCAAGATAGGAAAATGAAGGCTTACCCAAAGGTAAACACCTCAGTTCCTGTCTGCACGCTGTTTCTTTAGGCTACTAAGCTCTCTCTTTCTCAGGGGGCCATAGTGCAAACAACTAAAATCTTAAAGAAACAATCAAGCAAAATAAAGCATATAGGAAACTTTGTTTATGTAGTAGAGGTATGCCAGCAAAGAAAAATGGAATTTAAATAATTACCTTGGTAAAGCAGAGCAGACATTGGCTCTAGGAATCAAATCTACTGTTTAAGGAACTTTTTGCAGTCTGTATTTATAAGTGATTAATAGCTATAAAGGAAGAATCTTACTTTGGTACATGTTAATCCACTTCATTACCTATGATATATATTTGATTTTTCTTTTTTTCCCATATTTGAAAATGTGTGCTTCAGGTAGATTTTCATGATTTGGATAGATTTTTTAAACTTTCCTTATGAGCATTTAAGGGAATCTAAATTCTTTTCTGAATCCTTATTGTTTCTCTGTTGTTCTCTGGAATAATGTGCAGAACTGAGCTTTGCAACACAGTGCTAAGGTCTTTGTTTTATTATGGGGCTAATTATTACCATAGGTCATTATAAGATAAGAAGCCACAAATACATTAGTAATGGCAAAGATCTAAGCAGCTAATAGAGCATACATACTTGGATGAGGATATATTCTTGCAAAGATATCTTTACATTTCAGTAATTAAGCATGTCATATTAATTGCATGGCCCTTTCATAAAACCTTGCAAAAAAAAAACACATCAAGAACTTTTCCTCTTGATATCAGATCAGAACTGATTGCATAATTCCATTACCTGGATAATTAAATACAAATCTAGTAGCTTCAGAACGGTACAATGTTGTGGTTTCATTTTCTAATAGAATTACCCTGCCTTTGGTGTAGAATCCTTGCTAAGCAATGGAGATCTAATTACTTAGTGACATGACATTAACTCCTCAGGGACCTCTCCTCGGAGAAAAGGCTCAGATTAAAAATGATTCAGGGAGCTTCTTTCTCATTTCATTACTGGGATCTAAATCACAGGAATTAGAGATGTGAGAGATCTATTAGGTTTTCTTCTCTCTTATCCAGGGAGCAGGGGAAGAGTGTTCATCAGATATTGTTCTTCTGGGTTTGCTTAGGTCCAATTTAGATAAAAAAAGAACAATTTCTGGATGTAACATATTGTTGGGATGAGTCCCTCCTCCAGCCCCTGAAAGACACATCATTTCTGTCACTTCACAGATTCTTTAATGATGATCTCAGGACACACTTGTTTGCCAAGGTGCAGGGTGATAACATGGCTGTGTTCCTGACAGAATAATTACCTCATGTTGAAAATGATTTTAGGCAGAACTAAACAGGAATATCCTCATGTGAAGGATACCTTTCAGTAACTCTGAAAATAACTCTGTGGAAGATTTGAAGGCCTTCATCATTTGGTTTGATAACAGACCTTGAAGCCACTTCTGTAGGTCAGAGTCCAATTATTTTCACAGTAGTTTAAACTTATACCAGCTCTGATTCCCTGAAAGTTTTTAAATCAGGGTGTGCAAAGAAACATCATCCATCACCTCTACCAGTGGGAACGACGGGATAGAGCATGTGTTTTCCATGTTTGCCGTCTGTGTCAGTTTGTGTTTTAGGTCCTGCATCTGTGGCCATCTGGAGGTCATCTCAGTAGTCCTGCTGACCTTGGTTGGTCTTGTCCACTGGGGTGACTTAGCTCTTGTCCTGTATTGGACTAGCCTTGGCTTGTCCCCTGCTGATGGCAGAAGTTTGAGGGTGAGCAAACCCAATGCACGAGCCCATATCAAGACTGCTTGCAGCCTATCTTTTCACATTGCACTGAACAAAGAAAGACACACAGTGAGCTCAGTGTCAGGTACAGGGTGCTACCATCAGGCTATCCTGCCCACGGAGGAGGGCAAAGGGACATGACACGGGTATGGATACAGGGAGGAATGAAAAATTGGGGCCATTATGGTTATTTACCACACAGTTCCATCAGCAACTGTGGGACTGCTCTTTTATATAATCTGGAAAAAATCTCTTTATTAAACTGTCTCTTAGATGATTTTCAACCCTGGAGTAGGTTTAGAAATAAGCCATTAAATGAGATGTTGTAGAAGAAAGTATGTAGTGTCTTGATTATCTTGAGTCCTTTAGTCATTATTGAAATTGTTAATTAGAAAGATAATCTTAGATGCAATTGATATCTTTTCTATCTTTATTAATCAGAAACACTATTCCTTAGGTATAACTGTCTTAGTCTGCTCAGGCTGCTATAACAATATGCCATAGACTGGGTGGCTTAAACAACAGGAATTTATCTGTCATGGTTCTGGAGGCTGGGAAGTCCAAGATCAAGGTGGCAGACAATTGAGTTCCACAGTGAGGGCTCTTTTCTGGCTTTTAGATAGTTACCAGCTCATTGTGTCCTCACATGGGAGGGAGGGAGGGAAGGAAAGAGAGAGAGGAAGAGGGAAGGAGGGAGGCAGGGAGGGAAAGGGGGAGAGAGAGAGAGTTTGTTTCTGGTGTCTCTTCTTATAAGGACACTAATCCCATCATGAGGGACCCCACCCTCATGACCTCATCTAACCCTAATTACCTCCCAAAGGCCCTATTTCCAAATACCTTCACATTGGAGGTTAGGGCTTCAACATAGAATTTGGGGTCCAGGGAGACATAATTCAGTCCACAGCAATAGCTTTTACCCAAATAGATTCTTCAATATGTGAGGGAGCTCCATGAGAGCAGTGTCTCTGTTGCTAAAAGTGAGATGTGGATTGTAATGGAAATGGGTGAGGGTTGAACTGGGAGGGTATTGTGAATAATGTAGGAAGGAGAGAGGTTGGGGTGTATCACTTTGAGAACTTATTCCTGTGACCTGGGCTTCAGACTTCACATTATCCACTGCATGATAAGCACCCATCCAGAAGTCAGTCACATTGTCTAAGATTTGGCAAGACAAACACTACACTTCCCTGATGACCCCAGTGAGACCATGCTAGTGGGAGTTATTTTACAATTGCATCAGAAAAATGAAACATAGTTTACACTACAATTGCAAAGATGATTAAGATAATATATTTTCACTTGGAATGATACAGTGAAAGAAGCAGCATTTTTATTTTATAAATTGTGGGTCTTTTTTTTTATGTGCAGAAGATACTCTTCAGAAGATAACTTTAGTTTTAAAACAATAATGTTTGATATACTAAATTACAAATTAAAAAACCTAGCTCTTCCATAAGATTTTAGGTTTGACTTAAAATTTTTATTATTCTGTTTATTAGCCTAGCAAATTTAACAATGAATTTTTAAACTGGCCTTTGAATACACTTGTTTAATTTAATTAATAAATTTAAATATCTTAAAATAATTTCAATTACATTTACTAATTAATGTACTTGATTTCCTTTTAAAGTCCTTTGTTTGATAGACCAACCTTCTCAAGTACTCAACTTGTTCTTATAATTCCAATAATTGAAATTTGTATATGGTGATCCTTAAGCTCTCTTAGACAATCCAGGGCTATTTATAACCTTAGTTAGATTTCAACTTAAAATCACAAGTCTAAATCAATTACTGGCTCATACATCTTAATACTGGAATTACAAGGCTGATCAGTTACTCTAACAGGACAGATTCTCTTAAATATTACAAGTAGTATTATATACCAAATATGCAGATTTCTTTCCACTCAAACATATTGAAACTACAAGTTTGAGCCTCTTAACACTTCTACATTTCATTCTGAAAGATTTGAATTATCTCAAGCCATATTAAGAATTGAGGTCGCTTAATGACCAGTTTCCAAGTAGGACCAAGGCTGGATTCTTGTCAGCAATCCTGATAGAATATGCTGCTGCTTCTTCATAGTCATTATATTTAAACCCCCACTGCCAAATGGATGATCCAAGATAGACCTGTGCCCTGAGTTCGAGTTTTGTCTTACCTAATTCTTCTGTATTCCGAGTCTGAACACCTCCGCCCAGGAAAATCACTAGATTACATTTGACATATTTTTGACTCTTTATTGTATGTAAATTTCTTTTCTCCCTAATTCTAAAGATCTTTGAACTTCCCAGAAGTGTGCATTCTTTCCATATACTTTTAATCTCTTATGACCATACAACTTTTTCAGATATAAAATAATACCCAATTCGATTGTGGAGATTTCTCACAGCTTTGAGTATTTTGGTCACAACTTTCAAGGTCATTTTAATGACACAGGTGTTTTTCGGAAAGTCAAAGTCTAAATGCTATCAGATTTCTTCATTACAAACCACTGATGGCATCTTCCAAATGGTACGTTTTTCACTGCACAGCAAGATCACAGTATGATTTGAAGTTTTTTGAAGTATTTAAATGTAAATGACAAGTAATGTTTCCATAGCTTACCTTAAACCTTGTGAGTTGACCAAGAAATGCTGATTCCTCATTAGCAAATTTTGAATACATTTAAATATGGAAATCTTTATATGTTTATGTCTTGTCTCCTGAAGTAGATTGTAAGCTCCTTAAGGGATAACACCCAGTCTTACATTTATTAGCTGGAGAATAGTAATTGGCTAGATAATGAAGACTAGTTATTTGATCAGGACCTGGACTCTTACCTCATAGCAAAGAAGGGATATTTTTGCTCTTTAAATCAGATGCTCAGTCCTGTGGCAAGAAAATAAATTCTGGGGACAAAGACACTGCTTAACTTGTAACATTTATTTAGAATCCTTAAATCCAGGACCAAGTACGTATTCTCAGGGGACATTGCACTCTCTCTAAAAAGTCATTGACTTTTTGTAAAAGACAATCTTTTAAAAATGTAATATAATCATATTCTGGACCATCTGGATGACAAATATAATGGAGTCCTGCCATGTAATTTCAGCACCAAGTCTGTGATTGTAGTATTATTGGAGTCCAGTAGTACTTTCACAGTTTCAGACTAATGAGTGGAGAACACCACAAATTCAATTTGTAAATCACATATTAGGTTTTTACAACTGCATCAGAAAAATGAAGGAGAATATATATTGCAGTTAAAGATCATTATGATAACAATTACTCAAGGAAGTAATGCTTTGACCAATAAGTAATAAGGATCAAATGATGTCAACATATTTGGTTTGAAAAACACTTTCCAGGAATTCAGATAGTTGCATTGGCATGCCCAACTCAACAGAACAAGGGAGGGGCAGACAGCACTATAGTCATGTTGTAAGTGGTAGTTCAATTTCAGGAAAACATTATGTATCTGTCTCATTAATTTAATGTTAATTTGAATTTTATTGGGTTTGCAATTTGTTTGTAATTAGTGCACAGACTTTGGTTTTATAATTGAATAAGAACTGCAATAGGAGTTCATCACTAGTTTTATGTTCATACATGTTTAAGTAATATTATGATAAACATAATTGAAGTCAACATCTGGGCATCAATGGGAATTTATTTTTTTTCTTTTAGATTGATTTTACAGTACTCACACTGAGAAACTTTGGTGCAACATTTATATACTAGTATGATTTCCATTTTCATCCCAGAGAACTTAAGTATTTTAAGGGCAATTTGAGTATAATAATTGATTAAAAAAAGAGTACATATCCATGTGTATGTGAGTGTATACATGTATACATCTTATCAAAAACTACAAAATGCTTTGAAATCCCAGAAGAGGAATTATATTTACATATGTACTATTACAATAAAAATCATTATAACATTGCATCAGGAGATTTGAAAATAAAGCACAGCATGGCTAATCCTGACCCAGGACTATAAGTCTATGCAGTGAGGTATGTTAATTCCTCTCATGGAGTTGAGTTATATTAACCCATTAGGACACCCTGTTGCTTGTTTGCATTTCTCTCTCTGGGATTTTCATGCCAAATGCAAGCACCAGAATGGAGAGTTCAGTCTGCTCTGCTGGAGGGATGTAAACAGCACTCCCTAGTTCACCTGTTCATTGTCACTGTGACACCGTCTGAGTGATGGGGCCTTGGGAGGTGCCTGAACCTGAGAATCATTTGACTGGGGAGATGTCTGGGGCCTGGTCTTTAAAAACAAACCCCCCAAAAGCGTTTTCAATCTGATTCTCTTTACCTGGGGTTCTTACTCTGGGTAGGACCCTGGGAACTGGGGAAAAAAGAAGAAGGGGAAAAAAACCTCCCCATACAGAGAAGAGCAAATTGAAAGTCACAGAGGGGTGTGCCTCAAGGCAGTGTGTAAATCCACTTCTTTTGTCATAACAAGGACAAATCCTACCTTTGAAGTTTTTCCTTCCTGTTACAAGGAGAATGTCTTTTGTCTAATCCATTTTAGCCCTTAATACCTGACCGGGATCAATCCCATTGGCTAGATTACACAGCATTCACACTGATTTTAAACTGGCCTGGGGTGGGGGTCGGCAGACAGGGTGTGCCAGGTACTGCCTCACTGGTGTGAGAATCTCAAAAACAATCAACATCTCTGTCCAGACCACCTTGATTTTGACAAACAAGCCGTCCTTTTACACTTAAATGCATAATCATAATGACCATTGTTAAACAGATTTTGGTGTGTTCTGTAAATGGTATATTTTCAGTGGTCTTTAAAAACATTCTTATTCACTCATTCACAGTGGCATAGGAGACAGTGAGGTTCATCACATAGAACATAATGCCTTCAATTAGAACTCAAGGACCATCTTCTTCCCCAGTCCCCATATCAACTGTGGGTGCCATTTTGAGCAATAGGGGACACTGAGCTTCTCAGTCCCTAGCCTCAATGTCATATCTCTTTCACAGGGATCTGATTATTGAGTAAGAAAAAGAAAATAAGAAAGAAAGCCTTTTAATAAAATGCAGTCCTATTTTTTTCAATCTCTAAGAAAGCTTTCAGTGCCTTTTCTTACAAGAATTCTCAAACCCAGTGACAAGCAAAGGTGAGGAGCCTTCAGAGTAGACCTCAAAAAGGGCCAATTGCTAATTAGGTATTTTTCTAGGCACGTGGCTATTAACTGGTTCTTAACCAATACACATTGTCTCTCATATCACTTCAGGTTGCCTGAGTGCTGAGAAACTATCCCAGAAAACCAAACAGCAGAGCGGGGAGGAAGGAAGATGGAGCAGGCAGGCTGCCATTACCAGTGGGACTTTCACTTACTCTCTTATCCAGAAGGAGGCCAAAACTTCACAACTACTTCTCACCAACCTGTTGTGTCTTTGAAAAACTTAATCACATAGGAATGACCAGAAAATAACACAGTCAGTGGAGACAGGGAATGCACATTTGATGCTTGCGTCAAAGGCAAGACAGATTGGCTCCTGGTTTCTTCATTTTGGCTGGTTATGTTTGCTCTGACAGTGACCCCGAGCTTCCCAAGGGCAGGAAACATGCTATTCATCTCTCCAGCCACAAGTCACTTCACAAAGGCTTGGGGCTTCATGAAGTCTCAAAAAGAGGTTTATGAGTAACCAAATGAATTGATTTTGAGAGTACACTGTGTGCCCCCCTCCAGAAGAAGGTGAAAATATCATTTGTCACCAATAACCATATCAAGTAACAAATGTGAAACATGCTAGTATTTTTTTTTTTCTCTTTAATAGTCAGGAGAGGGAAGTACTGTTTGAGAACTGGAATTGTTTATTGGATGTCACGTTAATTCATTTATTCTTGTGATGCTTTTTTCATCTCCATCCTTCACACTGGCAGCTGGAATACACTTTTGCTTGCACAAGGTAGGAGAAACTGACAGACAAAGTAGAGCATCTTGAGTTACATGGATTAGATTTTAAAGTTTCTAATTTACCTGGGCTTCCCTGGTGGCGCAGTGGTTGAGAGTCCGCCTGCCGATGCAGGGGACACGGGTTCGTGCCCCGGTCTGGGAAGATCCCACATGCCGCGGAGCGGCTGGGCCCGTGAGCCATGGTCGCTGGGCCTGCGCGTCCGGAGCCTGTGCTCCGCAACGGGAGAGGCCACAACAGTGAGAGGCCCGCATACCGCAAAATAAATAAATAAATAAATAAATAAATAAAGTTTCTAATTTATCAATTTAGCTTAATATAAAAATGATTGGGGTTACAGAAACTGACAAGCTGATCCCAAAATTCACATGGAAATGTAAAGTACCCAGAAGAGCCAACACAATCTTGAAAAGGAAGAACAAAGTTAGAAGACTCACACTTCCTGATTCCAAAACTTATCACTAAGCTGCAGTAATCAAGACCACATGGTGCTGGCATGTAGAGAGACATTTAGATGGTGATGGTCAGTTTCATGTGTCAGCTCTGCTGAGCTACAGTCTCCTGTTATTCGATCAAACTCTAATCTAGGTGTTGCTGTGGAGGTATTTTGTAAATGTGACTAAGTCTATAATCAGTTTACTTTAAGGAAGATTATCCCAGATAATCTGGGTGGGTCTGATTCAATCAGTTGAAAGGCCTCAAGAGCAGAGCTGAGGCTTCCCTGAGGAAGAAATTCTGCTGTGGATAGCAGCTTCAGCCTGTGCCTGAGATGTTCAGCCTACCATCCTCACAGCTTGCCCTATGGATTTCAGATTGCCACAGTTGCAAAGTCAATCCTTTACAATAATCCCTCTTTCTCTCTCTCTCTCTGTATGTATGTATGTGTAGGTGTGTATATATACAGATGTGTGTATATACATCTATGTATGTATGTGTGTGTGTGCAAATATGTAAATAAAGACATACCTTATTTTACTGGGCTTTGCTTTACTGCACTTCACAGATACTGCATTTTTTACAAACTGAAGCTTTGTGGCAAGCCTATGTTGAGCAAGACTACTGGCACCATTTTTCTAACGGCATTTGCTCATTTTGTGTCACTGTGTCACATTTTGGTAATTCTTGCAATATTTCAAACTTTTTCATTAATTTCATATTTGTTATGGTTGTTAGTGAACTGAACTTGGGTCCACTCACCTGCCCTACAGCAAAGCCAATCTACAGACACTGGATTGTGGTGAAGGAAAGTACAATGTTTATTGCAGGGCACCAAGCAAGGAGAATGGGCAGCTCATACTGAAAAGATCCAAACTCCCTGATGGCTTTCAGGGAAGGGTTTTCAAAGGCAGTGTTTGGGGTGAGGGTTGAAGCTCATGGAGTTTCTTCTGACTGGTTGGGGATGTTTCAGGAATCTTAATCATCAACCTTCTGGTTCAAGCCAGTCTGGGGTTTATGTTTTTGTGATCGGCATGTACTCACCATCCTCCACCTGGGTGGTGGTCTTAGTTTCTGCAGAACAACTCAAAGATATGCATCAGATTATTATGTATATCACTTGAGGAGAACTAGGACTCTGTTTTATTACTGAACTATTTGCTTTTCCTTTGTTTCTGCATTCCCTCACTTCCCTAATGAGTAATGCCTTGAGTCTGCTCTTTGGAACTCAGGGAAGGCCTAGGAGACTAAAGCCTTTTTCTACAAACAAGAAATGGGGTACAGGGAGGAGCTTTTGTACCTGGGAGAGCCCTGCAGGGTCCTGCTCAGTTTCAAATCCCCCCTTTTCTTTGATACTCCCCAATTCTGAGGGGAACAGGAGTGGGACAAGAAAGGGGATAAAGTTTTGGATAGAGAGGTTAATCATAAACTTGGTGGGGAAACTCAGTTTTAGGGGGACTCCGTTTCATGGTGATTGGTGATTTGTGATCGGTGATCTTTGATGTTACTCTTGTAATTATTTTGGGAGCCACAAACCACAACCATATAAGACATCAAACTTAATTTATAAATGTTGCATGTATTTTGACTGCTCTACCAACTGGCTGCTCCCCATCTCTCCCCTGTCCTCAGGCCTCCCTATTCCCTAAGACACTACAGTATTGAAATTAGGCCAGTTAATAACCTTACAATGGCCTCCAGGTAGGTGTTCCAGTGAAATGAAGAGTCACATGTCTCTCACTTTAAGTCAAAAGCTAGAAATGATTAAACTTTGTGAGGAAGGCATGTCGAAAGTGAAGACAGGCTGAAAGCTAGGCCTCTTGCACCAAACAGCCAAGTTGTGAATGCAAAGGAAAAGCTCTTGAAGAAAATTAAAAATGCTACTCCAGGGGTCGGGGGAAGATATAAATTAGGAGTTTGGGATTAACAGATACACACTGATATATATAAAACAGATAAACAACAAGGACCTACTGTATAGCACAGGGAACTATATTCAATATCTTGTAATAACCTATAATGGAAAAGAATCCAAAAAAGAATATATATATAAAACTGAATCACTTTACTGCACACCTGAGACTAATACAACATTGTAAATTAACTATACTTCAATTAAAAAATGGTTTTAAATAAAGTGCTACTCCAGTGAGCACACAATTGATAAGAAAGTGAAACAGGCTTATTACTGATATGGAGAAAGTTTGAGTGGTCTGCACAGAAGATCAAATCAGCCACAACATTCCCTTAAACCAAAGCCTAATCCAGAGCAAGACCCTAAATCTCTTCAGTTCTATGAAGGCTGAGAGAGGTGAGGAAGCTGTAGAAGAAAAGTTTGAAGCTAGCAGAGGTTGGTTCATGAAGTTTGAGGAAAGAAGCCGTCTCCATAACATAGAAGAGTAAGGTGAAGCAGCAAGTGCTCATGTAGGAGTTGCAGCAAGTTATCCAGAAGATCCAGCTAAGATCATTAATGAAGGTGGCTACATAAACAACAGATTTTCAGTGTAGATAAAACAGCCTTATGCTGGAAGAAGATGCCATCTAGAACTTTCATAGCTAGAGAGGAGAAGTCAATGCCTGGCTTCAAAGCTTCAAAGGACAGGCTGACTCTCTTGTTAGGGGCTAATGCAGCTGGCAACTTTAAGTTGAGGCTCTTTAAGTTGAGCTCTCGTTTACCATCCTGAAAATCCTAGGGTCCTTAAGAATTATACTATATCTACTCTGCTTGTGCTCTATAAATGGAACAACAAAGCCTAGATGACAGCATATCTGTTTATAACATGGTTTACTGACTATTTTAAGCCCACTGTTGAGATCTACCGCTCAGAAAAAAAGGACTCTTTTCAAAATATTACTGCTCATTGACAATGCGCCTGGTCTTCCAAGAGCTCTGATGGAGATGTACAAAGAGATTCATGTTTTTTCATGCCTGCTAACACAACATCCATTCTGCAGCCCATGGATCAAAGAGTAATTTCTACTTTCAAGTCTTCTAATTTAAGAAATACATTTCATAAGACTATAACTGCCATATGTAGTGATTCCTCTGATGGATCTGGGCAAAGTAAATGGAAAACCTTCTGGAAAGGATTTACCATTCTAAATGCCATTAAGAACATTTGTGATTCATGGAAGAGGTCAAAATATTAGTATTAACAGGAGTTTAGAAAAAGTTGATTCCAGCTCTCATGGATGACATTATTCAAAAGAATGAAATTGTACCCTTACCTCATAACCTTTGGAAAAATTATCTCAAAATAGATCAAAGACCTAAATGTAAGGGCTAAAACTATAAAATTCATAGAAAGAAACATAGGTGTGCATTTTGTGATCTTGCATTAAGCAATGGATTCTTAGATATGACACCAAGAACACAAGCAACAACAACAAAAATAGATAAATTGTCCTTCATCAAAATTAAAAATTTTGGGGACTTCCCTCGTGGCACAGTGTTTAAGAATCCACCTGCCAATGCAGGGGACACGGGTTCGAACCCTGATCTGGGAAATCCCACATGCCACAGAACAAATAAGCCCGTGTGCCACAACTACTGAGCATGCATGCCACAGCTACTGAAGCCTGTGTGCCTAGAGCCCGTGCTTTGCAACGAGAAGCCACCACAATGAGAAGCCCATGCACCACAGCGAAGAGTAGCCCCCACTCGCCACAACTAGAGAAAGCCCACACACAGCAACAAAGACCCAATGCAGCCATAAATAAATAGGTAAATAAATAAATAATTTAAAAGTTTGTATTTCAAAGGACATTATGAAGAAAGTGAAAAGATAACCCATAGAATGGGAGGGAAAATTTGCAAATCATATATCTAATAAAGGTCTAGTACCCAGAATATATAAAGAATGATTGCAAATCAACAACAAAGACAAATGGCCCAATTAAAAAATGGGCAAATGATTTGAATAGACATTTCTCCAAAAAAAAGAATTCAAGTGGATATGAAAAGGTACTCAATATTATTAGTCTTTAGGAAAATGCAAGTCAATGAAATACCACTTCATACTACTAGAATGGGCAAATGTTTTGAATAGACATTTCTCCAAAAAAAAGAATTCAAGTGGATATGAAAAGGTACTCAATATTATTAGTCTTTAGGAAAATGCAAGTCAATGAAATACCACTTCATACTACTAGAATGGCTAAAATTAAAAAAACAGACAAAAATAAGTGTTGATAAGGATGTGGAGAAATTGGAACCCTTAGACATTGCTGGTGAAAATGTAACAGCCGCTTTGAAAACAGTTAGCAGTTCTTCAAAAGTTTAAACATAAAGTTAGCACACAATCCAGCAATTCCACCCCCAAGCATATACCCAAGAGAAATGAAAACATATGCCCACGTAAAAACTTGCACACAAATGTTCATAGTAGTGTTATTCATAATCACCCAAAAGTGGAAGCAACACAAATATTTATCAAATGATGAATGGATAAACAAAATGTGGCATATCTCTATAATAGAGTTTATTCAGCCATAAAAGGGAATGAAATACTGAAACATGCTACAACATGAATGAACCTTGAAATGATTATGCCAAGTGAAGAAGCCAGACACAAAGGTCACATATTATGGGATTCCATTGATATGAACTATCTAGGATAGTTAAATCCATAGGAATAGGAAGGAGATTAGTGCTTTCCAGTGACTGGGTGAGGGGTGGGAGAGAGTATGGAAGTGACAGCTAATGTAGATGGCGATTTCTTTTTGGAGTGAAGAGAATATTCTGGATTTAGACTATGACGATGGTTGCACAACTCAGAACATACCAAAATCCACTGGATTGTATACTTTAAAGGGCAAGTTTTATGGTATGTGAATTATATCTCAATGAAAGAAAGAATGAGGGATAATTATAAATTCTTTTATACATATATAGAATACATATGACCTTATTATAAGTAAGTCTTCATGCTTACATAATATCGATATGTAAAACACACAGCAGTTCCTATGGAGATATTCTGTGGCATTTCCTTGAAACTGGGGTTACAATTATCACCAGGTTTGTTTTTTTTCTAATATAGAGGTGCCTAGATACATAAATGACATGGAGCTAAGAAATTTCTCAGCTTCATTGTGTGATACAGAATTTTTTGGCTCTAGGGCAGTGAAATAATCTGCAAATGAGAGAACTTTGACCTGATAAAAGTATGTTATCAACGATCCAAGATTCTTTCACTAATAATAATAATATTTTGAGTATCTACCATGTGCTGAGCATTTTACATATGCTATGTCATTTAATACTTAAAATAACCCTCTGAGGCTATTATTCATATTCTATTATATCACATTCTACCAATAAGCAAACTGAAGATCAATGAGGTTAGCTAACAGGCTAACTCGTATTGCTTTCTAGTAAAATTCTATAATGGCTGAGCCAAGAATCAAACCTCTGAAGCTCAGACTCTTTTCCCAGTGAAACACTGCCTTCCCAGATATGGCCCATGTATGAGGGCAATCTCACTCCACCATTTACATTTGGGGAGTAGGCGTAGGTAAAGGGATGGTACCAGAGTCCAGCAGACAAAGGAAGAAAAGTCATCCAGGATCAGCTTCTCTTTGGGACAGAGCAGCTCTTCCTTGAAAGGTGTGCTCTTTTCTAACTGCAAATAATGAGCTCTTCTGTATATGCTTTATCCAGAAATGCCATTTCTTAAGGAATTACAGCATGTAGAAAAACGTTTTGGAGCTCTCATTTATTCAGTTAGTATGTGCCAGGCTGTGTGCTCAGTCTTGGGAATATGAATATGACATATATGAATAAGATTCCACAAGAAGCCCAATCTGGGGGTGAACACAGATATGGAAAGAGACAGCTGCAACTCAGTGTTATACATGCCAGGGTTGAGTTTGTTGTGGGAGCAGAGGCATGAACATGCCTAACACTGGTATGTGAGGCCAGGAAAGGGCTCAAGAAGATGATTTCAGTAGGATCGTAAGGATGAGAAGAAATTTGCTTGCAATCTACCTATGTGTATAAGAAGAAAAGGTTAGTTCAGAAGAGGGAGGGAAGGGAAGGAGAAGAAGGTATTCAAGGCAAAGAGTGATGAAGTCCGTTGTATTTCCATCCCACAACAGCTAAAAACCGTTGGGTCTGACATGGCAAGGGATTGTGACAGACACTGTTAGTTGTCTACCCAATCAATAACTCTTCTTGTTTCTTGCTACTGGAATCCCAATTTTGTTTGTGATAACAAATGGCCTGGCTCTTGGAGATGATTTATGGCTGGTTTCAACCAGTCATGACAGTCTTCTTCTTCTTAGACAGACATTCATTTCTCCAGCCTCCATTAGAGCTTGCGGCGACCACATGACCCAGTTCTGGCCATAATATGTAGAGGGAAAAGCTTCCATTAGAGCTTGGGGTGACCACATGACCCAGTTCTGGTCATAATATGTAGAGGGAAAGGCTTCTCCTTTCCTGATAGAAGAGGCAGAAATGGTTGGTGTTATATGAAAGAATAAGCAAAACCTAAAATGCCAACATGCTAAGAATGAGGAACAGAAAAGAGAGAAAAACTACCCATACAGGACTTCTTGGTATGCAATAAAATAATAAGCCATCGATATTGGGTTTGCTGTAAAGTAGCAATCAAAAGCATTTCCATACGATATAGAGTACTTCCAACTAAAAACAAAGAAGCAAAATTTCTCCCCACCCTTTCTTTAAAATCCACCCATAAACAGCTTTCCTTAATATGGTGCATGGAATTCATCTCTGATTAACCAACATAGGCTGAGCTCTGTGTGTGTCCTTCCTAATGTCCATTTCCAGCTCCATTTGCTCTGGGAAGTTATGAGAAGAATATGGCCTTGGCACATTCATGATCATGCCTTGGCAATTTCATGATAATGCAGCAGCCATGGGGGCCATCATATAGTATGAGGCCCTTGGAGCCACTACAGATAGTAAATGGTTATGGTAACAATGGCCCGTGATCCTGGGGCCATGCACATGTCAGGTTGCCATTACCAGAAAGATTTAGCTTTTGCTCCTGGCAGAGGACCTTGTTTATCTTTGTCACTGGCACTATTGCTTCCATCACTAGGCCAAAAGCTTATTAGCCACTGGAAGTTGGCAGAGGTACACGAACCAGAGCAACCCCCTGTGACACGAAGAACCAAGATTCTTGCAGACTTAACAGTACATCTTCCCACTGGTCAAATCTGTGACCTTAACTGGCTAGATTTACTTATCTGTGTCAAATTCATCTCCAGCCCAAAAGACAGAAATAAGTTAACATTAGACTTGGATGGATTCTGTCAGTTTTTTTTTTCTTTCATGCCCAAAGTGAGAAAAACCCAAAAGAAAAGCAGTCCCAAATGACTTCTGCCCCTGAACTGAAGCCACCTCAATTTTATTCATCCAGAAAGCTCTGAGAAATGACAGAAATTTGAAGATACATATATCCTTTTCTGTGAATACCAGAGACTTGATTATGTACGATCTTCTTCAGGAAACTGTAAGCTCATCAAGGGCAGAATCCAGGTCCTTATCTTAGTGCCTCCCCATAATTCAGGGCCTTGTGCTGTAACTTCAGTCTGTACTGACTCTTTTCCTCTTTCCTTTGCCTGTGCTCTATATATCCAACTCGCTTTGAGTTATCTCACCTTCATATGTTTGCTTACTGTCTTCTACTTTGGGATACCCTTTCTTTCATCACCCAGTTCTATCAAGCTAAACTTGATTTCCTCACACTGGAAGCTTTAAGTGTTTGTCCTTTGAATTCTCAATAACATTTTGCTGATACCTCTCATAACTTAATTCTCCATTTCCATTTGTCTTCTTGAGTGTAGTAACTATTTTGCGGGCGCTCAGCAAAAGAGCATTTGTCAAATGGGTACATGAGTGTATCTTTTGTGGTGGAAAATTGAGAACATGGGGGTGAATGATAATGTTCTCTTTCCTTAGTGAAGGAGGCCACAGGGGGCTCATTCTCATGCTTTTTGCATCCTTTTACTGAGTTACTGGCAATATATTATAATAGGTCTGAGGATTCAATAGATCCTGCCCTTCTCAAAAGAACTGAAAGAAGCAAGCAAGTTGATCTTGATTATTGCTTCCCACCACCCACATGGTGAGTGCCCTGAACCACTCTCATTGTTATTAAGTGTCGAGAAAAGCTTAGGCCACTCTCCTCCTCCAGTGCATCCCTGGAAATGGATCTCTGACAGTCCCAGCCTCATCTGACCCACCCCTGCTCCCACAGCCATCAGCACTCACATTTTGGGAAGCCTTTCTGCCATAGTAAGTCACATGAGCAGATTATTTTACATGAGGAAAAAATTTTTTTCCCACCTAGGGTCAAACTTTTCTTCTATAAGTCATTTCTCACCCCTAGAGACAGAGCAACAAGAATCTCATGGATTCCAGTACAGCCTTCCAGTGGTCGTGGCGACTGACGCAATGTGGTTTTGGAAACTGTGCTTACAGCCGACCAACCATTACAGGAGTCCTTCGCTGAATAGTTTCCTCAGCGGGTAAATTCATTTCAAGTATTTCTACACTGCCACCTGGAGTTCACTGGGAACGCTGTGTGCTTCTCCTGTTGTCGCCGAGCAGACGGAGCTGTGTGATGGCACATTCTCTGTGCCTGTAATGACAGGCTCTGCTGCAGGGTCAAGAAACAGAAACCTTGTCCTTATTGCTGGACATTAGTCACTCGGGCTATTCTGGCCACGAGGCAGACCTGTCAATGGAACAGCTGAGGTCTTATTGCTCTCTGACATTTCCTGCACATAACCAGCTTGCTTTCTTTAAAAGAAAAGCTTAGAAGTAAAAAAGCTCAGAATGAAATGGAATTGCAAAAATAGAAAAAAGAAAATCCCTTTCAGAATCTCTACTCCCATGAGACTGACCAGGACACACTTTTTACAAGCAAAAATCAGAACAGTGACCAAAGAATACATATGTGTGTGTGTGTGTGTGTAAAAGATGGAGAAAATACAATGTTGCTCAATTTCCCTCTGACTTCCCAAACAATTCCATATCACTGAAGTTAATACTTTCTCATTTTATATGATGAGGTTTTTTTTAACCCGAATAATATATTTAAACAGAAAGTACATTTTAAATTATTTCACTATTTGAAACTCTGGAGTAAACTTTTTCTCCTGGGCTTGTAACCAGGTGACTGGTTTGAAAATCTAAAAGATCTTTTTTTTTTCTCTCACCACTCTTTTTTTTTTTTGAGTTGGAGTGTTTTTCTTAAATAAATGTCTGTTACATTAATGATTAAAATCAATTAAGTTCACCTTGGAAGGTGGTATAAAAGGACACACCAATTTGCTCATTTCACTTAGGTGATGTATTGCCCTCTAGTGGTATGAGATGCTAAATATTGATGTAAAGTGAAGGCAACGAATTTGAAATGACTCAATTCTTTATTGAACAGCTGCTCTGTGCCATGCACAGTTCTAGGCTCTGCGGTTAGAATTATGCTGCAGGCAGCAGCAAAAAAGATAAGTCAGGATTCTAACTTCAAGGACCATACACTTTAATGGAAGAGACAGAAAGTTACACTTTAAACAAGAAAAATCTTAGATAGCGATACTCTGCAGAGAATTAAAATAGGGTGATGTGGTTGAAAGATACTGAGTGGATCATTTAGACTTGGGGTAACAAGAATAGTCTCCCTAAGAAGGTGATATATGCCTTTAGATCTGAATGCCAAGACGGTCAGCTACATGAAGATCAGGAGAGAGACAGAGCATTCCAGGCAGAGGAAACAGTTAGTGCAAGAATCTTAAGACAGAAGTGAGCTTGGGGTGTTCAAGGAACAGAACGATGATCAGAGTGGCTGGAGCATGGTAGATGGAGAGAATGGTTTAAGATGAAGATGGAAAGATAGGTAATGGCCAGAACATGTAGGGCCTTGAAAAGCCAAAGAAAAAGTTGAAGGACAACAAGCAGGGGAATAACATAATTTGGTTCACAGTCTTTAAAAGCTCACTGTGGTTACGATGTGGAGAATCAACCGTAGGTGAGCACAGGAGGAAGCTGTGAGACCGGTTGGGAGGCTGGTATAATGATCCTGTGTCAGAAATGATGGTGGCTTGCTCCAGTATAGCAGGGGTAGAAATGGAGAGAGCTGACATATTTGGATATGTTTTAATGGTAGAATCAACAGGACTTGTTGTCCTGGCTTGGATGTAGGTGGTGAGGGAAAGCAAGGACATAAGAGTGAGATCTTGATTTTTTTAATTGATGAACTGAGTGGAAGGAAATGGTACATACCAAGATGAGGAAGATGGCCTGAGGATTAGGTCTGGGAAGCAAATCAGGTCATGGCCTTCATGGCTTTGATACAAAATATAGTACAAAGGATTAAAGAATGTGTTGTCATGCAATGAGGCCAGACCAATACATGTAAATGTTAAGATTTCAAGAGGTACAGGAGAGCTACAGAGTTTGCCAAAGGAAATTAGGAAGAACAGCTCCCAGACTGCAGTGTGAGTCATCCTAAACAGGTAGGGAAAGAGAATTTAGTGCCAGGGGGCTAAGAGCCAAGGGCTTTGAGACCTTCTATGACCAGCATTTGTGGCACTCCTGAAATATACCAGATACTATATGAAGAACTTCACATACCTTACCCCATCAATTCTTTGAACAATCTTGCAAAGTATTGGGTCGGCCAAAAATTTGTTCAGGTTTTCCGGTAAGATGTTACGGATTGATCAGCTGAACATCTCCGGTGTGAAATCACTAAGGGCTTGAGATGTGGAAGAGGAAGAAACATGTGTGAAGCATGGCCCTTATTCTTCTGAATCTGGTCCACTAACTTAAAATAGAGCAAAGCTTTTTATTACTTTTTTTTTTAAAGGAGTCTAAAACTAGATATGCCTTGGCTATTGTTTACTGCTCTGGTGAAAATCATGGAGCCAATAGAGGGAGCTAAAGCAGCACAAATGGAGCTTCTGGATACAGAGACTCATTGCAAAGAAATTTCCAAATACTTGGAGAAGGGCTTAAAGTAACTTTATTTCAGGGAATTTGGGATGCAGTGGAAAAGAGGCAAAAGACCAATAAAAACAAAGCTAACAAGATTCTGTGAATAAGTGGTGATTACTCCAATACCTAAATATTTAATTAGAATGAGTATCATGAATGAAAGAAGAACTTGGCTATCATGCTGGTGACTAGGGTACAAAAAATTGTGCCCTTTTCTCTATTTTACTTGGTCATGCTAAATGGGATTCTCTGGGTTTATCAAATCTCTGGATTTGGGGCTTCCCTGGTGGCGCAGTGGTTGAGAATCTGCCTGCCAATGCAAGGGACAGGGGTTCGAGCCCTGGTCTGGGAAGATCCCACATGCCGCGGAGCAACTAGCCCCGTGAGCCACAAATACTGAGCCTGCGCGTCTGGAGCCTGTGCTCCGCAACGAGAGGCCGCGATAGTGAGAGGCCCACGCACCGCGATGAGGAGTGGCCCCCACTTGCCGCAACTAGAGAAAGCCCTCACACAGAAACGAAGAGCCAACACAGCCATAAATAAATGAATAAATAAATAAAAATTTAAAAAAAAAAATCTCTGGATTTACAAAAGCTGAGAGGTGTGATAATTTTAAATAGTTCAAGCTTTCTGGAAACAATAAGAAATAGAACTTTTAACTAAAGAAACAGTGAATGTATGGGTATTAATAGACACGAATTTTTTCATTCACCCACTTTGGCCATGAAAACTTTAGGCAGGACCTATTCATTTACTCTGGAATGAGCTCCATAATTGTAGTAAAGAAAGCAACCTGAAGAAGAATGGGATGTTGAATATCAATGATTGAACCTGACATTGTCTTAAAAATACCTTCCTCTCCACCCTAAGAGAGAGAGGTCAAGCAGGGACCATTTGCTTTTACATGGAGCAGAATTCAGTATACTTTTACTATACTATCTTAGGGATACATTAATTCTTCTATTTATGGTAATAAGTAAGAAGAAATCTGACCATGATAACCACAGCCTTTTTTTTTAGTGATAACTTTTTATTTATTTGGAATAGTTTTACCATATTTAAAAAAATTAATTCTGGGGTCTTCCCTGGTGGCGCAGTGGTTGAGAGTCCGCCTGCCAATGCAGGGGACACGGGTTCGTGCCCCAGTCCGGGAAGATCCCACATGCCGCGGAGCGGCTGGGCCCGTGAGCCATGGCTGCTGAGCCTGCACATCTGGAGCCTGTGCTCCACAATGGGAGAGGCCTCAACTGTAAGAGGCCCGCGTACCGCAAAAAAAAAAAAAATTAATTCTCACAAATTTTAAGAGAACATTCTTATTTGTACAAGATGATAGAAAATATGACATTTTGTTGGCTGGTGAATATACCTAAGTATAAGGACTGGTAAAAATTGTAAGCATATCTTAAGCCTGCCCTTGACTAGAATAATAAGCTGAGCATATTTCTAATTCTACCCTAAGATGGAAACAAATGTGCTGATAGAATTATTTGGATATTGGACAAGCCATTCCATACCTGGGTGTATTTTGGAGCTCTGTTTGCCACATTTCACATGAAAAGACTGATTTTTAAGTGAGGAGAAATATAGCAGATGCCACTGCGTCCTTATGAGCTTATTGACCCTATAATATTTATAGTGTCCATAAGAGAGACCTATTGAGTTTGGAGACTGGCAGAAACAAGGAGGAGTGTTAGCCGTGGGGCTTGAGAATTTGATGATTACCTAATGCAGTTACCCATTGCTCCCTTTCTGAAAGACAATTGTCTGCTACTGATCACTGGTTAAGATGGCATCTCCTATGAAAGGAAACCAAAATAATTCTAATACCAGGAACACCCAAACTGTCTTGGGTAATATTTGAAAGATATTTGGATATTAGTGGGGAAGCACAAAAAAGCTTACTGATTAGATAGAAATGAATTGATAGTGGTCCACAGGATCCACAATGGCAGCAACAGCCCTGGAGCCCAAACTGTCCTCACCATAAGATTTACTTCTGGCAATAAGGATTTGTGAGTATACAGTATATGAATTCAGAAGAACATGACTGTGGCCAAGTTTAGTTTACTGAGCACAGCCCAATTAACTCAGAAGGGTCAAGGAAGGCTCTGACCATCCATTCAGCCTCAAGAAAGACTCGGGTAGAGACAAGTATATATCCATTCAAAGGACTAAGTAGAAACTGTTTTGGTTGACTCTCCATACCTCCCAACACAAGAAACTTTCATACTACGGTGTATTTTTATATACACTCTTAGGCAATAGCAAAAAGCTTCTATAAACTCTTAGGCTAGAACTTGTTTTGTCTGGCAAGTATTAAAAAGATCTTAATTTAAGGACAATATATACTGGAAAACTATGGGCTTTTTCATCTCAAATATGGGTGACTATTTGATATATATATATGGATGAGAATGGTGGTAACGATTGAAACACCAAGGGTTTTTGTTTTTGTTTTTGCCTGCATTGGGTCTTTGTTGCTGGCACAGGTTTCAGTAGTTGTGGCACGTGAGCTCAGCCTTTGTGGTTCATGGGCTCTAGAGTGCAGGCTCAGTAGTTGTGGTGCACAGGATAAGTTGCTCCACAGCATGTGGGATCTTCCCAGACCAGGGCTCGAACCCGTGTCCCTGAATTGGCAGGCAGATTCTTAACCACTGTGCTACCAGGGAAGTTCCAACACCAAGGGTTTTAAAGGTGGTAACTGAAGTCCACAAGATGAGTGAACACTGGGAAACTATGAGATATGAAATATTAGAATCAGTCATGACACATCCTTTTGACTCCATCTAAAGCTGCTTTGTCTCCCAGGATTGCTCAAGCAGCCAACAGCAAAAGGCAAATCAACTTTTGTTCGAAGGACAGAGCTCAAAGGGGTGTAGGCCATTACATGCTGGCCGTTTGACTATATTGAACCTTCACCTACAATACCATGTACTTTTAAGTTATATTGCCTGGTATTGACTTTTTTTCTAGTTTAAACTTTGTTCACCCTCAGCATAGTCTATAATCAATGGACTGGAAATATAGACTTCCATCAATTCTGACTCTGGATTGTTATATCAGCAGATAAGAGAACATAATCTATAGAATGAAGGGGACAGAAGTGGCCAAGAAATGCAATACAGAGTAATCTTTTCATTTTCACAACCCTCCCAAAGTAGTAGTATTCCTGGAGATCAGAATGGGCAATTGAAGCAATTGTTATACAAAGTGACACCACAGACATGATGGATCCACTGGCTTTCCAGGCAGGGAGAACAAGGAAACTAACATGCTGGGCTGCAAAAACAGGTCATTGGCTGAACTCGTTTCTAAGGCATGTGATCAAAAATGAGGCAGTGGGGCTTCCCTGGTGGCGCAGTGGTTGAGAGTCCGCCTGCCGATGCAGGGGACACGGGTTCGTGCCCCGGTCCGGGAGGATCCCACATGCCGCAGAGCGGCTGGGCCCGTGGGCCATGGCCGCTGAGCCTGCGCGTCCGGAGCCTGTGCTCCGCAACGGGGGAGGCCACAGCAGTGAGAGGCCCGCGTACCACAAAAAAAAAAAAAAAAAAAAGAGGCAGTGGGAAAAAATGGATTGATTCATACTTACCATTTTACATGCTTTTCTTGGGTAATGAATAGCAAAGTCTTATTAACCTGGAAGGGTTTTTGATACCCTCACGTTAAACCACCATGTGCTGTTGTATCTATTCTGGCTACTACTAATACTATGACTACTACTGATAATAATAATAGCAAACAGATAATACTTATTATATGCCCAGCACTATTCTAAGCACTTTACATATCTCTTTATGTTAAATATGAGATTGATTCTGGCAAGTCACTAATTTTTAAGGAAATCGGTTCCTTTCCTTAGAGGTGGTGGAGCAAATATCTTTAAAAAAACTTTTGAGAGGTAGAGAGGGAAGAAATAATTAAGAGAGGTATAAGTGGAGTCATAGTAAGGCATTAGTCAGGACGTTTGAGTTACACACTACCAAAATTTCAACTCAAAGAAGCTTTGGCCAGATAGAAGATGTACTGACTCCTGTAACTAGAAAGGGACAGGATACAGCTCAGAACAACTCAGATGAGGAAATGAATGCCATCTGTACTCTTTCCTCATATTTTGTCCCTGCTTCTCTGAGTGACAGTGCATTCTCCCCTTCCACAAATGAGTTTCCTCCTTGGGGCCAGAACCAAGGCGTCTGACAGCTCCTGAGCTCACATCTTCCTAAGTTTGCCATTCAGGAAGAAAAGGGCCCAGCTTCAAGAATCCTAGAGAAGGACTCTGACTGGCCCAGCTGTCATGTGCCAGCATCCTGATCCAAACTCCATGACCAAGGGAAAGGAGAACTGTGATTGACAGCTCCCACTGGAACCACCTATAGGGCTGCGGGTAGGGGGATGGTGTGCGGGGAGAAAGCAGTTCCCCCAGAGGAGGATGGCCTGCTACGCAGGTACCACATTTGATGTGCATTGCAAAGAACTGAAAGAAAACATAAGACAGGTAAAATCTGTCCCAGCCTCCTCTACGTTCTTTGCTTCTCCCACCCTCAGCAGTCAGAGTCCCAATGTTTCCCCTGCAGCCCACCCCCACCCAAAGGTCAGAAACACTTTGCTTATCTCTGGTAGCACCTTCTTTCTCACCTTCTTCAATCCCCCTCCTAAAGCTGCATCTTCTCCTAGAAATGTTACTCATGGGGTTTTCATGTTGTGAAATGACATGGAGCTACTCAGAGAAAGTAAGACCCAGCTGTTAATTAGGGACCTTCTGGATACAGTGCCCACAAGGAGACATTTTAATGGGCAATATAGGCAGAGCTTGCAGTATCCCATATTCAGTCAGCCACTCCTACCTGCGCATCTTCTACCAAGAACAAACTAACCACAGGCTCCAATATTTCCTTGCAGGTACGATGAGCTAGCAATGAAAACTTTGAGGAGTTCTGAGGCATAACTTGCTGGACATCCCGGAAGACAGAGTGGGATCATTGGTTGTCTTCTAAACGTGGAAATTAATACTGTGTATTTGTGTGCGTGCCTCTGTGTGTGTGTGTGTGTGTGTGTGTGTGTGTGTGTGAAGACCTTGGGGCATCTATGAGAGCGTTCACCTGGCACAGGACAGATTTTCAGTCCTGCTTTCTCACTTGGGAACCTGTAACACTATCAGCAGAAAGCGATGCCTTTCAGTAAAATGCAGGTGGAGCCCCTAGGACCTCAACCAAATTCTTCTGGAGACAAGACTGTCAAGTAAGAGCTTAGGCACTCTTCCCGAGCTCTCTGCATAGAGGAGTAAGGTACCCCCTTCCACCAGCAAGAGCAGGAGAAACGCAGGGTGCCCAGGGAGGTCAGAGCAGGCTCCTGGCAGAGAAGGGACCTACGAGCTGCACAATTCATTGTATTTTGTGTGAATGGCGCCCCTGGGGCATGGAAAGGAATAACTATGGCATAGCCCTGGCAGGAGAAGTCAGAGAGTGGTGACAATGGACACTGCAATAACCAGAAAATTTTAACTGATCCCCAAGCAAGCACACGAGGTCCTGGATCTCTGGAAAGGAACAGAGGAATAGTCGGGATGTGGTGCATTTGGAGACCTAGTGATCTTACTGGAAGCAGAAAGATGGATGGGGTCAATGTCAATTACAATCGGTAGCCATGTGCTTATTTGCTGTCCCCCACAGGCTGGTGTGGTCAGGGGAACTGAAGGTTACATCTCTCTTCTGAGTCCTTAGGAATAGAAATCCTAAGATCAGTGAAGAGGACCAAACTTGGAGGTGACAGAGGAGAAAAAGAGAGCTAAAAATTTCAGTGTGTGAGGTTGACATTATTTACAGCTACAGCTAAGAACAGAGGAAGCATTTTATAACCACACGCAGCCTTCACAAGCAAAACAAATGGAAAAGCAGTAGACAGATCATAAATTTCCCAATGCAGCCAGTGTTTTTATTATTATTTTAATTTTAATTAGCATCTTCTTTTATTCGGTTTTAGGACTGTCATGAGATGATATACCAAGGTCAAACTGAGTGCCAGTGGGCAGACAGCAGCCCTGTGTCAGCCAAATATTTTGGTGATTAATGTTCTTCTTGGCTCAGAGAAAACAACATCCTCTCTCCAAATTCAGAGGGGTTTTTTTGGCATAAAATTTTGGAAGCTTGGCCTAAAATTCTCCATGGTGACCATCTTCTCTATTCTCGCCTAGTCATAAGATTCATATTTATAAAACCGAGGAGAAATTGTAGAGGTCATCAACTCCAACCCTTATATACTTCCTCCCTCCCTTCCTTCCTTTCTTCCTTCCTTCTTTTTCTTTCTGAGAATTCATTAATACATTTAATTTTAGATTGCATTTTATCTGACTATAAAACATACATTAAGATTTTAAAAACCCTGGAAACAGAAAATTTAAAGTAAAAGCCTCAAAATCTTCTACCCAGGGATTAACACTGTAAACTTTTTTTGGTAATCGTTATAAGACTTTAATTCACTACCTCCTTTTGCTCTTTTTCTAAATCTCAGGCCTTTTCCTTGGGACAGTGGCCCCTAAACTGTTGATTAGATAGAGGCAGCTAACCGCCAGGGGGAGCCATGAAGAACCATCCTGGGATCTTGGGAACTTGAAGACCTGTCAGAATACACCACCCTCACCTCATTTTCAAATTAGCTAAAAGCCAGTGGCTCTGTTAGGTCTCCTCCAATGTAGGTGATAATTACTTCAAAATTCACTGTGCTCCCTTTCAAATGTGAAGACCAGGAAATATACAGAATATGTCATGTGATAGGATGCCAGAAAAACCTCCAATTTTCTCTTTTGAAGTCATGGCTCTTCAAAGTGTAAAAACGAAGTGCCAAAAAGGAACATTTCTTAGGTTAGATAAAAATGGGTAACAATTTTATATCAATAAAGATACAGCAAATTCTGTCTTCTATAAAATGAATAAGTTGGTAGGTAAATACAGTTTAAGATGTGTCTACTGATATTAGTAATGTCCAGTTTAGTTAAAATATGTAAAAATGTCTTTCAGGAAAGGATTTTTATGACTGTCAGTGACCTTTAAGATGTCATATGTACTTTGGATGTCCAATAGAGATTAACTCTGTATGTGGAAGTGATGGTAGATTTCATATTTAAATGAAACAGTGATCAAAAATAAATAAACCTATGGGAATGGAGGTAAATGCTCTCAAAGTCCAAACCAATGCCATGTAAATATCCTATTATCTACTTTTAATTTTAGATTGTAGGCCATTTATTGAAAATGTATATGAGTTAGTAACAGAAAGTATTCTGAACCCATCATACACAGTCTTTCCCTAATCCGTTATCCATGTGCGAAGCTGACATCCGGGCTGCTGTTTTTATCAAGGGTGGTGATAGCTTTGTGCTGACCCAGGTGACCCTTCCATCAGAAGTACAAGGTGAGACACTGGATGGTTCGCTGATGTAATGTGCTACCCCAGAGAGCCTCACTTGTCTTTTGCCTTCTTCTCAGCCTGGGTTAGCTCCTTGTTTCTCAAGGTGTTAACTGTGGACCAGCAGCATCAACATCAGCATCATCAGAAAAACTTGTAAGAAATGTAGAATCGCAAGTCTTGCTCCAGACCTACTGAATCACAATCTGCATGTGCCCGCACCCCCCCCCCCACACACACACACACTCTTCAGGTTTAAAATTAAAGAGCATACCAGACACTGGTCCAAATCATACAGTCATAGGATTTAATACTAAATGCAATACTGAAAATCCTCCAGTCTGAACCCCTCAAACGGCAGAGATTGCTAAGTGTTCCCCACTATATATTCTCCCCTTCTTTGTTTTAGTCGTAGAACTCCCCAAGATTGAACTGAGCACATGACCACCCCAAAATAGAGTGCATTTCCCGTGCTCCTTTGCAGCTAGGAAAGACCATGAGACTAAGTCTGAATCAATAAGATGTCAGCAGAAGAGATGCATGCAACTTCTAGTCAGTTCTGTAGTAAAGTAGCTGCTTGTTCTCAAGCTTCTTTTATCCCACTGGACGGGAGGCAGCAAACAACTGCAGTAGATACCTTGGGCGCAAGAGATGGAAGTCACATGTTGAGAACATAGAGCTGACTAGCCGTCCTGGGTCAGTCATGGTTTTGTGTAGTCGACCTGCCCAGCTATTTCAGAGTGCCTGTTCAGCTTTGGATGTGGAAGAGAAACCAAACTTTGTCTTTTCTAACCCATTGAAGCCACCATGATTTTGAGTCTCTTTTTTTATGGCAGCTTTAGCTTCTGTGACCTGATTAATAACTTCATAAATTAGGAACTGAGGCCCAGAAAAATTATTATTTACAGTGAAAATACCACCTATAAATGTAAAAATAAATCTGTGGAAATTATTTTTTAAATTAAAAAAAACCTATACTCAATTTTATAATGAAAACATTTTTTAAAGATTCCAGACCAAGAGTGGTAGAACACTTTGGCTTTCCTGACTAAACTATTTGGCTTTGTGGTTTCATCTTAATTACCCTTGAAGGAGAAATCCATGCTTGTTTATCACACAGTGGCTCCTTGGACGAATGAATAAATGAGTGAAAGGATAAAGCAAACTCTGTTTTTACTAAACCGACAGGTATTTTATATTCGCTTGGCCCTTGCCTATTTTAAAGAATGTAACCTTAAGGTACATCTTAGTTTGACTTCTTGGTCAATTTACCACAAGGAAATGCAGTGGCAGCCAATAAAGTTTTCCAATAGGCATACCTCTTATAGTTTTAAGAGTTTTTAATTATAGTTGATTTGTGGGAGGCAGCTGTAGAGCTGTGTGTTTGCAGTAGGTTAGGACTACAGCTCAGCACTACTTTTTCCTGTTTGTTTTACGGCTGTGCCTTAATAGTCACTAAACCAAAGTCATAAAGACAATTGAAGGTGTCAGGGCATGATATTATCTACATGAGCATGGCTTATTGGTGCCAGAGTTCAGTCATTTTTGAATTCAAGGTAGTCTTTGGCTAGTACCAACTTCTAAACAGGTTTTTCTAGAATCGTATTTCAACTAACATAAATGAAATTGTCTCCTGCTATACAAAGATAAAGACTAGCGCCCAGTGGCCCAGTCATATTTATTAAGTTAATTTAAATATTTATTATTAATTAATTAATCAAACCATTAGGTTATAAAAATACAAAATTTGACTATATGAGCCAGTTACGGAAACAAGAAAATAACAAAGCACCAGTCACCCCAGATTGTCTTCAATCACAGGTAACCCATTGTAGGGTTGTCCCCTGAGGCAAAGTCTGAAAGAATTGCATGCATAGGGATGTGAACAATATGTAGTCTTGTTTTATCTTTCTGTTTGTTAAAAATTGTCCATCACTGACACAATGGACAAGGTATCATCTACCTTAGGGTGTGTTTATAATATATATATATTTTTGCGGTACGCAGGCCTCTCACTGTTGTGGCCTCTCCCGTTGAGGAGCACAGGCTCCGGACGCGCAGGCTCAGCGGCCGTGGCTCATGGGCCTAGCCTCTCCGCGGCATGTGGGATCTTCCCGGACCGGGGCATGAACCCGCGTCCCCTGCATCGGCAGGCAGACTCTCAACCACTGCGCCACCAGGGAAGCCCAAGGGTGTATTTATAATATTGACAAGAAATCAATAAATTCAACATAAAGTTGTCTAAAACTGTTAAAAATGAAAAAAACTTAATGTAAGCAAAATTATTTGAAATGTTTTAAGTTCATGATAAAAATTCTATAAACAATTCACATCTCTAGTTTGTTTTAGTTTTTGTTGCATTAATAAATCATATTCCCAAATCCATCCAAGTCTCTTTCTGCTTACACTGGCCTTCTCAATCTTGGTTGCATATTACAATCACTTGGAGAGCTTAAAAAAATTCCGAAGCCCAGGCCAAAACCAAGAAATGATATCAGTCTCTCTTGGGGTGGGATCTCAGTATTTTCGCCATTTAGATGTAGGGAGAGGTTCGGCTGGGTCAACAGGTGTAATCTATTAACCAACTAGACAGATGTTCATTCAAGATAAAGGGACACCAGATGTTCACCGGGCATTCCATTCCAAGAGACATTATTTTCCATCTGAAACACATTTGCCTTCATCAGTTATTTCATGTCTCTTTCACCAAAGTCACCAAGAGGATTTAGTGCTTTCAAAATAGAGGGACCTTCTATTTTGAGGGCTCTTCTGAAAAGTTACACCTGAGAGAAATGAATAGTTCCTTGTCCTCTGCATAGAACTCCCATTTAGCCCATTGAACTACACAAAGGTTTTTAAATAGCCAGGTGATGTCTTGGGCAGGTGCCTTGTAGTCAGCATTAGTCTTCCCAAATGACCAGCCTGATCCAGCCAGTTCTCCCGTTTCCCCTCTGGCTCAGAGGCTTCATTCCTAATCTGTCAGCACAGGAAATTGCTGGCAGGTATCTTCTTTCATGCACGAGGCAGGGAAAACAAAGAGGTCATACTGCTCAGTGCTTTGACTGTGTTCAGCTGAGACCGGAAAAATTTCCCCAGAACAAAGCCGTTCCATTTCTGATGAAGCAGGCCACCACACATAAAGGACCAAAGACAGCATCCAATTCTCAGAATGCTTCTGGGCAAAAATGAAAACGAGCAACGTTTTAAATAAAATTAGTAAAAAGCACATGTGACATAGCCACTAAATATAAAATCATTCAAATTTCTGTTCACAGACTTCATTTAGTTTTCTCAATCATTTGGCAACCTACATTTCAAAACATAGTTCTTCTGGACATCCCTGTTCTAAATCAGTTGTTTAAAACTGAACATTTAAAGTTGGCTGTTTATAGAAAAAAAGCTTATGGTTACCAAAGCGGAAGGGGGGTGGGGGAGGGATAAATTAGGAGTCTGGGATTAGCAGATGCAAACTACTATATATAAAATAGATAAACAACAAGGTCCTACTGCATAGCACAGGGAACTATATTCAGTATCCTGTAATAAACCATAATGGAAAAGAATATAAAAAAGAGTGTATATATATATTGAAATATATAGTGAATCACTTCACTGTACACCAGAAACTAACACAACATTGTAAATCAACTATACTTCAATAAAAAAATTTTTTTTAAGTTGGATGTTTAGAATCATTAAATTAGCATGAACTGAAGTGTAGTGAAGAGTAAAGAAAGATGAGAATTTGGCTAATCAAGGTCCCCTTGAATTCAATAGATCTTTGTTGACAACCTAATATGTACAAAGCAGGTACGTGGAATGAAATGGGTTCTCCTCCAGCTGCAGCATTTCCCAGTCGTGCTCAGAGGGCTAATCTCCAGCTGACGATGAGCCTCTTAGTTTCATGGTTTCGTTTTCTTGGCTTATCCAATAACTTCACTTATCTGAAACCAATATTGGTATAGACATTATTCAGAGACTCCAAGGAATATCTGTTCTTTTAACGAGTCTGTATATCGCTCAAATGGTTATGTGTGGAATCCTTCCAGACTTTTCCTCAGGGGGCAATCCAATTTTTTTTTTCGTCTCTCTGGCTTGCTTTATTTAAAGAAGTTAACTTTGCCATGATTCTTGGTTCTTATTTTTTTTTCTCCAGCTTCAAATATACAAAGACTCCCTGGCATTACAGCTATTTCAAAGAAGACAGATTTTAAATTTGTGAAATTTCCAAAGGAATATAATTTTCAAATATTTACTTTAAATATACAGCTAGTTTTCTATCATACACTTCTTACCCCAGTCTTCATGCAAAATATATCTGAGCAAAATAAAACCTTTCTTCATGTCTTTCATTTCAGAGAAGAGCTTTTAGTACAGTCCAGGGGAGTTTATTGCATATTGTGGGAGATCCTAAGTTTAAAATACAATTCCTTTGTAACTAGGCATTTATAATTTTATTGGAAATATATAAAATATAATGTAAAATATAGAGCACTATATATATATACATATATATGGGTATATATATGTGTGTGTGTGTGTACATATATATATATATATATATATATATATATATATATATGTTTAAAGGGTTGAGATAGCAACAAAAAGTAGTTTTAACAGGCTTTCTAGAAGAGAGAGCCAGAGAGAGAATGGGGAAGAGGAAAATATAGAAAACTTATACTGAGTTTGGGATGGGTGTCCTCACACATGGAAGAACTCACTGCAGAAGTCTTATCTAACTCATCTGCTTTGCAAGGGAAGGTGCTTGATAATAATGATAAAGTTAATAATAACAGTAATAGCTAATATCTATTGAGTGTCTGTGCTCTACAGATTCTGATATACAACAATTATTCACTCACTGTTCACATAAATGTTCACACAAAAAATTTTTATTAAGCATTTACCATGGTGCTAGGGAAGGAAGAAGGAGGGTAAGAGAGAGCTATGCAAACAAACAAACAAACTATAATAGAGGAAGGCACTGGGTGTGGCCATGCATTTCCTCTTAACTGGCAACACATTCTTGCATTTTTAGGCAAAAATAGAACACAGTGGTGGGACTTTTCATTGATAACTGAGAACTTGAAATATGGTGGGATGGAGCCTTCATCCCTGTGGTATTAACTTTGCTCAAAAGATGGCAGCAAAGTTCAGCTAATTCTTCAGAAGCCACTTAAATGTTAGGGGAGGAGGGAATGGCAATTCACATCCTTTAAAGGTTAATGGGTTAAAAAAAAAAAGGTTAAGGGGTAAGTTGAAGAAAGACTGTCTTGGTGGTTTTACAAATGGACTTTATTTTCTGATCATTTATCACAATATTTATTAACTATTAAAAATATCACAAGTTTAATGTAAGCCAAGTCACAATATTAAAATTACATTTATTCATTCATTTGTTAATTTACAAATGTGAAGAGCCATTAGTTCCCCAAACGTTTGAGTATCTGCTGGGAGCTAGCACTGTGCTGAGGGCTGATGATACTTGACAGAAAAACAGACACAATCCCAGTTCTCATTGGACATAGGGCCCAGTGCAGGACAGACATTAAAAAGGTAAGCACTGAAATGAATTTATAGTTAACCATAGAATGTAAGCCAATTTGGAGCAGGGAGTTTTGTCTGTTTAGTTCCCCAATGGATCTCAAGAGCCTAGAACTGTGCTTGGCACAAAGCAGGTGCCCAGGAAAGGGTGGTTGACAGAATGAAGGAGTATGATTACAAGTCTGAACTCTGTGTATCCAGGGCGTCACTCTCTGTGCGCGTTGAACAAAGGAACAGAGCCTGGGGTTGAGGAAATAATGCTTGGGCAAGGCCTGGAGGATGAGCAGGAGGACACAAGGTGGTTGTGTGTATGTATGTGCACTGAGAGTGGGACAGAGAAGACCCTGGGTGAAGGCCCTGTGACCGTAGCTGGGGAGGAGGGGGCCAAGGCAGTCAGCTTGGCAGCAGCATAGCGAGGGAAGGGTGGTGCAGGGAAGCACCGTAGAAGCAGATGAGTGAGGTGCAGAGCCTTTGGTGTAAAGAGGAGTAAGAGAGGAACAAGAGTGGATTTGCAGAGAAGTGCAGGCTATTTACTGCAAGTCCAAATGAGAGACGATGGTAACTTAGGTCCGGGAGATACAGGTGGAGTGGGGGGAAGTTGTCACTGTCACCAGATACTCGACCAGCAAAACCAACAGACTTGGTCATGCATATAGGCTCCAGAGGGGAAAGGAGAGAGGAGTTCCCGGGACTTTGCAATGGGATGTGTGGTAGATAGGAAATCAATCCTGCAGGAAAACCAGTTTGGGGGAAGAGGGAAGATCCTGAGTTCTGTCTGGGGTGTGTTGAGAATTTGAGAAATCCTAGTAGACACAGTAAATCCCTAGTTGGATTTAAGGGTCGAAGCTCAGAAAGGACTGGGGTAAAAATGGTTTGGGAGTTAATGGCATGTAGGTGACATCTGAAGGAGAGGACAAGGTTGAACCCAGTTCGGTAGTGAGTATAGCAGAGGAAAGACGGGCCTAAGACTCACCTGCAGGAGCTCCCATGTTTAGCGGCCAGGTGGAGAATGATGGGCCTGCAAACAAGGCAGGAGTGGCCCGGGAAGAAAGGAGGAAACCCAGAGAAGACGGTGTGAGCACAGGGGAGAGAGCTCTCCAGGAGCGGGAAGACCTTTCCCCGAGTCCTGAGAAAGGCAGGCCAGCGTCTCCAACCTCCACCACTGCTCTTCCCTTCAGTAGGTTCATTCATTCATTCATCCATGCAACAGGGGTCCCTACCAGGCCCAACATAAATGTCCTTGGCTCCAGGTAGAACCAGGCCCTGGGAAGCTAAAAAATTTAGAGCCATAGGTAAAGGCAAACAGGAGTAAGTAATAATGGCGTGGACAGCAGCTCCTGTTAATTAGTGAAAGAAATTAATGGGGGAATTTATTTACAGATTCAGAAGGAAAGCCCACTGGACTACGGGTCAGGAATCCTGAGTTCCAATCCGAGTTCCCCCACTGGCTGCCATACCAGCTTGGGGATCTCTCCCTAGGCTTGATTTCAGTGTTATCATCATTAAATTTCAGGGCAGAGGATTGTTGGGGAGTGAGCAGCTAGGTGGGGAAAGAGAGGAGAGAAAGGGAAAAATAATACTCACTCTGTGTACTTCATGGGGTTCTTAGAGAAGATCTTATGAAATCAAGTGTCTAAATGTGCTTTTGAAAGCTTAGAGCATCAGATATGTTTCTATATGGCTGAAGGAATTTTTTTATTAGTCTTATAAAAATAGAAATATATAATTTCTAAATCTGGAGTGTTGCCAGGTATTTATTGCTAAAAAGCTGTGTGACTGCCTTTTATCCCTTTCTAGCCTGCTGTGAGCACCATATCCTTTTCCAACTAAAAATAAAACACAAAACAGAAAAAGAGAAAACATCTAAAATCTATCACTGATGCAAGGAAAAAGATAAAGAATTTTAACAAAATAGATTCAGGACCACCCAAGTTAATGGATTTCAGGCCAAACAGTGAAAACAAAAGGATTACCACTAAATCCTCAAATCTATTTTAAAAGCTGAGGAGAAGTGAGAGGCCTCATCCAACATTACCTAGAAAACCCTACCTATCTGTGAGGGCTATTTTGACCTTGCTTTCCGAGGGCCACCTGGTGCCTGGCCTTTTAATCTGCCCTCTTCTGAGTGATGGCTGTGGTGCCGGTCCTGACGAGGCAAAGCCCTTTCTTATTTATAGCAAATTATCTCTAGAGCAGCACCACATTAGCTGATATAATCACTGTCCTGGAATAAGAAGCAGGTTCCAGCACCTTCTGTCATACACCCTTGTGTTTGAACTGCTCTGAAAGGACTCAAGCTTTCCTTTTCTAAATATAATCTTGACTTGAGAGGTTAGATATGTCATTCATTTCCTTAAACCCTGCTTTAAAAATACCTCAAATTTAGAGGCTGATGTACCACATTGCAAATAAGGCTTCGGCTTCAGGGCTTTTAGATTGAGAGGTCCCTGCTCAGGCTCATACCTTGTTTTATTTGAGTAATTTGGCGTTCTTTTTCTTAAAGGGTCAGCTCCCCCAGACCTGCTTTGCCCCTGCTCTGAACCAGCAAGAAGATGCCTAGACTTGTGAACTACCCAGACAGTAATTGGGTTGGAGATCATGGCTTCAATCCACTTTCCATGGCCCATTTCACTCCAGATTATTAAGGTATATTTATGTAACCAGGATTCTCCAGCTCTCCAGGATTCTGGGATCATTCTTTCTTTTAATTAAGAAAAATGAATTGAGCCCTCCTTTCATATAAATGTAGGGAATCCAGCATGCTTTCCCCATTTCTAAGGTTTCTTGGGAGCTGGGCAGAGGGGGGGTGACCTCCTGTGACTTCTCAGGCCAAATGCCTCCTCCTGGCCACCTCAGCTTTTGTGGCTACTGTCCCCTCCTCTCCACACTTCTGCCTGAGCTTGGCCCCCTCCTCCTTCATTCCCCAAAGCATCTGCTTAAGGTGACAGATTTCCACTGAAAGGCTGAGGGGACTGAGTGCAATCATAGAGCAGCAGGAAAAAATTCAAAATCAAGTACTGGGCCTGATTTTTGTTCAAGATTTTTCTCTCTGTGGAAGGATCTGCCTCTGCAGCCTTGGGGCCTGCTCTCTCATGGAAACTTCTCTCTTCTCCTCACTTTCTCCACATCCCTCAGGGACCACACACTTCCTCCCTCTAAAGAAGCTTCCAGAAAACTCTTTTACTTTATTACTGAGACCAATTTCTCTCTCTTCATTTTAATCATCTCCCCTCTGTTCAGGTCCAGAAAGAGCCATTCACTAATGAACCTCATCATGACCCTTTAAGGAGGAAGGAGTATTGATCATTTCCCTCCCCCCAGTTTAAATATAAAAACTTCCTTTTTGTTCTATTTAAGGTTGAATTATTATTATTATTATTATTATTATTATTTTATTTATTTATTTTTTGTGTGGTACGCAGGCCTCTCACTGTTGTGGCCTCTCCCGTTGCAGAGCACAGGCTCCGGACGCGCAGGCTCAGCGGCCATGGCTCATGGGCCCAGCCGCTCCGCAGCATGTGGGATCTTCCCGGACCGGGGCACGAACCCATGTCCCCTGCATCGGCAGGTGGACTCTCAACTACTGCACCACCAGGGAAGCCCGAGGTTGAATTATTAATAGGAATCCAGTATTTGAGATTATACAGCATAGCTGATGCCGTTTCGGGTTTGTGTTTATAGCTCTTAGGTAGCAAACTGGTCCTTCCCATTCTGGATTGCTCAGTAATTCTGGACAGAATGGTCTTTTCACTTTGTTCTTCCCGCTTCTGCCCACTCAGTCCTCTCCTGCCCACTCGACCACTGTGATAGTGAATTTGGAATGTCTCAGATCAATGCTGAGGCAAGTTGCTGGTAATTCAAAACCCATCTGGACTTTGGGCATGCTGTAAAACAAGCAACACTGACGTTTCATGGAAACTCATTTTTTGGTCTTTGAGAACACTGGCTTCTAACCAGCATTATCAGTGACTATTGGTTACTTGCCTTCTTAGGCCTTGAGAAGTACATCAGTGTCAAAGTATAATTTTCATAAGGTTACAAACATAACTGTTGTACAAAAGTAAAGTAAGAACACACTAATGGTCTGCTTATCTCTTCATGAAAGACCAAAACTGGTTCTAAGGAATACAGGAGAAACATCATCTGTAGTCACTTAAAAAAACATACTTGAATAAATGACTAAATTACACACAAAAGTGGTTAATATCGTACAGGGCAATAAAACTTAGACCTTTGGGTTGGAATCTTTTTTCAGGCACAAACAATTTCTCTGTGGACAAAATTCATTTGTATTGCCACCAGACAAGAATCATTTGCATTGCTTAAATTTACTACAGGTTAACATGTACAAATCAGTAGTAAATAAAGTCAAGCAAAGGTATATATCATACCCTAGAGAATTAGCTAATCCTTATGTGGCCCATTGGACATTGCTCCAGTGTGATGTAGAAAGGATATGCAGTCACCTTTTTCTCTATTTCCAAGTTTTGGATATGTTTTTTTTCCCTAAATATAAGAAAACAATTGTATTTTCCTCAACTTCTCTAAGCTATACCAATCATTTAAAAGTTCTTTGCTCAACAATGGCTTTTATGATAGTTATTTTAGAAAACAATATAGTTCATATATTTCTGAGTTTTAAGCCTTCCCTACCCTCTACCCCTGCAATGCTCTCTTATTTATTTAGAATAAACTATGAATGGGTTGGTGTGTTTACCTTAACCTCTAGAACAAGATATTTATACACATGCAGAAAAATGAATAGTATTGACTATGGTTTCTGTAACATGACACCTACTGTGACCGGACACTGGGCTAAAGGTACCACAATTATGCTTTCATTGGATATAAAGACATAGTAATTTATTTCCTCTCCATTGACTTTGACATACTAAAGTAAAGTTATAGAACCTTAAGAAGAGATGAAACGATAGTTTCTTCTGAGTGATAGGCATGATTTTAAATACATTAAAGGGAGGAAAGTGTAAAATGTATTGATATTCTGACTGCTTCTCTTCCGACGATCATCACTATAGAGCAAATGTACAGTTTTGAGAGAGCCGATGACTGCTATAGCTGAGCATGTGAGCTGTGCTTACTTCAGTGACTGCCTGACTGTTTCCCAGCAGACGTCCGGAGGATACTGCCCTATGATAAGCAAGGGATGTTTCCAGCGGTTCCTGCTTATTAGTACGAGAGGAAGGAGACTATTCAGAGATAAGCAAACATAGGCAAGAGTTAGCTGTGCTTTGGAAATATGACGTTAACAAATAGCCTAAGTGTCCATCTGCAGCATCCCAGCCTCTGGGCCTGAGCTTCAAATTCCAGCTCTAATCCTACAGAATTCCCACCACTCCCCTTTGGCTGAGCTATTGCGGAAATTCTTTTTGCAGCTGTTGGGGAGACTGGTCGCCATCAGAGGAGAGTAGCAATGACGGCACGAGCTACTGCACATCCAAAACATAATATCCTCAACCGTGAAGGAGAAATGGGATGAGAAAAGTTTGAAATCTACTGATAATCTCTACACTTAAATATTGATTAGACTGTGATAAACACCATGTTGCAAGAGGACCATGGATTAGACCAAAACTCAGCAGTATTCATAAGGTTAAATTTCCTCTCCCTTTATTTCCCTTGTTGAAGAACAATATAGGACAAAAGGCCAAAGGATGACTGAGGGGGGAGGTGGCAATAAATATCTCTGAGTTTTACAAAATTGCATAATGTGCCTATTTGTATAATTTGGAATGCACTGGCGTCACACAGGAAACCCTGCTTTTTTGGTATTTTTGTTATTGTGGTAAAATATACGTAAGATAAAATTTACCATTTAAACCATTTTTAAGAGTATAATTTGGTGGCATTAGGTACTTTCACTACGATATGCAGTCATTACCACCATCCTTTTTCAGAATTTTTCATCATCCCGAGCAGAAACTCTGATCCAATGAACAATGAATGACTCCTCGCCCCCTCTTCCCCCTGCCCCTGGCAACAATTTGCTTTCTGCCTCTAGGAATTTGACTACTCTAGGTGCCTCATATAAGTGGAATCACAATATTTGTCCTTTTGTGTCAGGCTTATTTCATTTGGCATAATGTTTTCAAAGTTCAACAGTGCTTTGCTTTTAAACAAAGTTACTTTCAATACTTTATTGATGAGTCTCTTATAGAGACAATAACTTAGTATGTAGTATCTTGTGATATGATTTAATATATCTCAAACTCAAAAGCCTCAGTTTTGCATTACAAAAGAGCTAGCAGTTGGGCTCTGATTACTTTTTTTTTTTTTAAAGCCAGGTATTGGCTCTGTAAAATATGAACAGGGAGAAAAGAACAGTAAGAATCTTCACCAAGTGATCAATTTTGGTTGCAAGCATGACTTGCAATTCAGTAATAAAATGAAATCTTCCCCTTGTACCTAGATTGAAAAAAACCAACAACAATATGTTCTCTGCACTGCTCCTTCCTGTGAGCCAGGGAGAGATGGGACCATGACTGATGTCACTTGTTAGTTGATAATGAAATGCAGTTCGTGTCCAGCAGACCCAGCAGAAATACTCCCAGGCACAAGAGAAATATACCCAGATGGTATTCTCCATTTTTCAAACTAAAAAAGCCAGTTGCCTCTCCATTTTGTGTCCAGGATGCTACCTTTTCTAGATAGAGGCTCAAGCATTGATTTTCATGCCCAATGAACCAGTGCACCTATTAACTAGCCAATCCAAGCTTCTTTCATGCCTTAAATACTGAATTGGGGAGTGGGAGGGTATGAACTGAGAGAACAATATAATGTGAAAATAAGATCAAATATAATCACGTAGAAACCCCCAACCTAGTTCATCCCACCTGTACTCCTATTGCAATCAGTAGCTTCCAGGTGTACCTCAAAACAGCCGTAACAAAAAAGTAAATTCTTCAGGATAAGCTTCTCATGAGCAGTTCCAGTTGTATCCAAATTCATGCCATCAAATGAAAGCCTCAAATTATGTGAAGCTTAAAACACAAACACACGCAAATACACATGCAAGACAAAAATGAGATACAGTGAAGGGAATAAATTAGCACCAGCTGCAGGCCAATTAAGCAAAGTCTTCCACTAGGGAAAGCTTACTTATAATTTACCTAAACAAACCCCTTCCTTTTTGTTGCAATTTGCTGCTTATTAATTTTCCTTATTAAAATGACTGCAAAGAGGAACCAGGAGCATCGTTATCACATCAGGAAAAAAAACCCCAGTTCTTCCAATCAAAAGAATGCTTTGAAATGGTATTTTTAGTCAAAGGTTTGTGTTTGTAACATTTTAAAAATATTTAAAATTTAAAAAATCAAATTACATATGCACATATTTAAAAGAGTCAAAGCTTATGATGAAAAAAACAGTAATTTCCAGCTCCATCCCTTCTTACCTGCTCAGAGCCCACAACTTTCAAATCCTTTAGCCATTTCTTCTAGAATTTGTCTCTGTATTTCTAGATAGTATGCTTCCATTGTGATTTCTGGATTTATGAATTTTTACTTTATCTGTTGACTTCCTGCATGATGAAGATTCTGCTGTCTTTCATCATGAGTCCTACTGCTACCAACCTCTCATCTCTCCTCCAAACTCCCAATATTGAAGGGAAGAGGGAGAAAGGGTGAAGAAAGTCTGAGGTCTCGTTCTACTGCATATTGCGAAGTGCGCATATATGGGCAAAGAAGAAAATAAAATCACAGCCAGCTCTTACAGTTCTAAGCATGTTACAGATATTCATTTACCCCTCACAACGATCCTACGAAGTAGGTACCAGGATTATCCTCATTTTACAGATGAGAAAACTAAGGCACAGAGAGTTTAAGTAACTAGGAGATGCTGTAAGTCATCCATAGCCTCTACACTAGATCCAAGGTAATAGATGTAACTGCTCTTTCGAAGTCAGAAGCAAAACATGCTTGCAAAGGAGATAATGGTCTTGTGGATGATGACAATATTGGGGATGCCTGGCCAGTACTGGACACACACACGCAGCTGGGTATCAGCAAGAAGACGTACAAAAGCTGGCCCGGGTTTTGTGGGGGAATGATGTGTATGCAATTTAAAGATCCCTCTTTAAGAAAAAGAGTATGAAATTGCTACCAAATGAATATTTATTTAGAGTGAAAAAGAAATAAGAGCAAATTAGAAATCTAAAATAGTGACCAATAACACAAACATTACAACACCCGTATAAACAACATCATTTATTCATTAACAGTCTGACATACCTCTCTAATTTCCCTATTTTAGCTGCCTGCTCTTTGAGTGCCTTTTTATATATCAACAATCTTTTTTTTTTTTGCGGTACGCGGGCCTCTCATTGTTGTGGCCTCTTCCGTTGTGGAGCACAGGCTCCGGACGCACAGGCTCAGCGGCCATGGCTCACGGGCCCAGCCACTCTGCAGCATGTGGGATCTTTCCGGACCGGGGCACGAACCCGTGTCCCCTGCATCGGCAGGCGGACTCTCAACCACTGCGCCACCAGGGAAGCCCCTCAACAATCTTTTAAGATATAATTTTCTAAAGAGAACCTAGAAAGCAAATTCATTCTTTGCTCTGCCATGATTGATAAAAACATGTTTTTAATATTAATGGTTTAGCAATTTATTTCAGTTTTACAATTTGTTATTGGAAGTATATGAATTTTAAGATGTTGTCTTATTTGAGGACATCTCTAGTATATAGATATTTCATAATGAGCTGACAATTTCAGGGCCTCTCCAGTTTTATTGTGTTATGTCTGTCTTGCCTACTCTTTGAATTGATGATATTCATAAACCAGAGACTGGAAAGGGACCCAAAGTCTGGAGCCCTTCAGCTCACCACTTAAGGCCTTAAGCTCCCAACATCTAATGAATGCCCAGGCTGATATGTCCCTCACCTTACAGCTCTGATGTTACAGCTCAGTTCTAAGAGACGAAGTCTGTTGTTTCTTCAGGAAGCTGGCATCCTGCCCCCAAGCACCAATCAGGTTTCATCTCCCAAGTTGGAGACTGAAGTGTGTCGGCAATGATGGCTGTGTGATTCAGGTCATGCTGGCTGTGCTGGCAGCAGCATCGAGGGGCAGGAGGCTCAGGCAGCCCCTGGAGTTCAAGCCATGACTCATTCCAGGAAGGAGGCCAGGGCTTGATGGTTAAAGACTGAGCCAAAAATGCTAGTGAGAAGACTTACCAGACTGTGCATGAGCTGAAAGGCAACTATGCATTTCATCATTCAAATCAAACCCTTGAGACATTCCACCAAAATAAAGAGATAAATCTTCATTTGAACAACTCTCATCATAAAGCCATGGAAAGAGCAGAGTGGGGTTTGCGGAGACCTGAGTTTTGCTGCGTGTTCTAGGCTGCAGTGAATAAGTCATTCACCCCAGCCTCCAATTCCTCACTGTAAATGGGAATGCTGGAACAGCTTACCAACTCAGTCCCTTTCAGGACTCTGGACCAGCCAGACAAGAGAGTGAATGGGAATCCCGACCCCTCACATCCCAAACCAAACCAAACAGGCAGTTACAGCTGAGTGGAAAGCTGGTCCTTGCCACATTTCCTAGGTTGATCTTGGAGCAGCCAAGGTCATACACCAGCCTGGGATTTTAAAAGGAAATCCAAGAGAGGGCAGCATTAACCATTTTATAAGATTAGAATAGTTTCCATCGTCATCCAGGAGTTTTAGAAATTGTACAGATTCACAAAAACCTTGGTGCTTGAAAAGTTAAACAGAAAAGAGGGAGTGTGAAAAAATCTTCAAGCATCTTCTTTTAACTAAAGGCTTGCAGAGTGTACTTCTAACGATGGAGATAAAGAGAAATATTATTTCCTGAATAGAACTTCCAAATGCTTTTCTTCTTCCCCTTTCTCTCTTCCTCCTTCTCCTCCTAGTCTCATTAATGTATAATATAGGAAGGCTTGTCACTTTCCAAATTGTGTTCATGTAAGCATCTCAAGACAACTTGTGGACTTTTCTAGTTAAAATCATAGGAAATAACCTATTAAGCTACTGCTTCTTCAATCAATGGAAAAATACGTTTTAATGATGCACAGTGTCATTCCACGACAAATTAGAATATAATTTGAAGCAGTAAAGAAACTTCCCTTCCCAAAACTTAGTCACTGGTGTGCAAATCTGGTCAGAGGAGCAGACTAATTTTTAACAGTAACTTCACAAGCTTCCTGATGTCAGTTGCCTTTAAGAATGAGTGTGAAGCAGTTTTTTTCTGATCAATTTTTTTTCTTATTTTAAAAATCATTATTGTTATCTCTGATAATAAAAGTAACACATGACTATAATAAAAATTACAAAGTGTATGCTATAAAACAGTAGAAGTCCCTATAACCCCAGAGACAAACACTGCTTGGTTTATACTTGTCCAGCTATCTTTTTAGTGCATGCTATTATAGATCTTTATAGTATATATAAATTGATATAAGAACATACATAATGCTTTTTCACTTTTTCTTTTTTAAAAAACTTGGCTCTCAATTATGGACATCTTTCTATGTCAAAACATGTAGAGCTGCTTCTCTTTACGCCACCATAGTATCCCATTGTACAGAAGTATCACGATTGTTTAATCTGCTATTGACATGCACTTGGGTTGTTTCCAATCTTCCTAAATAGGAACAGTAATGAATAAAATTCTTGTACAATAATCTTTGTGCACATCTGCAACTGTTTCTGCAAAAGGAATTCTAGAAGGGGGATTGCTGCATCAGGGACTATGCACATCTTACTTTGAACAGATACTGCCAAACTGTCTTCTAAAAGAATTGAGCTAAATTATACCCACCACCACTACTACATAAATGAACCTGCCTTTTCCTCTCACACTTTTGCTAACACTTGTACTCCCAAACTTTATTTTTTTTTACAATCTAATATCCATAACTGTGTATTAAGTTTCTGCTGAAACACAACATTTTTCTCTTTAGAATCACCCTCATTTCTACCAAAGACAGCCAAATTAAGACTAATTTATTTGCAAAATAAATTTAGTCTCATTAAACTTGGCCTGATTATTTACATAAGTCCCGCAAGAATAGCAATTGACCATATAGACTCTTTTGAATCTGCTTTGCTGGAACTTTTCATAAGGAAACTCCAGATGCGAATATTTAAATGCCTCTCGGGGCCAGGAAGCCACGCCAAGAACTTGCCATCAGAGTTGCCTGTAAAAACCTATAGATTTGGGTGAATTCCTCTTTTCTTTTTTTTTTTTTTACATCTTTATTGGAGTAGAATTCCTCTTTTCTTAAGGTTCCCCAAATATCCCGAGGTTCCTGCATCTGCCAGGAAATAGTCTCCCTTACTCACCTGGTAAGGCTGCTGGAAACCCTGGCTGCAAGGTACCAGGCTCTTTTTCCAAGGGGCTTTATGGCTCCATAAAGTCAATCTTAGTTCCTTAAAGCTGTCTGGTCATAACTGATTGTATACATATTCTCAAATATGACATTCCAGTCAAAGCCATGGTAATGTTTATAACCAGTGTGTTGCCAATTGTGTCCTGTTACAATGAGAACAGATTCTTAGTGAACTTATGCAAATAACTATATTGCATGAAAGTAAGAATACTTACTAAGAGTTTCTAAATTCTGGATGGATTAGGTAGGGAGAAAAAAATAAATGTTTCAATTCTTCCTGCAAAGGTATAGTTCACCAAATTGCTGTAAGTCATAGTATAAGGGGAAAGGTTTCCTTATATCTGGAAAACAAAGATTTGTAAAAGTCAGCAATATTTCAGGCAGAAGTTATAAAATTTATAATCATATTCATCAGTTCATTCAGTCCTGTGTAACTAATTCTTGTTGAACTTGATCTTCTGTTAACAGTTTTATGAAGCCATCAGGTTTTCTATTAGAGTTCTGTGATTTCTTACCCAGTTCCGTGATATAATCTGATTATCAGAAACCTGTATTTGTCAAAAAGTCCTTTCTATGAATCTTCTTGAAGCTGAAGCATTTTTGCAAAAGCATTAGATTAAAACAATAACCGTCTACGAATGACAAAAGAATTAAAATGACATGGTTGAATATCTGATTACAATGCAATTGACAAGGAAATTTGGTTATTTCTGTAAAATACAACATTTTAAGATAATATCTAGAATATAACTGATAACATACTAGGACATATTCAAGTTTTAGGAATTTCATACAATTTTTAGAACATATATTAATAACATTTACCTATATAACCTAAGAAGGTTTATCATCTTTCTTTGATAACACTTCCCATGTAATTTAGCATATAAAGCCCTACTAGTTTAATATCTCCTTTCATAAGGAGAGAAAAGAAATTTCTTGAGGTGTTCCAGGGGCTCTCTGGAAAACCTCAAAGTTATTTCCAGGTCAATAACACTTCATTTAGAATTTGATTTGGGGGAAGTTTATCGAAAATATCAAAAAGGTTTTAAAACACTTCATCAAAAAGACCATAGGTCACTGTGAAATAAATAATTATCCACTTAACCAAAGTGACAATAAAAAATTTCAAAAGCAAATACAGAAAGTTACAACAGATTACTTAAAAGGTAAGGAAATTTTTACAATGTGTTTTCAAAAACAGATCAATAGTCCAAGAAAACTTTGTTCTCTCTGTAGAAAACCAGATTGTAGTTTTGCACAGCTTACCTTTGATGTTAAAATTCAATTACTTTCATTCCAATCTGAGCCAGTTTACCATGTATAACTCTTTTCTCAAGGTTCCCTTTCTAAAAACCTTCTGTAACTCCCTTTTTTACATTCAGGTTGTCTTGTGCTCCCCCTCACCCCACCCCCGCCCCTTTTTAAAATCCTCACTTTAGGACAAAAGTACTTTCTTTCCTCTTAACAAAATGCATTTCCATTCCTTATACTTTTTCCCCTTGCATATGAAGATGTTGTCCTTATTAACTGTAGTAGTTTTAATTAAATGTGTTAATTAGAATTCTTAACCTTAGAAACATTAATTTCTAGTGAAAACTAAGAAGAAAGCAATTGTAAACTGTTTATCATACCTGTATTTTTTTGATTGCAAACTTATGAATACATATCATAATTTCTAAAAACATACATTTCCTCATAGCATAATTTTTTTTCAATGTGGTATAAGACATGTTTCTAACAAACGTGTTTGCTAAACAAACAAAATCTTTAGTTTTTCTGCAATAAGAAGACAAAAGTAGGTAAGCTTAGACTTGTTTAGCAATTAATGTTTCAGTATTTAATCTTATTTGGAAATGACCTATATGTTTAATGAATTTCCATCATGTAACTTAGCTTAGCAAAACTCTAAAGTTTTAAATTACTGAAATATTTGGAGAAACTATTTTTTAAGTAGACATGATAAAACATCATTATTCTTAAAGAGTTCACCTAAAAACTCTTATCCCTTTTACATTTATTTAATTTACTTATTCCCAAGAGTTATGTTTAGATTACCCATGAAAACTTCATGAAACATTAGACAAAGTCAACCATCATCCCAAGCTACTTTTCTTGCTGACAAATTTTGTAACACAGATAACATGATCTTATTTGACTTTCAGTAAACCTAGGTACAATATTATTACACTTAATGTTGATAACTCTAAAGACCTGTCTGTATTAAACCAACAAATTTAAACTAGCTTTAATACCAAATATTTTCCCAGATCACATGAAGCTGAAATTCATTTGGGTTAGTCCCTATTATATTTCTGAGAATTTAATTACGCACTTAATTTTCTTTAAGCAACTAAATAGAGCTCTTTTACAAATTAATTTTGGCAATACCATCCAAAGGTAGAAAATACCACACATATATAACACATGTATATAGACATGTACAAACACACAAACAGAAGCAAACAGAGACCCCATAGTCCCATTCTAAAATTTCAGCCATGAATCAGGTACAATAATACAAAACACACCAGTTATAAAAGAGGTTGGATTCAAATTGGGTTTCTGGCAGATTGAGCAAGTCAATGTCACCTGTTTAGATGGCTAAACCCTTTTTACTAATATTTATGAAGACGCTTAAGATTTGCATTTGTCCGTGAAGAGTCAAGTTCCAAATGTCCTTTCCCTGTTTTGTTCTTTCTTTTGATAAGATTTACCGACCTGAAATTTGTATTTTAAAGAGATGGTCTAGACCAGGTAGAACATTTATATCTCAAAAACACAGGGAGAGAAATGCAAGTTCCTCCTAGGAGGACTTTTGTTCCCTTAAGGCCAGAATTATTTTTTGCAATATTTATAAGCCTCTTAAGATAAATAGGGGAGGTTTGGGGAGTGGTAAAAAGGATTGGTGGGCTTTGAATTATTTCTGGAGCCACACCTCTGATCCTGTGAAGACTAGAGTTGTAAAACAAGGACAGCTGTTTTTAATTCCTCAAAGAATTGGGTGGCCACCTAAATGATATCGAAGGACTGACATACCCATCCACCTATGTTAGAATGTTTTTCTTTCCCTCTGGGTACATTTAGCTTAGGAAAGTAGGCCCAAAAAATTCCTATCAGGCTCTGAATATAAGCTGTAGTCACCGGTAGCCTCCCATTTACAAAAATCCATTTACAAAAACTTTTTTTTTTTTTTTTTTTTTTTTTTTTGCATTACGCGGGCCTCTCACTGCTGTGGCCTCTCCCGCTGCGGAGCACAGGCTCCGGACACACAGGCTCAGCGGCCATGGCTCATGGGCCCAGCCGCTCCACGGCATGTGGGATCTTCCTGGACCGGGGCACAAACCCGTGTCCCCTGCATCGGCAGGCAGACTCTCAACCACTGCACCACCAGGGAAACCCTACAAAAACTTTTGAGGATCCTCCCTGAGTTTAAGAAATTCTTTAACTATGGCCCTCAGTTTGGTCTTTGACCTGAAGATGATTGCCTATAACCTCAGATGGTCCCATTTCTGAAGGTAATTGTTTAACAGTCTCTCCAGAGTAGAAAGGCAATTTAAAGAGAGAACGAGTACTCAAAGGAGGATAGAGGGGAGCAGTATTTATGTCAGTCTTATAGTTTTAGGTACCTTTTGTATATTTAATATTTCATTAGCCTTTGACAACAAATCATTCAATAAAACTATTTTGGAATTCTGAAGGCTTTGGGGGCTTTGCATACCAATTAGGTACAATTGTTTGGGATAAAATCTCTCTAAAAATTTACCAATTTAGAATTTTTTCTAATTCAAAGGGTACATCGTCTGGCCATTGATGCGTAGGAGCTTAACAGTGACTCAAACCAATAAGATACAAGAGGCATGCCTACAAGAGAGTGCAAAGGATGCAGCCCTTACAAGATCCAGAAAGTCCACTCCCCAAAATAGTCTAAGAAAACAGACCTTTGTGGCATCATTAACAAAGCAACAAAGGTTGAGATGCCAAAGGCCCCTTATGAACTGGGACCCCTTATGATAAATTTCCCTGAGAGCTGACAAAGAGATGCTTAGAATCCCAGTCTGTCTGACTGGCTGCCAAATGCACACCATTTTGGGTACCTTCAGGATGGCAGAGATCAGAGACCGTTTTCTCAATGGTCAGTAAGCCAAGCTATATACAGAACAAGAGGAAAGAAAAGCCTAATCAGACCAATGGTTTTCCTCCTTTATAACAAACGGCACAAAAGGCAAAGACAAAAAAAGAGACCATATGTGGGAGGAAACAGATCCACAAACCAAGAGCACTCTGACAAACTTTAAACCAAGAGTCACCGAGTGCAAGAAATTAGCCCTACAAATATTTTCTCCTGCTAAATCGAATTTTTTAAAAAAGAGAAAATCTCTTACCACTTTCATTTCCAGTAGACCCTGCAGACAGACATATGTAGTAAGAATTCTCACCTCCTGCTGGCTTTTGTCAGGTATCCCAACGTCTCTTAGCTGCAGCAGCATTGGGGCAAGTAGGGTCCAGCCAGTAAAGTTTCATCCCATCCTGTTACCAACTGTTCAGTGAGGAAAAACTTTTCTTCTACGCTTCTAGGTTTTTCTGGCAAGCCTAAGAATTAAATTGACATACACAGATTAACAGGACAAAGTCAACCAGAAATTTAATAACATGTATACATGGGAGAGACCCAGGAAAACTGAGTAACTCCTTCCCAAATTTTAAAGCTTTACCAATCTGATAAACATGTCTTGTTTAAATTTCTCACACTTGGATTTATTGCTATATAAGATAAAAAATATTATGTATGGAATCACTAATAATAAATCATTAAATAATAAACATAAATAAATAAAACAGTAATGAAAAAAATTTAGCGTAGTACTTTAGTAAGCTTCCTCTGATTTCCTAAGCTTTCTCTAAGTTTCTTAGGCTTTCTCTAAGCTTAGGCACAAAAATTAAATCATTAGGTGAAAGTACAGATGACTAAAGTGGCAGTTACATATTGGAAGCAGCATGAGCCCACTTCAGTTTCCCAAACTTAGGAGGTTCCAGAATCGAGGCTGTGTTCTGGGTCCTGCCACCTTCTGAGCACCCACTCATACCCAGGAGCCCACACATCTGGATACCATCGACAGCTGAAGGACCACACACAGAGAGGAAGGCTGGTCAAGGTGGCTAACAGCACATCTCCACAAGAGCGTGAAGGGAAAATGTCTCCATGATTCCTTCCTTCAAATTCAAACAGAACCCCAAGTTCAATATCTGTTCTTTCTACCAGTGGACATGGCTGGTCTTTAAAATGTGATTGGCTAGAAGTGTTGCCAAAATCTTGTCTCTCTGTGCACCGATGCCAAACAGAAATACGGAGACAGAGTTATGGAGGAGAAGGAAAGAGTGGCTTTATTTCTTTGCCAGGCAAAGAGAACACAGTAGGCTAGCTCCTCAAGAACCGTACCCCACTCCCTGGGGAATAGGGAGAGGTTATATAGTCAGGACTTGTTGTCAGAGTTACATGATATAAGGATCAAAGTTTCCTCTTTCTTCTGCAAAGTTTCAAAAGGGTGGGGTTGCTGGCAAGATCAGGGTGTGTGCAGGGTCACAGGTGGGTGGGTCTCCTAACTCTGATGAGCTTCTCTGGTCCCTTTCATCTCGCCTCCGATGGTTTTGTGGCTGCTCCTCCCTTGATTAGCAACTGTTCCGAATCTGCCCTTTGGAACTCAGGGAAGGTCATGGAGGTTGGAGCCTTGCCTACAAGAAGTGGGGGACAAAAAGGCCTCTGTGCCCAGGAGCCCCACAGGGCCCTGCTTGGCCTCAGAAGGGCAAATAAAAAAAGATTCTCTCCTCTACAGAACCAGTGCTGCTTATTCTTGGTTGGCAGCACTGTTGCCTTGGAAATGGGGGTTCCCTTTGAAAGGGGCCTATTTGTTTGTTCTCTAGCGTTTTTCCCTAGTTGAGAAAGAAGTGTATGAACAAGGTAAAATAAAATCAAACAGTATGAGAAGACCTGTTGAAAAGTAAGCTTCTCTGTCAGTCCAGCCCTCTAGTCTTGCTACACCTGCTAATGATTTCCAGTGTGTCCTTCTAGTAATTTTCCCTGCACACACACTGGTCAATTTTGGACATAAATGAAAGCATACCATGCACACTGTTGTGAAACTTGCTTTTTTTTCCCAGCTAATGTATTGTGTGGATTGTTCCAAATCTTCATGTAAGATGTACCTCATTCTTCATAATATCTGCCCAGTGTCCTGTGGCAGCTCTGCCATGGTTTATTTCGCCAGTGCTCTGCTGAAGGGGACTGAGGTTGAACTCCTCATTGGGTGTGATATGACATATGGCCCTCTCTGTACACTCATGTTAGTATATGCACAGGATCTGCTCCTAAAATGGAACTGCCATGTCATAGGATGTTTCCATTTTTAACTTAGCTAGATATTCCCAAATTGCTTTCCAAAGAAGTTTTCCCATTTCACGCTTCTCCCAATAGCATGTAGAGGGGCTTTTCTTCATTCTCTCAAAAGAAGTTCTTTAAAGATTAGCAATCCCACACATAGTACACAAAATAAAACCATCCTAAGGAAATGGATTTCTTAATGAAAGATCCAAATTACACAAATTGGAAATTGTCAGGACCCCTTGAAGGGGTCAAATCGGGTCCATTGATATGTCTCCCTTTGTGATGACATTATTTGTCTCCATTTACTCTGAGATCCTTGGGAACCACACCAGTCCTGCAATTTTACACAGAAATTTTCACTGAAAAGTCTGCAAATTTATCATTGTCTCTGAAGGAGGTGACTGTCCCCAACACCTCTTAAGTGTATCCTGAAACAACTTATCTTGGTTATCTCGTTATCTTGTTAGCCTCTGCAGCAGCTGTGAAAATGAGATCCTGGGCCAAGGTCCCAGGATAAATCAAGGTGGATACAAGGAAACTAGGTGACAGAACTTAAAAGAAGTCCATTAAGTGATATTTATTTTTTTAGTTTTGGATTTCCTCAGAATCTGTGGGTGACTTTTAAAACTGCAGAGTCAGGGGAAAAGTGGGGCACTGAGATGCCAGACCTCCTTCCATTGGGAATGAACGTGTTGGCAGATGATCACATGCTTCAATCTGGCCTGCCGGAGGGCACAGGTGCCAGGACTCTTTTAACCTATGGTAAAAGGATAAGAAAGTGCTGTGAGGATAGTTAGGGAAGAAGAACAGGTGGAAATGGGAAGAACAAATTTGGCAGTTTCAAGCCTGCTGCCAGCTGAGCAGGTACATGATTGCAGTGTGTTAATCTTCACGGGTAAATTTACATTAAGATTCTTTAGCGTTCACAAAGGTCAGTTCAAGTAGTGAGTGGCTGTTTGGATGAAAGAAACTACACAGGTCTAAGAGGGACTGTGAATTTCGTCCAGGACCTAATTCGTTTGGGAAAGTAATATATATAGTGGGAGGCTTGGTTTTGAATTCTAGAGAGTACCAGGAAGGGACCTGCTGGCCGCTCTGAGCTCTTCAGCCCAGGAAACTGCAGACATCACTTGTCTTTTGGAAGGCCTCCACCAGCTCACCTGGATGTCCCAGGGCTGAGCCCAACCAGAGAATCCTCAGAGTCCCACTGTGTCCCCAAGGCCACCATCACCGAGTAGAACCAACCCTTGGCAGAAGAGACTCAGCCTGAAACAGCATGACATCTTCAGTACCACTCAAGGTGTTCTTTGAACTTCCCCGGGGGTCTCCAGGAGAGGGTCAGAGACAGGGAAACGGAGGAGGGGGGGAGTTAACAGTTATTACACCTACATTCTGTGCCTGGAGCTGTGCTAGAAGCACACTTAGTATTCATCAGTTCCCTAGTGGCAGGTACTAGTACAGAAATTCTAAAAGGGGAAACTCGAGGATCAGAGAGGTTCAATAGCTTGCCTGGAGTCACAGAGCCCTTCAGTGTCTATGTGGACATCTGTTGATTTGGCCTGCCCTGCATCCCTTCCTCCTTAAGGAAAAGCACCATCTCTCCTGGGTTCAAATGGGACCAACCTCCCAACCCTCCCACCCAGGGGTGTACATATGACTCAGCCCTGGCCAATCAGCAACCTCACCGAGACCTTTGTTGAACCCCTCAGCAAAGACTCTCTCTCTTTCTTGTGCTAAGGATCAGGTGCGTGTAGAATTGCAGAGGAAGATTCTCCTTAGTGTGAGGCCAGTGGAGAGATCATCAGAGCCAGAAGGGAGAAGGAGACAGATTTCCAAAGACATCTTTTGAGTACTTGGATGTTACTGTGCCTGAAAGCAAAACATCTCCCTGGACTTGTCAGTTACTTGAGCCAATGAAGCCCTTGCTTACACTATTTTGGTTAATGCAGTAAAAAGCTGGAATTTGAACCTAGCTTTGACTGACTCCAAAGCCACTACATAGAGCAGCTTCCCCAAAAAGACAGCACTTGCTGATTCAGCATTTTCTTAAGGCCCACACTCACCCCCAGTAGCATTCTTCAGGGTGGAGTACAAGTCCAACGCAGCTGTGAGCTTCAGGAAACTTCTGATACTGGTCCATTGTTAAAGTCACCACCCCCCTCAACAGACACACTCACATGCACATATTCTTCTGGGGGGTGGTGGCTAGAAAATCTTCCCCTGGTATCTGTCGCCAGTCATACTCTGTGGCCTTCGGTTTGTTAAAACCAACCCAAGCTGTGATGGTGTGGGCCTCTTGGAGGTGCCAGCTGAGATCTTACTGGGACCCCAAGTGCTCTGGGGGGAAGGGAACACCAGCAATTGTCACAGTGTTCTTGGGAAAACATTGCTGGGAGATTGTCTTCATCTGTTTGGGCTGCCATAACAAAATATCATAGACCACACAGCTTAAACAACAGAAATTTATTTTCTCCCAGTTCTGGAGGCTGGGAAGTCCAAGATCAAGGTGCTGGCAAGGTAGGTTTCATTCTGAGGCCTCTTTTCTTGGCTTGTATGTGATGCCATCTCACTGTGTGCTCATATGGTCTCGTCTTGCATGTTCAGGGCATGGGGATGTGCGTGCATGGCAGGGAGGGGAGTGTAGCTGGGGTGAGAGGAGTGGGGAGAGTGGTCTCTGATGGTGTATTTTCTTACAAGGACACTAATCCTATTGGATCAGGGCCCTACACTTATGACCTCACTTGACTTTAATTACTTATGTAAATTATTTCCAAATATAGTCATGTTGGGGTTAAGGCTTCAGCCTATGAGTTTGGGGGGAAGACAAAAACATTCAGTCTATAACAGAGATGTACTGGAGGCTTTCAGGCCAAAGAGATGTGGAGAAAATGCAGAATAGACTATTCAGGAGAACTTGCAGGCAGGCAGTTGGTGTCACTTCCCAGGGCCCAGACTTGGGCACTTGGCAATGCTCAGGATGGTACCTTCTGGACCTGAGCTTCTCTGCTGTCTCATTACAGGAAAAAATGTTGGCTTTTCTTTTCTTGTTTTGGTGGCAATATATGTCGGGGCTTGCTGGTTTCAAGATAAATCCACGTCTTAAGGTTGTGGTATCCCACCTGGGAAAACTAAATTAGTTAACTGAAAATGAAAAATAGGAAAATTAAACCAGCAAGTTCTCCAAACATATTGGGCCAATTTAAAACCCAGGTTAACATTGATTTATTGTTTTAATAAGATTCCTGTGTAAGGAAAAATGACTGGTCTACAACATAAATAAGTACAGGGGCATGTGTTCATTTGTCTGCAATATACAGGAGCAACAGGGCAAATGATTCCTCAAGCTTTATGCATTTTTTTCTTATTTTTAAAACCACTGGGACATAAAGCATTTTTAACCTAAGACTAATGTCCACAGAATAATGTATATGACAGTTAATATTCTGAGTTTGCTCTTCACTGAAACTGATGGGGGTCTGGGAAAGCACTGGCCCACAGCTCTCCAGCCAGGACAGTCCCATGGCCGAAAGAGAAGACGTCAAGTGGAGAGAGACAGCTGGACCTGCCCACACCCTCAATACCAGCACAAGCCAAGGTCATCCTGCTCTCACACAGTTGTCACTGTAGCGCTGAGGCTTCAGGAGGCAGTGGCACTCATTCCTCTTCAATGAGTCAAGTCCACCACATGGTCCATCTCAGGTTCAGAGAGCTTGACCAGCTCACCTTGGTCTCTCTGGCCGCCCATAATGAAATGCTACGGTCGAGGGTCCTGGGCCCTCTCACTGTACTCAGGAAGACGCGGTCGCAGGAAGCTGTGTGCACTTCCATCTGACAACATGGCCAGAGGGCAAGTGCCCAAAAGTCACAGCCAAGGTCCAGACATTCCATGGCTAACCCACAGCCTCGAAAATCACATGGTCATCTCTGACTCTACCACAAAGGCCAGAGACATAAGGGAACACTGCCAGTGGGCAGAGAATGTAATACCTTGACAAGGACCCCAGGGAAACAGTCTAACATGCTTCTAGGATGGCTCTTGGAGCTTGGAGAAATCGATGGCTCACCCTATATGAAGGAAATGTCAGAAGTGCCATGGAAGATGGCAGAAGGCAGGACCAAAGACTCAGAGAAGCAGGCATACTGGAGTGGATATTCTCTGTAAGGCCAGAAAGTCCTTGGAATATGCTGCCTCCAGAGCTTGGGTACTCACACACTGGGCAAAAGGGAAGACCCCAACATTGCAGACACTGTTGGACACAGAGTCCAAGCTGATCTGGATGCCCTAGGGAATGGAGGTGTCGTCTAGGCCCCCTGTTCGAGGGTAGACACGGAGTCTGGGTGATAAATGAGGTCCTGGTCAGGTCCAATTCTCAGTGAGTCCACTGGGTGCACAGACACACTAGGTGGTCTCTTCCCCAGACCTGGAATGGGTAATTGGAATAGGAATCATCAGTAGTTGGCAGACACCCACATTAGCTTCTTAGCTGTGGGGTAAGAGCAGTCACTGGGAGGAAGGCCAAACAGAAACAGTCCCCTTTCCCCACTGGCCAAGATAGTACATAGAAAACAACTTCACAACCAAGGGGGAATGACAAAGATTAGTGCCATCCTTAAAGACCTAAAGGATACAGGGGATGGGGAGGGGTCCCCATCATATCCCCATTAATTAACCAGTCTGTCTCCTACAAAAGCCAGACAGATCTTGAAGAGTGAGAGTGAACTGCTGCAAACTTAACCAAACAGTAGCCCCAATTGCAGATGTTATGCCACATGTACCATTTTTGGTACAACAAATTAACATGGCCTTGGTACATGGTCTGTGGCTACTAATATGAACGAGTGGTGTTTTTTCTTTTTAAATTTTGATCAGAAAGGAAGATCAGAAATAGTGGACAGTCACTTTGGACAGACAAGAAAATGCATTTATGGTCTTTTCCCAGAACTATGTGAACTCTTCCACTCTCTGCCATAAATAAGGTAGAAACGGGGGAATTCCCTGGTAGTCCAGTGGTTAGGACTTCATGCTTTCACTGCTAAGGGCCTGGGTTCAATCCCTGGTCAGAGAACTAAGACCCCACAAGCCACGTGGTGTGGCCAAAATTTAAAAAAAAGGTAGAAGTGGTGCATTTGGAAAGGGGCACAAACAGGGCCAGAGGTCAGAGGTAAGCTGCATAAGGAAGTAGCCCAGGTCCCCATGTCATCCACTCATATGCTGGGACCTCTCCCTCAGCTCCATGAGCACCGGACAGTGGAGAGTAAAAGTCAAGTTTGCTTCATGGACTGATCAGCTCAGCATGAAGGCTTAAGCTGGAAACCCTCACAAGGGGCAGAGCTTTGTGTGATTCACCTTCTTATCTTCTTTGTGTAGAAAGAGAAGTGATCTGAGGTTAGCATATATATAGATTCAGACAGTGGTGAATGCTTGGCTGGTTGGTCAGGGGCCTGGAAGGAGAAAGATAAAGAAGATTGAGAACAAAGAGACCTGAGGAAGAGGGATCAGCTGGGGGAGAGGATACCCAGTGAGGATGGGTGGTACCATCCTCCAGGAAGCAGGGTGGACCCTGAATCCACAGCCATTAAGTGGCAATGCAGAAGTATCAAAGTCTGGCCTGCTTGCCCCATTTCAGGACAACTCTGCAGTGCCATCCAGCCCCAAAACTCACAGTGGGATTAGCTGAGGCTTTTTAGATGACTACGTTGCCAAACTTCTTCCACTGACCAATCCTTCCCTCTGTACTCCTCTGCGGAGAGCACTTCCCAATAAATCACCTGCATTCACTCTCCACCTCAAATTCTGTTTCCTGGAGACCCCACCTGAGACAACTGCCAGACGCGTTTTTGTAACTGGCATTTTCATTTACAAAGCTCCACACCACTCTTAGTCTGACAGGCAGGCTAGCGTAAGCTAAGCCAGTAGGGAACCTGAAAAAAAAAGAAAGGAGCTATTATTTAGCCTGTCACCTAATAATTCAGTGGCCAAATCTTGTGTGAGGCACGGGACCTTTCTAGCCCTGAAGTTTACAATCAGCGTTTGCCCAAGGGTGCCCCAAGGGCCACTCGCAGTCTTGACAAGGGGATCACTGAGTCTTCTCTGCACCCACCTCCCCCTTTCTCCTGCCCCACTCTCCACCCCTGGCACGTCAAGGTTGTTTTAAGGGGTGATGAGACGTAAGAGAAAAGAGAATTGAAGAAACAGCAGCAACCTGAGGTTAACAAGAAGATCGCTAATCAGCTGAATCAGCCATGATGTACTTCCAGACTCTGTGCAAATGTTCTTCTGCTCTCCTTCCACAAGCCCACACGGAATGGGACTCCCGGGGAAACCCTGGGGTGGACTTCCGCCCCACTGAAGTGTACAATCAGCCACCCTTGTGTTTAGGAAGATGTCAGGTCTGAAACCTAAACGCCTCTCCAGTGAACCAAAACCTCTTCTCTCCACCCTCATAACACCCAGCGTGGATCGCTTCACTCTCCGCCTGCTCTCCTGCCCTCCTTGTCTGCAGAAGCGCATGCTGTTCCCGGGAGGCTCAGCTGCCTGAGGTCTCAGAAGAGCTGGGATATTTCATGGCCTCGTGTTTGGGTCACTACTGGCCCCCTCTGCGTGCTGGTTTCCTTAGGCGTCTTCAGAGAGCCCTGAACAGCGATGCTCCATCCTCTCTGTTGGACCTTTCTTACTCCTGCACTTTGACTCATTTGCTCTGATTCAGTTCAAAGAGTTCACTTTGTGCCCTGCCTTCCTTGCTCCCATCTCCTCAGATGCATCTCTCTTGAGCTGTCTGACTCTGTTTTTGAGCTAAGCAAATGCAGGGCCAAACCTGAGAATTAAATTGTGGCAGTCACTTGCTTTAACTTTTTCCATTTTTCATTCCTGGCTCACTTAATTGAATTGCAAAGTGAAATGTCCATGTCATGGGAACTCAGGGGCTTTAAGATTGGAGAAGGGATGTGAGGTTCGAATTCTTGAAGCTTCCTACAGAAAAGATGTAATGATCCACTTGGACGAAGCCAACATTGTGAGAAAGACCCCTCCCATCCCACCCCCAGCTCTGCCCAGCTGAAAGGTCTGAGGATTTTCAACAGGCAGTTCCAGCCAGAACCAGTTACTAAGCTAATCTGTATAAGCTCAGAAGTTTATTCAGGGTCCCACACCCATCATGCACAAAATTTAGAATTAGGTTCTTAAGCTTGGTAGTTGTTTCTCGAGGAGCTGCTGCAATGTTCGGAAGTAGCTCCCTTTGTGTGTGTTCCATGTAACAAGGAGCTTTCGCCCTGCTTTGTGAACTTCTCTTTCCTCCGTAGCCAGCAGCTGCCACGAACCAGCCCCTTAGTTCAACTCCATGGCTGTCTGCTGAATGCTTCCTCCCTGCAGAGCTGTATATACTGTTTTTCACACACCCACCTCCCTTCCACCCCAGCTTGAAGCTGCTCTGCTTCCATCCACAGGGACTCCGTCGCTTCTTAGAAGGCACTGCTATTATCCACGAACTACTGGATATTCTGTCCATCCAGAGGCATTGTCCACTGGTTAGAATACTTGAATAGCAGTACCATCCTTGGGGGAGGAGGGAAGCTTCCCGTGTCCCCAGCTCATTCATTTAGGTGGCTGATCCTCTTCCTGAGGCCAGCGTTATAGCTGTATCATTCCCCTGGTCCTGACCGCTACCAATTCCAGCATATTTTTACTCCTCCAACCATTGCAGGACACCACTGGGGGCCTGGGATTACTTGCAGCTGACCACATTGACTTGCTAAGACATTACAATAGGGATAGAACTAGGAAAACACGCTCCCCTGCGATCTGACTCAGGTTTGTATCTTCCCATAATTAGGCACAGATTGGGTTGTTAGGACGTGAGGCCAATAATAGATACATTGTTTTCCCACTCCAAAACCTTTTGAAATCAGAGATCACTGCATGAAATGCACACCTGGCCCAAAAAAAAGGTCACTGAAATGCACCTTGGGACACAGTAGCTTAACCTGAACAATTCAAGTAAGTGGCGTCTTTAATCCTTTTCCTCTCGTGAAAGCTATAAATTTGGAGAAGTTTCATGCCTTCATCTTCTGCCAGTAAAATTTTGGATCTTAACTGATGTACTAACCACTTCTGAAGGCTGAATCTCTAATGAATTTCAGAATTTGGGGATGTAGAAAATAAGTTTTATCTAAACATTTGCTTATTTCCAAAACTAGTGAGGCATAGGAGCTAAATTATCCCAGCAGTGACCCATATGAGACCTCAGGGTCCGTTTCTGTCTGTGATCTACTTTTTGTGTGCCTTAGGTTTTGTGAAAATCCCTTTTTCCATATTACCCAGCTATAGAATGTAATTAAAGTTTGATACTCACCTCCTATTGAGAAGAGGAACTAAGGAAATAGCATCTTGTGAAAGTTGAATATTTCATATAGATTTGTTTAGTAACTAAATATTGCCAGAGGATCTATTCTAAATGGAATAGACTGTCTTTTATTCTAAATGAAATACAAAACTTTTTATCTAGACTCTAACGTTATTTGATTGTGATTGTATTAGATTCTTATTGCTGCTGTAACAAATGACCACAAGCTTAGTGGCTTAAAACAATATACATTTAAGGGGCTTCCCTGGTGACGCAGTGGTTGAGAGTCCACCTGCCGATGCAGGGGACACGGGTTCGTGCCCCGGTCCGGGAAGATCCCATATGTCACAGAGCGGCTGGTCCCGTGAGCCATGGCCGCTGAGCCTGCGCGTCCAGAGCCTGTGCTCCACAACGGGAGAGGCCACAACAGTGAGAGGCCTGTGTACCGCAAAATAAACCCAATATACATTTATTATTATTTATAACACATTTATTTATCTTTCACTCTCATGGGGCTAAAGTCAAGGTATCAGTAAGGCTATGTTCCTTTTTGGAGACTCTAGAAGAGAATCTGTTTTCTTGCCTTTTCCAGGTTCTAGAAATTGCCTGCATTCCTTGGCTCATGACCCCCTTCCATCTTCAAAGCCAGCAATGGCCAGTCCAGTCTTTCCCACATCCTATCACTGACCCTGACTGTCCTGTCTCACTTTTTCACATACAAGCACTTTGTGATTCGATCAGGCCCACCCCGATAATCCAGGCTCATCTTCCCATCTCGAGATCCCTAATCACAAAGACACTTTTGCCAGGTAAGGCAACACATGTACAGGTTCTGGGTTGTAGGATGTGGACATTTTGGTGATGGTAGGGCATTATTCTGTTGCCACAGGGTATTGAAGCCTAAACCATTTTACATATTCTTTGTTAAATATTTTCATCCAATTTATGTCAGACATTAACTCCCGAGGGAAGTTTTAAAGATTGGCTAAGGTTATTCTAGACGACCCTCCACCACTCCATTGCTTACTCACAACTCATCTAATTTCTTGAGGAAAGAGAAATGTGTTTTTGGATCTGAGACACAGAGATGACTACATACATTGGTCACCTTCCCTTCTCTATTTTATTTAATTCTGTAGAGACCTGGCATATTGCCCTTGGAAACTGGCCACTCCCTAAAAATACTGCCAGTCTGGGCTTAGAGGAGAGAGAGTATGAGACGGTTGCTTGAACTAGTGTGGCTTAACTGAAGATGTACTACACCATCATCAGCAAATAATAAGAAAAAGGAGATTATTTTAAAAAATCATTTGTGTTGAAGTTGTGTTTAAAACAAGGTTTAACCCTCCCTGCATTGCTTTAACATGGTGATTCTTTTTCATTTTGGTCAGCGTTGCAGTGTTTCCATCTGTCTGCAGCACTGTGCTGGTACCAGCTGATGCAGTGTGGCCAACATCTGCCCCCGTGTGTTAGAAATGTCCTGTAGCTCCTGTGGAGAATCAGGACTTAATTCATTTACCCTGGTTCTTCCATGCCTTTCTCTGCCAGCACAACTGCAGCTCAGCTCCTCCATCTAGAAACCTGGCAGCCGTCCCAGCTTGGTGCTACCTGCCAACACTCTTCTGAAGACCAGCCAGAGGAGGGAGGAACAGGGGGTCAGGGGGCTGAGGAGGGAGGGAAGAGAAGATGCAAATCTAACTGTGTTGGCCACAGCTGCCTTAGATCTCCACGCTCCCAGAGGTGATGATATACTTGTATTCAGCAGCCATCACTGATCTTGCTTGTAAAAGTCCCATTTAGATGTGGGCACGCTTTCCTGAGGTTTGAGTTTCTGGAATTACCCTAATCTTCCTCTTGATTCTGCAGTTATGGAGAACAAGGAAGACCCCACGGGCTAGAACGGTGGCCTCCCAGGCAGGAGAGTGGTGAGTTGACGTTCTTACATCTCTTTACTAATATGCTAATCATTAACTTCTCTACCTTCCTCTCATCTCCATAATGATCTACAACACTACTGTTCAACTTTTCTAGGATGAGAACCTCTTGTTAATGTCAAATTTTACAACCTTCCCACAGGATAGTACCGTAGTTGTACTTTTAGTAACAGTTGCTCTTTAAAATATGTCACCGAAAGCATCTGAGTGCAGTAAGTTTTGGATAAATTTGTGTTTTATTAATCACAGCAGTATCTAATAACATTTAAAACCCAGCCAGGGCAGAGTCTGCGGCAGTAGCCAGTACAAAAAGCATGTGCTCTTTAATATTAATGGAAAGAATAAAGATGGCACTTCTTGTGAATATGGATACATGGGATCTTGACAATAACTCGACTCCCTAGAGAGAGGGTGGCTCCCAGGAGGGAGCCCCACTGGAGCGAAATGGAACCAGACTTGCCCAGTTTGTGTGTATGGGGGCCGGGTCTGGGAGCTGCCCCGTCAGCTCTCTCCAAGGATGTACGTGCCCTGGGGGAGCGGGGCAAGGGGGATGGTGGGCACGATGGCAGTTCAGAGCAGGCCCACCCACAGGAAACCACATTGTTGAGATCCCCCCTTTCATGGTTCAGAATCCTTCAGACAAAGATACCCTGTAGGCCGGGACTCCGGTTACACCCTTCCGGTTTATATTACAAATCTTACAAGGAAAAGTGACCTCCGCAGCAGCTGGAGCTAAGAAGAGAAACTATGCAAGTAGATGAGACAGCAACCAGGACAGCCAGCTCTAGTCCACAAAAGGGACCTCCCCAGGGGAGAGTGACCGCCAGTTCTCTGTGATCCTGCAAATATGCTGGGAACCAAAGAAGAGGCGAATGAAGAGAGAACTGGTTAGAAACCAGAGCGAAAAAATATTTAGAAACCAGTAGGACATGGTGAGACATCCTGGTGTATCAGAATGAACAACGAAGCCGAGATGTTAAGAAGGTCCTGGGACTTCCCTGGCGGGCCAGCGGTTGAGACTCTGCACGCTTCCACTGCAGGGCCACGGGTTCGATCCCTGGTTGGGGAATTAAGATCCCCCAGAAGGTTCTGAAGCAGCAAAGCAGCCCCCCCTCACCTCCCACCCTAATGAGCAGGCATTAACCCTTTGGTTGCTGGATCAAGGGAAGGTCAGGCTTTCCAAGGTGGTTGGGACAGCTGTGCAGGGACTTGATTCAGAGGCAGCTCAGTAACTGGTGAGGAAGCCTTTCCATACTTCACTCCTGAAAAGGCTGTACCCCGCATATTGGCTGTTTAAGTCAGTAATAAACAACTCTCATAAGGGTTTTGAAGCCGTGGAGAGAAACGATTGATAGAACCCCATTTCTTTGTTCTCGCTCACTGTCCCTATAGTGAATTCAAACCTAGACTCATTCTTCTAGATACAAGCATCTTTTCCTGAGGCGGAGAGGGAAATCACTCTGTATTGAGTGCCTGCTATGTGCTAGCCCCTGGGCTTGGAGTTTTCCACCCATCGTTTCACTTCCCCTCACAACCACTACCTAGGTGGGGATTTATTATTCCCATTTTCAGAGGAGGAGCTTGGTGCCCAAGGCCACACATCTAGTAAAACGTAGATCCAAATTCCACCCAAACCGACCTGATGCCTCAGCTGATTGCCTTCCTTCCAAATCACACTACGGCTTTGAAGGTTTTCTTGTAAACTGTTTGGGGATACTGTTCTCCAGGTGGGCGTTAGGCCTGTGTATTTTATCAGATAGGTCCACTGTATTCTTTTATTTATTTATTTATTTATTTATTTATGGCTGTGTTGGGTCTTCTTTTCTGTGCGAGGGGTTTCTCTAGTTGCGGTGAGCAGGGGCCACTCTTCATCACAGTGCACGGGCCTCTCACTGTCGCGGCCTCTCTCGTTGCGGAGCACAGCTCCAGACGCGCAGGCTCAGCAGTTGTGGCTCACGGGCCTAGTTGCTCTGCGGCATGTGGGATCCTCCCAGACCAGGGCTCGAACCCGTGTCCCCTGCATTGGCAGGCAGACTCTCAACCACTGAGCCACCAGGGAAGCCCCCACTGTATTCTTTTTAACCACCCCACCCCCCAGCCAATTCCTCTTATATAACCGTATTCGTTTTATTTCCATTGATCAACTCAACCAGTAATTCATTAATCAGCCTAATCACACTGAAGTTATCACTTTTAATGGAGCAATGAACGAAGACACATTTAACTTATTTGAATTATGTGCTTACTGCATGTAGCAAAGCCTTTTTTACTTAGGCCTCCTTATTATCAAAAGCAAGAAACAGTTCAGTTAAAAATACATAAATATGGGACTTTCCTGGTGGTCCAATGGTAAAGGATCCTCCTTCCAATGCAGAGGACGTGAGTTCGATCCCTGGTTGGGGAACAAAGATCCCACATGCCGTGGGGGGAACTAAGCCCACTTGCCACATCTAACAAGCCCGCATGACACAAACTACAGAGCCTAGTCACTCTGGAGTCCTCGTGCCACAACGAGAGAGAGAAAACCCACATGCCACAACTAGAGAGAAGCCCGTGCGCCACAACAAAGATCCCGCGTGCCGCAACTAAAATGCGACATAGCCAAAAATAAACAAACACATACATAGGTATGCATAGGCACATACATACGCACAGACATGCCCCAAAAGAGAACAGTTGCAGTAATTCTGAAATAATTCCTTGGGTTTTCAACTAAATTTTTTCCACAGAAATCAATTTCATGGACTTGTTAGTATGAGCCAGTGATAGAGAGCCTCATGATAGAGATTCCATCCTTCATGAAACCTTTCCAACCCCCCTTATTCCTCAGCCTTTTTATCTTCTACGGTTTGTTGTTAATGCAGTGTTATAAATACTCATCAAATATAAATCAGTAATGATAAATGCCTGTTTCCAATTAACATTATCTAACACCTGATACACACTAGATTGCTAAATGGTGGGGTGAGGGTAAAGCCTTTGACCTTGATTGAAGGTTTATGGAATAAAATGCCTTTGGTGAGGATTGAGGGGTTATGGAGCAAAGGACCTTTGTTTCTGAGTCCAGCCCTCTTGCTCCTTCCCAGGGTGTGCTCATGCTCAGCCTCCTCATGTGATGTGTCCAAATTTCATCTTCCATAGTGAAAAGACAAAAGGCCATCATCTACTTTCTGGGGCTGTGTGTGAAACTACATAAATGAAAAATGAGCTTTGTAAGGATGAAATGCACATAAAAAGATGGAAGTTGTCATTTTTCCATTCTGTTGGGTCCAAACAAGGAGCAGAATAGTCTATGGCTAATATTTTAAGGTTTGACTCAATAGCTGATGTACTATATTTCTTTTCCCCGGGCAAAGATTTAAAACATTGTTGGCGCTAGATAGGACGTATCTTATCTGAACTTCTTACGAAACACAATTCTTTAGTTATCCCTCAAATTCCTTAAACATAGTGAGTTTCAAAAAATATTCCTACTTCTTGCCTCAATGCCTTCTTTTCTTAATATAATTTTATTTTTTAAATGTATTCTACAATATTTAAGATGTTAAAAAAAAAGAGGATGAGGAAAAATACAAGAAATACCCAGGTATCTACTGATCAGCTCAGGAAATGAAACACTGGGAACACAGTTACATCCATTTTATGCTCCATGGCTTCTCAATAGAGCCTGTTACTTCCTAAGAGGTTATCTCCTGAGTGACCAGGGACCTGGATGCTTGGCTCTGCCCACCTTTGCAAGGCCCTGGCCTTGTGGTAGGGTTTATTTTCTGCCCCCATGGATCCAGTATCTCAGGATCCAGTCCTATCAGCAGTGTCCCGACTCTTTTCCAGTCCATGTTAGCTAGGTACTGAAGCTCCTTCAGAGTATAGCCCTTTTCTTTTTCAGCAGACTCGGCACTTCCCCAGCCAAATTATGGTGTGACTCAACCCTCGTCATTTGTCTATTGGTCAAGAGGAGAGCTGTGAATGGAGTTTGGGGAGAAGGAGTGTGTTGTCTTGCAAAGCAGAGAGCTCTGCACCATCTTCAGGCAGGGGAGGTGCAACTAGCCTTTAACATGCAGGAATGGGCCACATCTGTGGACCCAGAAAGTTCAGAGGAATCTGGGAATTCACAGTTTTTAGATACACCTATCCCATGTCTCAAGGCATTAGCACAGCAGACCTGTTGGGGCCTAGAACCCAACCTTCTCTGAAGCTCTGTTACTTTCATACCTAAGCCCTGGGCCTGTTCCTCAGCTTTTCTTCCCTCCAACTGCAGAGGCATCTCTATATGCTCTCACTGAGGCCCTCTGGCTTTCATACTTGAGTTCATAATTTTTCACTCTCAGTAGCAATTGTTGCAAGTCTGGTTCCCAAGGAAGCCAAGTCCAAGACAGAGATTTGCCCACGGAAACTAGGAAGTGGACGAGCTCTCAGGATCAACCTTTGTTGGGGGAAGAAAGGAAGCAGAATTGGGCAGAGGGAGAAGATGCACAGGGACGACGTCGCAACAAATACCTCAGCTGATCGGAGCTCTGGACCTGGCATGGCTCTGCAGCGTGATCCCAAATTGGGATGAGGTACCAGGCCTTTATGCCCTGCATCAAACAGTCACCCAGTACAGGCTGTCCCTGGGAAGGAAGCAAGGTGACCTTGAGCAAGGTCTTCAGCCCAGAGCAAGTCCCAGAAAAGGACTTAGCTGAGAGCAGGACTTACCCTCTGGCACGGAGGGTAGATGGGGGAACGAATGTTTGAGTCCTCCAGGGAGATCTGGGTGAGAATCATGACTCCACCCTGCCAACCTACCTACTAACATAAAGTTTTTGAAATCTTAACTATACAACAAGCAATGACTTTCAGATCCTCAGGTAAAACTTCGTGGTGAAACATGCCTCTGTCAATCACAGAGCACTTAGGTTTTCCAGGGGTCCCAAGTTTCAAAACAAAGCAAGATCATTTTTTCTTTTTAACCTAGACAACAGAAAGGAGTGCATTTGACATTTGGAGTAGACAACCACGTTGACGGTTCTGCCACTGGTTCTAGAATTTCAATCCTCTTTTCTACCCTCTCTTCTTTGGTGCTTGGAGCTAAAAGCCACACCCACTCTCTAAGCAACTCAAAAGGTTAACAGCCTCATGGAATATATACATGTGTTCCCGGGGCCATGCTGAGCCATGCCTTGTGGTCCTGAGCTGCCCAGAGCATACACTATTTGCACTGTGCCTGCAGAGAGCACACTGACGCCCCCCTGTCCAAAGAAGCAGTGTAACACACATGGCCCATTCCTTAGCAAGGAAAAGCAGTTAAATTCTGTGCTCTGAAGACACATTGGCCATAAACTCTGCAAGCCACGGAGGTTATTTCAGTTAGTAAATGATTAAAGTCTCTAATCTCTGGAGCGGTGATAAAGAACACCAGAGAAGAGGGCTGGGTTTTTGATATTTGGGGAAGGTATAGAACGTCTCTCTTGAGACCATGCCAGAGGAAGCCCACCCCATCAAAGAACCACAGATAAGTAAGACATCATTAATAAATCAATGACAGGAAAATGAAAACGGAACAGATGAATCAGCTAGTGGGTCAGGTCGGAGATGAAAAACAACACATCTGTTGCTACCGTCGGTGCATTAACAAATAAGTCTGCTGGATCAGACAGCCTTTCGGACTAATACTTGGAATAATGAAGCTTCAAGAGCGATTAAGGCATAAATCAATTTTTAAATGTATCGTGTACCTCCCCCAAACAACAGGAGGCATATTTTTTCCTTGCTTTGAATTCTTTTTGGCAGGTATTGGGGAGGTGTAGGGATAAAAAACACTGCCTCATTTTAGCTCTGCTGTGATGTACAGTGCACAGCAAATTTAGTGTTTAGCCTCACACTTTGATTCTTACCAGCTGAAGGCACTGAGCTGTGCTTAATCAATATGTTAAATCCAAGCCAATGCATTTCAGCTCCAGCAAGATCCTCCAACCCCCTTGTCCAGGACAGCTTGGTTCTCGCTCCTTTTCCTCTTCATGTAGATATTGATTTACATTTTATTTTGTTTTTATTGACGACTTCAGCAAAATTAACAGTTGAGGTGGTGAAGCATTTTTCTCCTTTGAAGCATACTTTTTCCTTCATATCCAATGAAAAGTGTTGCTTCTCCATAATGGTACAATGGTCAGGTTTTAGGACATTAAGGATACACATGAGCAATTACTTCGATGAATTTTACATCCATGTCCAAAGGGGGGAGAAGTGCTCTCCACATAATAATCTTTGATTTAGAGATGTTGGGATAAGGTGGGGCTGAAGGGAGATGGCTTAGGTTGGGAAACCGGGAAGGTCCAGAAAGGACATAGGGCAACACAATCAAGAAAGGGAACTAGGGCTTCCCTGGTGGCGCAGTGGTTGAGAGTCCGCCTGCCGATGCAGGGGACACGGGTTCGCGCCCCAGTACGGGGAGATCCCACATGCCACGGAGCGGCTGGGCCCGTGAGCCATGGCCGCTGAGCCTGCACGTCCGGAGCCTGTGCTCCACGATGGGAGAGGCCACAGCAGTGAGAGGCCTGCGTACCGCAAAAAAAAAAAAAAAAAAAGGAAACTAAATTTATGTCCAAAACTTCCCTGAAAAGCAGAAAGCTGGCTAATAAATGAGTTTTTATTGAAGAAGACAAATGGGGAGGGCACAGGAAGAAAGAAGGACAAAGAAAGAAAAGGTAAGAAATAAGATGATTAGAAATAGTGGGGGAGAACCCCAGATGAGGGAGAGGAAAACCAGGCCATGTTTCTTTTCAGAGCATGACCTTCACTCACATTACACCCCCAAATCAGCCAGAGGACAATAGGACCCCAAGGAAGTAAACTATCTTCCCTTTTTGCTCTTCCCCTGGAAACACAACAGTTCTTTCAGGAAACAAAGAAAAGCCAGGAGAGATACTGTTTTGTTCATCTGGACTGCCCTCAGGTCAGCAGATACGGTATTTTGAGTTCAGTTAGGACAGCCACCAGTACTCATGTTTCCTAAGAAGACTCCAAAATATTGTAGCAAGTGTAAACTTTTATACTGATTGAGTGGCAAGCAAACATGAGCATCAAAGTTCATACAAATATTTCCAGATGTAAGCACTAAGTTCAAGAGAGACTGTTTGAGTTTTTGAGCATAGGATCTGGCAGTATAAGCTTTTCATATTAGGTATTATCAACATATGATTAGAATACAAACCAGCTGAAAAATTCCACAGCCACCTGGTAACTTCAAATGAGGGTATCTGGAAAGTTTAGGGACCAATGATGTCCTGTAAACCAGTTTCTCAAACTTTTGTGTGCCTACAAATACCTGGGGATCTTGCAAAAATGCAGATTCTAGGGGGACATTTCTGGAAGAGTGGACCTCCAAAAATAGACTCTTCCATAAAAGCAATGAAAATACTGGTAAGAATGATCAAAATCAACTTTTTCAGAAATTTGGAAATTAACCAAAGGTATATGAAAATTTGAGGAGCATTTATTCAAGAAAAACAGCTGGATCTTGGTAAGAACAGTGAGTTGTGGCATTTTAGCTTGCCTTTTTCCCATTCTCCCAGTTCCACAGCAGCCTTGAAAATGAACAGCATTATAACCACAGTAGCTGTGAAAAACCAGCAGCCTAACAGATACTGGAGGGGGAAGAATGGATTTGGAGCTCCCCCAAAAGCTCCATCTTGAGAGAATTGTTACTATCCAACCTGTCTGGCAGCTCTCTGGAAAAGCCTCATTCCCAGGGCTTGTATTTATTTGACCTGAATCACCTTGCTCAGTGCAAGTAGCCCTATCGCCAAGGTATTTGTTGGAAATAATCAGCAGCAATTGTTTAAAATTCAGCTTCCTTAGTTAGCAATGCCAGTTGGGGAAAACAAGAAGCTGACCAAAACCCCCCCCAAAAACCAAAATGTAAACAGGGAAACTGGGGAATGAGATGTCCATAATGGGCTTGGAAAAGCTTCAACACATCCTAGAGACCTAGAAGCCTACATGTATGTGCAGAGGTGTGCACACACCCAAGAAAGACATGAGAAGTTTCTAATATCAGCTCTGGCTGACCTTGAGGTTCTACATAAGCAGGAAGTGAAGGCTAAGGCAGAGTTTTAAACTGCCAGAGCACTAATTGTGTGCCCCAACACACACACCAGGAAAGCTGTGAGATTTATTGGTTCAAGACATTTAAGAAAATCTCTGTCTAATCAGCTGATCATTAAGCTAACTGGGGAGAGACATCATTGGCTGCACACAACAAAAAATACAGACGTTACAGAATTAGCCCAGAAAAAGCCACTAAACAAACAAACAGTAGTAGCAGCAGCAACAAAAAAACAACAACAAACTCTGGAGTGGGTGGCAGGGGTGGTGGTGGCTGGGAACAGGAATCTGATTTCCAGAGTTGTCACATTATATTAATTAAGATGTCCAGTTTTTTAAATTAGTTTCTGCTTTATAACAAAGTGAATCAGTTATACATATACATCTGTTCCCATATCCCTTCCCTCTTGCATCTCAAGATGTCCAGTTTTTAAGAAAAAATTGCAAGGTGTGCAAAGGAGCAGGAAAAGATTGGCCATACAAAGAAAAATACTGGTCAATTGTAACTATCCTTGTCCCTAATAGGATGTTAGACTTGTTGTATAAAAAGTTTAAAAGAGCTGTTATCAATATATTCAAAGAACTAAGAAAAACTATTTCTAAAGAATTAGAGGAAAGTAACATCTCAGCAAATAGAGAATATCAATAAAGAGGTAGAAATTAAAAACAGAATCAAACAGAAATTCTGAAGTTGCAAAGTATGAAAACTGAAGTGAAAAATTCACTAAAATAGCTCAAAAGACTTAAACTGTCAGAAGAAAGAATCTGTGAACTTGAAGATAGGTCAATTGAGATTATCCAGTTTGAGGAACAAAAGAAAAAAATTAGGAAAACTGAACAGAGTCTAAGAGACCTGTGGGTAGGCACCAAGCCTACCAACACAGGCAGTGGTTGAGAGTCCGCCTGCCAATGCAAGGGATGCGGGTTTGTGCCCCTGTCTGGGAAGATCCCACATGCCGCGGAGCGGCTGGGCCCGTGAGCCATGGCCACTGGGCCTGCGCGTCCAGAGCTTGTGTTCTGCAATGGGAGAGGCCACAACAGTGAGAGGCCCACGTACCGCAAAAAAAAAAAAAAAAAAAAAGAAATAATGGCTTAAAACATCTCACATTTGGTGAAGAACATTATATATCCAAGAAACTCAATGAACTTCAAGAAAAGTAAGCACAGAGAGATTCACAAACAGATATATCAAACTGTCAAAAGTTAAAGACAGAGAATTTGAAAGCAACAAGAGAAAAATGACTCATCATATACAAGGGATCCTCTAGGGCCTGAGGGTTCTCATTTCAAGAAGATCAGAAATCCCTTATTTCCAATGGTGGGTCCTTTTGTAATCCTGGGCATACTTTTTCTTTTTTTATACATTTATTTATTTATTTATTTATTTATTTATTTATTTATTTATTTATTGGCTGCATTGGGTCTTTGTTGCTGTGTGCGGGCTTTTCTCTAGTTGCAGCAAGCAGGGGCTACTCTTTGTTGCGGTGCACGTGCTTCTCATTGCAGTGGCTTCTTTTGTTGCAGAGCATGGGCTCTAGGCGCGCAGGCTTCATTAGTTGTGGCTCGCAGGCTCTAGAGTGCAGGCTCAGTAGTTGCGGCGCATGGGCTTAGTTGCTCTGCTGCATGTGGGATCATCCCGGACCAGGGCTCGAACCCATGTGCCCTGCACTGGCAGGCGGATTCTTAACCACTGCACCACCCGGGAAGCCCCGGCATACTTGTAATAAAAGGAAATTTAGTAGGTATCAAATAAATGCGTGTTGATCTATTGAGTCATCCTCATCATAGAACTGATGAAAATTTAGTCCAAAAAGAAGTAAAATCATGCTTAAAGCCTACAGTACAGGGTAGTTTAGGGGGGTATCACCAGGGTACCTCGGCTTTCCCATTTGTTAAATGATGATGTTATTTTTGAAGTGTTGGAGCATCTTTAGATAAATGCTAATACACAGGAAAATGGGTTCAGCATCTGAGTATCTGAAATTGTCAGGAGTTGAGAGAAAAGCCTTTCCTCCTGAGGTAGTCCTCTCCACAATACAGGGGAGGGTGTTCTTCAGCAAGCTCAGGGGAAGAGCGCAGAGAAGGGAAACTAAAGAAAGGGACCAGCTCATGACTCAACAGACATCATTTTCCCTACATACTTTCTCTCTCTTCTTACTTGAGTAAAGTTTAAGTTTCCTTCCTGAGCAGGTTTTTCCGAAGTATTAGGTAACACAGTCAGTAATTGGGATACACTTGTATATGTTAAAACTCATGAATTCAAGAGGTGGCTGAGTTCAAACTAAAGTAAGTGTGATATATAAATTTCTTTAGTGATCTTTAACCCAGACCATAACGAGACTCCCTGGAATATAGAAAAACCAGAACATTTCAAGGAACTCATATTGTGGTGTCAAGTCCATTGACATTTCATATTCCAGCAGATCCAGGCCTAGGTGGGCTTTTCTTCTCTCTTCTTGAATTCTTTATTTTACCAATGAACTCTGTACTCATTAGATGCTGTTAGCACATTACAACGGCATTTATGAAGCATCAAAGGGGTAGAGGTTTGTCCCATATTCACTCTTTCATTCCTAAATCTAATGCTCAGGGATTTTTGTCATGCCGGTTCTCTTTCCAGAACACTCTGGTGTTTTGGAAACAACAGTCAGGGCCAACTTCACAGGAGTACAACTTGTGCTGTCACTCAGGGCTCTGTGCTTAGAAGGACCCCACACTTGGGAGGGTTCTACACTTGTTTAATGTTCTTCTGACATCGTCTTGAAATTCCTAATAATTTTTTTTTTGATACCAAACTTATTTTTTAATGAAATATTTCAGAAAATAATAAAAGAAGGCATAGAGGATAATACAACACACACTCATGTGCCCACTACTCAGTATATTAAATAAAACATTGCAAATATGATTGAGTCTTCTCTGTGTATTTATCAGCTTTGGTGATGACTTCCTTGTCTCTTAATACAAAGGTTATTACTGTTCTTTATATAGGATGCTATGCCTCCAGTTTGTATTTCATAGAAGTAATTGCCTATGATTCCTCTTCCTCCTACATTATTAAAGTTTATCTAAATTCTGTTTAAATTTATGTTTTTCCCAGAAGTTCCTAGGTTCCACCCCTGAATAATAGTCACCTAAATCAAGGTTGGGAACTTGAGACTCAAAAGCACCTTTCTTGGTTAAAGACAAATGAAGACAGTTTTCCTCAATCTCTGCCAAAATGATGCCCCAACATACCTTAAGAACTTTCTGACGGTTCCATCGTAGGGACTTACACCCAGAGCCTCTAAATTCCAGCCTTTGCATGCTTTCTGCCATATCAAACTTCTGTTTTTTAGGAAAACTGCCTGTTGACTTGGCCATCACCCCTTCCGTGTTGGTCAGTGCCTTTGCAAATAGAAACCTTGATTATAGACGCCTTGATTCTGTGTGTGCTACCCCAGGTTCTCTCCTGATCTCCTAACCATGACCTCTAGGAGAGCATCTAACCAATAAATAATTGGATAATAATTAGTGTCAATTTTTTTTATAACAAATTTAATCAGTTATACATATACATATGTTTCCATATCCCCTCCCTTTTGCGTCTCCCTCCCACCCTCCCTATCCCACCCCTCCAGGCGGTCACAAACCACCGAGCTGATCTCCCTGTGCTATGCGGCTGCTTCCCACTAGCTATCTACCTTACGTTTGGTAGTGTATATATGTCCATGCTGCTCTTTCACTTTGTCACAGCTTACCCTTCCCCCTCCCCATATCCTCAAGTCCATTCTCTAGTAGGTCTGTGTCTTTACCTAATAATTTTTGATCAAGGGGCCACAATTTCATTTTGTACTTGGCCCTGCAAATTACGTAGCTAGTACTGAACACTACATTTGGGATTTCAGACCTCAGCTTTGATCCTTATTAGCTTTGTGATCTTGGAAGTGTTTCTTAGCCTCTCTCAATTTCATTTTCCTCAGTTGTTAAATATGGAAAGAATAATATCTGCCTCACAGAGTTGTTATAAGAATTAAATGAGGGGCTTCCCTGGTGGCGCAGTGGTTGAGAGTCTGCCTGCCGGTGGAGGGGACATGAGTTCGAGCCCTGGTCTGGGAGGATCCCACATGCCGCGGAGCGACTGGGCCCGTGAGCCACAATTACTGAGCCTGCGCATCTGGAGCCTGTGCTCAGCAACAAGAGAGGCCGCGATAGTGAGAGGCCCGTGCACCGTGATGAAGGATGGCCCCCACTTGCTGCAACTAGAGAAAGCCCTCGCACAGAAACGAAGATGCAACACAGCCATAAATTAATTAATTAATTAATTAATTAAACAAAAAAAGAATTAAATGAGATAGAAAACATGCCAGTCCCTGGGACATGGTTCTAGTAACCTTTATTGATTGCTTACTCTGTGCCAGGTACTATGCCAAGCAGTTTACAGAAATTAGGTCACTATTCCTCATAACCATGGCAGATAATCAGCCAGCACACCCTGGTTTGCACTTACAAGTTTTTATAGCCAGTGTCTATCCCCATTGGCCCAGCATCCATTCTGGTTGGTTGGTGTCTGTGATCATAGTGGTTAGCATCACCACTGCTCTGAATGCTCTGTGTGGTCAGGAGTGTTTTGCAAATGAGGAAACTGAGGCACAGACATACAGAGGACACTGCCCAAGTCCACACAGCTTGTAAGTAGACTATTAATGTCATAACCTCTAGTAAAGGGCAGAGACTCTAAAAGTGAGATCTTTTAACTTGAAGTTTAATGTTTTATCCTCAGGCCCCCAAGATCCTTCGTCACCAGGAGTTAATAATTGAGTGAGGGTGATAAATTACATATAAACCTGGTTACCTGGCTACTGTACAAGGTCATGTTCCCAACTTTACCTGCCAAACACATGCACCTAAGGTGCTTATAGTTGCCCTTTCAGGTCTCTAGGACTTCAAGTTTTCCCTCATCTGAAGGCTGTTCCCTAGTTCCCAGTCTTCATCACTCTCTACCTAATTCCTATTTGCTTTCAAGGCTCAGCTGAGGTGCCTCATCCCTCTAGAAGCCTCTCCTCTGAGCACTCTGAGTATATTGTGCATAGCTCTATCACAGCATTTCTCACGTAAATTCTAATTGCTGGCTTTCTGGTCTGCCTTCCTCTAGGCCTGAGAAATCTTCGATGGGCAAAGATGATATATTGCTCATCCGGGTGTACCCAACACTTAGGAAAGTGCACCTGACACATAACTGCTATTCAATAAGTGAGCGATGCAAAAATGGTACTATTTTCGTAGGAACACCAAGTGCTTCTGTTTGTTCAAAGGAGAGAGAGGTGAACTCAACTGATGGATAGAAGCTTCATGGAGGAGGTGGTCTACATGTTAGGTCTTGAAGGATGGGGGAGACTGAAATAAGTAGAATTAGGGATAGAGGCAGGAAATCAGTCTAGACAGAAGGAAAAGCTTGAGCAAAAGTGGGAGTACAGAAAGGTTGAAGACAAAGCTTGTTTAGAGAGCAGCAGGTAGACCATTTGGCCTGGAACTAGGGATTTTCACTGAGAAATGAATCCCAAATTCAAATGTTTCTTGGAACCAGGCTTGTAGCACAAGAACTAAATAAATAAATCATGGCCCCATGCAGACAATAGGGAGGGGAAGGGACTGTGGCAAACTAGAAAACATGCCCTACTTAAAGGCAGGCGGCTGCTGTTCCACACCAAATGGTCATATGTAGATGTTTCAATTTTCCCAGATACCATGGAAATTCAGATTGTGTGAAATATCCTGAGGATTTTATTTTTAATTTTTATTTAAAAATAATTTTAGACTTACAGAAAAGCTGAAAAAATAGTAGAGAGAGTTCATGTATACCCTTCACCCAGCTTGCTCTAATATTAATGACTTATAGACTCATAATATAATGATTAAAAACTAAAAAATTAAGATTTCTATCAGAGTACTAATTAAACTATTGTGCTTATTCAAATTTTACTAGTTTTTCTCCTAATGCCCCCATTTTTTTTCTGTCCCAGGACCCAATGTTGCTTCTAGTGTTTGCATTTCTTTGGTCTCCTCTGATCTGGGACAGTTCCTAAGCTTTTCCTTGTCTTTCATTACCTTGACAGTTTGGATGATTACTGGTCAGTTATTTTATAGAGTTTCTGTCAATTTGTGTTTGATGTTTTTTCATGGTTAAGGTGAGATAATGCATTTTTGGCCGAAATACTACAGAAGCAATGCTGTGCCTTTTTTCAGTGCATCATATCAAGGGTACATGATGTCAATATGTCTCATTACTGGTGAGGTCCACGTTGATCATTTGGTAAATGTGGTGTCTGCTGTGTTTTTCCACTGGAAAGTTACCATCTTTTCCTCTTTCAGTGATAAATATTTGGGAGAGATATTCTGAGGGCTACATAAATGCCCCATTTCTTCTCAAACCTTTGTCCACTGATTTTAACATCCATCGGTGGATCTTGCCTACAACAATGATTACTGTGATGTTTGCCTAATGACGATTTTGTGTTTCCCTCATTCATTCTACTTTTATTAGTTAGATTTTTTTAACATCTTTATTGGAGTATAATTGCTTTACAATGGTGTGTTAGTTTCTGCTTTATAACAAAGTGAATCAGTTATACATATACATATGTTTCCATATCTCTTCCCTCTTGCGTCTCGCTCCCTCCCACCCTCCTTATACCACACCTCTAGATGGTCAAAAACCACCTAGCTGATCTCCCTGTGCTATGCAGCTCCTTCCCAATAGCTATCTATTTAACGTTTGGTAGTGTATATATGTCCATGCCACTCTCTCACTTTGTCACAGCTTACCCATCCCCATCCCCATATCCTAAAGTCCATGCTCTAGTAGGTCTGTGTTTTTATTCCCATCTTACCCCTAGGTTCTTCTTGACCTTTTTTTTTTTCTTCGATTCCATATATATGTGTTAGCATACAGTATTTGTTTTTCTCTTTCTGACTTACTTCACTCTGTATGACAGACTCTAGGTCCATCCACCTCACTACAAATAGCTCAATTTCGTTTCTTTTCATGGCTGAGTAATATTCCATTGTATATATGTGCCACATCTTTATCCACTCATCTGTCCATGGACACTTAGGTTGCTTCCATGTCCTGGCTATTGTAAAGAGAGCTGCAATGAACATTGTGGTACATGACTGTTTGAAATATGGTTTTCTCAGGGTATATGCCCAGTAGTGGGATTGCTGGGTCGTATGGTAGTTTTATTTGTGGTTTTTCAAGGAACCTTCATGCTGTTCTCCATAGTGGCTGTATCAATATACATTCCCACCAACAGTGCAAGAGGGTTCCCTTTTCTCCACACCCTCTCCAGCATTTATTGTTTCTAGATTTTTTGATGATGGCCATTCTGACCGGTGTGAGATGATATCTCATTGTAGTTTTGATTTGCATTTCTCTAATGATTAATGATGTTGAACATTCTTTCATGTGTCTGATGGCAATCTGTATATCTTCTTTGGAGAAATGTCTGTTTAGGTCTTCTGCCCATTTTTGGATTGGGTTGTTTGTTTTTTAGTTGTTGACCTGCATGAGCTGCTTGTAAATTTTGGAGATTAATCCTTTGTCAGTTGCTTCATTTGCAAATATTTTCTCCCATCCTAAGGGTTATCTTTTGGTCTTGTTTATGGTTTCCTTTGCTGTGCAAAAGCTTTGATGTTTCATTAGGTCCCATTTGTTTATTTTTGTGTTTATTACCATTTCTCTGGGAGGTGGTTCAAAAAGGATCTTGCTGTGATTTATGTCATAGAGTGTTCTGCCTATGTTTTCCTCTAAGAGTTTGATAGTGTCTGGACTTACATTAAGGTCTTTAATCCATTCTGAGCTTAGTTTTGTGTATGGTGTTAGGGAGTGTTCTAATTTCATTCTTTTACATGTACCTGTCCAGTTTTCCCAGCACCACTTATTGAAGAGGCTGTCTTTTCTCCACTGTATATTCTTGCCTCCTTTATCAAAGATAAGGTGACCATATGTGCGTGGCTTTATCTCTGGGCTTTCTATCCTGTTCCATTGACCCATATTTCTGTTTTTGTGCCAGTACCAAACTGTCTTGATTACTGTAGCTTTGTAGTATAGTCTGAATTCAGGGAGCTGATTCTGCCAGCTCTATTTTTCATTCTCAAGATTGCTTTGTCTATTCGGGGTCTTTTGTGTTTCCATACAAATTGTGAAATTTTTTGTTCTTGTTCTGTGAAAAATGCCAGTGGTAGTTTGATAGGGATTGCATTGAATCTGTAGATTGCTTTGGGTAGTAGAGTCATTTTCACAATGTTGATTCTTCCAATCCAAGAACATGGTATACCTCTCCATCTATTAGTATCATCTTTAAGTTCTTTCATCAGTGTCTTATACTTTTCTGCATACAGGTCTTTTGTCTCCTTAGGTAGGTTTATTCCTAGATATTTTATTCTTTTTGTTGCAATGGAAATGGGAGTATTTTCTTAATTTCACTTTCAGATTTTTCATCATTAGTGTATAAGAATTCCAGAGATTTCTGTGCATTAATTTTGTATCCTGCTACTTTACCAAATTCATTGATTAACTCTAGTAGTTTTCTGGCAGCATCTTTAGGATCCTCTATGTATAGTATCATGTCATCTGCAAACAGTGACAGCTTTATTTCTTCTTTTCCAATTTGGATTCCTTTTATTTCTTTTTCTTCTCTGATTGCTGTGGCTAGAACTTCCAAAACTGTGTTGAATAAGAGTGGTGAGAGTGGGCAACCTTGTCTTATTCCTGATCTTAGTGGAAATGGTTTCAATTTTTCACCATTGAGGATGATGTTGGATGTGGGTTTGTCATATATGGCCTTTATTATGTTGAGGAAAGTTCCCTCTGTGCTTACTTTCTGCAGGGTTTTTATCATAAATGGGTGTTGAATTTTGTCGAAAGCTTTCTCTGCATCTATTTTTTTTACAACTTTATTGGAGTATAATTGTTTCACAATGGTGAATTAGTTTCTGCTTTATAACAAAGTGTATCAGTTATACATATACATCTGTTCCCATATCCCTTCCCTCTTACGTCTCCCTCCCTCCCACCCCCCCATCCCACTATCTGCATCTATTGAGATGATCATATGGTTTTTCTTCTTCAATTTGTTAATATGGTGTATCACATTGATTGATTTGTGTATATTGAATAATTCTTGCATTCCTGGAAAAACCCCACTTGTTCATGGTGTATCATCCTTTTAATGTGCTGTTGGATTCTGTTTGCTAGTATTTTGTTGCGGATTTTTGCATGTATGTTCATCAGTGATATTGACCTGTAGTTTTCTTTCTTTGTGACATCTTTGTCTGCTTTTGGTTTCAGGGTGATGGTGGCCTCATAGAATGAGTTTGGGAGTGTTCCTCTCTCTGCTATATTTTGGAAGAGTTTGAGAAATATAGGTGTTACCTGTTCTCTAATTGTTTGATAGAATTCACCTGTGAAGCCATCTGGTCCTGGGCTTTTGTTTGTTGGAAGATTTTTAATCACAGTTTCAATTTCAGTACTGTGACTGGTCTGTTCATATTTTTATTTCTTCCTGGTTCAGTCTCGGCAGGTTGTGTTTTTCTAAGAATTTGTCCATTTCTTCCAGGTTGTCCATTTTATTGGCATAGAGTTGCTTGTAGTAATCTCTCATGATCTTCTGTATTTCTGCAGTGTCAGTTGTTACTTCTCCTTTTTCATTTCTAATTCTATTGATTTGAGTCTTCTCCCTTTTTTTCTTGATGAGTCTGGGTAATGGCTTATCAATTTTGTTTATTTTCTCAAAGAACCAGCTTTTAGTTTGGTTGATCTTTGCTATCGTTTCCTTCCTTTCTTTTTCATTTATTTCTGATCTGATCTTTATTATTTCTTTCCTTCTGCTAACTTTGGGGTTTTTTTGTTCTTCTTTCTCTAATTGCTTTAGGTGCAAGGTTAGGTTGTTTATTCAAGACATTTCCTGTTTCTTCAGGTAGGATTGTATTGCTATAAACTTCCCTCTTAGAACTGCTTGCATCCCATAGGTTTTGGGTCATCGTGTCTCCATTGTCATTTGTTTCTAGGTATTTTTTTATTTCCTCTTTGATTTCTTCAGTGATCACTTCGTTATTAAGTAGTGTATTGTTTAGCTTCCATGTTTTTGTATTTTTTTACAGATCTTTTCCTGAAATTGATATCTAGTCTCATAGCATTGTGGTCGGAAAAGATACTTGATACAATTTCAATTTTCTTAAATTTACCAAGGCTCATTTGTGACCCAAGATATGATCTATCCTGGAGAATGTTCCATGAGCACTTGAGAAAAATGTGTATTCTGTTGTTTTTGGATGGAATGTACTATAAATATCAATTAAGTCCATCTTGTTTAATGTATCATTTAAAGCTTGTGTTTCCTTAATTTTCATTTTGGATGATCTGTCCGTTGGTGAAAGTGGGGTGTTAAAGTCCCCTACTATGATTGTGTTACTGTCGATTTCCCCTTTTATGGCTGTTAGTATTTGCCTTATGTATTGAGGTGCTCCTATATTGGGTGCATAAATATTTACAATTTTTATATCTTCTTCTTGGATCAATCCCTTGATCATTATTTAGTGTCCTTCTTTGTCACTTGTAATTGTCTTTATTTTAAAGTCTATTTTGTCTGATATGAGAATTGCTACTCCAGCTTTCTTTTGGTTTCCATTTGCATGGAATATCTTTTTCCACCCCCTCACTTTCAGTCTGTATGTTTCTCTAGGTCTGAAGTGGGTCTCTTGTAGACAGCATATATATGGGTCCTATTTTTGTATCCATTCAGCCAGTCTATGTCTTTTGGTGGGAGCATTTAATCCATTTACATTTAAGGTAACTATCAATATGTATATTCCTATTCCCATTTTCCTAATTGTTTTGGGTTTGTTATTGTAGATCTTTTCCTTCTCTTGTGTTTCTTGCCTAGAGAAGTTCCTTTAGCATTTGTTGTAAAGCTGGTTTGGTGGTGCTGAACTCTCTCAGCTTTTGCTTGTCTGTAAAGGTTTTAATTTCTCCATCAAATCTGAATGAGATCCTTCCTGGGTAGAGTAATCTTGGTTGCAGGTTTTTCTCCTTCGTCACTTTAAATATGTCCTGCCAATCCCTTCTGGCTTGCAGAGTTTCTGCTGAAAGATCAGCTGTTAACCTTATGGGGATTCCCTTGTGTGTTATTTGTTGTTTTTCCCTTGCTGCTTTTAATATGTTTTCTTTGTATATAATTTTTGATAGTTTGATTAATATGTGTCTTGGCATGTTTCTCCTTGGATTTATCCTGTATGGGACTCTCTGTGCTTCCTGGACTTGATTAACTATCTCCTTTCCCATATTAGGGAAGTTTTCAACTATAATCTCTTCAAGTATTTTCTCAGTCCCTTTCTTTTTTCTCTTCTTCTTGTGCAACCCCTATAATTCGAATGTTGGCGCAATTAACATTGTCCCAGAGGTCTCTGAGACTGTCCTCAGTTCTTTTCATTCTTTTTTCTTTATTCTGCTCTGCTGTAGTTATTTCTACTACTTTATCTTCCAGGTCTCTTATCCGTTCTTTGGCCTCAGTTATTCTATTGATCCCTTCTAGAGTATTTTTAATTTCATTTATTGTGTTGTTCATCATTGTTTGTTTCCTCTTTAGTTCTTCTAGGTCCTTGTTAAAGGTTTCTCGCATTTTCTCTATTCTATTTCCAAGATTTTGTATCATTATTCTGAATTCATTTTCAGGTAGAATGCCTATTTCCTCTTCATTTGTTAGGTCTGGTGGGTTTTTACCTTGCTCCTTCATCTGCTGTGTGTTTTTCTATCTTTTCATTTTGCTTATCTTACTGTGTTTGGGGTCTCCTTTTTGCAGGCTGCAGGTTCATAGTTCCCATTGTTTTTGGTGTCTGTCCCCAGTGGCTAAGGTTGGTTCAGTGGGTTTTGTAGGTTTCCTGGTGGAGGGGGACTAGTGCCTGTGTTCTGGTGAATGAGGCTGGATCTTGTCTTTCTGGTGGGCAGGTCCATGTCTGGTGATGTGTTTTGGGGTGTCTGTAGCCTTATTGTGATTTTAGGCAGCCTCTCTGATAATGGATGGGGCAGTGTTCCTGTCTTGCTAGTTGTTTGGCATAGGGTGTCCAGAACTGTAGCTTGCTGGTCGTTGAGTGAAGCTGGGTCTTGGTGTTGAGATGGAGATCTCTGGGAGATTTTCACCGTTTGATATTACTTGGAGCTGGGAGGTCTCTTGTGGACCAGTGTGCTGAAGTTGGCTCTCCCACCTCAGTGGCCCAGCCCTGGTGCCGGGCTGGAGCACCAAGAGACTGTCCTCCACATGGCTCAGAATAAAAGGGAGAAATAATAGAAAGAAAGAAAGAAAGAAAGAAAGAGGATAAAATAAAATAAAGTAAGATAATATAAAGTTATTAAAATATAAAATAATTATTAGGGAAAAAAAGTTTTTAAGTAGAAAAAAAAACAAAAAAAAAAAAACGGACGGTCAGAACCCTAGGACAAATGGTGAAAGCAAAGCTATATAGACAACATCTCGCACAGAAGCATACACATACACACTCACAAAAAGAGGAAAAGGGGAAAACATAATAAATCTTGCTCCCAAAGTCCACCTCCTCAATTTGGGATGATTCGTTCTCTATTCAGGTATTCCACAGATGCAGAGGTCATCAAGTTGATTGTGGAGATTTAATCCGCTGCTCCTGAGGCTTCTGGGGGAGATTTCCCTTTCTCTTCTTTGTTCACACAGTTCCTGGGGTTCTGCTTTGCATTTGGCTCCGCCTCTGCGTGTAGGTCGCTGGAGGGCCTCTGTTCTTCGCTCAGACAGGACGGGGTTAAGGGAGCCGCTGATTCGGAAGCTCTGGCACTCAGGCCGGGGGGAGGGAGGGATACGGAGGCGGGGCGAGCCTGCGGCGGCAGAGGCCGGCGTGACGTTGCAGCAGCCTGAGGTGCGCCGTGCGTTGTCCCGGGTGAGTTGTCCCTGAATCACGGGACCCTGGCAGGGGCGGGCTCCACAGGCTCCCGGGAGGGGCGGTGTGGATAGTGACCTCTGCTCGCACACAGGCTTCTGGTGGTGGCGGCAGCAGCAGCCTTAGCGTCTCATGCCCGTCTCTGGGGTCCGCGCTTTTAGCCGCGGCTCGCGCCCGTCTCTGGAACTCCTTTAAGCGGCGCTCTTAATCCCGTCTCCTCGCGCACCAGGAAACAAAGAGGTAAGAAAAAGTCTCTTGCCTCTTCGGCAGCTCCAGACATTTTCCCGGACTCCCTCCCGGCTAGCTGTGGCGCATTAGCCCCTTCAGGCTGTGTTTACGCCGCCAACCCCAGTCCTCTCCCTGCGCTCCGACCGAAGCCCGAGCCTCAGCTCCCAGCCCCGCCCGCCCCGGCGGGTGAGCAGACAAGCCTCTCCGGCTGGTGAGTGCCGGTCGGCACCGATCCTCTGTGCGGGAATCTCTCCACTTTGCCCTCCACACCCTGTTGCTGCGCTCTCCTCCGCAGCTCTGAAGCTCCCCCACTCCGCCACCCGCAGTTTCCGCCCGCGAAGGGGCTTCCTAGTGTGTGGAAACCTTTCCTCCTTCACAGCTCCCTCCCACTGGTGCAGGTCCGTGTCCCTATTCTTTTGTCTGTTTTTTCTTTTTTCTTTTGCCCTACCCAGGTATGTGGGGAGTTTATTGACTTTTGGGAGGTCTGAGGTCTTCTGCTAGCGTTCAGTGGGTGTTTTATTGGAGCTGTTCCATGTGTAGATGTATTTCTGATGTATATGTGGGGAGGAAGGTGATCTCCGCGTCTTACTCTTCTGCCATCTTCTCCAGTATCTCCTATAATTTTTCTATCAGTAAAAGCTGTCCCTCTTTCCCCATTTACTTATTTATTTAATTATTACATTTATATTAGCATGGACTAATGATATGATTTTATTTCATGGTATAATAGTATAATCCAGTACTATCATTATTATTTTGTTGCTCAAATTGCCCAGATTTGGACACTGGGATCTCCTTCCCATTGACTCCTATATCTTTTTGGCTTGCCCCTATCCTTTTTTGAACACTTCCTTATTTTCTGACACTATAGAATATTCCAGGCTCATCTGTATTTTCCTTCCCCCAGCCCTGGAATCAACCACTTCTTCAAAGAGCCCTGGTTTTTTTTTCATTGGAGAATAAATATCTTGGCTTTAAAATGTAGAATATGAATTCAAACATCTAAAAAACATTGTGGATGCATATTTTATCCATCGTCTTTGTGTGAAAGACTATGTGTGTGTCAGAAGATCTCAAAGCAGGAGAGAAAGGTTGGGGTCGGGGTAAAGAAAGTCTTGAATATCCAATGAAGAGTTTGGAGTTCATGCATCCAGGCCATGAAGTGCTCTGGACCGGTTTTGAGTAGAAATGTGATATGCTTAAAGACATATTTTGGGGAGATAAGCAGGAAGACTTACAAAGAGAAGTTTCTAGAAGCAAGAAGTTGATTCAATGGAATATTTAGAAGTAAAGTGATAAAAGTCTAAATTAGGGGCTGATGTCTGATGTTCCCTCATGCTGGGGACACTTTCTCCTGTTTTCCTCCAACCCAAATCCACCTTACCTGTCAAGGACTCCTTCTCCAGAAAGTCTTTCCTGACTCCCTCCCAGAATTTACCCTTCTTCCCTGTGTATCCGTGGCCCAGGTTGGCTGGTACCTCCTTTGTACACGTATTCAATTCTGTCCTGTCTGCTGGGGCTTTGAATGCTTGTCTCGCTCACTTGGTTACTAACTTCTTGTAGACGGGGAAGGCCTTAGTCATCTTTATCCCTTCCCAGGGCCCAGCATAGTTCCTCTTATCCAGGAGATATGCTCAACTCAGAACTGAACTGGTTATAGGGACCATTTATAATTCATTTTAGGATTCTGGAACAATAAAAGCAAAATGCAAGGATATGTACATTTCTCTGAAGTCATACAATTTTTCAGTTGAAATTGAACTGCCTGCCAAATTACTCCAGCCTAATGTGTGAGGCAGCACAAGTGATTGAGAGCACAACAGTAACAGCATTAAAGACACACACACACACACCACACACACACACATCACACACAGCACACACACCACACACACCGCACACACACACCACACACACACAGAATTTCTGAGCCCACAGACTAAGTCTGTTCTTAAGAGGAATACTAGTCAGATTTGCACTTAATATTGAGGGAGTTTAATAGTAAAAGGATTTTCCTTATGGCAGAGACAAGGGCTGTCTTGAAAGGTCCATTTGGAAGGTACCTCTTAGGACTACACTAAGCTTTATGAAAGCATGGTAGGGATAACCTTCCCTTTTTGAAGGAGAACATTTCTAAAGGCCTTGATAGGAGTGAACTCTGTGATAATCATGTTTCCTCTTTAGAGTTGTGTTGTTACAGAGATAGCTTTCCCCTCAAAGCATGATTAAACGCTATGCTTCAAGTGCAGAAAACATTTAAAAATCAAATTTCACCCTAAAAAATTTAAGAAAGAGAACTGACAATAGTCAATAAGGCAATTACTCTGCAGAAAACAGGGTTCTGTGATATTTGTCAAGGAGAGAGCATGAAGGTTTATGGCCTCTGCCAGCTTCCTGCTGGATTTGCCAACCTCACTTCTGGCAGCAGCTACCTGTGTGACAGTTGACAGCTTGAGTCAAGAAGGAAGAAAGGCAAAGAAAAAAGGAGGGAGAAGTGAGGGAGAAGGAAGGCCCCAAAGACAGCAGCTATTGACTGTTTCCTTTTCTACCAGGCAGCACCCACCGGCCAGCATAGCATCAGGAGGAGAGGCAGGATTATAAAGATGAGCAGGTCAGAGGAATGCAGAGCAAGGAAAATGCCAGAGAATAAGAGGACAGACATGATGCCTGTGAAGCAAGTAGACCTCAGCAACATGGGGACTGGGAGAGCAGAGGAAATGATTCGTGTGTGCAAATGAAGCATCCCTCCCTAGAGATTGAAGTGGAGTAGCATTTTTGTCAAGCTAACCACGGTCCCCTTATCCTGCTCCTGATTGCAATGACTTCCCCTCTCCACTGCCTCCTGTGTCAGCTGCATTCATTTACATCGGGAGCTCCATTATTTTGGATCAGGAGCGCCATTCATTGGCCCTGGAGAAGGGAAAGAATGGGGGAAAAACAAGGAAGTTGACTCTCTGCTTTTGAATTCCTAAAAACATATTCTAAACTTATATCAGAGACCGTAGCCTTGAGGTACTGGCCTCAGTTACCCAGAGCCAAGGTCCTGGGTAATTTTTAAGAATATGGTACTCAAAGAAAATCAAAGTGGCATGGTGCAGGAACAATACAGAAGGAAAGTAGAAACAAAAGAGGATTTTTCACAGTCCTCTGACTCTCCTGCACACATACAGGAGGAAGTTCGCCTTGCTCCTAGGAGTGTCAAAGGAGTGATGGACACGGGGGTGGGGGCAATGGATCCAAAGGGGCTTTCAGCTGGGATGAGGTCTACAGCGTACGTGAGCATGATAATCTGATGCCAGAGAGCAACCGAGGACACTGAGCTATAACCAGAGGCCATCTGGTGTGATGTCCAAAGACCAGATGGTACATGCTACATCTCAGCGATCAGTGAACACCAAGCCACTCCTTCCCACGGCTTAGTGGCCCCAGCCTTCCCCCAACTGAGAATGTCTGTGGAGAACAGGGACCTTGATACACTAAGTCTGTAAAGTTATAGAAACATAAAATGAGTTATGTTTTAGCACACTTGATAACTTGGATTTGAAAAATCTTACCTGCTACATATTTATGAAGCTAAATTAATGCTAACATATTAAACATAACACTTATGAGGTTAATTTTATGTCTAAATTTACACTTCTGGAGCATAAATGGCAGTAGAGTTCTCTTGAAGGGTAGGAGAACCTTCTCTTTTTACTCCTTGTGTGTGTGAGGATGTGCGTGTGTGTGTGTGTATGTGTGTGTGTATTCTAACTAGGAAAGGCTCCCCACCCCTCACTCCAGGTTATCTTGTTTCATGTAGTTTGTTCCGATGTGCTGGGCCATGACTAATTAGATAAGAACATTTTCTTTAGCCTCATGTATTTAGAAGTCCACATCATCTAAGGTCAAACCTCAAATGAAAGGTACATAGAAGTGATGCAGTTATACTGATTTCAGAGCAGATGGCTGTTTTCTGGAGGGAAATGGTACATAAAACAGACAAACAATGAAAGACTTGAGAGAGAAATTCTCCATGGCAATCGGGGCTATAAAATCAACACAAAGCGACTAGTTCACAGAATTGGTGCACTGTTGAAAAGCATTAGGGAAAAACAAGGAATACCGGCGCCCTCATGGGGCATCCTGCCTGGACTTGGAGGAGGAAGGACATGGGACAGGGTGCAGGAATGCATCTTTCTATAAGTAGTACATGCAAATCTCAGATCACAAACCCACTTGTGGACAAAGTAAGTTCATTTTTCTGTACAGGAAGTTAATACTTATAATAACCCCCCTTTCTTCCAGGCAGTAGAAACTTAACTTCAGTCCTTTCAGAGTTCCTGCCCTTTCTTTGTGATGGCCTCTAAATTTGAGGCTTATATCACGCCCATGACTGAAGGTTAGTGGCGGGAGAGCATCTCACCTGAGCTGGCATCACTCTGCACTAATACAGCTGCTTAGATGGGATGTGGACACTTGCTGGTCACTGCTGAGTCATCCCTTGTACTGGTCATATCACAGCAACTTTGGGCCTGCCTCTGGGTCAGCTAACTCTCAGGACCCTCTCGGGCACACAGGATAATCCTGATGCTTCCATGCCATTCTGGGACCACACCCAGTAGGGCCATCCACAGCCATCTGTCATTTCCATGGCACTCTTGAGTACAAAAGAATCATTCCACCTTCCCAGCACTGCCCCCGGCCCCTTCCACTCACAGCTCTACCCTGGGGCTTTTTCAAACTCATCTGTCAGGACACAGTAGACAGCCATATTTCCTTCAGTTCTTACCTCCTTCCAAGCGTCTCCCTGTACTACTGTTCCCAAATGTATCTGAAGTTTCTGCTGTGGGACATTCTCTCTGCTTCATCCCAGGAAAGGATCAGAGTGCAGACCTTTTCCATCAAGGACTCATCACTATCTAGTTAGTCTACTCTCTTCTCGTAACTTCCTGTGTTTTCTTGGTTGGTGGAAGGGGGTGGGGGGGCATTTTAGCCTAGAGGATGGGGAGCAGTGTGGATTGGGAAAGCTTCTTTGTTATTACTCAGCACTTCTTCTCCCACATCTATTGTACATGCTTCAGTTCTTTCTGTTCTCTTGAAGCCAAGACGTCAAAAACTAAAAAGATAACAATTGACTCCTTTTGTGGCATTTGCTTTCTGCAGTCATTCCTTGCCTGAGGTAGTGATGCTGACTAATTCATCGGAAGGATTACAAGGTTAAAGGAGAGGTGAAAATCTGTATGTAGCATCACTTGGTATCCAGTGGGGACTGGTTCCAGGACCCCCACAGATACCAAAATCTGTGGATGCTCAAGTCCCTTATATAAAATGGCCCTTATATAGTATTTGCAAATAACCTATGCACATCCTGCTGTATACTTTGTCATCTCCAGGATGCTTATAATACCTAACATGATGTAAATGCTAAGTAAATAGTTGCCAGCATGTGGAAAATTCAAATGTTGCTTTTTGGAACTTACTGGAATTTTTTTCAAATATTTTTGGTGCTCAGTTGGTTGAATTTGCATATATGGAACTCTTGGATAGGGAGGGCTGTCTGTAGCTCTCTATTCCAGCCACACATGTAACTACTTTGCCCAGACCTAAGATTAGTCACAACCCATAAGGCACGCTGGGAAGAAATCAGAATATGATGTAAGGACTTAGCAGCTGGATTAACTGTGGGCTCAGCTTAGGTGATCTCACCTTAGATACTTTGGTTCATTCTCTGGTCTTCTTCTTGCAGGGGCTCTAGTTAGTGTATTTTAAAGACTGTGACTTCATCAATCAGAGGTCATACGAAAATGAGTTCAGTCTTTCTCTTGTCTCCTCCCACTTTGCTTCTTCTCCTTTTCCTCTTTTTCTTCCCACCTCTCCACTTTTCTCAGTCCACTCTGCTCGGACTATCCTCCTTCCCCAGTGGCAAGTCCAAAGGACACGACTCCAGAATCCTTTCAGGAGACTATTGTTTGCCTCATTACTAAAATGACTGTGTGTCTTATTTCCTTGAATCTGTGGCCCCAGCATCCTATCCAGATAGCGTCTCCCTTCACCTTCAATGGTGTTCAGATGTGAATGATGAATTATATGGCTGCTTTAGTCACTAGAGACCGGCTCATTCTCAAAAACATTTGACCTCAGTGGAGAACCGTTTAAATGCAAGGAGGATTTTAACGAATACAAATATACAATTTAGGGAGTGTCAGGGCGTGGCGAAAGAGTCACCATAAAGCTAATAATACACAGAATGAGATGGTCCAGAAGCCTGGGTTAAGTCCCACCAGAGTCCATAGGGTTAAGTCAGAGCTGGGAACCCTTGGTTATAATGCTGAGGTGGGAGGGTCAGCTGTGAGCAGGCTTGACCTTGGAGTCCTGCTCGGGGGCACATGGATCTAGCTGGGAGTTTTGGGGGGTGAGTTGGCGGTGGAGTAGGAGAAGAACAGAATGTTGGAGTGTCTTCCAGTCTGGATACTTGACAAATGGCAGGTCATGCGGGGATGAAGCTGGAGCAGAAACAAAGAGCTCAAGAGAGATGCTGGCCAAGGAGCTGTGTCTTCCCAGTAGAGGGTGAGGGGAGATTTAAATCACACTTTGCCCTGATCTTAAAGGGCCCCCTCTTCTGTGTTGGGTAAACTTTGAGAAGTTGTCTTCCACGAAAACAAGAATCCGTTATGTAGCTTAAATAATTCCTGGATTAAGAATCACTTTCTAATCATTGTATGTTATTATCTTCATGAAAGAGGGAGAATAACAACAAAAACATGTGCTCATTTCAGCAACACATATACTAAAGTTAGAAAATTTTAAAATAATTTCAAATTAAAAAATAGAGATATGGGGCTTCCCTGGTGGCGCAGTGGTTGGGAGTCCACCTGCCGATGCAGGGGACACGGGTTTGTGCCCTGGTCCGGGGGGATCCCGCATGCCGCGGAGCAGCTGGGCCCGTGAGCCATGGCCGCTGAGCCTGCGCGTCCGGAGCCTGTGCTCCGCAACGGGAGAGGCCGCAACAGTGAGAGGCCCGTGTACCGCCAAAAAAAAATAAAATAAAATAGAGATATGTATAAAAAGCTGGGTCTTTCATTCAACACCTGTGAACAATGATTACAATCAGTAGCCCTTAATTGAAAACCATAGATTTGAACCGAAATTATAGCAAAATCTGGAATCCTTACTTATATAGCAGATGTATCTTTCCAGTCATGTTTAGCTTAAACTAATTGGGAGATTGCAATCTGGCAGGGCTCTGAGTGCTGGAGACTTTGAGCTTGGAATAAAAACTTTACAAAATCCACAAAGTGAATAATCAAGAATTTGCTAAGTTCATTATCCTTCAGGTTAAGGGCTCTGCATAGAATATACAAAAGAAATTAATAGTACTAAAGCCACTAAAGAAATTTTCATAGTTTTATTAAAAGAAGAGACTTGATCAGTATATGGGAAGCTTGTTTTGTCTTGTGACATCATTTCTTCTCTTGGCCCAGTGACACATCTTTTGAAGAACAGAATAAGGAGTACTTGGTACACGCAGCCCACAACCAACAGTCACTGTGGAACTGATCAGGGAGCCTCTGTTGGGGGATCCAATTTGGATTAGCCAAGACCCAAACCGAGTCATAGTCAGATGGCCAGTTAGAGACTGTATGTCACTAAATAATCAATGCTTCTAGAATCTGGTCAAAACACTCTTCTTTTTATAAAGTAGATTTTTTTTTCATTTGTTTGTTTTGTTTTTTAAACACAGATGATCCTAGCTAGAAATGTAAAAAAAGAAAGAAAGAAAGAAAGAAAAAGAAATTATGAGATTGCAGTTTTTAAACATTGAGCGTAAGAATCAGAGCCCTTGTAAACATGTGCAGTCCTGGGTCCTACTTGCAGAGATTCTCATTCAGTTGGTCTGCCATAGGCCCTGGGAATCTGGGTCTGATGTAGGTGCTATACTGACTGTGGATTGGATGCCAAATGCAAACTCCTATGGTTTGGGGCTGGAGGGGAGAGAAGAGGCTGTTGAAACCTCAGGCCTTATGAGCTGATACTGCCAAAGTTAGGCAACCAGATTTTGGTCAGGGCTGAGGCAACACTGTCAGTCTAAAAAAACAAAAAGACCCACAGATATAGAGAACAAAAGAGTCGTTACCAGTGGGGAGAGGGAAAAGGGGAGGGACGAGATAGGCGTAGGGGATTAAGAGGTACAAACTACTATGTATAAAATAAGCTACAAAGATATATTGTGCAGCACAGGGAAGATAGCCAATATTTTATAATAACTATGAATGGAGTATAACCTTTAAAAATTGGGAATCACTATGTTGTATACCTGAAACTTATATAAAATGGTAACTCAACCATACTTCAGTTTGAAAAAAAAAAGCTAACTATATAAAAAAGAAAAAGAATTAACTGTTTTTGTAGCTAAATGGGCAGCGGCACTGATATTGTCCACCCAGAGCTTTATCAGGGAAGGAAAAGAAAAGCTCATGACCGCGAGTGTGTGGGCCGCATTTCCAGACATCACCGCAGAACTGAGAAATCATCACCCTCCCCGACAAACATCAGCACACTCAGCTGAATCTGAGCCCTTCATTAAAGTTAGTCTTGCCTCCTCCTATATCCTTCCCATGTAAGCCCAGTTCATTACCTATTTCCTTTAAACCAGAGCCTTGGGCTTCCCTGGTGGCGCAGTGGGTAAGAATCCGCCTGCCAGTGCAGGGGACACAGCTTCGAGCCCTGGCCTTGGAAGATCCCACATGCCACGGAACAACTAAGTCCGTGCGCCACAACTACTAAGCCTGCGCTCTAGAGCCGGCGCTCCGCAACAAGGGAGGCCACGGCAATGAGAAGCCAGTGCACCGCAGCAGAGAGTAGCCCCCGCTCGCCTCAACTAGAGAAAAGCTCGGGTGCAGCAACAGAGACCCAGTGCAGCCAAAAATAAAAAATAAATATAAAAAAAGCAGAGCCTTTTACAATTCATTGCTGAGTGCAAGATCTCTTTGGGCTAGCAAAGAAAGTACTATTTTTGGATCTTGTTTATTTTATTATTTTGCATATAAAGAGTAGGCAGCCAGAAGCACAAATGATCTATTTTTTTTCTCTATTCTCTTCCTTCCAGCAGAATTCACATTAAAGCTAGAGCAATATTGTTTTGAAAATCACCAAGTACTGGGCACAGCGCACAGGCAACTTAAAGTGGCATAAATACCTCCACCAATACATACACAGGCCACATGGCACATACACATCACACCACACATTCTCAAACTGCCCTATATTGCTTTTAAAAATACTCTTTTTTTTTTTTCTTTTAGCACATACATTCTCATGTTCTCTTGCTCCCAACTTTGGTATGGAGCCCACTTTTTGATTTGGTCAGGATCTTAAGGATCCTACCTACCACAGATGATCAGATCTAATCCTACGAGATGCTGCTAATGCAGGAACTTGGGTAATAAAAGGTCTCAACACAAACAAAAGAGTCAGCTGTGGATCAGTGAGCCACACTCTGCTGACGGTTTTTGTGGGCTTAAGGGAAGGAGGTTCAGGCTGAGGACCTTGGGATGTACAAATTGGCCGAACAAACATAAATCTGTCTACCAAAGTGCCTCTGAATTACAAATGAGTAAAATGGAGTTGTCTTGGGATCTGAGTTATTTGGCTTTAAACTTGCCTAGCAGTACCATTAACTATTGACCCGTTAATTTATGATGGTTTAGAACAAGACTGATGGAAGCTACTAGACCCTTGACCAGAAAGTCAATAAGTTTTATAAAACAACCTTACCGGGCTTCCCTGGTGGCGCAGTGGTTGAGAGTCCGCCTGCCGATGCAGGGGACACGGGTTCGTGCCCTGGTCCAGGAAGATCCCACATGCCGCGGAGCAGCTGGGCCCGTGAGCCATGGCCGCTGAGCCTGCGCGTCCGGAGCCTGTGCGCCGCAACGGGAGAGGCCACAACAGTGAGAGGCCCGTGTACCACAAAAAAACAAAACAAAACACAACCTTACCCATGTATTATACATGTCCTCGATTGGCAAGACTTCATCAGGGGTATTTCTCAGTCGAGCTTGGATTCACCGACTGTTCATAATATTGAAAACCTCCTATGAAACCCAGGCCATTTAAATTTCTAATTATCTGACCATTAGACATTACCTTAATACTGATGACTCAGTACTCTAAATCTCTAACGTGCTAATAAAAAGAGAGTGTGAATCATTTTCATATGTTCCCTTTTCTGGGAGATGAATCAGACACTCTTGCTCCAATGTTTGTGTTCAAAGTTTATTTCAGACCCGGAGTAATTGAAAACATTTCTCTATATGGAAAATCTAATGAAAATCTTCTTAAGCTAGAGCAGACACATGCATAAGCCTAATGGGGCAAGTGATAGGGAACCAGAGCGGCTTGAAACTGGGAAAGTCAGGAGCAAGCAGGGAGAAATGCTATCTGAGCTCCTGTACGGTGTGTCCTTAGTGTGTGTCTGTCCTTGCTCAACCTTTCCTTCACTTTCACGTGTCTTATTTTCCTTTCACCCACCAGACTTCCTGTCTCCATGTTGAGAGACAGTCCTCCCCAAGGTCTAGTTTTCTACAAACAAACAGTCCTGAAAGATCGACTTCTATCTTACCATATTTTGGATAGGAGCCCATCTCAGTGAGCTCAAGACACTTTGTAAGTTGGAGGCATATTTGTATGAAAACGAGTGGCAGAGCTCCTTCCCAGAATGACTTTAACTGTTCCCTCGATGCCTCACCTTGCCCAGTCTGCCTGCAAATGACCCTCTTCTGCAGACCATGGATCTCTGAAAAATCTTTCCAGATAAATTAGGAAAAAACATGCAAATTATTAATAAACGTATGAATAATAAACATGTAATCTCATCAGTAATTAAAGAACAGCAAATTCCAACAAAATTAAGTTGCTATTTTTGTGTGTGAATTAATTTGCGAAAGGTTTTTTAGTAATTATAATGCTGGCATTCCCATTAAAATGCTTTTAGGTGACAATAACAAAACAACCAAATCAAACTTCTTAAATAACATGTATATGATTTCAAGTGAAAATAAGTCCCAAGGAAGGGGGTTCCTGGGTTGATTAATTCAGGACTTCCATAACATCATCAAGCTCCCATCCTTCACTGGTTTTGTCCCTAAGCTGGCATGCAGACATGACACTGTCCAGTGAAGGAAAGGAGACTGTTTTTCCCTTCTCTCTCTCTCTCTCTCTCTCTTTTTTTTTGATAATGGATTATATTTAAGAAGAACTGAAGAAGATGAATCATTTTGAGGCAACTCTCTGTGTATCTAAGGACACTATGCTTTTTATAAATTATTGAAGTATAGTTGATTTACAGTGTCATATTAGTTTCAGGTGTACAGCAAAGTGATTCATTTATATATATACATATAGGTATATATACATATGTATATTCTTTTTCATATTCTTTTCCATTATAGGTTATAACAAGATACTGAATATAGTTCCCTGTGCTATACAGTAGGTCCTTGTATCTATTTTATATATAGTAGTGTGTATCTATTAATCCCAAACTTCTAATTTATCCCTCCCCCTCCTTTTCCCTTTGGTAACCATAAGTTTGTCTTCTATGTCTGTGAGTCTATTTCTGTTTTATAAATAAGTTTATTTGTATCATTTTTTAAGATTCCACATATAAGTGATATCATATGGTGTTTGTCTTTCTCTGTCTGACTTACTTCACTTAGCATGATAATATCTAGATCCATCTATGTTGCTGCAAATAAAAATGAAAAATATATACCTAGTAAACCTCACATCTCATCTCCTTAGCCAGGACTGGGTCATATGCTCACCTCTCGCCCAATCACTGGCAAGAGAAATGAGATGACCAAGGTTGGTTTAGACTAATCCAGGTTTATTCCCAGAGGAAGTATGGTCACCTAGACCAACCAAATCTCTATCAACAGGGAAAAAGGGAAAATAATGTTCCTTGGGCAGACAACCCATGGTGTCTGCTCTGGCTGCCAAGGGTCCAGTGAGACAGGCCACACACGTGGCTCGTAGGAGTTGTGGAAAGAAATTTGGCATTATATACCAAGACTCTTAAAAGTGTCCTTAAGCTTTGGCATAGTAGTTCCACTTCTAGGAACAAAGCCCATGGAAAGTGTGCCTAAATAAATATAAAGCTTTATGCTCAAAGATGTTCACTGTAGCACCCTTTATAACAGGAAAGAGGAAGAACAACAACAACAAAACCAAACTTCAGGATCCAAAAATACAAAAATTATGTAATTATAGTACATCCATATGATGTGCTGCTCTGTAGCACTTACAAATGATGTTTACAAAAAGTTTTGAAAAACATGGGAAGATGCTCATATTATAGTGTTAAATGGGAAAAACAGATATCAGATTGTATATATAACTCTATGTTAGATATTAATAGCAACTATCTCCTCAACATCTACTATGAGCTAGTAACCTACACACGATCTCTAATCCTAACAACAACCTTGAAATGTAAGGGTTCTTATGCCCATTTGGCAACCCAGGCAACCAAGGCTCAGAGATGTTCAGCAGATTTTCCCAAATCACTCAGCTAGTAAAAGGCAGGACAGGGATTTGAGTCTAGGTCTTTCTGGTTGTTTGAATCATGGCTTCACAGTTTAGGAGCAATTCTCTTTCTTCCCCCCTTTTTTCTGTTCTCTTTTCTCCACAGTGGATGGATAAGGTATTCATGAGTTTAGCTGCATGAATGAGCCAAGCTTCAGAGGTATAAACACACCTGTATTCAATGAAATGGAATAGAATAAGGACAATGGGAAACTGGGGGACTTGGGGGCAGACAGACAGATAGGAAAGTAAGAGTGAGAGGAAAGAGAGGTAACTGGAATGACTGTACAGAGAACCAGGAAGTGACTGTTTACCAAACCAATCAGCATTCTTTGATTTCTTTTTTAGCTGAAATTGTTCTCCAAGTGCTTCATTCAGTACACGGGCCTTCTATCATGGATGGTCCACACCAGTTCACCAAGAGCCCCTTTCAGGCCCCAGACGTGTCTCTAGATGTTGGATCCTTGTCTAATTCATATGCCAATCAGAAATTCCTCCTGCCGTGGCTGGCCAGATCAGGAGGGGATGGTGTACATGTGATCCTAGGGATAAAGGTAGCAATTGATAAATCTGTGAAAGATGGGGTTGGGGAGTCAATACTTTGGAGATCACACCTTTTCTCCCTTAGAACCATCATATCCCAACCCCAAGCTGGGGGGTATACTTGCAGCTAATAAATGGAAATTATTTAATTAAGGAGGGAAAAAAAGGAAAGACAATCCTCTGGACGTCTCATCTGGTTCTGTTGTTTTTCACATCCGTGCTGTCTCTGCTAACCCATATCTACATTGGAACCCTTTTATGCCCATTGGCCAAAGAAAGACACAATCTGTTGCTGCAGAATGCATATAGACAAGCTTTGTTTAAGCATTTATCTGATGACCAAGAGGACACTCAATCAGGCCTTAGCACTGTCTTTTCGCTGCCACTTCCATATTGGTGTTGAAAGCCCTGCTGTCATGGCTTGAGGGTTATAGAATGATTAGCACCCCCAGGTCCCTTGGCTCCCTTGTTTGTTTGAAAAAAATGCAGGAATAAAACAACCATGCAGGGGCTTCCCTGGTGGCACAGTGGTTAAGAACCTGCCTGCCAATGCAGGGGACACAGGTTTGATCCCTGGTCCGGGGAGATCCCACATGCCGCGGAGCAACTAAACCCATGCGTCACAACTACTGAGCCTATGCTCTAGAGCCCGTGAGCCACACTACTGAGCCCATGAGCCACAACTACTGAAGCCCTTGCACCTGGAGGCTGTGCTCCGCAACAAGAGAAGCCGCTGCAACAAGAAGCCTGTGCACCGCAACGAAGAGTAGCCCCTGCTCACCGCAACTAGAGAAAGCCCGCACACAGCAATGAAGACCCAATGCAGCCAAAAATAAATAAATAAAATAAATAAATTTATTTAAAAAAAAAACAACCATGCAAGAATAATAGGCATTACATCTGATTTCAGAAAGTCCATTAAAATAAAAAATCAGAAATGTCTTCAATAAGAATTGCTGGAGATAAGAATCATGCAAAGACTGGCTCTTTTGGAGGGAAGAATGCATGCTATTGTAGGTATTTTTTTATGCTGAGATTTTTAAAGGCAGATTTTTCTCTTTCATTTAATATTTTCAGGTTTATTAAGTCTGATGTTTCATATCTAGCAATGTATATAAAAATCAAAAGAGAAGAAATTCTTGTGTGGCAAAATCATCCCCTTGTGAAACAGGAGGGTAGGGGGCAGGGCACAACCTTTGAAAGAATGACATAACCCAAGGACATGATTTAAACTGATTAGAGGGCCTCCCTGGTGGCGCAGTGGTTGAGAGTCCGCCTGCCGATGCAGGGGATACGGGTTCGTGCCCCGGTCTGGGAGGATCCCATATGCCGCGGAGCGGCTGGGCCCGTGAGCCATGGCCACTGGGCCTGCGCATCCGGAGCCTGTGCTCCGCAACGGGAGAGGCCACAACAGTGAGAGGCCCGCATACCGCAAAAAGAAAAAAAAAAAAAAAAAAAAAAATAAACTGATTAGAACCGAAGGGGTCCAAGATGGCAGACAAGTCGACTTCCACTAGGCCTTGAGCCTCAGTATATGTTCACTGTAACATGTCAGCAAGCTAAATGACACACCCACAGGCGCCATGACAGTTCCAAGGCCGACCATAAGGATCAAAAGTGGGCAGTGACCGAATTCCTGGAAATCCCCGCCCCTTCCTGAAATAGCTGAATACTCCTCCCACTCATTAGCCTATGAAATTACCCACCCCTATAAAAACTGACAACCCCATACTGTGGTGCCTTTCTCACCTTCTGAGATGGCCCACACTGTGTCTGTGGAGTGTTTCTCCCAAGGCCGCTCTTGCCTTCTGGGATAGTCCACACCCTGTCTGTGGAGTGTGTTTCTCTCTAAATAAATCCACTTCTTACCTATCACTTTGTCTCTCACTGAATTCTTTCTGCAATGAGACATTAAGACTTCATTAAGTCTTGAAACCAGGTGTGTGATCTCAGTTGGAAGACTGTGGGTTTTGGCCAGGTTCAAGCTCCAGCCGCGTGGGTTCAAGTACCAGTCTGGGTTTTGGCTGGGTTTGAGTCCTGGCATCTGGTTTCAAGTCCCAATCTGAGGTGCACAGTTTCACTTGGACATCTTTACCTGATACAGTCATGTGCAGATTTCCCCAGTCAGTCCTGAGCAGGCAGTACACCATCCTGATAACCTGAGTCCTTTCCTTGAGAGCACTTTATCTCCAAAGCCCTTCACAATCATCAATCCAGACATCATGAGAAGCAGCACAACAGCTCTGGGGCTCCCTCTTACAAGTCCAAAGGAAAATTCTTTGCCAGACAAGTTCTTCTGACATTTTTGATGTTGGATCAGAAATAATAGGGAAATCCCAGAGAGGAAGAACTGATGTTAGCTATGTCACTTGCATCTCTGGGCCTCGGTTTCCTCATCTGTAAAATGGGGAGGATAGATAGGGTCAGTGTTTCTAAATTATGTTCTGTGAGGTGAATGGAATTACCAAGTATGCAATTTGAGAGCCAGGGCCACTCCTCAAAGTGTAGAGGCCAGAGGAAATCCCCCCAATATTTCTACCCCTGTGGGATCTGTTAAAAATGAGCACTGAGGCCTGTCTTGACAACACACAGGGTTAAGAGACACATACAGAGAAAGGAAGAAAGGCTGGGAGCCAGGGAGGGAAGGCTTTATGACCTTGAAAGCAGTCCTTCCCATCTTCCTCAGTCTGCCCAAAAGAAGCCTGGCATTGTTATTCCAATTTCCATCTCTCCACTCTTGCCCCTGATGAGCATTTATCTTTGCCAGACAAGTTCTTCTGGCATTTTGATGTTGGGTCAGAAATAATAGGGAAAGCCCAGAGAGGTAGAACTGATGTTAGCCATGTCACTTGCAACTCTGGGCCTTGGTTTCCTCATCTGTAAAATGGGGAGGATAGATAGGATCAGCGTTTCTAAATTATGTTCTGTAGGAACTTAATAAAAATTATCTAGGAAAAAAAGTATTATAAATCAAACATATTTTGGAAACAATGGGTTAAACGTATTTAGACCAGCTTATTATCTCAGCGGCTTCTGAGAGCCTTTGAAATTTAGCCAATATGACTTGGGAGTTTCACATTGATGTTCCCCAAGGTTGTTTGATAAGCTGAATTTTGTCTTTCTTCAAATTCATGTGTTGAAATCCTAACCCCTAGTACCACAGAATGTGACTGTATTTTTTTTTAATTTATTTATTTTTGGTTGCATTGGGTCTTCGTTGCTGCGTGCTGGCTTTCTCTAGTTGCGGCGAGCAGGGGCTGCTCTTCATTGTGGTGCACGGGCTTCTCATTGTGGTGGCTTCTCTTGCCGCGGAGCATGGGCTCTAGGCACACGGGCTTCAGTAGTTGTGGCGCACAGGCTTAGTTGCTCCGCAGCATGTGGGATCTTCCCACACCAGGGCTCGAACCCGTGTCCCCTGCACTGGCAGGCGGATTCCTAACCACTGTGCCACCAGGGAAGCCCCGGAAAATGTGACTGTATTTTGAGATAAGTTCTTTAAAGAGTTTAAATTAAAATGAGGTCATTAGGGTGAGTCCTAATCCGATTTGTCTAGTACCTTTAAAAGAAGAGGCAATTAGTATTTGTCCTCCTCTGTATGATTTCATTTACGTGTGAAATCTAAAAAACAAAACAAATGAGCAAGCATAAAACAGAAACAGAGTTGTAGATACAGAGAACAAACAGGTCGTCAGAGGGTGGGGGGCCTGGGGGGAAGGAAAGAAATAGGTGAGGGAGATCAAGAGGTACAAACTTTCATTTGCAAAATAAATGAGTCATGGGTATGAAATGTACAGTGTGGGGAATATAGTTAATATATATGTAATATCTTTATATGGTGACAGATTGTAACTAGACGTATTGTGGTGATCATTTTGAAATATATAGAAAAATTGAATCACTATGTTGTGTAACAGGAACTAACATAGTGTTGTAGGTCAATTATGCTTCAGAAACAAACAAACAAACTCAGAAAAGGAGATCAGATTTGTGGTTACCAGAAATGGGGGTGGAGGGAGGGGGAATTGGATGAAGGTGGGCAAAAGGTACAAACTTCCAGTTACAAGATAAGTAAGAACTAGGGATGTAATGTACAGCGTGATGAATATAATTAGCACTGCTGTGTGTTATACATGAAAGTTGTTAAGAGAGTAAACCCTAAGAGTTCTTATCACAAGGAAAACATTATTTTCTTTTTCTTTAATTGTGTGTCTATAAGAGATGATATAAATTCATTAAATTTATTGTGATTATCATTTCATGATGTATATAAGTCAGATCATTATGTACATATTAAACTTGTACAGTGCTGTGTGTCAATTATATCTCAATAAAACTGGAAGAAAAGAAAAGAAAAGAAGAAAAAGAAGAGGCAATTAGGACACAGACATATACATAGAGGGAAGAAAATGTGAAGACGTGGGGTGAAGATGGGCATCTGCAAGTCAAGGAGAGAGGCCCCCTTGACACAAGAAACCAACCCTGCTGACACCTTAGTCTTGAACTTCTAGTCTCTAGCTCTTTAAGAAAATAAATGTTTATTGTTTAAGGCACCCAGTCTGTGGTACTTTGTTATAGCAGCCCTAGAAAACTAATAATCCTTTCTCCATAATACCTCTCTTCTAAACAGGGTTTCTTAGTTTATACTTTGGGTAAATCCTGAACTAGATGTCCTTTAAGGTGTTGTTTTTTTCCCCTAGCTCTAAAGTGCCATGATTTAATGAAAAATCATGTCAATCGATGTAAGACATCATATAATTGATCCGTTAAGAAAATATATTTCCTGAGAGGTCAGAAAAGTTAGGGATTGGTGTTTACTGAGTTGGTAGTTGGGCTTCATGAAGATGGCAGAGAGGAGGGCTTGGAAGGAAAGGTAGGCAGGGAGGGCTACAGGGGACCCTGGCAGGAGTCAGTCATTCTCCCAGAGATGTTGAATTCACTTGCCTTTGGAGTGGCCAGAATGCTCATATGCAATTTTTTTTTTAAATCCTAGTTGTAAGCACCAGGGATCTATATGTCTTCTTGGGACAGTGGCTGTCAGGTCAAGGAGGACTGTATCTTATAGTCTCTGGAGTTTTGCCACCAAGACCTTCATCCACAGGTGAGCAATGAATAAGCATCATTTCAGATGCTGCAACTTGCAGCACAGAAGGTTGAAAGTTCTTAAAAAGAAAAAAAGAGAGAGAGAGAGACTTGAATTCTCATACCTTCTCTCTGTGGGCAGCTGTGGACCCTTTCTTCATTCTTTGAAAATTTACTACAGGAATAAGGGAGACTTGGGAACATTGGAATTTCTAGGTCCAGAATCAAACCTTCACAGGATGACTGACGTAAATGGATTGTAGTGACATTTATTTCCTGTGGGACATCACAGCTCCCTTCATATTGGCAGATCTAAAGACCTGGAATTATACAAGAAAGCAACACCAAATCAGGGTGGACGATGACATGTGCTGCTTGATGCCCTTCCTACTGGTATTTCTTTCCCTTTTTAGGGGTTGGTTAGAGGCCACCCATAAGAAAAGATAAGCCAGGTCCTAGACGGCTGTCACAGAGTGGTTTTCACTTACTGAGATAACTTTTTATCAAAAGTAATTTTTTTTAAAGCATGTATTACATAGTTTCTCAGTTGGAAAATCTGGCCAGATAATCAGACAGAATTACTCCCTTCATTTGCTGTGTGGAAAGGTCTCATTTCCAGCATGCTGAGGACCTCACAGAGCCTAACAGTACATCAGATACTCTACCACCCTCCTATGTTGGCTTTCAAACACGTGCCCTTAAAGGAGGACAGCAATTCCATAACAACATTAAAACAGCAACTGGGAGCAAAGCCCTGTGGCCAAGACTCACCCAACCAGATTGCACTGCTATTTTTATCCTCCGAGCTGAGTGTATTGACAGAATACAGAATTACTTTTGTGATTAAACGTGGCCAAAAACCTTGCAAGTGTTAATCTCTAGAAATCTGTTACAAATGGGATGGCAGGCACCAGCAAACTGCTATTTTTTAAGTCTAAAAATAATTCTTGGTGCTCTTGTGTGTAAGTAATGCAGCAGGAAGAAAAGAAATTTTAATTCAATTGGGTTGAGCGGTTCAGTTTTTAGCAGTCAATTCCTAAATATAATGGGTATGGTTCTCTGAAAGCCCCCAAGTGGAGAGAGGGTCAGATGCCCAGGGGATAAACAGAGGCCTCAGCGTTTCTTTGCATTTACACATCTTAGTCGCTCTGGCCCAGACAGCATGGCTCTGTAATCTCAAGTACCCCAATTCCACTGTTTTTGAGAATTATGTGATTGTGATGGGAGTAGGATCAGACGTGGGCAAAAAGGTGATGGAGGATTCACTGACCGTGTACGACTATTCGAACTAGTGGTGAATGTATTGGCTATATGAAGCCAGTATTGGCTCCAATTCCTTTGGATATGTCCCTTTGGAAATCAGGTCCTTTTGGTTCTGTCACAGAAGGTTATGGAGTTTTCAATTAGGGTTTATGTGGAGTGGCTGCTGCCAAACCAACTAAGGCAGAGTCATCTCCAGAGCCACGTGGAGCAGCACAATCCTTCAACCACCCAAACCCAGGCCCTTCAACCTTCAACCTTTCAGAACACTCGCTCCAGGTCAGCCCCACTTTCATTCTTCATTCCCCATCCCCTTCAAGAAGCCCAGCTACACGTGGACTCAGTCTCTTTCTTGCTTGGGTCAAGACTCTAGACAGTCTCAGGCCCATTGATGTTCTTCTTCCTCCCTCTTTCAGGTGCCAGGTCCATATCCCTGGGTCTCTGTTCTATTTCCCCATCGTACTCCAGTTCTGTGCCTGCATTAGCTTCCCAGGTTGGGGCCAGAAAATCTGCTTAAATTTTGCCAGTCTTTTCTCCCTAAAGCTTGGCCCAATCTTCTCATTCCATCTTCCAGGAATCCTGGAATTCCAACAGGAATCCTGATCAATCTGGATAGACTGTCTTGGGATCTAAGGATGAGAACCTCCATAGCTAGAACCTTCTGATGCCTATCAGATTACACCCGTAGGAAAGCAATATCTTTCCAGGATAGCACGGCAGTAAAAGTCATGGGCTTTACAGCTATCCTGCCTTTCCTGTATTAAATGTATTTTAGGGCTTCTAACTGGTTGACAAGAGCAAGTTTTTCTTTATAGAGTTCCAGCTAATAAATGCATAAAGAATAGTGGAATTAGAAAATTACCCTTTGGAACAGCCAGTGAAAAAATGGGTCTATTCTAGGCAATGATCAATGACTGCTCAAAGCATTAGGTAAATATTGATGATGGGGAGTTTTATAATGGATGGATCAAGTTGATGGTACCTGATTTGACTGATCAATCTTAAAGGCATTAATGGAAAGGCAGCCAGACACTATAAGCCTTCCAGTGCTATTCAATGGGAAGTTCATAGCCCCACCTATGAGGTATCCTTTAAGAAAATTGAACCTGAATCTAATCAAGCCTTTTTATGTAAATACCAGTTTACAAAATTATGGGGAATAGAGGAATATGTTAAATGATATCATGTGGACTAATCAGCCAAATCTAGATTGTGGGATTCCACCACAGGGTGAATGACCCAGTTTCTTAAAAAAAACAAAAAAATAAAGGAAACAAACAAAACAAAACCAAGTGTTAATTGTTATAGATTTAAAATGACTTAAGACCATATCAACCAAAAGGAACATATGGGTGAAAGTGCTTTGTAAATGGCCAAGTTGTTAAACATTAGTAGTATTATTATGACTTTTGCCTTACCTCTCAGTTCCAGATCCTTAAGTCTGGGAAATCCATCATTAAAATGAACTTCAAAAACTATATACTTTATTTTCCAAAGCTTGTGTCTGGAGTATTTGACGAATCTCCGACAGACGAAGAAAACACAATTTCCTAACAGGCAAAGGGAAGCCGTGATACGCAGGTGATGTAATACCTAGCCTGACTCATTAAGCAATGGCAAAACTGAATGTCTAATCATATTGTAAGATCTAAACCTTCCCATATTTTTAAAAACCTTCTGGCCACAGAAAGATTTGGCTTGAGCCCATATACATACCCATATGTACTCACTTTAAACAGTATAACAATGTTACATCCTTATATATGTACACACATATGTTGACAAAATTTACTAACATATGTTCATATATACCCATACCTTGTAGCAGTGAATAGATAACAAACCTTTTTGTTTTTCTCTTTCCCAACTAAAATCTCACATAGTAAAACACTGGCTATGGGACACTCATGGGAAATAAATTCATCTGGATACATGAGGAGGCCCAAACAAACCAAGAATTTATCTCTTCAGTTGCCAGTTTTAGTTTTGGTCTTTCTAAACAGTAACCTTTCTAAAATATGCTTCACTCTTCCCTGCATCTTGAAAAGAGAATTCCAAATACCTCCTTGGTACCTTAGGGCTGTCATTAGGAACATGATTATACTAGGAAATAATATATGCACTTGGAGTTTATTCGAGGAATTTGAGGTGCTGGCTGTTTTCCAGTATGTGATATGACCTCATCCCACTGGGCTCTTTGAATTATTATTTCTACATTTATAGCATTTATTTCTGTTCCTATATTTCAACATGTATCTGTAGTAGCTACCTTCTAATCCCTTCTAATTGCTGCTTCCAATCTGTTTTATAACCAGATAATCAAGTACATTGATTTGTGGGCAAAATATGAGTGAAGAGGCTCTGCTGAGCACCTAAGAGATTCTTTTGTAGGTAAAGTGCATGCCCTTGAGCACCTGGACTTTGTGAACATTATTTTACTGCTAAGAGGCCTTTTTTTTGGTTGCCTATCAATTTCTTAGCTCTGTTTCACCTGAGTGAAGGAGTCTGCCAAAAAAGTGATTGCTCAGAAACGCAAGATAAAAATGTATCCTTGGATTGTACTCGAGTTGGAGGTTTCCATTAACTCCTTTTAGGAAAAATATGACTTATTCCCATGGAAAAGTTAGTATTGCTTTTCATAAATTCACAATGAACCTCTATAACAGCATTATGCTGAGACCCCAAACTCAGATTGCAAATTACCCTTTTAAAGCAAGGACAGATTTATCTTCCTGAGATCTTAATAAATTGTACACACCAAGACCCCTGACAGATGGAAGTTTACAGTGACTATAGTTAGAACTGTTTCACATACAAATACCTGGCAGTCATATGAACATTTAATACTCTTGAATGATTTTCTGATTAAAGAGAATTTTCTGGGCCCAGTTGGACTGATGCTCAGATGTAGTTAGGGTAGGCCTGTGAAATTTATTTTCATGAAATACCAGGTTGAAGTGTATTATTCTAGCCCTCTCACCCTGTATGAATCTCACTCTCTCACTCTCTCACTCTCTCCCTCCTCCAATGTATGAATCAACCCAGGTCCCCAATATGCTACCACATAATGTCCCCAATCCTGAACACTTTCAATTAGATCTTGGGTGCCCTCCGTTCATCCAGACTAGATAAATAGTTTAAGTGCTTGGAAATAACAACCAGAACTCTTCAGGTCCTCTCCATAATATGCACAAGTGATTTCTGCGACATCAGACTTCAGTGCTCAACCCAATTACAACGGGCTTACCTTGCTCCTTGCAATCTGAAGTGGAGTGTCTGTGATTTTAGCGTGTGCATAGAGCAATGGATGTATGGCTTAAGAGCACAAGCTAGATAATCCCTAGGCTTTTCTGAGCTCTGCAGCTCAAATGCACACAGAATCATGAGAGCAGTACTGCAGAAACAAAGCATTTCCATCTAAAATAAGATGCCCATTAGCACATCTTTATAGTACTGTTTCCTCTCCACAAGACTGGAGATATCACAGGAGGAAGCTCAGCTGATTTTCATGAGACCAATATCCCTTTTTTAAAAAAACAAATATTTTTAATTGAAGTATAGTTGATTTACAATGTTTTGGGTGTGCAGCAAAGTGATTCAGATATATCTATATAGAGGTATATATGTATTCTTTTTCAGATTCTTTTCCATTATAGGTTATTACAAGATATTGAATATAGTTCCCTGTGCTATATAGTAGGTCCTTGTTTATATATTTTTTGTATAGAAGTGTGTATCTGTTAATTCCAAATTCCCAATTTATCCCCCTCTCCACAAAACCCCTTTTAGTTATGGTGAATAATCTAGCTGCTATTAGTATTTGAGTCAAACAGATGTATAATAGCCACCATTCACAAGTTCTTTTTCTTAAAAGAACAAATATCTTTATAGCAACAAACTGTTTCTGACCTGCAAAAACAGGAATTCTCAAACATATCTTCTGCATCATTTGCTTGCCTCTAGGATGTTCTGCTTTTACCTACATTTTTTAACATGTTTATTGGAGTATAATTGCTTTACAATGGTGTGTTAGTTTCTGCTTTATAACAAAGTAAATCAGTTATACATATACATATGTTCCCATATCTCTTCCCTCTTGCGTCTCCCTCCCTCCCACCCTCCCTATCCCACCCCTCTAGGTGGTCACAAAGCACAGAGCTGATCTCCCTGTGCTATGTGGCTGCTTCCCACTAGCTACCTATTTTACATTTGGTAGTGTATATATATCCATGCCACTCTCTCACTTTGTCACAGCTTACCCTTCCCCCTCCCTATATCCTCAAGTCCATTCTCTAGTAGGTCTGTGCCTTTATTCCTGTCTTACCCCTAGGTTCTTCATGACATTTTTTTACTTAGATTCTGTACATATGTGTTACAATACAGTATTTGTCTTTCTCTTTCTGACTTACTTCACTCTGTATGACAGACTCTAGGTCCATCCACCTCACTATGAATAACTCAATTTCATTTCTTTTTATGGCTGAGTAATATGCCATTGTATATATGTGCCACATCTTCTTTATCCATTCATCCGATGATGGACACTTAGGTTGTTTCCATCTCCTGGCTATTGTAAATAGAGCTGCAATGAACATTTTGGTATATGACTCTTTTTGAATTATGGTTTCCTCAGGGTATATGCCCAGTAGTGGGATTGCTAGGTCATATGGTAGTTCTATTTGTAGTCTTTTAAGGAACCTGCATACTGTTCTCCGTAGCGGCTATACCAATTCACATTCCCACCAGCAGTGCAAGAGTGTTCCCTTTTCTTGATGCCCTCTCAAGCATTTACTGTTTCTAGATTTTTTGATGCTGGCCATTCTGACTGGTGTGAGATGATATCTCATGGTAGTTTTGATATGCATTTCTCTAATGATTAATGATGTTGAGCATTCTTTCATGTGTTTGTTGGCAGTCTGTATATCTTCTTTGGAAAAATGTCTATTTAGGTCTTCTGCCCATTTTTGGATTGGGTTGTTTGTTTTTTTGTTACTGAGCTGCATGAGCTGCTTGTAAATTTTGGAGATTAATCCTTTGTCAGTTGCTTCATTTGCAAATATTTTCTCCCATTCTGAGGGTGGTCTTTTGGTCTTGTTTATGGTTTACTTTGCTGTGCAAAAGCTTTGAAGTTTCATTAGGTCCCATTTGTTTATTTATTTATTTTTATTTCCATTTCTCTAGGAGGTGGGTCAAAAAGGATCTTCCTGTGATTTATGTCACAGAGTGTTCTGCCTATGTTTTTCTCTAAGAGTTTGATAGTGTCTGGCCTTACATTTAGGTCTTTAATCCATTTTGAGCTTATTTTTGTGTATGGTGTTAGGGAGTGATCTAATCACATACTTTTACATGTACCTATCCAGTTTTCCCAGCACCACTTATTGAAGAAGCTGTCCTTTCTCCACTGTACATTCCTGCTTCCTTTATCAAAGATAAGGTGACCATATGTGTGTGGGTTTATCTCTGGGCTTTCTATCCTGTTCCATTGATGTATATTTCTGTTTTTGTGCCAGTACCATACTGTCTTGATTACTGTAGCTTTGTAGTTTAGTGTGAAGCCAGGGAGCCTGATTCCTACAGCTCCGTTTTTCGTTCTCAAGATTGCTTTGGCTATTTGGGGTTTTTTGTGTTTCCATACAAATCGTGAAATTTTTTGTTCTTGTTCTGTGAAAGATGCCAGTGGTAGTTTGATAGGGATTGCATTGAATCTGTAGATTGCTTTGGGTAGTAGAGTCATTTTCACAATGTTGATTTTTCCAATCCAAAAACATGGTATATCTCTCCATCTATTTCTATCATCTTTAATTTCTTTCATCAGTGTCTGATATTTTTCTGCATAGAGGTCTTTTGTCTCCTTAGGTAGGTTTATTCCTAGATATTTTATTCTTTTTGCTGCAGTGATAAATGGGAGTGTTTTCTTGATTTCACTTTCAGAATTTTCATCATTAGTGTATAGGAATGCCAGAGATTTCTGTGCATTAATTTTGTATCCTGCTACTTTACCAAATTCATTGATTAGCTCTAGTAGTTTTCTGGTAGCATCTTTAGGATCCTCTATGTATAGTATCATGTCATCTGCAAACAGTGAAAGCTTTACTTCTTCTTTTCTGATTTGGATTCCTTTTATTTCCTTTACTTCTCTGATTGCTGTGGCTAAAACTTCCAAAACTGTGTTGAATAAGAGTGGTGAGAGTGGGCAACCTTGTCTTGTTCCTGATCTTAGTGGAAATGCTTTCAGTTTTTCACCATTGAGGATAATGTTGGCTGTGGGTTTGCCATATATGGCCTTTATTATGTTGAGGAAATTTCCCTCTATGCCTGCTTTCTGCAGGGTTTTTATCATAAATTGGTGTTGAATTTTGTCGAAAGTTTTCTCTGCATCTATTGAGATGATCATATGGTTTTTCTCCTTCAATTTGTTAATATGGTGTGCCATGTTGATTGATTTGCATATATTGAAGAATCCTTGCATTCCTGGAATAAACCCCACTTGGTCATGTTGTATGATCCTTTTAATGTGCTGTAGGATTCTGTTTGCTAGTATTTTGTTGAGCATTTTTGCATCTATGTTCATCAGTGATACTGGCCTGTAGTTTTCTTTCTTTGTGACATCCTTGTCTGGTTTTTGTATCAGGGTGATGGTAGCCTCGTAGAATGAGTTTGGGAGTGTTCCTCAGTCTGCTATATTTTGGAAGAGTTTGAGAAGGATAGGTGTTAGCTCTTCTCTAAATGTTTGATAGAATTCATCTGTGAAGCCATCTGGTCCTGGGCTTTTGTTTGTTGGAAGACTTTTAATCACAGTTTCAATTTCAGTGCTTGTGATTGGTCTGTTCATATTTTTATTTCTTCCTGGTTCAGTCTCGGCAGGTTGTGCATTTCTAAGAATTTGTTCATTTCTTCCAGGTTGTCCATTTTATTGGCGTAGTGTTGCTTGTAGTAATCTCTCACGATCTTTTGTATTTCTGCAGTGTCATTTGTTACTTCTCCTTTTTCATTACTAATTCTATTGATTTGAGTCCTCTCCCTCTTTTTGTTGATGAGTCTGGCTAATGGTTTATCAATTTTGTTTATCTTCTCAAAGAACCAGCTTTTAGTTTTATTGATCTTTGCTATCGTTTCCTTCTTTTCTTTTTCATTTATTTCTGATCTGATTTTTATGATTTCTTTCCTTCTGCTAACTTTGGGGTCTTTTTGTTCTTCTTTCTCTAATTGCTTTAGGTGCAAGTTTAGGTTGTTTATTCGAGATGTGTCCTGTTTCTTAAGGTAGGATTGTATTGCTATAAACTTCCCTCTTAGAACTGCTTTTGCTGCATCCTGTAGGTTTTGGGTCGGCGTGTCTCCATTGTCATTTGTTTCTAGGTATTTTTTGATTTCCTCTTGATTTCTTCAGTGATCACTTCGTTATTAAGTAGTGAATTGTTTAGCCTCCATGTGTTTGTGTTTTTTACACACCTTTTCCTGTAATTGATATGTAGTCTCATAGCATTGTGGTTGGAAAAGATACTTGATACAATTTCAATTTTCTTACATTTACCAAGGCTTGATTTGTGACCCAAGATATGATCTATCCTGGAGAATTTTCCATGAGCACTTGAGAAAAATGTGTATTCTGTTGTTTTTGGATGGAATGTCCTATAAATATCCATTAAGTCCATCTTGTTTAATGTATCATTTAAAGCTTGTGTTTCCTTATTTATTTTCATTTTGGATGATCTGTCCATTGGTGAAAGTGGGGTGTTAAAGTCCCCAACTATGAATGTGTTACTGTCAATTTACCCTTTTATGGCTTTTAGTATTTGCCTTATGTATTGAGGTGCTCCTATGTTGGGTGCATAAATATTTACAATTGTTACATCTTCTTCTTGGATCATTCCCTTGATCATTATGTAGTGTCCTTCTTTGTCTCTTCTACTAGTCTTTATTTTAAAGTCTGTTTTGTCTGATATGAGAATTGCTACTCCAGCTTTCTTTTGGTTTCCATTTGCATGGAATATCTTTTTCCATCCCCTCACTTTCAGTCTTTATGTGTCCTTATGTCTGAAGTGGGTCTCTTGTAGACAGCATATATATGGGTCTTGTTTTTGTATCCATTCAGCCAGTCTGTGTCTTTTGGTGGGAGCATTTAATGCATTTACATTTACGGTAATTATCGATAAGTATGTTCTTATTCTCATTTTCTTAATTGTTTTGGGTTTGTTATTGTAGGTCTTTTCCTTCTCTTGTGTTTCTTTCCTAGAGAAGTTCCTTTAGCATTTGTTGTAAAGCTGGTTTGGTGGTGCTGAACTCTCTCAGCTTTTGCTTGTCTGTAAAGATTTTAATTTCTCCATCAAATCTGGATGAGATCCTTGCTGCGTAGAGTAATCTTGTTTGTAGGTTTTTCTCCTTCATCACTTTAAATATGTCCTGCCAGTCCCTTCTGGCTTGCAGAGTTTCTGCTGAAAGATCAGCTGTTATCCTGATGGGGATTCCCTTGTGTCCTACTTGTTGTTTTTCCCTTGCTGCTTTTAATATGTTTTCTTTGTATTCAATTTTTTTTTTTTTTTTTGCTGTATGCAGGCCTCTCACTGTTGTGGCCTCTCCCGTAGCGGAGCACAGGCTCCGGACGTGCAGGCTCAGCGGCCATGGCTCACGGGCCCAGCCGCTCCGCGGCATATGGGATCTTCCCAGACCGGGGCACGTCCCCTGCATCGGCAGGCGGACTCTCAACCACTGCGCCACCAGGGATGCCCTGTATTCAGTTTTTGATAGTTTGATTAATATGTGTCTCAGCGTGTTTCTCCTTGGATTTATCCTGTATGGGACTCTCTGTGCTTCCTGGACTTGATTAACTATTTCCTTTCCCATATTAGGGAAGTTTTCAACTATAATCTCTTCAAATATTTTCTCAGTCCCTTTCTTTTTCTCTTCTTCTTGTGCAACCCCTATAATTCAAATGTTGGTGCATTTAACATTGTCCCAGAGGTCTCTGAGACTGTCCTCAGTTCTTTTCATTCTTTTTTCTTTTTTCTGCTCTGCCGTAGTTATTTCCACTACTTTATCTTCCAGGCCTCTTATCCATTCTTCTGCCTCAGTTATTCTGCTATTGATCCCTTCTAGAGTATTTTTAATTTCATTTATTGTGTTGTGCATCATTGCTTGTTTCCTCTTTAGTTCTTCTAGTTCCTTGTTAAAGGTTTCTTGCATTTTCTCTATTCTATTTCCAAGATTTTGTATCAGTATTCTGAATTGTTTTTCAGGTAGAATGCCTATTTCCTCTTCATTTGTTAGGTCTGGTGGGTTTTTACCTTGCTCCTTCATCTGCTGTGTGTTTTTCTATCTTTTCATTTTGCTTATCTTACTGTGTTTGGGGTCTCCTTTTTGCAGGCTGCAGGTTCGTAGTTCCCGTGGTTTTTGGTGTCTGTCCCCAGTGGCTAAGGTTGGTTCAGTGGGTGATGTAGGTTTCCTGGTGCAGGGGACTAGTGCCTGTGTTCTGGTGGATGAGGCTGGACCTTGTCTTTCTGGTGGGAAGGTCCATGTCTGGTGATGTGTTTTGGGGTGTCTGTAGCCTTATTATGATTTTAGGCAGCCTCTCTGCTAATGCATGGGGCAGTGTTCCTGTCTTGCTAGTTGTTTGGCATAGGGTGTCCAGAACTGTAGCTTGCTGGTCGTTGAGTGAAGCTGGGTCTTGGTGTTGAGATGGAGATCTCTGGGAGATTTTCACCGTTTGATATTACTTGGAGCTGGGAGGTCTCTTGTGGACCAGTGTGCTGAAGTTGGCTCTCCCACCTCAGTGGCACAGCCCTGCCACCGGGCTGGAGCACCAAGAAACTGTCCTCCACACGGCTCAGAATAAAAGGGAGAAAAAGTAGAAAGAAAGAAAGAAGGAAGGAAAGAAAGAAAGAGGATTAAAGAAGTAAAATAAGGTAAGGTAAAATAAAATAAAGTTATTAAAATAAAAAATAATTATTAAGAAAAAAAATTTTTAAGTAAAAAAAAAACAAAATGGACGGATAGAACCCTAGGACAAATGTTGAAAGCAATGCTATACAGACAAAATTTCACACAGAAGCATACACATACACACTCACAAGAAGAGGAAAAGGGGAAAAAATAATAAATCTTGCTCTCAAAGTCCACCTCAATTTGGGATGATTCGTTGTCTATTCAGGTATTCCACAGATGCAGGGTACATCAAGTTGATTGTGGAGATTTAATCCGCTGCTCCTGAGGCTGCTGGGAGAGATTTCCCTTTCTCTTCTTTGTTCGCACAGCTCCCGGGGCTCAGCTTTGGATTTGGCCCCGCCTCTGCGTTTAGGTCGCCGGAGGGCGTCTGTTCTTCCCTCAGACAGGACGGGGTTAAAGGAGCCGCTGATTCGGGGGCTCTGGCTCACTCAGGCTGGGGGGAGGGAGGGGTACAGATGCGGGGCGAGCCTGCGGCGGCAGAGGCCGGCGGGACGTTGCACCAGCCTGAGGCGCGCCGTGCGTTCTCCCGGGTAAGTTGTCCTTGGATCACGGGCCCCTGGCAGTGGCGGGCTGCACAGGCTCCCCGGAAGGGAGGTGTGGATAGTGACCTGTGGTCGCACACAGGCTTCTTGGTGGCGGCAGCAGCAGCCTTAGCGTCTCATGCCCGTCTCTGGGGTCTGCGCTGATAGCCGCGGTTCGCACCTGTCTCTGGAGCTCCTTTAAGCGGCGCTCTTAATCCCCTCTCCTCACGCACCAGGAAACAAAGAGGGAAGAAAACGTCTCTTCCCTCTTCGGCAGCTCCAGACTTTTTCCCGGACTCCCTCCCGGCCGTGGTGCACTAACGCCCTGCAGGCTGTGTTCACGCCGCCAACCCCAGTCCTCTCCCTGGTTCCGACCGAAGCCCGAGCCTCAGCTCCCAGCCCCGCCTGTCCCGGCGGGTGAGCAGACAAGCCTCTCAGGCTGGTGAGTGCTGGTCGGCACCGACCCTCTGTGCGGGAATCTCTCCGCTTTGCCCTCCGCACCCCTGTTGCTGCGCTCTCCTCTGCGGCTCTGAAGCTTCCCCCCCTCCGCCACCCGCAGTCTCCGCCCGCAAAGGGGCTTCTAGTGTGTGGAAACCTTTCCTCCTTCACGGCTCCCTCCCACTGGTGCAGGTCTCGTCCCTATCCTTTTGTCTCTGTTTAGTCTTTTTTCTTTTGCCCTACCCAGGTACGTGGGGGGTTTCTTGCCTTTTGGGAGATCTGAGGTCTTCTGCCAGCGTTCAGTAGGTGTTCTGTAGGAGTTGTTCCACGTGTAGATGTATTTCTGATGTATCTGTGGGGAGGAAGGTGATCTCCGCGTCTTACTCTTCTGCCATCTTCCCCCTCCTTGCCTGCCATTTTCAAGTTGTGAGATTTGGGATGAGTCACATAGCTTCTGTGAGCCTCATTTTCTCCATCTGTAAAATGGAAACTAGTAATAGCATCTATTTCATAAATTTTTAAAATGAGGATTAAATGGAATGATGTTTCTATATGCATATAAAGTAGTTGGCATATATTCATTGAATGTCAGCTCTTAATATCAAAACGTTATTTTTGTTGTTATTACAAGTGACATACTGATTAATCAGATTGACTAAATCACCCAGGAGAGAGAAGTGAATGCATACGCTACTGTTAGAAACAGGGAGAATTAAGTCCCAAAACTGACCCCTTCAAGGAGGAAAGCACCACAATGCAGATGGTTTGGAAAGAGCACTTTGTCATTTGGATCACACCCAACTTTCCTTTCCATAATCACAGCGACTTTACATGGGTCATAACAAGGAGAGCCCAAATCAAAACTGAAAAAAACCAGCTCCAGCAAAAGCCAGGGGAGACAACTTATTGTGTTGAATGCCCTCTCAGGGCTTAACCACCCTGGGGGCAGAGCAGACAGCGCAGCGGCTTCCCAAGAAGCTATTTTTGTTTTGTGTTTTGAGCATCTGACTGAAGCTGAGTAAAAGGGTTCATTTTCTCACTTGGAAAGTTTTCAAATCACCGAAAGGATTAGGTCAAGAGGAAGATATATCCAGCCCGGCCAAATCTTTTTCAGTGGTCAGAAAAAAAGCCAGCAAAAAATTAATCACAAAACTGCTTCAGACAATATATGGACCCATTCAGAGGAAGTTGTCATTTGTTTATCAGTAGCAAGCAGCAGCTTCCTGCAACCAACAACAGCTGTCACCCTGCAAAAGGACATCTTTCCATTTTCATGAAGAGTAATGAAAATTTTAAGGCAAAGCGAATGACAAAATATTTGACTGTATTTATCTGCCTTTTTGGCTATTTTTACCCCTGTGCCACGCACACGCCTTCCAGACCTCCCTGACAACATCTTACTTTTTATCCAAGTCTTGCTTTGCAGCCTAGGCACAAGTCTTGTCATTTACACCTTACAGATGGAGAAGCTGAGACCCTGAACCTTAAGAAATGTGAACAGAGTAGGGCCAGGCAGAGCTGCATCACGGGTGGCTTACAACCACTCCAAGTCCCACGAGGGAGACAATGGCCATCGGGTAAATGGGAAAGCATACTAATTCAATGGTTGCCAACTTGGGGCAGGACAAAGTGGTAAATGTGGTGACCTAGAAAAATATAGGGCCTAATTGACGCTTTCTTCCTCAATGAAGACCTTGATATATAACGCTCACAGCATCATCTGTTTGCCATGTATGGATTTTGTTTTCTCAGCTAAAAATAAAGTATGAGAGCCCGTGTTTATTGGTGCAGTTTATTCCCCATAATTCCTTTTTGCATATTCATAATCTTGGTAATATTTTCTACATATTTCTGCCAGGTTAGGGAGTTTTTTTCCCCATCTGGAATTACCATAATTATTTTGCTAAGGTACCTGAGCCCATTCATTAATTCATTGATCTTATACTGAGTTCCTGCTACAGGGCACAGGACTGGGAACCTGGGGACACTGATGAACGAGTCTTAGTTCCTGCCATCAAGGGGTTCAGAGTCTATGAGGAGGAAACTGACATGGAAACAAGTAGGTAGATTTGTAAAGAAATACCCTGGGAGCTGTGGACCAGGAAAGGCTTTCCACTCTCTTGGGCACCCTTGGTTGCCCCCCTTTGCCCTCTCCTCTCTGCCCTGCCCACTCTGCACAGGTCCCCTTTGGTACTGATATTTCCTTTTAGATCTCCCCACTGCACTTCAGATGAGACCTCCAACATCCGTTAAAGATATTATTCCAGGCCACAGAAGACAGGTTTGTGCATATAATACAGATTTTTCCAGATGTATTGCTTATAAGCAGTCCTTTCATAGAGCAAATCAAGGCTAATTCTTTAAAGCGAAGCAACATTAAAGTCATTTTTTTTTCCTGGAGCATTCCAAAGATTATGATCTACAAAGAATACCGAAATAAGAAAGGATCCCTGGGTTTGGTATGTTGCTAATTTTTTATTGTCTGATTTATAGAGTTGATAGACAAGCCATGTCCTCCTCATCTCTGGATTGAGGATGTGCTGACAGCTCCATCCATCAAGCAAGCTGTCAGAGCACAATGCTTCATAGAGGTTGTTAAACAGAGGTCCAGCTGGCTAACACTTCCAGGATATGAGAAAGAAGAAAGTTAATCTTAGTGCCCATAGAAAAGTATTTCACTCATCCAGCAGAGAAATGGACATAGCAGTAAAGTCTTTAGCCACAGGTATTAGAATCTAAAGACAAATTTCAAACATATGTCTGTATTTCTTCTTCCTTTGTGATCCTGGAATCCCTGTTTGAAACACTTTGATAAATAATCAGCCAGCAATGGCAATCTCACTGAAATGTGGATCCATCTTCATTAGCAAATTTAAGGACCATTTGTGTCTATAAATTCAGGGCAGAGCAGATAGAGGAGATGTAATTCTAAGTCCACAGTTATACTGGACCACTGAGGAGCTGGACTGCAGCTGGATGCTTTTAACAATTAGGGGTACAAGGGAAAGACAGTGGCCATTGACACAATCACATTAATAGTTTGATTGGTGATCATTTTACGGTGGCTCGAAGAATTTTAAGCACACGCGAAACATCAGAGGGACATATTTTAGCTGCTAGGTTTTCTGTCTTTCAACACCTTTGCATAGTTTTAGACCTTTCTGACTTTTGGACCATGGAAGTTCCTCAAGGATAAAGAGAAGTTCCATAAGGGCCTGAGAGAGACTCAGAAAACAACCTCTTTGAAGTCTAGTTCAAGGGGACAGCCTCCCTGAGCAGCCTCCTTTGTTTGGTCTCCAAACGGTCTTAGAGATCCTGGCCCAAAGAATAACTTCTAGAACGGAGCCAACGCGAGAATAATACTAAAAGGTCCCCAGCCAGCAGGTGGCACTGCAATCGTTGGCAATCTGAGCTTTGTGGGTGTTCTCTAATGATGACCTTTGTTGATTGTTCTAACCCAAATATTGTAATTCCCTTTGTCTTCTCTGCCCTCCCTTGACTTTGCTGAGTCACTTCATGCTGTGTCATGGAACTCTGTGCTGCAGTGGGAGACTCAAAAGAAGCTCTAAACCCTTTGTAGCTGGCTGCCAGGTTAACTCATCTTGGGGCAGGCTGTCATGCCCAAGAACCACGGTGGAAGTGGTGGGGGCAAGATCTGTTGTCTGTTCATGGGGCTAGCCCAAAGCTGAGGGTGATGTAGCTAAGGGTGGACTCAGCTTCTCAAAGCATTTGAGGACTCTGAAGTACATCCCCTGACCTCTCGTGGACAAGAAAGGCCCTAGGTGTCCATATTGCATCTCCAAGTGCATCCTCCTCCCCAGAAAAGACTCCAAGGGTCCATACTATATCTCCGAGTGTACCGCCCCCCACTCTCCCAGGAAAGGCTCCATGTGTTCACATTGTATCTCCAAGGGCATCTCCTCCCCTACCTCCCCAAAGCTCCAGGTGTCCTTGTTGCTTCAAAGTGGCAATGGTGACACAAGAACCCATCTGTGATCAACCTGCTAGAGCTCAGAAAGAGAAGGTAATTCTCCATCTCACACCTGTGTCTGGGCTAGCCTTGCATAGAGAAGGAAGAAGCTCCCAAAAGGATGAACCATACTCTCCCCAAAGGCAAACATCCTCTTCTAAAGAGAACTCTACTGAAGTTTATGTCAGGGTGAGGCAGGGGTTGAAGAAGGGATATATTTTTATAATTCCCTCCTGCTAAAGAGGAAGGATCCCAGAGAGAACACCTTAGGTGCTGAGGGAAGATGGGGGCATTGGATTGATTCAAGTGGGAGGATGCTAATGGGTGTGGGTTTAAATTATTCTATACAGTAATAGGAAGGAAGAGAATAAGAAAGAGCTAGTGGAGGGGCGGGGCAGACACAGACGAGAAGGAGATGACTACGGTGGAGATTTGGATTAAGCTTTGCAGTGTGTGGTGTAATCTCTTCTCCATCTTCCCATGAAATACCTGTAAAATCAACACTGCCAAATAATGCCTTTGCGTTCTACTGAAGGGGGAGGAATGGAATATACAGATGTGCTCAGTCCTTGAGAAAGTGCCTGGGAGTGATCCAGGACCACCTAACAGGCTCAGCCTGAAATGGACAGAATAATACAATTAGCAAAGGGTGAGGGATAGCACTCCACTTGGGTCCCTTGTCGCGATGGCCAATGGCCAAGGTAATTTTCAGGTGACAGGGACACTCTCCAGATGAGAGAGAGACACCGCAAAGATCCTGGAGAAATGTTATCTCTCAACCACCTCTGCTACTCTGCCAGTGATCTGAGAACAGAAGGCCCTCTCAGGCTTGAAGCAACATTTCATGGGAAATGTTTGTCTTAATAAGATGTTTTAAGGCCACTGGATGTTTGGTTTGATGATGCCATGTGGCTCTAAGTGTGGCTCAGGTTAGATATTTGCTTAGTGGTTCTCTAAGTGTGGACCCTGGACCATAAACATCAGAATCACTAGGGAATTTGATAGAAATCCCAATTCTCAGGCCTCACCCAGATCTACTGAATCAGACATTTGGGAGGTAGGGCCCAGTGATTTGGTTAAATGGGTCTTCTGGGTGATCCCAGTACCCCTGATATTTGAGAATAAATATCAATTTATTGATATTTGGGAATATTTTAAAATATTATAAATTATAATTAAAATATAATCATTGATGATCAATGATCAATGATTATAATCATTGATGATTAAAATATTATAATCATTGCAAATCTTTTGCAATGATTCTCAATGTTTAGTGGCACCTGAACCCCCAGTAGAGCCTGTCAAATACAGAACCACAGAATTCCTGGCACAGACACCAAGGATTTAACTGTGTAGGTCTGGGGTGAGCCTGACTCCCTGTGTTTAACAAGTTGTGCAGATGGCTTGGGTGCCCATCCAAGTTTGCAAACCACTAGCACAACGGGCTAAGAAGAAATTGAGTCCTATAGTCTGAAATTACGAGCCAATGTTGCTGGCAAATTAAACAGCTTATTGAAACAATTGAGGCCCCCAGGTTAGGTGAAGGAGCTTAATTAATGTTCCTTATCAATACAGGATGTCCTGCAGCCTGTGGAGAGGAACATTTGGAGATCATACGTGGGGAAGAGTTCTTCATCCACAAGCCCAAAGCTCCACCCAAGAGAACTCAAGTAGCTATGGAATGAGTGGGGCCCCCAGGAGTGACCCAGGGACTCATTCATGTTTCTCAGGGCAAGAGCTGTAGTCCAAGTGTCCCATGGGACAAGACACTGTGTTTCTCCAGGCAGGATCCAGAGTTCAGTTACTCTAAGAGCAGTCCTCAGAATCACCTTGGAGCTTTTACCAGTGCAGATTCAGATTTGTGGACCCCACCCAGACCTGCCGAATTGATTTGTGGAATTGGGGACCAAGAATCTAAATTCTTAATGAGTACTTTGGGTGTCTCTCATGCACATTCAAGTTTGAGAACCACTGATCTAGAAAAATGGGTGTAAAAAGGGTGGTTAGCATCATTACATCTTAGTAAAAGTTCTAGGGTCCAAAGTTGTGTAGCCTGGCTGGAGTAGCAAAGTGGATTCTTGTTTCACATTCCCACCTTGGGAAGCACAAAGGGTCATTGCTCTGGGTGAGGTCACTTATGAATTGTTGGTTTCCATGTGCACCTAAAGTCTGAGAAATGTCTATACAGTATTCTAAGTATATTCAACTTAATATAGCTCTGTGGTGAGAGTGCTTGTCTGGTATTTAAAATATTCCCAAGAGTGCTGGGAATGGAAGAAAATGCCTAGCCAGCAATACACCATAAAATTTCGAGGGGAAATTACTCTGATACAGCTATAAATATAAGATTTCCCATAATATTAATTTCCTCATTTCTTGTTCTTTTTGTTAATCCCATTTTTCCTTGTGGTGTCCAGTTGAAAAATCCCTTAAGTAATTAAAAAGAAGTGAACGAGTGCATGTTTTGGAGATGACAAAGAAGGGGTGCATTTGGGGAAGCTGTAAAGTCTGCCTTCCATTCTGCAGTGGGTAAGGAGTCAGGAAGGCGAACCCATCCCAGAGGCCCCCAGGAGTGGCTAATGGGAGAAACTGATGAAGTATCCTCCTGCTATTCCCATAGGGTCCTTCCTAAAAATTGTGCTGGCCGATCCACAATTTAAATTTCTGTCATGAGTTACACTATTCTAACAGTGGCTGTTGGAATACACATGCCTGTCTGTATCCAAGGTTTTAGAAGTGGCAATACACCTTGCATATTTCTTCCCCTAAATATTTGCATGTCTTCTTCTACAGTATAGACTTGTAATGTCTTTTTAAAAACCTACTCCCCCAAGTGCAACTTCATTAGAAGTCAGCCGGCCTTCTGACCAGCATTTCAGACTCTGATTATTACACCAAAATCCATTAAACACGTAAAATCTCCTATTGGAACCTCCAATTTAACCTCAGGTCTCATAAAAGAGAATGAAGTGATTATAAGAAAGTGATCTAATACTGTGCAAAGTGTGGGAATAATAATATGGGGGATTTATGCAGCACCTTTTGTCTAAGGAACTAAAAGAATATTCTAACCTCTGTCTAGTGGAGTAGGTTTTGATTTCTTTTTTGTTGATTAGTTGACCTTGCATATGTCCAAGTTTCCCTACCTGTAAAATGGGGATAAGGATAATTGCCTAACCTAACACCCAGAGATAATGGACATAAATGTTTTATGAAGTGTCAAGGGACATCGTTGTTGCCCCAGTAGAAATCAAGGTATGGCTGTTTCTTCCTCTTTAGGCATCTAGATCTTGTTCACGTTCAGGGGAACCATTCAAGCCTAATAGTGTATTGGTCAGTGTCCGTGCCCAGTAGGACAGTGGTTCTCACACTTAACTGTGCCTAAGAACCACTTGGAGATCCTGTTAAAATGCAGATTCTTGGGGCCTGCCTCCAGAGATTTTAATTTGATGATTTTAGATTGGACTGAAGAAATGAATTCATCCAGCAATTATGTGTGCTGGACACAGTTACAGACACAAGGGAAATGCAAGTGAACAAACAGACAAAAATCCACTCATGGTTTATCTGCATTTGTAGTGGGCCTCCAGGTGATGCTGAGACTGACAGCCACTCTCCCAAAGGCCACACCTTAAGGACCAGAGCAGCAGCACATGTCAACTAGCGACAAATGTCGTCTCTGCCATACTGATGGCCGTACTGATGGAAACTTAAAACATTTCCAAACTCTGATTATTCTTCTTCTCCACTGGGACCTACTCCTTGGTCATAATCTCTAGAATCTTTTTATTCAAGAACAATGGGTCCTTTCAGACCTTCTAAGCAAGATTGCTTGCTCTAAGTTTGTTGCTTTTTCATTCCAGTATCACACATCATTTGCACTGATTTCTCAAAGGATCTCCCTAGTCTGAAAGTCTTTAAAGAGAATCAAGAAACATATGACTGTTCCGGGGACTTTGGCAACAGGAATGATCACAAATATGTCTGGATTTGACCTCCAAGTGTCGGAAGACAATTGATTTGTCTAGTTCCAACCTAACCTAAGGGTTTACCTTGAATGGAAATTAGTCTTGGACGGGACTTACTCCAAGTCATTTCATTTTCATTTTCCTTTCTATGTTATAGCATTTTGAATGGGGAAAATTAGCTTTTATTAATGATACGCACTTCCTCTGGAATGAAGGCTCTGGTCTGGAATGCAGTTGATTAGTTTCTCTAAGTCCTTTGATGCATCAATGCTAAAGATATATTGGCATCTTAGCTGACCCAGACCAACAGAGCAAATGAAACACAGAGGCACAATGGCATTGCACTTAAAAAAAATACTCTTTTTATGTGCAAATCTACCTTTAAAAATACATATTAAGAAGCAGAGCTGAAGTATAAAAAATTCATTTCACTCTAGCAAACCTCAAGTGCCCAAAGCTGACAACAAATGATTCAGTGAGTAAACTAAAGGTAGAACAAAGCAACAAAGGCAAATAAGACTTTAAGTTAGCAAAGAAAATGAAGAACTAAAAGATAACTAATAGATTTCAGGTTTATTGAAAAATGTATCTAGAGAGATTTCTTAAGTAATACTTCATTTAGTCCATATTTTATTTGTTAGTCATGTCCTGCTTTCTTCCTCAAAGGATTTGGGCTGCCCTATTTTTCCCTTTACCTGGTGTGAGAGAACACCGTAAAGGAAAAGATCTTCTTTCGTCTTCATCTTCTCCCTCCCCTCAAGTTCTACAACCACTTAGGGATTTCAAACAGGGTAAGGAAAGCACATTACTTATAAGTTTTCCAACATCCACTATAATCTCTGTCATTTTAATAGCTTTTTTTTTTTAATCAATCTTAGAGGCCTTCGCAGCTCTCAAAAGCTGTAAGTCTATAGGTATGTTTGTAACTGATGGCACGGGTAAACATCTTGCTTTACTTCCATTTTTTAAAAGGAACTGCAAAATTTTAGAAAAGAGGTCTGCAATTTTTGGAACCGACTTTTCTTTTCCGAGTCCTTGAGGGCCTCTTCCTCCTGCATACATATTTTAAACGCATGCACGCACATCTAGTATGTAACTGTTTCATTCATTATTATAAACATTTTCCCACATTGTTGCACACTTTAACCTTTAAAAGTTACCACTTTTTTTTTTTTTTTTTTTTTTTTTTTTTACCGTACGCGGGCCTCTCACTGTTGTGGGCTCTCCCGTTGCGGAGCACAGGCTCCGGACGCGCAGGCTCAGCGGCCATGGCTCACGGGCGTGGGATCTTCCCAGACCGGGGCATGAACCCGTGTCCCCTGCATTGGCAGGCGGACTCTCAACCACTGCGCCACCAGGGAAGCCCCAAAGTTACCATTTTTAATGGCTATGTAATAGTCCAGAGAGTTGATGTGTCATTAGAACACAGGAAAAGGAAGGGAGATATTTGAGCAGATAGCCATGACACAGTCTGCTAAATGAACTACACCGCTGTTATTTATAGCACGCTGGAGCATTAATATTCCAGGGAGAAAAGTCTTGTACCAAAGAGCTTATTACTGGGAGGGCTTATTTATCAGGCATGCAGAAGATGAGAGCTATCTTGGTCTCAATTTTGTTTTGAAACCCCTCTTTATTCATTTCCTGTATTAATATCTTTCGAGGGACAACGAGTTCTGCAAAAAGCAGAACAGTGGAAATGAAACAACTCACCCCGCCTTCTGTACAGTGGCTGGGAGGTGAGCGTTGGGTGCCCTCTGACACCCTAACACACACACATGCACCCCACTTCAGTGGAGTCACGGTGCAGAGGGAATACAATACAGTATACGAGGCAGTAGAGTGTAGTGGCAGACAAGCAAGTCCTCTGGAGCCAGACTTCGCCCTTGCATTCATGGATCTTAAACCATTTTCGTTGGTAAAAATGAGGACATAATAATAGCACTTACTCCCTCGGGTTGTTGTGGAGATTATATAAAGAACAGGACTGGGCGTATGGTAAACATCATATAAGTGTTCATTATTATCATTACTTTTCCACTTACTTTTGAAGGAGAGCACAGCAGAGATCAAAGTGCCAGGTCACTAACTGGGCAGCCACCCTATCAATAATAGTAAAAGGCAAACTATCCAGTGCAATCCTGGCCCCTTTTTCTTGTATCCACTTGTTTTACACGAATTTTAACCCAGCGGTAATACCTGAGAACTTGCGTGTGTATTTTAAGCCAAGAACTAAAGAAAAATTCCTGGAAGTTTAAGCCTTAGTTTCAACTTCACACACACATAGCCTGTCTGAATGAAGATGGCATTTAGTTAGTCCAAGACTCTCCCATCACCACTACTAGCTGCCATTTATTCATTGCCTACTACATGCCAGGACTCTATCAGGCACTTCATATAACTATACCTAGTGTTCTCAACAATCTTATGGAATAAGTGTTGTTGTTATTATTATTATTATATGTTCCATTTTACAGATGTTGGAACTTGTGGCGAGAGAGATAAAGTGATTTGCTTAAAGCCAGTGGACTCAGAATTTGGAATTTAAATTCAGTTCTGTATAATTCCCAAGTCTATTCTTTTCCCACTGCACCCACTCCTGTGCATTGTGATGTATGCACAAAGATGACGAGTCCTGGGGCCTGGTGTTACTGATTAAGTAAACTGGTTAATGCGCACAGCTGCTTTGCTGAACTGTTCAGTGCTTCCTACACATCCCAGGCTCAATGCCAACCCTACAAATTCCCCTCCACCTCCCCACACCCACACCTGCATTTCAGACTCAGCATCTATGCTCCTGACCCTGGCCTGCGATAGATCCTCCACCCTGCTAATGAAAAGAGTTATGCATAGTTGACATAGAGACAATCAGGTCAAGCCTTCCGGCTCTGTCCTACTTATCACCTCTCCCTCTCTTCTCATGTCTGGTGACCTTCCGTTTCACCTTTATCTCCACAGCCCACCTTTCACCTTCTTCTTCTTGCTGAAGAGCAGGCTTTGTGGTGGCAAAAGAACACCGTGGAGACCCCTCCTCTCATTTCCCCTTAATCCCCAGCTGGCACTGGGCACACAAATCCCTGATGACACTCCTGGTAGTGAGGGTACACACACCAGCCTTGGGATGGAAGCTGGGAGAAGGTGAAATGAGAGATTTGCAGATGATTCATACTGAGCTGCTTTCTGGAACCGTAGGAGTAAGAGGTTCTCACTCACTCAAGGCCCAGACTAAGATCACAGGGTCAGCGTGAACTGCCATTAGGGGCTGAATTGTGTCCCCTCAAAATTCATGTGTTGAAGTCCTAACTCCCAGTCCCTAAGAATGTGACCTTATTTGGAAACAGGGTTGTCACAGATGTAATTAGTTAAGAGGAGGTCGGACAGGAGTGGCCTAATTCGATGACTGGTGTCCTTATGAAAAGGGGAATTTGGACACAGACATATGCTCACAGAGCAAACGTCATGCGAAGATGACAGCAGAGATCAGGGTGAGGCTTCTACAAGTCGGGGACCAAAGATTGCCAGCAAACCACCAGAAGCTAGGAGATAGGCCTGGCACCGAGTCCTCTCACAGCCCTGAGAAGGAACCAACTCTGCCAACAGCTTGATTTGGACTTCTAGCCTCCAGGACTGTGTGTAAGTCCCCCAGTTTGTGGTACTTGTTATGTCAGCCCTAGGAAACTACTAAGCTGAGAGATACACAAAGGAGTCCTCTGAAAGCTACTGCAAAACCTGTTCATGGATCAGGCGGTTGCACATGGAGTCAAGGCTGTGGGCCTGCTTCCTGGATGGGCTACTGGTGCAGTTCACAGACAGTCCCAATCCTTCCCTGAAGTTCTTTGGAGACACTTCTAGGCTACGACTAACTCAGCCTTGCCAAATGCCACAGGCCATCTTTGGTACCGGCCTGCGGAGATGGAATAAGTTAGTTTTTAATTAAGCCCTGTGTTACCTCCACCATAGGACACTTTATGACTTTCATGGGCCTCTGGCACTTTGGTTTTTGTGGGCTCCTTCCTCCATCACAAAAGAAAAAAAAAACACGTTAAAAATATTGGACATATGAGTGTGTTTCATGTTTCGTAATTGCAATCATTGTTGCCTTTGTTGTGGTCATCCACTTACAATGCTTGGTGTCAGTCTGTTTATCTCTTGTCAACATAAAATACAGTGTGTGTGTGTGAAGAAAAATATTTGACAACTTCAATGGGGTAAAGGCAAGTATAATCTATGCTGGATCCACCATTCTTTATTCCTTACAATTATATTAATTTTTCTTCATATTTTAGAAGAAATTAAAATTAAAACATTTCTGGGGGCCCCTAAAAGCATTAGGGGCCCCCGACACTTTGTCCCTCTTTGGTTAAGTCAGCCCTGCCTACAGATAAAATGAGTGAGCCCTTGGGGAATCAGGAAACCTCCCTCCACTGGGTGATATTGCCACCAAGAAATGAGCCTTGGAGAGATCTGTGGACAAGTGCGTTGGGTCTAAGCAATCTCTCTAGCCTTTGAAAGTTATGCAGTTGCTGCCCGGGTTGCATTTCTTGTGTGAAAAAGTCCATAGTTTGCCTTACACTTTTCCTTTTCCTCAGGATGAACCAAAGAATAAATATTCCCAGGTATAGACAGAGAGCCATGCTACATATTAGCTGCCACCACCTGCAAGTGTGGGACCGTAAATCGACACCCCTTCCCATCGAGGCAGCCTTTGTACGCTGTCAGAACCATACATAAAACATGCTCCTCTGCGCTGTTTTATCGGCCTTCCTGATTTACTGTATATACAGTCTCCAAGTTAAATACCAACAGAAGCACCTGAAAATTTATTCTCTTGCAGCCCCTGTCTGAAAACCACATTGCCCACATAATGTCTGCTCATTCATCATTTACTTCCTAATACCTGAGTGTCATTCTGGGAGCTAGATCCCTACAGCAGTGCCCCATGAAAAACATGAGCACAGAGAAGGGGAAACAGAATCTCCAGAGTGAAGTCCCAGATGTTTTAAAAGTGAGTGTGTTTCAAAAATGAGACTAAGCAATTGGAACAGTAGGTATCTGGCTCCCCTTTAGTGGGGCTTTTACTGGCTTCCTTTAATGTTATATTTGAATCTATCTTCCTTTAATGCATGCCTCCTAGCAATAGGAGCAGTGATAACAAATTGAATAAATAAACCCACACTAAATGATTCTCCCTGGAAACCATTAGGAAATGTCTCTGTTTATGCAGAATTCCAATTACTCTCTGCAGAGGATCCAGGAGCATTGGTTTCTAGTCAGTGACAAGCCACTGGAACACAAGTATCAGAAGGCAGAAAGCAACCCCCAGATACAGGTTATCGGTATGGGAATGGGAGGGCCAGAGAGGAAGTGCATCTGGATTTGAATATCAGCTTTGCAACAGCTACAGGATGATACCTTGGAGTGCCCGATTCCTCATCACAAAATGAAGATAATGCCAATGGTGGACAATGTTGACTGGGAATTCAATCTCCATCCCCTCCCCCTGATTTTGTTTAGGTAACTACCTATTCAGGGCTAGCATGGATGTGTGACCTGTGCAGTCACGTGGGGCCTCATGCTCCAAGGGCTCCATGCTTGGTTACATGCTGTGCAATGACCATCTTGAAATTCTTAATATTTGTATCTTTGAACTTGTGATTTGTAAGTAAAGTCTGATGGGACAGTGGAAAGTGGAGTGTGCACATGAGCAGAGGAGATACAACATCATATACCACCTTGTTCACAACTTCTGTGATCAAGAATAATTCTATTCTCCTCACTTGTGAGTGGTTCACTCAAATCAGATCAATAAGAAGATTTCTAGGGGCTTCTGGAAAAGTTCTGTCTCCTACTTCCAGAACTGACTCTCTCTATTCCATCCTTCTGCAAGAATAAGGATGAAGCCAATGTACAGAGCAGGGCAGAATCAAGAGAATCACAGAAAACCAGAGCTGGAGTTTCTCTAAGCAACCTAAGTGTTGGCCCTCCCTGTGGACTTTCAGGAATGTGAACCAACCATTTTATTGTTGCTAAATCCAGTTTCAGATGGATTTCCTGTAACTTGATACTGAAAGCATACCAATAATTATCTGTTGACTGAGTGGACAGATGTGTACAGCAATGAAAAACCAGAAGTCACCCCTGGCACTGGACCAGCCAATGAATACCTCATGGGTCTTAAAGGAGGGGGAGAGCTGATGGGTGAAGAGCAAGGAAGAGGCAGTCCTGGAAGGAAGCGGCACCATGGCGTGTTCAAGGGCATGAGGCAGACAAACATAAGGGGGCTGAGAGGGACCCAGTCTTAAGATGCGATGGTTCATGCAGGAAGGGTAGGTACCATGGAGAAACTGCCCTGGCTTTTTGAGGGTCCAGGGTTTTCTTGAGGTTCTGCAGACCCTGTGCTAGGGCATAGCTCAGAAGTGCCTGCGTGGTGAAGAGATCTGTGGTCATTCAGTCATGGTATGATCTTTGGAGCTAGTTTCTTATCACCTCATTCAAGCAAAGGCACTTTACCGAAATATTAATAGCTGAGTTTTGGTGTCCAACCACATGGGTTTGAAACCTCACTAATAGTATATCCTAGGCAAGTTTTTCTATCATTCATTCTGTGTGAAATGAAGGCAGAATGAAGGTACTAGTTATATCTGTTTCTCCCTTTCTTATGAGGATTATGAGGTCATCCAGTGTTTGGCATTGGCAAGCATTCTTTGGATGATCATTATTGTTATTAATAGTCTTTTAATTGCCCTACATGGTTCCTTGCAGGGGAGATTACTTTGGGGTCCCACCGCCCCACAGTCTCCTATCCCCTCCCCTCATCTTTAAATGTTTGAAGCCCTCCATCAGAGATCGCAAACCCCACTTTCACCTTCCTGGTACCTTCTGCAGTGGCCCCCAAGCTGCAGGATGAATGCCTTCTGGGCACCGAACTGAGTGTGCCTGTTTCTGCCTCCCTGCCATTTAGGCTGGAGGAGGATGCTGAAGAGGTTCTTTGGATTGAATTCAACAACAGCCAGGCAACCTCTCGGGCTATACCCAATCATCATGGCAATGCCCTGAGTGACTTGAGTCCTGGCCCACTTAGAATTTGTAGAGGAAAATCTAAAACTCACACAAGAAATACTTATGTGGCTGATTTCACTTGATTTATAAGAATTTCTCAAGTGAAAAAAACATTTTCACCATATTGTACAGTGCTGTCTGCTTCCCAAGGCCATATCTGGCCACATTTTATGGGTTTTTTTCACAGACCCCTGCATCACTTGGCCACAGGAATCAGATATGACCCTGTTAGGTACTGCATATTTTCTTAGTTTATCCATTTTCAGATATTTATTCAATACCTATTACATGCCAGGTACAATTCAGTGAACTGTCTTATATAGTTATCTGCATTCTATATATTATGTATAACTGATGATGTTACACATATCACATATCTACTTTTGCATTTCCAAATACTTAGAATAAAACTTCAGAGAAAATACGCAATTTAAACCACAAACTACCCTTAAAAACTTTCCTTCAAAACTTCAACCAAGAATAGTATAGTTAGAAATTCAACTGGTTTCTGGCCTCTGGATTAGTATAATCCTTCTGAGGTTGACGTCGGAATGTAGTTCCACTCAGCACATCATTACCACTAATATTTTCAGCTTGCTTTTAAAAAGTAAACAAATTAGGAGAAACCAGAAAAATTTTAAGCCACCATGCCCCAAACTTTCCATGAATCTTTATTATCATGATGTGATAAAAACAAATAAAAATTCTTGGATATAGTTCAGTAACAGAAGATGATTCTGCATCTGCAGAACATCTGATATATACAACGTTTTAAAATTTCTTTTTTAATGAAGATGCAGAATAAGGCATGCTCTATGTCTGGGCACAAAAATCCTGTATGTTATCAATTATTTGAAACACACAGTACACGTGGCCAACAAACACATAGAACAGGCCAATGTTGTTGGTAAGATTATGGGGATGGGGAGAGATTGCTTGCAGCTGTTATGTTAATTAAGGGACAGAATGACTCATCTGCCACACCATCTCTCAGTCGGGCTACCAGGCCTTTTTCTGCTTGGCTCTGAGATGATACAGACTTAGGAAGCTGATGCCTAGTCTCTGGCTCCAGTTGGTTCCCACGGGGAGCAGATCTTGAAGAGGACATTCTGGCAGGCTGAGTTGCAGCTTCTCATCTGGCTAATTCTCCATCACACGTAGGCTTGGGTTGGGGGTGACACGGGATTGCCTTCCCCCATGTGGATGTGGCTAAGGTTGGGGTCAAGGACCAGGCTGGGCTGGGGCCTATAGAAGCAATCCATTAACAAGAGTGGGAGGCTGAACAGAGAGGCAGAGCTGGGGTGGCATTTTGAGCCTCCCTTTGCAGTTGTTTTGCTTTGTTCTTCTGCATAATTTGCAGGTAGCTTTAGCTCCATACAGGACACAACATAGCCACCGATACTGTCAGCTTGGCTTGCAAGATCCGAGAATAGTGCAGTTTGGGGTAAGTGTCTCTTTGTAAGTTTCCAAGGGCCAAAATCGGACATGATGAATAAACACTTTCTGGTAACTGCTGAGACATAGATCATAACACAGATTGAACATATGTTATAAAAAATGATGTTTCTCATGCATCCAGTCTTTATCTATGAGGAAGTGACACCTCTGTCACTTTTCTATGGGCTCGTGTTCCCTAACGGTGGTGACAGTCATTCTATCAACTGACACAAGTCAAAGATGAAGATGAACACAAGAATAGAAAACATTTAAAATGCATGATGTTCATGTCCACAATTTAACCATTAATGTGCATCAAAAGTCTTTGATAAAATAAATATCCCACTGTGTTTAAGTCAGTGAAAATCACATTATCCTTCTTTTCGTTTTTTCCTATTCCACTTTCTGGATGTGTTAAAAAGCAATCAGATGCCAGGAAGGTAGTTAAACTTCAAGAGGGAAGATTCATCAAGTACCTGTTGGCTGTGGGCCTAGTTCTCTAACCAGAGTGTCCCACTGTTCACAAATCTTTCCTCTTTCCCAACACTGGGGGCCAGTAGAGTTATTTTTCCTTCTAACCCTGGTGATGGGATGAATTAACAATCACCTTCTTGCATCCTTCCACTGCCCCCTCCACCATGACTACTCCAAGGGGATACAACAGTTTACTCTCAAGTGGTACATTAGAGTAAGCTCCACCCACCCAGGAACGGAAAGGAAGACAACCATGAACAGCTAAGTAGTTTATCTAAAGAGGCAGCAGAGCTAAGGGGCAAAAGAGGGTAACATGGTGGGGCCTGTTCTATCAGAAGGGAAAGACCACGGTCATAGCCATGGCAGAAACATTCTTTGAGATGAAATTAGGCTGCTCCGTTTAAGAAGAAAGTTGCGTACCTGTTTACCTTAGCTGCAGCTCTCTTAGGTGGAGAGCCTGGTCTGGGATTGGAGCGCCCCAATTCATCAATGTCTGGGGCCCATCACTATCTTCCTCCAGACCTTGCAACACCCAAGAAGAGGAAACACTGACAAAGACCACTGAGACGCCAAGGCATTACTCAAGTTGCAAGTCAGAGGAAGGGGCTGAGAATCCACTCCTCTTTCAGAGGAGGGGGTGGAGATTTCTGGGGCAAGATGATAGGCTGCATAGCGGGTGTCGGGGTAGAGGACTCTACCCCAGAAAAACACAAGTCATGGGGGTCTTTGTTTAGGTGGTTCTTCCCATTTGTGGCACAAGAGGACACTGAGTTGCCATCATTGGTTGTGTCTGCTTCCACCAAGGCATTGCTACCCTCCAGTTATTATCATCCCAAACCATTTCTGGGACAGATGCCAGCATCCTGGAGGTCACTAGGAAAAAAACTTCAGGAGCTAAAGACATGATGATGCAACTTCTTGTTTCTGCAGGTTAGTGAAGATTCCTCTAACAGTGACTTGTATGACCGAAGTTATATTCACCTTAACCACCAAATAAGATGGCAACCCAAAATGTTATGAAATTCTTTTGCTTCCTAAATTTCTTTGAAAAAAACTCTTTTAAAAACTGTCCAAACTTAAAGGTGAGAGGGCACATGGAATGTTTGAATCAAGAGCTCAGAGCAGAGAAATTCAAGGGTGAGACGCAACAGTATGGTGAGAGCACACAAGCCCAACATGGTAAGGAGGCCAAGATGCTCAAGCCTTTTATGCTAGGATCGTCATAAACATGCAAACAATGATGATGAGAATTCATTGAGTGCTTAAAAAGTGCCAGGCACTCTCTTAAGTGCTTTTTGTGTAATAACTTGTTTAATAAGCAAATGTTTGGCAATCAAGTGCAAACAGAAAAGAGAAAAATCCCTAATGTTTCCCTCAAAAGCCGTATTAAAATTCAAATGCTCTTCTTCCTTGATACAGTTCATTATTCACTAATCATTGATAACATCCTTAGGCAACAAGCAAGCAGACACCAATGTGGCAAGGCCAACTCTGCTAGATTTTCCTAATGATGAGTTTCCCATCAGAGGTTCCCAGTGTTGCAGCCTGTTATGGAAGTGGGCACCAGTCTTTTCATGGTAAGGATTTAGGTTGAAATAAGACCCAGTTGTTTGAGCAACATAAATTGAAGGAGCATTATCTAAATAAGTAAATTATCTTTTAATCAAAACTAATTAACTGTCTTTTTCTGTTTATAATTCATTAGTTTTAAAAATGTGTTACTATACAAAACATACAAGTCATTAATTAAAATCCCTACAATCAAATTAGGTTCTGTGGGTCTGGAAACTTTAACAGATAACGTATAGGGGTCGGCATGGCAATTCAGCAAGTTGTAATTCTGTACGTTCCTGGGCAAAGACGTAGAGAGAAGACAATATTGGGGAGATACCAGCACCAGAAATCAAGTTAATCTGTGACTCAAGCCCTCTGTAATTTTGTTTGCTAGCCATTCACCATGTGGAGGAAAAACAGATAGTAAGAAGGCATAAAAGATCTCATTTCAAAGCTCCCTAAAACTGTCAATTCCACTCCCTCAAATTGCCATTTCCTCAGCAGAGCAGGAAATGGGAAGAGAATGCAGGGAGATGGTGGTGTCATAAAACAATGAGCTTGAAGGAGAAAGTGGAATCTTTGCTTCCAAATGGCAGGTGCTTCCCCCAGGGGACGGATTCTGTGTAATCCTTGGATTAGAGCCCACCCTCAAATCAGTGTTATGGGCCAATTACCAACCTGGAACAACGCGGAAGCCATGGCACCAAACTCAAAACCTGCAGGCACACTCTCCCTTTCCAGTACATGCAAGACTGGAATTTATCAGGCACTGAGTTCTCACCACCTTCCAGGGTAGCTGATATATATTGGAGATCCTATGGGTGACCACTGACTCTCATCCCGCACCCATTTTGTGAAGCAGGGCACAATCGATGAAAACTTTTCAGCCTTTTTGTGTAATTCTTCACTTCCTCTTTCGCCTTATGCAAACTTCACTGAATCGGGGTTCTCTGAGACAGTCTCCCACCCCCCTACCACATCAGTCCCAATTTCTCCGTTGAACATACTTATATGAAAACTGATGGATTATAAGATCTAGTTACTGGGCAGATAACTTGCCAAATGCGGACAGGAAAGGTAAACAATAACCATAATAACCTCGAGGACATTGCTAATGGAAGGGATGTAAATTACTTCGCTTTTTAAATTCCAAAAGGTTAGCAACAATGGAATCATTTGCATGGCTGTGGTCAATAGTGCTGGTCCCGTGTTATGTTATTTGCAGTGAAGGCAACTTCTCCCCTGCCTGGGGACACAGGGGGAGGGGCTCATCCAAAGTCAGTGATTTTAGAATTGGGACAAGCGTGGGGGTCAGAGAAGGGTTCTCTTCTTAGATGATGCTAAGTGTGATGAATGTGTCTAGAAGGCAGTCACAGATAACATATTAGCAAATAAAGTAAATGATTTCTTAGTTACCAAGACAATTCCAATTTTTTTGGGGGGCGGTTTACACTGAAGACAATTTCATTTATTAGGAGTTGATTCACAAGAGGAATTTATTCAACTTCCTAACTTTATAATGGGACATTATTTATGAAACAATTCATGGGGGCTAGGGAGGGACTCACTGCTAAGTTAGCTGGCCACACTTGAACCCAGGGGTTTGGGACAGTCTACTTTTCAACACAAACCAGCAGCCACGTGCTAAGAAACCACAGTGGTAATGAAAGCTGTGCTGTTGCATAAATGGCCTTTGTCAGCTGCTACAATGTGGCATGAAAAGGACACCCGGGCAACTTTGCTTGTAATGGATCCCTTTCTATCCTGGTTCCCACAGAACTACCTCTAGTCCCTTCTTGACCACATTCACCAGAGGAAAACACTTGACTGAAATTAGCTTGATAATGTGTGATGGTTATACAACTTTGTGAATGTGCTTAATGCCACTAATTTTTACACTTAAAAATGGCTAAAATGGTAAACTTCATGTTATAGATATTTTACAACAATAAAAATGAGATTATCAAGTTTTCTTTTTTTAAAAAGTGATATGTATATATGCTGTATAAGATGTATACATATATATGTGTGTGTGTGTGATAGAGAGAATGAGTTACACAGTGTGGTGGTGGAATTTCCGAAGCAGACATGAATGTGACAAGTTGGGTAGCACTTGCGGTGTTAGACCTTGGCAGCTGAAACCCCCTCTACTCTGGAGGGATCTCAACACGGAAGCTGAAAGCTAGCAGGTGTTCTCCTCACCTGCTCTCTGGTAGTCGGGGAATAGACCAACTGGAAAGTATCCAGTAGAATGTTCACAACCAGGACTTTGAATCTTGAGGGAGGGGCCAAAGATGCAGGTTCCGCCAGATCTACCATGGAGTTGAGTGGAGGGGTGGTGAGTGACAGGGTGGCACTGCCAGGGCTGCATCCTAAGCCAAATGAGGACAGCTCGGTTGTGTCTTGCCTCCTTTAGTTCCTGCCCCTTTTCCTGGTTTCTCCAGCCCTCCAGTTAATTCTGCAATAAAATCCTTCTAGTAAATTCTTTTTCTGCTTAAGTTACCCTGTGTTAATCTCTGTAGTTTGCAATTTTAGTGATAGACAAAAAGAAAAGATTCCATTTCTCTCATATTGTAAAGTAATACTTGAAGTCAAATAGGAATTCAATTTTTTTAACCAAGTGAGTGAGAATCTTTTTAAAATTTATTTCAGCTTTATTGAGGTATAATTGACATATAAAATTGTAAGATAGTTGAAGTGCACATCTATCATGAATATGATATACATGTTCATTTTGAAAGGATTTTCCCCCATCAAGTTAATTAACACATCCATATCTCAAATATTTATCTTTGTATTTTTCTATTTTTTGGTGAGAAGGTTCTAATCTCTTAAAAAAATTCAGTGATACAATAGTGTTATCAACTGTAGTCACCGTGTTTCACATTAGATCCTCAGACCTTATTCATCTTGCAGCTGAAAGTTTGTACCCTTTTACCTCTCCCTAGTCCCCCTGCCCCCAGACCCTGACAACCACTCTTCTACTCTGCTTTTATGAGTTTGACTTTTTATTTTTTAGATTCCACATATAAGCAATACCATGTAGTATTTACCTTTCTCTGTATGTCTTATTTCACTTAGCACAATGCTGTTAAAGTCCATCGATGTCACAAATGGCAGGATTTCTTTCTTTCTCATGGCTGAATAATATTCCATTATATACATATATATACACATATATACACACACACGTATATATATATATGTATATATGTGTATATATGTATATGTGTGTATAGATATAGATATACCTATACATAAATATGATATATATACATATATATGTAAACAAAGATATAGACATATTACATCTTCTTTATCCATTCATCTGTTGATGGACACTTAGGTTGTTTCCATGTCTTGGCTATTGTAAATAATGCTGCAATGAACATGCGAGTGCAGGTATTGCTTCTAGATCCTGACTTTGATTATTTTGGATATATACCCAGAAATGAATTGCTGGATCATATAGTAGTTCTACTTCAATTTTTTTTTAGGAATTTTCATACTGTTTTCCATAGTGGCTGCATCAATTTACATTCCCACCAATAGTGCACAAGGGTATGTTTTCTTCACATTCTCATCAACGCTTGGTGAGCCAAGTGTCTTTTTCATAATAGCCATTCTAACAGACGTGAGGTGATATCTCATTGATAATAGTCATTCTAACAGACGTGAGGCGATATCTCATTGTGGTTTTGATTTGCATTTCTCTAATGATTAATGATGTTGAGCATCTTTTTAGGTGTCTGTTGGCCATCTGTATGTCTTCTTTGGAAAACAGTCTATTCAGGTCCTCTGCCCATTTTCAAATCAGATTGGTTTTTGCCTTTTGAGTTGTATGCATTCTCTATATATTTTGAATATTAACCCCTTATCAGATATATGATTTGCAAATAAATTCTCCCATTCTGTAGGTTGCCTTTTCATTTTGTGGATGGTTTCAAGTGAGAATCTTAACTAAATCTATAGTCACAAGTCTTCTTCTATTGTCACAAAACCATTCCAGCCTGCCCATTTTCAGTCAAGCAGGGGCTCAAATGATTAAGAAATAGTTTTCTTTGCTGTCACAAGACACAAATTCCCTGGAAAATCAGAAGGACTGATTTCATGTGCTCTGGTCAATGACAATTTTATGGGCTTTGCAGAAATTAAATGACAGTAAAAAGAATTATATGAATGCCTTCACAGACATGTTGGGGTTGTTTGATATTCTTGTAATATTTTAGGTCCTTTGCGTAATCGGATTAAGCCACATGAACACGTAACTCCAGAGCTAAAGGCCACTGTCATTTCAGGAAAGAGACCAGCATTAGCACACAAATTAATTCCTGGGTAAACCAGAGACAAAGAAGTTAAGGCTTTGATCCAAGACGTATGATTTTCTTTTTTTTTTTTTTTCGGTATGAGGGCCTCTCACTGTTGTGGCCTCTCCCGTTGCGGAGCACAGGCTCCAGATGCGCAGGCTCAGCGGCCATGTCTCACGGGCCCAGCCGCTCTGCGGCATGTGGGATCTTCCCAGACCGGGGCAGGAACCCGTGTCCCCTGCATCGGCAGGCGGACTCTCAACCACTGCGCCACCAGGGAAGCCCTAAGATGTATGATTTTCAAATCATCTCCCAGTTAAAGAGATAGCTCCTGAAGCGAATCACTGGAAACTGGGGTAGATGTTGTGCCCCCTTCATGACCACCAAGTGTCCCACAGAAGAAAACATGCTCTTGAAGTTGCTGACCTGCCACGTGAGAAAAAGTGCCTTGTGGAAAGTGTGGGGAGAATTGACACTCACTGTGAAAGAGGTTGCCATTTTCTCCCCTTCGTGCCCTTGGGTGAATGACTTCAGCACTTTTGAGCAGGGGGCTGCCTTTCCCGCACTGTAAAAACGGCTGTTATGTTTATCGATCACGCAGAGGTGCCACGAGGCTCAATTTATTAGTTAATGTTTGTGTTACACTCTGCAGCTCTTAGATGGAAGGTGTTATAGAAATGCAAAGCAGCAACATATTATCTAAACATCTGCCTCCTCAAATAGTTCTCTAGAAAGTCTTCATTGCTTCAGCACAAATGATTCCTCCAAAAATGGATAATTCTGTCCAGGTCTTTCTTGGTCTATAAATCATTTCTCCCTCCTTTCAATACACAATATCTCTGTGCAGAGTACACTCCGGTGGCTGTGCTTTCCATCTTGTCTTTGCAATGGTCACTGCGGATGCTGCTCCCTTGTGTGTGTGCACAGCAATTTCTTCCAGGTCCACCCTTTCCTTCCACATCTGCCCTCTTATCCTTTATTCAAAATTGTCATTATAATTTGGCTTCTTCTTTGATGTTTAATTTTACACATGGGCATATTACCTCTAACCCAGGGGCTTGGTGTTTTAAAATTTGGCAGTAAAATCAAGGAAAATTACTTAAAAGTTTCTTGAAAATAAAAGAAAATGCAAAAAAAAAGAAAAATTTTGTCCAAGTTGAACATGTTTTGATGAGATTAAATTAACTGCTGGATTGCTAAAGATTATATTGGAGATAATTTCTGCTAAAGTTAATTCTGTCCATAATTTCGTTAAAACTCTGGCAAGTCCCCCACAGCAAATGGATATTTATTTCTATAGCAATTCCGTAGTTCCAATATGTATATACTTAGATGTAGTAGCTTCTTTTCAAATGCAACTAGAGAAAGAAAATGAAGAAAAAATGATATTAACATACGGTGTTCAAAGGTTTTCCTCTTCCCACATTTTTACTACCACTTCAATTTTGAGAGTATTTTTTTCTTTCACATATTATTCTTCAGCCCTATTGTTTGTGGTTATGGGAGTGTCCTAAAATGTACCTTGGATTTGTTTAATCAGGTATAAAAAGATGACAGACACAAAGACAACTGACTTTGAAAGAAGGGTTTATTACTTACAGTTCCCAAGAGGAAGGGGCATGCTGTGCCATGCAGGGCCATGTGGGGAAGCACCCAAGTCATTCAGAAAGCAGGAGTGATGGAGAAGCATGGCCCAGGGCCTCTACTGTGGTTTCTGCAGGAAGGAATGGGCAAGGCACGGTAGGCAAATTTGAGCAAGCTTAGGATTGGACAGTTTGAATAATTTGGGCAGGCTCTGGGCTATGAGGGTGGTCTCTAGTTGTCCAGTCCCTGTCCCGGGGGTGATTTAGGGCAGGGAAAATATTGGCTTGGTGTGTGAGCATTTGATAAAGGAGGTGGCTGGGACACGGGACTTTGGATTTGTTGGTTTGTACATGAAAGTTGTGCTCACAAACGAGGTGTTTGTTATCGCTAAGAATTAGCTAACTCTGGGAGGGCAGTCTCTCCCCAGGTTCACAAGGCCCCCAATATGTCAAAATACCATAGAATACAGAAAATAAAAAACATGGTAATACAGGAAGATCTTCTCTGAAATCTTCTGAGAAAAATCTTTAAAATAAGAGTTTGGCCACACAGATCTCTCACTCTTTATTTAGTGATAAAATATATGCTTTAAAAGGAAGAAAAGTTGTGAAAATAATCATGAAAATAGCTATCACTGATGAACGCTTACGATGACTAGTGATTAGTGAAGTACTACATATGCTGTCTCATTTGAAGTATTCAACAATAAGAATGTTAAAATGAGGAAGAAAAGGTTAAGTTTCCTTCTTGTCCTTATTTATTTGCTGTGTTACAGTAAAGCATCTCAAGACAAGGGTTGTGAGACGCTGCTCTAGGGGGCTTTGAAAGAGGTAAATCAGCATTTTCTTCCTTCTTAACGGAGATGAGTCAGCCTTTCAACACTCATTTGTGGTGTTGTAAAGCTGCTCACTTAAGCACCTCACCTGCCATGCTGGGTGTTAATTGGCCATTTGAATTAATTCTAGCATTGTTTGGAAGCTCGGCTCTGACACATGGCTCTAACTGAAAAATCTCTCCATCTATAATATCCTCAGTTTGTGGATAAGAGTTCTTAGACTGGCATCATACAGGCAGTTATCACCTGTCATATGGACCACCACTCCCCAAACCATACCCATGACTGGTATTGTTTTGTCTGAGCAAGGATGCAACCTTGGAATCTCTCAACACAGCATTCTAGGAATTCATAACCTATTTTCCTAGGTTGCATGAGATATAAAACCTGTTTAATGCATTTGCCATCACTATATAAAAAGAATGAAGATCTTATCTCTATCCATGGCTACAATTTTTAGAGTTGTTGATTAAAAGATAATCAATAAATTATTATTTATTGATTAAAAATTAAAGATGTAATTTGATCTTTATATGTTTATAATGGATCTTTGTCTTATGAAATGTGCAAGGTAGGCTCCTGTTAACCCAGCCCATTTCCCAGGTAGCTTCAGATGGGCATCTATTACTCTCGACTGCATATCAGTCCCTGGGGCTGCTTCTCTCTGATAGCAGGACAACTCTTTCACACAGGGGATCGATTCCTTGGGTGTGGTAAGGTTTGGTTGGAGCTGTTGCTGCCAGTCTTGCCTTCCTTGTCCCCCAAACTCAACCTCCCTACGCCTCACCCCTAGCTTTACAGGGGAAGGCACCTGATTCTAGCCGGATAACACCATCCCTGCCTCCATAGTGACTGGTTGTAGGCAGAACAAATCATAGTCCTTCCTGGGACTAATGCTCGAGCATCAGGGGAGACTGTTTCTGCTGGAGATGATAGGCCAGGAGGGTGTAAGTAAGGGGCTAGTGGTGGCCAACTTCCTATCATGTGGAAGACATCATGTGAGCTCAGCCTAGAGGTGGAGAGAGACAGAGACCTTGGATCCAACCATCTCTGACGCCATATATACTGCTTAAACTTCCTAGGTACAAGAGCCAATAAATTAATTTTTTGTCCCCTTAGGCTGGTTTAAGTTGAACTTGCAACCAACAGAGCTCACAAATACAAAAATATTTTTAAAATATCAAGGAGATATTTTACTTGATAGTGTTATTTTCTAGTGTTCCAACTGTTGAACAAGTGCTTAATATTGAAGAGATACATGATTTATATAATAAGATAACTTTTACCGAGCTTACTATGTGCTAGGTGTACACTTTCTGTGTAGTGAATCATTTAATTCTCATAAAATCATTTAAGGTGGGTATTGCTAGCATTATTACACAAATGCAGAAACTGGGACACTGAATAGTTAAGAAACTTGTCGAAGGTCACAGAGCCTAGAAGTGGTAGAGTTGGGATTTGAACCAGGCAGACTGGCTCGAGTCTGTGCTTTTAGCTACTACACTGAACTTAGAGCCTGGTTCTGTCCTCTGGGAAAGTTTTTCATAGTTATTTCTAATAACAAGAGAACAAGGCACAGTATCCCTTCCCCTTTCAATGCCTCATACGCCTCCCTGGTCCCTGGGTGTTTTTCTAACCTTCAAAGGTGAGCAAGAAAGCCTAATTACCCTTTGTATGAGAATCTGAGAATCATTGCCCTTTAGACTTAAGAATATTTCAGAAGAAATGTTACTCTTGAGCTTCAGTCTAAATCAGCCCAATACTCCTCCCTGAAAATGCCCATTTTATCATAAGTATATAAGTCTATTGAAAGATGGTATTAAACCAATGATGAATTTAACTCAAACTACACAGGTGAACCTCAGTATATAGTATAGGATAAATATATCTAAGAAAGTCAAGTATTATGAGATGAGAGAAGGTATACCTACCGTTCAGGGATTGGAATCAAGAGCAGGAAAGTCTGCTGCGCTTATGTGGGTAAAGTCACAGGATTACATTTTCGTTGATAACTGGGGAGAATTCTCCTTGAAGCTCAAGTTCTTGATGCCCTCTGTCCCAGTCCCTGGTAGAATTGTCAAATCCCTCTTTCGCCTCTTAGTTACTTGATTACCTGCTGAAGTCCTGCAATTGCCACAGCTGTTGCTATTTTAGCTCCTTGAATTTATGAGCACCGGTGCATCTCCCTTGCATCTGCTTTAGCTGTTGCTTTTGAAATGAGCAGTAGCATGGGAGGTTTTGGGGGGTGCAGCCCAAACAGCTCTGTGGGGCTGAGAGCAGCTAAGAAAAGGAGCAAATCTTTACTTGGGGATTGGAATAGTAGCAACATTAAATGTGTATATATTTTTCTGAGGACTGCCAAGTATTTTAAAAAAGAGAATCCTGACTCATCATGCAGAAGCACAAGGACACACACTAAAAATAGTGGCATGACTCTGCAGTGAGGTGACAGTGGGTTTGGCTTTTCAAATAGAGGGGTAATATATGGAGAGAGGATAATTTTCTTTTCTCTAAAGGATGCTGTCAGCTCAGGAGGATCTTCCGTTCAGATGATTGCTAGGTGAACAGAGGAGGTGGAGGGCAGGGAGGGAACAGGATGTGGATCTGGAGGGAGGTGGTACCATTTCTGTAAGCATTTCTCCTCACTTTTCTTAATGGAAATCAACATACACTCTGGTTTCCTCGAGGTCTAGATCAAATTGATCTTTAGCCAAAGAGCAATCCCATCAGACATCTTTACAAGTCCTCAATTGTATCTGGGCTTTGATTTGGAGAAAGCTATTTTTCACATCTGCCTGGCTTTGCCTAACCTCGTGTTGCCACGACCTCAGAGGAAGGCCAAATGCCGAGAAGATTCACTAAGGACAATAAGATACCTTCTGCAGAGTCAGATGTTTGGGAGCTTGACATGCCCCACAGCTGGGCTCACTGGCTCTTAATGCACAAGTGGCCAGAGTTACCAGCTGAAGCACCTCAGAATGAAACTGCATCTCTCCTGGCCTGAGCTGCAAAGACTGGACCTCTCTGTTTCTACTCAGAGTGGCTCCTTCAGAAGACAGAGGGAGAGGATGCATCTCTCCACCAAAATGAATTCTGGTCAACTCCAAGTGAAACTACACACCCCATTAAAATAAAGTTGATTTAACAAATCATTGCTGAATGGCACATTTAAAGCAGAATCATTAAATGTTATGTTTTAACATTTTTGTAAGAAATTATCTGAAGGTAAAAGGAGGGAAAGAAAGATTAATTTGGGTCTGTGTTGGTCAAATCTTGAGGAGCACTAACTTTCTGAGCAGAAAAGAACTTTTTAGAGTTCTGAAATGGAAACTGGATACACAAAAGCTATGTGGTTGAACATAGCTCTTGCCCTGGCGTTTCAAATCCAGGTGTGGGACTTCGGCCCCTGTGTAAGATGTTGTGCAGCAGACTAATGCTCTCACTGAGAATGACTAGAAATGCCACACAAGTTATAATCAATTTTAAAATTCTGTTAAAATGCCTAAGAGGGCTGCTGGTACCCATGCATCACAACTAGACAGGTCTACATTTTGAAGAGGGTAGAATCACTGATAGGAGAGCTGTTGATCGGCAGCTTCTGTTAATCTGGGACATTTGCAGATTCTGGATGTAGAGTACAAGCCTGAGAATCTGGTCTTTGGACAGAGAACTGCTAGTGGAGGTGAGAAACCAGACGAGCTCCTGACAGTCTTGTAGGGTTGGAAAGACAATGTTACCGGCCGGTAGGAGGTTACCAGCTGTGAGCATGAATATGCTATGGGCATCCATTACTATGTGTCATAGAAGGAATGGATAACAGTGGTCAATCCTGTAAGAAGATCAGATAAGAGCTTCTCCAGAAAGGGTTGTTCAGGATGAGGAACAGCTTTCATTAGCAAAGCGGGAGTATTCCAGAGAATTTAAATAAGTGATACTTTAACAAGTAGACAAGTTAAACTAGTGAAGCTCTGCGTTATCATTAGTCAAATCCATTTCATCTGACTTCACTAATCAAGGTTTTAAGACTTGCATGTCCTCCAGGCTGCTTGTAGCCTAAACAATAAGATATTCGCCTGGGTTGTCTTCCAGGCACTTGGCCGTCAGCTGTGTCTAGTTGGAGCTCAGCCGGTTAAGACTGGATGGGACTACCAAACCCTCCACTGGGCATGCGCAAGTGTCCTCTCTGTGACCCTTTTGATTCTGGAGGGCCGAAAACTCCACCCCCAGATGATGGTAAGCACTTCCACGTTTGAACAGACAGAGGCCTGTAGTTAGTGACGGCTGCGCAGAACCACGATTACTCCCCTTTTTCCAATCACCTTTTTCCAATCACCTTTCCCCACGCCCCTTCCGCTTACGTCAGACCACCCTGCTGCTGGATCGCATAAATACCCCTGGCCCGTCACCTTCAGGAAGGCGGGTCAGAAACTTGTTATTCTGTTTTCTTGCTTGGCTGCCTTGCAAATTAAAACCCTTTGGGCATTTTTTTTTTTTTCTTTTTTTGCGGTACGCGGACCTCTCACTGCTGTGGCCTCTCCCGCTGCGGAGCACAGGCTCCGGACGCGCAGGCCCAGCGGCCATGGCTCACGGGCCCAGCCGCTCCGTGGCATGTGGGATCTTCCCGGACCGGGGCACTAGCCCGTGTCCCCTGCATCGGCAGGCGGACTCTCAACCACTGCGCCACCAGGGAAGAACCTTTTGGCATTTTGACTTCGGGCATGGGGCAAAATGAACCTGGTCCAGGAACACTACCTTAAGGTATTGATGAAACTTTTATTGTAAAGAATGAAAATGTAATATATATATCACCAATACATGTACATATATAGTAATATATCTATAGTCATAATTCCTTTGTTTTTTTTTTTTTTTTTTTTGCGGTACGCGGGCCTCTCACTGCTGTGGCCTCTCCCATTGCGGAGCACAGGCTCCGGACGCGCAGGCCCAGCGGCCATGGCTCACGGGCCCAGCTGCTCCGCGGCATGTGGGATCCTCCCGGACCGGGGTACAAACCCGTGTCCCCCGCATCGGCAGGCGGACTCTCAACCACTGCGCCACCAGGGAAGCCCCATAATTCCTTTTTAATTAATATATTTAACATAAATAATATTTCTACCGTGCTCAAAACAGGCTTTTTGAAGTTTAAAGTTTCCCTTTGCTCTCCTCATTCACTAGTTTAGGAGCAAAAGAAAGGGTTTGATAGGCAGAATCTGATCCTGTTTGGATTATCAGCAGCTTCAGATTAATGCATTGCAAATTGTCCTGTACTGTGTGGCAGGTTAGGCCACTTTTAGACTCTAGGTTCCTGAAGAATGGAGCTAATACTGTGCATCTGATGTACACAGGACGCCACCAACATTAGTTCTCATGAATATGCTTTTTTTTTTTCTTTTAAATTCAGGCCTGGAACAAGAATGCAGCTCAGGACTATCCAGTTGGTGTCTGCCTACACTTATATGTTTTGCAAGGTACCATACTATAAATGTTTTTGTATTCTATTAGGTGATTTTTGTCTGACATGAATATTTATAAGAATGGATACCATTGTTAGATGTTGATTTAACTTTGAAAAGATTTTCTATTTCTTTTTCATGCTTCTGGTTTGTATTGACGAGTATTAAGATTGAAGGTGAGCTGTGAATCTTTTTTTCCCCAACCAAACACAAAATAACTGATAAGGCCGATATAAGATTATAACTATATTCAATAATCCTAGATTTCAAATTTTTTCTTACTGGAATAATTTTATCAATTTAGGCTAACAAAATGTGTACCACTAAAATATTGCTTTTTTGTGGAGGGTCTCTTCAGCAAGTGGTATTGGGAAAGCTGACAACCTCATGTAAATCAATGAAGTTAAAACACACCCTCACATATTACACACACAAAAACCCCTCAAAATGGCTTAAATAATTAAATATAAGACAGGACACCATAAAACTCCTAGAAGAGAACACAGGCAAAGCATAAATCTCTGACATAAATCATACCAATGTTTTCCTAGGTCAGTCTCCCAAGGCAATAGAAATAAAAGCAAAAATAAACAAATGGGACCTAATCAAACTTACAAGCTTTTGCACAGCAAAGGAAACCATAAGCAAAATGAAAAGACAACCTACGGACTGGGAGAAAATATTTGCAAATGATGCGACTGACAAGGGATTAATTTCCAAAATATACAAACAGCTCATACAACTCAGTAACAACAACAACAACCAAAAATCAGAAAATGGGCAGAAGACCTAAATAGACATTTCTCCAAAGAAGACATACACATGGCCAACAGGCACATGAAAAATGCTCAACACCTCTAATTGTTAGAGAAATGTAAATCAATGAGGTACCACCTCACAGTGGTCAGAATGGCCATCATTAAAAAGTCTACAGATTAATGCTGGAGAGGGTGTGGAGAGAAGGGAACCCTCCTACACGATCGGTAGGAATATACATTGGTGCAGCCAGTATGCAGAACAGTATGGAAGTTCCTTAAAAAACTAAAAGTTAGAGATACCATATGATCCAGCAATCCCACTCCTGGGCATATATCTGGAAAAAAACTCTAATTTGAAAAGATACGTGCACCCCAGTGTTTCTAGCAGCACTATTTACTATAGTCAAGACATGGAAGCAACCTAAATGCCCATCAACAGATGAATGGATAAAAAAGATATGGTATATATACACAATGGAATACCATTCAGCCTTAAAAAAAGGATGAAATAATGCCATTTGCAGCAACATGGATGGACTTAAAGGTTATTATACTAAGTGAAGTAAGTTAGAAAGAGAAAGACAGCATATGATATCACTTATATGTGGAATCTAAAATATGACACAAATGAACTTATTTATAAAACAGAAACAGACTCACAGACATAGAAAACAAACTTATGGTTACCAAAGGGGAAAGGAGGTGGGGGAGGGATAAATGAGAAGTTTGGGATTAGCAGATACAAACTACCATATATAAAATAAACTGTATATAGCACAGAGGACTATATTCAATATCCTCTAATAAACCATAATGGAAAAGAAAAAAAGACCCTGCTTCTATCTACATACATATTGGGAATCTGCATGAGATTTTGATTTTTTTGAAAAGTATTGTACACATAGACTAAATAAATAGTTTTCAAATTGTCTAAGTTAAAAAATATAAGGAGGGCTTCCCTGGTGGCGCAGTGGTTGAGAGTCCGCCTGCCGATGCAGGGGACACGGGTTCGTGCCCCGATCCCGGAGGATCCCACGTGCCGCGGAGTGGCTGGGCCCGCGAGCCATGGCCGCGGAGCCTGTGTGTCCGGAGCCTGTGCTCCGCAACGGGAGAGGCCACGGCAGTGAGAGGCCCGCGTACAGCAAAAAAAAAAAAAAAAAAAAATATATATATATATAAGGATACTTGATCTGTCTTCTTAAATGTAAGTGTAATATTGTGGACTATAGGTACAATGTTCTACAGATCTCTTGAGCTTATTCATCTTATTTAACTGAAATGTCATGCCTGTTAACTAACAACACCTCATCTCCCCCCCTCCCTATCCTCTAGAAACCACCATTCTAGTCTTTGATTTTATGAATTTGAACTATTTTAGATACTTCATATAAGTGGAATCATGCAGTGCTTGTCTTTCTGTGTTGGGCTTATTTCACTTAGGCTAATGTCCTCAAGGTCCATCCATGTTGTCACATATTGCAGAATTTCCTTCAGTTTTAAGGCTGAATAATATTTCATTGTATGTATATACCACATTTTCTTTATCCAGTCATCTGTCAACAGAAATTTGGGTTGTTTCTGCACTTAGCTATTGGGAATAGTGCTGCAATGAACACGGGACTACTAATATCTCTTCAAGATCCTGATTTCAATTCTTTTGGATATATATCCAGAAGTGAGATTGCTGGATAATATAATAGTTCTATTTTTAACGTTTTTGAGCAACTTTCATACTGCTTTCTATAGAGGCTGCACCATTTTGCATTCCCACCAACAGTGTGCAAGTGCCCCTATTTGTACACATCCATGCTAACACTTGTCTTTGTTTTTTTATAATAGCCATCCTAACAAGAGGTGATATCTCATTTGGTTTTGATTTGAATTTCCCTAATAAGTGATGAAGAGCATTTTTTCATATACATGTTGGTCATCTTCTTTGGAGACATAACTATTTAAGGCCTCATTCCATTTTTTTTTGGATTTTGAATTTTATTTATTTTTCTTATACAGCACATTCTTGCTAGTTATCCATTGTATACATATTAGTGTATACATGTCAATCCCAATCTCCCAATTCAACACACCACCACCACCACCACCACTTTCCCCCCTTGGTGTCCATATGTTTGTTCTCTACATCTGTGTGTCAATTTCTGCCCTGCAAACTGGTTCATCTGTACCATTTTTCTAGGTTCCACATATATGTGTTAATATACAATATCTGTTCTTCTCTTTCTGACTTCACTCTGTATGACAGTCTCTAGATCCATCCACGTGTCTACAAATGACCCAATTTCTTTACTTTTTACAGCTGAGTAATATTCCATTGTATATATGTGCCACATTTTCTTTATCCATTCATCTGTCAGTGGACACTTAGGTTGCTTCCATGTACTGGCTATTGTAACTAGAGCTGCAGTGAATATTGGGGTACATGACTCTTTTTGAATTATGGTTTTCTCAGGGTACATGCCCAGTAGTGCGATTTCTGGGTCATATGGTAGTTCTATTTGTAGTTTTTTAAGGAACCTCCATACTGATCTCCATAGTGGCTGTATCAATCTACATTCCCACACACAGTGCAAGAGGGTTCACTTTTCTCCATACCCTCTCCAGCATTTATTGTTCTCCATACCCTCTCCAGCATTTATTGAATATTTATTAATATTCCATTGTATATATGTACCACATCTTCTTTATCCATTCGTCTGTTGATGGACATTTAGGCTGCTTCCATGACCTGGCTATTGTAAACAGTGCTGCAGTGAACATTGGGGTGCATGTGTCTTTTTGAATTATGGCTTTCTCTGGATATATGCCCAGTAGTGGGATTGCTGGATCATATGGTAATTCTATTTTTAGTTGTTTAAGGAACCTCCATACTGTTCTCCATAGTGGCTGTATCAATTTACATTCTCACCAACAGTGCAAGAGGGTTCCCTTTTCTCCACACCCTCTCCAGCATTTGTTGTTTGTAGATTTTCTGATGATGCCCATTCTAACTGGTGTGAGGTGATACCTCATTGTAGTTTTGATTTGCATTTCTCTAATAATTAGTGATGTTGAGCAGTGCTTTTCATGTGCTTCTTGGCCATCTGTATGTCTTCTTTGGAGAAATGTCTATTTAGGTCTTCCCATTTTTGGATTGGGTTGTTTGTTTTTTTTAATATTGAGCTGCATGAGCTGTTTATATATTTTGAAGATTAATCCTTTGTCCGTTGATTCATTTGCAAATATTTTCTCCCATTCTGAGGGTTCTCTTTTCATCTTGTTTGTAGTTTCCTTTGCTTTGCAAAAGCTTTGAAGTTTCATTAGGTCCCATTTGTTTATTTTTGTTTTTATTTCCATTACTCTAGGAGGTGGATCAAAAAAGATCTTGCTGTGATTTATGTCAAACAGTGTTTTTCCTGTGTTTTCCTCTAAGAGTTTTATAGTGTCCAGTCTTACATTTAGGTCTTTAATCCATTTTGAGCTTATTTTTGTGTATGGTGTTAGGGAGTTTTCTAATTTCATTCTTTTACATGTAGCGGTCCAGTTTTCCCAGCACCACTTATTGAAGAGACTGTCTTTTCTCCATTGTATATCCTTGCCTCCTTTGTCTTCGATTAGTTGACCATAGGTGCATGGGTTTATCTCTGGGCTTTCTATTCTGTTCCATTGATCTATATTTCTGTTTTTATGCCAGTACCATACTGTCTTGAATACTGTAGCTTTGTAGTCTAGTCTGAAATCAGGGAGTCTCCTTCCTCCAGCTCCGTTTTTTTCCCTCAAGACTGCTTTGGCTATTCAGGGTCTTTTGTGTATCCATACAAATTTTAAGATTTTTTTTTTCTAGTTCTGTAAAAAATGCCATTGGTAATTTGATGGGGATTGCACTGAATCTGTAGATTGCTTTGGGTAGTATAGTCATTGTCACAATATTGATTCTTCCAATCCAAGAACATGGTATATCTCTCGATCTGTTTGTATCATCTTTAATTTCTTACATCAGTGTCTTATAGTTTTCTGCATACAGGTCTTTTGTTCCCCTAGGTAGGTTTATTCCTATGTATTTTATTCTTTTTGTTGCAATGGTAAATGGGAGTGTTTCCTTAATTTCTCATTCAGATTTTTCATCATCAGTGTATAGGAATGCAAGAGATTTCTGTGCATTAATTTTCTATCCTGCAACTTTACCAAATTCATTGATTAGCTCTAGTAGTTTTCTGGTGGCATCTTTAGGATTCTCTATGTATAGTATCATGTCATCTGCAAACAGTGACAGTTTTACTTCTTCTTTTCCAATTTGTATTCCTTTTATTTTTCTTCTCTAATTGCCATGGCTTGGACTTCCAAAACTATGTTGAATAATAGTGGCGAGAGTGGACATCCTTGTCTTGTTCCTGATCTTAGAGGAAATGCATTTGGTTTTCCATGATTGAGAATGATGTTTACTGTGGGTTTGTCTATATATGGCCTTTATTATGTTGAGATAGGTTCCCTCTGTGCCCACTTTCTGGAGAGTTTTTATCATAAATAGGTGTTGAATTTTGTCAAAAGATTTTTCTGCATCTATTGAGGTGATCATATGGTTTTTACTCTTCAGTTTGTTAATATGGTGTATCACATTGATTGATTTGCATATATTGAAGAATCTTTGCATCCCTGGGATAAATCTCACTTGATCATGGTCTGTGATCCTTTTAATGTGTTGTTGGATTCTGTTTGCTAGTATTTTGTTGAGGATTTTTGCATCTATATTCATCAGTGATATTGGTCTGTAATTTTCTTTTTTTTGTAGTATTTTTCTCTGGTTTTGGTATCAGGGTGATGGTGGCCTCATAGCATGAGTTTGGGGTGTTCCTTCCTCTGCAATTTTTTGGAAGCGTTTGAGAAGGATGGGTGTTAGCTCTCCTTAAATGTTTGGTACAATTCACCTGTGAAGCCATCTGGTCCTGGACATTTGTTTGTTGGAAGATTGTTAATCACAGTTTCAATTTTATTACTTGTGATTAGTCTGTTCATATTTTCTATTTCTTCCTGATTCAGTCTTGGAAGTTTATACCTTCCTAAGAATTTGTCCATTTCTTCCAGGTTGTCCATTTTATTGGGATAGAGTTGCTTGTAGTAGTCTCTTAGGATGCTTTGTATTTCTGTGGTGTCTATTGTAACTTCTCCTTTTTCATTTCTAATTTTATTGATTTGAGTCCTCTCCCTCTTTTTGTTGATGAGTCTGGCTAATGGTTTATCAATTTTGTTTATCTTCTCAAAGAACCAGCTTTTAGTTTTATTGATCTTTGCTACTGTTTTATTTGTTTCTATTTCATTTATTTCTGCTCTGATCTTTATGATTTCTTTCCTTCTACTAACTTTGGGTTTTGTTTGTTCTTCTTTCTCTAGCTCCTTTAGGTGTAAGGTTAGATGGTTTATTTGAGATTTTTCTTGTTTCTTGAGGTAGACTTGTATATCTATAAACTTCCCTCTTAGAACTGCTTTTGCTGCATCCCATAAGTTTTGGGTCATCGTGTTTTCATTGTCATTTGTCTCTATGTATTTTTTGATTTCCTCTTTGATTTCTTCAGTGATCTCTTGGTTATTTAGTAATGTATTGTTTAGCCTCCATGTGTTTGTGTTTTTTACGTTTTTTCCCCTGTAATTCATTTCTAATCTCATAGCGTTGTGGTCAGAAAAGATGCTTGATATGATTTCAATTTTCTTAAATTTACTGAGGCTTGATTTGTGACTCAAGATGTGATCTATCCTGGAGAATGTTGCATGTGCACTTGAGAAGATAGTGTAATCTGCTGTTTTTGGATGGAATGTCCTATAAATATGAGTTAAATCTATCTGGTCTATTGAGTCATTTAAAGCTTGTGTTTCCTTATTAATTTTCTCTTTGGATGATCTGTCCATTGGTGTAAGTGAGGTGTTAAAGTCCCCCCATTATTGTGTTACTGTTGATTTCCTCTTTTATAGCTGTTAGCAGTTGCCGTATATATTGAGGTGCTCCTATGTTGGATGCATATATATTTATAAGTGTTATATCTTCTTCTGGCAGTGATCCCTTGATCATTATGTAGTATCCTTCCTTGTCTCTTGTAACATTCTTTATTTTAAGGTCTATTTTATCTGAGTATTGCTACTCCAGCTTTTTTAAAATTTCCATTTGCATTGAATATCTTTTTCCATCCCCTCACTTTCAATCTGTATGTGTCCCTAAGTCTGAAGTGGGTCTCTTGTAGACAGCATATATATGGGTCTTGTTTTTGTGTCCATTCAGCGAGCCTGTCTCTTCTGGTTGGAGCACTTAATCCATTCACGTTTAAGGTAATTATTGATATATATGTTCCTATTACCATATTCTTAATTGTTATGGATTTGTTTTTGTAGGTACTTTTCTTCTCTTGTGTTTCCCACTTAGAGAAGTTCCTTTAGCATTTGCTGTAGAGCTGGTTTGGTGGTGCTGAATTTTCTTAGCTTTTGCTTGTCTGTAAAGTTTTGATTTCTCTGTTGAATGTGAATGAGATCCTTGCCAGGTAGTGTAATCTTGGTTGTAGGTGCTTCCCTTTCATCAGTTTAAATATGTCATGCCACTCCCTTCTGGCTTGTAGAGTTTCTGCTGAGAAATCAGCTGTTAACCTTATGGGAGTTCCCTTGTATGTTGTTTGTCATTTTTCCCTTGTTGCTTTCAGTAATTTTTTTTGTCTTTAATTTTTGTCAATTTGATTACTGTATGTCTCGGTATGTTTCTCCTTGGGTTTATCCTGCCTGGGACTCTCTGTGCTTCCTGGACTTGGGTGGCTATTTCCTTTCCCATGTTAGGGAACTTTTCGACTATAATCTCTTCAAATATTTTCTCGGGTCCTTTCTCTCTCTCTTCTCCTTCTGGGACCCCTGTAATGCGAATGTTGTTGCGTTTAATGTTGTCCCAGAGGTCTCTTAGGCTGTCTTCATTTCTTTTCATTCTTTTTTCTTCATTCTGTTCTGCGGCAGTGAATTCCACCATTCTGTCTTCCAGGGCAATTATCCATTCCTCTGCCTCAGTTAATCTGCTATTGATTCCTTCCAGTGTATCTTCCATTTCAGTTATTGTATTGTTCATCTGTTTGTCCTTTTATTGTTCTAGGTGTGTGTTCTTAATTCTTCTAGGTCTTTGTTAAACATTTCTTGCTTCTTCTTTTTTTTTCATTAGTTTCTGCTTTATAACAAAGTGAATCAGTCATACATATACATCCGTTCCCACATCCCTTCCCTCATGCATCTCCCTCCCTCCCACCCTCCCCATCCCACCCCTCCAGGCGGTCACAAAGCACCGAGCTGATCTCCCCGTGCTCTGCGGCTGCTTCCCACTATCTATCTACCTCACGTTTGGTAGTGTATACATGTCCATGCCTCTCTTTCGCTTTGTCACAGCTTACACCTCCCCCTCCCCATATCCTCAAGTCCATTCTCAAGTAGGTCTGTGTCTTTATTCCCATTTTACCCCTAGGTTCTTCATGACATTTAAAAAAAAAAAAATTCCATATATATGTGTTAGCATACGGTATTTGTCTTTCTCTTTCTGACTTACTTCACTCTGTATGACAGACTGTGGGTCTATCCACCTCATTACAAATAGCTCAGTTTTGTTTCTTTTTATGGCTGAGTAATATTCCATTGTATATATGTGCCACATCTTCTTTATCCATTCATCCGATGATGGACATTTAGGTTGTTTCCAGCTCCGGGCTATTGTGAATAGAGCTGCAATGAACATTTTGGTACATGTCTCTTTTTGAATTATGGTTTTCTCAGGGTATATGCCCAGTAGTGGGATTGCTGGGTCATATGGTAGTTCTATTTGTAGTTTTTTAAGGAACCTCCATACTGTTCTCCATAGTGGCTGTACCAATTCACATTCCCACCAGCAGTGCAAGAGTGTTCCCTTTTCTCCACACCCTCTCCAGCATTTATTGTTTCTAGATTTCTTGATGATGGCCATTCTGACTGGTGTGAGATGATATCTCATTGTAGTTTTGATTTGCATTTCTCTAATGATTAATGATGTTGAGCATTCTTTCATGTGTTTGTTGGCAGTCTGTATATCTTCTTTGGAGAAATGCCTATTTAAGTCTTCTGCCCATTTTTGGATTGGGTTGTTTGTTTTTTTGCTATTGAGCTGCATGAGCTGTTTATAAATTTTGGAGATTAATCCTTTGTCAGTTGCTTCATTTGCAAATATTTTCTCCCATTCTGAGGGTTCTCTTTTGGTCTTGTTTATGGTTTCCTTTGCTGTGCAAAAGCTTTGAAGTTTCATTAGGTCCCATGTGTTTATCTTTGTTTTTATTTCCATTTCTCTAGGAGGTGGGTCAAAAAGGATCTTGCTGTGATTTATGTCATAGAGTGTTCTGCCTATGTTTTCCTCTAAGAGTTTGATAGTTTCTGGCCTTACATTTAGGTCTTTAATCCATTTTGAGCTTATTTTTGTGTATGGTGTTAGGGAATGATCTAATCTCATACTTTTACATGTCCCTGTCCAGTTTTCCCAGCACCACTTATTGAAGAGGCTGTCCTTTCTCCACTGTACATTCCTGCCTCCTTTATCAAAGATAAGTTGACCATATGTGCGTGGGTTTATCTCTGGGCTTTCTATCCTGTTCCATTGATCTATCTTTCTGTTTTTATGCCAGTACCACACTGTCTTGATTACTGTAGCTTTGTAGTATAGTCTGAAGTCAGGGAGCCTGATTCCTCCAGCTCCGTTTTTCGTTCTCAAGATTGCTTTGGCTATTCGGGGTCTTTTGTTTTTCCAAACAAATTTTGAATTTTTTTGTTCTAGTTCTGTGAAAAATGCCAGTGGTAGTTTGATAGGGATTGCATTGAATCTGTAGATTGCTTTGGGTAGTAGAGTCATTTTCACAATATTGATTCTTCCAATCCAGGAGCATGGTATATCTCTCCATCTATTTGTATCATCTTTAATTTCTTTCATCAGTGTCTTATAATTTTCTGCATACAGGTCTTTTGTCTCCTTAGGTAGGTTTATTCCTATATATTTTATTCTTTTTGTTGCAATGGTAAATGGGAGTGTTTTCTCGATTTCATTTTCATATTTTTCACTTGCAGATTTTTCATCATTAGTGTACAGGAATGCCAGAGATTTCTGTGCATTAATTTTGTATCCTGCTACTTTACCAAATTCATTGATTAGCTCTAGCAGTTTTCTCGTAGCATCTTTAGGATTCTCTATGTATAGTATCATGTCATCTGCAAACAGTGACAGCTTTACTTCTTCTTTTCCAATTTGGATTCCTTTTATTTCTTTTTCTTCTCTGATTGCTGTGGCTAGAACTTCCAAAACTAGGTTGAATAAGAGTGGTGAGAGTGGGCAGCCTTGTCTTGTTCCTGATCTTAGTGGAAATGGTTTCAGTTTTTCACCATTGAGGACAATGTTGGCTGTGGGTTTGTCATATATGGCCTTTATTATGTTGAGGAAATTTCCCTCTATGCCTACTTTCTGCAGGGTTTTTATCATAAATGGGTGTTGAATTTTGTCGAAAGCTTTCTCTGCATCTATTCAGATGATCATATGGTTTTTCTCCTTCAACTTGTTAATATGGTGTATCACATTGATTGATTTGCGTATATTGAAGAATCCTTGCATTCCTGGAATAAACCCCACTTGATCATGGTGTATGATCCTTTTAATGTGCTGTTGGATTCTGTTTGCTAGTATTTTGTTGAGGATTTTTGCATCTATGTTCATCAGTGCTATTGGCCTGTAGTTTTCTTTCTTTGTGACATCCTTGCCTGGTTTTGGTATCAAGGTGATGGTGGCCTCGTAGAATGAGTTTGGGAGTGTTCCTTCCTCTGATATTGTTTGGAAGAGTTTGAGAAGGATGGGTGTTAGCTCTTCTCTAAATGTTTGATAGAATTCGCCTGTGAAGCCATCTGGTCCTGGGGTTTTGTTTGTTGGAAGATTTTTAATCACAGTTTCAATTTCAGTGCTTGTGATTGGTCTATTCATATTTTCTATTTCTTCCTGATTCAGTCTTGGCAGCTTGTGCATTTCTAAGAATTTGTCCATTTCTTCCAGGTTGTCCATTTTATGGGCATAGAGTTGCTTGTAGTAATCTCTCATGATCTTTTGTATTTCTGCAGTGTCAGTTGTTACTTCTCCTTTTTCATTTCTAATTCTGTTGATTTGAGTCTTCTCCCTTCTTTTCTTGATGAGTCTGGCTAATGGTTTGTCAATTTTGTTTATCTTCTCTAAGAACCAGCTTTTAGTTTGGTTGATCTTTGCTATCGTTTCCTTCATTTCTTTTTCATTTATTTCTGATCTGATCTTTATTATTTCTTTCCTTCTGCTAACTTTGGGGGTTTTTTGTTCTTCTTTCTCTAATTGCTTTAGGTGCAGGGTCAGGTTGTTTACTCGAGATGTTTCCTGTTTCTTAAGGTGGGATTGTATTGCTATAAACTTCCCCCTTAGAACTGCTTTTGCTGCGTCCCATAGGTTTTGGGTCGTCGTGTCTCCATTGTCATTTGTTTCTAGGTACTTTTTAATTTCCCCTTTGATTTCTTCAGTGATCACTTCGTTATTGAGTAGTGTATTGTTTAGCCTCCATGTGTTTGTATTTTTTACAGATCTTTTCCTGTAATTGATGTCTAGTCTCATAGCATTGTGGTTGGAAAAGATACTTGATACAATTTCAATTTTTTTAAATTTACCAAGGCTTGATTTGTGACCCAAGATATGATCTATCCTGGAGAATGTTCCATGAGCACTTGAGAAAAATGTGTATTCTGTTGTTTTTGGATGGAATGTCCTATAAATATCAACTAAGTCCATCTTGTTTAATGTATCATTTAAAGCTTGTGTTTCCTTATTTATTTTCATTTTGGATGATCTGTCCATTGGTGAAAGTGGGGTGTTAAAGTCTCCTACTATGATTGTGTTACTGTCGATTTCCCCTTTTATGGCTGTTATTATTTGCCTTATGTATTGAGGTGCTCCTATGTTGGGTGCATAAATATTTACAATTGTTATATCTTCTTCTTGGATCGATCCCTTTATCGTTATGTAGTGTCCTTTTTTGTCTCTTCTAATAGTCTTTATTTTAAAGTCTATTTTGTCTGATATAAGAATTGCTACTCCAGCTTTCTTTTGATTTCCATTTGCATGGAATATCTTTTTCCATCCCCTTAGTTTCAATCTGTATGTGTCTCTAGGTCTTAAGTGCTTCTCTTGTAGACAGCATATATATGGGTCTTGTTTTTGTATCCATTCAGCCACTCTGTGTCTTTTGGTGGGAGCATTTAGTCCATTTACATTTAAGGTAATTATTGATATGTATGTTCCTATTCCCATTTCCTTAATTGCTTTGGGTTCGTTATTGTAGGTATATTCCTTCTGCTGTGTTTCTTGCCTAGAGAAGTTCCTTTAGCATTTGTTGTAAAGCTGGTTTTGTGGTGCTGAACTCTCTCAGCTTTTGCTTGTCTGTAAAGGTTTTACTTTCTCCATCAAATCTGAATGAGATCCTTGCTGGGTAGAGAAATCTTGGTTGCAGGTTTCTCTCCTTCATCACTTTAATTATGTCCTGCCACTCCCTTCTGGCTTGTAGAGTTTCTGCTGAGAGATCAGCTGTTAGCCTGATGGGGATTCCCTTGTGTGTTATTTGTTTTTTTTCCCTTGCTGCTTTTAATATGATTTCTTCGTGTTTAATTTTTGACAGTTTGATTAATATGTGTCTTGGCGTATTTCTCCTTGGATTTATTCTGTATGGGACTCTCTGTGCCTCCTGGACTTGATTAACTATTTCCTTTCCCATATTAGGGAAGTTTTCAGCTATAATCTCTTCAAATATTTTCTCAGTCCCTTTCTTTTTCTCTTCTTCTTCTGGAACCCCTATAATTCGAATGTTGGTGTGTTTAATGTTGTCCCAGAGGTCTCTGAGACTGTCCTCTGTTCTTTTCATTCTTTTTTCTTTATTTTGCTCTGCAGCAGTTATTTCCACTATTTTATCTTCCACCTCACTTATCCGTTCTTCTGCCTCAGTTATTCTGCTATTGATCCCATCTAGGGTATTTTTCATTTCATGTATTGTGTTTTTAATCGATGCTTGATTCATCTTTAGTTCTTCTAGGTCCTTGTTAACTGTTTCTTGCATTTTGTCTATTCTATTTCTAAGATTTTGGATCTTGGAAATAGAATCTTGCATCAGCTTTACTATCATTATTCTGAATTCTTTTTCAGGTAGACTGCCTATTACCTCTTCATTTGTTAGGTCTGGTAGGTTTTTATCTTGCTTCTTCACCTGCTGTGTGTTTTTCTGCCTTCTCATTTTGCTTATGTTACTGTGTTTGGGGTCTCCTTTTTGCAGGCTGCAGATTCGTAGTTCCCGTTGTTTTTGGTGTTTGTCCCCTGTGGCTAAGGTTGTTTCAGTAGGTTGTGTAGGCTTCCTGGTGGGGGGGACTAATGCCTGTGTTCTGGTGGTTGAGGCTCGATCTTGTCTTTCTGGTGGACAGATCCACGTCTGGTGGTGTGTTTTGGGGTGCCTGTGGCCTTATTATGTTTTTAGGTAGCCTCTCTGCTAATGGGTTGGGTTGTGTTCCTGCCTTGCTAGTTGTTTGGCATAGGGTGACCGGCACTGTAGCTTGCTGGTCGTTGACTGAAGCTGGGTGCTGGTGTTGAGATGGAGATCTCTGGGAGATTTTTGCTGCTTGATATTATGTGGAGCTGGAAGGTCTCTTGTGGACCCGTGTCCTGAAGTTGGCTCTCCCACTTCAGAGGCACAGCACTGACTCCTGGCTGCAGCACCAAGAGCCTTTTATCCACCCGGCTCAGAATAACAGGGAGAAAAAGTAGAAAGAAAGAATTAGTAGAAGAAAAAAGAGAGAGGGAAAGAAAGGAAGAAGGGAAGGAAGGAAGGAAGAAAGAAAGGAGGGAGGGAGGAAGGATGGAAAGAAAGAAAGAAAGGAGGGAGGGAGGGAGGAATGAAAGCAAAAGGAAGAGTGAATGGAAGAAGGGAGGGAGGGAGGAAGGAAAGAAAGAAAGACAGGAGGGAGGGAGGGAGGAAGGAAAGAAAAAGAAAGTGGAAAGAAGAAGGGTGGGAGGGAGGGAGGAAAGAAAAAGAAAGAAGGAAAGGAGGAGCGGAGGGAGGGAGGGAGGAAGGGAAGGTAGGAAAAAAAGAAAGCAGGTAAATAAAATGGAATAAAGTATGAAATATAGTAGCGTTATTAAAATTAAAAAGTAATTATTGAAAAAAAAACGGACAGAACCCTGGGACATATGGTGGAAGCAAAGCTATACAGAGAGAATCTTACACAGAAGATTACACATACACATTCACAAAAAGAGAGCAGGGGGAAAAATCAAAAATCTTGCTCTCCAAGTCCACCTCCTCAATTTGGGATAATTCGTTGTAAAAAAAGGAAAAGGGCGAGAAGTCTGAAATCTTGCTCTCTAAGTCCACCTCCTTAATTTGGGATATTTCGTTGTAAAAAGATGAAAAGGTGGGAAAGTCTTAAATCTTGTCCTCAAAGTCCACTTCCTCAATTTGGGATGATTCGCTGTCCATTCATGCACTCCACAGACGCAGGGCACATCAAATGGACCGTGGAGCTTTAATCCGCTGCCTCCGAGGCTGCACAGAGAGATTTCCCTGTCTCTGCTCTCACAGCTCCCGGGTCTCAGCCTTGGACCTGGCCCCGCCTCTGCGCGTAGGTCGCCGGAGGGCGTCCGTTCTTCGCTCAGACAGGACGGGTTTAAAGGAGCCGCTAATTCGGGGGCTCTGGCTCACTCAGGCAGAGGGGAGGGAGGGGCGCGCATTGTGGGGCGGGCCTGCGGCGGCAGAGGCCGGCGTGACGTTGCAGCAGCCCGAGGCGCTCCGTGCGCTTTCCCGGGAAAGCCGTCCCCGGGTCCCGGGTCCCCGGCAGTGGCGGGGTGCACAGGCCCCCCAGAAGGCGGGGCGGACAGTGACCCGCGCTCGCACACAGGCCCCGTGGCGGTGGCGGCGGCGGCGGCGGTGGCGGCGGCGGCAGCAGCAGCAGCAGCAGCAGCCCCAGCGTCCCACGTCCGTCTCCGAGGTCCGCGCCTTTAGCCGCGGCTTGCGCCTGTCTCCGGCGCTTCCCCAAGCAGCCCTCTTAATGCCCTCTCCTTGCGCACCAGGAAACAAAAGGGAAAAAAGGCTCTTACCTCTTCGGCAGCTCCAGACCCTTTCCCCGGACTCCCTCCGGGCTAGCCGTGGTGCACTAACCCCTTCAGGCTCTCTTCCTGCAGCCAGCCCCAGTCCTCTCCCTGCGCTCCGACTGAAAGCCGATACCCGAGCCTCAGCTCCCAGCCCCGCCCGCCCCGGCGGCCAAGCAGACAAGCCTCTCGGGTTGGTGTGTGCCTGAGGGCACCGATCCTCTGTGCCGGAATCTCTCCGCTTTGCCCTCCACACCCCTGTTGCTGTGCTCTCCTCCGCTACTCCGAAGCTTTCCCCCTCCGCCACCTGCAGTCTCCGCCCGCGAAGGGGCTTGTAGTGTGTGGAAACCTTGCCTCCTTCACGGCTCCCTCCCACTGGTGCAGGTCCCGTCCCTATCCTATTGTCTCTGTTTATTCTTTTTTTCTTTTGCCCTACCCAGGTATGTGGGGAGTTTCTTGCCTTTTGGGGGGTCTGAGGTCTTCTGCCAGCGTTAAGTAGGTGTTCTGTAGGAGTTGTTCCACGTGTAGATGAATTTCTGATGTATCTGTGGGGAGGAAGGTGATCTCCGCGTCTTACTCTTCCGCCATCTTCCTCCGGGGCCTCTTGCATCTTCTTGATATTTGCCTCCATTCTTTTTCTGAGGTCCTGGATCATCTTCACTATCATTTTTCTGAATTCTTTTTCTGGAAGGTTGCCTATCTCCACTTCATTTAGTTGGTTTTATTCTGGGGTTTTATCTTGTTCCTTCATCTGGTATATAGCCCTCTGCCTTTTCATTTTGTCTGTCTTTCTTTGAATGTGGTTTTCGTTCCACAGGCTGCAGGATTGTAGTTCTTCTTGCTTCTGGTGTCTGCCCTCTGATGGATGAGGCTATCTGAGAGGCTTGTGCAAGCTTCCTGATGGGAGGGACTGGTGGTGGGTAGAGCTGGGTGTTTCTCTGGTGGGCAGAGCTCAGTAAAACTTTAATCTGCTTGTCTGCTGATGGGTGGGGCTGGGTTCCCTCCCTGTTGGTTGTTTGGCCTAAGGGAACCCAACACTGTAGCCTACCTGGGCTCTTTGGTGGGGCTAATGGTGGACTCTGGGAGGGCTCATGCCAAGGAGTACTTCCTAGAACTTCTGCTGCCATTTTCCTTGTCCTCACGGTGAGCCACAGCCACCCCCCCACCTCTGCAGGAGACCCTCCAACACTACCAGGTGGGTCTGGGTTTGTCTCCTATGGGGTCACTGCTCCTTCCCCTGGGTCCCGATGAGCACACTACTTTGTGTGTGCCCTCCAAGAGTGGAGTCTCTGTTTCCCCGAGTCCTGTTAAAGTCCTGCAATCAAATCCCACTAGCTTTCAAAGTCTGATTCTTTAGGAATTTTTCTTCCCGTTGCCAGACCCACAGGTTGGGAAGCCTGATGTGGGGCTCAGAACCTTCACTCCAGTGGGTGGACTTCTGTGGTATGTGTTCTCCTGTTTGTGAGTCACCCACCCAGTGGTTATGGGATTTTATTTTATTGTGATTGCACCCCCCCCCACTGTCTCATTATGGCTTCTCCTTTGTCTTTGGATGTGGGGATTCTTTTCTTGTGAGTTCTAGTGTCTCTCTGTAGATGACTGTTCAGCAGATAGTTGTGATTCTGGTGCTCTCGCAAGAGAGTGAGAGCATGGCCTTCTACTCTGCATCTTGAACCATTCTGTCTCCATTTTTAAAATTGGGTTATTAGGTTTTTTGTTTATTGAGTTGTAGGAGTTATTTACCTACTTTGGAGATTAACACCTCATCAGATATATGGTTTAGAAGTATTTTCTCTCATTCTGTAGGTTGCCTTTTCCCTCTGTAGATTGTTTCTTTTGCTGTGCAGAAACGTTTTAGTTTGATGCAGTCCCACTTATTTATTTTTGTTTTTGTTCCATGTGCTTTTGGTGTCATATCAATGAAATCATTACCAATACCAAGGTCATAAAGATTTTCCTCTATGTTTTCTTCTAGGACTTTTACATTTTCAGGTTTTTTGTTTAAGTCTTTAACCTACTTAGAGTTGATTTTATGTATGGTGTAAGATACAGGTCCAACTTCATTCTGTTATATGTGGCTCTCCAGTTTTCCCACCACCAAGTAGTTGAAGAGACTATCCTTTCCCTATTGTGTATTTTTTGTACCCTTGCTGAAAATTGGTTGACCATGTATGCATGGATTTATTTGTGTGCTCCCTATTCTGTTCCATTTGGTTTATATGTCTTTTTATGCCAGTACCACACTTTTTAAAATTGCAGTATTGTTGATTGTACCAGACTGTGTTGATTACTGTATCTTTGTAAGATGTCTTGAAATTAACGTGTGATACCTCCTAGTTTTGTTCTTTCTTAGAATTGATTTGAGTATTTGTGGTCTTCTTTTGTGGTTTCATATGAATTGTAGAATTGCTTTTTCTATTTCTGTAAAAAAAAAAAAAGTCTTTGGAATTTTGATAGGGATTGCCTAGAATCTGTAGATTGCTTTGGGTAGTAGGAACATTTTAACAATATTAAGTCTTCCAGTTCATGAAAATGGGATATTTTTCCATTTGTTTATTTCTAAATTTCTGTCATCAATATTTTAGTTTTCAGTATATAAATATTTTACCTCCTTAATTTATCCCTAAGTATTTTCTTTTTTGGTACTATTGAAAATGGGGTTGTGTTCCTACTTTCCTTTTCAGATAGTTCAGTGTTAGTAAATAGAAATGCAACTGATTTTTCTATGTTGACTTTTGTATCCTGCAACTTTACTGAATTCATTCATTATAATTATTTTTAATGGAATCTTGGAGTTTTCTACATACAAGACCATATTGTGTGTAAACAGGGATAATTTTACTTCTTCCTTTCCCATTTGGATGCTTTTTATATCTTGTCTAATTACTCTGGCTAGAACTTCCAGTACCATGTTAAGTAGAAGTGGTGAGAGTGGACATCCTTGCCTTGTTCTGATTTTTAGAGAAAAAAACATGTAGTTATTCACAATTTAGTATGTTAGCTATGTGCTTTTCATTTATGGCCTTTATAATACTGAGGTATTTACCTTCTATTCTTAGTTTATTGAACGTTTTTATCATGAATGAATGTTGAATTTGATGAAATGGGGTTTTTTTTGCATCTATTTAGACAATCATGCAATTTTGAAAAAAATTTTAAATTGAAGCATAGTTAATTTACAATGTTGTGTTTCAAGTGTACAGCAAAGCAATTAAGTGTTAGTTTCATGTGTACAGCAAAGTGATTCCGTTATATATATGACATATATATATTCTTTTTCTGATTCTTTTCCATTATAAGTTTTTACAAGATACCGAATAGAGTTCTCTGTGCTATATAGTAGGTCCTTGTGGTTTACCTATTTTATTACAGTAGAATGTGTATGTTAATCTTAAACTCAGTTTATCTACCCCCCATCCCCTTTGGTGACAATAAGTTTGTTTTCTATGTTTGTGAGTCCCTTTCTGTTTTGTAAAGAAGTTCATTTATATTGTTTTTTTAGATTCCACATATAAGTGATATCATATATCTGTCTTTCTCTCTCTGACTTACTTCACTTAATATGATAATCTCTAGGTCTATCCATGTTGGTGCAAATGGCATTATTTCATTCTTTTTTATGGCTGAGTAATATTAGATTGTATATATGTACCACATCTTTATCCATTCATCTGTCGATGGACGTTTGTGTTGCTTCTATGTCTTAGCTATAGTAAATAGTGCTATGAACATTGGGGTGCATGTATTTTTTTGAACTATAGTTTTGTATGGATATATGCCCAGGAATGGGATTGCTGGATCATAAGGCAGCTCTATTTTTAGCTTTTAAGGAACCTCCATACTGTTCTCCATAGTGGCTGCATCAATTTATGTTCGTACCAACAGCGTAGGAGGGTACCTTTTTCTCCACACCCTCTTCAACATTTATTGTTTGTACACTTTTGAATGATGGCCATTCTGACCAGTGTGAGGTAATACCTCATTGTAGTTTTTTTTGTTTGTTTGTTTGTTTGTTTTTGCGGTACGCGGGCCTCTCACCACTGTGGCCTCTCCCACCGCGGAGCACGGGCTCCGGACGCACAGGCTCAGCAGCCATGGCTCACGGGCCCAGCCGCTCCGCGGCATGTGGGATCTTCCCAGACCGGGGCACGAACCCGTGTCCCCTGCATCGGCAGGCGGACTCCCAACCACTGCACAACCAGGGAAGCCCTCTCATTGTAGTTTTGATTTGCATTTCTCTAATAATTAGCAGTGTTGAGCATCCTAACATGTGCCTTTTGGCTATATGTATGTCTTCTTTAGAGAAATGTCTATTTAGGTCTTCTGCCCTAAAAAAAGCATTGTTTGATTGGGTTGTTTGTTTTTTGGTATTAAGCTGAATGAGCTGTTCGTATATTTTGGAAATTGATCCTCTGTTGGTAGCATTGTTTGCAAATATTTTCTCTCACGCTGTGGGTTGTATTTTCATTTTGTTTATGGTGCACTTTGCTGTGCAAAAGCTTTTGAGCTTAATTAGGTCCCATTTGTTTATTTTTGTTTTTATTTCTATTACTCTAGGAGACATACCCAAAAAAATATTAGGGCGATTTATGTCAAAAAGAGTTCTGCCTATGTTTTCCTCTAGGAGTTTTATAGTATCTGGCCTTATATTTAGGTCTTTAATCCATTTTGAGTTTGTGTGTGTGTGTGTGTGTGTGTGTCTGTGTGTGTATGGTGTTAGCAAACGGTCTAATTTCATTCTTTTACATATAGCTGTCCAGTTTTCAAAGCACAACTTATTGAAGAGACTGCTTTTTCTCCATTGTATATATATATTTTTAATTTTTCTTGTTTTATTAAATTCTTTTTTTTCATCTTTATTGGAGTATAATTGCTTTACAGTGGTGTGTTAGTTTCTGCTTCATTACAAAGTGAATCAGTTATACATATACATATGTGCCCATATCTCCTAACTCTTGCTTCTCCCTCTCTCCCATGCTCCCTATCCCACCCATCCAGGGGGTCACAAAGCACTGAGCTAATCTCCCTGTGCTGTTTCCCACTACCTATCTGTTTTAAGTTTGGTAGTGTATATATGTCCATGCCATTCTCTCACTTTGTCAGAGCTTACCCTTCCCCCTCACCATATCCTCAAGTCCATTCTCTAGTAGGTCTGTGTCTTTGTTCCCATCTTACCCCTGGGTTCTTCATGACATTTTTTTTCTTAGATTCCATATAGATATATGTTAGCAAATGGTATTTGTCTTTCTCTTTCTGACTTACTTCACTCTGTATGACAGACTCTAGGTCCATCCACCTCACTACAAATAACTAAATTTCGTTTCTTTCTATGGCTGAGTAATATTCCATTGTATATATGTGCCACATCTTCTTTATGCATTCATCTGATGATGGACACTTAGGTTGTTTCCATCTCCTGGCTATTGTAAATAGAGCTGCAATGAACATTTTGGTACATGACCCGTTTTGAATTATGGTTTCCTCAGGGTATATGCCCAGTAGTAGGATTGCTGAGTCATATGGTAGTTCTATTTGTAGTTTTTTAAGGAACCTCCATACTGTTCTCCATAGTAGCTGTATCAATTCACATTCCCACCAGCAGTGCAAGAGTGTTCCCTTTTCTCCACACCCTATCCAGCATTTACTGTTTCTAGATTTTTTGAAGATGGCCATTCGGACCTGTGTGAGATAATATCTGGTTGTAGTTTTGATTTGCATTTCTCTAATGATTAAAGATGTTGAGCATTCTTTCATGTGTTTGTTGGCAATCTGTATATCTTCTATGGAGAAATGTCTACTTACGTCTCCTGCCCAGTTTTGGATTGGGTTGTTTGCTTTTTGTTATTGAGCTGCATGAGCTGCTTGTAAATTTTGGAGATTAATCCTTTGTCAGTTGCTTCATTTGCAAATATTTTCTCCCATTCTGAGGATTGTCTTTTGGTCCTGTTTATGGTTTACTTTGCTGTGCAAAAGCTTTGAAATTTCATTAGGTGCCATTTGTTTATTTTTGTGTTTATTTCCATTTCTCTGGGAGGGGGTCCAAAAGGATATTGCTGTGATTTATGTCATAGAGTGTTGTGCCTATGTTTTCCTCTAAGAGTTTGATAGTTTCTGGCCTTACATTTAGGTCTTTAATCCATTTTGAGCTTATTTTTGTGTATGGCATTAGCGAGTGATCTAATCTCATACTTTTCCATGTCCCTGTCCAGTTTTCCCAGCACCATTTATTGAAGAGGCTGTCCTTTCTTCACTGTACATTCCTGCCTCCTTTATCAAAGATAAGGTGACCATATGTGCGTGGGTTTATCTCTGGGCTTTCTATCCTGTTCCATTGATGTATATTTCTGTTCTTGTGCCAGTACCATACTGTCTTGATTACTGTAGCTTTGTAGTATAGTGTGAAGTCAGGGAACCTGATTCCTATAGCTCCCTTTTTCGGGCGCAAGATTGCTTTGACTATTCAAGGTCTTTTGTGTTTCCATACAAATTGTGAAATTTTTTGTTCTTGTTCTGTGAGAAATGCCAGTGGTAGTTTGATAGGGATTGCATTGAATCTGTAGATTGCTTTGGGTAGTAGAGTCATTTTCACAATGTTGATTCTTCCGATCCAAGAGCATGGTATATCTCTTCATCTATTTGTATCATCTTTAATTTCTTTCATCAGTGTCTGATTATTTTCTGCATACAGGTCTTTTGTCTCCTTAGGTAGGTTTATTCCTAGATGTTTTATTCTTTTTGTTGCAATGGTAAATGGGAATGTTTTCTTGAGTTCACTTTCAGATTTTTCATCATTATTGTATAGGAATGCCAGAGATTTCTGTGCATTAATTTTGTATCCTGCTACTTTACCAAATGCATTGATTGGCTCTAGTAGTTTTCTGGTAGCATCTTTAGGATTCTCTATGTATAGTACCATGTCATCTGGAAACAGTGACAGCTTTACTTCTTGTTTTCTGATTTGGATTCCTTTTCTTTCCTTTTCTTTTCTGATTGCTCTGGCTAAAACTTCCAAAACTGTGTTGAGTAAGAGTGGTGAGAGTGGGCAACCTTGTCTTGTTCCTGATCTTAGTGAAAATGCATTCAGTTTTTCACCATTGAGGATAATGTTGGCTGTGGGTTTGTCATATATGGCCTTTATTATGTTGAGGAAATTTCCCTCTATGCCTACTTTCTGCAGGGTTTTTATCATAAATGGGTGTTGAATTTTGTCAAAAGCTTTCTCTGCATCTATTGAGATGATCATACGGTTTTTCTCCTTCCATTTGTTAATATGGTGTATCACGTTGATTGATTTGCGTATATTGAAGAATCCTTGCTTTCCTGGAATAAAACCCATTTGATCATGTTGTATGATCCTTTTAATGTGCTGTTGGATTCTGTTTGGTAGTATTTTGTTGAGCATTTTTGCATCTATGTTCATCAGTGATATTGGCCTGTAGTTTCTTTCTTTGTGACATCCTTGTCTGGTTTCCTAACAGGGTGATGGTGGCCTCGTAGAATGAGTTTGGGAGTGTTCCTCCATCTGCTGTATTTTGGAGGAGTTTGAGAAGGATAGGTGTTACCTCTTCCCTAAATGTTTGATAGAATTCGCCTGTGAATCCATCTGGTCCTGGGCTTTTGTTTGTTTGGAAGACTTTTTGGTTTTTTTTTTTTTTACATCTTTATTGCAGTATAATTGCTTTACAATAGTGTGCTAGTTTCTGCTTTGTAACAAAGTGAATCAGTTATACTTATACATATGTTCCCACATCTCTTCCCTCTTGCATCTCCCTCCCTCCCACACTCCCTGTCCCACTCCTGTAGGTGGTCACAAAGCACTGAGCTGATCTCCCTGTGCTATGCAGCTGCTTCCCACTTGCTATCTGTTTCACGTTTGGTAGTGTGTATATGTCCATGCCACTCTCTCGCTTTGTCACAGCTTACCCTTTCCCCTTCCCATATCCTGAAGTCCATTCTCTAGTAAGTCTGTGTCTTTATTCCTGTCTTACACCTAGGTTCTTCATGACATTTTTTTTTCTTAAATTCCATATATATCTGTTAGCATACAGTATTTGTCTTTCTCTTTCTGACTTACTTCACTCTGTATGACACACTCTTGGTCCATCCACCTCATTACAAATAGCTCAATTTCATTTCGCTTTATGGCTGAGTAATATTCCATTGTATATATGTGCCACATCTTCTTTATCCATTCATCCGTCTATGGACACTTAGGTTGTTTCCATCTCCGGGCTATTGTAAAAATAGCTGCCATGAACCTTTTGGTACATGACTGTTTTTGAATTATGGTTTTCTCAGGGTATATGCCCAGTAGTGGAATTGCTGGGTCATATGGTAGTTCTATTTGTAGTTTTTTAAGGAACCTCCATACTGTTCTCCATAGTGGCTGCACCAATTCACATTCCCACCAGCAGTGCAAGAGTGTTCCCTTTTCTCCACACCCTCTCCAGCATTTATTGTTTCTAGAATTTTTGTTGATGGCCATTCTGACTGGTGTGAGATGATATCTCATTGTAGTTTTGATTTGCATTTCTCTAATGATTAAAGATGTTGAGCATTCTTTCATGTGTTTGTGGGCAGTCTGAATATCTTCTCTGGTGAACTGTCTATTTAGGTGTTCTGCCCATTTTTGCATTTGGTTGTTTGTTTTTTGTTATGGAGCTGCATGAGCTGCTTGTGAAGTTTGGAGATTAATCCTTTGTCAGTTGCTTCATTTGCAAATATTTTCTCGCATTCTGAGGGTTGTCTTTTGGTCTTGTTTATGGTTTACTTTGTTGTGCAAAAGCTTTGAAGTTTCATTAGGTCCCATTTGTTTATTTTTGTGTTTATTACCATTTTTCTGGGAGGTGGGTCAGAAAGGATCTTGCTGTGATTTATGTCATAGAGTGTTCTGCCTGTGTTTTCCTCAAGAGTTTGATAGTGTCTGGCCTTACATTTAAGTCTTTAATCCATTTTGAGCTTATATTTGTGTATGGCGTTAGCGAGTGATCTAATCTCATACTTTTCCATGTCCCTGTCCAGTTTTTCCAGCACCACTTATTGAAGAGGCTGTCCTTACTTCACTGTACATTCCTGCCTCCTTTATCAAAGATAAGGTGACCATATGTGCGTGGATTTATCTCTGGGCTTTCTATCCTGTTCCATTGATGTATATTACTGTTTCTGTGCCTGTACCATACTGTCTTGATTACTGTAGCCTTGTAGTATAGTGTGAAGTCAGGGAGCCTGATTCCTACAGCCCCGTTTTTTGTTCTCAAGATCCCTTTGGCTCTTCTGGGTCTTTTGTGTTTCCATACAAATTGTGAAATTTTTTGTTCGTTTTCTGTGAAAAGTAACAGTGGTAGTTTGATAGGGATTGCATTGAATCTGTAGATTGCTTTGGGTAGTAGAGTCATTTTCACAATGTTGATTCTTCTGATCCAAGAACATGGTATATCTCTCCATCTATTTGTATCATCTTTAATTTCTTTCATCAGTATCTGATAATTTTCTGCATACAGGTCTTTTGTCTCCTGAGGTAGGTTTATTCCTAGATATTTTATTCTTCTTGTTGCAATGGTAAATGGGAATGTTTTCTTGAGTTCACTTTCAGATTTTTCATCATTAGTGTATAGGAATGCCAGAGATTTCTGTGCATTAATTTTGTATCCTGCTACTTTACCAAATTCATTGATTAGCTGTAGTAGTTTTCTGGTAGCATCTTTAGGATTCTCTATATATAGTATCATGTCATCTGCAAACAGTGACAGCTTTACTTCTTGTTTTCTGATTTGGATTCCTTTTCTTTCCTTTTCTCCTCTGATTGCTCTGGCTAAAACTTCCAAAACTGTGTTGAGTAAGAGTGGTGAGAGTGGGCAACCTTGTCTTGTTCCTGATCTTAGTGGAAATGCATTCAGTTTTTCACCATTGAGGACGATGTTGGCTGTGGGTTTGTCATATATGGCCTTTATTATGTTGAGGAAATTTCCCTCTATGCCTACTTTCTGCAGGGTTTTTATCATAAATTGGTGTTGAATTTTGTCAAAAGCTTTCTCTGCATCTATTCAGATGATCATATGGTTTTTCTCCTTCAATTTGTTGATATGGTGTATCACGTTGATTGATTTGCGTATATTGAAGAGTCCTTGCATTCCTGGAATAAACCCTATTTGATCATGTTGTATGATTCTTTTTTTTTTTTTTTTTGCGATATGCGGGCCTCTCATTGTTGTGGCCTCTCCCGTTGCAGCGCACAGACTATGGACGCGCAGGCTCAGCGGCCATGGCTCACGGGCCCAGCCGCTACGTGGCATGTGGGATCTTCCCATACTGGGGCACGAACCCGTGTCCCCTGCATCGGCAGGTGGACTCTCAACCACTGCACCACCAGGGAAGCCCTGTATGATTCTTTTAATGTGCTGTTGGATTCTGTTTGGTAGTATTTTGTTGAGCATTTTTGCATCTATGTTCATCAGTGATTTTGGCCTGTAGTTTTCTTTCTTTGTGACATCCGTGTCTGGTTTTTATATCAGGGTGATGGTGGCCTCATAGAGTGCGTTTGGGAGTGTTCCTCCGTTTGCTGTATTTTGGAAGAGTTTGAGAAGGATAAGTGTTAGCTCTTCTCTAAATGTTTGATAGAATTCGCCTGTGAAGCCCTCTGGTCCTTGGCTTTTTTTTGTTGGAAGATTTATAATCACAGTTTCAATTTCAGTGCGTGTGATTTGTCTGTTTATATTTTCTATTTCTTCCTGATTCAGTCTTGGCAGTTTGTTCTGTTCTAAGAATTTGTCCATTTCTTCCAGGTTGTCCATTTTATTAGTATAAAGTTGCTTGTAGTAATCTCTCATGATCTTTTGTATTTCTGCAGTGTCATTTGTTACTTCTCCTTTTTCATTTCTTATTCTATTGATTTGAGTCTTCTCCCTTTTTTTCTTGATGAGTCTGGCTAATGGTGTATCTATTTTGTTTATCTTCCCAAGAACCAGCTTTTAGTTTTATTGCTCCTTGGTATCGTTTCCTTCATTTCTTTTGCATTTATTTCTTGTCTGATCTTTATGATTTCTTTCCTTCTGCTAACTTTGGCGGGTTTTTTTTTCTTCTTTCTCTAATTGCTTTAGGTGCATTGTTAGGTTGTTTATTGGAGATGTTTCCTGTTTCTTTTTTTTTTTTTAACATCTTTATTGGAGTATAATGGCTTTACAATGTTGTGTTAGTTTCTGATGTATAACAAAGTGAATCAGCTATACATACACATATATCCCCATATCTCCACCCTCTTGCGTCTCCCTCCCACCCTCCCTATCCCACCCCTCTAGGTGGTCACAAAGCACCGAGCTGATCTCCCCGTGCGATGCAGCTGCTTCCCACTAGCTATCTATTTTACATTTGGTAATGTATATATGTCCATGCCACTCTCTCACTTCGTCCCAACTTACCCTTCCCCCTCCCCATATCCTCAAGTCCATTCTCTAGTAGGTCTGTGTCTTTATTCCTGTCTTACCCCTATGTTCTTCATGACATTTTTTTTTCTTAAATTCCATATATATGTGTCAGCATACAGTATTTGTCTTTCTCTTTCTGACTTACTTCACTCTGTATGACAGACTCTAGGTCCATCCACCTCATTACAAATAGCTCAATTTCATTTCTTTTTATGGCTGAGTAATATTCCATTGTATATATGTGCCACATCTTCTTTACCCATTCATCTGATGACAGACCCTTAGGTTGTTTCCATCTCTGGGCTATTGTACATAGGGCTGCTATGAACATTTTGGTACATGTCTCTTTTTGAATTATGGTTTTCTCAGGGTATATGCCCAGTAGTGGGATTGCTGGGTCATATGGTAGTTCTATTTGTAGTTTTTTAAGGAACCTCCATACCGTTCTCCATAGTGGCTGTATCAATTCACATTCCCACCAGCAGTGCAAGAGTGTTCCCTTTTTTCCACACCCTCTCCAGCATTTATTGTTTCTAGATTTTTTGATGATGGCCATTCTGACTGGTGTGAGATGATATCTCATTGTAGTTTTGATTTGCGTTTCTCTAATGAGTAAAGATGTTGAGCATCCTTTCATGTGTTTGTTGGCAGTCTGTATATCTTCTGTGGAAAAATGTCTATTTAGGTCTTCTGCCCATTTTTGGATTGGGTTGTTTGTTTTTTTGCTATTGAGCTGCATGAGCTGCTTATAAATTTTGGAGATTAATCCTTTGTCAGTTGCTTCATTTGCAAATATTTTCTCCCATTCTGAGGGTTGTCTTTTGGTCTTGTTTATGGTTTCCTTTGCTGTGCAAAAGCTTTTAAGTTTCATTAGGTCCCATGTGTTTATTTTTGTCTTTATTTCCATTTCTCTAGGAGGTGGGTCAAAAAGGATCTTGCTGTGATTTATGTCATAGAGTGTTCTGCCTATGTTTTCCTCTAAGAGTTTGATAGTGTCTGGCCTTACATTTAGGTCTTTAATCCATTTTGAGCTTATTTTTGTGTATGGTGTTAGGGAGTGATCTAATCTCATACTTTTACATGTCCCTGTCCTTAATGTAGGATTGTATTGCTATAAACTTCCCTCTTAGAATTGCTTTTGATGCATCCCATAAGTTTTGGGTCGTCGTGTCTCCATTGTCATTTGTTTCTAGGTATTTTTTGATTTCCTCTTTGATTTCTTCAGTGTTCTCTTGGTTATATAGTTGTGTGTTGTTTAGCCTCCATGTGTTTGTATTTTTTACAGATATTTTCCTGTAATTGATATCTAGTCTCATAGCATTGTGGTCGGAGAAGATACTTGATACAATTTCAATTTTCTTAAATTTACCAAGGCTCATTTGTGACCCAAGATATGATCTATCCTGGAGAATGTCCCATGAGAACCTGAGAAGAATGTGTATTCTGTTGTTTTTGGATGGAATGTCCTATAAGTATCAATTAAGTCCATCTTGTTTAATGTATCATTTAAAGCTTGTGTTTCCTTATTTATTTTCATTTTGGATGATCTGTCCATTGGTGAAAATGGGGTGTTAATTTCCCCTACTATGATTGTGTTACTGTTGGTTTCCCCTTTTATGGCTGTTAGTATTTGCCTTATGTATTGAGGTGCTCCTATGTTGGGTGCATAAAGATTTACAATTGTTATATCTTCTTCTTGGATCGATCCCTTGATCATTATGTAGTGTCATTCTTTGTCTCTTGTAATAGTCTTTATTTTAAAGTCTATTTTGTCTGATATGAGAATTGCTATTCCAGCTTTCTTTTGGTTTCCATTTACATGGAATATCTTTTTCCATCCCCTCACTTTCAGTCTGTATGTGTCTCTAGGTCTTAAGTGGGTCTCTTGTAGACAGCATATATATGGGTCTTGTTTTTGTATCCATTCAGCCAGTCTGTGTCTTTTGGTGGGAGCATTAGTCCATTTCCATTTAAGGTAATTATCGATATGTATGTTCCTATTCCCATTTTCTTAAGTGTTTTGGGTTTGTTATTGTAGGTCTTTTCCTTCTTTTGTATTTCTTGCCTAGAGAAGTTCCTTTAGCATTTGTTGTAAAGCTGGTTTGGTGTTGCTGAACTCTCTCAGCTTTTGCTTGTCTATAAAGCTTTTTATTTCTCCATCAAATCTGAATGAGATCCTTGCTGGGCAGAGTAATCTTGTTTGTAGGTTTTTCTCCTTCATCACTTTAAATATGTCCTGCCAGTCCCTTCTGGCTTGCAGAGTTTCTGCTGAAAGATCAGCTGTTAACCTTATGGGGATTCCCTTGTGTGTTATTTGTTGTTTTTCCCTTGCTGCTTTTAATTTGTTTTCTTTGCATTTAATTTTTGACTGTGATTAATATGTGTCTTGGCATGTTTCTCCTTGGATTTATCGTGTATGGGACTCTCTGTGCTTCCTGGACTTGATTTATTATTTCCTTTCCCATATTAGGGAAGTTTTCAACTATAATCTCTTCAAATATTTTCTCCCGGGGAAGTTGTCCTTGGATCCTGGGACCCTGGCAGTGGCGGGCTGCACAGCCTTCCCGGAAGGGAAGTGTGGATAGTGACCTGTGCTCACACACAGACTTCTTGGTGGTAGCAGCAGCAGCCTTAGCGTCTCATGCCTGTCTCTGGGGTCCACGCTGTTAGCCGCGGTTCATGCACGTCTCTGTCCTTTGTATATTTTTGCCTCCTTTGTCATATATTAACTGACCATAAATGTGTGGGTTTATATCTGGCCTCTCTGTTATGTGCCACTGATCTATGTGTCTGTTTTTGTGCTAGTACCACACTCTTTCATTTACTGTATTTTTGTAATGTAGTCTGAAGTCAGGGAGCATTAATCTTCCAGCTCCGTTCTTCTTTCTCAAGATTGTTTTAGCTGTTCAGGGTCTTTTGTGTTTTCATACAAACATAAAAATTTTTGTTCTAGTTCTGTGAAAAATGCCATTGGCAATTTGATAGGGATTGCATTGAATCTGTAGATTGCCTTGGGTAGTGTGGTCATTTTTATAATATTAATTCTTCCAATCCAACAACATGTCATATCATTCCATATATTTGTGTCATCTTCAATTTCTTTCATCAGTATCTTGTAGTTTTTGGAGTACAGGTTTTTGCCTCCTGAGGTAAGTTTATTCCTAGGTATTTTATTCTTTTTGATGTGATGGTAAATGGGATTGTTTCTTTAATTTCTCTTTCTCTTCTTTCATTGTTAGTGTATAGGAATGCAGCAGATTTCTGTGTGTTAATTTTGTATCCTACAACATTACCAAATTCATTGATGAGTTCTAGTAGTTTTCTGGTAGCATCTTTAGGATTTTCTGTGTATAGCATCATGTTTTCTGCAAACTGACAGTTTTTCTTCTTTTCCAATTTGGATTTCTTTCCTTTTTCTTCTCTGATTGACATGGCTAGGACTGCCAAAACTATGCTGAATGAAAGTGGCAAGAGTGGACATCTCTGTCTTGTTCATGATCTTAGAGGAAATGCTTTCAGCTTTTTGCTGTTGAGTGTGATGTTAGCTGTGTTTTTGTCATATATCACCTTTATTATATTGAGGTAGGTTCCTTCTATGCCCACTTTCTGAAGAGTGTTTATCCAAAATGGATGCTGAATTTTATCAAAAGCTTTTTATGCATCTTTTGAGATGATCATAAGGCTTTTATCCTTCAATTTGTTGATGTGGTATGTCACACTGATTGATTTGAAGATATTGAAAAATCCTTGCATTCCTGGACAAATCCCACTTGATCATAGTGTATGATCCTTTTAATGTATTTTTGGAGTAGGTTTGCTAATGTCTTGTTGAGGATTTTTGCATCTATGTTTATGAGTGATATTGGCCTGTAATTTTCTTTTTGTGTGTGTGATATCTTTGTCTGGTTCTGTATCAGGGTGATGGTGGCATCAGAGAATGAGTTCAGAGGTGTTCCTTCCTCTGAAATTTTTTGGAGTAGTTTCAGAAGGATATGTGTTAACTCTTCCCTAATTGTTTGATAGAATTTACCTATGAAGCTGTCTAGTCCTGGACTTCTGCTTGTTATAAGTTTTTAAATTATTAATTCAATTTAAGCACTGGTAATTTTTGTGTTCATATTTTCTATTTCTTCCTGGTTTAGTCTTGGGAGATTGTACCATTCTAAGAATTTGTCCATTTCTTCTAGGTTGTCCATTTTTTTTGCATATAGTTGCTTGTAGTAGTCTCTTATGATCCTTTGTGTTTCTGTGGTGTTGGCCGTAACTTCTCCGTTTTCATTTCTAATTTTATTGATTTGTGCCCTCTCCCTTTTTTTCTTGATGAGTTTGGCTAAAGGTTTATCAATTCTATTTATCTTCTCAACCAGCTTTTAGTTTCATTGATCTTTGTTATTCTTTTCTTCATCTCTATTTCATTTATTTTTGCTCTGATCTTTATGACTTCTTTCATTCTACTAACTTTGGGTTTTGTTTGTTCTTCTTTCTCTAGTTGCTTTAGGTATAAGGTCAGGTTGTTTATTTGAGATTTTTCTTGTTTAGTGAGGTAAGGTTGTATTGCTATAAACTTCCCTCTTAGAACTGCTTTTCTTGCATCCCATAAGTTTTGGATCATCACACTTTCATTTTCATTCGTCTCTAGGTATTTTAAAATTTTTTCTTTGCTTTCTTCAGTGATCCATTGGCTGTTTAGTAGCATCTTGTTTAGCCTCCACATGTTTGTTTTTTACAGTTCTTTTCTTGTGGTGAATTTCTAATCTCATAGAAAAGATGGTCAGAAAAGATGCTTGATATGATTTCAATTTTGTTAAATTTACCAAGCCTCACTTTATGGCCCAGCATGTGATCAGTCCTGGAGAGTGTTCCGTATGTACTTCAACGTGTATTCTGCTGCTTTTGGATGGAATGCTCTATAAATGTCTATTTAGTTCATCTGGTCTGATATGTCATTTAAGGCCAGTGTTTCCATATTGATTTTCTGTCTGGATGATCTATCCATTGGTAAAAGTGGGGTGTTAAAGTCCCCCACTATTATTGTGTTTACTGTGGTTTTCTCATGGATGTTAGTTTTTGACATATATATTAAGGTGCTTCTATGGTGGGTGTATATATATTTACAATTGTTATATCTTCATCTTGGATTGACCTCTTGATCATTATGTAGTGTCCTTCTTTGTCTCTGTAACCATCTTTATTTTAAAGTCTATTTTGTCTGATATAAGTATTGCTACTTCAGCTTTCTTTTGATTTCTGTTTACATGGAATACCTTTTTCCACCCCGTTACTTTCAGTCTGTATATGTCCCTAGATCTGAAGTGGGTCTCTTACAGCCAGTATATACACGGGTCTTATTTTTTGATTCCATTTAGGCAGTGTATGTATTTTGGTTGAAGCATTTAATCCGTTTACATTTAAGGTAATTATTGATATATATGTTCTTATTTCCATTTTGTTAATTGTTTTGTATTTGTTTTTATAGGTCTTTTTTCTCCCCTTCCTCTTTTGTTCTCTTCTCGTCATTTGATAACTTATTTTAGTGTTGTGTTTGGATTCCTTTTTCTTTTGTGTGTGCATATCTATTGTAGGTTTTTGATTTGTGGTGACTATGAGGTTTTGATATGGTAGTCTATATATAAACAAGACTATTTTACGTTACTGGTCTTTTAATATCAAATGCATTTCCAATATCCTTCATTTGTACTCTCTTCTTCTCATGATTGCTAGTTTTGATATCATATTTGTGTGCGGATGATTTCCTACCTTTAGTGGTGAGCTTTTTGATTCATAATTTTCTTGTTTCTAGTTGTGGCCTTTTATTTTTTTCTGCCTAGAGAAGTTCCTTTAGCATTTGTTGCAAAACTGGTCTGGTGATGCTGAATTCCCTTAGCTTCTGCTTGTCTGTAAAGCTTCTGATTTCTCCATTTGATCTTAATGAGAGCTTTGCTGGGTAGAGTATTCTTGGTTGTAGTTTCTTCCCTTTCATCAGTTTAAATATATCATGCTACTCCCTTCTGGCGTGTAGAGTTTCTGCTGAAAAATCAGATGATAACCTTATGTCAAATCCCTTGTATATTATTTGTTGCTTTTCTCTTGTTGCTTTTCTCTTGTTGCTTTCCATATGTTTTTCTTTGTCTTTAACTTTTGTCAGTTTGATTACTATGTGTCTTGGCATGTTCCTCCTTGGCTTTATCCTGCCTGGGACTCTCTGCACTTCCTGGACTTGGGTGTCTGTTTCCTTTCCCATGTTAGGGAAGTTTTCAGCTAGTATCTCTTCAAATATTTTCTCAGGTCCTTTCTCTCTCTTCTCCATCTGGGACCCTTATAATGTTAATGTTGGTGTGTTTAATTTCATCCCAGAGGCCTCTTAAACTGTTCTCGTTTCTTTTCATTCTGTTCCATGGCAGTGATTTCCATCATGCTGTCTTCCAGTTCACTTATCTGTTCTTATGCCTCATTTATTCTGCTATTGATTCTGTCTAGTATATTTTTCAGTTCTGTTATTGTATTGCTCACCTCTTTTTGTTTGTTCTTTAGTTCTTTGTTGAACATTCTTGTACCTTCTCGGTGTGTGCCTCCATTCTTATTCTGAGATCTTGGATCATCTTTACTGTCATTACTCTGAATTCTATTTTGGGTAGATTGTCTATCTCCACTTCATTTAGTTGTTCTTCTTGGGTTTCTTCTTGTTCCTTTGTCTGGGACGTATTCCTCTGGCATCTCATTCTGTGTAATTTTTTTGTGATTGCAGTTTCCATCCTGTAGGCTGCAGGGTTGTAATTCTTCTTGCTTCTGCTGTCTGCCTCCTGGTGGATGAGGCTGGCCTAAGAGGCTTGTGCAGGCTTCCTGGTGGTAGGGACTGGTTCCTGCCCACTTGTGTGTGGAGCTGGGTCTTGTCCCTCTGGTCGGCAGGATCGTATCAAGAGGTGGGTTTAGTGGGAAGCTGTGGGCTCAGGAAGACTTTAGGCATCCTGTCTGCTGATGGGTTGGGCTGTGTTCCTGCCCTGTTGGTTATTTGGCCTGAGGCATCCCAGCACTGGAGCCTACAGGCTATTGGGTGGGGCCAGGTCTTGGTGAGAAAATGGCGGCCTCCAGGAGAGCTCATGCCAATGCTGCTCCTCCAGTGTCTTTGTCCCCGCAGTGAGCCACAGCCACCCTGCACCTCCACAGGAGACTCTCCAATACCAACAGTTAAGTCTGGCCCTGTCTCTTGTGAGGTCACTGCTCTTTACCCTGGGTGCTGGTGTGCACAAGACGTTGTATGCACCCTCCAAGAGTGCAATTTCTGTTTCCCTCAGTCCTGTGGAATTCCTGAGAACAAAGCCTGCAGCTCTTCAAAACCAGATGCTCTGGGGGCTCCTCCTCCCATTGGCAGACCTCCAGGCTGGGGAGCCTGATGTGGGGCTCAAAACTTTCACTCCTGTGGGAGAACTTCTGTGATATAATTATTTCCAGTTTGTGGGTTGTGCACCTGGCAGGTATGGGATTTGTTTTTATCACTATTGCACCCCTCCTGTCTCACTGTGGCTTCTTCTTTTTCTTTGGATGTAGGCTATCTTTTTGGGTAGATTCCAGTGGGTTTTTTTTTTTCAGCAGTTAGTTGTGATTTTGTTGTTTTGGTGAGGAGAGGTGAGCTCACGTCCTTCTACTCCATGATCTTGTCTCCACCCTCTTTGTTTTGAATTTGTTTTTGTAGGTCTCTTTTTCGCCTTCCTTCTTTTGTTCTGTCTCTCTTGTGATTTGATGACTATCTTTAGTGTTATGTTTGGATTCTTTTTCTTTTTAGTGTGTATATCTATTATAGGTTTTCATTTTGCAGTTACCGTGAGGTTTTTGTTTAGGAGTCTGTATTTATACATGCTTGTTTTCAGTTGCTTTTCTCTTAATTTCAAGTATATTTTATAGACTCTGCATTTGTACTCTCCTCCCCTCATGATTACTGTTTTTGATATTACATTTTACATCTAATTGTTTTATGTATCCCTTAACTGCTGATTGTGGATACAAATGGTTTTACTACTTTTGTCTTTTAACCTCCCTATGAGCTGTGCATGGCTGATTTCCCACCTTTATTGTATGTTTGCCTTTACCAGTGAGCTTTTCCATTTTGTAATTTTCTTGTTTCCAGTTGTGGCCTTTCCTTTTCCACCTAGAGAAGTTCTTTTAGCATTTGTTGTAAAGCTGGTTTGTTGGTGCTGAAATCTTTTAGCTTTTGCTTGTCTGTAAAACTTTTGATTTCTCCATCAAATGTGAATGAGAGCCTTACTGGGTAGAGTATTCTTGGTTGTAGGTTTTTCTCTTTCATCATTTTAAGTATATCATGCTATTCCCTTCTGGCCTGTAGAGTTTCTGCTGAAAAATCAGCTGATGGCCTTAGGGAAATTCCCTAAGGAATATTATTTGTTGCTTTTCCCTTGTTGCTTTTAATATTCTCTTTATCTTTTTTTTTTTTTTTGCGGTACACGGGCCTCTCACTGTTGTGGCCTCTCCCGTTGTGCAGCACAGGCTCCGGACGCGCAGGTTCAGCAGCCATGGCGCGTGGGTCCAGCCGCTCCGCGGCATGTGGGATCTTCCCGGACCGGGGCACAAACCCGTGTCCCCTGCATCGGCAGGTGGACTCTCAACTGCGCCACCAGGGAAGGCCTCCCTTTATCTTTTAAAAAATTTTTATTGGAGTATAGTTGACTTACAATGTGTTAGTTTCAGGTGTACAGCAAAGTGAATCAGGTGTATGTGTTTGTGTGTGCGTGTGTGTATATATATATGTATGTGTATATATAATCTCCATTCTTTTTTAGATTCTTTTCTCATATAGGTTATTACAGAATATTGAGTAGAGTTCCCTGTTCTGTACAGTAGGGCCTTATTAGTTATCTGTTTTATATATAATACTGTGTATATGTTAATCTTAAACTCCTAATTTATCACTTCCCCACATGTTTCTCCTATGGTAACCATAAGTTTAATTTTGAGATCTGTGAGTCTGTTTCTGTTTTGTAAATAAGTTCATCTGTATCATTTTTTATTAGGTTCCACATATAAGTGATATCTTATGATATTTGTCTTTCTCTGACTTATTTCACTTAGTATGATAATCTCCATGTCCACCCATGTTGCTGCAAACGGAATTATTTTGTTCTCTTTTATGGCTGAGTAGTACTCCATTGTATATATATATATCACATCTTCTTTGTCTATTCCTCTGTCGATGGACATTTAGGTTGCTTCCATGTTTTGGCTATTGTAAATAGTGCTGCAATGAACATTGGGACTCATGTATCTTTGTCTAATTTGTTTTCATCTTTTCTGGATATATGCCTAGGAGTGGGATTGTTGGATCATGTGGTAACTCTATTTTTAGTTTCTTAAGGAACCTCCATACTGTTCTCCATAGTAGTTGCACCAATTTATTATTCCCACCAACAATGTAGGCGGGTTCCCTTTGCCCCACACCCTTTATCTTTAACTTTTGACATTTTGATTACAATGTGTTGTGGTGTATTCTTCTGTGGCTTAATTCTGCATTGAACTCTCTGTGCTTCCTGGACTTGGGTGACTATTTCCTTCCCCAGGTTAGGGAATTTTTCAGCTATTTTTCAGCTATTATCTCTTCAAATATTTTCTCAGGCCCTTTCTCTCTCTCTTCTTCTGGGACTCCTATAATGCAAATATTGGCATACTTGACGTTGTCCCGGTAGTCTCTTAAACTCTCATTTATTTTCATTCCTTTTTTTTTCTGTTTGGCAGCAGTGATGTCCACTATTCTGTCTTCCAGTTAATGATCCTTTCTTCTGCCTCACTTAGTCTACTCTTGATTCCTTCTAGTGTATTTTTCATTTCAGTTATTGTATTTTTTAATTGTTTGGTTGTTCTTTATATTTTCTAATTCTTTGTTTAAAAAGTTCTCATTTCTAGCTCTGTGCATCCATTTTCCTCCCATGTTCTTTGATCATCTTTACAGTCATTACTCTGAAGTCTTTCTCAGGTAGATTGCCTGTCTCTACATCACTTAGTTCTTCTGGGGTTTCGTCTTGTTTCTTCATATGATACATAGTCCTCTGTCGCCTCATTTTGTCTAAATTGCTATTTGTATTTTTATGTATGTGGTAGACTGGTTACGTTTCTTGACCTTGTAGAAGTGGCCCTCTGTAGGAGATGTCCTATGTGTCCCAGCAGTGCACTCCCCTCTTGTCACCCAAGGACCAGGGGCCAGCTGGTCCCTGGGTGGTGTCTGGCCTGCATTTGCAGACTTGATCTGAGGCTGAGGCGCTGTAGTTTTCTTGCTTCTGGTGCCTGCCCCGTGGTGGGTGAGGCTTGTCTAGAGGTTTGTGCAGGCTTCCTGATGGGAAGGGCCGGTGCCTGCTCCCCTGGTGGGTAGAGCTGAATCTCGGTTCTCTGGTGTGCAGGGCCATGTCTAGGGGCATGTCTAGTGGTGGCTGTGAGCTCAGGAAATCTTTAGGCAGCCTGTCTGCTGATGGGTGGGTCTCTGTCCCTGCTCAGTTTGTTGTTTGGCCTGAGGCATCCCAGCACTGCAGTCTAGAGGCTGTTGGGTGGGACCTGGTCTTGGTGCCAGAATGTCAGCCTCCAGGACAGACCATGTAGATGAATGCTCAATGATGTATCCGCCACCAATGTCTATGTCCCCGGAGTGGGCGACACCTGCTCTTCACCTCCCTATGAGATGCTCCAAGACCAGCAGGTAGGTCTGGCCCAGCTGCCTATCAAATTACTGCTTTTGTCCTTGGTCAGTGTGCATGAGATTTTGTGTGCTCCCTTTAAGAGTGAAGCCTCTATTTCCCCTCATTCTGTGACTTCCTGCAATCAAGCCCCGCTGGCCTTCAAAGCCAAATGCTCTGCCGGGCTGGGCCCCTGGGGTAGGGCACCTGACGTGGGGCTCAGAACTCTCACTCCTGTGGGAAAACCTCTGTAATGAAACTATTTTCCAGTTTGTGGTTTACCCACCCTGAGGGGTATGGGATTTGATGATATCACAAGTCTGCCTCTCCTACCAGTCTCGTTATGGTTCTGTCCTTATGTGTTTAGTTGTAGAGGATCTTTTCTGGTAGGTTTCAGTCTTTTTCAGTGATGGTGGTTGTGCAGATTGTTATTCTGGTGTGCTCATGAGAGGAGGTGAGCTTAGGGTCCTCCACTCTGCCATCTTGGCCACTCCCAATCATGCAATTTTTATCCTTTATTCTTATGACGTGATATATCGTATTAATTGAACTTCATATATTGAATCATCCTTACAACTCAGGGAAAAATCCCACTTGGTTATGGTGTAAGATCCTTTTAATGTGCTGTTGGATTAACTTTGCTAGTATTTTGTTGAGGATTTTTGCTTCTATATTCACCAGAGATATAGGCCTATAGTTTTCATTTCTTATAAAGTCTTCATCTAGCTTTATTATTAGGGTAATGCTGACCTCATAAGATGAATTTGGAAGGGTTCCCCCCTTTCCAATTTTTGGGAGGAGTTTGAGATGATTAGCACTAATTCTTCTTCACATGTTTGGTAGAATTTACCAGGGAAGCCGTCTGATCCTGGGCTTTCTTTGGGAGATTTTCTATTACTGAGTCAGTCTCCGTAGTAGTTATGGGTCTGTTTAGGCTTTCTGTTTCTTCATGATTTAGTTTTGCTAGGTCCTATATTATTAGGAAATTATTCCTTATCTTCTAGGTTATCCAGTTTGCTGGTGGATAATTGTTCATAGTAGTCTCTTGTGATCGTTTTTATTTGTGTCATCAGTTATATTGTCTCTTCTTTCATTTCTGATTTTATTTGGATTTTATTTCTTTCTTAGTCTAGCTTAAGAGTTTGTAAATTTTTTCGTCTTTTCAAAAAACCAACTCGTTTGTTTCCTATTTTTAAAACTTTTCTATTTTATTTCTGCTCTTTAATTCCTTCCTTCTAATTTTGAGCTCAATTTGTTCTCTTTCTAACTCTTTGAGGTATAAAATTACATTGTTTGAGATCTCTCTTTTTCTTAATGTATGCACTTAATATTATGAATTTCTTAGTGTATGAATTTTGATATGTTGTAATTTCATTTTTATTTGCCCTGAGGTATTGTCTAATTTCCTTTTTAATTTCCCCTTTGACCCAGTGGTTGCTCAAGAGTGTGCTGTTGAAGTTCTACATTTTTTTGGTGAAATTTCCAGTTCCCCTTATGTTGTTATTTCCTAGTTTTATTCCATTATGGCAGGAAAAGATACTTAGCATAATATCAGTCTCCTAAATTTCTTGAGACTTGTTTTGTGACATGACATATGATCAATTTTTAATCTAATTTCATCATCTCCCATGGGAAAAATAGGCAGAGAGATGAAGACACTTGCCTGAGCTCACACAATTAATTAGAGGTCACACAATTACCAGAAAGTAACACCTAACTCAATGCTCTTCCCACTGACTGCATTGGCTTTGTTTTTAAATTTCAGTCATGTTGATTCAGATTCAATTCATCACTGAAACCTTCATTTTCTAAAGCAGATTTCATCCTAAAGATTTAGAAATATAAGCAGACTATCATAAAAAAAATCTAACTACAATCAATTGGTTCAGATAAATAAGGAGTTCTCATTCAATGGAAATGTTGATGGGCTGCAGGGACTTGAAATTTGGGTAGTTTATTGGATTTAATAGTATAGGTTGTAGTGTCTTAAATGAATTTTTACTCTTACTCTACAAGAAACTAACAGGAGAACCAATCAAAGATCCTAATGCAACACAGGGTGGTAATCCAGCTTGCTGTCCATCAAATCCATGAGGTTCAGTGTTCCAAGTGAATAAACTAATTCTAATAAACATAATGGGACTTTGAGACTATCAAAAATAAATGCATTTAATATTAAGAAACATCTACCAACTGAAAGAGTGGTGCATAATTGTCAATAGTCATATTCTCAAATATATAGTCACAAGTATATTTGCTATTCTTTTCATAAAATATCATTACATGGTCACCAGCATAAAATCTATTAAAATGTTTTAAGTCAGAGCTGTGCATAAGCAAAAACAGTGTATTTATTTAAAGATTAGGGTTTAGAACTACATGAATAACAATGGCCAATATTGGGCTTATGCTCGTTTGTTTCATTTAAAATAAGTAATCTTGAGAATGTGGGGCAATAGGTCCATAATGGCTAAAGCCTAACAATTAAAGCTCTCCTCAAGAATTTAAAATATACTATATGAGAAAAAAAGGGGCTCTGTTGTCAAATAAATATGGGAGGTACTAGATTATTTCTCAAGGTTATGAGGTTATAAGGCCTTCTTTTGCAGAACATTTTCTGAGACTTAAATTCTAAAGATGACACATTGGGAAGTATCTTATATTACCAAACTCAGGTTTGGATGCTCACTGCTGGAAAGCCAGTACTTGAGAAACAAGTGTTGGTTGGAAAGGAAAGGTTGCTTTATTCAGGAGGTTGGCAACCTGGGGAGAAGGTGGACTTGTGTCCAAAAACCAGCTCCAAAGATTCTGTTTGACCTTGAAAGTCTTAAAAGGAGAAAAGGGAAGTTAATTGCCATTAACCGTTTGGGGAGGGGATCAGAGTCTTTGTTATCTTCCACTGTGTGCAGACTTTCTTCTGATTGGTTGGTGGTGAGGTAACTGGGTGGTGTTCAAGGAATCTTGTGCTCAGCCTGAAGTTATCACCCTCCACCTGGGTGGGGGGCCTTAGTTCCTACAGAAGAACTCAAAGATGTTGTTGTGTGTAGCTTTTGAGGAGGAACTAGGACATTGCCCCATCGCTGCACTATTGTTCCTTTTTTAAAAAAATTTTTTTATTTACGACTTCCCTGGCAGTCCAGTTGTTAAGACTGTGCTTCCAATGCAGGGGGTGTGGGTTTGATCCCTGGTTGGGGAACTAAGATCCCACATGCCTGCCACGGGGCGTGGCCAAAAATTTTATTTTATTTTATTTTATTGAAGTATAGTTGATTTACAATGTTGTGTTAATTTCTGCTGTACAGCAAACTGATTCAGTTATACATATATATATTATATAAATTCTGTTTCATATTCTTTTCCATTATGGTTTATCACAGGATATTGAATATAGTTCCCTGAGCCATACAGTAGGACCTTGTTGTTTATCCATTCTATCTGCAATAGTTTGCATCTGCTAATTGCAAACTCCCAATCCATCCCTTCCCCACCACCCTCCCACTTGGCAACCACAAGTCTGTTCTCTGTGAATCTGTTTTTGTTTCATAGATAAGTTCATTTGTGTCATTTTAGATTCCACATATAAGTGATATCATATGGTATTTGTCTTTCTCTTTCTGACTTACTTCACTTACTATGATAATCTCTAGTTGCATCCATGTATTATTGTTTCTTGATTGTCACTCCTTTGATTCTGCATTCTCTCACTTCCCTGATTAGCAACTGTTTGAATCTGCCTTTTGGAACTCAGGGAAGGTCAAGGAGGCTGAATGAAGCCTATTTCCTACAAAAAAGAAAGAGAGGACATGGAAAGTATTTGTACCTGGGAGGGCCCCACAGGGTCCTGCTCAGTTTCACTTGCAAGGGAACATTATAAACCACTATTGTTTATTGAGCAATTATGTACCATAGTTCCTATGTTACCTTCACATCTCTAAGGAATTGAAGCATTATTACCACTCTGTTTTGTGGGGTTTTTTTTTTTTTTTTTTTTGCAGTACACGGGCCTCTCACTGTTGTGGCCTCTCCCATTGCAGAGCACAGGCTCCGGACCCGCAGGCTCAGTGGCCATGGCTCACGGGCCCAGCCGCTCTGCGGCATGTGGGATCTTCCCGGACTGGGGCACAAACCCGCATCCCCTGCGCTGGCAGGCAGACTCTCAACCACTGTGCCACCAGGGAAGCCCACCACTCTGTTTTAAAGATAAGGAAATACTTGCCCATCCATTTAACCCAATGGATCTAAATAGCAGAACATTTCCAGAATGTATGCAGAAATCAAACCCTGGGATTAAAAAATGTTCCCTTCCAAGTTTTCTCAGAAATATATAACTAGATAATAGGAACCCCAAATCTGTGAACTGGGCTGTGATGATACCCAGTTTACTGATCCATAGCAAGTTTCCATCATGTTAAATAACAATTTTGAGAACTCAGCAAGTTCCCAGAATTATGTATAAATCTCATCTTTAACCCTGAACTCCCTCAAACTAATCTGAGAATTTTTGGAGATTTTTTTCCCTGTAAGGTGGAAATGGTTAAAGGTATGTACTAAAGAAATCAATACTAAAGGATAGGGAATGGAAGTTTAGAAAAGATGCAGTGGAGTTGAGTCAGGTCTAGTCACATAAGAGAAGATGGGAGCTAGAATCACAGGGCAGGAAGAACACTTGACTGGCTAGGCCATCCATTCCCATCTCCATGTGGGGCCATATACCTCAAGTTCCAAGGGAACTATGTTGGGAGAACCAAAACCAATGAGCACAATGTGGAATTAGTTACTTGTACTACAGAGGCATACAATCAATACAATCATTTAGTTGAAGGATTTCTCAAAGCATGGAACATGGATCACCTGCAGAGTCATCTAGGTTGTCCATCAAGTGTAAATTCCTGGAGAGACCTAGAACTAGAACATCAGCCTCTGTTGATGTGACTAAGGAATCTGCATTATAAGCAAACACCTCAGGGCACTCTGATGTTAGCTCAAGTTTGAACCTGGAATTAGGCAAAAATGTCCATTATACCTCTTTAATAAGAATAGCCTTGATATTCAACTAGAGCCTGTTTAGAAGATACAAGAAGGAAGCAATGCTTAAGAATAGTCCCTTTGGGCATTCTAACACATGTCCACAATTGGCAATGGGCATTCAAGGGGCCACAACAGGTTGAACATAATTTTCTTAGGCTTACAGCTTTGGCAGCCATAACCACTGTGGTCTCATTTGGCCACCCTTGGGCACATTTTGTGTCTCTGGGAGAGAGAACTTGCTTCTGCAGCTGTTTACTGAGAAACCCACTACAGATATATAAGTCGTCATTTTTCCCTCTGTTCCCAAAGCCACATTTCCTAATTTACATTAAAAAGTCCTTGTAATTAAATAACTAAAAGTAAGACCTGAATGAAATTGAAGTCATGGTTAAAAATTCATTTAAGTTTAGAAAAGATAAACCTCCAAATGTTAAGTGTTTCTCTCTGGGTGGTGGGATTATGAATTTCATACTTACCAGGTTTTAATTTTTTTTACAATGGACTTCTACCGGCTTTTATTTTGGTTATAAAAGTTTTTGTTTTCAAAAATACTTTTTAAAGAAAGTAGATTTTGAGGTCTTATAATAGCATTCTCTTCTTTAAAATAGCATTCTATTCTTTCAGAAAGTATATTCTATTTTTTCATCCTCATAGCAAAAATAGACAATCCTTAAGAATATGATGCTGTCTTGTAATCTTTTTAGTACGCTTATGTGTATGTTCTCTTTATCTAATGACAAGGGGAAGTGTGATTGAAAGAAATGACCTATGTTGTAAGACTCTGGAAAACATCTCAAGGAAGGCAAAAATTTGAGGATCCTGATTTTTATCCCAGTGACTAAGAAAATGTATAGTACTGTATTTTTCAATTCATTTTAGTGAGGTATAGTTGACTTACAGTGTTGTGTTAATTACTGCTGTACAGCAAAGTGATTCAGATATATATATATATATATATATGTACATACATAAACACACATTCTTTTTCATATTCTTTTCCATTATGGTTTATCACAGGATATTGAATATAGTTCCCTGTGCTATACAGTAGGACCTTCTTGTTTATCCATTCTATGTATAATAGTTTGCATCTGCTAATCTCAAACTCCCAATCCATCCCTTCCCCATCCCTTCCCCCATGACAACCACAAGTCTGTTCTCTATGTCTGTGAGTCTGTTTTGTTTCGTAGATAAGTTCATTTGTGTCATATTTTAGATTCTACATATGAGTGATATCATATATTTGTCTTTCTCTTTCTAACTTACTTCACTTAGTATGATAATCTCTAGGTCCATCCATGTTGCTGCAAATGGCGTTCTTGTTTTTAAATATGGCTGAGCCGTGTTCCATTGTATATATGTACTATATCTTCTTTATCCATTCATCTGTCAATGGACATTTAGGTTGTTTCCATGTCTTGGCTATTGTGAATAGTGCTGCTAGGAACATAGGGGTGCATGTATCTTTTTGAATTAGAGTTTGGTCTGGGTATACGCCCAAGAGTGGGATTGCTGGGTCATATGGCAACTCTATTTTTAGTTTTCTTGAGGAACCTCTATACTGTTCTCCATAGTGGCTGCACCAATCTACGTTCTCACCAACAGTGTAGGAGGGTTCCCTTTTCTCTACACCCTCTCCAGCATTTATTTGTAGATTTAAAAATTATGGCCATTTTGACCCGTGTGAGGTGGTGTTTCATCATAGTTTTCATTTGTAGTTCTCTGATAATTAGTGATGTTGAACATCTTTTCATGTGCCTGTTGGCTATCTGTATATCTTCTTTGGAGAAATGTCTATTTAGGTCTTCTGTGCATTTTTCAGTTAGGTTGTTTTTGTTGTTGAATTGTATGAGCTGTTTGTATATTTTGGAAATTAATCCCTTTTCAGTCGCATCATTTGTAAATATTTTCTCCTAGTCTGTTGGTTGTCTTTACGTTTTGTTTCGTTTCCTTTGCTGTATGGTACTGTAGTTCAATTCTAGGAATCACATTTTTCATAATCTAACACCTCTGAATTTAGCATGTATCTTTTAAAAATTAGTTTTGACATATAATTCACATACCATAAAAGTCACCCCTTCAAAGTAGAAAACTCAGTTGCTTTTAGCACATTCAGAGTTGTGCAACCATTACCACAGGTTCGTGTGCCCAATGCACACGGAGCCCAAACAAACCGAAGCGTTGGAGTTTGGAGCAGAGAAAGGTTTATTGCAGGGCCAAGCAAGGAGAAGGGTGGCTCATGCTCAGAAAAACCTGAATTCCCTGATGCTTTTCAGGGACATGTTTTTATAGGCAACATTTGGGATGAGGGCTGCAGGGTGTGTGACTTTCTTCTGATTGGTTGGTGGTGAGGTAACAGGGTGGTGCTCCAGGAACCTTGCCTCAGCCTGAAGTTACCATCCTCCATCTGGCTGGGGCCTTAGTTCCTGCAGAAGTCAAAGATATATTGTTATTTATATTTCTTGAGGAGGAACCAGGATCCTGCCCTGTTGCTACACTTTTGTTTCTTGACTGCTTCTCCTTTGTTTCTGCATTCTCTCCCTTTCCTGATTTGCAGCTGTTTGAATCTCCCCTTTGGAACTCAGGGCAGGCTGAATGAAGCCTATTTGCTACAAACTAGAAGCTCAGTTTCACAACCCTCTTTGGTATATAGCTGGGAGTGAAAATGCTGGCTCATGTGGTAACTGTATATTTTACATTTTGAGTTGTAAACTGCTGCTCCAAAGTGGTTGCACCATTTTACAGTTCTACCAACAGTGTATGAGGGTTCCAGTTTTTCAACACATTCTCAACACTTGTTACGTCTTTTTGATTTTAGCTATCACAGTGGGTATAAAGTGGTATTCTGTGGTTTTTAACTTGCATTTCTCTGATGCCTAATGATGTTGGGAATCTTTATGTGCTTATTGGTCATGTGTATCTTCTTTGGAAAAGTATTCAAATCTTTTGATCATTTTTTAACTGGGTTATCTGTCCTTTTCTTGATGAGTTATGAGTTCTCCATGTATTCTGGATACAATTGCCTTATTAGTTATATGATCTCCAAACATCTTCTCCCATTGTATGGGTTGTCTTTTTACTTTTTTTTTTCTTTTTACTTTTGAGAGTGTCTTTTGATGCACAAAATATTTTAATTTTGAAGTCCAGTTTATCTTCTTTCTTATGTTTGTGTTTTTTGGTGTTTAAGAAATCACGGACTAATCCAAGGTCACAAAGGTTTACTCTGTTCTATAGTTTTTGCTCTCTGTCCATTTTGAGTTAATTTTTGTATATTGTGTCAGGTAGGGGTCTAACTTCATTCTTTTGCATGTGGATAGCTAGTTATCCCAGCTCCATTTGTTAAATACTCCTTTCCCCATTGAATAGTTCGGGCACCCTTGTAAAACAGAATGCATCCCACAATTGTAACTGGCTATGTTTTTTTTGTTTTTTTGTTTTTTTGTTTTTTTTTTCTTTTTGCGGTATGCGGGCCTCTCACTGTTGTGGCCTCTCCCGTTGCGGAGCACAGGCTCCGGATGCGCAGGCCCAGCGGCCATGGCTCACGGGCCCAGCCGCTCCGCGGCATATGGGATCCTCCCAGACCGGGGCACGAACCCGTATCCCCTGCATCGGCAGGCGGACTCTCAACCACTGCGCCACCAGGGAGGCCCTATGTTTTTTTATAATAACGCATCTTACAAATCATGGCATCTTAGATTTGTTAAAGTGTTAGAATACTTAATCCTGAAATAAAAGCCTATATAAATGTATATTTTGAGGGGGGGGATGAAAAATCTATTTCCCTCAACAATACTTAGACTCCTTAAATATCAATGTGATGAGAAAAAAACTGTCAAATACCTTTTCTTATTAAAGACATACTAGTTTAAGGCTTGGAGGCTTACACATATGCTTATGTTGTTAAAAGTGAATGAAGATTGTCACAAAGGTAGCAATATGACTATAATGGCCATGCAGAAAATCCATTAATTCTATAAGCCAGGTTAAATTCTCCTAGAAGTGAGATTTATTTGACAGTGATGTAATGTCACAAATATAAACACCAATGGAATTTTTCAGATAAAAAAATTGAGATTTTTCAGAATCTAGGTTTAAATAGGTATTGTGCAGAATATAAAACAATGATCAGCTCAACTGTCTGCAATCAAATTATAAGTTTGAAAAATGCAAAAGTCAAGTCTACTTTTATATCCATTTCCTATCTAATGTCCTGATGAAGACAACGACTCACAAACATACTGAGATCTGTTTAATAGTTTCTGAAGATTTTTCCTGTAAAATGGCTTGTATTTCCACAGATATAACAGTGAAGAAATAAACTTTTCAATTTGACATGAAATATAAAAGAACAGTTTTACAAATATATCCATAAAATTTAACTGCTCATAACACTATACATGGTAAATACGACCAACCTCTTAGCTTCTAGACTATTTAAAACAGAGAAACAATATGTCATCTCAGCTAAAAAGAAACAACTTCCCTTTCATCGAGTTTATTTTTGTTTAGAAACAGTTAAGTAGAACTGGAAAAATACTTGCTTTTCCCTATCTTCCTCTAGGGATTCTGCATGAGGGTGAAAACTTGAGAGGATATTAGTTTTACTAAGAAGAAATACTGAACCTTCTTCTGTTTTACTGATTCAGTAATGCTTACATTCTTTTAAAAAGATCCTGGAGTTGTCTCATTGGTCTTTGACTGGGTCATAAAGAAATGATAACAGAGCTGTGCTCTCCTTCTAGCATTAAAGGAGGAACTTCATACCCTCAGCCTATGAAGGTTAAACTCTGGGGATGTAAGAGCTACAGACAAAAGAACAGCACTAGATCCAGCTTAAAATCAAGGTTCTGTGGTTTGTCTATTAGAAATTCCACTGTTACAAGGCAGGATTGCATGAAGATAAGTTTTTTAGCCAGCATTGACAATGTTGTGATCATATATCCTTTCATGCAAATCCAAAGAACAGAATGGCTTTAAAAAGAAAAGTTGATCAAAATCATAGAACTGCAGGTAACAATTCTATAATCTATGTGACACTTAAATTAAGAAAGAGAAAACATGCTCCTTTTTAAACTCTCAAAAAGTGCCCAAATAACAATACTGAGCTCCCAAATGACAGGGGTTTGAATTTTTTTTTTTTTTATGTAAGCAAAAATAAAGCATTGAAGCTTTATGAAGAAAAGAGTTCTCCTCAACTTTACTAATATAGTAGATGTAATAACTTAAAATAATTTCCCTACTGCTACTGGAAATAAATTCTACTACAATCATGTGTATGCCAGCTCCTGGCATATTTCTGCATCCAGATTCATTCGTCTCCTTAAAGGAGCCCATCATTTTTCCAATGGCTTTCTCCTTTCTTTAAACCCTAACCCTGAAATTCTATAACCAGTTATGTCACGTGGCTTCCCTGAGGCACAAAGGTACCAAACTCTATAATTAACTATCGAGGAATGATAAATATGCTCTCTATTTATATTAAAAGATTAATTCTTTTGGGCTACAGTTAGGGAAAAAACCCCAGAAAGCTTAATACTTACTCTGCAGTGTGAACTGTAGCCCTTTTTGCAAAAAGCGAAACCAAATAAGGGAAATGTTGTGTTGCAGCATGCATGACCTGGCAGCACCGATTAGTAATAATAAAAAAAAATTCCAGACTAGAAAAATATTCAGAGTTGTATCCCATTCACTCTAAATCTTTTTTTTTTTTTTTTTTTTTTTGTAATAAACTGGCGTAAACAACTGGAAAAAAAAAAAACCTATGGGAATACATCATTGGAGCTCTTCTGGAAACCTAGTCACAAAAGGCATTTTGGTCAGGCTGAGATCAGGATAACTGGTCTGCAATTTCCTATGTGTATACCTGGGGAGTGGAATTTGCCCTTGAATGTGATGTCAAGCAAGACATAAAAACAGACATAACCTCTGAGAAGTTACCTTTTCTGAACTGTATTACTGTACTCTGAGCTAGAGTTCTTTATTCTCACTTTATTTTTTCCAGAGGGGAAAAAAGTCTCATTAACCAAAGTTAGCAGATCTTACTAGCAGTGGCCAAGATGAGCCAGGCTTCCTTCTGCAAACGGGCCACCTTGCTGTGGTTCTCTAGGCAGGGGAGAGGGGACCTCACTTGGAAGTCAGTCAAAGGAAAAGATGTGGTGCTAACAGAGGCACAGGGGTCACTGTTGCCCCTTCCAAGAGCTTGGAATTTCTACCCAAATTTACTAATAAGTCAAACTTCTCAGGTTGGAAGATAACTATTTTGGGGTATATATTGCATGTGGAATTACCAGACCTTGAACTACTATAGTCCTTGAAATAGAAAGTTATATCAGATGGTAACTTTCTGGGAAAAAAAAAAAAAAAGCTTCTGATAGGTAAAATCCAGTCTTTCTAGATGCAAGACTATTTATTTACCTTACAAAATGCTTTTTAGGGTTATCAAGACTCCTCAAACCACTTTCAAACCACATCGCAAGAAAAGGGACCGTGTGCTTCCTGTATCATTTTGTGGAGCCTAAAGCGGCACAGACTGAAAAGACATATTCCATCAGTAAAAGCTAATCATGGGAGACTGGCTACATCAAAAGGCATTGGATATATTCTGGGCAATTTCATTGTTTTCTTTCATTCTCTGTCTGCAGGTCAAGCAAGCTATACAGAATTGAGTAAGCTATCAATGAGAGCACTGTGGTTGGATTTTCACAGCATTTAAAAATCACCAAAACAAAAACACCTCATAAACAATAATCTCCACTGAAAAGTAAAGCTATTTGAAAACTGAGAGGATGAAATTTTTATATATTAAGTCAACTTAAGCAGCAGCAATCAAGACTAATAGATCTTATCACGTTAAGGAAAAGGGCTTTCAAAATGGGTTAGGACACTTGAAAATAGGCAAAATATTTGCTAGTAGGCAAACCATGGAAAAACCAATTCAAACAGGAATGCAGTAGATTAGAACCATATAAATCATATATCTTTACAAAGGTTAAAAAAATGCAGCATGAATCTGCAATGGCCAATTTAAGAGGATGTTAATTTAAACATGCTTGCTCCATCCATGTGGCAGGAATCTATTTCATCCCAGCCAGCTCTGGTCGCATGTCCTAAAGGATCTTTACATCACGGGAACAGTGATACACTGGTACTGAGCACAGAGAATGAACATCCAAGAATTATTATTCAAAATGAAATGAAACTAACAGAGAGGGCTGGTGGAGCTCATATGAAATTCTGATTTAATTATTCATCAGTAAACACTCATTTGCTCTCTTGAAATCAGTAATTTCAAATGCTCTCTGCAGATGTACCACTTGGTGTTGTGTATATCTAATGATCACATTTAAATTTAGTTTGATTTGCAAACATTTTCAAAACTTATAGGGCTCTGTAAGCGGCAAGGGAAGGTGACAGAAGGCAGAAAGGGGGTGAACAAAACTGACTGTATTGTTGTAATATGTTGCTTTTTAAGTTCACGGAATTTTGGCTTTCTTAAGAAAAACTTAGGAAATTCCAACGGGTAGTTTTAAAAAGTAAAATCTTATTTTTAATCACTCTTAAATTATTCAGTAAGCAAGTAAACTTGATATTACATTACCTGGGCCGTGTTTTCTGCTGCAATAACCACTCTCAGTTAATGAATGTTTAAGAGCAGCTACATTTTAATCAACCAAACAGTTCTGGCCATGCAAGATGAGAATCAGGGATAGACCATGTCAGACCAAAAATAACAAAAGGCAGACTAAAAAGTTATGGGAAACTCTTTGTTTGAAATGCCAAGGTATTTGATGAATGTGTGTATAAAGTAATTAAATTCCACTGAAATTAAAAAAAAAACATGACAACATATGAATATTTCCTCCCCTCAAAAGAAAAATCAGAGAAAAGCCCCAGATTTCAAAACAATCACCTGTGCCTAAGGTCTCCTGTCCCCCAACATCATCTTATAGAGCTGCCCCTTTGGTGTCTGGTCAGATTCTAACCTGTATCAAGTATTTCCAGATACGGCATGTCTAACACCTATTCCACACAGCACCAAAGTTTGCAGTTCAGAGCCAACAACTGTTGAGTAAATTTCTTCTACAGTTTTAAAATGCGATTTAAAGTCCTGTCCAAATTTAACAAAGAAAACTTGTTTTAAAAACCCCAAGGTTAAAATAAAAGCATGGCATTTTAAATCCAATTGTTAGAAAGATATTATGGTTTAAGTAAGCAGACTTCAATGAGGATGCTGCTGTTTTGAGCATGCAACACACCACTGTTATCATCGATGCCTGGCATGTTTCATCACCACGCCCTTCTTTTTTCCCAGCCTCAGGACCCCCGCCCTCCCCTTAATGAACGGTATTATAAAAAGGTAAAATCTAGAGTTAGTGGCAAAATCTTCACAGTAACTTGTTAATAAAGTCGTCGTCGTCGATGGCTGTAAAGGGCATCAGTCAACTGGACCTTGGAAAATCAATTTGATGCAGTTCTGTTCCCCAAGCAGCTGCGTGGCACAGAAAGGGCAGGCGGCATGAAATGCGTGAGTCCCGTGAGGCAGCGGGATCTGAGACCAATATTTCGCAGACTTCTCTGAGCACACATGTCCACAAGGGGTGAAAGCATGAGTGGGTGGTCCTGCGTCTACATAAAAGCCCGCCTCGCAGCCGAGCCAGAGTGGCACGTAGGGGCCCACAGTCCTGCACATGGGACACTCCCTCTCGTTGGCCTCCGTGTCGCTCCGATGGCCCCAGTTGTGGTAGCCGTGCACGTGGCCACAGCTGAGGTACGCCCAGGGCTGCTTCTCCTCCACCACCTCTTTCCTGTTGATGCTGGGGAAGGCCAAGGTGTTGAGCCCCACGGGACACTGTGGCCGGGCAGCGTTGATCTCCTGCCGCAGGGCTTCAATGTGCTTCTGCGTTGGGGTGTGAAAGAGGCCATCTGCTGTTCTCCAGAGCAGGGTGGCCCCGCACAGGTCGATGAGGGAGCCGTCCTGCAGGACGTTGGTCTCGCTTTCCACCTACAAGTTTGACAGACATGCCTTTTAAAAGCAAAATTTGAGAAACCATGCTAAAGTTTTTGTCCTCTTAAAGATCATCTCCGTAGTCAACACAGGGGTCAGTTTATCCCATGGCCTCCCTGCAAAACAGGACTAGGGGGGTAACTCACCCTCCCTGAGCTTCCCTTTCCTCATCTGAACACTGGATGTAAATCATGTATGTGAAACACACAAAGCCCTAAGCGCGGATACATTTACTTTACGTGTTCAATTAACGTAGTGGTTATTTTAACAAACGTCACAAATCTCCTTAGATTTTTAGTTTTCCTCCTCAAGTCAACAACACAACTCCTCCTTGGTCTCATAAAGGACAGGAGATGTCCAGCCAGTCCATCTGGTGACAACTCATGCTCATGTCGACCAGAGCCAATCCAGAAGACCCCTAGGGGGGCCCTGCAGTAAATACTATAGTGGTGCCAACGACTCCTGGTGACCTTCTGGCTTCACACAATCTATCATCTATCCTGCATTCCTAAGGTCTGGAGCAGAAGCGCTCACTGTGAGCTTTGGAACATCATTTAATCCCAGTGTACCCTTCCCCCTCCCCATGTCCTCAAGTCCGCTCTCTACATCTGCGTCTTTATTTCTGTCCTGCCCCTAGAGACTGGCTGTGCTACGTACCAAGTGCTCACAAGACTGATTAACAGCTGACGAGCAGCACGGTTAGACATGATCCGCAGGAGCCTGACCCCCGTCTCCGTGGGCCACCTGTGCTCTATGGATGCACTCAGGGGCACTGCCCTCTGGCACGTGCCATGAGTGACCTCTGCCTAGAGTTCTCTATCCTGGCTCACCCCACCCCTAGCCCACCCCGGGCCTGGCGAACTCCCACTCATCACTCAGGGTTCACCTGGATGGCACTTTGCCTGGAAGTTGTCCTTTAATGACAACAGCGGTCCTTCCCCAAAACAGTATCCAATACTGGTAGTTAGAAAAAGCTAAAATCCCAACAAAATGATGAATCTCAATACTTTACAGGAAAAACACAGTGACTACTTTTTGAATAGCCTTTAAGTCGCTGAAGCTCTCTCCTCGCCCCACTCCCACCCTGAACACCTCTTAGTCTCCTCCTTTCTCGCTGGGTGTCAGGAGCCTCCCCCTTCTCTTCCCGACAAGAGGTAATTCTCAGAGGAGGTCTCATCTCTGCATAAACTTTGTAAGAAGAAGAACACTGCTGTGGTAATAAGCTGGAGTTTAGGCTACGTTCTTCTTTGTTTTCTTTATGATTTTTATTCATTGCTTTTTCTTTATAAATATATTTTATTAAAATATACACAGATGCTCTTTCTATCTTATTCATGACTTCTAGATTGATTATATCGTGGTCGGAGAATATAGTTCATATGATTTCAATCTTCTGAAATTTATTTTTGAATTTTTATTTTCTATTGGAGTATAGTTGATTAACAATGTTGTGTTAGTTTCAGGTGTATGGCAGAGTGATTCAGTTGTACATATATATGTATATATTCTTTTTCAAATTCTTTTCCCATTTAGGTTATTACAGAATATTGAGCAGAGTTCCCTATGCTATTCAGTAGGTCCTTGTTGGTTATCTATTTTAAATATAATAGTGTGTATATGTCAATCCCAGACTCCCAATTTTTCCCTCTCTCTCACCTTTCCCCTTTGGTGACCATAAGTTTGTTTTCTAAGTCTATGAGTCTGTTTCTGTTTTGGAAATATGTTCATTTGTATTATTATTTTTTTAGGTTCTTCACATAAGTGATATCATATGATATTTGTCTTTCTCTGACTTACTTCACTCAGTGTGATAATCTCCAGGTCCATCCATGTTGCTGAATATGGCATTATTTCATTCTTTTTAATGGCTGAGTACTATTCCATTGTATATATGTACCACATCTTCTTTATCCATTCATCTGTCGAAGGACATGAGCTGTTTGTAACTTTTGGAGATTAATCCCTTGTGGGTCTGCATTGTTTGCAAATATTTTTTTCCCGTTCTGTGGGTTGTCTTCATTTTGTTTATGGTTTCCTTTGCTGTGCAAAAGCTTTTGAGTTTAATTAGGTCCTGTTTGTTTATTTTTGTCTTTATTTTCATTACTCTAGGAGATGGGTCAAAAAAGATATTGCTGCAATTTATATCAAAGAGTGTTCTACCTATGTTTTCCTCTAAGAGTTTTATACTATCAGGTCTTACATTTAGGTCTTTAATCCATTTTGAGTTTATTTTTGTGTATGGTGTTAAAGAATGTTCTAATTTCATTATTTTACATGCAGCTGTCCAGTTTTCCCAACACCATTTATTGAAGAGACTGTCTTTCCTCCATTGTATAGTTTTGTCTTGTCATAGATTGACCATAGGTGCATGGGATTATTTCTGGGCTTTCTATCCTCTTCCATTGATCTATATTTGTTTTTGTGCCAGCACTGCACAGTTCTGAGGACTGTAGCTTTTTAGTATAGTCTGAAGTCAGGGAGCCTGAATCCTTGAGCTCCGTTTTTCTTTCTCAAGTTTGCTTTCGTTTTGGGGGTCTTTTGTGTCTCCATACAGTTAAAAATTTTTTGTTCTAATTCCATGAAAAATGCCATTGGTAATTTGCTAGGGATTGCACTGAATCTGTAGGTTGCCTTGGGTAGTATGGTCATTTTCACAATATTGATTCTTCCAATCCAAGAACACGGTATATTTTTCCATCTGTTTGTGTCATCTTTGTTTTCTTTCATCATAGTCATAGTTTTCTGAGTAAAGGTCTTTTGCTTCCTAGGTAAGTTTATTCCTAGGTATTTTATTTTTTGTTGTGATGGTACATGGGATTGTTTCTGTAATTTCTCTTTCTGATCTTTCATCGTTAGTGTATAGAAATGCAACAGATTTCTGTGTTCTAATTTTGTATCCAGCAACTTCACCAAATTCATTGATGACTTCTAGTAGTTTTCTGGTAGCATCTTTAGGATTTTCCATGTACAGCATCATGTCATTTGCAAACAGTGACAGTTTTACTTCTTTTCCAATTTGGATTCCTTCTATTTTTTTTTCCTTCTCTGATTGCCATGGCTATGAGTGCCAAAACTATGTTGAATAAAAGTGGCAAGAGTAGACATCGTGGACATCCCTGTCTTGTTCATGATCTTAGAGGAAATGCTTTCAGCTTTCACCACTGAGTATGTTAGCTGTAGGTTTGTCACATATCACCTTTATTTTGTTGAGGTATGTTCCTTCTGTGCCCACTCTCTAAAGAGTTTTTATCTGAAATGGATGTTGAATTTTATCAAAAGTTTTTTCCACATATATTGATATCATCATGTGGTTTTTATTCTCCAATTTGTTGATGTGGTGTATCACACTGATTGATTTGCAGATATTGAAGAATCCTTGCACCCCTGGAATAAATCCCACTTGATCATTGTTGTATGATCCTTTTAGTATATTGTTGGAGTGGGCCTGCTAGTATTTTGTTGAGGATTTTTGCATCTAAGTTGATGAGTGATACTGGTCTACAATTTTCTTTCTTTGTGTGTGATATCTTTGTCTGGTTCTGTATCAGGATGATGGTGGCCTCAGAGAATGACTTTGGGAGTGTTCCTTCCTCTGCAATTTTTGGAATAGTTTCAGAAGGATAGGTGTTAACTCTTCCCTAAATTGTTTGGTAGAATTCACCTGTGAAGCCATCTGGTCCTGGAATTTTGCTTGTTGTAAGCTTCTAAATGACTGATTGAATTTCAGCACTGGTAATTTGGTCCGTTCATATTTTCTATTTCTTCCTGGTTCAGTCTTGGGAGAGTATACCTTTCTAAGAATTTGTCCATTTCTTCTAGGTTGTCCATTTGGTTGGCGTATATATAGTCTCTTATGATCCTTGTGTTTCTGTGGTGTTGGCTGTAACTTCTCCATTTTCATTTCTAATTTTATTGATTTGGGCCCTCTCCCTTTTTTTCTGTTGAGTTTGGCTAAAAAAGTTTATCAGTTTTGTTTATCTTCTCCAAGAACCAGCTTTTAGTTTCACTGCTCTTTTCTATTGTTTACATCATCTCTATTTCATTTATTTCTGCTCTGATCTTTATCTCTTTCATTCTACTAACTTTGGGTTTTGTTTGTTTTTCTTTCTCTACTTGCTTTAGGTGTGAGGTTCAGTTATTTGAGACTTTTCTTGTTTCCTGAGGCAAGAGTGTATCACTATGAACTTCCCTCTTAGAACTGCTTTTGCTGCATCCCATAGGTTTTGGGTCGTGGTGCTTTCATTTGTCTCCAGGTATTTTTTGATTTCCTCTTTGATTTCTTCAGTGATCCATTGTCTGTTTAGCAGCATATTGTTTAACCTCCACGTGTTTGTGTGTTTTTTTCTTTTAGATCATTTCTTTTTTTTTTGGTGGTACGCGGGCCTCTCACTGCTGTGGCCTCTCCCATTGTGGAGCACAGGCTCCGGACGTGCAGGCTCAGCGGCCATGGCTCATGGGCCCAGCCACTCCGTGGCACGTGGGATCTTCCCGGACCGGGGCACGAACCCGTGTCCCCTGCTGATGCAGGTGGACTCGTAACCACTGCGCCACCAGGGAAGCCCCTCTTAGATGATTTCTAATCTCATAGTGTCATGGTGAGAAAAGATGCTTGATATGATTTCAATTTTCTTAAATTTACCAAGGCTCACTTTGTGGTCCAGCATGTGTCAATCCTGGAGAATATTCCATGTGCACTTGAAAAGAATGTGTATTCTGCTGCTTTTGGATGGAATGCTCTATAAATATCAATTTAGTCCATCTGGTCTAATGTGTCATTTAAGGCCTGTGTTTCCTTATTGATTTTCTGTCTGGATGATCTGTCCATTGGTGAAAGTGGGGTGTTAAAGTCCCCCACTATTATTGTGTTACTGTCAATTTCTCCTTTTATGGCTATTAGTGTTTGCCTTATATATTGATGTGCTCCTATGTTGGATGCATGTATATTTACAGTTGTTATATCTTCTTCTTGGATTGGTCCCTTGATCATTATGTAGTGTCCTTCTTTGTCTCCTGTAACAGTCTTTAAAGTCTATTTTGTCTGATATGAATGTTGCCACTAGAGCTTTCTTTTGATTTCCATTTGCATGGAATACCTTTTTCCGTCCCCTTACTTTCAGTCTGTATGTGTCTCTAGATCGGAGTGGGTCTCTTGTAGACAGCATATATACGGGTCTTGTTTTTTGTATCCATTCAGCCAGTCTATGTCTTTTGGTTGAAGCATTTAATCTGTTTATGTTTAAAGTAATTATTGATAGGTGGTATGTTCCTACTGCCATTTTGTTAATTGCTTTGGATTTGTTTTTGTAGGTCTTTTTTCTCCTCTTCCTCTTTTGTACTCTTTTCTTGTGATTTGATGACTAAATTTAGTGCTGTGTTTGGATTCCTTTTTCTTTTTCGTGTATCTATTGTAGATTTTTGGTTTGTGGTTACCATGATGGCAGTCTATAAACAAGAGTTTTTAATTTCAAATACAGCTTATATATAAATAAGATTCTTTTAATTTCAAATGCATTTCCAGTGTCCTGCATTTGTACACTCCTCACGATTGCTGGTTTTGATATCATATTTGTGTGCGGATGATTTCCTACCTTTACCAGTGAGCTTTTCCATTCATAATTTTCTTGTTTCTAGTTGTGGCCTTTTATTTTTTTCTGCCTAGAGAAGTTCCTTTAGCATTTGTTGCAAAGCTGGTCTGGTGATGCTGAATTCTCTTAGCTTCTGCTTGTCTGTAAAGCTTCTGATTTCTCCATTTAATCTTAATGAGAGCTTTGCTGGGTAGAGTATTCTTGGTTGTAGGTTCTTCCCTTTCATCAGTTTAAATATATCATGCTACTCCCTTCTGGCCTGTAGAGTTTCTGCTGAAAAATCAGATGATAACCTTATGTCAAATCCCTTGTATATTATTTGTTGCTTTTCCCTTGTTGCTTTCAATATGTTTTTCTTTGTCTTTAACTTTTGTCAGTTTGATTACTATGTGTCTTGGCATGTTCCTCCTTGGCTTTATCCTGCCTGGGACTCTCTGCACTTCCTGGACTTGGGTGTCTGTTTCCTTTCCCATGTTAGGGAAGTTTTCAGCTAGTATCTCTTCAAATATTTTCTCAGGTCCTTTCTCTCTCTTCTCCATCTGGGACCCTTATGTGAATGTTGGTGTGTTTAATTTCGTCCCAGAGGCCTCTTAGACTGTTCTCGTTTCTTTTCATTCTATTCCATGGCAGTGATTTCCATCATGCTGTCTTCCAGTTCACTTATCTGTTCTTATATGCCTCATTTATTCTGCTATTGATTCTGTCTAGTATATTTTCAGTTCTGTTATTGTATTGCTCACCTCTTTTTGTTTATTCCTTAGTTCTTCTAGGTCTTTGTTGAACATTCTTGTATTTTCTCGGTTTGTGCCTCCATTCTTTTTCTGAGATCTTGGATCATCTTTACTGTCATTACTCTGAATTCTATTTTGGGTAGATTGTCTATCTCCACTTCATTTAGTTATTCTTCTTGTTCCTTTGTCTGGGACATATTCCTCTGGCATCTCATTCTGTGTAATTTTTTTGTGATTGCAGTTTGCATTCTGCAGGCTGCAGGGTTGTAATTCTTGCTTCTGCTGTCTGCCTCCTGGTGGATGAGGCTGGCCTAAGAGGCTTGTGCAGGCTTTCTGGTGGTAGGGACTGGTTCCTGCCCACTGATGGATGGAGCTGGTTCTTGTATGTCTGGTGGGCAGGGCTGTGTCAGGGGGTGTGTTTAGCACACAGCTGTGTGCTCAGGAAGACTTTCAGCAGCCTGTTTGCTGATGGCTGGGGCTGTATTCCTGCTCTATTGGTTGTTTGGCCTGAGGCATCCCAGCACTGGAGCTTACAAGGCTGTTGGGTGGGGCCAGGTCTTGGTGAGAAAATGGTGGCCTCCAGGAAGGCTCACGCTAATGAGTAGTCCTCAGAACTACCACTGCCATTGTCTATCACTGCAGTGAGCCACAGCTGCCCCTGCCTACACAGGAAATCCTCCAATACCAGCAGGTAGGTCTGATCAGGCTCTTATGAGGTCACTGCTTTTTCCCCTGGCTCCTGGTGTGCACAAGACCTTGTGTGTGCCCTCCAAGAGTGACGTTTGTTTCCCCCAGTCCTTTGGAAGTCCTGAAATCAAACCCCTTCAAAACCAGATGCTCTGGGGGCTCCTCCTCCCGTTTCCAGACCCCCAGGCTGGGGCTCAGAACTTTCACACCCATGGGAGAACCTCTGCAATGTATTTATTTTCTAGTTTGTGGGTCATCCATATGGTGGGTATGGGATTTGATTTTATCATTATTGCTCCCCTCCTACCATCCCACTGTGGCTTCTTTGTCTTTGGATGTAGGGTATCTTTTTTGGTAGGTTCCAGTTATTTTTTTGTTGATGGTTGTTCAACAGTTAGTTAGTTGTGATTTTTGTGTTTTCATAAGAAGAGGTGAGCTCACATTCTTCTACTCTGCCCCCTGGGCCACGTTGTTAAACAATCTTCCTATAAATTTTCAGTCTATGGTCTTCTATATTCCACATACTCTTGACTCCCTTGACTCTAGGATAGGTGTCCCTCTGAGGGACTCCTGTGCCTTTCAGTACTTTATGACTGTGCTTATCACACAATATTCTAATGATTTGAGATCTTGCCTGTAACCTTTTCCAGACTCCACAATTCAAGGGCAGAGCCCTGGACATCCTGGTCACTGCCAGATTCCCAGTTCCTAGCTCCTGCTTAATCATGGCAACCAATTATGGACTGTTCCTGGGTACAGCACTGCTCCAATCTTACTCGTTCTCACAGTAATCCTAAAGGATATATACTAGCATTATTCCGGTTACCTGGATGTGAGGCCAGGTACAGAGAGGTCAAGTCACTGACTCAATACTGCAGATCTACTAAGTGGTAGACCAGGACTTGGACCTATGGCCTGACCTCAGAACCACTAATACACAGTGGCTGCTCAAACAGTAGCCTGTTTTCCCTCTTAGCTGTTATTTTTATGTGCTCTTTCTGTGAACAAAATACATGAACCTGAGTTGACAAGAAACTCATCCTGTGATGTGCCGTCCTGGACCCAGTGTATGCTTTCTATCTGCCCAGGAAGGCAATGCTCTGGTGATGGTGAGAGCCAGGTGTGACTCCCCACATGATGGTACCAAGTAGAAGCCGGGAGTTCAGGCTTTAAAGCAGGAGGACCTGTGTTTCAATCCCATCTGCTGCTACCTTCTAACTCTGTGACTGGGCATTATTTAACCTCTCTGTGCTACACCTTCCTCATCCATAAGATGGGGATAATTCCACTTTTCTGACAAGGCTGATGTGCAGATTAAATGAGCTAATGTCTCTGAGATATTAATGCCGTGTCTGCGCTCAGCAAACATACACCGACTTCCTACTATTGCTGTTATAATGATGCCCTACTTAGGGCAACCTAGCCCAGTTTTGTGATGATCAGAAACACAAAGTTATTTGGAAAAACAGCCTTCACCTTCTCTTCCCTATTTACAATCTCTTGGAAAGTGTTTAAACAAAGTTTATTGAATTTGTTTGGCTTTCTTAGAAAATGCTTTTCATATTTACTCAGCCATGATGCTCAAGATTGGGCCTTATCGTAAAAGGCAGAAGCTATACCTGCAGCTAAATAATGGTGTAAACTAGGAATAAAAATAGCAATTCCCAAAAAACAAACATCCAGTAGAGAATAGCAAACCAGGTTAGTAAAATAGTCCCCCACCTTCTTTTTCCTTCTTAGGAATATTCGGTTATCATCCTGCTCTCTGAAAAAATAAATGCTAGATCACATCTTGTATTTCCTATATTTTTTCTCTGGTGGTTTGGAAGAAAATATTTGTTCTCTCTTGTTCTGGCTTCTACCTAACAATTAATAGAATTTTCACTCCAGTACTTTTAATTAAGAACCTTTTAGTGCTGTGCCCCACGCCTATGGCAAGATCAGAAACCCAAAGCCTCCTATTTTTCTTTTTTTAAAATCTTTATTGGAGTATAATTGCTTTACAATGTTGTGTTAGTTTCTGCTGTATAACAAAGTGAATCAGCTATACCTATACTTATATCCCCATATCTCCTCCCTCTTGCGTCTCCCTCCCACCCTCCCTATCCCACCCCTCTAGGTGGTCACAAAGCACTGAGCTGATCTCCCTGTTTAATGCACCTGCTTCCCACTAGCTAGCTATTTTACATTTGGTAGTGAATATATGTCAATGCTACTCTATCACTTCATCCCAGCTTACCCCTTTCCCCTCCCCATGCCCTCAAGTCCATTCTCTCCTTCTGTGTCTTTATTCCTGTCCAGTCCCTAGGTTCGTCAGAACCATTTTTTTAGATTCCATATATCTGTGCTAGCATACAGTATTTGTTTTTCTCTTTCTGACTTACTTCACTCTGTATGACAGACTCTAGGTCCATCCACCTCGCTACAAATAACTCAATTTCATTTCTTTTTATGGCTGAGTAATATTCCATTGTATATATGTGCCACATCTTCTTTATCCATTCATCTGTCGATGTACACTTAGGTTGCAAAGCCTCCTATTTAAGTTATTAAAATTATTCTCCATTGAAGAAAGCGTTAAAAACCCAACAGCTTTAGGGCATTTGGGATAAGTAGTAATATTTATAGAAAAAATACAAACATGCCAAGTCAACGTACTATACAAACTATTTCAAGTAAAAAGCTGTAACTGTGACTTTGGTGAATCATATAGGGAATTATATATTAATTTCTTACTATTAACTCAAGAAAAAAAAAAGCTAACTTAATTATCTTTTAGTCCCAGAAAGTCTAGTAAATAATTCTGTAATTCACAATTTTTACTAATTAGTCTTAGACTGCTCAGTTTTCCAAATTAGTAAAGTTTTACACTAAAAATAAGTATTCTTAAAGTGAATTTAAGCAGAAACCTGTGGTGAAGTATATTAATAAGATTGTGCTCTTAAGGTAGTTAGGAGCAAAAGATAATTTTCTTCCACTATTGGAAAAGCTTAATCATGAAAGGGAAGAAGGCTATTTCCCTCTTACTTTTGGAGGCTCAGAAAATTCTTGTTCTCCTGGGTCAATGGTACACAGCCCTAAGACCTGTACAAAGATTTTGAATTTTAGGAGAGGAAAATGATAGCTTTTGAGTTGGGTGTTTGTAGTTTCGTGCATTATTTGCGTGAAGTCCACTCACCAGCTTTCCCCTTTGCTGCGCAGACCTGGTCTCTCGCAAGGTGTACACGTCTCCACAGACAGAGATCTCGCGCCAGACGCCAGGCTGGGACTCCTCAGTGAAGCCCCCTCTCGGATGCATCACCAGGACACCATTGGTCGTGAGCCCATCCATGTGGCCATCGGGGTTTTTCCACTTTGCTGCCTTTTCCTGGAGAGCATACCACAGAAAAGATTATGTTCAACACAAAAAGATTCTAGAATCTCTTTAAACTGTTGGGTAAGGACAGAGGGGAGGAAAGTGAAGAATTTTCATTTTCTACTTAAAGCTAATAATCAGAAGGATAAAAAAGGCAGTTAGTCCGACAAAATGAAAGAAGTGCAAAAATAGATGAATGATTTATCGCTGGAGACATATTTACCTTGGGCACTTAAACAAAACCTGATGCCTGGACCTCTCCCTCACAGATTCTTGTTCAAACCACCCCCCGCCCCCAGGTGATTCCAGGAATCCAGTATGTATTATTCTTCAATTCTATTTGTGCAGTGCTTTCATCCTGTTACCTAAAAATGCTTTGTATGAACTCAATACCAGGGAAGTACTAGAAGAAAGAGAAAAAATTTTTTATTAAACAAACAAAATTTCAAAATATAGTAAGCCAACAAGTTGTGGCCACTATGTTCTGTTTTCATACGAATCAGTGTTATATCATCAAGGGTGGAAGGCACAAGCAGCTGGATGTAACGGCAGGACAGATGCTCTTGGACGCCTGGCCACAGTGATTTCTTTTTCTTTCCTGGGGACAGAGCCAGATATTGCTCACATGACTTGGGTAAATCTGATTAGGATAAATAAACCAGTTATGACTGGTTTAGGGGTAGGCATGTGACTGAGTTCTGGCCAGTGAGGCCTGAGTGAGTCCTTCTGGGAAGCTTCCTGGAAAGGTTTCTTGGCTCTTTAAAAGAGACAAGGAAGAAACAGTGCCTTTGCTGCCCTTTTTCAGTGGGAAGCTGTCATGCTGCGGGGTCTGGTGGAAGTGCTGGAGCCATCCCGCCGCCGCCAGGACCTCGCCTGAGGAAGCTGATGTGCCCAGAGGCAGAGGGCGAGACGGAATGATCCTGGCTCCCCGGATGTCACAGAACACTGCATCAACCAAGCCTGCAGCTGGCCTTCCTGGGCGCTTCTTGCAACATGATACATTTTTATTACCATTTAGGCCATTTTAAAGTGAGGGTTTTTCCCCCCCTGTAAAAATATCCTGATTCAAAAAGGGGACTATATTAAAACTGGATAGTCACTAAAACTGGGGGGTTTTATTTACATGGACATTCTATGAAGGGAGATATTTTTAGTCTGTTTTGTTCTTTGTGATATAACACCCAATATGGAACAAAGCAAACACTACATAACAATTTTTTGAATGAATAAAGGAATAATATTTTCTTTTGCACCCCAATTATCTAGATCTGACCATTTTCCTTCTGAAATAAATACATTATGTATGTTAATACACATACTTTTAGAAAGTAATTACTGTACATATTATAGTTAATATAGCAAATATAACAAATAACAAGTAATGACAATTATTTTCAGATTTTTAATAACAGCTTTTCAAACTGGCTGTATGAAAGCTAAAATCTCACCAGAAGCGTTGTGCAAGGCAAATTTTTTGGCCACAATTAAATGTTATATATGATAATAATGGGTGTTTTTCTAGAAACAATGTACTGATTAATAGTACTTACGCCAAGAAATATGTTTTTGGAAGAGTCGAATCCAGCTGCGAATATTCGTGCTGTGTAAGGTTCATTCCTGTCACAGACTATCCTGCAGGCAAACCTGGATATGGTGCTTTGTGTAATTTGCGCTTCGTCATTGTTCTGACTGCCAGAAATTGTGTCTGTAACGACGAAGTCAATAGGGCTTTCTGTTGATCTGCCCACCTAAATAAATCAAATTATACTCATGATCTACTTGAAAAATATGATGTCACCATATTCATCACATGAAATGAGTGTTCAGGATCCTTTAACATTCATTATCTCTACTATGAAGGTCAGAAATTTTTTTTTTTTTTTTTTTCGGTATGCGGGCCTCTCACTGCTGTGGCCTCTCCCGTTGCAGAGCACAGGCTCTGGACATGCAGGTTCAGCGGCCATGGCCCATGGGCCCAGCCGGTCTGCAGCATGTGGGATCTTCCCGGACCGGGGCACGAACCCATGTCCCCTGCATCGGCAGGCGGACTCCCAACCACGGCACCACCAGGGAAGCCCTGAAGGTCAGAATTTAATGAAAAAATCTTTAGTCTGCTCCTTTTCTTGTTTAAGGGAGATGTTATGGTAACCAACCGTAAGATTTTAAATGTTAAGAAAAACAATTTTCTATTCTAGAGGAAAATAGACCTCACTCCAAACAGGTTTCTGATCAGGTAGAAACATTACTTATTACTTTCATAGAAAATCACTTTTTTTTTTTTTTTTCTTGTACTTCCAGGTGGGAAAAACCCCAAGATTTTAAAGGAAGCCAGCCAACAAAAGCCCTATTTCCCCCACTCTTGCCCAGCCCCAGGGACTGGTTTTCCACACTAAGTGAATCCACCAGTGACTCATGGCACAGAGGGAGAACAAGCCCTACCTCAGACATGAGACCCCAACGCCTATTTCTGTCACTCAGCGTAAATGAGTGTGATGTAAAGGGCTATACAGGTCAGCTCAAAGTTTGAGATGCAGTCATATGAAAGATTTAAAAAGCTGATCCTAACATTTCAATTTTGGATTTTTAAAAAACTCTGCTGGGAAAGTCTAAAAAGTGGCCAAGTCTAAAAAGTGGCCAATAATATTTTATTGGCTTACTTTCCTTGGTAAGTTTAAATGCTGCCAGAAAGAATATATTTCATTAGCATGGTCTTAGAGTTCTAACAAAGCTTTTCATATTCACTAAATCCAAATAAGACAGGTACTGCTGTGTCCTGTGAACTGGGAAGTATTTGTTTACAGGTAAGGAAATCCTCACGACAAAACATGAAACCGTCTATGTAATGATGTTCTATGAATCTCTAACTAGGAAACAGTGATAAATGTTATATATGCCAAAGATACGTCTTAAACTAAAATAATTTATATGTAAACAAATCATTTCTTGTTAAATATGATATTAATGTTCTCTCCTAACAAGTGACTTTGATTCTGAAATTGTCAGTGGAAGGAACACACAGAACCCCCAGTGTGTACGTATAAGGCCTCCAAAGTCAATTTCCCAGGTATCTTTATCCTGATCTCAAAATTCTATCTAAAACATAAGCAGTGTAGTACTCTTTTTGTCCAAATGAATAAAGGTGAAATAAATATAACAAAATGTATATATCTTGCATCATTTAGGTCTGCTTGCTTTGGAACAATATTAACTTTCTTTTGTAAATCTCACATATACATTTTCATGCATAGACTATCCCTGTTAAACCAACAGACATCTATTTCTCTTGTGTTTTACAACCCTTAATTTCTTGTCCTATTGAGATGTGCCTGGAATAAACTAAACCACGGGGTTCACTCAAACTTATCACCTTGAATAGATGCCTATTGCCTGAATATACAGGTTTAGAAAACATGTAACTTGTTAAAAAATGCAACATAAAACTTGAATTAGATTATAAAATCATATACAATTCATCTTTCTAAAGTTGCAGAATCTTCCCTCTGCTAGATTCATTCAAAAGTTGGATGTGTAACTCAGAAGCTCTACTGATTCAGACTGCTGAATGTTTTTAAGCCTTTTTTTAAAGGTACTCTTTTTCAAGTATATAATACAGTATTATTAACTGCAATCGCCATGCTGTATATTACATCCCAGAACTTACTCATCTTACAGCCAGAAGTTTGTACTGTTTGACCAATATCTCCCCAATTCCATGCAACCCCCCTACCCCCTCCAGCCCCTGGTAACTACCATTCTACTGTTTTTATGATTTTGATTTTTTTTTTTTTTAGATTCTACATGTGAGTGATATTACACATCTGTCTTTTTCTGTTTGATTTATTTCACTTTAGGCTTTTTTTTTTAATTAGAAAAGTAAGATACTCTGCAAAATATTTCACAAATATAGGAAAGTATACAGGAGACTGCTCCAAACTCAGGAATAAATCTGTCCTGAACCTCGACTCCAATGAAGCTTAGGAGTAAAATGTGAGAAGTTCTAAAATTGCCTGGTCACCACACAAAACCCAGAGCTCTCACAAAGACACAGGCTATGATCTAATTTCTGTCACCTCCGTGGAAGACGGCAAAGACTTTTCAAACTCTGTTAAAAGCTCAAAGCTAAAACCATGCTCCAGCAGAATCACACAACCATTCCTTGTCTATAAAGATTACTCTTCAAGAAAGGCCATTCTGATTTCATCCCAATGTATTAAATTAACGTCTTGATGAATCAACTGAAATTGCCTGTAAAACATGACATTTTATTCCAACTGGAACATACTGCTAAGATCAATTATTTCAAGACATGATACTTACCTGACTGGTCATTTAATATTTATCAATTCACTTCCACTTAAATCTAACCTGTAGAGTGTTAGCATATTTCTATACTTTAGGACAAAAACCTTATGTTGCTTTTGCCAGGAAAAAAAAAACCTAAGCCACTTTCCTAATGAAAACTCACCCAATGTGGAAGACTTGGAGCCTGTCCTTTCTTTTGACTATTGGATCAACTCTGCGTTATTTTAAGGGTAGTCATGTGGACCAGCCATGATGTATCTGAATTTCATCTGATATTCACATAGTAGCCATGGGGAGAATTTTACTCCCTGCTGCTGACTGATATGCACATATACAGCATCATTTGGCACTTTCAGTTACGTGTATATATATGAGAAAAGTTTGGGTTTACCTGGTTGTCAATCAAAGTCAGCACAGGTAAAATGGTGTGAAAGCACCCAAAAGGTCCTCCTTCACCTTTCCTGGACCAATCCTACCCTCGTCCCTGCATCTGTAACCTTATTTTCTCACTTCCCTCCTATGACAAGGATGAGTTATTGCTGCTCCTATCCATGACCAATCTCTCCACGGGTGCTTGGCATCCCACTCTTCTCCCCTTTCCAAGGATTTTACTCCTGAAATGATCAATTTCTCTCTATTACTGGATCACACTGTCAGCTAGTAAACATTTTTTTGTTTGTTTTTAAAATTTCAACTTGTCACTTAATAGCTTTAAAAAGTATAACAAAAATGAGTATTAGAAAAATGATCATCTGCGTGGATGTTTCAGGAATGCCGAACTGCTATTACAAGTTTCCAAACGCATTCCTTCTCGATTTCCTTACTTGTCTCATCCTGCACTGTTAACAGACATTTCACTGCTTGGCTGAGCAGTTTGAATAGCACCGTTCTAGACTCATCTCTCATCTTTGAAAATGTTTTCCTTTGCTTGAGAGCACCTCTCGAACTATAGCCCCATTTCTCTGATTCATTTAATGGCAATACTTCCAGAAAAACCTGCCACCAGTTACTACCCTCTGTTTCCTTACTCATCCCCGTGACCCATTCTGAAGCCACTCCAACTCTCAGCACGGCTGTACTGAAACCCCGCTTGATGAGGTTTCCAGGGCTTACATGTCCTGGTATATCCGTACCTGGTATTAAGTTAATGAAACCTTTCCAGGCTAGTTGGCCAACAGCCCCTTTCCCTTCCCCTTCTGTTCTCTCCCCCAGGTAACCTCACCAAATCCCATTTTAGCCTCAAGGCCCTAATCTCTCCCTAAGCTTCAGACCAGCGCACCCAATCTCCACGTGGATGTCTAATAAGCATCTCACATGTAACATGTTTCAAATGTTACACTGGATCCTCTTCAACCCCTAGGTTCCCTATGTCAGTGACTGGCATCCAATTTGCTCAAGCTAAAAAATCAATACCCAAGAATCACCCTGGATTTTTTCTCCACACCCACATTTAACCTCGTGTAAATTCTATCAACTCTTCCTCCAAAATGCATCTTCAGCCCTTGTGCGTTTCCCCACCTTAGTTCTAGCTGCCCTCAGCTCTTACTTGGATTGCACTGCCTTAGGCTCCAAACTGGTCTCCCTGTTTTCACACTTGCCTCCTACATTTTTCTCTAGATGGTAGTTGGAGATATCGTAACAAAATATAAATTGGATTTTCTCTCTCCCTTGCTTAAATTCCTCCAACAAACTCCTAGAATAAAACCCAAAGTCTTTACTTGGCCTAAAGGCCCCTTACTCTCCCGGCCTCTGCCTACCTCTCCGAGTTCATCTCACGTCACTTCCCTCTTCCTTTGCTCTGCGGCAGTGCTGGCTTATCTGTGGTCTCTTTGCCTCCTCTAGAATATATGCTCCATGAGAGGGGAGCTGTCTACCTCCAGTGACTAGATGATCATCTGACACAGTAGGTGCTCAAGAAATGAAACTGATGGAGGATTATGACAGTGAGCTTGAACCCTGTGAGCCTGTGAGACACACAAACACACACAAGTACAATGTTTTAGGAAATAATTATTAAAATATTCTTCAACATTTTTCTCAACTAAATAGATGCTAATGAAATGTTACCATCTAGAACTACTATAAACTAACTAAAAAAAACAAAAAAACAAAAAAAAACCCAAACCAAAAAAACCAAAACATAAGGCATTGCAGCACTTAGGTCTGAAGCATATGAAACTGAGAAACCAGAGGGGGAAATGACCACTAACTCTGGTTTCAGGACCTGGTCAGTTTCCTTAACCCCCCCAAGATCAGAATCGTCTTTGCCCTTGATTCCTTTTCTAAACTATATTCTTCTTTATATTTTACTTTCTCAATATCTATGCTCTTTTCTCTTTCCTTTATTTACTCCTATTCTAGAAAATAATTACTAAGATCTTATTCTGGCTATATTAACTCAGATTTTGTTAGTCTTAACTCATCTCCTAAATTTAGATCTAGGTTTGACTTTCTCAGGCAATAGTACTTCCGAGTTCTGAGCCTGTTATCTGATTCCACTGTGGGAAATGCAGCACAAGGCCCTTTTCTTGGTTCATTCTGATGTTCTGCTTTTAAATGCTCAATTAACCTACAAATCGGGGCTTCCCTGGTTGCGCAGTGGTTGAGAGTCCGCCTGCCGATGCAGGGGACGCGGGTTCGTGCCCCGGTCTGGGAAGATCCCACATGCCACGGCCCGTGAGCCATGGCTGCTGAGCCTGCGGGTCCGGAGCCTGTGCTCTGCAACGGGAGAGGCCACAACAGTGAGAGGCCCGCATACAGCAAAAAACAAACAAACAAACAAACAAAAAAACCCCCAAAAAACAAAAACCTACAAATCATTTTAATGGGTAATGGCTAAAATGAACAGCCCTTAACACCAAGGTCCATACTTGAGAAATATGAATGCTGCAGTGCTTTTGCTCAGTGATTTTTGTCAGTGGTAGGTTTTAGACATGTAAACTTGTTAAAAGGAGGAAAAAATTAAAACAAGCTTGATTTTTCAGGGCCTTCTAAGAGTTGCTTAATTCTACGCTGCTTAGAGTGATCTGACATTAATCCTCCAATATGTCCAGTTAGTCTGCAAAAGGAATCAGATTATTTTAGTAAAAATAACAAATGGGTTGTGTTTTCTTCATACGTCTATAAATTCCTGTTGAATTATCATGCCTTATTTAAAGAGACTGAGTAGGTACTATGTAGAGAATGGAGAACTCAGGAGACCTAAACCTTTAGTTCTGCCACTAATGCCATCTTTGCCCTTAGGTTAAGTTACACTTTTCTTTCAAAGACACAGATTTCTCAGTTGTAAAATTAAGAGGTTAGTATAGTAAAAACTGGTATTTCTCAGTGTGGTCCATGAAACTCTGAGGGTCCTTGAAGCCTTTTTAAGGGGCCAGGTCCATGAAGCCATGGTTTCATAATATGAACCATAATATTATGGTTTCATAATAAATATGAAGATGCTGACATTTGCTCTGATGATGATAAAACAATGATATGCTTTAGCAGGAATCAAAGCAGTGGCACCAAACTATACTGGTGGTCACCGTGTTCCTCACTGCCATGCATTTGCAGTTAAAAAAAATGCTGATTTCATGGGGGTAAGGGTGGGGGAGGGATATGTATGCTTTGATGAAGCAGTAAAAAATTATTAATTTTATTAAATCATGAGTCTTTTAATATTCTGTGTGATGAAATGGGAGGGATGCGTAAAGCATTTAGAAGTTCAAATCAGTGTGGAGCTTCCTCAAAAAAAAAAAAAATTAAAAATAAAACTACCATGTGACCCAGCAAACCTACTTCAGGGTATTTATCCAAAAGAACTGAAGTCAAGATCTCGAAGCAGTGTCTGCTGCCCATGTTCACTGCAGCATTATTCACAATAGCCAAGATATGGAAGCAACCGAGGTGTCTATTAACGGGTGAGTGGAGAAAGAGAAAGCGGCATATACATACAATGGAATACTATTCAGCCTTAAAAAGAAGGAAATCCTGTAACATGCGATAATAAGGATGAATTTAGAGGACATTATGCTAGGTGAAATAAGTCAGTCACAGAAGGACAAATCCAACTACATGAGGTATCTAAAATAGTCAAACTCACAGAAACAGAGTGTAGAATGGTGGTTGCCAGGGGCTGCAGGGAGAGGGAAATGGGAGATGTTGTTCAATAGGTATAAAGTTTCAGTTACACAAGATATTCGGGTAAGTTCTAGAGATGTGTTGTACAACAGTTAAAATAGTTAAATACTGTATCATGCACTTAAAAAATTGTCAGGAGGATAGATCTCATGTTAAGTGTTCTTACCACAATAAGTGGGAAAAAAAAAAAGAACTAACAGGAAGCTGAAAAAATCCAGCTAAATCTTTAATTCATTCTGCATTAGGTGAGAAGGAAGAGAGTGAACAATTTGAGTAGAATGTGACCGTACAGTAGTGAAGAACACACCATTTCTGTCACAACATGTCACTGAAGAATAGTAATGAAACAAACGTGCAACCACAGTAACTTGTTGATTTTAAGTGGTAAAAAAATGTCCTACCAACAACTGTAAAATTTTCTGGACTTATGTTTTTAGTACTGAGAATCTTCTACGTATGTAACACACTGGTAAAAAATCTTATATATTCAAGATGTGTAACTTTGGAAAGTATTAAAGAGAGAAATTATTACAGAGTTCCATAAAAATATCAACAACGAAGCATATGCAGATGTTTATTTAGGGAGAGCTTTTTCTTTGGGAGAATGAGAAGGAAAAAACATTTAGATTGTTATAAAATGGAATGGCATGAAAAGTAAAACCACTGTTAATAATGTGTCTACGGCTTCCCTGGTGACGCAGTGGTCGAGAGTCCGCCTGCCGATGCAGAGGACACGGGTTCGTGCCCCGGTCTGGGAAGATCCCACATGCCGTGGAGCGGCTGGGCCCGTGAGCCATGGCCGCTGAGCCTGCAGGTCCGGAGCCTGTGCTCCGCAGCAGGAGAGGCCACAACAGTGAGAGGCCCGCATACCGCAAAAAAAAAATAATAATAATAATGTGTCTAAATACCACACGTTACTTTTGATGTACTGGCACTTAAGTAACTATGCCTGTATCTCTGACTGCGACTCACCTTACCCATCTATGTATCCATCTATGTATCTATATAGGATTGTTCAGCTTTTTAAAATAGCTAACACATTCACAAGGTTCAAAGATAAAAAAGCATGGAACACCTCCCTGGATACCACCCTGCCCAGTTCTCTTGCCCACAAAAACCACTGCTCTATTAGTAATGTCTTGTTTATCCTTTTGGAGACTTTTCAAGCATATAAGCATATTTAAATCATTTAACTGTACTAATTTGCTATCTAATAATTAATATGCTATTTAATATGTTTAATAACATTAATTTATTAACATTAAGTAGCCTTAATTGAATATAATACTATCAAAGCCTCAATATATTTAATCATATTAATTTTAATTCATTAAATATGTTTGGAGCTCTTTTTGTGACTGTATGAGGCTGTGTGAGCTTTTCCTAGTTCTGCTGTACAGCCTTGGAGGCCTCCACTGCATGGCTGTGCCTGAGTTTACTTAACTGGTCCTCTACTAAAGGACATTTAGGTTGTTTGCAAGCTTATACTATTAAACCACGCTGCAAGCAATAAGTTGGTAAAAATGTCATTTTGAATGTATGCAGGGGTATCTCTGGGGTAAATCTCTAGAAAGAGGAGAGCTTTAGAAAGAAAAGCTGAGTCAGAGTGCAAGCACTGTGTATTTTTCATAGGTATTTCCAAGTCACTGCCCCATAGAGGTCAGACTAATTTATAGGATGTAGGAGAGCATCTGCTTCCCCACACCTCTGACACAACCTTTTGGATTTCTGCCAATCTGGTAAGTGAAAAATGGTACCTCTGTGTGATCTGAATTCACATTTCTGTTTTTATAAGCGAGGCTGAGCAGGTTTTCTTATTTTTCAGAACTATTTATCCCCCACCCCCGCTTTTTCTGCCCCCACCACATGGCTGGAGGGATCTTATTTCACTGACCAGGGATTGAACGTGGGCCCCAGCAGTGAAAGCGCCAAGTCCTAACCACTGGATCGCCAGGGAGTTCCCTATTTCCCCTTTTTGATGTATCTACGATACTTTTTTGACATTTGTTTCAACATCTTTTATTTAATAATTTAACTCTCCATATAGAAATGCAAAGCCTCCTTGGTTGAATCTGTGTTTGCTTTTTCCCTTTATTAGCCTTAATTTTAATTTCCTGTTGTTTTAAAGTACCAAATCTTGAACAGACTCACAGACATAGAAAACAAACTTGCGGTTACCAAAGGGGAAAGCAGGGAGAGGGATAAAATAGGAGTTTGGGATTAACATATACACACTACTATATATAAAACAGATAACCAACAAAGACCTACTGTATAGCACAGGGAACTATACTCAATACCTTGTAATAACTTACAATGGAAAAGAATCTGAAAAAAATATATTTCTGTGTGTATATACATGTATAACTGAATCACTTTGCTGTATACCTGAACCTAACACAACATTGTAAATCAACTATACTTCAATTAAAAAAAAAAGTACCAAATCTTGGATATATTATTAATTCCCTTCTTTTTAAACTAATTGATAATTTTTTCCTTTATTATTTCCTTCCTTCTGCTTTCTTTTGATGTGTTTCTGGACTTTCAGTTATATACCACTAAAACTATTCTTGAGCCTGTCCTTTCTTTTTTTAAAATTTTTATTGGAGTATAGTTTATTTCTAAAGGACATTCCATCTGAAAGCAGCAGAATACACTTTCTTCTCAAGTGCACATGGACATTCTCCAGAATAGATCACATCTTGGGTCACAAATCAAGCCTCAGTAAATTTAAGAAAATTGAAATCATATCAGGCATCTTTTCTAATCACAACACTATGAGATTAGAAATCAATTACAGGAAAAAAAACTGTAAAAAACACTAACACATGGAGGCTAAACAACATGTTACTAAACAGTCAATAGATAAATGAAGAAATCAAAGAGGAAATCAAAAAAATACCTAAAGACAAATGACAATGAAAACACAACAATCTAAAACCTATGGGATGCAGCAAAAGCAGTTCTAAGAGGGAAGTTTACAGCAATACAATCTTACCTCAGGAAACAAGAAAAATCTCAAATAAACAACCTGACCTTACACCTAAAGCAACTAGAGAAAGAAGAACAAACAAAACCTAAAGTTAGTAGAAGGAAAGGAATCATAAAGATAAGAGCAGAAATAAATGAAATAGAAACAAAGAAAACAATAGCAAAGATCAATGAAACTAAAAGGTGGTTCTTTGAGAAGATAAACAAAATTGATAAGCCTTTAGCCAGACTCATCAAGAAAAAAAGGGAGAGGGCTCAAATCAGTAAAATTAGAAATGAAAAAGAAGTTAGAATGGACACCACAGAAATACAGAGGATCATAAAAGACTACTACAAGCAACTCTATGCCAATAAAATGGACAACCTGGAAGAAATGGACAAATTCCTAGAAAGGTACAACCTTCCAAGACTGATCCAGGAAGAAACAGAAAATATGAACAGACTAATCACAAGTACTGAAATTGAAACTGATTAAAAAAACTCCCAACAAAAGTCCAGGACCAGATGGCTTCATAGGGGAAATCTATCAAACGTTTAGAGAAGAGTTAACACCTATCCTTCTCAAACTGTTCTCTACTTTCTTACTGTCATTTTTTAAAAGGAACTTTTTCTGATCAATGTTTAGTTCCTTGAGTTTCTTCCTTCCTTCCAAATAATAAAAGCACTTAAAAGTTTTTACATTTTCTTCCGAGTACAACATCAGTCACATCTCATGAGTTATGCTATTAAATGTTTCCACAGTTATTTTTTAAAAGGCCTATAATTGTAGTTTTGATGTCCTCTTTGGTTCAAGTGTTATTTAGGAAGTATTTTGAACATGTTAACTTTAAAAAGTAGCTGGCTCTAAAAATGTTTGTTCTTGTTTTTAGAGTCTCTTTTTTATTGCACTGAGATCTGAGAATGTAGTCTTTATAATTTCTTTCTGCATTTTTAGAATTAAGTGTTTTCTTAGTCTTTTGAAAACCAAATAGGAACAATTTAAATATTATCCTCACCTTTTTCCCCTTGGACATCACCAAACACTACTGTGCTAGAAGTTGTGACTACATATCAAAATAGAGAATCGAAGGAAAAATGTGCTGAAAATTTCCATGGAAAAAAGAAAGATGTTACCTGAAACATATCCGTATCTTTATCATGTGTGTACTCGACGACCACAGTCTGATTCCTTGACAGAGTGTACGATATGCTGTGTTGACCTTTGCAGCTGATAGCCTAATAATGAAATAAAAAATATAAAAATTTGTTAGAATTTCATTTCAACAACTTACCACAATTCTGTTTGTAGTTAAGAGACATCACTCTACCAGCAAAACCCCAACACAAGCCAGCATTTTCCTAATGGTCAGAGCCTGTCCCTGCTGTGCCCTGAATTACGGAGGAGCCAGCAGTCATTATACTGGGTTTACCAAATATTCATCCTTAATATGAACAATATTTTACTTACGCCAAATCAAAGTTAATTCACTAGTTTCCAAGACCTGATTTAATAATAGCCCTAGAAAAACATATACTTTCTCCATGTTACCTTAACTCAGTGACAGAATTTTCAGACTAATATGATTTAAAATTTCTTAATTTATTTCACACTGAAACAGATAAGTCAGGAACATTTTGTAATAGTATTTTTCCTACATGATGGAGATTATGAGAGTAAAAGAATCATTGAAAAAGAGTAAAATTCTATAAAAACTTCCATATAATAATGTACTATTTTAGCCAATGATAATCATACTTATACTCTGTTCTACATCCTATTTAAAACTTGTATAAGCACTTGCTTAACCCAGATATTTATTGAGTTAATAAATAAGGTAGTTAAGTTAGTTTTATTGCCTCTATTTTTAGACTAGACTAAAGCTAATAGTCTTTTTCAAAGAATCCAGAAACCAATAATACGATGATGTTCTTATTTCCTCCATAATGATATATTTCAACCCATTTTACGTTGTGGTCACATACTTTAAAGTTTCCAAATTAACTAAGAAGTTTATTTAAATTATATTCCAAATTATTTCAATTACCCTGTCCATTCAACTTTAACCTATCTTCATTTCCATTCTTTTACATTAAGTATAATAAATAAAACCTTAATAAGCCTATCTATTAAACATTTATTGAACAATCACACTGTATGAAGACCAAGAAAGACTAAGACAGCATTTGGAAGTAGCTGGACACACAGATAGCACCTAAATGAAAATGTACTCTGAACATTTATATTTGACTAATATAATTGCTTAGAGTAATAAATAGTACAACATTCCAAATCAAGTTTGAAGTTAGCCTGGTTAATCGCATGGTTCTTCAATCATCTGCCCTCAGGAACTTCATGGTTGAAATGATGTTTTATTGTACATGCTTCATTAAGATAATGCAAGTATTAGAAATAATAATTATTTATACATTTAATATGATTAGGAAGCTTAAAAAAATACTGCTTAGACCACTCAACTCCAGTAACAAATATAATCTTAAATTTTCATTGGTCTGAGTCACATAAATTCAGTGGTACTGATATAAGTGACATTTTTTGAAAGTCAAATTAATAAAGAATTATTTCCAGTTTAAGCTAAGTGGATGCTTGTTTATCTTTATAGTTAAGTGAAAAAACCCACTTAAAAATAATTTTATCAAACTCAAACTTACAAAACCGATAACCAGGGGGGTGATTATTTGTACAATAACTTATTTTACAGTTCCTTAAAAAGTATCTGTTGCACTTAAGAATTTTCCATTTACAAGTGCACCAACTCAAACACGACTTTCTTGGCACACACACTACACAAAATAAGAATGTCTGTAGTTTGCCAATTATCTGCAAAAGAAGGAGTTTACACGTGTCAGAACAGAACACCTTTTAAAAAGTTAGACATTTTTGTATGATGGTACCCTCTTAAGTACAGTGTTTCTCAAACTTCCACCAAGGTTGCCTTAACTGGAAGAGAGTTATGTGAGCCCCTGGAGATGTCTGGGAGAGCAATCTAGAAGTGAAACTTCTCACTCTTGAAACATCTTACCTTGAAATTAGTCTAAATTTTGTATTCTACTCCTTAACATGCCTGTAGTTTTCACATTTAAACATTTTCAATATTTAAACAAGTTTGATGGGAAATCATCGCCCCAGGAAGATCTGCTGTGCTCACCCCACGACCTAGTGCAGCTTCCATGCCACTCTGGGAAGCCCCAGAAATATGCATTTTACAGGCCCTAAGTTGCCCAATTCTTCTAGAGTGTTTTATTCTAAAACTACTCTTGTGACCCAGACTATCATAAGCATGAATAAGACTATTTATACAGAGAGCAAGCCCAGTGCCATACCTGGGAACCGCCCAGAGCCAAGGGAGCACAAAGATCTTGGCCAGCCCCTGCCCGGCCACCCTCAACAGAGAAGAAAGCGTGGGGACCCCGAGGCCTTGAACGCCGGATCCAGGTGACCTTGAATGTTGAGCCCATTTAAAGACAAATTACAATTTCAAACTTCCGCCAGTTTCTGAAATGTGGATCAGCAGAGTTAGGAAAGGTGAACCCTTTGAAGGATAAGAAAACACATTTTCTGAGACTTTTTGAATAGGAACATCTTAACTATGCGCTACATTTTAGAAACCTCTGGATTTGGGGAAGATGGAGAAGTGGGAACAGAGATCCTACAGGGAGAAACAAGTCCCAGAAGGTAGAGGGGGCTCTGAGCAGCAGGTGATGAACTCCCCTGTGGCAGGACGGCTAAGGAACTTCAGAATCGGTGTGACCCACCAAAGTCACTTCCAGTCCGGCAGTGGTCTCCCTCTGTGAGTGCTAAGCTGGGAGGGGAGGCCCTCCTGCAAAGAGGCCAACAGTCTGCACCCACAGTGGGGAGAAGCATGGAGATGAGCTGGCCCCAGAAGACTAGGATTTAAGCCAGGACTGGGGTTTGGAGCAAAAGGGGGCAGTCGAAATCCAGGCCACCTCCGGGCTCCTCAGAAATAAATGGAGAGGCACCCACTTCCCTTTGATGCCATGAATTAGGGCTCACGTGATCTTGTTTGTGCATTAAAGTCTACAGTGGGGCTAGATTTGGGGGATTTGGAGGAAGGTAAGAGGAGAGTTTAAGCTTGACCTCAATTTTTGCTTTCCATCTGGCAAGTATATGAGGCATTAAGCTTCTTTTGGGTTAGAAGTATCAATTTTTCAGCAATAATTTTAATGTTTAAAATATGGCTCTCAGAAATACAGCTTCTAGTAAATTACAGATTCACTGACTTGAGTCGATCATTTCAGGTTATTTTGGAAATAACCTCCCCAAGGCACCAAGTTGCTTTGAAATCTATTTCTGAAATATCAGAAAGGATAGTAGGTAAGGCCTTCTCTTGGCACTCACTAGAGTTCAGTACCAACACAACTACTGTAACATAGTGTGATTTCACTACAACTAGTTCAAATATGGGGACCGAGCGCTTTAAAATGGTAAGGAGAGCTAGCCCAACCAACTTGCCTAGCAGACAATACGGATTGGCCATATTTGCTTTCCTACTGTGATGAGAAGCCAGGGTTGCTGACTCCCTCTTACGTCGCTCCCAGTGCTCAAAGGCAGGTCTGGTCTTCGGTGGTCTCCACCCCCGGCAGTGAGGGCGTGGCAGGCATTCAAGGAAAGTCAGATGAGTGAATGGACTGTGACGGATTCAAGATGAGACTTGGAGCTTCTTTCCTCGGGTCTTCTCAACCTCTCCCTTACCTTTCACCAGCAACGGTACCAACACTGACACCCTCAGCTCAGATTTATTACGTGTGAATTTTATGGGGTTAAAAATATCACGATTGGACAATTACAAATTAGACACAGTTACAGATCCAGAGGAGGAAAGATTCCAACTTCATCTGGTTTAGGAAGTTCAGCACTGCCCCACCGGTGCCCAAACCAAGGCCCTTTCTGAGCCAGGACACTGTCTTCCCAGTTGAAGATGCTTCCTTAGGGTTACTCTACTTGTGCCACAGGCACGGCTCAGCTGAGCCATTCTCTGTCATTCAGGGGAACAGCTAGAACTGGTTGTCCTTGTTCACCTTCAACTAACTGACAGAGTCCTCCAAGCCTCCAGACTTTAAAACAAACATGGTTCACAAGGTCTGCAGAATTTTCTTCCTCTTATAAACCCCTACGTACATACATAAGGCACTTAAAAAGATATATAATACGTAATGATACCAGAAAGGCAATCCTGCAAGATGCATAATGAGATAGGTACATGTATTCATGGAAGTCAAAGAGCTTTCAATCAATTTTTAAAAATATAAGTAAAATACTCTAATCTTTTATTAAGAAGCTGTGGGGTTAGTGTTCAATCACAAAGTAAAAAAGGGAGAAAGCCCGATGAGAAACTAACTGGCTTCTAGAAAATACTAACTTACTACAGTTATGAGTTAGCTCATTTAATTCAAGCTCCATAAGGCTGCTAAGCGAGCCTTTATCAACTGTGTAGGGAAGGAAAATGGAATTCATCACCCAGGCAGACATCGTTGGTTGCCTACCTAATGCCCTTCACCCTGCTAGCTGGGCTGGCTGCCCATGACAAAGCCTGAAAATGAAAAGAGCAGCTCTCCCAGCCTCCTCTGAAGCGAGCATGTGGAAAGGTGACCCAATCCTGACCAGTGGGACTTAGGAGAAATCTGGTGTGGAGCTCCTGGAATGGGAGACATCAAGAAAGATCCGGGCTTCCCCGGTGGCGGAGTGGTTGAGAGTCCGCCTGCCAATGCAGGGGACACGGGTTCGTGCCCCGGTCTGGGAAGATCCCACATGCCGCGGAGCGGCTGGGCCCGTGAGCCATGGCTGCTGAGCCTGCGCATCCGGAGCCTGTGCTCCGCAACGGGAGAGGCCACAACAGTGAGAGGCCCGTGTACTGCAAAAAAAAAAAAAAAAAAAGAAAGATCCTTTCCTTTCTCTGTTAATAGAAGAAATGAATGATGATTAAGGGATATCTGGAGCTGAGGTGGCCATCAGGCAACAGGAAAGGAAGGTCAAAAGACTCTCAAGAGAAGCAAACTGGGCCCCAACATCTTTGAGTTGAACCAAATCAGAAACTATCTGCCCCTGACTACTTCTGTGAGAAAAATGAGGGGTTTTAGGGTGCTTTTTGTTGGGTATTTTGCTACTTGCAGTGTAAAGCATCATTACATTGTTCAGTCCAAACTTTTTCTCCTCCTGGGTTTCCTCTTTCAGTCAATAGTGTAACCATATTCCAATCACTCATACTTAAAGCCTCCGTGTCCTCTCTCAGCCCTCTCTTGCCACTGTTGTCCAGATACAGTTAATTATTACCGTCATACTTAAAATCTAATCGTGAGTCAAAGCCAAGCTCACTGATTTTACTGCATTAAGGCACAAATCAAATACAAAGTAGAATAAACAATGTGCAACATTTCACTTTTGCTCCTCAAATACAAAGTAGTTGTTGGGCAACCAGTAATTACAAAACTGATTTATTCCCCAAAGGAGTTTTACAACCAGCTCCTTTATAGCCCATAACTTTCTACTTTGGAGATTATTAGGTGTAATCTAATTCATCTTCCCTTGACCCTGGGCTGCCCTTAGTAACTTGCTTGACCAACAGAATGCAGCAGAAGTGACAGACGGGACTTGGGGGCTTGCAGCTTCCCCTTGCTGCCCTCAAACACTTGCTCTTGGAGTTCTGAGTCACCATATAAGACACCTAACTACTTGGAAGCCACCACACTACAAGAAGCCCAAGCTACGAGGAGGGCCTTGGAGACTGAAATGCCATGTGGGGAGAGGGATGCCAGAGAGAAGCAAGACCCAGACATGTGAGTGGAGCCACCTTGGAAATGGACCCTCCAGTGCCAGTTGCCCCAGCATGTGCCACATGGATCAGAGACACTGCCGTGGGGGCTCTTCCCAAATTCCTGACCCACAAAATTATCACCAAAATCAAATGGTTTTTGCTAAGCCACGAAGTGTTGTAGTAGTTAGCTACACAACTAAAGACAACTGGACCAATCAGTTTTCAACGCCTATTGGTGCCAGAGCATCTTTTCTGTCTTATGTGACTTATCATGTAAGTCATCACAGTGATTTGTGTGTTCACCTTACCTATGCCCCAGGGCATGGTACAGGTATAGGTAGCATGGTGCCTTTACAGAGAGCAGGGGTTGTGTTTCTGATGGCACTTTCATGAGGTCCTGAATGCATATTAAGAGGCTGTCTGGGGCTTCCCTGGTGGCGCAGTGGTTGAGAGTCCGCCTGCCGATGCAGGGGACACGGGTTTGTGCCCCGGTCTGGGAAGATCCCACATGCCGCAGAGCGGCTAGGCCCATGAGCCATGGTCGCTGAGCCTGCGTGTCCAGAGCCTGTGCTCCGCAACGGGAGAGGCCACAACAGTGAGAGGCCCGCGTACCGCAAAAAAAAAAAAAAAAAAAAAAAAAGAGGCTGTCTGTGGTTAGAACAAATATATATTTTTACTACGATAATCTTCAGTTGTCGGATGACTAAGAAGAAAATTTTGTATTAGTATTTAAAATTAATATTTATAGATCAACATATAAAAGGCATCTGTAAAGCATTCAAAGCCTTTCAGAGAAGACAAAGCATGTCACATGGACAATTTTTAGTCCTTACGCATCTGGAGCAGGAATAGAAGAGACACTAGGAAGACAGGAGAAGAAAACAACCAGATGTGTTGGAAGCTATGAGGTAAAACTTTGACAAACCACACACAGCATGTACATTAATGGGGCATGCCTTACTAAACAAGAGCCAGCCTCATTTAAGGGGATGTAATATGTGTGTGTGTGTGAATCTGAGTTGAAATGAAATGAAATTCCTTTTCTCCAAATCCACACCATATTTTCTATTACTATATCTTAGGACCAAAGTACTCAAGAGTTTGACAATCGCCCTTGTCTAGATGCCCAGGATGCTGACTGTTACAGAACCACAGTTACTGTTCCTGTGCCACACAGCATTGGACTAAATCTAATGAATGTGTTTTTGAAAACAGCAGCACCCTCTGTAGTTTCTCTCCTTGGGAGTAGATGGAATTAATGTTCTTTTTGCCTCTCAAAAGAGAGTGCCAGACACCTGGTGTGGCTTACATGTTCAAGGAAACTTTTCCAGATAAATCTCAAGTTTTCACAGAGCTGCTCTGAAGAGTTTTGCATCATGTGTCTGAATATGGTGGCATCCTCTGAGGCTGCTCACCGCACCCCATCTTTCAGGTTCCAAGGAAACATCTCAGGAAGAAGTCAGAGATGCTCTCACAGCCCATCAGATAGGGACAATCCGAGGAAAAGTCCTGTACAGTCTACTCATGGAGCCAGAGACCCCTTTGTCTTTTGGGTTCCACCAAGAAACATAGTATGAGCTTGTGTTCTCAATAGCCTTCTAAACGATGTCCATAACTTGGCACTCTTTAATAAGGCACAGTAGATTAAGTACAGGCTCCCCAGCCAATTATTCTGCATGTTTTAGGCAAGTTTATTTTCAGCCACTTTAACTGTTCATTCTAATTTGTAAGTTAACATTTCAGCCCATCATACAACTTAAATAAATAACTATGCAAAACTATTACCACAGAAAGGACCTGATAAAATGGAAAACGACTACATTGATCTCTGGCAGCCATTCTGGTTATAAATACAAGCCTTCTATGACAGGGTGGATTGCTATAGGGACAACATTGTTAATTAGTATGGAAAAACTTAATAACGGAATCTGTTTTGGGATAGGACTGAAAAGGGCCAAGGAACGGAAGCTTCTTCGTTCAAAAACGCCTTCTGGTATTTGTTTAGAGCAGAAATGTGCACACTTATGAGCAGATAAACGGGTTTGCTGTGAATTCTGTAGCATATTGGAAATACCTGATGAATAATTTTACTACCCAGAGCCCCGTGTCCACTGTGATGCTGGGGCAGTGTGGGTGGGGCTGGGAACTAGAGGGTATCAGCACATACGGGTGCTTGGCAGCTGCCCCGTGAGGTCTCTGGCGTTGCTTCGCCTTGCTGCAATATCCACTGACGATCCAGCACATGTCTGGACACGGGGCAAAAGGGAATATTCATGACTGATGGTTTATCAATACGACTACCCAGTTTATCCTGCTGAACTTCAAGTTTACAGGTACTTTAGCAAAGGAGAATAAGACCATGTGTGGACATCGCAGAGATCAATGGCCAGTGGATTCTGATGTTGAGAAAAACCACACACTGGACCCCGGGTTTGGATCCTAGTTCAGTCACTCACCCACTGTAACCATTTCACCGGAGTCTTTGGTTATCACCTTTATAATTTATCAACAGAAGGACTCAATGTCAGTAGCACTGATTTCACTGTATGCAAAGCAGAGGGAACAATGCATAACACGGCATCGTCTCTCCTCAAATATAAACCTGCACTTAAAGCACTGCTTCCTGACCCAAGGGGTTACCGTCGCTTCCTTGTGGTCCGTAACACAGGCTTTAGAGATTACTATTCTGTTTAGCTTTAAATATATGTTAGATATTGAGCGTATTAATTAAAGATAATCCTGGTATGAAAAACATGTTTTTCCAGAACTAATGACTTTTATGTCAGGCTGACAAGTATAATTAGGCAATAAATCCTCAACCAGTCTGGTTCAAATTGCTACAAGGAAGATGAGATCTCTGCCATCCTTGTCAATTTATGTATAAAATACATATGAGTGCTATTTCTAAAGAGAGGAGGTGGCTAAAGGAATTCATAATTTATTTTGCATAAACCTACTCTTTAAAATACTCTCTCTTTTCAAGGAACCATATTTCAAATGGGTGCCTGAACCATTAGAAAAATGGTTAGAAAAATGCCAACTTGGATTTCATCAAAATCGATGGTGTTTCATACAATAAATAAATCAAAGTGATAAGCCTATTTGTTAGAAGCAATGGCTTTGAACTCAGCAGTGGGCCACTCCCATGCCTGTCTGGGATCGGCTCACTGAGCTATTTGACAAACGCTGGCAGAGAACCTAGTGCATGCACAGTGCTGGGGCAGCCGCGGTCAATCAATATAGCAAACACAGATGCCAGAGAGGGTGAGAATGTTGGAGGAGAACGTGTTCCTAACTTGGAGTCACTCCTAATTACACTGAAGCTGGATTTGGTCGGTGGTACTAGTCACAAGAGATGACCTATATAGTTTGGAGAATAAGACACACCGAAGGCTTGTGGCTGGAGAGTTGGGCAGGAACACGTCCACGGGCCTTGCAGAAATCTGGCCCCAGGAATTCTTACCACTTTACGCTGATGGAATGAAAAGCTCCTTGAGGGCAGGAACTCCTGTCTTTTTAAACCTGCCTTCGATTCAGGCAGTACATTGCATGGCTAACAGTACAGATCAGGCTGGATTCCCACTCTACTGCTGACCAGCTGCGGGACTCTGGGCAAGTTACTTCGATGCTCTGTGCCTCAGTTTTGTCATCTTACAAGTGCTGGTCCTGGGTCCAGGAAGGTCAGTGCTGTCTGAGGACAAAGATGCTTTAGCTACTTCTATATCCACCCAGTTTATCACAAAGTGCTGAACAAGTGACAGGTTCAGATCCAAGTCTGTATAGATTATGTCACTGTACTTTTTAAACCTATTATTAAGCTAACCTAATGTGCAATCTCCTCTTTCCATGATTTTGTCTCCTGTCTTTTGGAAAATAGGGACGATGTGCAGTTTTCCCAGAGAGCAATGCTGTAACTAGGACACACATCTAGACACACGAACGGGTTACGTTACCAATCACATGTGTGCACTGGTCGCTGTCAATGACGGTCTATTTCAAATGGTGACTCTGAAAGTGCGCCCTTCTCAAAGACATCTCCCCAGTGACTGCATGGCAGCTCCCCCAGAGCAGGAGAGGACAAGGAAGGGGTACAGCCCTGTTAGTGCAAGGTAGCGCTCTGGCAGTCCATCCATCTCAGGGCCCACACAGATGTCCAGTGTCCGAAGTGGCGACTACCTTGGGGTCTAACCCTGTGGCAAGGACCACCGTGGTCACCTGGGGAAGGATGCGGGGTCACGCTCGTCTGGTAGGAGATAAAGAAACTGACCTCCAACAGATTCATTCATCAAAACAGCAATGCATTTGCTTCGGAACATTCTATGGTTCTAGATGTGAGCAAGAAGGGGCATAGGAAGAAAGGAAGAAGATGCGATGTATTTGTGAAATGCTAAGTATTACAGTGAAACTTAAAACAATGATGAGATTACCTCTTTGTTGTACACAAACAAGACTAGGGAAGAGAGAGAGAGAGGAACCTAACCGTGGTCTCCTGTAACAGAAGTTGGTAAACTTTAAGAGGAGATGTTTAGTCAGTCAATGGACAATGCTTTAAGGGATGGGTGTGAATCTGTCTGCTGCAACATCTAACATTTACTTATCTGAATATTTAAGTATCTGCATACAGATGATCTACTTGCCACAAGAGACAAAGCCCACTGAAAGAATGAACCCTAATAAATATGAATTATAAATGAAAATGAAGTATCTTACAAAATGACTAAGTTGAAAAAGTAAAATCAGTTCAGTAATTCCATTTATATACTTTTATAAATAATATACTTTATATAAATCATGCATTTACTGGGTAAAAAAGAGTATATTTTGTTTCTAAAGAGCACCGGAGAGAAAATACATAGGTATCTACCGTAAACTATGTGTTACAGCGAGCCAACAGTAACTGCAAGCCTTAAGTTGTTGCCACGAGCAGGCAAACTTCCAGATACTATAAACTGAATATGACATAAATCGATTTTATACCAAGATATCCAAAGACCCGCCATATAATTATTTTAATATGTGGGCCAGTTCATCAGCGGTCAAAACGATCCCTTGAGTAGTGAAGAATAAAAAGACTAAAATTTACCCTGGTTCAAAATAAAACGAAATACAAAACCCTATTGATTACCTATAGTGAAAAAAGCAAACGCTCTCATTTAAAAGACATTAAAAAGAAAAAAAAAACGGGAAGGGGGGAGGCTCAATTTTCCCCCTCATTTTACTTGGATTTTAATTTTTAAATTTTTATTTATTTTTTATTTTTTGCTGTACGCGGGCCTCTCACTGTTGTGGCCTCTCCCGTTGCGGAGCACAGGCTCCGGACGCACAGGCTCAGCGGCCATGGCTCACGGGCCCAGCCGCTCCGCGGCATGTGGGATCTTCCCGGACCAGGGCACGAACCCGCTTCCCCTGCATTGGCAGGCGGACTCTCCACCACTGCGCCACCAGGGAAGCCCAGGATTTTTATTTTTAAGGCTTGGCCTTGATTTAAAATTTGCCCGTCTGCTGCAGGATCTCATTTTCGTTATGGAGTAAAACCAGTTGGATAAGGCCACGTCGTAGTTATATACAGACATGGAGTTATTTACTCTCAAAAGACAACATTTATCTTGGCAGTTGGCATTTTCAAGATGTTAGGCCGGCTAGACTCATACAGGTTCCAATCCTAATAACTTTGAGTAAGACAATGGCTGAAGTAGAAGGAAACATATATGTACCTAACATGTGTGCCTGCCCCTGCTCCCCCAAGCATTCATACACGCTTTTGGAAGAAGTTTGGATATACATTTGAATGTTCCTCCTCAAGCCTCATTCAACTGAACTTCTTAAAAGGGCCCTTGTTATCTGTGTCCTTGGGTCGTATTTTGAAACTGTTTCTTAACCTGTAAAGTAAAACACTTGCCTTAAAGAGCTGTTGAAAAAACTCAGATGATATTTGTAAAGGACCCAGAGTCCAGTGCCCAACACATAATAATTACTATTACAGCCAGCTATTTTTATGACTAAAACATTCATAATCTCTATCAGATAATTTAATACTTAATTTTACAGAGGCCTCCAGATTCTTGATTGATTTGGAAGGCAGAGAATATTGTTAATTGGGTAATATGTGCACAGAGTAGCAAACGTTACCAGTGAATAGTATGCAGCCCTTGGTCACAGAGAGCGCCTCTAGTACTAGTTCCATGTATATCTTTTCAGGGAATATCGGTGTCTGTGCTAACAGAGCACAGGTGGCAGAAATGAGAGCACACTGTCCAGAGTTCTGTCCCCTGCTTCTCTCAATTAACAATACAACTTGTACAACGGTCTGCATCACCTGGCTATTTGTGCCTCCTCATTCTTTTTAATGTGTAGATATAGCCTGATTTTTCAATCTTTTAAACTTATTTAACAAAAAAATTAAGAAATAAATTTTCTATTTTACAAGCAGTGTTGCAACAAATATCCATGTATTCAATTTGCCTACAGGGGAATATATCTATAGGGTAAATTCCTAGAGATACAATTGCTGGATCAAATGATATGTGCACTTTTAATATTGATAGTTATTGTCGAACTACTTTTCGTAGAAGTGATACCAGTTTAGACTCTCACCAGATGTATATGAGAGGGTGTTTCCCCTACCCTCACCAGCATAGAGAGTTATTAAGTGTTATGGTCTGTATTGTATGATATGTGAAAATGATATCACTGTGCTTTAAGCATTTCTGTTATCATTACTGAAGCTGAATGTGTTTTAAAATGCTTAAAAGTCATCTCTTTTCTTTACTGTGAACAGTTTATATCTTTGTCCATTACTCTTTTGGTCTTTTTCATACTGATTTGTAGGTACTCTTTATATATTACCCCCATTGTCTGTGATATGAGTTGCAAATTCCCACCACTCATTTGGCTTTTGACCTTATTTAATGTGTTTTTGCCATACAGATTATTTTTAGAAGTTTATATAGTGAAACATCAGTATTTTTTCTCATTTCCAGATTTTACCTCATAATTAGAAAGGTTTTCCTCAATCCCAAGTAAAGTGAACAATTTTCCATTCTTTAGTACATTTATGATTTTACTTTTTATGTTTAAAAATATTACTTGCACACTTATCTGAACAGTTGTGAGTGCGTATAAAGACAAGTTTCTATTTTCAGCATACAAAAGTCGTATTATAAGCATACAACGCAGGACTTTTTTTCCTTGTTATCTCCTATACATTTTGCTTAGAGAAAGTGATGCTGTTATTTGATACATAATGATCACAACCCTTAGGTCTTCATTGGGTTGTATCCCTTTTCATTATAAAGAAACTTTTTTTGACTTAATACCTTTTTTTTAAACCATGAATTCAATCTTCCTTAATGTTAAGACTATAACTTTGACTCTTTTTGTTTGTTTGCATTTCTTTGGTATGCTCCATAATGTTACCCCCAATCTAGATCATTTTGTTTTAGATGTGTTTTATATACAGCCTATAATTGTATTTTTCTACGTGATCCAATTCTTTTAATATGTAAGTTTGGAACATTCACATTTATTGATAGGTACAAGATATATCTATACTCTCTGCCTGTATTGCTATTATTGCCTTTTATTATAGAAACAACTTTACTAAGGTCTAAGTGAGACACAATAAACTGCATCTATTTAAAATGTACAATCCAGGGGCTTCCCTGGTGGCGCAGTGGTTGAGAGTCCGCCTGCCGATGCAGGGGACACGGGTTCGTGCCCGGGTCCGGGAAGATCCCACATGCCGCGGAGCGGCTGGGCCCGTGAGCCATGGCCGCTGAGCCTGCGTGTCCGGAGCCTGTGCTCCGCAACGGGAGAGGCCACAGCAGTGAGAGGCCCGCATGCCACAAAAAAAAAACAAAAAAAAAAAACAAAAAAAAATAAAATGTACAATCTGATAAGTTTCAACATGTTTATGTACCTATAAAACCATCATCATAATAAAATTAGGCACATATCTATAACCCACAGACGTTTCCTCACCATATGCCCCTTTGTAATTCATACCTCCATTCCAGCTGCTTCTTCATGTCCAGGCAGCCAATGATTTGTTTTCTATCACTATAGATATTAGATTGCACTTTCTGTCGTTTTATAGGAATGAAATCTTACACTATGTACTATTTTATAATTCTGGCTTTTTTTATTTAGCATCATTATTTTTAGATAGATCCATTTAGTTGCACATATCAATAGTTCATTACTTTCATGCTGGGCAGTATTCCCTTGTAGGAATAAACTAAAATTTGTTTATCAATTCATCTGTTGATAGATATCAGGTTACTCGTTTTTGGCTACTGCAAATAAAGCTGTTATGAATATTTATGTCCAAGTGTTCGTATAAACATATGCTTTCATTTCTCTTGATCAAATACCTAGAAGTGGAAGAGCTGGACACATGGTAGGTGTACATTAAACTTTTTAAGAAACTGCCAGATTGTTTTCCAAATTGGTTGTACCATTTGGTAGTCCCATCAGCAATGAACGTGAGTTCCAATTGCTCCACATCCTGCCAACGCTTCATATTGTCATCTTTTCATTTCAGCCATCCTTATAAGTATGTAGTGGTATCTCATTGTGGTTTTAATTTGTATTTCTCTAATGAGTAATGACATTGAGAATCTCTTCATGTGCTAATTTGCCATCTATATATCTTCTTTGGTGAAATGTCTGTTCAAATCTTTGCCTATTAAAAAAATTAGGTTATTTTCTTATTATTGAGTTCTGAGAACTCTTTATATATTCTGAATACAAATCCTTTATCATATATATGACTTGCAAATTTTTCTCACAGTCTGGCATAGCTTTTCATTCTCTGAACAATTTCTTTCAAAGAGCAGTTCTTATTTTTTATGTTTGTCAATTCGTTCTTTTACAAATCAAGTTTGCTTTTGTATCTAAGAAATCTTTGTCTAATCCAAAATCACAAAGATTTTTTTCCCTATGTTTCCTTTTAGAAGTTTTATATTTAGGTCTATGATCCATCCTAAGCTGATTTTTGTACACAGTAAAAGGAATGGATCAAAGTTCATATTTCTGCATATGGATACCCAAATGGTTCAGCACCACCAGTTTAAAAGGCTAAACTTTTCAACTAAGTTGCCTTTGCACCTTTGTTGAAAATCAGTTGTCCATGTACGTGCAGGCCTATTTTTGGACCCTATTCTATTGATCTATTTATATATCAGTATCACATTGTCTTAATTATTGTAGTTTGAAAAAGTCTTGAAGTCAGTTAGTGTGAGTATTCCAATTCTGTTCTTCTTTTTCAAAACAGTTTTGGCTTTTTTAGGTTTTTGCATTTTCAAGTAAACATTAATTTCTTTTTAAAAAAGCCTGCTGGAATTTTGATAGGGAGTGTGTTGAACTTACAAATCAATTTGGGAAGAATTGACACCAATACCGAGTTTCCTGATCTACGAACATGGACTATCTCTTCATATATCTGGAGATGTGGTACAACTCTCAGCAATGTTTTGTAGTGTTTAGTGTGCAAGTCTTGCACATCTTTTGTTAGCTTCATCCTTAAGTACACTTGATTCTTGTTATTCACCATAGTTATGTTCTATAAAGTTGCTGCGAACAGTGAATTCATGAATACCTCAGAGAAATACAGGGTAAGGTTCCTGTGAGTCGTGGGTCACAACATTTTTGTCAGCTGATCAATACATAACCTTGTTTTATATGTGTTTCTGTTTAAAGACACCTTGTTTAATACACACTTCTTACAAATAATTAATTGTCAAACAGGCTGAGTGTCGTTTTGTTCAACCTCAGGTGGCAACTCAAATTTTTCACCATATGCTGCTCATCCCCACAAATGGCTGTGAATGTGACGTAAGTATTGGTTTTGGGGATACCAATAAATTTGAGTAGGTGGATGTGCAAATATGGCATCTGAAAATAAAGAAGATCTTATTTCACATTTTTGATGCTACTGTAGGTGGTAGTTTTTTTGTTTTTGTTTTTTGCGGTACACAGGCCTCTCACTATTGTGGCATCTCCCATTGCGGAGCACAGGCTCCGGACGTGCAGGCTCAGTGGCCATGGCTCACAGGCCCAGCCGCTCCGCAGCATGTGGGATCCTCCCGGACCGGGGCACGAACCTGTGTCCCCTGAATTGGCAGGCAGACTCCCAACCACTGCGCCACCAGGGAAGCCCTAAGTGGTAGTTTTAAAAATTAATTTCTGAGCTTCTGTAGTATCCTTTAAAAAAATCTTTCACATTATGGTTGCGCTTTCTTTGCCTTATGTTCTGTATTTTGTATCATTACTTAGAAGGCTTATATTTCTATTTTTGTGGTTACTTTTACGTATACAACTATATAAATATGGTTATACTCATTAACTCTCTAATAAGGGCAATGATAAATGAGAATATTTTCATTTCCTCTCTACCATCCTCCTACACACACTTTTAATTGATTTTACAATGTTTACTGCTGTTTGCTTTTTAAAAAACCATTAAAGATACTTATATCTTTCTGTTTTAAATGATAGTTTTTATCTCCCAGCTATAAAATCTGAGGATATTAGCATGCATACAGCACTTTTCACCTTTTCTCCTCTTCCTCTCTGACCTTTTATTTCATTATTTGTTATTTCTACATTGCAGAATTTAAAACATTTATATTCTATTTTGTGACAATCACTTTTACTTTGATTTTAGTCCTACAGAGAGTGCTTAATTCAACATCTAGATGCCAGTCTCTTTGCCAACAATTCTCCATTCACCTCCTATTTGACTGAAATTTGTCTTCTGGTAATTTCTTCAGTAAAGGATCATAAAAATTCTACATCCTGAGTGCTTGCATGTTTATCAATATTTGTCTGTTAGCTGTATGTGTAAAAGAAATTTGGAGTAAGTAAAGAAATCTTGGGTCACTAGATTATGAAGTCCTTGGGCAAAAAAATCTAAGCATCTAGCATAGTGCAATAATCTTTTGAACAACCACCAGATGAAATGAGTCACTAACAAAAATGGATGAAAGGTCTTGCACACAAAAATATTTTCCTCTGTACATATTCTATCTTAAGACTTTTACAATCTGGCTATCTTTGGTGAGAATATCATCCAAAGAAATCAGGGATATTATATAACACAAGAATCAAGTGGGGTCAACGACAGCACTGGGACATAATGTGACAATGGAAAGAATGTTAGGTCAGGAGCAAGACACTTATTAGCTTGAGGCTCAGCCCCAAGACCAACTAACCACGTCCTTCTGTGTGTTACTAAAACCTTACAAATCTGGTAAAAGAGGAAAGCAGTGGCACAGATTTCAAATGCCACTTTTCACTGTAAGAATACATTCTACGTAGGGAGAAGAATTATCATTATCACCCCCTACCCAACCTCAGCTATTATTAAAATTGTTTATATTCCTTGAGAAATTAAGGGCTGAGGGACAAGAATGGGGGTAAGGGATATCTCAGAAAAAAGTCTGACATGAAAAATCTGTAGATAATCCATTTACACATAATCAAAAAATCAATGAGAGAGTAAAATGGCTTGATACTGAGTGCACTGGGAATTCAGATCTGACTTGGCTATTAAGTCAATAAGATTATTATTATTGATGAAAAGACCTATCCATGAAGTAGATAACACAATGTGTATTCTTTAGGTGATGCTGAGGAACAAAACTCTGAGAACTGCAGCTAAAAAGGACCAGGGTCAATGCTCTGTTATTATACTTGCTGTCTAGCTAAAGGAAGATAAATGAAGGGACAGCTCTGCCTTAGGACTCTGCCTAAAGACTGCTGCTTAAAATAAACCAGCCCTGCCTCTAATGGTTTTGGGGAAGAGACAATATAAATACATTCCACAAACCAACGTGTTGCTATCTAGTGGATGAAGCCTATGCTGAATGGGAAACCCTATAGATGCCACCTATCAAAGCAACTTTTCAAGAATGAACCTGTGTGACCAGAGCAAGTGCGTCTCAGTTATGGTACTAGGAAAGTCAGCACCCTTCAGCCATATATTTATATATTAAGTTTAATTAGGTTAGCAATCTAAACGTATATTTTTAGAGTGGATACCACTCTAAAAATAAGAAACTCAAAACAGATTTATAAAATAAGATAAACATCTACACCTTAATAACCAAATTAGTAATGATTTCTGCATATATTGTGCTTTTTCAAGGTAGAGCATTCTCATGTATATTATTTTACTTGATCATCTGGCACACATAACCACTACAATGTGGATATAATTATCCCCGTTTTGTAAAATAAGGAAACTGACTTGGAGAGGGTAAGTCATTTCCTTAGTGAATGGGTAAGTCTACACTGCGCTGAAAACTCTCTTCATTATACTTCATTGCTTTTTTACAAAACAATTTCCAACTCTGGGAGAGGGCATTTATATAAACTTTCATAATCATATATAATTTTTTCTACAAAGAAAAAGCAATCTGGGATTTTGATTGAAACTGCTGAATCTGTAGACCAATTTTTGGGAAAACAGACATCTCAATAATATCACACCTTCCAATCCATGGATATGGCAGGAGACATGGAGAAATATATCGACCAATTTTTGAATAATGAACCAAACCTAAATTCCTGGGATAAACAATGCAAACATCTTACAATTCCTCCCTCCTGCCCTTGATGTTACTGTCATATATTTGACTTCTATATATATTATAAACCCTGTAATTATTATTAATTTTGCTTCAACCAGTTAATTATCTTTTAAAGAGATTTTTTAAATGTCTTTTATATTTACCCTTATTCTTACCATGTCCAGAGTACTCTGTGTAAATACAAATTTCCCTCTGATATCTTTTTTCTTCCGCCAAAAAAACTAACATTTCTTGTTGTGCCGTTTGCCATTGGTAACTATTTTCAGTTTTGTTTGTTTGAAATAGGTCTTTCCTTTCATTTCTGAAAGATATTTTTGCTAGATATAGAATTCTAGGTTGAGAGTCTCCCTTTTTTTCTTTCTCCTTCCTCCCTTCCAGTACGTTAAAGATGTCAATCTATTGTCTTTCGGTTTTGCAGCATTTCTGGTAAGTTGTTTTTGGTTTGTTTTTTCATTCTTATTTTTGTTCAGGGGAACTGCCTCTTCTTTCTCCGGGTGCCTTCAACATTTTATTAACAGTTTTCAGCAATCTGATTGTGATAGGTCTTACCTGTAGTATTCCTTATGTTTCTTCTCTTTGGGGTTCATTAAGCATTTTAGATCTTGGATTTATCATTTTCATCGAATTTGGAAAAAATCTGGCTTAAAAAATTTTTTTATTGGCGTATAGTTGATTTACAATGTTGTGTTAGTTTCAGGTGTACAGCAAAGTGAATCAGTTATACATATACATATATCCACTCTATTTTAGATTTTTTTCCCATATAGGCCTTTACAGAGTATTGAGTAGAGTTCTCTCTGCTATACAGTAGGTCCTTATTAGTTATCTTTTATATAGAGTAGTGTGTATGGCCATTCTTTTCTTTCTTCTCCTACTCCCGTTTTTCTAAAACACCGATTATACATGTTTGAGTCCACTTGATATTTTTCTACATTTTACTGTGGCCCTCTTCACTTTTTTTCAGCCATTTTCCTCTCTCTGCCTTATACTGAATACTTTATATTGCTCTGTTTTCCAGCTCACTGATCTTTTCTTCTTCAGTTTCTAACATGCTGTTACCTCAACCAGTGTCTTTTTCACTTTCGACACTTCATTTTTCACTTTGGAAGTTTTAGTTGGGTCCTTCTTTTACTTCCATTCCTCCCCTCAACATGTTCATGCTTTCCTCCACACTCTTGATCACAGGGAATATAACTACTGCAGTTGTTTTACCCTTCTTGTCTATTAATTTCATCTGTAATTTCTGGGTTTGTTTCTACTGGTTGATTCTCACAACCCTTGCCTCAGTATAGGTCATAATTTTGCTGCTTTTCTGCCTTTCTGGTAATTTTGGATTGGATGCTGGACACTGTTTTATATTTTGGGGTGCTGAATTTTGTTAAAGGTGTTGAACTTGTTCTGGCAGGCAGTTATGCTACTTTGGTTCAGTTTTCTCTCTCAAGGCTTGCTTATAAGCTTTGTTAGGGCAAGTCCAGGGTAGACTTTGACCTAGGGATAATTTAGCCTCGTTATCTATTTCTCTTCTATAGACTCTACCGTATTTCCCTTGTATTAGGAAGTCTTTCTACTCTGCAAGTGGGAACATGGACTAAGTCCCAGCCCTTTGTGAGCTGCGGAAATGGTTCAATCCACTGCTTTCCAGTGGTTCTTTGCCCACAATGTGGAGTTTTACCCCACACATGAGCAAAGCAGTGCTTACCCAAGGGCTCAGGGGCATCGTCCTCTGCAGCTATCAGGAGCTCTTTCTCCCTGTGAAGCTCCCATCTCTGCTACTGTCCTTCACAAATTCTAGCTGCCTTAACTGTAATCTCTTGCCCTTCAACACAGGGCTGTGTTGTTCCCCATCTGCTTGGCCTGGAAACTGCCTTCAGGCCATTTAGGATGGGGGTGGGGGTTGCCTCATTCATTTCCCTTCTCTTAGGGAATCACAGCCCTGAGCTGCCTGTGGTCCAATGCCTGCAAACAGTTATTTAATATATTTTGTCCAGTGTTTCATTGTGTACAGCAAGGGGAGAGAGAAAGTTTCTGTAGGAGATAATTCTTGATGGGTAGGCAGAGAACTCTGTTTTGCATACATTCAGAAACTCTAGGGGGTGGGGGTAGAGTCTAGTGCACTTGAAGTGATGACAATTTTAAACTTAATTCAACTTCTTGAATTATAACACTCCTAGTAACATTAACTATTAGTAGTATTCCAATCCACTTCTTGCTAATCTTATGTTTTTTCCTGAACATTTAATAGCTGATATTTGTTTATTTTATTTGTATACTGTCTTCCTCCTAGCTCACATTACAAAGTAATTTCTAAAAGGGTAAGAACTGTTTCTATGCTGTTCATTGATTTATCTCTAGTACCTAGACTACACAAATACTTTATAAGTACACATTGTCTTATAAAGTAGTTGTGCATTGTCTGTATTCCTGGCACACACAGTACACAACTACTTTACAAGACAATGTGTGCATCTATTCTTTAACTTGGTAGGTATCTCTGTTATAGAAGAAAACACATATTTGTTATAAAGCTAATTTTGGTTAAATCACATCCTATTTGCCCTTGATGTTCACCATATATTATTAAAATAGAGCTCTATGTATATCCTGGCAAATATTTAAAAAGAAATACTGAAATTCATACTTTGAAAGGAAAAGCAACACAATATACCTTAATGTTTGTCAAAGTAAACAATATGTAAGAATGCAGAGCATCCTATAGAAATATTCAAGCATCTGGCACCTTCTAGCAGCATACACTAGTATGAATCTGAAGATGAAGGTTACATATACTCAAAACGTGCACTTTGAAAGGTATGGCCTAGATTAATCGGAGCATATGAGATGAAGGAGGGGAGACCTATCTGAAATCTGCCTGAGATAAAATCTTTTGTTATTTAAGAACTTATAGGCTAGGTTAACTAGTGATTTCATTTATTCTGTATATTAGTTACTTCACAAGAAGTTCTGAAGTGTTGTGCTTTCTAACTACAGTTTGTGTTAAACAAGCAAAAAAAGGAGTCAGCCTCAACATAAAATCTTTGCTTAAAAGATACAGGGACAAATTGAAGTTTATATATTTTTTCAATCAGATCTCAGTAAATGTTTTCTCCAGAATCACACCTGGCTTCTGACATTTCTGATTAATTTTCATTCTGTAGTGAATGATGTTTTTTGTCTTGCCTAACCCAAACGGACTCCACCGTGACAACCCATAAACATAACATGTGACATGTTAGATATGTTTTCACAGGAATAATGTTACCATCATGTTTTCTAAGACTTCTTTCAAAGCTTGTTGACTTGGCAAGTGACGGGACTGGGTTACAGTACTTTAGGTCCAATAGATGTTCCAATGAAGATTTGGCCGTGTTAACGAACATAGCGTAGGAACATTTTCCCTTTGGGAAATCTTACTTTAAGACAGGGATATGTGACTGTTAACTATGAAACTAATTCTAAAGGCCTAAACATCGTTTTTTTCAAGTCTGGCTACTTGACTTCACCTGTGCTATGGTGACGAGTTACTTGTCTATAAATTGTCAGCTCCTTACTGTCTAGCTGCATGATGTCTGGCACAGAGAGTGCTTGCCAAATGAGTAAATTCTTGAGCCAGAGTACCCTATCCTCTCAAGCATTCTAGATGCTTGAGACATTATTACCCTGTGTTAGTCTCAAATTAAGTTAATGAAAAATTCTGAAAGTTCTACCTCATCATCCATTTATGCCTCACTACGAACAAAACCAAGAGAATTACAGTATACAATGCGTGGAGCCTCAAGCCATCGTATCAATCTAGACAGGAACACAAGATGAATATAAACCGAACAGCTGAAGTCTCAACATACGTGGCTACTCTTGATGTGGTAACCCCAGAGCTCTGACAGCTCGTCTTGATACTCTGCGCTAGCTTTAAACAACTAACAGTTTTTTTTGTTTTTTTTTTGTGGTACTAGGCCCTCTCACTGTTGTGGCCTCTCCCTTTGTGGAGCGCAGGCTCAGCGGCCATGGCTCACGGGCCTAGCCGCTCCGCGGCATGTGGGATCTTCCCGGACCGGGGCACGAGCCCGTGTCTCCTGCATCGGTAGGTAGGCGGGCTGTCAACCACCACGCCACCAGGGAAGCCCCTAGATATGAAAATTTAAATGTTAGTTGTTTAGGGGCTTCCCTGGTGGCGTGCTGGTTGACAGCCCGCCTACCTACCGATGCAGGAGACACGGGTTCGTGCCCCGGTCCGGGAAGATCCCACATGCCGCGGAGCGGCTAGGCCCGTGAGCCATGGCCGCTGAGCCTGCGCTCCACAAAGGGAGAGGCCACAACAGTGAGAGGGCCTAGTACCACAAAAAAAATAAATAAATAAAATTTCACATCTAATAGTCCCCATCATTTACACTTAGAGGCCTCTTTCCAAGAACTGTAGGTGTCAAAAACTTGAGTCTTGGACTTGGTTTTGCCTACATTGCAGAGGCTGCAGGGTATGGTGGGACTGAAGTGGGGCGTGAAGTCCAACAGGTGGTTTAAATATGAGAGTCCACTGCACACCAGCTCTGAGAACACAGGCATGTCACACAACCTCCCTGCCTGGAAACTGGGGTGGGCAACAACAGTCACCTCAGAGAACTGTTGCAAGGGTGAAACAGAGTGCCCCCAGGAAACACTGCTACTGCCCTTAAGTCACTAACAGATTACAATACTCTCAACTGTAAAGCATCAATAACTACCCTACTTACCTTACAGGGATAAAGTGAAGCAAGAAAATAAACTTGATTTTTTAAGTTTAAAGCTCTATCTACACAAACGTTATGTCACTGTCTTCCTGGGGGGGGGGGGTAATTCCATGTGTGACGGAAAGACGTACACTAAGGTTAAGAAGTACAAATGCTAACCTCTGTTTATGAAGAGGGTTTGTTGGTGACTTCACAGGGCCAGTGTGCCTACCTCCCTCTCCCCCCACCGTGGGGACTGAGGGCAGCTGAGCGTGGGTCACTAATGGTTCACGACTGAACCCTTTTCTGGGGAAGGTTCCTTTGACTACCCAGTTCAGAAATGCCGGGGAGAGGATGCTCTTCCCCCAGGAGCAGCCTGTGGCCTGTAACTATCAAAAAAAGTGGGATCTAGAGATTGTCATACTGAGTAAGTCAGACAGAGAAAGACAAATATCATATGATATTGCTTATACGTGGAATCTAAAAAAAGGGTACACGTGAACTTATCTACAAAACAGAAATACAGTTACAGATGTATAAAATAAACTTATTGTTACCGGGGGTAAAGGGGTGGGGGAGGGATAAACTGGGAGATATTGGGACTGACATAGACACACTGCTCTATATAAAATAGATGACTAATAAGGACCTACTGTATAGCACAGGGAACTCTACTCAATACTCTGTAATGACCTATATGGGAAAAGAATCTAAAATAGAGTAGATATACATATATGCATAACTGATTCACTTTGCTGTACACCTGAAACTAACACGACATTGTAAGTCAACTATACCCCGATAAAAATTAAAAAATAAAATAAAATAAAATAAATAAAAAGAAAAAAAAGTGAGGCAACTATGTGGTCCCACGCTTCAGTGCTCCCCATGGGACCAACCTGAGGCTAGACTTCGGCTAACGTTTTCTCAGCTTCTTCTCTGGCTCTCTCCTGCTCCCCTCAATTCCTTACTGTTTTCTTCTGACGGCAGTTCCTCAATAAACCACTTACCCAGGCTTTGTGTTTAAAGAACCAAATCTAAGAAACCACTAATATCTTCCAGTATTGAGTTGCCTGGCAGTGTTTCAGCAGAGTTTCCAGGAAGGCCCAGGCTTTCCTTAGGGCCTACAGCACATCAGGACAGCACTCCCCAAGTCCAGCCAAAGCTGGTGGCTACTGGAAACAAGCCAGAAGCCAAAGTCTGGGCAGAGCACGTGGTATTACAGCTGGGATGGGATACACCCCTGCTTAGAGCATCCTCAGAAAGGAAGACAGGATGTTCCAAAACCTACAGGTGAAGGGGACTTCTGTCTCTTGGAGAACATGAGAGAGACCTACTCCAGCCCCTGTGTGAGACATCCCTCTAATCCAGACTGTTCACAGAAGTCAAATAAATCTCCCAGAAATGCTTTCCCCACCTTAGAAGCATCTGAACGACATCAAGGTTCGCATAACCACAGGGCCCAGAACAGCTGTTGACCACAGCAGGCAACAGTGCCTGAATGAGTCACTGCACACACTCTAATGGGTAGAGCAGTGGAGACACGCTCTCTGCCGCTGCTTCCAGTCTCCACCCTCTGAATTCCCACAGAACTGAGGCCACAGGCCACGTGTGCTGCCCCAAGTGCTGCTGTGCGGTTTTGGTGTGTGTATACGTATTGCCTCCTCAAGGGAACGTGAGTCCCTTATTTCCTTGTGAGACATCCTTGGAGCCCCGGCTATGTGTCTAGCACAGTTCTTGTCCCCAAGTTAATCACACCAGACCTTGCGCATGATAGATTGCTCCAGAAGGACCTGCTGAATTAAACTGACTGTGGCTGGGAAGAGTTGGATAAGGATTCTAGGAGGAAGTGGTCCCTGACTGGGATGCTAAGGTAGCAGGATTTCGGCAGAACGAGGGAAAAGGTATGTTGGAGAGGGGATGGCACACACGGTGACGGAGACAAGACTTGAAAATAAGAAAAGCCAACCACTGCGATAGACAAATGTATAATAGCCCAAGTAAATGACACCAAACACAAATGGGAACAATTAACTGCCCAGGGGTCTTGGCCTTACTTCTCTTTCTTCCCACACCCCTTGGGTGCCTGGAACAGAATAAAGCTTAATATTGCTTGAATTTTACTAGATGTTAATGCCTTAAGCTTAGAACTCTCTATGTGAATTTTTGGCAAGTAAGATACCCATATCAATCTTTCGAAACTAATAAACACTTTTGAGCACCAAATAATCCATCTCCCATGGCCAAGTCACAGAACTACCACAGGGATGAACTGATGAAAAAGTACTCAAACCTTCCTCTGAACGGTCCAATAAAGCATAACACCGAAGTCAAGGCAACAACTGGGAGAGAAAACTGAGCATTTCATTTTTGAATTGGCAATTAGCCACACTTAGGAGGTATTCCCTCAGAGGAAAACCCTCTTACAAAGTGGTTTGGTGAACACAGACAACCAGCAGTGACTGGCCCTCCTGCGGGCACCTAACGAACAGTTGTGAGTTTCAAACAACTAAGCCTCAGAACAGTAGGTAGCAGCAACAGCCCTCTCAGGCCTCCACTCTGTTTCCGGCCTCTCTTCCTTTCAGTCAGCTTCCCACTGTGAGGGATGCACTTCTAAATTCCTGAGCCTGGCATTCAGGACTGTCTAGGATTTGGCCTCACATCACCCTTTCAGGCCAACTTCCTGGTAGGTGCCAGCCACCTGCCTTCCCTCTACCTTCCAGACCCTCCTGCCTCTTCCACGCCTCCCCGCCTTGGCCCGCTGCTCAGCCTGGACGCCCCTATTCACAATCACTTCTGAATAAAGTGTTAAGCCCTGGTTAAAGACCATCTCTTGTGGGAAGGTTTCCACGTCTCTCCTGATGATCAGAATGAACCGCTCCTTCTCCAAGGCAGTGATTTTATTTCTTTGTGCTTCAATTCCTTCCACTAAAAAATAGGAATAATGATCTGTATTCTGTCACTTCAGAGTCTTTGAAAGATTCAAATGAGGTGCTGTATGTGGTTCTAATCTCTAAAATCTTAAAGAGCTGAAGAATGAATAAAAAATGTGCACAGAACTTCATGTTTTCATTGTTTACTATGTTCAACGCAGCTTCATTTTTAGTTGGCTTGTATGACGTTTGCTGCATACTAATAGTTAGCATAGAAGAGACTGAAAGTTATTTTTGTACTCTATTTCACATTCATGCAACCAATTTTAATGGTCTAAATCAACCCAATATTCTGAAAATACGTCTTAACTGATTATATTAAATTTGATCTTGCTAAAAAGTTTCCAAATGGAGCATCAACACTTATGTCAGTTATGTGGCAGCTAGCCTAACTGAATCAAAACAGCATTCATACTTTCTGTGTGTGTGCAATAAAACTGTGGGCATTTTTAGACATTTTTCAGACATTTCCCAAACTACAGACATCTGTTGTTTATATTTCAAGTTTCCCCAAATAGACAGTAAAGTATCATCCTTCCAGACTGGGTAGCAAAGACTACTCCCTAAATGACTACTTTCTTAACAGGATTTTAAAGGCATCTGACAAGGTCTGTAATGACATTTTTGTACATTCAATGAAGAAATAAGTTAGAAAATATACCTGGGTGAATGATTATACCTGAAAGATCAGTTTCAACCTAACAGGAGACCTCTGGTGGCAACTACAGAATTCTGCCCTAAACTCTGCTGAATTCAATCTTTTTTAATCCAAGATTTTCAAGATGTCAAGGAGAGGCACTTGATCACAATTAACAGAAATGAAATAAAACCAGTCAGTGAATCCACTGGAAGACAGGATCAAAATCTATCCAATGACAAGACATTATAAAAACAGGCCAAATCTAACAATATAAAATATTCTGAAAGAGACAAATGTAAATTTCTTATGTGTAGGTTAAGACAATCAAGTCTCATGAATAAGGATATGTGTACCAACTGCTCCCGATACCATTATTTGTAATAACAAGAAGACAACATAAATATCCATCAACGAGGGAATAGCTAAATATATTAACTGAATGTAGTATACTTTGCAGCTATAAAAAGAAAAAAAAACTACAGGAGGCTGAAATATAATGATATGGAAGAATGTCTGATAAATTTGGGGTGATAAAAGCAGGTTGAGGGTATTATACACAGACTCTCCCCATTCTTGTTTGTTTTGTTTTTAAAGAATTCCACATGTTTTTTCTTTTCTTTTCTTTTTTTAATTTGGAACATCTAGACCATAGCATTTAATTCATTATAGTTACTTATATATAACTGTGTTTTATTTATCTTCTTACTCCTTGCTTTCCATTTGTCTTAACCTGTGGTGTATTCCTGTTTTAAGTAGTTTTTGAAGCTTTATTTTGGATTAAGCAGTTTTAAAAATTATCCTATGATTTCATTTTATTCTGGATATTTTATTTTGTCTATTTTTCATCATAGTGATTCTCTCTCACCTGTCTCTAAACTATTGTTAAGCTCATCCATTGAGTTTTGTGGGCTTTTAAAAAAAAAAAAAGGAAAATTTTATTAGTCTAATGTGGGGAAGACCTTTCTCTTTCCCCTCAGTTTAACTGAGATATAATTGACATATAACATTGTGTGAGTTTACGGTATACAATGTGTTGAGCTGATACACGTATACAATATATTGTGAAATGCTTACCACAATAAGGTTAGTTAACATATCCATCACCTAACCACTATTTTTTTTTTAGCGAGATCTACTCTCAAGCAACTTTCAAGTATAATACAGTATTTTTAACTACAGTCACATGCTCTATATTAGATCCTCAGAACTGATTCATCTTATAACTGGAAATTTGTACCCTTTGACCAACAACTTCTGATTTCCCCCACTTCCAAGAAACCACCATTGTACTGCTTTTATAAGTTTGGCTTTTTTTTTTTTTTTTTTTGGCTGCACCACTCGGCTTGCGGGATCTTAGTTCCCCGACCACCTGACCAGGGACTGAATCTGGCCTCAGCAGTGAAAGCACTGAGTCCTAACCTCTGGACCACCAGGAAATTCCTAGCTTTTTTTTTTTTTTAAGATTGCATACATAAGTGGTATCACGTAGCATTTGTCTTTCTCTGATTTATTTCACTGCATAACACCGTCAAGATCCATCCATGTTGTTTCATACTTCTTTTTTATGGCTGAATAAATATTCCCTTGCATATATATACCATATTTTCTTTACCCATTCTTCCATCGATGGACACCTAGGCTGTTTCCATGTCTTAGTTATTGTAAACTATGCTGCAGTGAACATGGGGGTGCAGATTTCTTTTCCGGAAAGTGATTTCATTACCTTTGGATAAATACCCAGAAGCTGGGATGGCTAAGTCATATGGTAGTTCTATTTTTAATTTTTTGAGGATCTTCCATACTGTTCTCCATAGTGGCTGCACCAATTTACATTCCCACCAACAGTGCACAAGGGTTCTTTTCTCCACATCCTCACCCACACTTGTTATCTCTTGTCTTCTTGATTACAGCCATTTAAACAGGTTTGAGGTGATATCTCTTTGTGGTTTTGACCTGCTGATGATTAGTGATGTTGAGCATCTTTTCATGTACTTGTTGGCCATTTGTATGTCTTCTTTGGAAAAATGTCTATTCGGGTTCTCTGCCTATTTTTTAATTGGATTATTAGTCTTTTTGTTTTGGGGTTGTATGAATTCCTTATATATTTTGGAGATTAACCCCTTCTCTGACGTATGGTTGGCAAATATTCCCCTCCCCCCATTCTGTAGGTTGCCTCTTCATTCTGCTGATTGTTTCTCTTGCTGTGCACAAGCTTTTTAGTTTGATGTAGTCCCACCTGTTTGCTCTTGTTGCTTGTGCTTTTGGTGTCATATTAAAAAAATTGTTGCCATGACAATGTTAATGAGCTTTTCCCTTATGTTTTCTTCTAGGAGTTTAATGGTTTCAGGTCTTATATTTAAGTCTTTAATCCATTTTGAGTTAATTTTTGTGAGTGGTTATGATTGAGTCCTGTTTCTTTTCTTTTTTTTGGGCATGTGGCTATCCAGTTTTCCCAACACCTTTTATTTCAAAGACTATCTTTTTCCCATTAAGTATTCTTGGCTCCCCTGTCAAACATTAGTTGACTGTATATATGTTTATTTTCATATACAAGAGTTTGCATGAGTTTGTGTCTTTGTATATTTAAGATCAACTAATACTTGAGCTCTAACTATTCCAGATGCTATTCTATATGTCCTTTACATATATATTCTGTTGTTCAATCCTTATAATGAAACAAGTACATAGTCATATCTCTATTTTATTTAGGTACAGAAGTTAAGTGGTGGAGCAAGAATGTAAAAAGGCAATCACATTTCACACTACCAGCAGAACTCCTGGGGTGGGAAAAGATTTCCTTCATACATTTGTGTATAGTTTAAAGGTTTTCAGAAAGCATGTAATACTTCTTTAATTTAAAAAAAAGGCATGTGGCTGAGGCACTAAGTATGAGAAAGGTTGTGTAATATGAGTCAATGGTGCAATGAAATAATAAAAGGGAATAGGAGACACAGCTCTGCTACTTCCTGGGTAAGTTACCTTGAGCAATTTACTTAACATCTGAGTCTTAAGTTTCTTATCAGTGTACTGTTGATAATCAAGCCTACTTGCAAAGTTATATGGGTTAAATAACACAGGACCATGCCAAGTCCACACTTCCGGCACACAGTTGGCCTGACTCAGTAAACACTGCATAACACAGAAACCATTCTAACCAATGCAGGTAGACCACAACCGTCCTAAAGAGCACTCAAATGCAAGGACACAGAAGGGCTAAAGCAGAGAACGAAATGGGAAATGAACAGCAAGAAGGGTTCAAAGAACTGGAGCAACTTGCCCTAGAAGTGATGTCTTAGTGGAGGAGTAATAGCTGACTTTAAGTAATTAATGGGCTATATATTTAAAAGAAAAATTTGACCTTTTCTGTTTGGCTCTGATGGACAGAACCAAAACCAATATATAAAGTAATAGGAGAGAGGAATCAGATTCAGGTACAAAAAGATAAACCTTGCAAGAGTTACAGCTATTGAAAATGGAACCCAGGTGTATAGCACTGGGCCTGCCACCCATCCCAGGTCATAACAAGCTTCACATCCTCTGCTCGTCCCACAGGGGAAAGTTCACAGAATGTGTCAGGTGTGCCGCAAAGGAGATTTGTGCCTATTGAGGAAGGATGGACTAGATATAGTCTTAAAATCTCCTGCTACTTTAAGATTGACAGGATCTATGACATTCAAAGGAGCTATTCAGTTAAAAAAGTTCAGTACATACTAATATAACAAGCGAAATTGCCTGGCTCTTCTCATTTTTATAGATGAAGAAATAGTTCCCAAAGAAAGAAAATTTACCTGTACAGGTCAACTAATACAGATCGAACACCAGACCAGAATAATAACTCTCCAGCCTCCTAGGCAATACATTTCAAATTTTGCCAACTATGAGTTCACTCAGTTGGGCATAGGGTACACATGCAGATGATGAATTATGATCAAAAAATTTTATTTGCTCGTTATAACTTTTGATTATCAGTAAAGCATAATATTTCAAAATTAATAATAAGTATTCCATATAAGCACATGCTTATATCTGGGTTGAATGATGTATTTAGCTTGAGCAAGAGTCTGGATCCAATTCTAAGCTGATTAATATATTTTTGTTTAAATAAATTAGAAAAGTCATAACTCGTGCTACATGGACAGCTGGGAATGGCTGCAATGTCTTCTTCTAACAGGCACACAGACATTTGTGTTAAGGATGAACCCAGGTATTATGGAGAAACTTCTCATTCAAAGTTTCTCTCGGCATCTGCTAGAACCTAAGTCATCCTTAAAAGCTGGAAGGTGGAACGTTTCAACCTGGGAGAAGTGGCGACTGGATTCTTCACTCATTTTTTGAGTGCACTTGCCACAGATTTTTATATATGCCCAAGATTTCCTTGCTTTTTTGATGAAAATCAACATATGCTCACAGAGTCAAATTCCTAGCGATCAAGTTGTCAGCGCCATAATCCACATTTTAAAAATTTCAGTATCTTACTTCTGTCATTGATCAGGAAGAGACGATTAAATTAGAAAAGAAAACCTACTTATATGATATGCCACCTCATCCAACTGACGTTATAAAAATGGTTTTTACTCACAACACGATCATGAACAAATACTTTATTTCATATCTTATCTCATAAAAGATCTCGACAGCTAGCAAAATTCAACATAGAAAAGCTGAGATATTGCTGAATATTTCTTCATAGAGCTCAGTGGGGAATATACATTCAATGAGAGAGCTTTCCTTACCCCTTGGTGGAAAAGTGGAGTGAGGACAAGCATCAAAAGAGCGACATTGGGCCTCCCTGGTGGCGCAGTGGTTGAGAGTCCGCCTGCCGATGCAGGGGATACGGGTTCGTGCCCCGGTCTGGGAGGATCCCATATGCCGCGGAGCGGCTGGGCCCGTGAGCCATGGCCGCTGGGCCTGCGCATCCGGAGCCTGTGCTCCGCAACGGGGGAGGCCACAACAGTGAGAGGCCCGCATACCGCAAAAAAAAAAAAAAAAAAAAAAAAAGAGCGACATTGGGGCCTCCCTGGTGGCGCAGTGGTTGAGAGTCCGCCTGCCGATGCAGGGGATACGGGTTCGTGCCCCGGTCTGGGAGGATCCCATATGCCGCGGAGCGGCTGGGCCCGTGAGCCATGGCCACTGGGCCTGCGCATCCGGAGCCTGTGCTCCGCAACGGGGGAGGCCACAACAGTGAGAGGCCCGCATACCGCAAAAAAAAAAAAAAAAAAAAAAAGAGCGACATTCTCCCGGCTGCTTACTCAGTTTGTGCTCTGCCATTAGGAATGTCAGGGAACCTTCTGGCATCAGAGCTCACAAAATAAGCATCTAAAAAATGGATGTGAGGACACGGGGAGGGGGAAGGGTAAGCTGGGGCGAAGTGAGAGAGTGGCATGGACATACATACACTACCAAATGTAAAATAGCTAGCTAGTGGGAAGCAGCCACATAGCACAGGGAGATCAGCTCGGTGCTTTGTGACCACCTAGTGGGGTGGGATAGGGAGGGTGGGAGGGAGACGCAAGAGGGAGGGGATATGGGGATATATGTATATGTATAGCTGATTCACTTTGTTATACAGCAGAAACTAACACACTACAGTAAAGCAATTATACTCCAATAAACGTTAAAAATAAATAAATAAAACGCAAAAAAAAAAATCTCTCCGTCTGAAGCAAAGGTTTTCAATGAAAAGTCATTGGACCCTTCTCCCTTATATGTGTTATCAGACGTGTTATTATGACTCATACCCTGCACATTAGTGATTTCAACAAACTATAAAGTAAAATATTCATTCCCACACACATGACTGCTCTCCCACACTGCATACCACTCACTAATACTATGTGACAGGCAACAGCAGCATTTGATAAAGAGATTTCGCCAAAAGCTTGTTCCTCTTTCCCTTTGAGTATGTTTGCCATCAGCTTTGAGGCTGATGTTACAAACTTCTTAGCAAATCTGCCTTTGCTATGACGGATGGAATTCTGAAGCATGCCTCTGAGGTTCTGTTCTATTCTGGGCCCTCAGCAACAACATTCATCAATTTCACCCTGGAAAACATTATTTTGTACTTGATCTGGGAAGACACAACTGGTTCACTAGAAAGGCCACTTGTACTTTGCCTGAAAATGATTCAGAAGTGTTGAAGGTTTCATGCCACTCATGACAAAGTTTCATAACAGAGGAAGCACGGGAGGCTCAGGACAAATAAACCACCTGCCAAGGAAAATCCAATTTTCAGACAGTCACGATGGTACTTTCTGTTTACAATTTTTCTTTTTCTTCACTTGAGTGAAACTATCAACCTGGCAGGTTCTCTGGTTTCTGGACATCAAGATTCACATATTAGAGGTGGAGTCAAGATGGCGGACTAGGTGGACGCAGAATTCGCGTCTCCTCACAACTAGGGCACCTACCAGGCACTGCTGGGGGACCACGGACACCGAAGGGGACGGGAAGAACCCCCAGCAACTGGGTATGATGAGGGGGGAGGAGAAGTGGAGGCAGGGGTGGACTGGTGCCCCTGAGGGGCGGCTGGGGGAGGGGAAGGGATCCCATACCAGAAGGGGGAAACTGGGGGACCATCGGGAGGGCAGAGGATCAAAAGGGAGCGTGGCCAGGTTTCCCCTGCCCACTTGGGCCCCTGGGAGCCTGCTGAGATCCCGGGCCTGATCCCCTGCCCACCGAGGACCCTTCCAGCCACGCGGGTCCTGAGGGAGTGGGAGGGAAGGAGGGAAGGGGGAGCAAAAGTAAAGGCCGGAGCAAGGGGACCAGCACCCCTGAGGGGCGGCTGGGGGAGGGGAGGAGTTCCTACACCCAGTGGGACCCACCCACAGTTAGGGGTCCAGCAGGATGGGGGAGACTCTGGGGGAGATGGCGGGGGAGGGGCGCGGAGGAACGGAAGGGAACGTGGCCAGCCAGCGTTTTCCCTGTCCACTTAGGCACCGGGGAGGCTGCTGGGCTCCCAGGCCTAATCCTCTGCCCTCGGAGCCTCCCTCCTGCCCTGCAGAGCCCAAGCCCCGACCCTCCTCCCCCACCCAGGGCCCCACCTCTACACTCGGAGACCCCCTCCAACGATTGGGCCCTAAACCCACCCACACACCCTCACTCAGGGCCCTACCTCCAAACTCCAGAACTCCACGCGCCAGAGGCCCTCCTTTCCACGTGCTGCCTCTCCCCTTCCCCGCAGGTCCCAAGCAGAGGCCACAGCCCCATGCCTGAACGTCACCCCCAGCCCAGCTAGGTCCCGCCCCACCCTAAACCCCGCCCCTGCTGAAGTTCCACCTCTGCCTAAGCTCCACCCCCATAGCCAAGGCTTTTTTTTTCCCCCCTTTTAGATTGGGGTTCTGTTTTATCTTGTTGATTCATTGTTGTTGATTCTTTTATATTTTTATTTTTCCTAATCTTTTATCTTTCTGATTTTATTTTATTCTTTATAGTTTGTTATTGTTCTCTCCTTTTGGCTTGTTCCCTACTGCTTTCCTTTTTCTTTCTTTTTTCTGTTGTGGTTTTATTTTACCTTGTTGCAGTTGTTTCAATAATAGTTTTATTTTTCCTAATATATTTTTTATCTTTCTAATTTTATTTTGTTTTTTATTCTTTAATATTGTACTGCTCTTTTATTCTTTTTTTTTTTTTTTTTTTTTTTTTTTTACCACATCATCAAGCTTGTGGGATTGTGGTTCCCAGGTCAGAGGTCGGGCCTGAGTTCCTGTGGTGGGAGCTCCAAGTCCAAACGGCTGGACTAACAGAGAACCTCAGGCCCCAGGAGATATTAATTGGAGTGAGGCCTCCCAGAGGTCCTCATCTCAGAACCAAGACCCATCTCTATCCAACTGCCTGCAAACTCCAGTGATGGACATCTGAGGCCAAACAACCAGTAAGACAGGAATACAGCACCACCCATAAAAAAAAAAAAAAAAAAAAGATGAAACGACAAAAAAATAGGTTACAGACAAAGGGGCAAGGTAAAAACTTACAAGACCAAAAAATGAAGAAGAAATAGGCAACCTACCTGAAAAGAATTCAGAATAATGATAGTAAAGATGATCCAACATCTTGGGAAACGGAATGGAGAAAATACAAGAAACATTTAACAAGGATCTAGAAGAATTAAACAGCAAACAGTGATGAACAACAAAATTACTGAAATTACAAATACTCTAGAGGGAATCAATAGCAGAATAACTGAGGCAGAAGAAGAGATAAGTGAGCTGGAAGATAAAATGGTGGAAATAACTACTGCAGAGCAGAATAAAGGAAAAAGACTGAAAAGAACTGAGGACAGTCTCAGAGACTTCTGGGACAACATTAAATGCACAAATGTTCGAATTATAGGGGTCCCAGAAGAACAAGAGAAAAAGAAAGGGTCTGAGAAAATATTTGAAGAGATTATAGTTGAAAACTTCCATAACACGGGAAAGGAAATAGTCAAGTCCAGGAAGCACAGAGAGTACCATACAGGATAAACCCAAAGAGAAACATGCCGAGACAGATAGTAAACAAATTGACAAAAATTAAATACAAAGAAAAAATATTAAAAGCAGCAAGGGAAAAGCAACAAATAACATACAAGGGAATGCCCATAAGGTTAAGAGCTGAACTTATAGCAGAAACTCTACAAGCCAGAAGGGAGTGGCAAGACATATTTAAAGTGATGAAAGGGAAAAACCTACAACCAAGATTACTCAAATCAGCAAGGATCTCATTCAGACTCAATGGAGAAATTAAAACCTTTACAGACAAGCAAAAGTTAAGAGAATTCAGCATCACCAAACCAGCTTTACAACAAATGCTAAAGGAATTTGTCTAGGCAGGAAACACAAGAGAAGGAAAAGACCTACAACAACAAACCCGAAACAATTAAGAAAATGATAATAGGAACATACATATTGATAATTACCTTAAATGTAAATGGAGTAAATGCTCGAACCAAAAGACACAGACTGGCTGAATGGATACAAAAACAGTAACCATACTGTAGACAGTATATATGCTGTCTACAAGAGACCCACTTCAGACCTAAGACACAAACAGACTGAAAGTGAGGGGATGGAAAAAGATATTCCATGCAAATGGAAATCAAAAGAAAGCCGGAGTAGCAATACTCATATCAGATAAAATAGACTTTAAAATAAAGACTATTAGAAGAGACAAAGAAGGACACTACATAATGATCAAGGGAACAATCCAAGAAGAAGATATAACAATTGTAAATACACATGCACCCAACGTATAAGTACCTCAATACACAAAGCAAATGCTAACAGCCATAAAACCAGAAATCGACAGTAACACAATAATAGTAGGGGATTTTAACACTCCACTTTCACCAATTGACAGATCATCCAAAATGAAAATAAATAAGGAAACACAAGCTTTAAATGACACATTAAACAAGATAGACTTAATTGATATTTATAGGACATTCCATCCAAAAACAACAGAATACACTTTCTTCTCAAGTACTCATGGAACATTCTCCAGGACAGACCATAACTTGGGCGACAAATCAAGCCTTGGTAAATTTAAGAAAACTGAAACCATATCAAGTATCTTTTCTGACCACAAGGCTATGAAAGAAGATATCAATTACAGGAAAAAAAAACTGTAAAAAATACAAACACATGAAGGCTAAACAATACACTACTAAATAACCAAGAGACCACTGAAGAAATCAAAGAGGAAATCAAAAAATACCTAGAAACAAATGACAATGAAAACACAATGACCCAAAACCTATGGGATGCAGCAAAAGCAGTTCTAAGAGGGAAGTTTATAACAATACACTCCTACCTCAAGAAACAAGAAAAATCGCAAATAAACAACCTAACCTTACACCTAAAGCAATTAGAGAAAGAAGAACAAAAAAACCCCAAAGCTAGCAGAAGGAAAGAAATCATAAAGATCAGATCAGAAATAAATGAAAAAGAAATGAAGAAAACAATAGCAAAGATCAATAAAACTAAAAGCTGCTTCTTTGAGAAGATAAACAAAATTGATAAACCATTAACCAGACTCATTAAGAAAAAAAGGGAGAAGACTCAAATCAGTAGGACTAAAATGAAAAAGAAGTAACAACTGACACTGCAGAAATACAAAGATTAATGAGAGATAACTACAAGCAAATATATGCCAATAAAGTGGACAACCTGGAAGAAATGGACAAATTATTAGAAAAGCACAACCTTCTGATACTGAACCAGGAAGAAATAGGAAATATAAAGAGAGCAATCACAAGCACTGAATTTGAAACTAAGATTAAAAATCTTCCAACAAACAAAAGCCCAGGACCAGATGGCTTCACAGGCGAATTCTATCAAACATTTAGAGAAGAGCTAACACCTATCCTTCTCAAACTCTTCCAACATATAGCAGAGGGAGGAACACTCCCAAACTCATTCTATGAGGGCACCATCACCCTGAAACCAAAACCAGACAAAGATGTCACAAAAAAAGAAAACTACAGGCCAATATCTCTGATGAACATAGATGCAAAAATCCTCAACAAAATACTAGCAAACAGAATCCAACAGCATATTAAAAGGATCAGACACTATGATCAAGTGGGATTTATCCCAGGAATGCAAAGATTCTTCAATGTACGTAAATCAATCAATGTGATACACCATATTAACAAACTGAAGGATAAAAACCATATGATAGGAGCTTTGCTGGTGGCACAGTGGTTGAGAGTCTACCTGCCGATGCAGGGGACACGGGTTCGTGCCTTGGTCTGGGAAGATCCCACATGCAGCGGAGCGGCTAGGCCTGTGAGCCACGGCCGCTGAGCCTGCATGTCTGGAGCCTGTGCTCTGCAACGGGAGAGGCCACAACAGTGAGAGGCCTGCGTACCGTAAAAAAAACCAAAAAACCTAAAACAAACCATATGATAATCTCAATAGATGCAGAAAAAGCTTTCAACAAAATTCAACACCCATTTATGATCAAAACTCTTCAGAAAGTAGGCATAGAGGGAACCTACCTCAACATAATAAAGGCCATATATGACAAACCCACAGCCAACATCATTCTCAATGGTGAAAAACTGAAACCATTTCCTCTAAGATCAGGAACAAGACAAGGTTGTCCACTCTCACCACTATTATTCAACATAGTTTTGGAAGTTTTAGCCACAGCAATCAGAGAAGAAAATGAAATAAAAGGAATCCAAATTGGAAAAGAAAAAGTAAAGCTGACACTGTTTGCAGATGACATGATAATATACATAGAGAATCCTAAAGATGCTACCAGAAAACTATCTGAGCTAATCAATGAATTTGGTAGAGTAGCAGGATACACAATTAATGTACAGAAATCTCTTGCATTCTTATACACTAATGATGAAAAATCTGAAAGAGAAATTAAGAAAACACTCCCATTTACCACTGCAACAAAAAGAATAAAATACCTAGGAATAAACCTACCTAAGGAGACAAACGACCTGTATGCAGAAAACAATAAGAAGCTGATGAAAGAAATTAAAGATGATACAAACAGATGGAGCAATATACCATGTTCTTGGATTGGAAGAATCAACATTGTGAAAATGACTATACTACCCAAAGCAGTCTACAGATTCAATGCAATCCCTATCAAACCACCAAGGACATTTTTCACAGAACTAGAACAAAAAATTTCACAATTTATGGAAACACAAAAGACCCTGAATAGCCAAAGCAATCTTGAGAAAGAAAAATGCAGCTGGAGGAATCAGGCTTCCGGACTTCAGACTATACTACAAAGTAATCAAGACAGTATGGTATTGGCACAAAAACAGAAATATAGATCAATGGAACAGGATAGAAAGCCCAGAGATAAACCCATGCACATATGGTCACCTTATCTTTGATAAAGGAGGCAAGAGTATACAGTGGAGAAAAGACAGCCTCTTCAATAATTGGTGCTGGGAAATCTGGACAGCTACATGTAAAAGAATGATATTAGAACATTCCTTAACACCATACACAAAAATAAACTCAAAGTGGATTAAAGACCTAAATGTAAGCCCAGACACTATAAAACTCTTAGAGGAAAACACAGGCAGAACATTCTATGACATAAATCACAGCAAAATCCTTTTTGAGCCACCTCCCATGGAAATGGAAATAAAAACAAACAAATGGGACCTAATGAAACTTAGAAGCTTTTGCACAGCAAAGGAAACCACAAACAAGACGAATAGGCAACCCTCAGAATGGGAGGAAATATTTGCAAATGAAGCAACTGACAAAGGAGTAATCTCCAAAATATACAAGCAGCTCATACAGCTCAATATCAAAAAAACAAACAACCCAATCCAAAAATGGGCAGAAGACCTAAGTAGACATTTCTCCAAAGAAGATATACAGATTGCCAACAAACACATGAAAGGATGCTCAACATAACTAATCATTAGAGAAATGCAAATTAAAACTACAATGAGGTATCACCTCACACCAGTCAGAATGGCCATCATCAAAAAATCTACAAACAATAAATGCTGGAGAGGATGTGGAGAAAAAGGAACCCTCTTACACTGTTGGTGGGAATGTAAATTGATACAGTCACTATGGAGAACAGTATGAAGGTTCCTTAAAAAACTACAAATAGAACTACCATATGACCCAGCAATCCCACTACTGGGCATATACCCTGAGAAAACCATAATTCAAAAAGACACATGCACCCCAGTGTTCATTGCAGCACTATTTACAATAGCCAGGACATGGACGCAACTTAAGTGTTCATCGACCGATGAATGGATAAAGAAGATGTGGCACATATATACAATGGAATATTACTCAGCCATAAAAAGAAATGAAATTGAGTTATTTGTAGTGAGGTGGGTTGACCCAGAGTCTGTCATATAGAGTGAAGTAAGTCAGAAAGAGATAAACAAATACCGTATGCTAACACACATATATGGAATCTTTAAAAAAAAAAATGGTTCTGACGAACCTAGGGACAGGACAGGAATAAGGACGCAAAAGTAGAGAATGGACCTGAGGGCATGGGGGCGGGGGGAAAGATAAGCTGGGACGAAATGAGAGAGTAGCATTGGACATATATATACTACCAAAGGTAAAATAGCTAGTGGGAAGCAGCCGCATAGCACAGGGAGATCAGCTCAGTGCTTTGTTACCAGCTAGAGGGGTGGGATAGGGAGGGTGGGAGGGAGACGCATGAGGGAGGGGGATATGGGCATATACGTATACGTATAGCTGATTCACTTTCTTATACAGCAGAAACTAACACAACATTGTAAAGCAATTATACTCCAATAAAGATGTTAAAAAAAAAGATTCACATTCTATAATTACTCTGGGTTTCTGTTCGCTATTGATGTTTATGCTGCTATTCTGAACTGTGGTATTATATTCCTATTTTTGTC